>NC_134355.1:388008110-389221860 GCF_048569485.1 Anomaloglossus baeobatrachus | reverse complement strand
GTGAGAAGCCGCAGGAGCACGAAACATCTCCTACCTGCGTCACCACGTCTCACGCCGACTCTGCGGAAGGACGGAGGTGGGCGGGATGTTTACGTCCCGCTCATCTCCGCCCCTCCGCTTCTATTGGCCGCCTGCCGTGTGACGTTGTTGTGATGCCGCACAACCCGCCCCCTTAGAAAGGAGGCGGTTCGCCGGCCAGAGCGACATCGCAGGGCAGGTGAGTGCATGTGAAGCTGGCGAAGCGATAATGTTCGCTACGGCAGCAATCACAAGATATCGCTGCTGCAACGGGGGCGGGGACTATAGCACTCGGCATTGTAGCATCGGCTTGCAATGTCGTAAAGTGCAAAGCCCGCCTAAGACAGGCCGAGATTCTCCAGCGAGGACAAGGATGTATAAAATCCAATTTTTTTTAATGTATTTAAAATAAGCATAGGTAAACTGCTAGAACACTACCTAATCTAATCAATTAGGTCCAATCAGTGGTATTCTAGTGGTTTAGCTGTGCTTATTTTAAATGGCATTTTATACATCCTCACCTGCTTTCCTCGCTGGAGAATCTCTGCTTGTTTAGTACTTCACTCGACCCTGGCCGAGTTATCTGTGGTGAGCTGATCTTCTCCTTTGTTTTGTATAAGACAGGGGTCAGAGGACTTACATTTAAAGCACCTCTCCAGCAGTGAAATAAACAATAAACTGTGGAGTGGTGGTGTAACTGAATGATCAGTGCACCAAAAACATTTGTTTAAACAATGTTGCCCCAGCTAGTGCCTTCACTATTTTTGGTGGCTTCCTCTAGCGCATGCACAACTCTGCTGGTGGGCACTCCTCCTGCTGCACAGGCGCACTTTCCTAATAAAGTTATCACTCCCAAACTCTGGTTATCTACTCTACTCTTGGCTGACTTTTGGTTGCCTTTTTTGCATCTGCGCCAGTAGCTGGAGAGTGTGATTGGAAGTTGTCATTAACAAACCCAATAATAGCCAGAGGTATCGTGAATTAGAGGTACCCATATTGGGGAAACTAAACCGAAACTACAATTGAGGATCAACCTAAACAGTCACCCTATGAATGAGCTGAACACATCTGGGGGAAAACATTACTCTGGTCTGTGACACAGTATGACAGATTTAAGAATCTTAGTACTAAAGGTTTCAGAAATTTTAAGGTGGAAAGTAGAATTCAGTCCATCGAGTTCAACCTATAGCCTAACATGTTGATCCAGAGGAACACACAAACCTCATGGGGCAGAAACTGATAGCTCCATATTAGGCTAGGTTCACATTTCCATTGTTTTAAATCCATCAGGTCCGTCAGCAATGGATCAGTTGTTTTTTAGATGTCAACTGACGCAACGTATGTATTTTTCACAGGATTCCTTTCACAGGAATCCTGTGAAAAAACTGATCCGTCGCGTCCGTTACATCCGCTATGCGTCCGTTTTTGATGGATCAGCCATGATCCGTTTGTGTTTGGGACAGCCCAGTGGGTGTGCCAAACATGCTGGGCATGCTCAGTAGAGCATGATGGAATCCAGCGCTGGATTCCATTGTAAGACGGATTACAACGGAATCCAGCACCATAGACATCTATTACAAGCTTGACGGATGGCGACGGATTCCTGCGCGGCGCGTTAATTTTGACGGCCAGAAAAACGTTACATTCTGCGTTGCTCCCGCCTGGCGGTCAGTCAAAAAACGACTGACCGCGGCGCAGCGGATGCAACGCAAGGTCATCAGTCGCAATCCGCCTCTAATAAAAGTCTATGGGACCCAACGGAATACGCTAAATGGATGCCGTTGTTTACCAGAGCGGCGGATTGTGACTGATACATTTTAACGAAAATGTGAACCTAGCCTAAGGGGATAAATATTTTCCCAACTCCACATATGGCCATCAGACTGGTTCCCTGAATCAACGCCCCATCACAGAGTTCAGTGCCTATGATAGTTTTACCCAGTGTTTTACAATTTAGTACATGATTATTCATTTTATTTCCTCAGCCCAAGTGCATGACCTTACATTTATCTACGTTAAAGAGGTACTCCCATCTCCAGGATCCTATCCCAATATGTAGTAGGTGTAAAAATAATAATAATAATATTGGCAAATACTTCCAATTAGAAATGTTTTATAGTTCTCCTGGTATAGCCATGTCTCTTACCTCATGTGCAGGGCATTGCAGCTTAGGTATCCATAATTACAACTATAAGTAACTAACTAACTCACTATATGAGTGAATGTAACCATAGATACCTAAGCTGCAATGCTCTGCACATGAAGTAATAGACATAGCTAAATCATGAGAACTGTTCTGCCTTCTTTCACGTAACGCTGTGAATCTCCGGCATACAGCTAAACCCTTGTTCACATTTCAAAGAAACAGACTGAATTCAGTAGCCTTGATTTATTGGCTGCTAACGTGAACTTGATTGCAGTATACGTGGAATATACAGTGAATATAGGAATATCCAAGGTGCAGGTGAATACGGTATATCCAAGATGCAGTTGAATACGGTATACGGAATATGGAATATGGGTAAAAACTATAACAAGAAAATGATTACATTCAGTACAGTGTTAATACAGAGTTAACATAGCATAACATTGCATGAGATACAGTTCTTATGAGGATGTAGGTGAAAGGTCACTTCATCTGCAATACATAGAAAATTGTATCTATACAAACGAGGCAGGGACTAAGATGTAGGATTACAATGTACAATGCATTTACTACAGTCTTCCATCTAGGATTCTATCACGAACACATGTAATTTGCTTTGCTCACCGGATTACACTAGGCAGGGGTGAATGTACAGAGAGGTAAGTCGGCAGGTCCCTTTCCTAACAAATCCAAGGAGAAAATGGCTGCAGGCTTCTTCTCAGCTCAGGGAGGCGTTCCTTACCCAGAATACATTTATCTTAAAGGGAAACTCAGCAATTCAAAAGAATAACAACGACCTCTAGGGGTTGTAACAGAAATTGCAATGAATGACTATAAGGCTATGTGCCCACGCTAGAATGTCCCTGCGGATTTTTTTGCCTGAAAATCCGCGACTTTCGCGGCAAATCCGCACCCGCGGATTTGCCGCGGATTTTGATGCGGATTTCATTTTTTTTTTTTTTCCCCCATTCAAAACCAAAAATCCGCACCAAATCTGCACCAAACAATTGACATGCTGCAGATTTTTCCGGATCAAAATTCGCGGCAAATCCGCAGCGGAAAAATCCGCAGCATGGGCACAGCATTTCCAAAATGCCATTGAAATGGCTTGGAAGTGCTGCTGCTGCAGATTTTCGGGAAATCCGCGGCAAATCCGCGGCAAAATCCGCGCAAAATCCGCGCAAAATCCGCAGCGTGGGCACATAGCCTTAGCAGGCTGCCATATATGGCAGAACAAGAACTATACAACATTTCTAATTGAAGACATTTGCTAGTATTATTATTACTACACCTACTACCTCTTGGGATAGGATCTCGGAGATGGGAACAATCCTTTAAACTTCAATGGTCATGTCTCAGTCCAAGACTGCAGCTTTCATTTTCTGCTGCTCAGGATGTTCTGGTCTCTAACAGAAGGGCTTAATCTGACAGCTGAATTTATCACTCACTATGAGGGCACATTTCTCACCTCCACCAGACTGACTGCAGATCACCTTACTCCCAAGTCATCACCATTCACACCTCTGAATTTGTTTCCGAAACCTCCGTTGTATAAGGGTCCCGTTACACGTAGCGACACGACCAGCGATCCCAGCAGCGATCCGACCTGGAAGGGATCGCTGGAGCGTCACTACATGGTCGCTGGTGAGCTGTCAATCAGGCAGATCTCCACAGCGATCAGAGACCAGCCACCAGCGACCCTTGTAACAATGCTGTGCTTGGTAGCCAGGGTACACATCGGGTTACTATGCAAAGTGCTTTGCTTAGTTACCAGATGTGTACCATGGTTACCTGTGTATGACGCTTACAGGCATCCAGACGCCGGCTCCCTGAACAGGTAGCCAGGGTACACATCGGGTTACTAAGCAAAGTGCTTTGCATAGTTACCCGATGTGTACCATGGTTACCAGCGTACCGTCGCTTACAGGCTACCAGACACCGACTCCCTGCACATTTAGATCGTTGGTCTCCCGCCGTCAAACACGCCAATGCTGTATAGCAGGAGACCAACAAGCAAAAAATGGTCGTGATCAGTTTGTAACGATCAGTGACCTCGCAGCATGGGCCCGCTCACTGCTGCTTGTCACACACAGCGATATCGCAGGAAAGGTCGCTGATACATCACAAAATCTGTGACGTTTCAGCGATCTCGCCAGCGATCTCACTCTGGCTTATCTCTAGGAGGCATCACCCCCATCCACCTCATGCACAAACGTCTTAGAACATCTCATAAATGTTGTTCTATTGCCTCAGTGATTCACTTGTAAACTGTCTGATGAAGGAGCCTCTGTGTTTATACAGTTTGCAAATAAAATTCTTCTGGTTAGCCAATAAAGGTATCACTCCTAGAATACTTTTGTCTTTTTTGGCATAAAAGTATTTACATATAAGTTGATATTTATCTTTTTATCTGAGGAAAAGGAATTATCCCTCAAAACGTGTAATTTTCAACACTACAAATAAATATATTCAAAATATCCCAAAAAGCTCTAGTGTCGGGGTATATATTATTTTACTATAAAAACTTTTGCTTGGCGCGCAGATTGTTTCTTGGCATACTTGGTGGTGTTGCCACTTCATTGGGAAGTAAATAACACTATAGCGTGCCATACTTGAATGTTTACCATTCGCTACATCTGTATCTTGATTGCATCTCTACAGATACACTGATATCAGCACGAGAACCTTGCATTAAGACCATGATGAAATAACGTTGGAGAGGTGTAAAACATACTAAAACATTGTCCATTATATGGTTCAGTGGACTCTATATATATTAATAATATTAATAATATACTATATTGCTCTGCCTCCGAAAAAAGATATGGCATGCTAAATCCCATACTGGATTAATTGGAATCTGTCAGCAGGTTTTTGCTATGTAATCTACCACAGAGTGAGGTAGGGAGAGCGACCATGATTCCAGCAATGTATCATTTAGTTTGCTGGTTGCAACAGTTATGATAGTCACAGTTTTGCCAGCTGTGGATCTAGCAGCTTTCAGTTGCTGAGCTGTGTATAACTCCATCCACGCCACAGTTTTTGTGTATGTTATATAGTGACACAAAGCGGCTAATCAGTGCTGGGGGCGAGGTTGGACTACCTTCACATGCCAAGTTATCCTATAATCTCTTGTTGATAAAACACTGATTGTACTTTACACAGCCCAAAAAGTGAAACATCCCTGTAATCAGGGTCTCTGCTATTAATTATGGTACTCTCAGATTACATAGCAAAAACCTGGTGACAGATTCCTTTTAATAAGGAGTTATTGAAGCAAATCCAATGTCAGCACATACAGCAATGCCATTTGCAGGCAAATAGGTAGCTCGTGACAATCTTCTATCATATTCTATATATTCTAATTCATGAATGAGTCATTAACTATTAATGCTCACATTTTTCCTATTGAAATAATTTTTCAAGTCTTATGTTCTCCATTAAAGGTGATGAAGTTCTAGAATGGAATGGGAAGCCGCTGCCAGGAGCCACAAATGAAGATGTTTACAATATAATTTTACAATCAAAATCAGAACCACAAGTGGAGATCATCGTGTCACGGCCCATTGGGTATAGTATTCCTTTCTTTAGATTTCTTCTCTTCATTTATATAGATGATAAAATAGATATTTTGAGATCAATTTTTGACATTAGTATTTGTCCTTCTGCCATTTTATGACCCCGAAAACCTAAATCTAAGTAAATCAGTATAAAAGACCAGTAAGATCAATTTGCGTTAATGAGTTGTATGGGGGGGAGGATGAGGAGTTTCCATATTTTTGTACTAATATAATTGCACAGAATATCACTGTTCCTTCCTTCCTATGACAAAGTCCATATGTGATTCATGGGGAAAAGGAATCTTTCACGTTGTGAAATAATGCTTACTGTGGCAGCCTCACTATGCTGAACAAGTCTGACATAGGCTGGTCTTAAAAATTTTAGATTTAGAAAAATATATATGGTTTGTTCACCTCTTTTATTATTACTATATTTTTTAATTTATTTTTGCTTTAAAAAGTAACTCACTTTCACGATGACTATGGGATAGCAGGGAATTGGGGCTCCTAAGCTGTCCCTCAAGCTGGGAGCCCTAGCTATCCCTAACCTCAAGGATACTCCTGATGGTGGAGAGGCCTGAGTTTCCTTCCTGGCCCTGCTCCTGACCAGTCCTTATCTTAATCCCCCAGGGAGGGACAGGA
Organism: Anomaloglossus baeobatrachus; assembly: GCF_048569485.1. Lineage (NCBI taxonomy): Eukaryota > Metazoa > Chordata > Amphibia > Anura > Aromobatidae > Anomaloglossus > Anomaloglossus baeobatrachus. The sequence continues at coordinate 389,215,494 of NC_134355.1, read as the reverse complement.
AAGAAGTATGATGAAATCCACATACAAAGACAGACAGGGGAAAAACCAAAACACTCACACAGCACGCACACACAAAGGTATAAGATAATAAGAGATTCAGGATGAAAAACAAGAGCAGAAAGGAAGTACAAAACCACAGGGGTAAACCGCACACACACTCACCAGCCGCATCAAGCAATTAGCACAATTTTCAACAGTAAAGGCCACTTTACACACAGAGATAAATCTTTGGCAGATCTGTGATTGCAGTGAAATTGTGGACAATCAGTGCCAGGTTTGTGGCTGTGTACAAATGGAACAATATGTCCATGATTTCACTGCAACCACAGATCTGCCAAAGATTTATCTCTGTGTGTAAAGTGACCTTGAGTCTGGGACACCACACCACACAGACCAATATAGAATAACCTATAGCTGGCATGGGTGGAAGGTTTCAGCCAGCATAAATAGGAGGGGAGCAGATGTGATAGGCCTCTCCACATCTTGTGACCATGGAGCAAACAGACCAGCAGAGATTAAAGTCCCCGTCACATTTAACGACTTTTCAGCGATCCTGACAACGATACGACCTGATAAGGATCGCAGGTAAGTTGCTACGTGGTCGCTGGTGAGATTTCAAACAGTCAGGTCTTCCCAACGACGCAGCAATGATACAGCGACCGTAGCGACCTGTATAACAATCTCAGTGGTTGTTGGGACCCTGAGCTCTGAGCTCTGAGTGGTCAACGAGGTCGTTGGTAAGGTGTCAAACACATCAATGCATCCTACCCAGCAGGACCTCGACGATCAAAAAATGGTACAGGCCATTCTGACATGACCAGGGATCTCACAGAAGGGGCCTGGTCGCTGCTATGTGTCAAATGTAGCGATTTCGCTAGCGATCTTGCTATGTGTGAAGGTACCTTAACTCTTGCTAGCCTACCTGTGAATCATTACACAATAGGTCTACGCCCGAGTCTGCCTGTGTTGATCCCAGACACCATTGGGTGAAGTGTCAGAATCTGCAATCTGAACAGCGCCCAATGCCGCCATGACAGTCTACGAAGTTTGTGCAAAACTCCATGTAACAAAATAAAAAAACAAAGCAAAATAATGAATATTAACTTACTGATTTCACTCCATACCTCTAATATCAACCACGTGGAATTGCATTTAATAATTGATTAAAAGGGTAGACAACTCCTTTAATTAAGATATATCAATAAATTCATTGTTTCTAACAATCTTTTTCTGTATGCAAATTAAAGGTGCTAGACACAGAAAATTGTATTGTAACAATTTTTAATGGGTACCTTTAGTTCTAAAATTGCACTAAGTTTCAGACTGAAGCCATCATTGCTTCATTCAGTTTCAGGGCCCTTGATTGCCTGATCGATGTTTCTGATTATTCTCTTGTTAGGAGGTGTCTCTGCCGGTAATATATGGTAGACGACCACAGCACTTGGCATGTAAATAAGGAAAGTGATTTTCTTGGGAGGTCAGCATTGTTATCCATTTAGCATGAGACGGGCAATGTTTCAGTTCATCTTGGTCATGGCCTGGGTCTCTGAGGATGAGCGTCTGCTGCTGTCTGCATGATGGCTGTCTCATAATCATGAGTCCCAATGCCGACCTCCCAATAAAATGGTTTTATTTATTTTCATACTAAGTGCCATGGTCGTCTACAACCGTCATGTGTTGGCAGCCTTGAAATTATTCCACAAAGTGAAGGATTGAATGCTGTAATATGATTTCTCTCCTAGCGTTCTTTCATATACTGTACGTCTTTTGTTTTTGTTGCCTCCAGTGCTCTTTTATGGTAGTAATATTCTCTTTCTTGTTCATTGCTTTTCTTTATTTACTTCAGTGACATTCCAAGGATCCCTGAAAGCTCCCATCCTCCATTAGAATCTAGTAGGTGCTCTTTATTATTAATGTACAATTTAATGGCTTTTTTGTATTTGGATACTATACCATTTGCTTAGCGAATTATTAGTTTTATATTTCTAAGGACAGTGATTATATTTCCTGAATGATATACTTTCCCCCTAGAACTATTCCCAGGCTATCTGAAGACATTTATGGAAAGATGAAGTTTCCCTATAATTATGATAGCGCCCCAAACAGTGACAGCAATGCTATGAGTACTTGATTTGCCTCAATACCCGTGGCGGGTATGACACAGTAACCAGGAGGAAGGCACTTAGACTGGCCCTCAGACTAGGGGCCCTAAATTATCCCTTATTTCAGAGGCTTGATGGTAGCCAGGTCTGGACTGCCAGCGTAGCCCTAGCTCCTGAACAACCCTGGTCTAAAACGCCCATCCCCCGGGGAGGGCTGGGACAGGAGTAAAGAATCCCACAAATACCGACAGACAGGAGTAAACCAAAGCTCAAACTAACTGCAAGCACACACAGGGGAAGAGACAATACGGGCTCAGGGAGAAATAAAGTACAGGGAGGAAATAAACAAACGACAAGGATATTTCCACAGCACAACAAATAGCATGCAACAGTTCACCAACTATTGGGTCACCACGCACAAGGACTGATAACGCTAGAGCTATCTTCAGCATGTGAGGCTAGGTTCCAGGATTTTTTATATGGCAGAGGGGTCTGTGATAGGACGTCAGCAACCTGCAACCGCAGGAGCAGTTTACCAGCCAGCAGGAATTAACTCCCGTTAAACTGAAGACCAGAGAGCACTAAATAGTTGACGTTCGACTCCGGTTGAGCAACTAAGATGCATCAAGTTGCCTGCCAGACTCTGGAGTGTGAACAGAGCCTGGAGTCGCCATAACAATACCATGGTGAATACAAGGCACAATGACCCAACTAATTCCAAAGACGCATTAATCCTCTGTGATCAAACGTCACTCAGTCTCCATCTTTGACTTGTCCTAGGGCTCCCCATAGACTAACCACAATGCTCCTAGTACTACTAGCAGCACTACTGAAGAGTGACCCATAAAAACCATGCCACAGTATAGTGACCTACTCACCTGATTATGTAGTCTCTAAAATGCAGTAAAGTACACATTATCAGCCACTAGAGGGCGCTCAGACACACACAATCCCTGCACTTTTCCCTATAATCAGTGCAGGTAAGTGGACGCTCTGTCTCAGGTTTCATTGACCCCTTCACATCCACTTGCATAATCTTCCCATTAATTTGATTGGGGAAAATGCGATTGTAGTGCATCATGTAATTTGTTTGTTACATTTTCTAAGAGTTATTAAAAGGGAGATTTTTTTTTATACGTTTTTTAAGTCAAAAATGAATGAAAAAGTGTATTTAGTCGTTAATTAACCAGGAAAAACAATCCACATCAGAAGAAGTGCGTGAACTAACCTTAGAGCGTCAGCCGGCTGTTCTCTGTGCCGCAGAAGGATGTGGGGTTCCTTTTACAGCCATTTGTTTCTTTAATAGTGGCAATAACATTGTGCGAGCAAAACTGTGGATCACATTGCGTCATTTTGGTTGTACAATGGTGCAGAATTAATTTGCTTTAATTCAAAGGAAATATTATAACACATAGAGAAAGAAAAGATTGATAAAGAGAACTACAACGTCTCTGCCCTGAACGTATAGTGCAAAAAATAATAATGTCTGCTATGCTAAACATCCTGGATCTGTCACAGAAAAAAGCCTTCCACATTCTGCAGAATCAGAGATATTCACACGTAGGGAATAGATGTCCGAAAAATTCCGGAACAAATCTGCCTTGTGTGAATACTCCCTAAACGCAAAATATTGGAAGCAAATTCTGCATGTTTAAATGTTTGCTCTTCATTATATGGGTTAAATCAGCAGCAAAAAGCAGCAGTAGAGATTGAAATGCTGTAGAGCTAAAATTCCTCTCAATTTCCAGCTTATAATATATGTTCATTTTTCTTCTTGCTGTGTATTTACAAAGGCAGACATGTTCTATTTAATGCATCCATAGCACCCTATTTTGATCAGGCACTTATCAATGTTAGAGTCTATGTGCAGTCCAGTTTTATTGTGCCAGTCATTTAATGCACTTGTCGTTCAAGGTTCTAGTTCCTTTGAATCTCAGAAGATGGATAGGCCTTCAATTTCTGTTATATCTCCAACTAGTCCTGGAGCTCTTAAAGATGCACCTCAGGTCTTGCCAGGACAGCTGTCTGTAAGTATTTCATAGCCTCTCACAACAGGATATAATCTTTAATTTCAAGACTTTACAAAGATGTAAGATTATGGCAGGAGAATAGCAATATCTAAGGCTATGTGCGCACTTTGCGTTGAGTTTCTTGCAGTTCTAAACGCATCCTCTGGCAGAAATTGTCTTTGTCAAATTTGGTTTTGACTACAAAAATGCTATAAATACGCTTGTGTTTTTACCGCGTTTTGGCCGTGTTTTTACCGCGATTTACATGCTTTTTCATTGCTTAAAGTCAGATGCGTTTCGAATACAAATACACTGCTAAATAAAGTTTAACCCCTTAACGACCGCGGGCCGTAAAATTACGTCCTTGCGGTCATAATGTTACTGCCCGCGGTCATGCTGGGATCGGCACACATCTCAGCAGATTTTCACAGCTGAGATGTGTGCCTGCTAGGCACGAGCAGAATCGTTATCTGCTCGTGCCGTTTAACCCCTTATATGGCGCTGTCAATATGTGACAGCGCCATTATAAGCGCGATCGCGGTAAACATTTACTTACCGCCCGATACCGGAAATCACATGACGCGATCACGTGACTTCCGATAGTTGTCATGGTAGCACAGGGTCATGTGATGACTCCTGTACTACACCTGACTTGCTTTCACTTTCGCTGTGCCAGCGGCACAGAAAAGGAGAAAGAGAACGTATCTGCTGTTTACAGCCTTGTAGTTGTGATCAGCAGATACTGCAGAGCGAACGGAATGCTGATCGCAATAGCCCCCTAGGGGAAGTAGTAAAATAAAAAAAAAAAGTTAAAAAAAAGTTTTAAAAAAATTAAAAAACAAACAAAAAACCTAAAAGTTCAAATCACCCCCCATTCGCCCCATTGAAAATTAAAGGGTTAAAAAAATAAAAAATATACACACATTTGGTATCGCCGCGTTCAGAAATGCCCGATCTATCAAAATATAAAATCAATTAATCTGATCAGTAAACGGCGTAGCGGCAAAAAAATTCCAAACGCCAAAATGATGTTTTTTTGTCGCCACAACTTTTGTGCAAAATGCAATGAGGCGATCAAAACGTAGCATCTGCGCAAAAATGGTACCGTTAAAAACGTCAGCTCGAGACACAAAAAATAAGCCGTCATTGAGCCATAAATCCCGAAAAATGAGAACGCTACGGGTCACGGAATATGGCGTAAAACGTACGCCACTTTTTTCGGACAAACTTCGATTTTTTTTTATCCCCTTATCTAAAAGTAAACCTATACATGTTTGGTGTCTACGAACTCGCACTGACCTGAGGCATCACACCCACACATCAACTTTACCATATAGTGAACATAGTGAATAAAATATCTCAAAAACCATAGTGCTATCGCACTTTTTTTTGCAATTTTTCTGCATTTGAAATTTTTTTGCCGTTTTCTAGTACACTATATGGTAAAACTGATGGTTTCATTTAAAAGTACAGCTCGTTCCACAAAAAATGAGCCCTCACATGACCATATTGACTGAAAAATAAAAAAGTTACGTCTCTCAGAAAAAGAATGGCAAAATAAAAAAAAAACGGAAAGCGAAAAATCGGCCGGTCGTGAAGGGGTTAAACATCCAAACAGTATGAAAAAAATGGGAAAAAATTATAACAAATATCATGATTAAAATCATGCACAAAATAGATTATTTTCTTAAAATTATAACTGTTTTATAATATTTATGCATAAAATAACGTTAAATTATGGCTTTTCATTAATTTAATTGTCGGACTATGTGTGTGTATGATGGGATATATCATGCCCTTATTATAAAGTCAAAAACGCATTCGTTTATTTTGTCCAAAAAGCATATTAAATGCTGGTATTTTGATTTTGGATGCGTTTTGAAAGGTCACATTGACTCTAATGTTAGCAAAACACTGCCAAAATGACAAAAATAATTGACTTGTTGCTTCTTTAAACACTGAGTTTTTGCCAAATTTTCTGTAACTGAAACGCTGCGTTTTTAACAGCACTGTGCGCACAACAAATCACAATTTCCTATAGACTTTGCTTGAAAATCAAAATGCATGCATTTTGGCATTAAAACGCTGAAGTTCAAAACACTGCGGAAACAAATGAAAAAACGCAAAGTGCGCACATAGCCTTAAGAGGGTTTTGCCAAAACCGGAATCCTTAGGATAGGACCCCCTGTGATCCCGAGAATGGAGCTCTGCAGACCTTTTTTGAATACAGCTTTGATGGGCATGCTTGAATTCTGCCCCATTTATTCTCTATGGCTGTGCCATAGAAAGCATAGTATAGTCCTCATCTTTTTCCACCAATCCCATTGACAATGCATGGATGGGAGACAGAGAATATGCATCTCTGCTCTACTCAAGTTGGGCTTTACTGAACTGGAGATCGCTGGGAGTCTTAGCGATTTTCAGAAATCCCCTCAACTTTTTGTTACAAGAGGCTGTAGTTGCAAATGATAGTCCCACTACCAAAGATTGGTAGTTTTCTGTGTATACTGTGTATAGACAGAAAGCTGCCAATCAGTGGTCGGGGCGGGGCTATACATAGCTCATGAACATTGAGGACAACATGACATAACTACTAGTCCTCTAGTGATAAATGAGTGCTTTAATAAAAACTACAGCAAGCAGCCCAATCAGAGTCAGGGTCTCTGCCCCTACCTTATGCTACATTCAGCTTAAGTAGCAAAACCCAGGTGATTCCCTTTTGGCTGGAGCTGATTCACAATAAAAACCTTATGACATTCCCCAAACCCGTAACCAGGTCCTGGAACTTGCATCCCTATTAGGGATGATCGAATATCACAAATATTCGGCAATATTCGGCTTTGCGAATATTCGGCGAATAGGTCGCCGCTATGCAAATATTCGATGCGCAATGTAAGTCTATGGGAAGCCCGAATAGTTGCTATTTGGCAACTATTCGGTTTCCCATAGACTTACATTGCGCATCAAATATTCGCAAATAGTCGATTAGTGGCGACCTATTCGTCGAATGTGGGCTTAGCCGAATATTTGAGGTATTCGATCATCCCTAATCCCTATCTTTTGTAGAGGAGAAGCAGTGTAATCCCAGCCTGGTGACCCGTGGAGATTAGCACTGTGTATATTGTGCAGGGTAGAGCCACTGATGTACGCAGCATTAATGTACTCCATGATACCCATGGCAGCCATGGGGATGATTCATTCACTCTTGTGCTCGGTGTACAGTCCTGAGGTGGTGCCTCTGTCCTGCCATCTGAATTATAAATGATTATATGTACATTGATTAGCCCATCTAACAATCTGAACGATCTTCACTCAGCGGAAATGTCCTGGAATAATTCTTCTTTTTTTATCTGCCATGTAATCTATTCCCATGATGCTTATATTATCTCCATAAAGTAACTTGTACATTACAGTCCACCATTGTCTGTAGGAGAAAATGCCTTCCTGCTGTGCCTTATGTTCCCTGCATTCTTCACCTTCTAATGGACACGAAGGCATCCTGAGAGTCTCAGCCGAAGAGCAAGGCTTTCTACCAAGGCTTCACATGGCCATTATGACCATCACAAACTGCTTTTAATTAGAAGCAGCTTCATTCATCTGCCTTTGACTTTCATTGCTAAGACGTAATCCTTAATGTATATAATATTTTTCAGTATCCATTAGGGTCAGGCAGAAAAAAAGGCTTCTGACACCTTGCAAGGGTGAATAAAGGGCTGTTTATATTGAGCGGTGTTTCAAAGTAGGACTACATTTTCTATACATTTTTTTTTCCCATAACACTAGTTCCAGGATAATTTCCTAGAATTAAAGAGGTATTCCCATCTCCAAGGTCCCATCCCAATATGTAATTGGTGTAATAATAAAAATATTATCAAATACCTCTAGTTATAAATGTAGTATAGTTCTCCTGATTCACTGTCGCTTACCTTATGTTGAGGGCATTGCAGGACTTTAGATATCCATGGTTACGATCACGCATATAGTCACAGTTAATTAGTTAATTGCTCATAGTCATAACCATGGATACCTAAGGTCCTGCAATGCCCTGAACATGAGGTAAGCAACATAGTGAATTAGAAGTACCATAGTACATTTATAATTGGAGGTATTTGCTAATATTATTATTATTATTACACCTACTACATGTTGGGATAGGATCTTGGAGATGGGAATACATCTTTAAAGGTGTTGTCCTATAAACAACATTCTTAACCTGTCCACCGTAGTGATGATAAATACATGATCTCTGGCTGCTCATCCATGTGTGAGTTGTGCAGTAGTGAGCATGTGCAGCTAGCACTCCCACAGAGAGTGGTCGCACATGCTCACTACCACTCCGTTCACACAGGAAACTTTGAGCTCCCTGTTCTGATCGATAGGAATCCTTGCAGTCAGGCCAAAGCAATCGTACCTTTATCAGCTATTCTGTTGTTCATTAGAAACCATTTTAACCGCTGAGCGACTTCCACAGTACATGTACCATAACTGTGCGCTATCACTATATAGCCCCGTATAGCATGGTTTCTGGCTGCATTACATTGCCAGCACCTGATAGATTCTGTTGCAACCAGAAATAGCCCTAGCTTTAACTTCGTAAGTGCCAATATATTAAGAGGCATTTAAAAGGTCGCCAAGATGGCTGCCATGGTAACACATCGGTTTTTGATCATGGGGTGCCGATAGGTTGTCATGGTAGACATTGGTCTTCTTTAGGGACTAATAAAATAAATGTCAAAAACATATAAAAAAATCTAAAATTTTAAACCAATCTCTTTTTCCCCAAATGTAAGTAGCCAAATGTTTAAAATACAGAAATATATATATATTTGGTTTTGCCACATGCAAAATTGCTAAAACTAATGAAACTAAAAATATTAATCCCATACGTTGCCAAAATGAAGGAAAAAAATGAAAACATCACACATGGCGATTTTTTTCAGTTTTCACACTCAACCCAAAAAGTACGATAAAAATCAATCAAAACGTACGTACTCCAATATTAATCAATACAAACATTAGCTCTCTGCACAAATAATCCATCAAACAGCCCCATTGGCTGAAAAATAAAAAATGGTATGGATCTCCGGAAAAACAAAACAAATTTTTCACCATTTTACCGGACATGGAATTTTTATATTATATGTTAAAATAAATAGGGGCATTTAAAGCGATACTTTGCCACACAAAAAATAAGCCTTTATTCTGCCATGTGGATGGGAAAATAAACAAGTTATAGCTCTTTAAAAATGGGGAAATCAAAACAAAAGCACAAAAATGAAAAATACCATGGCCGTCCAGGTTTTGCTGATAATGATGCCACTTTGTGCCACAGTACCACAAAATATCAATACTTACAATTTAGAGATTTTTTAAACCATTTTACCCATGACTATATTTTAGTTGGGACGTCGCTTGGAGGTGGTGATGTTGTCATTATAAAGACAAATTCTTGGCCATTACAATAGCGATGAGCAAGCACTACCATGTTCAGATGCTTGGAACTCCTAACAGTTAGTGATGAGCAAGCATGCGCCGATGCACGGTACTCATAACGAGCAGTCAAACGCTCGGATGGGCGTGACTTATGTACCGAGTATAATGGAAGTCAATGGTGAACTCGCACATTTTTCTTGAAGATCTCTTTGAAAAATGAAAAATGCTCAAGTTCCCTATTGACTTCAACTATACTCAGGTACGCGAGTCGCGCCCTTCCGAGCGTCTGACTGCTCATTACGACTACCAAGCACCCGAGCATGATAGTGCGAGGTCCGAGCATGGTAGTGCTCGCTCGTCATTAACTTTTATGCCTTCCAAGCAGCAGAGTATGGTAGCGCTCGTTCATCACTAACTGTTAAGAGTTCCGAGCACCAGAGCATGGTAGTGCTCACTGATCTCTAACAGTTACACATTCCAAGCACCCAAGTATGTTAGTGCTCACTCTTCACTAACTTTTACGAGTTCCGAGCACCAGAGCATGGTATTGGTCACTCATCACTAACAGTTACGCATTCCAAGCACCCGAGCATGGTAGCGCTCACTCATCACTAACTGTTACGCATTCCAAGCACCCGAGCATAGTAGCGCTCACTCACCACTAACTGTTACGCATTCCAAGCACCCGAGCATAGTAGCGCTCACTCACCACTAACTGTTACGCATTCCAAGCACCCAAGCATAGTAGTGCTCGCTCATCACTAATTACAACCAATTAGATTCTTTCCTATTTTGTGAAACCTACTTTTGAAAAACTGAAGCTTGGCATCTGATTGGTGAAAACACTTTTTGTAGAAGACTTTTATGCATGAGGGAGGAGAACCGTGTCCCATGTAATTTAGCACTATGTATATTATTAAGAAACTGCTATTACACTGACACTAATTATATTTCATTTTCTTTAGGTAAAATTATTGTATGATAAAGTAGAACATCATCTAATAGTCACTGTGCTACAAGCAATAGATCTCCCACCGAGGCCAGATGGGCGCCCCAGGAATCCCTATGTAAAAATGTATTTTCTTCCGGATAGAAGGTAAAGTGTTGCAACAACTAATGGTGCTACGTAATGAAAGTTTTTTTTTTTATTATTTATGGATCTTTTTTTGTTTGTTGCATGTTTATTATATTATTATAATGTGGAGATTACCTTTTATGAAGACAATTGTTATGTCACAGATTTAAAGGTGTTGTCCGCTTTCAGCAATTTTTTTAAGCTTCATTAGTAGTACAAAAAAAAAAAGCCTTCCTTGAGTTTAGCTCTGAGTCTCTGTTCCCCGTATCCATTGTTGATGTGACGTCCGACAATAATCAGTAGTTCTGTCGATATAGATGGCATAAGCTGCTTGGAGCTGCTGCACTCACTGACTGGTTGGCGTACTGGCAACATGATATTAGCGCTGCAGACACTAAAGCAGTGGCGGGGACTCAGTGCTGGACCTGGGCAGAGTAAAAAAAGGAAAGCGTTTTTTTTTGTTTTTTACTACAAACAGAGCTTATAGGAAAAATATTTCTCAAAGGGGACAATCCATTTAACAACCAGGCAGAAGTCATAAATGATGTGACCTAACAGTAAAAACCAGGTTGCAATCCTACAAATAGCCACTAGATGGCAGAGGGTAACTGTACTCTATCTTTTGACAGCGATAAAAGTAAGCGGAGGACCAAAACAGTGAAGAAAAGCTCCGAACCAAAATGGAACCAAACATTTGTTTACTCCCATGTGCATCGGAAAAATTTTAGGGAGCGAATGTTAGAAATAACTGTATGGGATCAGCCAAGAGTGCAAGAAGAGGAAAGCGAATTCCTTGGAGAGGTATTCCTTTCAGTTCATTAAGCAAACAGCCTACTTGTAATTTATGTGTAGAATATGGACATGTCCTCTACATCTGTGTGAGGCTGGCCTCAATTCTGTATACAGCCATGTTCCCATAGTGTGAGGGCTGCGGGTTTTGTGCAAAAAATCAACTGCCTTTTACATTTGGGATTAATTGGATGTGATTTCATTAAAACTCAAGGCCACTATGTCTTTTAGATGATGCACAACTGTGCTTTTTTGTGCACACAGAGCTTTTCAAGCAGTTTTTGTAGCAGATACTGAGCAGAAACTCTCAAAATCCTTCTCAAAAACTTAGAGATTCTGCTACGTTTTTGCTCTGAAAACCCGAAAAAGATGCCTATGTGTATTTTTTTTAGTTCTAAACTTCTATGGGGAACCTCAAAAATGTATTTAAAATTACACTTGTATTTTTAATTGCAAAACTGCAGCATTTTTACACTAAATAAGAAAAAGCATTAAAAAAAAGCCATACCAGAATGCATCCGAAAAAGGGAAACACATATCAAAAGTAGCAAAAATGCTAAATTTGGTGCTGGAAAAATGGTGAAAAAGTGTAGTGAAAAAAACACAGCATTTTCCCATGTGTGAACATGTCCTAACACTAAAAGATCAGACTTATCTTAATACAAGAATCAGCAGTTTTTAGTTTTCTATTGATTTACATGGGATTTAGGGTTCTGAGCAATTTACTATGGTAAGGACTCTGTCAATCATTCAGGGTCATAATCCAAATTATTTGTGGTCATATGTAAAGCCAGAGTCACACTTGCGAGTGACTCGTGCGGGTCCAGCGGGTCAGTCGGCATGGCTTGATGCTCGCCGGACAGGATCTCCTCAGCTGCATAGAAATACATGCAGCCGGTCCGCTCCTGTCCGGAGAGTGGCAGGCTGTGCTGGGTGATGTGATGCTGGACCCGCACGAGTCACTCACAAGTGTGACTCTGGCCTAATAGTTATACTGTATATCATCCATACTTGATCAGTAAATGTTATGGGGCCTCTGTGTGGGGTTGGAAGTGGTGATAGTATTTAAGGGTCAATTCACACTTCATTTGTTTCCTATGATGGATTCCTCCAACATGTGCTGCTGATAACCATCCAGTGTCATACACTCTCCGTAGGCTCCGATATTAAATGAGGTACATGGGATACGTATATATAGTTTTATTGGATGCTTCTGTATGGAGTCCGTTCATAAAGCTTAAATTAAAAAAAATAAAAAATCTATATATACCAGCTTGACAGAGATAAGATGCATAGGCGCCTGTGTATCTGTCTGATTTATGCACCCGGAGCTCTCCCACAACAGACACTGCCATGTGAATGTGTTCTTGTAGTCAGCAGACGTCACTGCTATAGCTAATATATCTAATAAATATGGCATCATGGAAAAAACTATTTATTCATACACACAGTCATACATCAGAAGCCTAAATCAATACAATCTAATTAGAATATATAACCGTTCAATGATCTGAAACATTGCTGGAAGTTATTTTCTTATTACTAAGTGCCCTGATATAAAAGCCTAAACTCTTCTGGCTTTAATAACAAAATGATTCAATGAATGAATACAAAGTACAGTTAGTTAATATAGCCAAAGAATTATCATATACTGAATAAGAGCTATGTTTTTTTCTATATTAGATTTTTTTTTTCATGAGTTTAATTTCTGGATTGGATTACTGTGTCTGGACAATGTCTATTAGCGAGGAGACTTCATTTTGAAACATCAGTAATTTATTCCATTATTGCCCCTTTTATGATTTGATAGTTTAGTAGCTTTGGTTTCTACTAACTTAGTCTATACAGCAGGTGTAATAAGTATTGCACACTTCACCAATTTTCTAAGTAAATATATTTGTAAGTGTGCTATTGACATGAATTTCTCACCAGATATCAATTAGAACCAATCAAATCCAAACAGGCAAAGAAAGCAAACCATAGATGTCCATATAGTTATGTGTAATAATGAGAAATGACACAGTCAAAAAGTATTGAACAAGCTTACTGAAATCTACGGAATACTTAAAACTAAAGCCTTTCTTCGTTATGACAACCTCCAGATGCCTCCTGTATGGGGAAACTAGTCGCTTGCATTACTCAGGTGTGGTGTGATTTTGGCCCGTTCTTCCACACAAACACTCTTCAAATCTTGAAGGTTGCATGGGCTTCTCCTATGAACTCTGAGCTTTAGTTCCTTCCATAAACTTTCTACAGGAATCATTGGAGGGCCATTCTAGCATCTTTATTTTTTTCTGTGAAACCAATTAAGAGATTCCTTGGCTGTGTGTTTGGGATCATTGTCTTACTGAAATGTCAACCCTCATTTCAACTTCATCATACTGTTAGATAGCAGCAGATTATAAAGAATGTCTCAGTACATTTGTCCATTCATCCCTCCTTCAATTACATGAAGTTTGCCTATGCCAGAAACTGAAAAATAGCCCACACCGTGATGTTCCTACTTCCAAACTTCACTGTTAATATGGTGTTTTTAGGGTGATATGCAGTGCCTTTTAGCTTACAGTCATGGCCAAAAGTTTTGAGAATGACACCAAAATTATATTTTCACATGATCTGTTGCCCTCTGGTTTTTAATTGTGTTTGTCTGATGTTTACATCACATACAGAAATATAATTGCAATCATATTATGAGTACCAAAAGGTTATATTGACAGAATGAGTTAATTCAGCAAGTCAATATTTGCAGTGTTGACCCTTCTTCTTCTGGACCTCTGCAATTCTCCCTGGCATGCTCTCAATCAACTTCTGGACAAAATCCTGACTGATAGCTGTCTATTCTTGCAAAAGCAATGCTTGCATTTTGCCAGAATTTGTTGGTTTTTGTTTGTCCACCCGTCTCTTGATGATTGCCCACAAGTTCTCAATGGGATTAAGATCTGGGGAGTTTTCAGGCCATGGACCCAAAATCTCTATGTTTTGCTCCATGAGCCATTTAGTGATCACCTTTGCTTTATGGCAAGGTGCGCCATCATGCTGGAAAAGGCATTGTTGGGTGCCAAACTGCTCTTGGACAGTTAGGAGAAGTTGCTGTTGGAGGACATTCTGGTACCATTCTTTATTCATGGCTGTGTTTTTAGGCAAGACTGTGAGTGAGCCGATTCCCTTGGCTGAGAAGCAACCCCACACATGAATCGTTTCAGGATGCTTAACAGTTGGCATGAGACAAGACTGGTGGTAGCGCTCACCTCTTTTTCTCATCTATATTCTTTTAATAAGCTGTTTTCCAGATGTCCCAAACAATCGAAAAGGGGATTCATCTGAGAAAATGACTTTACCCCAGTCCTCAGCAGTCCACTCCCTGTACCTTTTGCAGAATATCAGTCGGTCCCTGATGTTTTTTCTGGAGAGAAGTGGCTTCTTTGCTGCCCTCCTTGAAGCCAGGCCTTGCTCAAGCAGTCTCCGCCTTACAGTGCGTGCAGAAGCACTCACACCAGCCTGCTGCCATTGCTGAGCTAGCTCGGCACTGCTGGTAGTCCGATCCTGCAGCTGAAACAGTTTTAAGATACGGTCCTGGCGTTTGCTGGTCCTTGTTGGGCTCCCTGGAGCCTTTTTGGCAACAATGGAAGCTCTCTCCTTGAAGTTCTTGATGATGCGATAGATTGTTGACTGAGGTGCAATCTTTGTAGCTGCGAAACTCTTCCCTGTTAGGCCATTTTTGTGCAGAGCAATGATGGCTGCACGTGTTTCTTTAGAGATAACCATGGTTAACTGAAGAGAAACAATGATACCAAGCACCAGCCTCCTTTTAAAGTGTCCAGTGGTGTCATTCTTACTTAATCATGACTGATTGATCGCCAGCTCTGTCCTCATCAACACCCACACCTGTGTTAATGGAACAGTCACTAAAACAATGTTAGCTGCTCCTTTTAAGGCAGGAATGCAATGATGTTGAAATGTGTTTTGGGTGGTTGAAGTTTATTTTCTTAGCCAATATTGACTTTGCAAGTAATTGCTGTTAAGCTGATCACTCTTTATGACATCTGGAGTATATGCAAATTGCCATTAGAAAAACTTAAGCAGTAGACTTTGTAAAAATTAATATTTGTAGCATTCTCAAAACTTTTGGCCATGACTGTACAATCATGTGTGTATTATAGCATCCCAAAAGTTCAATTTTAATCACATTTGACCAGACTATATTAAACGTATTTCACAGACTTCTCCAAATGTTGATAAGCAAACTTTAAATGTGCTTGAACATGCTTTTTGTTCAGCAATGGAGTCTTGCGTGGTGAGGATGCATACAGGCCATGGAGGTTTCGTTGAAAAATTGTACCAGCTGATTCCAGATCTCTGTACCTCTCCACGGGTTGTTCTTGGACAACTCTTCTGATAATTATTTTCACTCCTATGTCTGAAATCTTGTGGGGAGCACCTGGTCGTGGCTGGTTTATGAGGAAATTATGTACTTTCCACTTCAAGTTTATGGCCCCAACAGTGGTCAATGGAACCTTGAGTAGTTTTCTAAATTCTTCTGTAACAAATGCTATCAGTATGTTTTGCAACAATAAGGCTGCAAAAGTCTTGAGATAGGTCACTGGTTTTACTCATCATGAGATGTTCCTTGTGTTGCACCTTAGTAATGAGACAGCTTTTGATAGATGATCAGTAGAATGAGCAGACATTTCACTAAGTGGCAGGAATTCTTTCTAATTACTGATAGATTTCAGCTGATGTCATCACTTTCCATGACTTTTCATACTTCTCTTTCTTCATATGTTCAATATTTTTTACCTGTGTCACTTCTCATTATTACATAATTTATGTACAGTTTGATGTCTTTGGCTATATGGATTGGATGGGTTATTACCGACATCTATTGAGAAATTCATGTCAATAGAACTTTTATAAATATATTTACTTTGAAAATTAGTAACTTGTTCAATACTTATGTCACCCGCTTTACAACTATCCACGATTGCAGCGTTGTAATTATCCTACAGATTTCTTTAGACTTGAAAATAATAATTCATTAATGAATGATAATTCCAATGAAGATTCTGCATGTTCTTCGCGTATGGTTCCTCCAGAGCACTCGGTATATTTACATTTAGCTATTCCTAGAATTGCTTGTTTTATGATTATAGTTCAGTGTAAACAGGCTGCCGTTTACTTGACATATGAACAAAATGTTCATTTGTCAGGTGGAATGATTTTTTGTGCTGCACACAAGATCATCCTTCTTGGCAGTGCAACGTTGTGTGTAAACAGGACTTGCCAAGAACAGCGGCAGTCTTAGTGCACTGAACAATGTATTTCTGATCATACAGTGCACATTTCTGGAGTCAGCTTGTGTAAACAGACTTTCAGAGGGAATATGTCAGCAGGTTTTTCCTTTGTAATCTGAGCACAGCATGATGTAGGGGTTAAAACACTGAATTCAGCAATGTGCCACATTTCAAGCCATGTGCTGTTGTTTACTTATAATGAAAGTTTTATCACCAGGAGGTTATCACTGCTCGGACTACAGCAGCCCATGAGACCTAGTCAGACCACAGCCCTTCCTGTCATATGCAGCTCACTGTCAATAGACAATGTACACGCAGAAGCTGGTGTGGGTGAGGTTAGTCTTCTGAGCTCTGCTAAATTTAGAACTCTGATTGTGTCACAACTGCTGCACACAATAAATTAAGTGATACATTGTTGGATGCAGGATCTCTATAGAGCTCAATATCATGCTGCTCATAGATGAGGTAGCAAAATCCTGGCCACAAATTCCTTTTAAACCACCGCCGACCAGCATTGCACAGTATAAATGGACCCTTATTTCAAAATGTCCCTTTGGTCATTTCCCTAAAGAAATATTCTTTCTGCTCCAATTGCCAAATCAGACAAAAAAAATCATTCTTACATCCTGAACCTAAACAAATCTGAGCAATGATGTCCTGTTCCACGCTGTGATCCTTTACAATCTGCCATTTACAAAACACATAATTACACTATATAGGAAACTGAGACAGCAAGGCCGGGCAATAACATACATTATACAAACTATTGAGAAGGGAAAGGCAGTGGAGAATGTAGAGAGTTTAAGGGAGAGCTGAATAGAGAGCTAATGGCGGTATTACAGAAGAGATATGCTTCTGGCTCCTCTGTTGAACGACTATGGAATGGTCCAATGCAGCAAGTACAACGGTTGTATAGATGGTGTCACGTATTATGTCTGACATAACTTCATTTTGCAACCTCACATTTCCTTCTCTCTTAATGACATATTTTAATAAAATCCAAGGTAGAAATTTAACCCTAGATGGCATGATTGATTTTAGTCCATTTTAAAAGCAACATTTTGCAAGATGAAAAGAACAAGAACTTAAAAAAACATCATCATCTTCAATATGATATTAGGTGACATCAAAGCCTCCAAACTTGACATTTCTGGATATTTTAAATTAACATTAATTTTTGTTCAAATAATTTTTGCAGTTTGGTTACATTTAAACTTTTGCACAGTTTGTCTTCTACGGCCTGTCTATTGCTGACTGCCGAATGAGTTAACTAAGAATTTATCAGTCAGCGGACTATGCCTTTCTGGAAGTTTGTAATTCTTAATTGTCTTTTTATAAGCTCCTCTCAGCTGATTAATGACTATACACTGTGTTGGGACTGGCATGGCCAGGGTCCACCAATATCTTTGACTCTGTAGGCAAACTGTTCATCTACATCAAATATTACATTACTGTTATGTAGTGACTACCGGGGTTCTGCCAGATACACTGGAACCCTCAGCGAGTGTCGCAACACTCAAGGTAGGTGATACAACGGTGGACCCTGGCGCTAGGGAAAGAGGAGCAGGGTCACCTCCTAAACTGACGTGAGGCTGATCCCTGCATCCTCTAACGTCCCTATATGGGTTCTTTCACCTCGTCGCCCATCACGTGCCTATCCCTATCTTTCCCCGGACTCAATCCTGTATAGTGCTCAGGGCAGCAAGAATGCTAATCCCACTGTAGGTTAAAGATACAGAGAGGAAAAGACAGAGAAGGGTAATATAAACACAATCATACAAAGCACTCCAAACGACAAGAGGTAATAATGAGGAATGGACCATAGGGGAAAAACCTAAAAGGATTAAGGAAGGGAAAAACTTGACACAACTTTCACACAGCAAATGTTCCTCGAATGGCTTCCCGGTCCACAGCTCACAAGTTCCCCGTAGAGGCAAGCAAAGTAGAAACCATCACCAGCGATTACCTGAGCTAGGAGGGAAGTCTTTATAGCAGAGCTAATTAGCAATAGATAAAAGCTGGCTATTGCTTTCATTCAGAGTTCAGGAGACCAGAGAACCTACTTAGCCCTAGCCGGAAAAAGGAGAATCTGCACGGCCAGCAGTATTAACCAGAGCAAGTGTGTATGAAGCCCTGCGCTGTGATCTCCTAACACCAGAAATAGAAGGGACCACTCTCCGTCGTGGTACCCTTGTGACAATTACCCTTTTTCACAAATTTAGCTATGCATTTATATAATACTTTTTGGGTAGTTAGTTAAATAAATGATAAAATTCTACTTTTGTGTGTATGCAATGAATCAATTGGGACATCTACTACTCATGTTGAGCGGGTAAATAGCTTACTACTGTACTGAGGCTCATTTGGGGATTCACCTATACTCTTGAGGGCCAGTCCGAGCTTGATCATAGACCAAGTCAAATTAGATTATGCAAGGAAACAAAGAGCCTGTAAAAGCCAGACGGTGCAAACTTTGTAATGAAAACCAATTGCTAACACGATTTTTAGCTCTTAACACATGTATTTAATTTTAATCCCTTAAAAAGGTTGCCGACTTCTTTTACATTGATGGCCTGCACCCCCCCTCCCGACAGCAGTTTTGGTGCAGGAGGCAGCTGGAAATGCTCAGTTATGAACTTGCTCCATCTTCTGATAGCATCCATGGCCAGGATCTGCACATCTGCCTCCCATTTTAATCAACAAGAGGTGAATGTGCAGTACCCAGCCGCTATCAGAAGACAGGGCAGCTTCAGAACTGAACATTTTACTTTTGCCACCGCCAGCACCAGGGACAGCTGATCATCAGCAGTGCCAGGTGTTGGGCTCAGGCATTGATGACCTATCATAAGGAGAGGCCATCAGTGTAAAAGAAGTGGACAACCTCTTTAAGTATTGCTTTATGTTGTATCATTATATTGTGCTTTGTTACACAAATTAGTGACTAAAAACAATCAGGCTTCTGTAGATACCGCGGTGGATGAAGTCTGCATGTTTCTATGAAAGGCCATGTGCGTCCATT
Organism: Anomaloglossus baeobatrachus; assembly: GCF_048569485.1. NCBI lineage: Eukaryota > Metazoa > Chordata > Amphibia > Anura > Aromobatidae > Anomaloglossus > Anomaloglossus baeobatrachus. The sequence continues at coordinate 389,195,776 of NC_134355.1, read as the reverse complement.
ACCAGATGCTATGTAGACGATATTGATAGTGTTGACAACTCATGATTCCTGGAAGGCTTTTTTTGCATTCTCTTCTCACGGTGTACCTTTCCTCTTAGATTCTCATAGAGCTAGAGACTGCACTATTAGATGATGAACCTCACTGGTATAAACTGCAAACGCATGATGAGTCTTCACTACCTCTGCCTCAGCCATCACCTTTCATGCCAAGGAGACATGTACATGGAGAAAGTTCTAGCAAAAAATTACAAAGTAAGTACCTTGTGCGTCAGCGTCATGTCTGCTTTTCAGTGTGTGCATATCCCTCTGTGCTCCATGAAATGACCACCTATGGTTTGCTGTTGTACAGGATCTCAGCGAATCATTGATAGTGACTTCTCAGATTTTGATGTTGATGATGGTATTGGAGTTGTGCCTCCAGGTGCGTTGGTAAAAGGCATGGTCCCATCTTCTCTTTGCTTTCTGCTTTGTTTTCACAAATCCAGATTCCAGTAGGATGTTCATTTTGGAGATTCAGTGTATTGTGGAGACTATTCTAATGAAAAAAGAACACAATTTGATTAACCTTTTCTTCAACCAACCATACACTCAAACTCATTTCCGAGGCTTCTATTTCTGATCAAACTGGGAAATCATGGGGTTATTAAACATTTACTTCACAATGCTCTGAGCTAATAAATGCAACATTGTTTCTAGAGCGTGAACACCATGACATCAAATAATGTTCGGGATGCCTAGATGCGTCCTATCTGTTTGATCCGTTCTGCTTGTTGGATTAACTGGTCTGTACTTCTCGTAAACCGCTGCTGCACGGAAGTATTAACAGTGCATGATGCATGGCTGACAGCTTATAATTTGCAATTAGGACACAAACTGGAGATTTTATCATAACACCATACTAATGCTTAGAACTATGGCTTTCAAACCTGTCCCAAAACTCTCGCATAGCAGAATGATATATCTTTACAGGAAAAAGGGTCTCACTTAATAGGTTATATAGATTTGTTAGGTATCTTTACTTGAAAGTACATGACTCCAGCCAATAAAATGGCTTTTTATTTTTCCATTGGCCATATCATAAAACTGGTTAGTAAAAATATTACTTACCCTTTATACATTTAGATGCTAGGAAATCATATTTGTATTTAATATTAACCTAAAATCTATGGACATCTTTGTATGTTTTAATATGTTGTATATGTTGTCATATAACAAATTTCAGCAATGGGTTTCATACAAATGTTCATTCATTTTCCTTCTGCATCTTACGTGCATTACACTAGCATGCAAACAAACTAATACAACCGCACTTTGGTCACGCAAAGGTACATGTGAACATTAAGCACAAGAATTTTTAACAGTATTTTATTGCTTTATGGTCTATAAAATTGAGGTAATTAGTTGACAGTTTGATCAAATTGTGGGAACCTATCTTCCAGCAACAAGACCGCCTCATTAAATGGGAACAGACTCTATGAGGCCTGTCTTTTGTGGGCCTAAAGCTGGGTTCACACTAAACGACAGCGACAACGACGTCGCTGTTACGTCACCATTTTCGGTGACGTAACAGCGACCTTGTAAGTCGCTGTTATGATCGCTGCTTAGCTGTCAAACACAGCAGAAGCAGCGATCATAACGTCGCTGTGTTACATGTTCAGAGAGCAGGGAGCCGCGCTTAGCGCTGGCTCCTTGCTCTCCTAGGTACAGTACACATCGGGTTAATTAACCCGATGTGTGCTGCAGCTACATGTCAGTGCAGAGAGCAGGGAGCCGCGCGCACTGCTTAGCGCTGGCTCCTTGCTCTCTTTGCTACAGTATACATCGGGTTAATTACCCGATGCATACTGCAGCCACATGTCACAGTGCAGGAGCCGGCACTGGCAGCAAGAGCGGAGGCTGGTAACCAGCGTAAACATCGGGTAACCAGGGAAAGGACTTCCCTTGGTTACCCGATGTTTACGCTGGTTACAGCTTACCGCAGCTGCCAGTGCCGGCTCCTGCTCGCTTCATTTCGTCGCTCTCTCGCTGTCACACACAGCGATGTGTGTGTCACAGCGGGAGAGTGACGACGAAAAAATGAAGCTGGACATTCAGCAACGACCGGCGACCTCACAGCAGGGGCCAGGTCGTTGCTGGATGTCACACACAGCGACAGCGACGGGACGTCGCTGCAACGTCACAGAAAATGGTGACGTAGCAGCGACGTCGTTGTCGTTGTCGCTGTGTGTGACACCAGCTTTAGGCTACATTTACACTTCCTTTTTTTGCATCAGTCACAATCAGTTGTGTGACTGATGCAATGGATGCGTTGTAGACAGTGGCACAACTGATGTGACTCATGCTGCAAAAAAAACTGATCCGTTGTTTGTTTTTTTTACTGTTTGAAAGGGCATCAGCTGATCGTTCACAAAAGCCGGCCGCCGGGCCAATCAGCTGATCTTTCACAAAAGCCGGACGATCAGCTGATCATTCACAAAAGCTGGCCGATCATCTGATCGGTTATAAACGCTGGCCGCCGGCCAATCAGCTGATCATTCCGGCCCCAGGAACTGGAACTGAATTTAGAGTTGATCATTATTTTTTACAGTGCGCATGATCACAGTAAAAAAACAATCTGCCCCACACAAAAAATGTTGCATTGTGCGTCGCTCCCGCCTGACGGTCAGTCACTCCACAACGGATTTGTCGCAGGACGGATGCAACGCAAGGCCATTAGTCGCAATCCTTCGGTAATAAAAGTCTATGGGGAAAAAACGGATTCCTGCAAAATATATTGCAGGATACATATTTCCTCAAGGCGACGGATTGCGATTGATGCAAAAAGACGGAAGTGTGAATGTAGCCTAAGCCTACAAATTTAAAGACTGACTTCTATGGCTATAAACTGCCCCATGAAGTAGTCTTACATCTTAGAGCTGATGCAGATGCATGGAATGGACTCGGGAGATGTGTTAAACAGCGGGCATCTGTCTTTTATATGAGCAACTGGAGTGATCTCTGATCATTGCTGTTAAGCCGATATATGTCACTGTCCGCCACTGTCAGCAGAATTTAAAGGGAACCTGTCATGTCGTTTTTTGATATTAATCTCCCCCATTGTGTTTTAAATGATACAATGTGCATCACTAACATGGTTTTATTACAAATAATTCCATGTGTTTATCTTAAAGACTAAGGGTACCTTCACACTTTAGCGATGCAGCAGCGATCCGACCAGCAATCTGACCTGGTCAGGATCGCTGCTGCATCGCTACATGGTCGCTGGTGAGCTGTCAAACAGGCAGATCTCACCAGCGACCAGTGACCAGCCCCCAGCCAGCAGCGACGTGCAAGCGACGCTGCGCTTGCACGGAGCCGGCGTCTGGAAGCTGCGGACACTGGTAACTAAGGTAAACATCGGGTATGGTTACCCGATGTTTACATTAGTTACCAGCGCACACCGCTTAGCTTAGCGCTGGCTCCTTGCTCTCCTAGCTACAGTACACATCGGGTTAATTAACCCGATGTGTACAGCAGCTACATGTGCAGAGAGCCGGAGCCGGCAGCACAGGCAGCGTGAGAGCGGCGGAGGCTGGTAACTAAGGTAAATATCGGGTAACCACCTTGGTTACCCGATGTTTATCTTGGTTACAGCTTACCACAGCTGCCAGATGCCGGCTCCTGCTCCCTGCTCGCTTCATTTCGTCGCTCTCTCGCTGTCACACACAGCGATCTGTGTGTCACAGTGGGAGAGCGCCTTTGAAGAAAACGAACCAGGGCTGTGTGTAACGAGCAGCGATCTCGCAGCAGGGGCCAGATCACTGCTCAGTGTCACACACAGCGAGATCGCTAATGAGGTCACTGCTGCGTCACAAAAAGCGTGACTCAGCAGCGATCTCGGCAGCAAGCTCGCTGTGTGTGAAGCACCCCTTAGGTGAATGCATTAAATATCATAGGATTTAGGGATAGGGGCAGCAGTTTGCTGGGATCAGTCACTGCCACTCAAGTTCCGGCATGGTTCTTTTTTTAACTTAGTCACGCCCCCAGCATTCTATTTGTTTCCCAATTCTCAGTGCATTACATGGTAAAATTATAACATAATTAAAACATAAGCCATTGTATGGCTTTGTCGACAGAAAACTGAAAAGTTATGGCTTTTTGCAGAAAGGGAGGTAAATACAAAAGGGCAAAAATGAAAATTGTCTGCTTCTTTAAGTGGTTAGAAACACTCGTGAAAGATGGAGGAGTGCTAAATGTGGAGACAGTCACTTTACACCAAAGAATGACAAGCACCACCTAGGAAAATGTAATACATGTACAGGTTCAGGCTGCTGTGCCGGTATTGTTAGACAAGCAACTAGAATGGACTCTGAGTGCAGTAAGGTATGCAATACAATACACTGTAAGCTGCTTAATTCTGTTCACTCTCTAGCCTTACATCCGGCTCCCTGTCACAGAAGTCAGACTCAATCTAGTCTCTCTCTCCTCTTGAGTGCTCATCAAAGCTCAAATGTCTTCAAGTCAGATTTGAGCTTAGGTGACCATTCAGAGACAGCTGGATGCTGGACCCACAAGAATTGAGCTGACGAGATAACAAAAAATGGGGCTTGCAATGTATTCTAATACATGCAAGCTGCAGATAAAGGGTTAATGATTCTTAAAGAAAAGACAAATGCATAAACAATACGTATATTGGATAAAACATTCAAAGATGTCCATAGCTTTCAAAAATAAATATGGCAAATAATGATCTATCACAATGGGAGAAATTGGCCTATTAATAAAATATGAATTTCTTGCTTGTTAGGAGGTTGCACAAATGGCAAATAGATATCAAGATGTACTAATCTCCAGAGCAGGGAGGTTCTCAAAATGCACTGTTAATTAAAAGGAACTTATCAGGTCCCATTATTGTCCCCAGCTCCTGCTACAGCAGTATGGGAGCAGATTTCTTTATTCTGATAAGGTGTTCGATGCAATGTACTGCAGTCTTTGAAGAATAAAGATTTATCCTTCATCATTGCATGTGCAAAACAGGCAGGACTGGTCCAGCGGGGAGTTTCTTGTCCCAGACTGGACCTGCCATGGATCGTGTAATCACAACCCCCTGGGAGTGACTGACAGCCTGAGTAATGGCCTTACCACTACAAGGCATGTATGCAGGTTGTCACTCACCTAGTCCTGTCTCATCTGCATATACAACGCTGCAGTATACATCTACAAAGGCTGCAGTGCTAGTAACTTAGATCAATCACCATATCAAATGGAAGAAATCTGCTGCCATACCTCTATAACAGCAGTTATCATTAGACATACACTAAGCACAACTAGAATACTATGCAATAATAGTGATGATAAATGATATAACTTATAGTGGCATGCAAAAGTTTGAGCACCCCTGGTCAAGTTTACTGATATTATGAACAATTAAGCAAGTTGAAGATGAAATTATCTGTAAAAGCCATAAAGTTAAGGATAACACATATCCTCTGCATTTTAGACAAAAAAATATATACGGTATATATTTTTTACATTTTTAAATTCACAACAAAAAATAAAGTTGGCCAATGCAAAATATTGGGTACCCTGCATGGTTAGTACCCTGCAGCACCCCCTTTGGCAAGTATCAAAGCTTGTAAATGTTTTTTGTAGCCAGCCAAGAGTCTTTCAATTCTTGTTTGAGGGATTTTCCTGCTTTCTTCCTTGGAAAAGTCTTCTTGTTCTGTAAGATTCCTGGGTCCTCTTGCATGCACTGCTCTTTTGAGGTCTAGCCACAGATTTTCAATGATGTTCAGATCAGGAGACTGTAAGGGCCATTGTAAAACCTTCAGCTTGTACCTTTTGACATAGGCTAATGTGGATTTTGAATTGTGTTTAGGATCCTTATCCATTTGTAGAAGTCATCCTCTTTTCAACTTCAACTTTTTTACAGATGGTGTTATGTTTGCTTGAAGAATTTGTTAAACTTTAATTGAATCCATTCTTCCCTCTACCCGTGAAATGTTTCCAGTGCCATTGGATAGAACCCAACCCAAAGCATGATTAATCCACCCCCATGCTTAATGGTTGGCCAGATATTCTTGTCATGACATTCTGTCTCCTTTTTTTCCCAAACATTTGGTTTGATCATTGTGGCCAAGGAGTTCTATTTTAACCTCATCAGTTAACACGGCTTGTTTCCAAAATACATCAGTCTTGTTTAGATGTTATTTTGCATACTTCTGATGCTAAATGTTTTGGTTAGGATGCAGGAGAGGTTTTCTTCAGATGACTCTTCCATGAAGGCCATTTTTCTGTAGGTGTCTCTGAACAGTAGAACACTGTACCACAACTCCAGAGTCGGCTAAATCTTCCTGAAGGACTTTTGCAGTGAAGTGAAGGTTCTGATTTGCCACTCTACCAATCCTATGAGCGGCTCTCACAGAAATTTTGCTTGGTTTACCAGACCTTATCCTGACCTCCACTGTTTCTGTAAGTGCCATTTCTGAATTACTTTTCGAACTGAGGAAAGGGCAACTTGAAAATGGTTTGCTATTTTCTTCTAGCTTTCTTCTGCTTTGTGGGCCGTCACCATTTTGACTTTCAGAGTGCTAGGCAGCTGCTTTGAAAAACCCATGGCTGTTGTTTTATTTGCACAAGGTTAGAGGAATCTGGGTTTTTATAAAACTGGGAAATTTGCATCACCTGCCCTTACCTAACTATGATAATGAACAAGCCACAAACCTAACAGGCTAATTAAGGTCTGAAATGATAGTCAAAGTTATCTGAGCACACAAATCTCCAAGGGTGTTCAAACTTTTGCATTGGCCCATTTTCATTTTTGTAGTTTTTAAAATGTTAAAGATGAAAATATTTTTTTTTGTTCTTACCTAAAATATAAAGGAAATGTGTCATCTTTAACTGTATGCCTTTTAGAGATCATTTCATTTTCAACTTGATTATCTGTTCACAATAACAGTAATTTTGACCAGTGGTGCCCAAACTTCTGCATAGCACTGTAACTAATCTGAATGGAAAAACATAGCTTATAGTAAGATTTCACAGCAGCATCTGCTATTGAGAGTTATGGTATTAGGTTTGGAAGCCAGTGTGGAATTAGAGGACATTAATGCTGCTATTGTGTTTTTGTATTTGCTTATTAAATGTGATATACTAAGCGTAAATATGGAATACATGTATGGTATATGTACATATATGTACATATATATGTATGTACATACTGTAGATCTATATGTTTGCAGCAAATTTAAAATAATTTATCATATTACATTGTTTGAAGCATATTTTGGTAAAAAAAAAAATAAAAAAAATATGGTATGTATAAATGTGTGTGTGTATGTGTGTGTGTATTTTTTATAAAATATATTTTTTAAAATATGGATCACTGATGACATTAAGGGCCGCTTTACACGCTGCGACATCGCTAGCAATTGCTAGCGATGTCGAGCGAGATAGCACCTGCCCCCATCGTACGGCCGATTTGTGGTAATCACCGCCGTAGCGAACATTATCACTACGGCAGCGTCACACGCACATACCTGTTCAGCGACGTCGCTGTGACTGCCGAACAATCCCTCCGTCAAGGGGGAGGTGCGTTCAGCGTCACCGCGACGTCACTAAGCGGCCGGCCAATAGAAGCGGAGGGGCAGAGATGAGCGGGACGTAACATCCCGCCCACTTCTTTCCTTCCTCATCTGCTACTACTGGGAATGTGTAGATTTGGTTGATTGCTTATGTTACCATATACTTTACTGATTTTGATTATTCACCTAGAATTTTGGCTGATGATGCACTGTGATGGGCCTTAAGCTTACTAAGACCCCACCTGGGAGTGAGCATAAGTAAATAAATGTAGACGTCTGGCCAAGGTCTATATTTATTTATAGGTCTTGTCTATGGCTCTGGATTCATTTTAGAATCTTATCTGCGGATCAAATAACTTGGGGCTTTGGTTAGATGTCTGAATTAATTTTAGGTGTGGTTCCTAGATTTATTTTCAAGTCTGATTTGGGGGTCTGAATTTTTCTATGGCCTGGATTATGTTTCAGTGTTTTAGTCTGGAGTCTAAATGTATAACATGATCTACTGTAGGGTCTGATTTTATTGTGGGGTCGGACCTGGGACTTGTCTAGTGTGTATCTATTTTGAGGACTGGTCTTGGTTGTTGATATATTCTGTGACTTTTATATGGATTTTTTGGGGGGATATGCATGCATTTTGGGGTCTAGATTAGTTTATAATGTATATACAAGTCTATACAGGGTGAGATTTTGGTTTTGTTGTAGATGTTATGGGATAAAAGGGTGCACGCTCAACTTTGAGAACAGGCCCTATTAGGTTTTAGCTAAGCCATTTACAGTTTTGGAACCTATTTTTATTCTTGCTGATTTACTTCATTATTGTAGACACTTGGTAAAAGCTTATTTTTAGTTCATTTTATGTATTTTTGTAGATGTTTTTGCATGTCAAGTGCAAAATGGATTTTGTTAATTGTGATCTTGCGTCCGTCATGTGTAATCAAAGTTGATGCTTATATGATTATTAGGATGTAGAAACACAACCTAATGATGTAGACTCATTTGATTAAATTTTGCACTGCTTCTCTGTCAATCCTGTTTAAAGGATAAAGTAAGTTTAAAGTACTGGCAGGTCTTATTCACCAAGCTATCAGTTAAAACTAATTTTCCTTGCTGAAAATTTTTGTATTGCTAGGCTCAAGGTCTAATACTAGGCAAAGCCGATCTACAACATTAACAGTGCCGGAACAGCAAAGAGTAACCCATCATCGTTCCCGTTCCGTATCTCCTCACCGTGTTGATGATCAGGGCAGGACCCGCTCACGCTTACCAAATGTGCCATTACAGAGGTATGTTTTGTCTTGTCACCTTTAACAATGCATATGTAATGATTTTATAATGGAGATTATTGATAATGGACATTATTGTAACCACACAGGAGCCTAGATGAAATTCATCAAATGAGACGATCACGCTCTCCAACAAGACACCATGATGCCTCCCGCAGCCCAGTTATTCATAGGTCCAGGAACTCGGACAGTCAGTATTTGTCAGATCAAGAAAAGTAAGTTAATGTGATGCAAAATTAAAGACTATCTAATAGGAGATTTCACTGGTGGTGTGTACGTCTTCTCTGTATGATGTTCCTAGATCATAGCAACACAGTGGAGAAAGAACATGCCCTTACTATAGCTTAGAGCAGGCCTTTCAGTATGTGAGATGTAATAACACTTATGACTGTTGTGCTTAAGCAACTTGTAATCTGTCTGCAGTGAGATCAGGGTGTCATTTTGTCTCACACTGGAGTAATCTCCCTGTTCTTGACTACTCCTGTCTGAGACATATAATATCACCCTACTGTAATCACACTTCTTAGCGATAACAAGTTGAGCACATCTGACATAAGTGACACATTTCCAGGAGGGTAATGTGGGGAGAGCAGCAGTATAGAGGTGACAGTACTAGGAAAGGATGAGATCTGGTAGAACGGTTTGTAAGATAACAGCTAAACTCAGCTGCACACCCCCTCCCCCACACTGACTTATGCAGGAGACTAGATCAGGAGATTAAGAGCTGTATCTTTACATTTCACATTCTGAGAAACCTGTTCTAAGCTATGATGAGGCGTGTTCTTTTTCTGCTGTGTGTTGCTTCTTGCTTATGATTGGTCAGCATCATACAGGTGGAAGAAGTACACACCCACTGTGAAAACTGTCAGATAAAACCCACTAAAAGTAAATTCATCAGGTTTCAAATACTTTGATTGCTAATATGTCCTTAACCTTTTTTTTAATCAGATACATTTTTATTTTTCACCAAGTATACAAAACATGTGTTATATTTTCAGCAATAATGAGCAGAACTATAAACTGTCCCTCCCCAACATCCACCCCCTCCCCCCTCAGCGTACATATTACCCATATCAATATCAAAGATCTTACATTTTAACCCTTCAATAGCATATATTAGAATGTATAAAACTAACTATCTCTGCCCATAGTCCAACATCTCCCAACTCTAATATTTATCCATATTGCAACCACGGATTCCACAATCTATCAAAAAGTGCAAGTTGTTTCCTTTTCCCATATATGCTTCTCTCCATTCGAACAATATGATTAACGTATGCGACAAATTCCCCTCTAGTCGGTGGGTCCCCCTGCATCCAGTGTTTGGCAATTACTTTCCTTGCCGCATACAGCAGTCTGGCTATCACTATTTTAAAATTGTTGTCTACTCTAATTTCTTCCACGTAACCTAGAAGACATACCAGGGGTTGTCTGGGAAGTTTACATCTATAAGCTCCTTCTATTCTATTAAGAACAGTTATCCAAAAGGGTGCCAACCTGGGGCACAATCACATCATGTGGAAAATGCCGGCACCTTCTCCATTACATCTAGGACAGTCGTAGTTACTCCTCAATCCCATTTTACACATAATTAGCGGGGAAATATGTCTTTAACCTTAACCAAGAATCTGTAAAAACACTAGAGCATGCCTTCAATCATCTCACACTTGACTACTGCAATCTCCTGCTCTCTGGCCTCCCTTTTAACTCTTTTGCACCCCTCCAATCTATTGTAAACTTTTCTGCCCAACTAATCCACCTGTCCCATCTCTTTAATTCCTGACCTCTCCTACTCATATCGGCCTCTCCTAATCCCTTTACTGGCTCCCCATTGCCCAGAGACTCCAGTTTAAAACCCTAACCATGATATACAAAGCCATTCGCAACCCATCTCCTTCATACATCTGCCACCTAGTCTCCTGGTACTTACCCGCACGCAATCTCCAATCCTCACAAGATCTTTTACTCTGTTCCCCTCTTATCTCCTCCTCCCACAATTGCAACAAGATTTCTATTGTGCATCCCCCATGCTATGGAACTCTCTACCCCAACATATCAGACTCTACCATGGGAACCTTCAAAAAGAACCTGAAGACCCACCTCTTTTGGCAAGCCTACAACCTGCTGTTACCCTCGTTCTGCTATACCACTTCACGACCAGCTGTACCCTCATCTACTGTATCCGTTCCCTTCCCTTGCAGTCCTCGCGGCCAGGTCCTCTCTCCTCAGTTGGTAGTGTACATAAGTATTATACTTCTTTTTTTTTATTATATATACCCCTTTTCACTTGTAAAGCACCATGGAATAAATGGGGTTATATAAATAATAATAATGTCCACAACAAAGAGGAAAAACTAAAAAAGAAATGCATTGTGTACAGTTCTACATATGAAATGGTATGAAAAGTCCTCTAAGTGAATTTCTCCACTTCAAACGCCATGGCACCCAAATGCATCTCAAGGTTCTGGCCAACTGGTCCAGGAAACCATTATCTGTCCCCCATTTCCTTGCGATGGCTGGATTGTCATTGTAAATAAGCACTTGTACCATATCTTATTGTAGATTGTAAGCTCTCACGAGCAGGGTTGTCTTATTTTCCCTCTAATTATTGTATTTTCTATAACTGTTATTTGTTTGTACATGATCCTCCTGAATTGTAAAGCGCTGCGGAATATGTTGGCGCTATAGAAATAAAGATTATTATTATTATTTCTTCTAATTGTTAGATCATCATGTCTCAATTGTCTCCATTCAGTCTAAATAATAGTTAAGTATACTAGATGTAAATGTTGCAATAAACATTTATTTCCATGCTTGTCCATTACTTGATCATTTTTTTTTCCAGTGAACTCCTTATGTTGCCAAGAGCAAAACGTGGACGAAGTGCTGAGTGCCTACATACTATCAGGTACCAAACGTTTATAAGCATTTCTTCAATTGTATGAATTGACCACTTGACCTAGAAAGATATATGTGAGGTGTATAATATATGAGCGAGTAATAAGAAATCAATTGAGATTTCCATTCAAATATGTTATTTGGCTTAAATGGTGAGTCCACAGCAGGATCGTAAGTCAGAATTAAAGAATTAAAGGCTCCTGGAAAACTGACAGAGAACATTTCTATATTGGTCCTTGTGGCTTCTCCCTGGCTTCTCAGGAAGACACATATTGGGAGAGACCTATTAGTCGACCTGAGCGGCAGGTCAATTCAGTTAGATGTTTTTGCTATTATTCTGGTATAAAACATCTTGAAAAGTTGCACAAATTTGAAGTTGTGCAAAAATGTTGCCAGTGTTTAAGCCACTCCTGGCCAGCTTTGCCTAAATAGGTGGAGCATGGGACGGGGCTTAGTCCCGCCCATCTAATCAATGAAAATGATATGTTACCTGAAATGTACTCCAGGCTCTGGTGCACAGCATTTGTAAGAAATGGCTATTTCATTGTGGCATCCTCCACTTAATGGATTACTCACATCACACATAAAACATCTCCAAAATCTGTAAAAAAAAAAACAAAACAAAAAAACAGTATGACATTTTCACTAGTGTATTATACATGCAGTCATGGCCAAATGTGTGGACACCCAAAGTTCCAGTGCATCGGTGTAAGAAGCTTGTTGATGGATATAGGAAGAGATTGATTGCTGTTATTTATTCCAAAGGGTGTGCACCCAAATAAGTTGAAGGTGCCAACAATTTTTTCTGGCTCATTTTTGGGGTCTTGTGTAAAATTATGTCCAATATGCCTTTTTTCAGTTTTTTTCTTGTGTTCCAACACACACAAAGTAAATAAAGATGTGTATAAAATATGTGTAATTGCAATAGTTTTCTGGGAGAAATACTTCATTTTCTGGAACAATATCAAGGGTGCCAACACTTTCACCATGACTATAGTAGATTGTAGTAAAAAAAAGGACATACATTTATATTGGTAATTTTTGACCACATAAATAGCCTTCATCACTCTGTTAAGAAAACACCTCTAATACTATATGGTGAATTCATGGATTTCTTACTTATTTTACATTGTTCTGAAAAATCGACAACCTGTCCACAGAGCTGATTAGTAAAACCAACACTCGCCTGCATTGTCTTATATGTTAGGGCATAATTCACATCGAATATCCACAATAGATAAGCCAGTCATGTATATGGACTTTCCTTGCTTTTACCATGCACGCAAGAGTAAAGTTGTCTAAAGTTGGTAATTTTGGCAGTACTGACTGATATGTATAGGGCCTTCCTACTCTGCACCAACAGAGAAAATTAGGGGAAAAGGAAGATTGGGCATGTTGGATGTCAACTTGCCTAATCCTTGTTCTTATACAATACAAGTAAAGATAGGAGCAGCTTATTCTTATCTCCTCATACAAAACACATGCATGCTAGCAATGTCAGATGACTTGATTTGGTCGACTATTGAAGATTTATTGGTGCTTTTACTTGTTGCTCAATATTAGCTAAGCGCTCTTGATATTTTCAACTAAAAAAATAAATGATATGCTGTTTGATCTCTTTTAATCTGGGGCAGACCATGTCCTATGTATGTATTATTGGTGCCAGAAAGTATTACAGAGCTAAAAATGTATACCAGGTTTGGCCAACGTTTTTAGAGCTTTTGATGGTTTTCACAAAAAAATGATCACTCTTAGCCATGTAAAGACTGCATCCCAATTAGCAGTGTCGAAAGCTGCTGTGCCTCAAGACTACCCACCTAATGCTATCCCAAATGCCAGATAACACAGTGCTTGCTCTATATAATTAAAGGGTTCTGACACTGTATGTTTATTGTAACAACAGATGTGACATGATTTTGTGTCACTTAGGAATATAGGAGTATTACAGGATATCTCCCTACACTGGTTATTGCAGCCTTAACCATTGACTGCACAGCTCTCCTGCTCTCAGACGTGTCTGCTGATGGGTGCGGATGGGACCAGACCCGTCAATCAATCTTCTCCAGTTGAAATCATTATTCCCATGTGAAGTATTATTCCATGGTGAAGGCTGATGATCTGATCTTATGATCTTAGACATATTCTAGTAGTTTTCAAGAAGTCAATGACTTAAAGTCTTACCCAATGTAATAACCAACTAATATAAGTGGTCTTCCAATAGCAGACTGAACTGTGATCATTGCTGTAATGGAATCATTTGCATCCCATCACATTGTATAATTAATGAATTATAGTCTCTCAGTATGGTTAAGAAAACACGTCTATTAATTTCCAACAATGGAAAGGCGGTATTATTATCTGTACTCTGCCAAACTACTTCTCATATAGGTAATTGAGAAAAACCTATTTATTGCCTAAGGTATACATTGTATCGATTATTCCCATCTTCATAAATTGGTGATGTCAGATAGTGCTGTGAATGCAAGCAACTTAGCCATTTTCTGCTTATTAACTTCAGGGCAGTGCTTACAAGTTAGACAGCAGTGGTGGTCAATCACCAAGGCAAAGATATGTAAAGAAAAGTGTTAGTATCTCAACAACGACGATAAATGTTAACAAATTAAAGGGGTTGTCCACAACTCAGAAACCCTTTCTCAATTCCTATGCTTTCCCCAAATCTACTAGCTTTCCTAGGGGTTGTGTGATATGATGTCACGCAATCCCTGGGCCAATCAGGAGCCACTTCACTGTCACCTTCTTTGGACAAATCAGGCATCCGGAGGAAGTGAGAGCCACTGTTCTTCACTCATTGTCCTCAGATGTCTAATTTGTTTAGAGGAGGGGCCATTGAAGTGGCCGCTGACTGCCTGCCAGGATGGCATTACATAATGTTACATGAGCCCTGGGAGGAGCCGGTTCCTACACCGGAGGTGAGTAGAGTATAGATGTTATTATTTTACTTGGGAGAAACATAGTGATTAAGAGGTTGTCCAAGTAGTGTATAACCCCTTCACAGATCCTGTCACTTGCCATTAATATGTCACTATTTCACCTGATATAAATGCAACTGTTCTCTTGAATCTGATGGGTTTTTCTCCTGCTCCTGTTAGTTGCAAAGATACAGCATTCCTTCTTCCTTTTCTCCCCTTTATGTAAATCCAGTCTTGTTAGCAAAGGGTCATGATGCCCATAAAGATAACTACAGAGAAGAGTTGAAGATCATGCCACTAGCTAACAAGACTAGATTACTTACATACAGGGAAGAGGCAGGACAAAGGAAAAGCCATGCCAGATTTAGGGGATCAGCGGCATTGAGAACAGGTAAAAAATGGGACAGGTCCTCGTTAAATATACTACATTCCATACACTAAATACCTAAACAGGCCTGTAATATGAAGGGCACTTCCTACAAAATATTAAACAAACAAGGGCATATGGAAGTATATACAACCCAAGTAAAATAGTACACTTTATTAGTTAAAACATTACATGACATGAATAAAAAAAAACCACGCAAAATAAAAGAAAATATGTCATGTGACAACAAAAAGTGCTTGTGCCCATCCATTAGGTGATCAGTGTCTGTTCCCCTATGACACTTATCACTCAAACATTTAAAGGTAAAATTGCAATAAATATGTGACTATATGGGGGATCAAAATACCAGCATATATGATACTTAAATAAATCACTAGTATTATTCAAAAGTGACAGTGCAAGAGATCTGAGACCATACATTTGGAATTAATACGAGTAAGAGAGACAATATTGGAGCATTGAGAAGGTATGCAGGGGTGACTGCTGGATAATAAAGCCCGTATAAATGGAGTCAAAACAAAATAAGGTACAATTGATTAGGAACAAGTATACAATTCAAATAGTAAAAACAGGATAACTATATCTCTTAGGAGCCCAATATATCAAGGAAATAGCAGGGGGCATCAAGCATGCGCTGGTTGCCGTATACCCAAGAGGGTTCAGTAAGGTCAAGTCAAGCATGCCCACAATTTAACAGGTTAGACCTAAGATTGAGCAGCTTTGGAAGAACTAGTCCATGCACTAATTTTGATTTATACACCTGCTATAGAAGTGGAGCTTTAATATTGCATGATTTTCAAAGTAAGGATATCAGCCTCATCTGGTCTAAGAGACCTATTTAATAATGTCTGCAGCTTGCATTGTGAAATCTGATGACATCCTGTTTGAAGAGGACCTGTCACTTACCATCAATCTGTCATTTTTTTTGCTGGGTGTAAATGCTGCTGTTCTCCTAAATCTGGCCATACCTTATGTATGAAGAGGCACAGGAATAATGAAAAATGAAGCCAGATTCAGGAGAACAGCAGCATTTAGAGCAGGTGAAAAAAAGTTACAGGTATTCTTTAAAGGGGCTATCTTAGCTTAGGACAAAAGTTTGCAGTCACTCTGTGTCTATGCAGACTGCCAAATCGTGGCTGTGTGTGCCGTATTCACAATGTCATGATTCCTCATTATTCCCAGTGTGAGCAAACGGACACATAACTGCATGTATATGATTTGAAAACTGGCGGTCACAAGCCGACGCTCCTTATCCAGCTTTTTACTCTTCACTTCTTGACAGAAGTTGAGCGCATCTAGTTGGCCTCAAGTGTGATAACTGTGTATACTCAGTCACGAGGCCGGTACTTGCACAAGGTACACTGAGGAATCGTGATAGTGTGTATGCTGCTCACTGTCATGATTTAGTAACATACTGACTTTTGTACAAAAGCCGGACAACCCCTATAAATATACGTCCATGGCTGGGATTGTATGAGACATTAAGTAAGTGCCTCTCTAGGATTGTAGAGAGTATACCATACATTTTCAAGCTTGGTCAGCACCTGCAAAGTAACATATATATTGTGTTGTTCTATATAAAAAGCGCCTGACATCACTAAGAGAGATGATATAATGGATTTTCATGTATTGTGAACCCTAAGTGATGACAGTTCCTTATAATCCCACCCGATTGCAGCCTGTACATCATGGCATGCTCTGTGCGTACAGCCAGCCCAATAATGGCTGTCATTATGATATTTCTGACTACCTCTCCTGCTTTGCTGAAGTACTATTGCATTCTTTCTTTGTGTCCTCCTGGGTTTTGCAATACACAAGAAATACTGTTAGGCACAGTAAAACTTTGCCACCCAAGATGCCTTTGCTAGAGTTTGGTTCTAATTGGAGACTGTACAGGTAAGAATTGTGTTGTGGAGTTAACAGTTCTGTCGTCCATGTTTCAGTCGCTATGTTTTTCTATGAAAAACAACTGTTTTTGACATTTCTCTGTTTGGGGCGATTATTGTGTTTGCTTTTTCGGTATGCCTTGTCTTTGTAGCGTTCCATGCTCTCTATTGTCTGCTATGTACCTGGGTTTGTATTCCTGTCTGCTAGAACTGGGCTCTTCAACTGTTTTCATCTAAAACGGGAAGGTTGATTTCTAAATCTCAATAAATGTACAGATTTTCTGACATATTACTTATTACTATGGGCGGTTCAGCCTTTATTGATGAGGGATTGACGGGTTGAAGAGCCCTGTTCTGGTTATATTTAATGTTGGTGTATAAGAAGCAAAGGATCAAGCTTATTTTTCTTAAAAAAAGCTCTTAGTGTAAGTAAATGTAGGAAACCTTGTGATACTTGTATGTTAGACGCATGGTTAGCCATTCACTACATTGATCAGATCAGTAGATTCCTTACAAAAGATTTTTTTACATTAATGAATCTTTTCCTTTGTATTATTAGTTGATTTTTTTTACAACAATCAATACAGGTACTGGTATCATATTTAGTATCAGAGCACCCCACCCTTTTAAACTCCGTTATAGGTCTCTTTCATATGAGTGGGTGACATTCAACAGGTTCTCTCTGTACCTAAAGGTTACGACTACCTTTGAACACCAAAATACAGCTTATACTTTACAATAATATACCTAAAGGAGTTTAGGATACTGATGATCTATGAGATTAATGGGAGTCTGACACCATCTCCACAGGGGTCTGATGGCATCTCCACAGATCAGCTGTTTTCAGCACAGTTGCATTCACTGTCTAGTGGCCATTCCCAGGTACTGCTGCTACACTTCTTTGTAAGTGAATTGTCATGCAGTGACTACTGGGATTTTGCTAAGTACACAGGAACCCTGGCAAGTGCCGCTACACGCAGGGTACAAGTTACAATGGTGGGCCCTTGCGTTGGGGAAAGGGGAGCAGGGTCACCTCCTAAAGTCACCTGAGACTGATCCCTGCACTCCCTAAGGTCCCTATATGGGTTCTGATCACGTGTCTTTCCCTGGGCTCAACCCTGTATAGTGTAGGGCAGTGGGAATGCTAGTCCCGCTTTAGGTTAAAGACACAGAGTGGATTAGACAGACAGGGGAAAATAAACAGCAATCATACAAAGCACTCCAAACAGCAAGAGGTAATAATGAGGAACAAGCCAGTGAGGCAAAACCAAAAAGGACTAAGGAAGGGAAAACAACACAACTTTCACTCAGCAAATGTCTCTAGAAGGAAGCCTGTGAGCTGAGGACCAGGAAGCCATTCAGAGAACAAGTAAAGCATAAACTATCACAAGTGGTTACCTGGACTAGGATGGAAGTCTTCACAGTAGTGCTAATTAGCAATAGATAACAGCTGAGTATTGCTTAAGGCCCCTTTACACACTGCAACATTGCTAGCGATATTGCTGTAACGTCACCGGTTTTGTGACGTAACAGCGACCTTCCCAGCGACATTGCAGTGTGTGAAACGCATCAGCGACCTGGCCCCTGCTGTGAGGTCGCTGATCGCTACACATCTCTTAGGAACATTTTTTGGTCCTTTGTTTCCCACTACGCAGCAAGCATCACTGTGTTTGACACTGTTAAAATGACTTTGTTAGCGACTTCCCTTTAAAATAGCTGCTTTGACACATCCCCAACGACCAGCTAGGTCGTTCTGCAGGTCCGTATCGCTGGTGCGTCGTTGGTCAAGTTTGCCTGTTTGACAGTTCACCAGAGACTTTGCCGGCGAGCTTGGCCAGGTCGGCATCACTGGTGGGATCGCTAGAAAGTCTCAGTGTGTAAAGGGGCCTTTACAGTCAGAGTTTCAGGAGACCAGATGATCTACTTAACCCTAGCAGCGCAGGATAAAGGAGAATCTGCACAACTATCAGTATTAACCTGAGCAAGTGTGTATGTGTCACGCTCCCCGTGTCCCAGCACCACTCCTTACCCACTGATCCAATCCATGTGTCCACCAGTCATGGCTGCCGCTCCCGCTCCTGCTCCCCTGAGTCATGCTCCTGGTCTCAGGAGTCTGACTTTGAGTATTGGCCTCAGGATTCTGTATAGGACCGGGCCGCGCCCACTCTCCTGGTCTTATAGGCCCAGCACACCTGCAGCAGGAAATGACATGAGGCTGTGCTGGGTATATAAGACTTGCCTTTCCATAGGGGCGTTGCCTGATCAACGTGTCCTTTAGCTTGTCTTTAGAGCTAGATGCTCAGGTCCCCTTGTGCTCTCTCCTGTGACTGTTTGTCTTTTGCTACCGGGTACCTGTGCCTGTTTCCTGCAGTATCCGATAGAACTCTGTGATCCTGCTGACCCGGTTATAACCGTCCTGGCCACGTCAGTGCTCCGGCTGCCGTGTACTCTGCCACCTGGTGGCGTACTCGGTCCAGTGGATCCACCTCCTGGGCTTCCAAGTCCTCTCAGCCCTGACAGATGGGCTGGAACAATGAGGCCTTGACGGCGGCCTTTTGGGAAGGACTCTCTGGCCGCGTCAAAGACGAGCTTGCTGGCCGTGACGTTCCACGCACCTTGGACGCCTTAATATCTTTAGCCACCCGGATTGACCTCCGTTTCCAGGAGCGAACCAAAGAGGTATTCCGGGAGAAGCTACCACCCCGTCACGCCTTGTCCCCGCAGAGGCCTACCGCTCCTTTGCCCCTGCCCTCCTGTGACATGTTCCCGGAACCCATGCAAATAGACCGGCTGAGCCAAGCCGAGCAACGCCGCGCAGAGCGACTCGCCCGGGGCCTGTGTTTCTACTGCGGAAGCGGTTCTCATCTGCTCCGCTCTTGCCCGGAGAGACCAGGTAGACCCCAAGTCCAAGGGATGGTGGGAACCGCCACCCTTGGTACCGGAATTCCTTCAGTCCCGGTTACACAGACTGCCCAGGTCACGACCGAGAAGACCCAGTTCACGGCGGAGGCTCACATTGATTCGGGAGCAGCGGCTAATTTCATCCGACAAGCTACCGTGGATCGTTATCGGATACCGGTCATCCCGCTTGCAAAACCCCTCTGGTTCGCCTCCGTGGACGGAAAACAATTATACGAACCTGTCCGGTACACCACCGAACCCGTGAGACTTTGTATTGGTACCCAGCACACTGAGACTATTGCGTTCTACGTCATCCCGAGAATGACTCCTGCGCTCCTGCTGGGTCTGCCCTGGCTGCGACTACATGACCCTGACATCAGTTGGCGCTCTGGGGCAATCTCTCGCTGGAGTCCCTCGTGCCATGATACCTGCCTACAGCCTGTTCCTCGGTCCCTGTCACCTGACCCTATCATGGCACAAGAAGAGGAGAATCTGACGCAATCCAGCGTTGTACCACAGCCCCTGGCACCTGACCCTATCATGGCACAAGAACAGGGGAATATGACGCAGTCCTGCGGTGTACCACAGCTCCTGGCACTTGTGCCTGTGGTGCCACCAGAACCGGAAGTGACGACGCTCTCCAGCGTCGTTCCACCGTCCCTGACGATTGAGACTCTGATGCCAACGGCTGCCGGGGATGAGTCCCTGTCCTGTGTCCGGTCCGAGACGCCCGAGCCGGTTGTCCACGCTGCCAGTCCTGTTTCTGACGGTCCTCCTCTTCCCGTTGCCCCCGTTGCCACTGCTGGGAGATCGGCTAAGCGCCGTGCAGCTAAGAAGGCGGTACGGGGTCAGCGGTCCTTCCCCGCCTTTGCGTTGGGTCCCGATCCGGTGTCTCGATCCGGGGTGCCCCTGGGGTTCTGTGCTCGGAGGGGGGGGCTTAGAGGGGGGGGTACTGTCACGCTCCCCGTGTCCCAGCACCACTCCTTACCCACTGATCCAATCCATGTGTCCACCAGTCATGGCTGCCGCTCCCGCTCCTGCTCCCCTGAGTCATGCTCCTGGTCTCAGGAGTCTGACTTTGAGTATTGGCCTCAGGATTCTGTATAGGACCGGGCCGCGCCCACTCTCCTGGTCTTATAGGCCCAGCACACCTGCAGCAGGAAATGACATGAGGCTGTGCTGGGTATATAAGACTTGCCTTTCCATAGGGGCGTTGCCTGATCAACGTGTCCTTTAGCTTGTCTTTAGAGCTAGATGCTCAGGTCCCCTTGTGCTCTCTCCTGTGACTGTTTGTCTTTTGCTACCGGGTACCTGTGCCTGTTTCCTGCAGTATCCGATAGAACTCTGTGATCCTGCTGACCCGGTTATAACCGTCCTGGCCACGTCAGTGCTCCGGCTGCCGTGTACTCTGCCACCTGGTGGCGTACTCGGTCCAGTGGATCCACCTCCTGGGCTTACCAGTCCTCTCAGCCCTGACAGTATGAAGCCCTGCGCTGTGATCTCCTGACACCAGAAATAGGAGGGACCACTCTCTGTCATTGTATCCTGTCGTTGTATCCTCGTGACATGAATGGGAGATAAGCAACTAAACAGTGAATGCAGCTGTGTTATTTGGCTCTGTTTACTTTTTTGTTTGGCCACCACGAGCGCTGAAAAGAGCTGATTTGTGGGGGTGTAGAGTGCTGGACCCCCACAAATCTGATACTGATAACCTATCCTAAGGATAGGGCCTCAGTTTCTCAAGCCTGGAAAAGCCCTTTAGACAATTGAATAACTCTACAAATACATTGCTTTACTCGCTGATCCCAAGTTGCTGCCTGGATTTAGTATAGAGCCCTATTCACAATTCTGCCTTGGAAACTGTCAACAATCTTGTTCTCTTGTCGATCCCTAACAGATTAACTAAGCTCCTGTACAGTAATGGAATATTTTCTTTTCCTACGTCAAATTCAGAACATGTTATAAAGACTCTAAATCCCACAGCACCTTGCAGAAATATAGTAGTAATGTTTGGAGAATATCAGCTGTGAAGCCTGTAGAAATGTAATTCTGCTCTGGACTATTATACAGGCTGTGAGCATGAATAATGCAGTGTATTTCCAAAGTTATTTGGTCTTATATGTAAAGTAGTTCTAAATCTGTATTGTAAAGGGATGCTCAAAGGTCAACATATCATTCAAAGGGTTATTCCCTTCTCAGACATTTATGTCCACAAGATATGCCGTAAATGTCCGACACATGCGAGCCCTTCACTGGAACGAACCCACAGCAATTTGAAAGTGGGCCCCTTTTCAACCACTGTGAACAGAAATGCGGCTGTGCACGTACAGCTGTCATCTTTTACTTCTGTAAGAGTCCTGCACGCTTGTTCAGCTATTTTCATAACTTTCATAGAAGTCAATGGAGCTGTCATTGGCAACTTCTCCATTACACTGGTTTTCAACCGAGCCCAGTTTGTCATATGTGTGCATCCCAAACATAGGACACTTATTTTATCAGACATTTATGGAATGTCCTATGGATATGTCATACATGTCTGAGATGGGAATATCCACTTTAAGCAATAATTTACTTTCAATCATAGTGCAAAACTAATAATTTTATTAAACTCTAGACTCTACAAGTATAATACATGAAGAAAGGACATTCAGATCCCAGAACATGCATTTATTTTGTTTTTATTTTCCATCATGACATGCCATTTTATTATTTTTAGCCCAGGTCAGATCATATAATTACTTTACTTTGCCACCAATTAGTTTGTCGTGATTAGTGATATAAATGAGATTGTAGAAGGGAATGAAAATAGTGACAAAACACTGATCTGCCAGGTTGTCACGTAGCCATATTGAGTGTCAGCAGAATATTCATAGGTGTTAAAGGGGTTATCCACTACTTCTACATTGATGACCTATCCTTAGGATAGGTCATCATTGTCTGATCGTCCAGGGTCTGACACTCCACACCCCCGCCGATCAGCTATATTCGGCTCCAGCGGCGGCAGCAGGCAGCCGGAAATGCTCAGTTCCGGAGCTGCTCCATTTTATGTTAATGGCCGTGGCCAGGTACTGCATATATGCCTCCTATTGATTTGAATGGGAGGCGGATGTGCATTACCCAGCTGCAGCCACTCTGAGAAGATGGAGCAGCTCCGGAACTGAACATTTCCGGCTGCCTGCTGTCGCTGCCGGCACCGAGAACAGATGTTCGGCGGTGGTGCGGAATGTTGGACCCCAGCCGATTTAGAAATTGATGACCTATCCTAAGGATATGCCATCAATGTAAAAGTAGGGGACAACCTCTTTAATGTAAATGTCTGGACTATATCTGTAACTTAAAAACTGAGGTGCCTCTGTACAATAACGACAGGTAAACCAGATTTAAGAGTGACCAACCAGCTCATGGGTATATGGGTGTCCCATCTTTCCCCCAGTAGCAGATAAGAGAGGAAAGAAGGTTCGGACATGTTGGCTTTTAACATGTTCTCATGGGAGGTAACCTGCCATTAGAAGTGTCTAGCAGGGGTTTAATCTCTTCTCCCTATTGAGAACATGTAAATGGGGTCATATATGGCAACCATGTAGATAGCCTGCTGACCTGTCAACTGGACTGTCAAATGGGTGTTGTAATGTCATGACCCTGGTCTTCTATGTCCTTGAGTATAATAGGTAGGGTGGAAAGTGTAGACAGATACCAATCCCAACTTGTTTTTCCTCTGTTTCTAAGCCCAGATCCGACTTATTACCTGCCATAACCTGCAGAACTTAAAAGCCTATAATGTTCTGAAAGTTCTAAAAGTTTTTCTTTTCAACTACACTGTCTATTAAAAGATTTAAAGTAAATACCAACTCCATAGAGTCTTTATCTGCAAACACATTTTCCAGTAAATGTAATATTCCCCAGCCAAGTTGAGATTCCAGGTGGGTTCTGCGTCTGCAGTTTATTGGCTTCATAACTTAGTGTGTTTATACTGAGAAGGGCACATTCATATCCCTGCAAGCATTAACTGTCATGATGATTTTACATCTTATGCTAAGAAAACATTACCTTTTATGATTTTATCTCTAACATTGTATTCCTTTCTTTGTTTTCTTTTCTATTCTTCTTTCTCTTCTACCATTGGATGCAATGCACTGGCACTAGTGAACTACAGCCCTCCCTTGACAGGGCTCGAAGTGCTAGTACCAACTGCTTGAGACCAGATACTAGTTTGCATTCACCAGAACGAGAAAGGTATAAAACTGACTTTTTCATTCTTTTCATGTGTCTTAGTGGTTTCATTTTTTTTCATTCGTCATGTCACTTAATTTTTTTTTTTTAGATCACTAATATATTTGTGTCTTAGTGTATCGTTGATAATAATCTCTTGTGCCTAAACACTAACATTATTGTGATGTGTATTAGTGAAGATGGTACTTTCCCTAATTAAAGGGGTTATTATGGGCTGATATATTGATGACCTATCCTTAGTATAAGACATAGATCATTGTTGGTCTGACAACCGACACCACCACTGATCAACTGATTGCAACATCCACAGCTGCCGGATAGACACAGCTGAACTGAGCTGCAGGACCTGAGAAAAGCCACTACACAATGTAGAAAGCTGTGCTGTTCCAGCTCTAGACATGGTGATCACTGCTGCAACAGGTGATCACTGCTGCAACAGCTGGTTGCTGGGAGTGTAGTGTGTCAAAACCCCAGTGAACTGATATTGAAAACGTATCCAGTCAATACAAATAGATCATCAATATATGAATTCTGAGCAGCCCCTTTAAGTAATGACTACAGATATAACCTTTTTTAAAAGACAAAAATCTGATAATAGAAAAAGATATCCTGATGCAGAAGAGTGTAACTCAAAACCTAATTATACAAATCTGGTGGCTTTTGTTGTTTTAAGAGTTAAAGGGAATCTGCAATAAGGTTAATCTGCAGATTAATAGAACTAGAAAGATGCCTAGCCGCGTTTCTAGAAGTGCGGCTCCTGGGAGAAAATGAACTCTATTTCTCCTGGAAGCCACCGCTTTCAGTCATGGAGGTGTGTCGGCATACCTGCAGTCAACACTCATTACACAGTGAGCAGTGGCTGTAAGCAGGCTCCAGCACTTTGACTGACAGCCTGTTCGGCACTGTTGCACTGCAGAGCTTACAGCCACAGTTCACTGCGCTGTTTAACACTGGTAACCTGCAGTTTGACCCTATCTCTGCAGGATAGTTGCATTATTCGACATGACAGGTTCCCTTTAACTTTTTGCATTGCAATGTCATTCTTCTTAGGCTGCATCTGTACATCTTAGTAAATTTTCTCCTAGTATGACAAAATCTTGGAAATATCAGAAACATTTGAGTGTGTAGTTTGCTGGTTAGAGTTTACATATAATTTTCCCTTAAAAAAATTAAATAAACAAAAATAGGTAGACTGTTGTGAGCTTACTGAAGACATACAGTGCCTTGAAAAAGTATTCATACCCAGTAAAATTTCCCCCCATTTTTTTATGTTACACCCACAAACTTAAATGTGTTTTATTGGGATTTTATGTGATATACCAGAACTAAGTAGCAAGTACAAGTGCATCTCAATATATTAGAATATCATCAAAAATGTTATTTATTTCAGTAATTCAATACAAAAAGGAAAACACATATATTATATAGTCATTACACACAGAGCGATCTATTTCAAGTGTTTATTTCTGCTAATGCTGATGATTATGGCTTATAGCCAATGAAAACCCAAAAGTCATTATCTTAGAAAATCAGAATATTATATAAGACCAACTAATATGATTTTAAACTCCGTAATGTTGGCCTACTGAAAAGTCTGTATAGGACTTGGTCGGGGCTCCTTTTGCATTAATTACTGCATCAAAGCGGTGTGGTATGGAGGTGATCAGCCTGTAGCACTGCTGAGGTGTTATGGAAGTCCATATTGCTTTGATAGCAGCCTTCAGCTCATCTGCATTATTGGGTCTGGTGTCTCTCATCTTCCTCTTCGCAAAACCCCATAGATTCTCTATGAAAAAACTTTATAACTCCAGCGGACAAATTTGAGGATGCAGATATATATTAAAATTTTTTTTGCATTTGAAAATCTTTATTTTGAATAAATACATGGTCTATCAGACTAAAGGCTAGACTGCCTTTTTTTGGCAGTCTAGCCTTTAGTCTGATAGACCATGTAGAAGGCGCTTGTACGCCGAAACGCGTAGTCCAAGCAGGCTACCACTCCTAATCTTTTTCCTTCACCGCCCAGAAGTGTGGCTCCAATGTTATGGATTTTTTTCAAAATAAAGATTTGCAAATGCAAAACATTTTTTAATATATATCTGCATCCTCAAATTTGTCCGCTGGAGTTATAAAGTTTTTTCATTTGGATTTCCCATGGCTGGCTCCTGCTCTGGTTTTCCGTGCGGACTATCTTTTGGATTAATACTGGAATCCACACACAGGAGTGTACGGGTAAGCTGGCTTTGAAAACTATTTAGTTTCTTGTATAGATTCTCTATGGGGTTTAGGTCAGACGAGTTTGCTGGCCAATAAAGCACAATGATACTGTGGTTATTAAACCAGATATTGGTACTTTTGGCAGTGTGGACAGGTGCCAAGTACTGCTAGAAAATGAAATTTCCATCTCCAAAAAGCTTGTTGGCAGAGGGAAGCATGAAGTGCTCTAAAATGTCCTGGTAGATGGCTGCGCTGACTTTGGTCTTGATAAAACACAGTGGACCTACACCAGCAGATAACATGGCTCCCCAAACCATCACTGATTGTGGAAACATCACATTAGACCTCTAGCAGCTTGGCTTGTGGCCTCTCCACTCTTCCCCCAAATTCTAGGACCTTGATTTCCAAATGGAATGCAAAATTTACTTTCATCTGAAAACAACACTTTGGACCACTGAGCAGCAGTCCAGTTCTTTTTCTCCTTGACCCAGGTAAGACGCTTCTGGTATTGTCTATTGGTCATGAGTGGCTTGACACAAGGAATGTGACAGTTGTAGCTCATGTCCTGGATACGTCTGTGTGTGGTGGCTCTTGAAGCACTGACTCCAGCAGCAGTCCACTCCTTGTGAATGTCCCCTAAAGTTTTGAATGGCCTTTTCTTAACAATCCTATCAAGACTGTGGTTATCACCGGTTGATTGTGCACCTATTTCTACTACACCATTTTCTTCCACTCAACCTTCCATTAATATGCTTGGATACAGCACTCTGTGAACAGCCAGCTTCTTTAGCAGTGGCCTTTTGTGGCTTACCCTCCTTATGGAGTGTGTTAATGACTGCCTTCTGCACATCTGTCAAGTCAGCAGTCTTCCCCATGATTGTGCAGCTATTGAACTAGACTATGGGACCATTTTAAACGCTTAGATAGCCTTTGTAGGTGTATTTGGTAATTATTCTAAATTTCTGAGATAATGACTTGAGTTTTCATTGGGTGTAAGCCATAATCATCAACATTAACAGAAATAAATGCTTGAAATAGATCACTCTGTTTGTAATGACTGTATATAATATGTGTTTCCCTTTTTGTATTGAATTACAGAAATAAATCAACTTTTTGAGTATATTCTAATTTATTGAGATGCACTTGTGTTTGTGAAGTGTAAAGGAAATGATACATGATTTTTTAAATATTTTAAAAACTGAAAACTGTGATGTGCATTTGAATTTCACTTCCCTCAGTCAATACTTTGTAGAACCACCTGCAATTTTCTGCTGCAAGTATTTTGGAGTATGTCTCTATCAGTTTTTCATATCTAGAGGCTGAAATTTTTGCAATTCTTCTTTGCATAATAGCTGTAGCTCAGTGAGATGTATGGACTCATCTGTGAACAGCAATTTTCAAGTCTTGTCACAGATTTTCAATGGGATTTATGTCTGGACTGTGACTGGGCTATTCACACACATGAATATGCTTTGATTAAGACCATTTCATTGTCACTCTGGCAGTATGTTTATTGATGTTGTCATGCTGGAAGGTCAGCGTACTCCCAAGTCTCAAGTTTTTTTGCAGCCTATAATAGATTTTTCTCCAGGTTTGCCCTGTAATTAGTTCCGTCAATGCTACCAGCTTTCCTGTCTCTGCTGAAGAAAAGCATCCCCACAGCATGATGCTGTCATCTCCATATTTGATGGTGAGGTCTTAAGGCCCCGTCACACTAAGCAACATCGCTAGCAACATCGCTGCTAACGAACAACTTTTGTGACGTTGCTAGCGATGTTGCTGTGTGTGACATCCAGCAACAACCTGGCCCCTGCTGTGAGGTCGCTGGTTGTTGCTGAATGTCCTGGGCCATTTTTTAGTTGTTGCTGTCCCGCTGTGAAGCACAGATCGCTGTGTGTGACAGCGAAACAGCAACAACTAAATGTGCAGGCAGCAGGAGCCGGCTTCTGCGGAGGCTGGTAACCAATGTAAACATCGGGTAACCAAGAAGCCCTGTCCTTGGTTACCCGATATTTACCTTTGTTACCAGCCTCCGCCGCTCTCACTGTCAGTGCCGGCTCCTGCTCTGTGCACATGTAGCTGCAGGTCACATCGGGTTAATTAACCCGATGTGTGCTGTATCTAGGAGAGCAGGGAGCCAGCGCTAAGCAGTGTGCGCTGCTCCCTGCTCTGTGCACATTTAGCTGCAGTACACATCGGGTAATTAACCCGATGTGTGCTGTAAGTAGGAGAGCAAGGAGCCAGCGCTAAGCAGTGTGCGCGGCTCCCTGCTATGTGCACATGTAGCTGCAGCACACATCGGGTAATTAACCCGATGTGTGCTGTAACTAGGAGAGCAGGGAGCCAGCGCTCAGTGTGCGCTGCTCCCTGCTCTCTGCACGTGTAGCTGCGTGCGCTGGTAACTAAGGTAAATATCGGGTTGGTTACCCGATATTTACCTTAGTTACCAAACAGCATCTTCCACGCGGCGCTGGGGGCTGGTCACTGGTTGCTGGTGAGCTCACCAGCAACTCGTGTAGCGACGCTCCAGCGATCCCTGCCAGGTCAGGTTGCTGGTGGGATCGCTGGAGCGTCGCAGTGTGACATCTCACCAGCAACCTCCTAGCAACTTACCAGCGATCCCTATCGTTGTTGGGATCGCTGGTAAGTTGCTTAGTGTGACTGGACCTTTAGGTTTCTAGGCTTATATGCATTGTTTGTTTTCACACAAAGCATTTTGCAAAGTTCTACTTTGGTCTCACCTGACCAGAGTACCTTGTTCCATGTGCTAACTGTGTCCCCTACATGGCTTTTTGCAAACTGAAAACCAGACGTCTTATGATTTGCTTTCAAAAATGGCTTTCTTTTTGCCACTCTTCCATAAATGCCAGAATTTTGGAGTATGCAACTAAAGGTACTGTCACACATAACGAGATCGCTAGCGAGATCGCAGCTGAGTCACGGTTTCCGTGACGCAGTAGCGATCCCGTTAGCGATCTTGTTATGTGTGACACCTACCAGCGATCAGGCCCCTGCTGTGAGATCTCTAGTCGTTGCAGAATGGTCCAGGCCATATTCTTCAAAGGCGATGTCCTGCTGGGCAGGACACATTGCTGTGTTTGACACTGTGTGATAGGGTCACAGTGACTGCTTAGATCGTTATACATGTCGTTACTGCGACCTGTATTGTTCCTGCATCGCTGGTAAAATCTGTGTGACATCTCACCTGCGACCTCCCAGCGACTTACCTACGATCCCTATCAGGTCGCATCGTTTTCGGGATCGCTGGTAAGTCGTTGTGTGTGACTGGGCCTTAATAGTTGCCCTGTGGGCAGATTCTCCCACCTAAGCTGTGGATCTCTGCAGCTGCTCCAGAGTGACTATGGGGCTCTTTTCTGCTTCTCTAATTATTGCTTCTCTTGCTGGGGATGTCAGGTGCACGGCCATGTCTTGGTAGGTTTACAGTTGTGTCATACTCCTTTCATGTTTGGATGATGAATTGAACTGTACTCCATAAAAAGTTCAAAGCTTGGGCTATTTTCTTTTATAAACTAACACTGCTTTATTCTCCTCCACTACTTTATCCCTGACCTGTCTGGTGTGTTCCTTGGTTTTCATGATGCTGTTTGAACCCTAATGTTCTCAAACAAATCTCTGAGGCCTT
This sequence comes from Anomaloglossus baeobatrachus, assembly GCF_048569485.1. Taxonomy (NCBI): domain Eukaryota; kingdom Metazoa; phylum Chordata; class Amphibia; order Anura; family Aromobatidae; genus Anomaloglossus; species Anomaloglossus baeobatrachus. Next base: position 389,165,838 of record NC_134355.1, on the reverse strand, counting down.
CACAGAACAACTGTAGTTCTATTGAGAATAAATTACACAAAGGCGAACTCCACTTATTTATCTGAAAGTAATTGGTCACTCAGGATTTAATTTAAGGGGGCTTTACACGCTACGATACCGTTAATGTTTTATCGTCGGGGTCACGTTGTTAGTGACGCACATCCGGCGTCATTAACGATATCGCAGTGTGTGACACTTACCAGCGACCTTAAGCGACCTCAAAAATGGTGAAAATCATTCACCATGGAGAGGTCGCCCCAAAACCAAAAATCGGTAAAAGTTGATTATCGATGTTGTTCGTCGCTCCTGCGGCAGCACACATCGCTGTGTGTGACACCGCAGGAGCGAGGAACGTCTCCTTACCTGCCGCAGGCCGCAATGCAGAAGGAAGGAGGTGGGCGGGATGTTTCATCCCACTCATCTCCGCCCCTCCGCTTTGATTGGCCGGCCGCTTAGTGACGTCGCAGTGACGTCGCTGTGATGCCGAAAGTCCCTCCCCCTTGAGGGAGGGATTGTTCGGCAGTCACAGCGACACCGCTGACCAGATAAGTGCGTGTGACGCTGCCGTAATGTTCGCTGCGGCAGCGAGCACACGAAATCGCATGCACGACGGGGGAGGGTGTTTTTGCATACGATATCGCTAGCAATTGCTAGCAATATCGTAGCATGTAAAGCCTGCTTTAGGGATATCAGATTATTGGGGGGGGCTGAATACAAATGCTCATCACAATTTTCAGATTTACATTTTTAAAATTATAAAAAAAACTTATGTCCTTTAAAACTTCAAAAATACTTGCTATTTAATGTTGGTGTTATTAAAATGGCAGTAAAAACATTTAAGTTTATGGGTGTAATATGAAAAAATGTGGAAAAGTTCATGGGGTAGGAATAATTTTTCAAGGCACTAGGACTCCTAATAGATGCCTTTTCTTTAAGCTCCCACTAGTGGCAGCTGCAGGTAGGCAAGCATGTTACCTGACCAAACCGTTCTGACTACTAAATAGGTGTCCCATAAACCATATAAAACACTCCTATGATTCTGATAAGAGATTATATCTATCTCCGAAAGTATCCATTTGGCATTCCTCAAACCTGGAAGAATCCTAAAGTTTGGCCCCAGTACACTTTTTCCAACCCCCGCTATCTGGTCTTATTGAACAGCTTTTGTTTTTCCTTGAGTTGTTCAATGGGTGTTGGTGCTGGGAAGGCACATCACTGAAGTATACAAGAGATAGGCACTGTGCAAGTGCTGGCATACCATTGAACAACACAGGAGAAAGTTCAAACTGTTAAGGCCACGTCTCACTAAGCGACATTGCTAGCGACATCGCTGATAAGTCACGGTTTTGGTGACGCAACAGCGATCTTGCTAGCAATGTCGCTGTGTTTGACATCCAGCAATGACCTTGCCCCTGCTGTGAGGTCACCAGTCGTTGCTGAATGTCCTGGACCATTTTCTTCAAAGGCGATGTCCTACTGGGCAGGACGCATCGCTATGTTTGACACCATGTGACAGGGTCCCAATGACAGCAGAGATTGTTATACAGGTCGCTACTGCAACCTGTATCGTTACTGAGTCTTTGGTAAGGTCTGACTGTGTGACATCTCACCAGCGACCGCAGCGACCTCCCAGTGACTTACCAGCGATCCTTATCCGGTCGCATCATTTTCGGGATTGCTGGTAAGTCGCTAAGGGGTGCTTCACACACAGCGAGCTTGCTGCCAAGATCGCTGCTGAGTCACGCTTTTTGTGACGCAGGAGTGACCTCATTAGCGATCTTGCTGTGTGTGACACTGAGCAGCGATCTGGCCCCTGCTGCGAGATCGCTGCTCGTTACACACAGCCCTGGTTCGTTTTCTTCAAAGGCGCTCTCCCACTGTGACACACAGATCGCTGTGTGTAACAGCGAGAGAGCGACGAAATGAAGCGAGCAGGGAGCAGGAGCCGGCATCTGGCAGCTGCGGTAAGCTGTAACCAAGATAAACATCGGGTAACCAAGGTGGTTACCCGATATTTACCTTAGTTACCAGCCTCCGCAGCTCTCACGCTGCCTGTGCTGCCGGCTCCGGCTCTCTGCACATGTAGCTGCTGTACACATCGGGTTAATTAACCCGATGTGTACTGTAGCTAGGAGAGCAAGGAGCCAGCGCTAAGCAGTGTGCGCGGCTCCCTGCTCTCTGCACATGTAGCTGCAGTACACATCGGGTTAATTAACCCGATGTGTACTGTAGCTAGGAGAGCAAAGCTAAGCGGTGTGCGCTGGTAACTAATGTAAACATCGGGTAACCATACCCGATGTTTACCTTAGTTACCAGTGTCCGCAGCTTCCAGACGCCGGCTCCGTGCAAGCGCAGCGTCGATTGCACGTCGCTGCTGGCTGGGGGCTGGTCACTGGTCGCTGGTGAGATCTGCCTGTTTGACAGCTCACCAGCGGCCATGTAGCGATGCAGCAGCGATCCTGACCAGGTCAGATCGCTGGTCGGATCGCTGCTACATCGCTAAAGTGTTAAGGTACCCTAAATGTGAAGGGGGCTTTAGTCAAAACCTGAATGGAGGGATTAGGAATGTTGTGTTGGTCATCTCTAGGACACTTCCCAGCTTCACTATCAAATAATTACAGAGATTGAATAAGATAGTTTTGTTTTTATTCTCAACTATGGTACCGATACAAGAGGCATAATAGGAATGTTTAATCTTATTTGTGTGGCACCTATCTAGTCATTGAAAAGGTTTGGTAGTGTAATATATGCACAGCTCCCTTTACAATTTCGGCTATTTGCAAATAATTAGTGGCTTTGGAAGAAAAGATCTATAGTTACAAAATGTTGCGTTTATTAAAAAAAATAATAACCAAACACTAGTAACAAACTTAATTACAATGAAAGTTCAAATGAAAAGATACTAAAATGTGAAATATGAGGATACTATATAATTAGTTGGATTTGAAACAAAAGTATCCAATTCCTTAAAGTTTTATAGGGCATTAGTATAGTTATACAATGTTTTTTTCCTTTTCAACTTGTGTCCTTGATTTAATGGATGTTATATTACTACTGATATTCACAGTGAAAAGATTCATTGCAATCATTTTTATGGCGAAAAAATTATTTTCATACACCTGAAAAGAGTTGTTTCTGCAGCATGCCCATAGTTTATCCAAAATCAACCAGGCAAATTAGATAGCTGTAGACATTTAAGAAGCAAATCTACAAATTGCCTCTTCAGAGAGAAAGAGGACTAGAACACTAGTTCTAAGGCCCTGTCACACACAGAGATAAATCTGCGACAGATCTGTGGTTGCAATGAAATTGTGGACAATCAGTGGCAGGTTTGTAGCCGTGTACAAATGGAACAATATATCCATGATTTCACTGCAACCACAGATCTGCCAAAGATTTATCTCTGTGTGTGACGGGGCATTAATGGAAGTAGAAATCCTACCAGTCAATATCGACCTTTCAACGATCCTTGCCATATGACTTAGAATAAAAGCCAAATCAGAATCTCAGTTTTGCAGCACTGTGTTTCGGGGTATTGCCACTCATCAATGCAAAGTATAAAATCTGATTTGGCCATATGAGAGGCTTATGACTGGGGTCTAAGGGCTATTATTTTTCTTTTGTGGAGAGTGACATGCGAGGCTCATTAAAGGGTCATTATTGACTTTTAGGATTACTACTTCCAATATGTAGCACTAAAGTGCTAATCCTCTTCCTCTCTGAAGAGACAATTTGCTTATTTTATTTTCCAGAGGAGCATTGCATGGCTTTTATCCTCATTTTGGCTTGCCAAGAATCTAACTCTCTAAAAGGAGAAACTTTACCTTTTGGACCCCTGAAGAAAATCTGAAAATAATCTTATTCTTTTGATTATTTACAGCACATCTTATAACCTTGATTCTAATATATAACATACTATTATTAAGTAGGGTCTAAGGGGAGAACTTTTCTCCTTGCGGAGACTGACAAACCAATCTGGCTGTCAGTGGTGAGGAGTTTTATAGCTGCAATGCCCCTCTGAGAATTATTCAAATTGTCCCTCCAGTGAGGAAGGAGACAAATTCTAGCGCCACCTACTGGAAGTAGGAATCCTAAAAGTCAAAAGTGGCCCTTTAACAAGCCTTTTCATATGACCTAGGATTTATGCCAGATCAGAACCTCAATTTGCAAACAAGGTGTTACGGGATGATTGTCACTCGTCAGTGCATAGCATTGCAGCTATAAGACTCCTCACCATTGACAGCCAAATTGGTTTGTCAGTCTTCGCAAGAAGAAAAGTTCTTCCCTTAGACCTCACTTTAGGTTCTCATACAGCCAAATCAGATCTCATACTTTGCACTGACGAGGAACAATCATCCCGAAACACTGTGTCTGCAAATTGAGGTTCTGATCTGGCATAAATTCTAGGTCATATGAAAAGGCTTGTTAAAGAGACACTTTTCACTTTTAGGATTGCTACTTCCAATAGGTGGCGCTACAGTTCGTCTCCTTCCTCCCTGAAAAGACAATTTGAATATTATTAAGTATATTTATATATACTGTACATCATAATGTAATAAAATGTGTTACTATCTGTATAATAAACCTTTATTATACCATTTGTTTGATGTTTACCTCCGTAAAGTGAATACATTTTAGTATTACTCAAATCGGATACATTAAAAAAGAAACAAAATATACAGGTTGGATACTACAGACTAGGAGCTAATTGTTATTAATGATCTGGTCCTTTACATTGATGTTCCACGGGAATATGCGACTTCTAAAAATCTGTTGTGTAACAGGGATTTTATATGGGGTTTTTTTTTTAGCTAACTTTGCTAAAATGCCATGATTACCAGTGTCTACTATTACGTTCTTGCCTATTGACACCTTGGCAGTAACATTGGTGGTGTAGTATTGTATTATACTATAACTACTGCAATATATTACTTCCAATGACATGAAATACACATTGTGCAGTGCATCCCTGTTCTTCTATCCACCATTATGTAGAACGTCTTTGTTAAAATGGCCTATGTGGTAATTGGAGCAATAGGATATTTGTTTTTACAGTCTCGCTTGCCGAGAAGCAATAAAAGATATAATTTAGTACTACAATGTATTAGTTATTAGAGACTGAACACTCAGAATTTACTGCGTACTAGGACTTGTGCAGTTATTGTAAACCATTCTGATATATCACTGTATTAGTGATTATGTGCAGGGAACAAAGCACGGAAGGAACAATTCCTTAATGCTAGGGGACCTAAGCCAGGTCATCCAAGTATTCTCTCACCTGTCATATTTTTATTTCATTCCCTTAATAACAATATTAATTTCTAGATCTTCTTTACAAGAGCAACCTAATTCGTTTCACCTATTTGCTCTGGGGTTTTACCTCTTTTTACACTTTACAAATAAATGATTGTGGCAAGACGGACTGCCAGCACAGGTCAGGAGCATATTGAGGTCTGTGTAGGAGGAGAAGGGAGCTCTAAGGCTACTTTCACACATCAGTTTTCTGTATTCAGGCACAATCCTTTTTTTTCCTGATCCAACGGATCCGGCAAAAAAATGTAAAAACTGTATCCACCGGATCAGTTTTTTAACGGATCCGTTATGCCGGATGCATAAAAAAACCTGATCCGTTGGATCCGTTTTGCATCCGTTTTTGCATCCGTTTTGTCCGTTTTTTTTGCTGGATCCATTTTTTCAAAACATTGGAGCATGCTCAGTTTACAAAAACAGATCCGGCAGCCGCATCTGTTTTTTGCCACATTACACCGGATCCAGCGTCCATAGGCTTCCATTGTAAAACACGCCGTAACGTGCCGGATCCGGCGCAATGCGTTTTTTTTGCCGGACAAAAAAACGTTACAAGATATGTTGCCTCCGGCCGCCGCTTTTATTAATTTTGCCGCATCCGGAAAAAAATGGATGCAACGCAAAGCCATCAGGCACAATCCGGTAACAATGAAATCTATGGGGATAAAACTGATGCGGTACCGGATCCGTTTTACCTGTTTTTTTCCGGATTGTGCCTGATGGAAAAAACCTGATGTGTGAAAGTAGCCTAAGCATAGTGATAGAGCTGCAGCTTTCGGAAATGTTATTTTCCTTCAGTGCTGGATTCACAGTTGCACAGCTCAGTACTGCTGCTTGATTTTCTCCATGCAGCTGCTTTGTCTGGGTGCTGTAGAGAGGAAGAGCAGGAATCCCTTTGTTTCTGTGAACTTCATATAGGAGAGATCATAATAACTAGTTTCAGCCACTAGCATAGAGACAACTGAAAATTAGAGAGGAAAACTGATGAAAAATGCAGGACTCAAGTAATTTTGTGGCCAGAAGTAGTATTATTCTTCATGGACACAAACAGTAGTTAAGTTACCTGAAATGATAGTTATGCTTTAAAATGGTTGTTCTCTTTCAGTAAATTAATGTCCATGGCTGTGGATTATTATGAAGAAACAAACCGCGACGTACTCATCTTCCTTTGGTCCACTGGTGAGTTCCCGCCACTACTCTTGGCTGACGCGCTGTCATGTAAACAGCATGGCAGCCAATCGGTAGTTCATTGGTTCTGCCAGAGTAGAAGGAACACCCCTTTTGGAGCTGCTGAGTGCACTGATTGGCCGAAGTGCTGTCAGTGTTACATCAGCAAGGTAGCCAATGGTAAACACCAGAAGCCGCAGCAGAGACTCGCCAGTGGACCAGGAGAAGGTGTGTACAGCACAAGTTGCTTCTTTTTAGTAACCTGCAGTGGGGTTCATTCATTTAAAAGGGAACAACCCCACATTATCATTACCTCCTTACATAATAACTATAACTACTGATAAATTGTCATGGAATGATCTGTAAAAAAAACACTTTCTTTTTTGGTTTGTCATTTGGAGATCTTGTCCTTAACAAATTTTAGAAAATTAATCAGTAATTTAAATCAGGAAAATATAGAATACACCCCTCAAAAAAAGAAAAAGTTATTAGTTCTGAGACGTGCGTCTTTAAACCACATCGATAGACGCGCTTTTATATTTTATATATATATATATACACACCGTAGTTGCCAATAAACAGTTACTCTTACCTTTTGTTTCTGCGCTTCTAATTAGTCCACCTGCAAATTCATGTACGCTGTTCAATTTACATTTCTTTTCCCTCTGATTTACCTTTTGTGTCAATCTGCCACATTATATGTGATGTGTATTTTATGTCTATAGATGGCTGCTTTTTTGCTCTTTTAAAACGTGCATTTTTTTGCCATTAGTTTTGGTATTACTTTAAAGAAATGTGGACATCTCTCCACAATATGCTTATTGTTTAGGAGTTTTATATATTGTTTTGGTTTAAAGGGATATCCCCATCATAAAAGATACGTTTACGGAAGCAGAAAGTGTGTAATTAAATATTTTTGTAGTTCACAAATATTAAAAATTACGCGCCATTCAAAAAAATAACCAGCTTTTATCTTCTGGATTAGGCCCTCTGGTGGTATGACAGGGAGTTTTATCTGTCAATGACAGGGGCCGCGCTTGCACAGTTCCTTTCATCCGGAAATAATAGTCCCTCAGCATACAAAGCCATAGTGAGACCTTGCCCACGCTCACACATCTCTGACAGCACGGTGGATCCAGAATGCTGGGGATACAGCTCAGCATTCTGGATTGCCGACACACTTTCCATGCTCACACATCTCTGACATCACGTTGGATCCAGAATACTGGGGATCCACCTAGCAGTCTGGATTGCCGACACACTCTCCATGCTCATACATCTCTGACAGCATGTTGGATCCAGAATACTGGGGATCTACCTAGCAGTCTGGATTGCCGACGCACTCTCCATGCTCACTCATCTCTGACAGCACGTTGGATCCAGAATACTGGGGATCCACCTAGCAGTCTGGATTGCCAACTCACTCTCCATGCTCACACATCTCTGACAGCACATTGGATCCAGAATACTGGGGATCCACCTAGCAGTCTGGATTGCCGACACACTCTCCATGCTCACACATCTCTGACAGCACGTTGGATCCAGAATACTGGGGATCCACCTAGCAGTCTGGATTGCCGACGCACTCTCCATGCTCACACATCTCTGACAGCACGTTAGATCCAGAATACTGGGGATCCACCTAGCAGTCTAGATTGCCGACACACTCTCCATGCTCACACATCTCTGACAGCACGTTGGATCCAGAATACTGGGGATCCACCTAGCAATCTGGATTGCCGACGCACTCTCCATGCTCACACATCTCTGACAGCACGTTGGATCCAGAATACTGGGGATACAGCTCAGCATTCTGGATTGCCGACGCACTCTCCATGCTCACACATCTCTGACAGCACGTTGGATCCAGAATACTGGGGATACAGCTCAGCATTCTGGATTGCCGACGCACTTTCCATGCTCACACAGCTCTGACAGGACGGTGGATCCAGAATGCTGGGGATCCAGCCCAGCATTCTGGATTGCCGACGCTCTCTCCAAACTTACTGTAACGCCTGCCTGGATCCACAGACTCAGATGGGCTGTAAAGGGGAGGCTAGAGGGAAGCCAGTCACCAAGTAGGACCCCCAGAACCCTGAAACCCTTTAACCCCTATACAGGGATTTGGAATTACACAGGGATCTGGAGATCACTACCTGTGGAAGGCTGCAGTCCTATGAGAGTAGTAGTCAGGCAGGGTCAAACCAGGAATTGCGGAACAGGGACAGAATCGGCAGGCAGTGACGTAGTCAGCAAACGTAACAGAGGTCAGATCCGGGTCGGGCAACAAGGTACAAAAACAGTGGGCAGAAGGGTAGTCAAAACACGCAGAAGTCAACAGAGGAATCACCAACAGAATAGGACGTAACAGGAGCCAGGAAAATCAGAACTATATCTGGCAGTAATCATGTGACAGGAGGGGAAATAAGAAGGGTGTGGTGTCTTCCCATTGGCTGTAGCTGAACGCTGGCAACTTCAGCTGGAAGACACATGCCACCCACAGTCAGCCAGCGGTACTGCAGATCCCAAGCTAACCCAGCCCAGTGGATGATCGGAGCCTGCGCCCACTGGTGCCGCTGGCATCGACTTCTCTCCCATCACCAGCACCATCCACGGCAGGAACACTGTGTCGCCTGGCGATCGGAGCAGAAGTCGCTGGAGCAGACTCTGGCGGTGACGTAACACTTACACAGCTTTGACAGCACGGTGTATACAGAATGATGGGGATCCAGCCTAGCATTCTGGATTGCTGACGCACTATCCACACTCACACAGCTCTGACAGCACGGTAGATCCAGAATGTTGGGGATACATCCCAGCAGTCTGGATTGCCGACGCACTCTCCATGCTCACACAGCTCTGACAGCACGGTGGATCCAGTCGTCTGCACTCACACAGGCCCTCTAATGAACAGATAAAGCTCACTGACATAACACCAGGGGTCCTATCCCAGAAGATAAAAGGTGGTTATTTTTTGAATGGAGTATAATTTTTAATAGTTGAAAATTACAAAAATATTTATTTACACATTTTCTGCTTAATTAAATGTACAATCTATTATCTAAACGGGTACTCCAATTATAAAAGGTACAAGTCAGTTAAAATGAGATTGTGCAATGTATATTCTTTATACTTACAATAAATTACCAAAGTCCAAAGATAGTTTCTGTGCCCCAAAGCATTGTAGTCATCACCACACTTTTATCATATGACAACAGTGACAGCTGTAATAGAAATGCAATATTTTTTCATGACATATAACTGAAAGGCAATCTGTCAACAGTAGTGATAAGCGAGCACTTCCATGCTTGGGTGCTCAGTACTCATAACGAGCAGTCGGACGCTCGCATGGGCATGATTTGTGTATTGAGTATAATGGAACTCAGTGGGGAAGATCTTCCAGAAAAATGCTCAAGTTCCCCAGTGACTTCCTGTTTGATCAAAACTACAACAAGCAGCTCAATAAGGGACACACCGCTGGAATCAGGGTCTATGTCTCTTTCAATTTGCTGTTCTTAGAATAGATGGCAAAAGCCTGGTGACAGATTTCCTTTAAAATCTAGTAGTATTTTTTTCTAGCAACAACAGCCCATTTCTGATTTGATGGCATGTGTAAGATGATTATATTGATGTATCAGTTCGTGTTTTTGTAATATTTGTGAATCGCATCCCAATCTGTATTCCCTAGTTGCCTATTACAAAGTAGAAGGGAACAATTCCCAAAGATTTCTCCTGGACATGTTTTCCTTCTCCATTGTATTAGGATCCATTTTACTTTTTGATTCAAGAAGACATACGAGAGAGCGAATGTGTCCAGTGCAGTGTGAAAGCCTAACATGAGCATGTCCGGTCACTGTGTTATAAGTATCAGTCTTTGGAAATGTCTGTTCATACTGGATTTTACGTCTTATTTTATTCGTTTCTGCATGTACAGTATATGGTGCTTATTGCCTGCAAAATGTTCATCATTTCAATGCTTTACATGTAATCTCATTCTTCATTGATGGTTTCTTTTATTATTATTTTTTGCTCTGGCTTTTCCTTTTTTTTATTTATCACTTCATCTCAGGCAGCCCAGAAAAATGGAAAAATCTAGCAACCAGAAACCAAACAATAAATGCTCTGTTTCTGAAGTGAAAAGGTATGAGGTTTTCAATGCGTATATAGATAGATCATAGAGTGCAATTTAAGTATGTAAACCTAATATTTAATAGACGTTACAAAGAAGGGAAAACATAAGAGTTAAGGAGCATTTACACTGCATGATTATCGGAAACAAGCATTCCCAATAATTGTGCAAAATAAACCGGCTGCTGAGCACCCCACAAGCGGACTAAAGGCCACGTCTCACTAAGCAACATCGCTAGCAACATCGCTGCTGAGGCATGACTTTTGTGACGTAACAGCGATGTTGCTGTGTGTGACATCCAGCAACAACCTGGCCCCTGCTGTGAGGTCGCTGGTTGTTGCTGAATGTCTTGGACCATTTTTTAGTTGTTGCTCTCCTGCTGTGAAGCACACATCGCTGTGTGTGACCGCGACAGAGCAACAACTGAATGTGCAGGCAGCAGGAGCCGGCTTCTGCCGATGCTGGTAACCAATGTAAATATCGGGTAACCAAGAAGCCCTTTCCTTGGTTACCCAATATTTACCTTCGTTACCAGCGTCCGCCGCTCTCACGCTGCCAGTGCCGACTCCCTGCTCCCTGCACACATAGCCAGACTACACATCGGGTAATTAACCCTATGTGTACTCTGGCTAGGAGTGCAGGGAGCCAGCGCTAAGCGGTGTGCACTGGTAACCAAGGTAAATATCGGGTTGGTTACCCTATATTTACCTTAGTTACCAAGCGCAGCATCGCTTCCACGCGGCGCTAGGGGCTGGTCACTGGTTGCTGGTGAGATCTGCCTGTTTGACAGCTCACCGGCAACCCATGTAGCGACGCTCCAGCGATCCCTGCCAGGTCAGGTTGCTGGTTGGATCGCTGGAGCGTCGCTTAGTGTGACTGTACCTTAAGCGCTCAGTCGTCTGGGGAAATAATCTTTTGGTTTACTTAAGAGGTCAATGTTCTTGGCAGTCCATTGTCCTGTGTAAACAGCCTTTGCTGCAGACAACAATGGCAGCCGAAGTGCACTGAACGATCTATTATCAAGAATTCTTTGCACATAATAAATCTAATTGTGTAAACAGGATATTAAACTACCCTAAGGAGCTGATTGGTGGTTGTTTAGTAGGTGGTGTAAACCCACTTTCGGCTAGAGTCACACTTGCGTTGCAGTGGCATTTCGCACTGCCCGGACTGGCTGCTGCCTCTCCTGACAGAAGCGGGTCAACAGAATAGAAATACACAAAGCTGACACGCTCCTATCAGGAGAGTCGGCGGCCGGTCCAGGTAATGCAATGTGATCCTCGCGCGAGTCTCACGAAAGTGTGACTCCAGCCTTAAGCGGGCTTTACACGCTACAATAAATCTTACGATGTGTCTGCGGGGTCACGTCGTAAGTGACACACATCTGGCATCGTAAGTTATATTGTAACGTGTGTCAGCTACGTGCGATTGCGATTGAACGTTAAAACGTTCATCGCACGCACGTCGTTCAATTCCTAAAAATTGAACATGAAGTTGTTCAATGTTCCCGAGGTAGCACACATCGCAGTGTGTGACACCCCGGGAACGATGAACAGCAGCTTACCTGCGTCCCGCGGCTCCAGCCGGCTATGTGGATGGAAGGAGGTGGGCGGGATGTTTTCATCCCGCTCATCTCCGCCCCTCTGCTTCTATTGCACGACTGCCGCATGACGGCGCTGTGACGCCGAACGTCCCTCCCACTCCAGGAAGTGGATGTTCGCCGCCCACATAGTGGTCGTATGGAAGGGTAAGTGCGTGTGACAGCAAATAATCGTTTGTGCGACACGGTCAACAAATTGAACGTGTCGCACATACGATGGGGCATGTCAAATTGCATACAATATAGTATGCGAAATTGACACATATAAAGCATGCTTTACAGGAAAATTGTACACCTTTTCTTGTCATTGAAACACACCTGCAGCCTCACATACCTGCAGCCTGAATTCAATTTACTTGCTAAATTATTATTAGCCATGGTGGTATGTGGCTACAAAGAGGATCTGAAATGGCCACACATCACACAAACCGAGTATTGAATTCAATACCTCGTAAGGTGTCAGTTTCCTTCTGATGGAGAATTGAAGACTTCCTGCCAGGATCCCCATATGATTACTGTTCCTGCCGGCTGTCCCAGCATTGGGATACTTTGAGTAACCTGTATTGTTGAGGGGTATAGAAGGAGTATCTTTAGCAATTTAAATTAACCCTCATTTAGCACATCTGGTGCTTCTTGTTAATTTACCTTTTCAATGGATCTGCATTTGATATTTTTAAATACATACCGTAGTTTAGAAATTATATATCCTGTAACTAAAAGCTTAATATTCAAACTGGACCCCTCACCACTACTGACATGTCTACTATAGGAGATGCTTAAACTCCCCATGAAATAACCAATCTGGAGCATCTTTGCTTATAACTGCCATTTTTTTCCCTATAAATTGACAACTGGTTGTTGCCATTCCACTTGTCAATGGGGTGTGTCTCTGCACCACCAGCACTGATTGCACAGTGTTGTAATAAGTAAGGACACATTCAATTAATTCATTTATGAATTTATTGGAGGAATTACAGAAATGAGGGATAAAGCCGAGTTAGAACAGCTGCTGAAAAATCTTATGTAGAATACTTAGTACTTACTAAAACGGACATGCTAGGAAAGATCGCACAACTTATCTAAAGTCACATGAAAGAACTTGTTTAGACTTATTCCAATAATTAGGGTGTCAGCCAATACAATATATTGTACAGTTAATATCAAAAAGCAGTCATAACAGTTATAAAGAAAGTTTAGTCTTTTTTTTCCTAAAGGTAATGAAGTTTGCAGGTTTAACGGTATGTGCCCTTGATCAGGATTAGTAGAGTGCATGTTCACATTGTGCAGTACAAACTCAGTGGATGGGATGTATATAAATCTGCCCACTGTGCTTCTTTTTAACACCGTGTAAAGGGACCTGCAGCGCGGGAGATACTTGAGTCTCCTGCGCGGAAGAATGCAGCAGAAGCAGCAAAAATACACTGCGTCCAGAACACCACCACCACAACCTTGATGATGGACACATACCCTTAATGGCCATATTTGTGCTCACTGTGTGTGTTTTCCTTGTGAAATGTTTATTATAGTTCTTTACCGTGTATCTACTAAAACTAACTTTATGTTATCCTTTTCCTGATGCCTTCCTTTTTTTTCATGCTTATTTATACACTTTCACATACGGTATATTGCAGAAAACAGCTTACTTGGGTTTACAAAACAAAATTGGCTTTTTTCTATATAAGAGGTGTTATGGGATTTTTTGGGATATATAAGATGGCTAGTCTGTTTTAGAAAGTTTTGATAAATGAGACTCGCATGCAGGTGGAAATCATGAACAAATATAAAGTACTGGCTGCTTATGGTACATAATTTACAGGGTATTCCCATCCTATGAAGTATCAGTATGATATGCTATCACTGCGTGATCTGTGGAGGTTTTATAGGCAAGATCCTGAGAATTACAGTGACACATTGCTGTGCAGTTTCCCTGTTCAGCAGGCCTGCTATCCACTCGGATGTGCAGAGAGCTGCTAGCTATACACTGGAGTCAGCTGGGAACTAAGGGTTAAGGGTTTACAGAGCTATACCAGTGTCTCATCGACTTCCTTCTCAGGAACTGACCACCAAACCAAAAAATCATGAGATATCCTCGTCCCATCAGAATGGGATCAGTGCTATGTGTTAATGGGGCCGGCTGACTGGCTCATTTCAGTAGCTCAGCCAATCCTTTTCTCTGTTCTTGCTTATATTATATTATAATATATATATATATATATATATATATACTGTGAGGTAGCGCGGTCGGCTGCGCAGCAGAAGACACGGGATCCAGGCATCAAGGTTCACAGCACACGGTGTTTAATGTCCAAACAAAAAGTCCATAACAAAATACATGTGCCTCTCCAGCAGAGGGCTCAGGAAGTTCTGGTCACTTCCCCCACACCCGGCACACCTGCCCTCGTTCCTGTTTCCTTTTAACCCTTCCTTAAGCCTGTAGGGAAACAGCATTAACCCTATAGTGGATTTACTTTCTATCATGGAGTGAGCACAACCTGGGCGAGACATACCGGCCGTCATAGATAACCCCGGTCACAGTCTCACATACCCCCCCCCTCAGTTCAAGCGTGCGGGGTTGAACTCCAGCCATCAAGCACGGGCCGCGGGACAAGGCATCGGCGTTGCCCTGCAACCTACCGGCCCGGTGTTCAACCGTAAACCGGAAGTTCTGCAGAGAAAGGAACCACCGGGTAACCCGGGCATTCCGTTCCTTGGCGGACCTCATCCAGACCAGTGGAGAGTGATCCGTCACCAAGCGAAACTGCCGTCCCAGCAGGTAATAGCGTAGGGACTCCAAGGCCCACTTGATCGCCAGGCACTCCTTCTCCACTACGCTATAATTCCGCTCGGGAGGGGTGAGCTTCCTACTCAAGAAGGTGACGGGGTGTTCCTCCCCCTGAACCACCTGAGACAGCACTGCCCCCAGGCCGACCTCCGAGGCGTCAGTCTGTACTATGAACTCCTTCCGGAAATCAGGGTTGACCAGAACGGGCTGTCCGCACAGGACCCCCTTCAGGGCCCGGAAGGAGTCCTCGGCCTGCGGAGTCCACCGCACCATGACGGACTTCTTGCCTTTGAGAAGGTCCGTCAAGGGGGCTGATAGTCCCGCAAAATCCTTTACAAACCTCCTGTAGTACCCCACGATACCCAGGAAGGCCCTAACCTGCTTCGTGGTCAGGGGTCTAGGCCACTTCTGGATCGCCTCAACCTTGTTAATTTGGGGCTTAATCACTCCTTGGCCTATCACGTAGCCCAAGTAGCGGGCTTCCGTGAGTCCCAATGCACATTTCTTGGGATTGGCTGTCAATCCGGCTGTTCGAAGCGCGTCCACCACCGCTTGTACCTGTTCCAAGTGGGTCTGCCAATCGGAGCTGTAAATAATGATGTCATCCAGGTACGCTGATGCATACGCCTGGTGGGGTTCCAGCACTAAGTCCATCAACCTCTGGAACGTGGCCGGAGCGCCATGTAACCCAAAAGGCAAGACAACATAGTGGAAGAGACCCTCCGGCGTAACAAAAGCTGTTTTCTCCTTGGCGGACTCCGTTAGTGGCACCTGCCAGTACCCTTTGGTCAGGTCGAGCGTGGTAAAATATCGCGCCTGTCCCAGCCTATCAATCAGCTCATCCACCCGGGGCATGGGGTAGAGATCGAACTTGGATATTTCGTTCAATCTCCTAAAGTCATTGCAGAACCTTAAGGAGCCATCGGGTTTTGGTATTAGGACAATCGGACTAGCCCATTCACTCCGGGATTTTTCGATGACCCCCAGGCGTAACATTGTCTTTACTTCCTCCGATATGGCTTGTCGTCGAGCCTCCGGCACCCGGTATGACTTCAGGCGTACCTTCAGGTGGGGCTCGGTGACAATATCATGTCGTATCAGACTGGTCCTACCGGGCAGCTCGGAGAAGACATCGGGGTTCTGCTGAACCAACCGTCTGGCCTCTCGCCTCTGTTGCTTGGTGAGGGCTTCTCCAATCCTTACTTCCGGTTCGTCCTCTCCGGAGGTCGCTGGAGCCGGATGTGAACGACCCGAAGAGGAGGGAGGTGGGGAAAAAACAGCCATCAGGCTTTCCCGTTCCTGCCAAGGTTTTAATAGGTTGACATGGTATATTTGTTCAGGTTTCCGCCTACCGGGCTGCAATACTTTATAGTTAACCACCCCTACTCTTTCCTTTATCTCGTAGGGGCCTTGCCACTGAGCCAGGAATTTGCTCTCCGCCGTGGGGATCAATACCAACACCCGATCCCCGGGTTTAAAGGTCCGCACGGTGGCTTGTCTATTGTAGCGGCCGCTTTGCGCGGCCTGAGCCTCCTGTAAGTGCTCCTTCACAATTGGCATGACCGCGCTTATGCGGTTCTGCATACCCAAAATGTGTTCAATCACACTTTTATGGGGGGTGGGCTCTTGTTCCCATGTTTCCTTTGCCAGGTCCAACAATCCCCGGGGATGTCGCCCGTATAACAAT
This sequence comes from Anomaloglossus baeobatrachus, assembly GCF_048569485.1. NCBI lineage: Eukaryota > Metazoa > Chordata > Amphibia > Anura > Aromobatidae > Anomaloglossus > Anomaloglossus baeobatrachus. Next base: position 389,149,166 of record NC_134355.1, on the reverse strand, counting down.
TCAAAAGGCGAAAACCCCGTGGATGCCTGTGGCACCTCTCGTATGGCAAACATCAAATAGGGAAGCATCATATCCCAGTCTTTCCCGTCTTTTGAAATCACCCTTCTTAGCATGGTTTTCAGGGTTTTATTGAAACGCTCGACTAAACCGTCCGTTTGCGGATGATACACAGACGTACGCAACTGCTTGATCTGGAGTAGCCGGCATAGCTCTTTGGTCACTTTAGACATGAATGGGGTCCCCTGATCCGTAAGGATCTCCTTGGGCAATCCCACCCGGCAGAACACAGCAAACAACTCCCGAGCTATAAGCTTTGCTGCAGTATGTCTGAGAGGTATCGCCTCGGGATACCGGGTGGCATAGTCAACGATCACTAGGATGTGTTGGTGCCCTCGAGCGGACTTTACGAGGGGCCCTACCAGATCCATCCCTATCCGTTCAAAAGGGACTTCTATAATGGGTAACGGTACCAACGGACTGCGAAAATGGGTCAGGGGTGCAGTAAGCTGACACTCCGGGCAGGTTTCGCAGAACCGTTTTACCTCCCCAAAGACCCCGGGCCAATAGAACCTTTGCAATATTCGCTCCTGCGTTTTCTTGACCCCTAGGTGGCCACTCATCAGGTGTTTATGAGCCAAGTCGAGGACCCGCCGGCGATGCGGCTGGGGCACCACCAACTGTTCTACCCCTACGCCCCGTATTTCATCTACCCGGTAGAGTAAATCCTGCTTAAGAGCGAAATGGGGGTACCTTACCTGGGCACTGGGCAGCTGTGCCACCCCGTCAACTACTGTCACCCGACTCCGGGCATGTATTAACGTAGGGTCCTGGAGTTGGGCTGTCCCAAACGTATCCGGGGACGCCTCCAACTCCGGGATGGGCTCGACCGTCTCAGCCTCTCCGGCCAATACCTCTAGGGGTGACCTATCGGGTTCACACTCTGTCCCTATCATCGTGACCCCTACGGCAGGTGTCCCGGATTCAGGATTGTAGGGCTCAGGTCCCGGACCGACCAATATCTGAGGGGACTTAGGGGGTCCCCTCCATAAAGTCCAAAAATAGGGCAGATCCCTTCCTAGGATCACGTCATAAGGAAGAGTGTTAAGAAGTCCCACCTCATGTTGCACCTGACCGCAAGGTGCTGTGATGGTGACAATCCCCGTGGGATAGTCGTGGCGGTCCCCATGTATGCAAACCACCCCCACAGTGCGTCCTGTGGCCTTTACTTTAGCTCTCAAGGTGGATCGCACAAGGGTCACTAAGCTTCCGGAATCCAACAATCCTGTAACCGGACATCCATTCACCTGTATTTGGCACAAGTGGGGCTCTGTCTCTGGGGAGACCAGGTCAGCGGTACACACCACCTGAGCATACATTGAACCCCGCCGGGTAACCCCACAATCCATGGGCTCCGTGGTGAGTGGACACTGGGCTTCCATATGTCCCACCCGCTGGCACCGCCAACATCTAATAGGGAAGGAAACCCCCTTGACAAGTTGTCGTTTAGGGTACATGGCCTTCCGGACCTCAGGAACGGCGGGCGCGGCCTCAGCCAGGATGGTAGCGGACTCCTGTACCGGTGTCGGCGGTGGGTCCTTGGCCCTAGGCTTGGAGGGGCCGGACCGACGGGCGGTACGCAAAGTCTCAGTGTCCCGTATCAAGTCCTGCGTAGCCACATGCCGCTCTACCAGGGACACTAATTGGTCCAGGGTACTCGGGTCACCCTGTCCTACCCACCGTTGAACGGTGACGGGTAAAGTGCGCACAAAACGATCCACTACTACCCTTTCCACCATTTGCGCCGGGCTCAGAGTGTCAGGCTGCAACCACTTTTTTACAAGATGTAATAAGTCATAGGCCTGGGAGCGTACGGGTTTGGCTTCCTCATAGAACCACTGATTTACCCGCTGAGCCCGTACATAGGTATTCACCCCCAACCGAGCCAGTATTTCGGCTTTCAGGGTCACATAGTCAATGGCGTCCTCGGTACCGAGGTCCAGGTACGCTTTTTGGGGTTCCCCCGTCAGATAGGGCGACAATACCTCAGCCCACTGCGGGGTCGGCAGCTTTTCCCGCTCGGCCACCCGCTCAAACACCGCCAGGAACGCTTCCACATCATCACCCGGGGTCATCTTTTGCAACGCTTGTCTCACCGCTTTCCGGACGCTGCCGTCGTCACCCGGTCCCGGGGTTGTTGCTGCCGGTCCGGCACGGATCGACTTGGCCAGGAGAACCATCTGTTCTTGGTGCCTTTTTTCCTGCAATTGTAAGGCTTGCTGCTGACGTGCATTGGCCTGCTCCATCTGTTCTTGGTGCCTTTTGTCCTGCACTTGCAAGGATTGCTGCTGACGTGCATTGGCCTGCTCCATCTGTTCTTGGTGCATTTTGACCTGCACTTGCAAGGATTGCTGCTGACGTGCATTGGCCTGATCCAACTGTTCTTGGAGTTTTTTTTCCTGCACTTGCAAGGATTGGAGCAGGTGTGCATTGGTCTGTTGCTGCTGTGCATTAGCCTGAGCCAAATGCTTTAGTATGTCCTCCATGGCGTCGCCGGGTTTGGGCGGTAGTATAGCCGCTCGAATCCAGGACATGCGCAGCTGGGTCACCAGGGATGGATGCTACACCTCACCGGCTGTCATGCCCGCATTCTCCACCATATGTGAGGTAGCGCGGTCGGCTGCGCAGCAGAAGACACGGGATCCAGGCATCAAGGTTCACAGCACACGGTGTTTAATGTCCAAACAAAAAGTCCATAACAAAATACATGTGCCTCTCCAGCAGAGGGCTCAGGAAGTTCTGGTCACTTCCCCCACACCCGGCACACCTGCCCTCGTTCCTGTTTCCTTTTAACCCTTCCTTAAGCCTGTAGGGAAACAGCATTAACCCTATAGTGGATTTACTTTCTATCATGGAGTGAGCACAACCTGGGCGAGACATACCGGCCGTCATAGATAACCCCGGTCACAGTCTCACAATACATATATATAAAAACAGGTCCCGGCAGCTCCATATTCATTTACAGATCGTGCTTCACTTAAGGAAGCTTATTTCAATAGGTAAGCCAGGTGCCCTTCTCTGTCTATATATATATATACATATATACATACATATATATATATATATATATATATATATATATATATATATATATAGACAGAGAAGGGCACCTGGCTTAGCTATTGAAATAAGCTTCCTGAAGTGAAGCACGGTCTGGAAATGAATATGGAGCTGCCGGGACCTGTTACTAATATATATATATTATGCATAAAGTAGGTAGCATCTTTAAGGTAACTGCCTTGAGTCTCTGTCTCTACTGCCATAGAAACTTTCTCTTAGCTGTTGCTCTTCACAGATGGCCGATGTGCTCCACGGAAATGCAATGTATGTTTTGGTATTTAATGCTTCAATCTATTGTCCAGCTCATTTTTCGTGTGGCTTCAATGCAGACTCCTAAATTGTCAGTTGTATCCTCTACCTTTCCTTATCCCAATAAGTGAATTCAGTTGCATGCACTAATCTCTAGTGTATGTGGCTATAGCCCTGGTTAATAAATGCCTTTTGATGTTATGTATCACATGTATATGCGTGTTATGAAAATAGATCTAAAGGGTCCCACAGACAATTTATAGATGTCATAAGAACAATGTTTCTACCGATTGTTCATTCGGCAGCAATGTCTTCCAACTCATCCATAGGAGTGCTTAATCTGCCAAGACCTGTGTACCTGCTTCTCTATAAGAGAGCTGCTGCCAGAATCTTATGGTGGGAGCAATATGAAATCAGGATTGCCAGATCCTTATTTCCTCCGACATTATCTCTCAGGAGAGAGTTGGGAGTCCACCAAACACATTTAACTATGGGCCGAACACGCCAATGTCAGTCTATGTAATGAATATGGGGGCCTTAAAGAAATTGTTGGTAACAAAACTTTTTAGTGGCCCTATCATTTTAGAAATATCAGACAGTAGGTGATGCATACTTGTAAAAGCTGACCTGGAACAATGCATCTAGTTTAAAGGGAACCTGTCATCAGAAATTTCGCCCAAAAGCTAAAAGATTCCCCCTCTGCAGCTCCTGGGCTGCATTCTAGGAAGGTCCCTGTTATTATTGTGCCCCATGTGAGACCAAAATAAAGCCTTTATAAAGTTCTACCTTTTTGTATGCAGCTTCTGTAAATCCGTCACGGGGGCGGGCTCTCTGCCGTCCGTTATTCTGCCCCCTGGTCCTGTATGCCGCCCCCATCGCTCCTTTCCATATCTGATGCACCGCCCACTGCTCCAGCCATCCCCGCGCATGCCCAGTGCCAGTCTCACGGGACTGAGCACTGTGACTGCTGGTGACGTGTGCGCAGGCAAGTGATTATGGACGGGACTGTGACTGTTATCAGCAAGTACCCGGCCATAATCTCTTGAGCGCGCAAACCTCTCCAGCATTCACACTGAGCTCAGTGTAGATGCTAGACTGTATGGGCTGCTTCCAGGGATGACGTCCCTTTGTCATGTGATAGGGGCGTGTTCGAAATACTATCACATGACAAAGGGACGTCATCCCTGGAAGCAGCCCATACAGTCTAGCATCTACACTGAGCTCAGTGTGAATGCTGGAGAGGTTTGCGCGCTCAAGAGATTATGGGCGGGTACTTGCTGATAACAGTCACAGTCCCGCCCATAATCACTTGCCTGCGCACACGTCACCAGCGGTCACACTGCTCAGTCCTGTGAGACTGGCACTGGGCATGCGCGGGGATGGCTGGAGCAGTGGGCGGTGCATCAGATATGGAAAGGAGCGATGGGGGCGGCATACAGGACCAGGAGGCAGAATAACGGACGGCAGAGAGCCCGCCCCCGTGTCACATTTACAGAAGCTGCATACAAAAAGGTAGAACTTTATAAAGGCTTTATTTTGGTCTCACATGGGGCACAATAATAACAGGGACCTTCCTAGAATGCAGCCCAGGAGCTGCAGAGGGGGAATCTTTTAGCTTTTGGGCGAAATTTCTGATGACAGGTTCCCTTTAAGAGGCCATTCCCTGATGGCTTGTTCCTGCCCCCCTCCCCAAGACTGACAGGTATCCTCCTATCGGAGGAGAGGCTTCCAGGGAATGACCATCTATCGGAGTTTCCATCCAAGGTCCCTGGCTAGCTTTTAAATGTATATTTTTTCTGAAATGCCACAGCATACACAACTTAAGTGACACAGCCAATGTTGGATTCGTGTGCTCATGGTTCGTGCAGCATGAATCTGTTCTCAGGCTCACTTTAATAGTCAGTGCACCTTTGTAAGAGAAGCATGAGAAGCTTGTGGCTAGATTCTGCTGCAAATCATCTTGAGATGTGGGTCATTTGTCCCTTTTCCTTTCCCTATGATCCTGATCCCGCATGTTACAATTTTTTGGATACTGTGAACTTACCTAAGGTAACATGATTTACCTGACACCTTGTTGTATGTTGTCTATACTGTCAAATATGTGCCAACTACGCAACTTCAAAGTAAAAATATTTCTTAATTTCCTTTCGCATTATTAGTATATAACACTATCCATACACATTAGTTATGGCTTTAGGGAAGAAGAAAAGAGTTGGAGACCTATAACGTCCACATGCCCAAAGCCCTGTTAAACAATTCAACATCAAATATTCTCATGTTTATGCCCAGTATTTACAGCTATTTTGAACTAGGAAACTAAAATAAAGACATACACTAAGAATAGATTTAAAATAGTTATGGGTACTTTGCACGCTGCGACATCGCTACTGCGATATCTACGGGGTCAAATCGAAAGTGACGCACATCCGGCGTCGGTAACAACGTCGCATCGTGTAAAGCCTAGATGCGCCGATAAACGATCGCAAAATCGTCGAAAATCGGTGATCTGTGTAGCGTCAGTCATTTTCATAATGTCGCACCAATAGGAGATACGATGTTGTTCCTCGTTCCTGCGGCAGCACACATCACTGTGTGTGAAGCCGCAGGAGCGAGGAACATCTCCTTACCTGCCTCCACCGGCTATGCGGAAGGAAGGAGGTGGGCGAGATGTTTACGTCCCGCTCATCTCCGCCCCTCCGCTTCCATTGGCCGCCTGCCGTGTGATGTCGCTGTGACGCCGCACGACCCGCCCCCTTAGGAATGAGGCGGGTCACCGGCCAGAGCGACGTTGCAGGGCAGGTAAGTGCATGTGAAGCTGCCGTAGCGATAATGTTCGCTACGGCAGCTATCACAAGATATTGCATGTGCAACGGGGGCAGGACTATCACGCTTGGCATCGCTAGCCGATGCTAGCGATGTCGCAGCGTGCAAAGTACCCCTTAATCTTCATTAAAATGAACTTCCCTCTAAATTTTAGAGCCAAGATGGTGATTTTCTGTCCATGTATTAAGGGTACTTTACACGCTGCGACATCACTAGCGATTGCTAGCGATGTCGAGCGCGATAACACCCGCCCTCGTCGTTCCAGCGATATGTGGTGATTGCTGCCATAGCGAACATTATCGCTATGGCAGCGTCACACGCACATACCTTGTCAGCGACTTCACTGTGACCGCCGAACAATCCCTTCCTCAAGGGGGAGGTGCATTCGGCGTCATAGCGACGTCACTGCAGCGTCACTAAGGGGCCGGCCAATAGAAGCGGAGGGGCGGAGAGGAGTGGGACGTAACATCCCGCCCACCTCCTTCCTTCCGCATTGCCGGTGGAGGCAGGTAAGGAGATGTTCGTCGCTCCTGCGGTGTCACACATAGCGATGTGTGCTGCCGCAGGAACGAGGAACAACATCGCTATCTACAAGACAACGATTTTTGGTGTTTGGACGACCTCTCCAAAACCAACGATTTTTGTCTCTTTTGCGATCGTTTAAGGTCGCTTGTACGTGTTACACGCTGCGATGCCGCTAACGACGCCGGATGTGCGTCACAAACACCGTGACCCCGACGATAAATCGTTAGCGATGTCGCAGCGTGTAAACTACCCCTTAGTTTTGTTTTCATCAAACTATTAACTATTATCTAGCACAGGTTATACCGATTGATTCTTCACACTATGAACCTAAAATGGTGAGGACAAGCTCTATTTACATCTGCCTTGGTGGATTCTTCAAGAGCCTCTGTTACAGATTTTGTCTTTTCGTTGAGAAGAATAAAACTACATGTAGTGCTGTTTTACCAACCAAAATGATAGACACCATGGCAGAAACAGATTATTAGTCAAGGATTTGATTCCAATGTCTTGGTCCATATTATCCAGCCAATCTAAGGGCATGGCTTCCTTCTACATGTTTCCTAACTAATTTATTTATTTTATTTATTTAACAGAAACCATCAAGTAGGAAGTCAGTCATCTACGGTGGACTCTTCATTTAGTCGGAGAGGAAGGCAACTTCCACAGGTCCCTGTAAGAAGCAACAGTGTAGAACAAGGTAGACCAAGTGGCCAACCACACTTGCAAACAGTGTTTTGTTCGTTTGTATGTTCAATGAGTTTTGAAGTGGTGTGGATTGGTGGATTATTAATGTACTCGCTGTTTTTTTACCATTCAGTGTAATTCTTCATGTCCAGTATTGACTGCATTTTATATCTTTACATACTGTGCATTTTATGTTGCTTTTTGTGATACGACATTTAACATTACTAACCACTGTATTGCTAATAAGACTTTACCAAGACCAAACCATGAACTTAATACAGAAGCAAAACTGGTTTTAGCAATTGTTTAGATTCTAATATTGTAGTCACTAAAATCGGTGCAAAATAATAAAAAAATGTGTATTATTATATAGGAATTTCTTCAAATTTACCACTTGGGCTTCATTTTTGTTGATGGGAATGGGGCAATTCAACCTTCCTCGATAATATGATGTGAAGTTTATTACGATGATCTCTTTACTCCGATGTTTAGATATAGATTTCTTCTATTAGTATTATCAAAATGGCAAGAATCTATATCTGTGTGGGTCAAATGCTCAATTACTTTGTGGCCTTCAATTCCATTTTGCATTATGGATCATAAAAATGACTGTTGCATAGAGTATAGTGTGTTTGCCTTTTTAATGCAATGCCACTAGAATATATGATTTCATTTGCAATAAGAAGCTAAATGTTAGTATAATATATGGAGTCATGGCTCAGTGAAGCTGCCTTTATTTTAATGTTCTTCCGAGTTGACTGCGAACGGTGCTGGCAAATTATAAGCATTTACAGTATGTAAGAATGTATACAAGTCAGGCCAAAGCTGGTTCTCTGAAGCTACGCAAAATATTCCCTTGTTTGACGTCCTCAGTCCTCATAAAGCTGACTTATACAGAAAGTTGGGCATAGAGTACGCATTATCCTATATGCTTAGAAGATGTTTCATATTTCATAATGTTAATATCTCTTAGGTGTTCTGGTTATTGATGTCATATCTCGCGTTCAATACATAAAAGCGCTATTTAATGTTAACATTACACAGTTTGTGTTTGAATATGTTTACGAAGTGGAAATAGAAGCGGTATAGTCTTCAGATAGATATTTTTTTTTATACTTGAAACTTATGTAGAAAATAAATCTAACTGAACATATTTCGGGCTGTCTGCCACCAATGCCTATAGTTGAGAGGAGTTGTAGTTGTGAAGTTTTTCGTTTCAGTAATCAGCGCCATTGCGCTCCTATGCTACACACTAAATATCGGATGGGAGATATGGATATGAAGATATCGACCATTGCATTTTTCCAACAAGAACATTTAATTTACAAATATTTTGCCTTTAGATACTGAAAATGACACGTCACTTTTTTTTTTTTTTTTATAAAAATTGATATTTGGCTTAGGCTCTTGAAGCAAGGATCACTTAAGAAAGATTAATGAAACATTACAAAAAATTCTCTGTTTATGTTGTTTTTCATTAAACATGTATATTCATTTATTTATTTGATAATTTGTTTGGGAGGGTATCACCAATCCATTGTAATGCAATGATTGCATCTAGTATAAAAAGTTTACCTATAGATTCTGGAAAATGTCTAATTGGTGATTATGTGGTTATATGTAGTTCACTTAAACATTACTTTTAATTCATGTCTAGTTTAGGCATTGAAACGGTACTGTGTTATGTAGGTAATTAAGTTCCAATTTTGTAGGTTATGATTCCTTTGTAACTAAATCATGTATATATACCTATAAATATACTAGTTATACATTTACGGGCAGCACTGATGACTTCCAGGGGTTTTCTCGAGACAAGACCTCATGCATGTATGCCCTATTAGGTTATATGGACAATATTAGGTGGGGTGTAGAGCTGCTATGTAAAAGAAATTTCTTCTCTAATTGACCTTGTCCATCCGTGTATTACATGGATGTCCATTTGTTTTTAGGGGATATCCAGTAGTTTTTTTATTACTATAGGCCTAACCACTAACAGGCAGGTAGTTGCTAACTACCTGCCTGTTGTCCTTGACAGCATTTTCCACCGGCACTGAGTGGTCACAAACTGCTTCTGACAGCAATTCAACAGCTTTTGCTGACATCGCATCTACAGTACAGCAACTGATTTTGTGATCTGCACTGTCGACAGGGCGTGACTGCTGACATCATGGTGATTGACAGCTGGCTTTCCACTGTTTGTTGCGTGAAGGAAGCTGTCAGTCAGTGTGATGCCAGCAATCACGCCCCGTCAAGAGAGCAGCCCGGAAGAAAAAGAGCTGTTCTGTTGACATTGAGCAGCTGAATCACCGGCAGGAGTGGTCAATGACTGCTTTGTTGGTGCCAAGTACAATTGTCAGGTAGTTTCCTCTGTTAATTTTTAGGCACATAGAAAAAAGAAAAGTCCCTGACAATCCCTTTAAAGGCCAAAATGTAATACTACATTTCCCATGCTAAATACACTTTGACAACAAAGTCTTTCAGCAACACTGTAAAATGTTCTAGGTATACTTGAGACATCTTTGACTTTGGCAGCTTTAGAATGTTGTGGTTAATGTAACGTACAATTAGTGAATGCTCAAACCCCTACAAAGTGCATGGTGCTGATAACACTGATGTGCTGGTAAAATATTGCTAGCTAGATTTCACAGAGCTGAGAACTAACAAGAAAAAAGCTGAACATTTTTTAAAAGATTGCTTAGTAATGCACGAGTACCCTAGAGGAACACAGGCACCTTCTTATGGTATATGCTCCTTGCTTGAGCAGTTTACTAACTAATGAAACTGATGGATTGTTGACTTCACAGATGTCACAAAGATGTTCCAGTCATCCTGTACCATCTTTTCCCTCTGAGAATTCTTCAAAACACAAAATTAATTTTCAAGTTGAATAAAGAGCACAAAGTTAGTCTACAATGTCGTCCTGCGGGACTTTCTAATTGCTTCTAGTTCTTTGACAGTCTCAATGCATAGGCTCACCATTGTTTATATATGAAGTCTCAGTAAATGGGTTGCATCAAATTTGAAAAAAATGCCTTTTTTCCCCCCAATAAATAGCGCACTTATTCCTGGTCTATGTTTAGCCTTGTATCTAAATTTTGCTGAGCTGCATTATCAGTCAAAATTAGTGATCGACGAGGACTAAAATGCTGGGTGCTCGTCACTCAAGTTCAGCAGGTCAAATGCTCTGATAGGCTCAACTCGAGAAACGAGTATAATGGAAGTCAATGATTGAGCAATTCATCTCTCCACCCAAATACAGCCAGACAAATACAGATAATTTCTGAAGGAGGGAGGACAGTTTTTTTTCTTGACACACTACATCCAAAAACTTTCTATTTACCCCCCCATCGCCCCCGAACAGCCATTCAGACAATGCAAATGGGTGCTGACTCCCTTCATTCCGTGAAGGGAACTGGTTCTTTGTGTTCTTTTTTCACGGACAACATACCTGAGCACCTGTGATACCCAACTGAGCACTGAGTGCCCAAGCACTCAATGTTCGATTGTATGCCGAGCACCTCACTCATCAATAGTCGCACTCTGTCTTACTCTTGCTCATAGTTTGTGACTCTTTTTTTTTTTCTCTCATACAACCCAACTAACCCAACTAACAGCAGTGATAACGTAAGGAATAGAGGGTGTAAACCATAATAAAACCAAATTATTGGCAACTTCTGTACTGTTCAGCAGAATGGAGACAGAAGAAAGAGATTGGAGAAAACTAAAGGTGGTCAAAGAATTTCTCTGTAAGAACAGTGCAAGAAATATGTGTTATTACATAAAGCACTGAGCAGGAAACCCCTTCTATGACATTCATTTGATGGGTTGCCTTAATGGAGACACATCTGAAAAATAATGTGGGATGAACTAAATTCTTTTGCGGGGTATTGTGGAAATCATTGCCAAATTTTCACATTCTTACCTGCGTAGTTACATTCCGTTTTTTTCTCATCTACACACATCCACTCCTCTGTTTACTTCTTTCTCTAATCTGCCTTGGTTCAAGGTGTTCTGCTTACTCAAGTATCTGATTAGAGAATAAGAAAGCTGCTTCTTTGAATATATTATATTATAGATTATTCAATTAAAAAGGATTATCCGGGGCTGAAGAATGATAACTTATCCTTGGGATAGGTCTTCATCATCAAATTAGGGAAGGGAGGCATGAGGAGTTTGATACCTCACACCCCACCAACAGTTGATACAAGGTGGCGCAGCTACTGGAACTGTATAGACGTGTGCGCTCAGACTCTCAACTGAGCATCCCTTGTACTGTTTTTAGCAGGTTGTGATTAAGATCTGAGAGGAAGGAAAGTTGGCATCTCGTAAAGCGTGATGTCCCTGAACATAACGTTCTGCCAAATCAATAAATATCATTTTCTTCACTGCTTCTAAGGAGTGTCGTGGTTTTTTGTATATAGTTGTTGGGACATCTATCCTACCACTGCGCACCAGAATCCACTCTAAGAGTTGATCATAACTTCTCTATCCATATCAGATCATCCGGGTTTTCTTCACCTGGCACCCACACCAACAGCTGATTCTTGGCGTCACAGTCGGCAGAACATAGTGTAGGGGCTGTCATTGAGTACTGATGCTTAAGTCCCATTGAAGTGAATGGGTTCACCAGGCATGCTTTTGTTTAAGAAAGGAATAGTCCTGAGTTTACATTGTAGGTTCCATTTTCTGAATTACTCTAGATTTCTTATACATTATGTATGTTTTTTACATCATGACAGTACTAAAAAATAATTAGTTTAGCAGACCCATGATTATATGCTAATATTTACATATATGACTGGATATGTACAATATATGACTGATATGTACAAAATCTGTTATACAACTTGATGATGTAGTTTAATACTACGGCGTTGCGTCTTTTACATGTTGTAGTCATTAGTGAAGTGGCTAACTCTCAATGTTCAGTAAGATTCCATTTGAGTGCTCTCTTGTTTTATACCATTCATGTTATAATTTAGGACAAATAATGTCATAAAAAAAGGTTATCACGCCTTCGAGGTCTTTGATCAACAGTAGTGGTGTTGTTGTTTGGTTCTCAATGTGTAGTACAGAATGTTCACTATACTGTTCGAATAGCATGGTCTTTATATCTCTGCATGTCGTGTCAATCTCAGCATGTTCCTAATTAATTTCTTAATGTTTTATAACATCCATGCTTTTTGTGTCATTTGGCTTAATAAAATTACATAACTCGTTCTAAAATGTTAATTAACAGTTGTGTCATTTGATTGAACCATAGTTTGAAAATCATGACAACGGAGAAAAAGATTGCAAAAATGACTGCAGTTGTTGATAAACTATCAATAGCACGTTATTTTATGCTGTTTGTATTCTTTTATTTTATCTTTCTTAATATGTCTAAAAGGAAAACCACAACAAAGAACTGTATATGGCCAGTCAATCCTGGCACAATATATTATGCAGTATGAAGCAAGAACACATAAATCCAAGTCCTAATCTGAAAATAACTCTTATAATAATTCTGATAAATCTGATATTGAAATTGAATAAAAACTCAATTTTTCATTGTTTTATAGTGTCTCGCAGTGTTATTCTACATAAAAAGCTGATAAAAAAAGGTTTTCTACTTCTCGGACAAGCCCTGTTTAAATGCTGTATTCCCCATGAAAAATAAAGAAAATCCTATACTTCCCTCCCGCATCGAAGCTCAACCAGTGATCTTGGTATGGGTTTCCCATGGCTTATGTGACATTGTTTGTGAGCCCATTAGATGCCGCTGTTTGGATACAGTACTCACATGGCATAACAATGTCACATGAGCGGCAGGAAACCCAACACCAACGTCGCTGGCTCACCCCGCTTTGGGACATGAGTATTTGATTTTTATATTTTACACTGGGAATTTGGCATTTAAGAAGGGGTTTTTCCATTACATGGACCACCCCTTTAACTTTGCTAGTGTTTACGTATTACGGTACTTTATTCTCAGTTCAGACCAAAAGCTAAAGACAGACTGCTACTGGTTTCTTAATATTAAAAAACAATGCAGTTCATTAGACCAATTTAACACATTTTGGTGTCTTTTTAGGTCAGAAAATGAAACCTGTGCTGCAATAAGCCTGCATAGATATGCATTGCTTTTTGGTTCCATTTTTCTGCCTCATAACTTAAAGCGTAGCCGTCATTTTAAATTTTATTTCATAACTCAATAGTACACATGAAAATAAACACCTTTATAATATATCTTATCAGACAAATTTGCATCAGAAGTGATCAGTCATTATCAAAATTCTCAATTCTGAGGTAAAATCTGTATTCAGTGAAGACTTTCCCATTACTGAGATAGGAGATGGCAGTTGTTACTGATGATTCCATTGATGTGTCACTTACTAGGTTTTGTTTTGCGATTTCTATGCAATCAATGTTTTATCAGCAGGAGATTATCACTAGAGAACTTGGAGTTTTGTGCCTTCTAGTCCAACCATGCCCCCACCACTAATTAGCTGTTTTCTGTCAGTTTGCATTGTCCTCAGAAAGCTGTTAATCAGTGGTGTGGAAGTTGTTATACAGGACTCAACATTCTGAGCTGTAGTCAGTAAACTAAGTGACACATCGCTGGAATCAGGGTCTCCGTTCCTATATCATGTTGCTGTCAGATTACATAGAAAAACTTGGCTGACAGATTCCCGTTCGAGAAGTCTATATGTTTGTAGATTTCAACCGTAAAGTGTTTTTTAAAAGTGACAATATCAACAGAACTAATAGGCTTCTAGCAGATCTGTGGATGTTGCTTTATTTCATCCTTGTTGTAGTTTTCCTTTTATTTCATATTCTTTGTCTTAATAAATTGACCATATTGCTTTGTTTTTCCTGCATATTGTATTGTGTTTCTCATTTGTCTTCTGTAGCACGTATGTGTCTAATGTATACTCTGCTGATTTCTTTCTTTTGTTTCTCATCATACTATGCATTATATCATTGAAGAACGAGAGAGTTATAGCTCATCTTCAACAGGTAATTATGAATCAATATTGAATATCTGTAAATCAGTGCGATGTAGCTGATATTTTATTTCACCAACCAGCCTGGTCTATCGGTGTTTGACGTTGGCCTACTGTACAGGCAAGCGGGATCAGATCAGTTATTCTAGTACTCTATAAGTAGACATGATAATAGTGGTGAGGACCTAATGTGTAGTTCTTCAAATTTCAAGGGGATGTCCAGGATTCCAAAAACAATGCCACAACCGTTGGCAGGTTGTGTGTAGTTGTGCGACTCATTCTAATGCCAATTGTGCTTAGCTGTAATACCATACAGACTGTGTGGGCAGATATTTCCTGTTTTTATACTTTTAGAAAACCTCCTTAAAGGGATATTCTCATCTCCAACATCCTATCTCAATATGTAGTAGGTGTAATAATAATAATAATAATATTAGCAAATACCTCCAATTAGAAATGTAGTATAGTTTTCCTGATTCACTAGGTTGCTTACCTCATTTTCAGGGCATTGCAGGACCTTCGGTATCCATAGTTATGACCACTAGAAACTAACTAATTGTGACTATATGCGTGGTCGTAACCATGGATACTTAAGGTCCTGTAATGCCCCGAACATGAGGAAAGCGAAATAGTGAAACAGGAGAATTATACTACATATCTAATTGGAGGTATTAGCTAATATTATTTTTATTACACCTACTACATATTTTGATAGGATCCTGGAAATGGGAATACCCCTTTAAAGTTAAATTTTACACCTCTAGCAATGTACATATTGTGTGTATTGATCAATATCCGAAATGTCAAAACTATACAGGATAGATTGAAAAAAATCCACATCCACACCCAAAGATTCTCTGAGCAAGCATATAGCCATACATTCAACTATTTTATTAACCAGGTTAGGTTAAAACATCTTTTTTTTTTACATTTTCTTAAATGGCTTCTTTTGAAACAGGAATTAACAAGCTTTTATATTTGTGTCTGGCCAGCCAATCTATTATGTTGATATGGGCTCTATGGTGAATAAATATTGCCATGTAGCGCAAACCAATACCACCTAGCAGACCCAAATAGCATAATACAGCGTAATATACCTCCCCAACAGCATCAAACATTATAGTGCAATACAAAAGTCCTCCATAGAAGCACCAAACACCACAACGGAGCTCAAAATACATCCCCAGCATCAGCAAACAAATACCACAGTGCAGCATCACTAGCAACCACATTCCCTGCTTCTAAGGCTACATGTGCACGCTGCGTTTTTTGGTGCGTTTTTTGTGCGTTTTTGGCTGCAGTTTGTTGTCAGAACTTTCTGACATTTGACTTCCCAGCAAAGTCTATGAGAAGTCAGATTTGCTGTGCGCACATTGCAGTTTATTTGTCAGCGTTTTATTTGTCAAAAGTTTGTGACGAAAAAAATGGACCATGTTCATTCTTCCTGCGTTTTTGTCAACATTTGTCACAAAAACGCAGCAAAAACGCATGTTGTAAAAAAGGCACCAAAAACCCACCGAAAACGCAGCAAATCGCACCTACAATTACAAGCATTTTTTGTGACATTTTCAGGCTCTCTCTGACAAGGTGCAGTTTTGGCTGCAGTTTGTGAACACAAAAAGATGCAGCGTGCGCATGTAGCCTAAGGTTGTGTGCGCGCGCTGAGTATTTGGTTGCAGAAGTTTATGTACCAAATCTGTATCTTTTGGCACGTTTTTGGTGTGTTTTTTTCCTTGCATTTTCTATTCACTTTGTGGTGGAAAAATATTGCAAAAACACAGAATCTTAAGCGGGCTTTACATGCTGCGATCTCGCTAGCGAGATCGCAAGCTATCACACCCGCCCCCGTCGGATGTGCGAGACGGGCATATCGCTGCCCGTGTCGCACAACCTCACTTACCTCCGTCACACGGACTTACCTGCCCTGCGATGTCGCTGTGGCCGGCGAACCGTCTCCTTCCTAAGGGGACGGGTCGTGCAGCATCACAGCGACATCACACAGCAGGCGGCCAATAGAAACGGTGGGGCGGAGATGAGCGGGATGTAACATCCCGCCCACCTCCTTCCTTCCGCATTACCGGTGGAGGCAGGTAAGGAGATGTTGCTCACACACAGCGATGTGTGCTGCCGCAGGAACGACGCACAACATCGCTAATAAGCAGAGAACGATTTTTTGTTTTAGGACGACCTCTCCACGGCAAACAATTTTGGCTGCTTTTGCGATCCTTTTAGGTCGCACATAATAGTCACACACTGCGATATCCTTAATGACGCTGGATGTGCGTCACAAACAACATGACCCCGACGATAAATCATTATCAATATCGTAGCGTGTAAAGCCTGCTTTACTCTACCCCAATAGAAGTAGCATTGGCCTCATTTCTACCTTTTTCCCTCACAACAAATTGACAGCAGCATTGTTTCTCTCTGGCAGCACACTGTACCTCCTCCTACACATTTGACAGCAGTATTGTAGCTATTCCTACCCCTGTCTCACTAACATTAGCATTGTTCCGCTTTCTAGCCTTAGCTCACTGGCAGTACTTAGTTCCTTTTAACACCCTCACCTAAACTAGCAGCAACATTGTCCCATTTTTAATCCATACCACTCTGGCAGCTACATTGTCTATCTTCCCACACATCTTCTACTGGTGACAGTACTATGACCCTTTTTACATTTCCCACTACTCCCTCACTCTCAGCTTTGCCTCCTTTCCTAAACTTTGTCAGCAGGTTTTTGTTGTCTCATCTGAGAGCCTCTGAATCCAACGATTTATCACTTAGGTTACTGGCTGCAGCCTTTCTGACACAATCAGAATGTTTAGTTATAGTCCAGAGCGCTGCCTTCACCCACACCAGACTCTCTATGGAGATTGCAGGTTGACAGTGAGATGTCAGTCGCAAGCAGGGGGTGTGTTGGACTGCCCTATGTGTGACTTTGTAGTCTAAGCAATGATGATGGCCTTGCTGCTTAAACAAACATAGCAAATAAACAACAGATCAGACTTGCAGCCCTGAATTTTGTGTGTTAACCATTGCAGCATGTTGGCTTCAGCTTACATAGCAAAAACCTGTTTAAACCTTGTCCCCCTTTCTACCACTTCTTGACTGGCTGTTTCATTCCCTTTCTACCCCAACTTCGAATGATGACTCTACACATAACTAATTTTCTAAGTAAATAGAGGTGCTATTGACATAAATTTCTCACCAAATGTCAGTAAAAATAGTAAAAACCCATCCAGTCCACACAGACAAAGAAATAAAACCCTAGATGTCCATAAATTAGGTTTTGTGTAATAATCAGTAATGACACAGGAAAAAAACTAATGAACACATGAAGAAAGAGACTTGCAAAAAGCCATGGAAAATCATGACACCATCTGAAATCTAATTAGAAATCAATCCTGCCACTTAGTGAAAAATAGTATCAGTTCAACTGATATGCTACACAAAGGTGTGTCATTACCAAGGTGTCACACAAGAAACCTCTCTTTAAGGGTAAAACAAGTGAGCTGTCTCAAGACCTTCACAACCGTATTGTTGAAAAACATACTGATGGCGTTGATTACAGAAGAATTTGTACACTACTGAAGGTTCCCGTGAGCACTATTGTGGCCATAATCCGAAA
This sequence comes from Anomaloglossus baeobatrachus, assembly GCF_048569485.1. Classification (NCBI taxonomy): domain Eukaryota; kingdom Metazoa; phylum Chordata; class Amphibia; order Anura; family Aromobatidae; genus Anomaloglossus; species Anomaloglossus baeobatrachus. Next base: position 389,131,154 of record NC_134355.1, on the reverse strand, counting down.
GTGAAAAGAATATCATTAACCATAAACCAGTCCAGACCAGGTGCTCCGTGCAAGATTTCAGACAGAGGAGTGAAAAGAATTATGTTCTCCAAGAGCCAAGAACCTTTGGAGAGTGTTATGCTTCGGGTTCAGGACACGACCCGGTGACCTTGTGCTGCATGAACAGTTTCCTTTCCTGCTGAGCCACAGCCTGGTCAGTCCCTGTCCACATGCTGAGATTTTTTACCTATGCTTCTATATTTTTAGTTTTTGTTTATCACGTGTTCTAACTTGATCATTTTCTCTGTCCTATCACATCCTGGATAGGACTAGTTATAATCTCCTGATACTAGCCTTCTCTGTTGGCTAATGTTTGATGTGGAGTCTGCTAAGGCGTTCCAGCCTCACTTATAGGGATTATTACCTGTTAGACAGAAATCAGTTCTGTATTTGCTCTGTGCTTTCTTATTAATTTAACCCCTTCACGACCGCGGGCAGTAAAGTTACATCCTATTTTAACGTGACTTAACTTTACTGCCTATAGTTCACTTGATTGCCGTGTCCATAGCAATGGCTTTCAAATGATGTCCCCTGCTGTTCCTTACAGCAGGGGACCTTTGCTTGACCCCAGGGGGGGTGGCATCGGCACCCCCCATCGACGATCATTGTGATTGGCTATTCAAATCTGAACTGCCAACCACATCGATCTCACTGGTTTCGGCTAAAACAATACCTGAACCAGTGAGATTCTGTGTGATCCTGCTATGAGGTACTGCAGCAGCTACAGCAGATCATAGCTGGAGCTCAGCCACGGCGCCCCCCAGCCCCTGCAGCACAGATTGGAGCGATCATGCTATGATGCGCAATCGCTCCAATCAGTGTGCAGTGGGGCGGTCTGATCTGGAGGTGATCATCCTCCCCAGGCCTGTGCTGGTCTGGGAAGCTCTCCCCCAGCATGTCTGCAGCGCGCACTGGCTGGTACTTGTGGTACCACGCCGCTGCTGCTGCCGCCACCCGATTGCCGCTCCATGTGAGTATTGACTCACAGACTAATGGCAGAAGATGTAAACTGCCCAGGCCAAAAAGACTAATGCATCATTAAATGGAGACATCACAGGTGGAAAGGGAGATGGTAAAATTGCACACTTGTGGCTTGCATAGGTCACTGTTCACACATGCAGGTTCACAGTATCTGGTATACAGCCTATTAGTTACGCCCAGCGCAATAGATGCAAGCAGGCTGCGCCAGTACTATATATGTGCTCTATGCAGTGACAGTGAGTATAGTATGCAAGGCCTAACATAAAGAGGCCTGGCTGCATCCTGTATAAAATATTCTGTGCAAAATAATTGTGAGTATTGCTCCCCCTGATGGCCCCTGTGCGCTCCTGTGATGGCTCCTACGCGCTCCCGTGATGACCCCTGCACGCTCCCGTGATGGCTTCTGCCCGTGCCCCCCCGCAATCTGCCCCCCCACGCCCCGATCTGCCCCCCGATATCCCGATCTGCTCCCCCTGCAATCTGCCTGCCTCCCCAGTGATCTCTATTCTGCTTCTGCAGCTCCTTCTCCGGTCTCCCCCTCCCCATCTGCTCTCCCTCTCCGACGTCCTCTTACCTGTCTTCACCGGGTCGTCTGAGGTCTTCACTGGCCCGATCACATCTGTCTCCATCGCTGGGTCCTTCCTGGGTTTTCTGAAGAGCTGTCCAACCTCCTGCCTGCTGCTCCTGTAAAGCTAAAATAGAAAATCTACTCCGGCACACTAAGGAATATATGAAAAAAGAGTCCAATATGGTGCTCAAAAAATGTCTTCATTATTAGAAGTGTATATTTTGTCCGACGTTTCAACCCGTTGTGGGTTTTCTTCAGGGACTAATTTATAGTAACAGAAAAAGAAAAAGGGTACAATATCACAATAATATAGTATACACAATTGTTTCATAATCGGGGCATGCATTACATACACATGAAAAAAATGAACAAAAGTATTTTTTAAAAATAAAAGAACAAGCTTTCCATAGAGAATGAATCATGAAAATCTCACATGAACAAAGTAAAATGAGATCCCCTCGGGGATTTGCACAATGTGTTATACAGAGTACATGGACTGAAGGCAAAGACATACCTATAGTACACGAAAATAAGGTTCTTAAGCAAGCACCAAGTCGCGTCAGGTGAATCAGAATTTTCTAGTGTCCAAAATGGTACTAGAGAGGTGAGACATGAAATGTCATTAATGAGAACTATTTGTTTCACCAAAGAGGACAAAAAGGGGATTGTAACGAAGGCATACCTATGTGGACCAGTATTATGTATTAGGACATCAGTTCGTGTGGGTAAGAAAATGAGAGAAGGGCCACGGCCGTTCTGAAAAGTCAAAAGAATATGCATATGGTCACTATAAGAGTCATGTCTAGAGACTGGTGGCATGTCTGTTCCCCTAGAGGGCGTACCTTGTGAGTGAAGCTAATGTGTTTGAGTCCTCAGAGGTCGTAGGAGAACTAATTCTGGAATCAAAAGGTCATATTTCTGTTTACCGCAGGAGACATGTGTAACAGGACTAATGGCATGTCAACCCCCATAAGGCATACCTTGTAAGTAAAGCCAGTATGTGCTAAGGGTCCAAGGCCACGATTTAAGTCAGGTTGAAGCCGATGTGGATAAATAGTTCATACTGGGATATACACAGAAGCATATCTGAGTTGTATGTCAATGAATCAAAAGCAAAACATAGTACCGATGCCACTAAATGTTAGTACCAACCAGGGTAAAGTAAAGTCATAGTTACCATGGAAATGGGAGTAAGTCCTAAATGATTCCACAGGAGTCAAAAGGGAAACTGATGATAAAAACACAAAAGTGTACATAATCATTTGTGAAGAGGGTTGTGTGTTAGTTGTGAGGATACCAAAAATAGGGGTAGGCAATGGACATTAGACATACCTCACCTCTGAGTGTAAACCTCACAAGTGTAATGCTGTGTCGGCCTCAGATCAATTCTTCTATGATCATATGGGATCAAATGATAATGAGTTGTTGCTGTGGTGATAATAGAGGAAATCATATATGAAGCGTGTAAAAGAGGTTGTATAAGACATATGACGTCACCACAAAATGTAAATGTAAAAAAAACAATCGTACCTCATATAGAGGTATATGTGTCATACCAGTAAGGCTACATCAGCTGCAGAGTGAATCTGCGAGGTTCATATATGTTCAATATATGTAGAGAGGTTGCTATAATGATAGTAGAGGAAGCGACAAAGGGAGCATACAGGTAAGATCACTTGTTTATGGAAGTTCTATAGGATGTAAGGATGAGACAGTAACATACCTTCCCTAATGCTGTCTGTATCTAATATTCTATGTATGAGATGGCCAAAGGCTCTGATGGGAAAGTGAAGAGAAACAAAGGGTTAAGTGGGATAATGTAAGTAAGAGGGCTGGAAGACCTATTGCATACCTGTGAGGGAAGATAGCCACGTGCGAGACGCCAGACGCCATTTAGGGGGAGGTGCGTGGTATTTATGCTGTACTGTGGGAGCGACCACTTCCCGTTGAGGAGTGGAACGCATATGGCCCGCATGTGGCCATTATTGATGACATAATGCCCCGCGCATGCGCAGTGAGGCCAAACGCCGCTGCAACAGCGCCAGCCCCGCGCATGCGCGGAAGGCAAAGCCCACATGTCCGCGTGTGAAGGGAGTGGATGTGGGCGTGTGTTATGATGCCCCGCGCACGCGCGGTGTGGCAAGACACCGGGGGTCCGGCGCCACGCCCCGCGCATGCACGGAAGGCAGAACACACACGCCTGTAGTGAGGACGCCACCGCGCGTGCGCGTAGAGACACATGGCCGGCGCGCGCCCAACGGGGCAGAGCGCCACTAAGTGACGCCGTGCATCGTGAGCGCGCGGAGGACAGGGGACCCCGCGCACGCGCAGGGGAAAGGGTACTCGTAATAGGGGGATATACAAACCAAGGTGTAAGTGCTGGACTCATATTGCAAGTGGCGTGCTGGGTAGAAGTGCATTCAAGTGATGTGAGTGACCTAAGAGAGAAGAAGAAAAAAATGTTATAGTAATATATTATTAATGTAATACTTTTAAAAAAGGGGGGATATTGTTACCCCATATCGTACTCCAATGGAAAGAGAATATTTGTCAAATTGCAGAATACAACCAATCTATTTGTCATGATATACATCACACAATGAAATGCCTAAGTGAATACATCATATTCCCGATTTAACCCATGAGGTTCTAGGGTTCTCAGGGTATGAATCCAGTATGCTTCACGTTGTTTAAGGGTTCTAATCCTATTGCCACCCCTTCTTATAGGTGGTATGTGTTCAATGATCTGATATTTAAGTTGAGCCACAGTGTGTCTATGTGTGACAAAGTGGTGAGGAATGGGCAATAGGATTTGTTGACAGCGGATAGTGGACTTGTGTTTATTAATGCGGTCCCGGACATGCTGGGTGGTCTCCCCAACATATCCGAGACCGCAAGGGCACTTGATGAGGTATACAACGAACGAGGAGTCACACGTCAAATAGTCCCGAATGTGGAACACCTTGCCTGTGTGTGGATGGGTGAATGTATCTCCCCGGGTTAAATTGTTGCATTGCAAACAATGTAAACAGGGGTAAGTGCCGACCTTAGGAGTCCCTAAAAAGGTTTGTCGTGTTGTTCTGGTGGAGGACCCTATGTCGGCCCGTACCAAATTGTCCCTAAGATTCTTAGGTCTCTTATAGCAGAACAACGGAGGTTGAGAAAACTCAGAAACTGTGGGATATGCGGTTTGTAATAATGGCCAATGTCTTGCAATGATACCCTTGATCAGCGGTGAGAACGGGTGATAAGTGTTTACGCATGCTACACGGGATATGTTGGTCCATGTTGTGTTAGGTCGTGATGTACGATTGTTTGCTATATGGGCTGGATAGCCCCTGGACATGAACTTTGAACCCATTTCCTGTAGTCTCAATTCTCGTTTTTCTGGATCAGATACGATTCTCTCCACCCGTTTATGTTGTGATATAGGGAGGGATTTTTTAGTATGAGCCGGATGGCAACTTGTGAAGTGGAGAAGACTATTTCTGTCGGTTGATTTTACATAGAGGTCCGTATCTATGTGGCCCCTAGGAGAAAGTTGTACCAAAGTATCGAGAAAGCTGATTGAGTGAGGATCGTGGTGTATGGTGAAAGTCAGGCCTGGTCTATATGAGTTGATCTGTTGAAAAAATCTATCTAGAGTGAGGGAATCACCGTGCCAAATCATAAAGATGTCATTGATGAATCTTTTCCATATCACTGAATGTTTCTTCCAAAGGGGATTCTCATATATGTAAAGAGCCTCAAAATGCGCCATATAAATGTTCGCATAGGGGGGTGCCATGTTGGACCCCATCGCAGTGCCCTTGCATTGTAGAAAAAATGAATCTTCAAAAATAAAGAAGTTGTTCTCCAATATTGTGTGGATGAGGTCCATGCAAAAGGAGTGCTGGGCTAAAGTGAAGGTGCCTTGTAATTCAAGGAACCAGTCCACCGCCTGGATGCCGTCAGCATGTGCTATACTGGTGTATAAACTGTTGACGTCTAGTGTGACCAGTAAACAGTTATACGGAATGACTGTGGATGAGCGCAGGTGACCAAGAAAATCAGAGGTGTCTCTAAGGTAGGAAAGTATGGTAGGAATCAGTGGTGTCAAAATTCTGTCTATGGTAATGGCTAGTGGTGATAATACAGAGTCAGTAGATGCTACGATTGGGCGGCCTGGTGGGGACTGTAGGTTCTTATGGATCTTAGGTAAGGTGTAAAACACCGGTGTAACAGGATCCGTTTTGATCAAAAACTCTGCCAGTTTGTTGTCTATAGTTTTTTGTGATAAATGGTAATCCACTATATCCTTTATCTTAGCTTGAATGTCTCTGGTGGGATCCCTATGGACGGGAAGGTATGTATTCCTGTCCTGTAGTTGTGTGAGGATTTCAGAGACATAATATGTTTTGTCCATAACCACTATTGCTCCACCCTTGTCAGCTGGTTTGATGACAATATTGGTGTTATCCTTAAGGGTACGTATGGCCCTATGCTCTTCCGGTGTGATGTTACTCCTTACCCTGTACTCACCCCTCTCAATAGATCTTAGTGTCATGTCAATGTCCTTAGAGACCAGTGTGATATATGTCTCTATAGGGTGATAGTGTTTGGGTGGGTTCAATTTGCTAGGGTGTCTCAAGTTGAGATTGTGTAGAGCAAAGGTACCAGGGATGTTATCCATACTGGACATGGACATGTCAGTGTCAGTATTGGAAAAATGGGCTTTCAGTCGTAAGGTTCTGTAAAACCGCCTGAGTTCCTGATCTAATTGGAAAGTGTCAAATGGTGGAGTTGGACAAAATGTGAGGCCTTTCTGCAACACCTGTGTCTCTGTAAGAGAAAGATTGTATGAGGAAATATTAAACACCAGATTCGTCATACCTGAGAACGAGTTTGTACTCGATGTGGTGTGTATGCCTTTCCTCTTCCCCCGCCTGGTCGCCCTCTTGTTGATTGTCTTTGTTCTAAAAAATGGGACGGTCAGGAGAAGTATGGTTCACTGTCTGAACCCGAGGAGGCCGAATATCGGAGGAGACCTGGTGGTCCTGCTGGTCGTCTTGAAAAATTATCAAATGACCGCCACCTGTAAACACGGTCTTTCGAGTAATCCTCCTGGTCACGGATGAACTTTTGGCGTTTCCTTTCTTGTAGGGTTTTCTGAAACTCTGAAATGGTATCTTGCGTCTTCCTGCGGATCCTATCCCATTCAGTACTAGGTAGACTATTGGTGAATTGATCCTCAATGGAACGGATTTTGGGTCCAAGTTCCTCTATCTCCTTCTGTAAGTATTCTATGGTCAAAACAATAATGTCCATTGAACATTTATTTAATATGCTCTCAAATTTAGAGCAGTAGTCTGTGTTTTCTGAAAAAAGGGTAGGTCTGAGGGACACCCTCAATCCCCTCGGGATACGCTGTACTTTATGATATTGTGCCAGAGTGGCACAATGTAGTTCGAATGCAGTCCTTTTCTTGAGTTCCTTCTCGTAATCGCGAGTGCGAATTTCCTCTGAGGGTGTTGATAAGAAGGAATCCAGAATAGTTACTTTCGACAGTATGTCAGTGACTTCAGTTGCTCCATAAGAAAATGTAGAGAAAGACATAGATGCAAAAAATGATTCGTATAGGGGTAGGTGGGGGCACAGGTCAAAAAAAGGGAATATGTAAAGAGTAAACCTGGCTCAACCACTCAATTAAATGTAGGTGCTCTGGAGAAAAACAGATAAAATAGAAAATCTACTCTGGCACACTTGCTTAAGAACCTTATTTTCGTTTACTATAGGTATGTCTTTGCCTTCAGTCCATGTACTCTGTATAACACATTGTGCAAATCCCCGAGGGGATCTCATTTTACTTTGTTCACGTGAGATTTTCATGATTCATTCTCTATGGAAAGCTTGTTCTTTTATTTTTAAAAAAAACTTTTGTTCATTTTTTTCATGTGTATGTAATGCATGCCCCGATTATGAAACAATTGTGTATACTATATTATTGTGATATTGTACCCTTTTTCTTTTTCTGTTACTATAAATTAGTCCCTGAAGAAAACCCACAACGGGTTGAAACGTCGGACAAAATATACACTTCTAATAATAAAGACGTTTTTTGAGCACCATATTGGACTCTTTTTTCATATATTCCTTAGTGTGCCGGAGTAGATTTTCTATTTTATCTGTTTTTCTCCAGAGCACCTACATTTAATTGAGTGGTTGAGCCAGGTTTACTCTTTACATGCTCCTGTAAAGCTGTCCATCTTGCTGCCTTCTATTCCTCCTGCAGTTCCTCTGGTCAGTGATCCTCCTGCTAATCCTCTGGGTCCTGTGAGTATAACTTTTTTTTTTCTGTATCCCCTGTCCATTTTTATACCTCATCCATCCATGCATCCCGCCGAGCGCTGATCAGGGATGCAGATAACATATCTGCATCCATGGTCAATTTTTGGCGGGAATTTTTTTGTTCCATCCTTGACGCTTTTTGTATCGCATCCGTCCGTGCGACCCGTCGAGCGCTGATCAGGGATGCACATAACGTATCAGCATCCCTGCTCAATTTTTGGCTTGACTTTTTTTTTTCCCGAATCCCCGACGCTTTGTTTCTCATCCGACCGTGCGTCCTGCAGCGGCCGATCAGTGCACCGCGTCTGTGCGTTTGAAAAGTCAAATGGCGTTCCTGCTCTTCCGAGCCCTGCCATGCGCCCAAACAATTATTTTCCACCACATATGAGATATCTGCGTACTCCATAAAATTGCACAATAAATTTTATGATGCAGTTTTTCCTGATACCGTTGTAAAAAAAAAAAAGCTACCTAGTTGAAGCAAAAATGTTGTGGTAAAAAAATAAAAATAATTTTCATGGGTCAACGTTATCAACTGCTGTGGAGGCCCTGAGGATACAAGGGGCTCACCAAACATCTATATAAATTCCTTGAGGGGTCTAGTTCCAAATTGGGGTCATTTGTGGGGAAGCTTTACTGTTTAGGCACCATAGGGGGTCTCCAAACGTGAAATGGCGTCCACTAATGATTCCACCCAATTTTGCTGTCAAATGGCGCTCCTTCTCTTTTGAGCCCCGCCATGCGCCCAAACAATTACTTTCCCCCACATATGAGGTATCTGCGTACTCAGGAGAAATTGCACAATACGTTTTATGGTGCATTTTTTCCTGAAACCCTTGTGAAAAAAAGCTACCTGGTTCAAGTAACAGTTTTGTGGTAAAAAAAAAAAATTGTATTCATGGCTCAACATTATGAACTTCTGTGTAGCCCCTTGGGGCTCGCTAAACATCTAGATAAATTCCTTGAGCGGTCTAGTTTCCAAAATGGGGTCACTTGTGGGGGAGCTCCATTGTTTAAGCACCTCAGGGGGTCTCCAAATGCAACAGTACGTCAGCTAATGATTCCAACCAATTTTGCTGTCAAATGGCGCACCTTCTCTTCTGAGCTACGAGTTACTTTCCACCACATATAAGGTATCGTCGTACTCAGGAAAAAATGCACAATAAATTTTATGGTGCATTTTAGTCTGATAGCCTTGTGAAAAAAAGCTACCTAGTTAAAGCAACAGTTTTGTGGTAAAAAATTTTTTTTTTCTTTTCATGGCTCAATGTTATAAACTTCTGTGAAGCCCCCAGGTGTTCAAAGTTCTCACCAAACATCTAGAAAAATTCGAAAAATTATTCGAGGGCTCTATTTTCTAAAATGAGGTCACTTGTGGGGGAGCACCATGTTTAGGCACGTCAAGGGGTCTTCAAACCCGACATGGCGTCCGCTAATGAGTGCAGCTAATTTTGCGCCCAAAAATTCAAATGGCACTCCTTCCCTTCTGACCTCTGCTGTGCGCCCAAACAATTGATTTTTACCATATATGGGGTGTCAGCGTACTCAGGAGAAAATGCACAATAAATTGTAGGGTGCACTTTCTCTTTTCTCCCTTGGGAAAATGAAAAGTTTATGGCTAAAGTAACATTTTTGTGTTAAAAAGTAAAATTTTCATTTTTTCCTTCCTCATTGCTTTGGTTCCTGGGAAGCACCTAAAGGGTTAATAAACTTCTTGGATGTGGTTTTGAGCAGTGTGAGGGGTGCAGCTTTTAGAATGGGGTCACTTTTGAGTATTTTCTGTCACCTCGGCCTCTCAAAGTCACTTCAAATATGATGTGGTCCCTAAAAATTTTAAAAAGGATTTTGTAAATTATGTTGAAAAAATGAGAAATTGCTGATGACCTTTGACCTCTTCTAACTTCCTAACGAAAAAAAAATTTGATTCGAAAATTGCGCTGATGTAAAGTAGACAAGTGGGAAATTTTATTTAGTAACTATTTTGTGTGACATATCTCTCAGATTTATAAGCATAAATTTTCAAAGTTTGAAAACTGCGAAATTTTCTAAATTTTTGCAACATTTCCGAAATTTTCACAAATAAACGCAAAAAATATCAGCCTAAATTTACCACTGACATGAAGTACAATATGTCACAAAAAAACATTCTCAGAGTCAGAATCGCCAGGATCCGTTGAAGCGTTCCAGAGTTATAACCTGTCAAAGTGACACTGGTCAGAATTGCAAAATATGGCCCGGTCATTAGGGTGTTTTAGTGGCCGGGGGTGAAGGGGTTAATGTACATTTTTTTCTCCTAATTCCTGTTTTTCTTTACTGTTAGCAGTTGAGTTATGGGAGGCTATCCCACCTTGCATTTGTTCTCTCACCTTTTCCACTTATGCACATATTTTATGTTTCTTCACTTTGGGTACCTATGCCACACACTTTCCCTATCTTGGTTTGTACGGTGTAGCAACTTCCATTTTGGTTCAAGACCATTGCTCAACAACATTTAGACAAGCCTGGAAAATACTGGGAGAATATAGGCTGGTCAGATAAGATCAAAATTAAAAACTTTTGGATGCCATAGTACACACCATATTTGAAGGCCAAAAGGCTCTGCATATCACCCCCTAAACACCATACCAAAAGTAAAGTTTGAAAGTGGGAACATCAGGTTGCGGGGCTGTTTTTCAGCATGCCGCACTGGAAAACTTCATATAATTAACGCAAAGATGTATGGACAAATGTACAGAGACATTTTTGATAAAAATCTGCTGCCATCTTCCAAGATGATGAAGGTGAAACAAGGGTACACATTTCATTACGACAATGGTTATAATCACACAACCAAGGAATCTCTCACTTTCAGAGGAAGAAAATAAAGCTGCTATAATGACCTAGCCAATCACCTGATCTGAATTAAATAGAAAATTTATGGAAGGATCTAAAGCTCAGAAGTTCATATAAGGAGTCCAGGGAACCTTCAGGATTTGAAGAGTCTCTGTGTGGAAGAACAGGCCAAAATCACACCTGAGCAATGTATGCAACTAGTTTCTCCCTACAGTATTGGAGCTGTCATCCCCAACAAAGGCTTTTGTACGAAATATTACATTTGAATAAGCATTTTAAATACTTATTCACTGTGTCATTTTTCATTATTACACATAATTTAATTTATTGACATCTATGGTTGATTTCTTTGCCTGCGTAGATTGGATGGGTTGCTAATGATATTTGGTGAGATATTCATGTCAGTAGCACCTTTAGAAATATATTTATTTAGAAAATTGGTAACGTGTTCAATACTTATTTCACCCGCTGTGTATGAAGACTAAGTAACTAATTGGCAAACTTGTATTTTTAGATCTGTATTTTTGCTAACGACAGCCACAATATTACCTGGTTTTGCTGAAGAATACCAATTACAATTACCAACAAAGTATAACTTTTTGCTTTCATATGCAAACCTTAACCCACTCAATGCAAGTGACTACCTATTATTGGTATATTTAGCTAGTGGTAACACAAATGATATTGGTAAAATTACTGTAAGGGATGTATCAGCCTATAACATTTTTTAAAAAGTGTATTTTAATAAACTTTATTTTAGATTGCACAGGACTAGACAGTAAAAATAATATTGTCAATAAGAATATTTGGTTTTCATGGAAGTTTCAAAACAATAAGCATAGCAAAAGAAGACAACAATGAAAATAAGTAATTGACAGAATTCCAGCTGTCCAACATCATCTTAAATTTATATAAAGTAAAAGCTGCCCACCAAATTCACAGAAATATGAATAAGCATAACTACTCTATGATACATAAAGATATGAAAAATACAATTAGCTATATGAAAAATTTGAAAAAATTAAAATGTGACATTGCATGACTGCTAAGGATTATTTGAAAAAAAAAGGAGATATTTAGCTAATGTATTGATCAATTTATTACTGCCCGATAACCACTTGACGGTAATCTCTTATTTATCGGGTCCCTAACCAAATGTCACCTCTATGTGCGGTTAAAGCCTGCTTGTGTATGGGAAGCCAGGGATCTGGCTATATAGGAAATTGAATAAATATGGCTAAAGGGCGGGACTCGGTTCTCAGGCAGAAAAAAACTGCATAACAATCAAAAAGACTGCTGGAACACCATTGCAAATGTGAACAGGGTGCTAGCTAAAAAATACACAATTTATATAAAGTGAAAGCTGCTCACCAAGTTCAGAGAAATATGAGTAAGCTTGATCATGATAATGCTCATTTATATTTCTCTGAATTTGGTGTGCAGCTTTCACTTTATATAAATTGTGTATTTTTTAGCTGGCACCCTGTTCACATCTGCAGTGGTGTTCCAGCAGTCTTTTTGATTGTTCAACATCATCTTGAAGACCCCCTCCCATGAAATTATTTTTTTACTAAATCAGTGTATATGTACATGTAGTGTAGTGTGAATGTGATAATACTTACCTACCATCGCCTTCTTCTCTGTGATCCATCGCCGTTCCATTCCTCTTCTCAGGGACATTACTGTTTTTCAGACTCTTGAGGGGAATGCTGCACTCTGAGTGACCCAGTAAGTAGTGATTTTTTTTTTTTTACAATAAAAGTGTGAGAACAAGGGTCCATAGGTTTATTCTGTAAAATAGACCTCCTGCTAACACATAGAGCATAGAGTGAGTCGGAGAGTCTGAAGAGCTGGGACGTCACTGAGAAGAGGAGCAGAATGGTGCTGTATACCGAAGAAGATGGCAGTAGGGGAGTATATTTGTGCTATTTGTACTTGCTAACTTGCTATACTCTTAACAAATACTATCTAATACTCGCATATTCATTCCGAATAGCGTGTGTGTACTGCCCCGGGGCTCGGCCGGCTGCCGAGCCGCTCGGATCCGTGCTCGTCGGTGGGTGGCTCGAGCTCCTCCCGGACCCGGGGGTCACGTCGCTCTGAAGGGAAGCTGGCGCTACGTGTAGGGACTTTGGTGGGGAAGGTCCACGGCCGTGGCCGTGGCGTTTAGGGATGTAAGTTTGTGACGCCACCCACGGGTTGTGGTGAATATGGACACCACTGCTGCCGTTGACTAGGCCCCCGGGGACGGTGTTATGCAGCCAGGTGTTGACCCCTCCGTGGGCAGGGGGTGATGGTCCCGGGGCCCGATGGTTGTGAGGTGCATGCGGGATGGTGCGGTGCGGTGCGCGGCCCAAAGGCACTGTTGTACTCACTATGGCAGATACACCGGAGTCTCTGGTAAACCAAAAAGGATGGTGGTCGGTGCCCGCAGCCGGCTGCACTTTTCCCCTTACTCAAGTTGGTGGTTCCCACCTTTCTCCTGCACCTCTGTGGTAGAACTTGACTACCTATGCTTCAGCAATGGTAGTCCACTCCCCGGCTTTGTGTGTGTCGGGAAACCCGTTTGCCCGCAGGCACTGGCCCATGGGATCTCTCTGCCTGGGCGGTGGCTTTCTATCCCCCTCGGTCGGCTGTTGCCATCTTTCGGGTCTTGGGACGGGAAAGGAACTAAGGTCCAGACCTCAATCAGTGAATTTGACGTGGTCCAGTGGCTTCTGGACCTCGTTCTGGGTCTGAGTATCCTTCCTGGTGCTCCGGTTTCCAGTTGGTTCCCCGATTCGGTACCGGCAGGCCACTACCCTGTTCCGGTCCCTTACGGTTCCACCAGCCATCTTCCCGGCTCCTGCAGGCGGCAACCACCGTCTGCCTCTTAGTCACAGGGAATCTGGGCTCCTATCCAGACCCCTGACAGACGTTGACACTTAGCTACTGCTCTCCTTCACCTCCAAAACTAATCTGCTGTGTTTTTCCCGCCTCAGGCTATCCGAACTCCTTGGAGGGCATGGCCAACCACCTGGCTCCGCCCCCGTGTGTGAACGTCAAGACCTGAGAGGGGTGACTCAGGGTTTTTAGGTTGGCTGGTTACACATTTTTAGGGGCTGGTGTTTGTGCAGGGGGTCTACCTGTGACTACCTGGCTAGTCCAGGGCTTAACATTTGCAATGCAAGTCAATGGGGAAAAACCCGCAAAGTAATGAGTAACCCGAATGCCGTACTATTCGTGCAAGTCTTATGTCCACATAGGGCATATAAATTGTAATTTATTTAAGTGTATATTTACATTCAGATCCATTATAGAAATACCCTTAAAATTAGGTTAATCTCTTGTAAAATCCCTTCAATAAAGAGCATTTATAAAATGTTCATAATATACTGCAGTAGTTTAATGGAGCATTATACTCCCATTATGACTTCATTCAAAACCTTGCACCATATCTTCATTATAGCACCACGTTGCTGCCTGTTAGACCAAATTAATCAATATACAGTGCATGATTTTGACTTGGATCAATATTATGAAAGTTTGACTGAAAAGAAAACCTTCATGTGATTATTGTATGTAAACAGACCTGTCATTGATAAAAATAACTTTTACATTTAAATGATAATTTAGACAGCTTTACATACACACATGGACAACATTTTAGGTACCCTTCTGTTAAAAAAAAAAAAATCCTCGATGGTCAGTGAAATAACTTTAAACTGACAAAAGTAACTTTCAATTTAAGTTGACTGAATATCAAATAATGAAATCAGACATTGCTTTTTAATTCTGGTTCAACACACAAAAATAAACTAATGAAAATTACTTCGACAATAAATGATGGTACCCCTGGAAAAGATTGAAAATCATTTTATCATAGGGACATGTTAGGTGAAGGTGTGTCTTGTAATTATTATCAAAGATGTCTACAAACTTGTAAGCAGTCTGCCTATTTAAAGGGTGAAAAGTAGTCATTGTGCTGTTTAGTATCATGGTGTTTAGCACACTGAACATGGGCCAAACAAAACTAATAAGAGAATTGTCTCGGGTGATTAAAAAGAAAGTTATATTCAAACATGTTTAAGGTAAAGACTACAAGATGATCTCCAAACAGCTTGATGTACGTTTTACTACAGTTGCACATATATTTCAGAAGTTTAACACAGACTTTGCAATTTAAATAGTCGCGGCAGGGATTGCACTGTTCCCCGCCACCATCCCCAGCCCCGTGGTGCTATTACGGGGTGCCAACGTGTTGTCATGGTACCACGGGGTCAGCTGATGACCCTTGACGCTGCCATGACTCACTTCCTAGGAGGGCCGACAGAGCGCCAGCACTCACAGGAGATGAGCATTTCTGATCAGCAGAAGTGATCAAACAGTGTAGCCAAAACATCTTAGGGGGGACTTTGACAATTAATAAAAAAAAAAAAATCAAAAAAGTTTTAAAAAATATGAAAAAATAAGAAAACCTAAAAGTTCAAATCCCCCCTTTTGCCCCATGGAAAATAAAACAGTTTACAAAAATACACATATTTGGTAATGCCAAATGGTTTCATTCAGAAGTACAATTTGTCCTGCAGAAAATAAGCCCTTATATGGTAATATTGATGGAAAAATAAAAAAATTATGGCTCTTGGAATAAAGGGAGGAGAAGACGAAAATGAAAAATGGAAAATTTCCTGGAGGTGAAGGGGTTAAAGAGTAAATGTTTCCTTCATTTTTATTTCAAAAATCAATAATACACATGAAAATAAGAAGCTTTGTAATAAATCTTATCTGAGAAATCTGCTTTTTTTCTCTAACAGAATTGATCGGTCATTACCAAAAATCTCAATTCCAAAGTAAAATCTGTATACAGTGAAGACTTTCCCATTACTGAGAGGAGAGGGCAGATTTTACTGATGCCCGTTTTAAAAAAAAAATGTTCTACCTCCTAGAAAGAATAATTTGCAATCCTGTGATGTAATGTTTGAATACATTTTAGTTCCTCCCCTACCCGGGAGCTGTGGTGTGATCAGACCATGCCCCAGTAATATCAGACATAGCCATTACACAGTACAAAACAGGGGCACATATAAGATTATCTCAGCACAGGAACATTTTTTTTAAACACATCCAATTGTGGAACTTATTATTAATTCAAGCTCTATTAATTAAAATGAACTTTTGTTCATGTGACAACCCCTTTAAGTTATAATAGTATATCAGTGCCCTTCCTAGTATCAGTTTTAACCACTTAACGACCTATGACATACTGGGTACGTCATGGATTGTGTCACTATCATTTCAACAGCTGACATGTGTGCCTGCAAGTTACGAGTGGAATCACATTCCACCCGCTACTTTTAACCCCTTACATCTCGCTGCCAAAATCTGTCAGCGAGATGTATATGCGCGCGGCCATTACTTTTACTTACCGCCGCCCCCACCGGAAGTCACGTGCGTGATCACATGACTTCCGGTGGTTGCCATGGTAGCACAGGGCCATGTGATGACGCCTGTAACTAACATGAGTCACTTTCTCTCAATGCCAGCATAATGCCAGCACTGAAAGTAAAGCAGCATATCTGCAGATCTCAGCTCTGTACCTGAGATCTACAGATAGGGCAGAGCGATCGGATTGTTGATCCATATAGCCCCTCTAGGGGGAGTAGTAAAATAAAAAAAAAAAAAAAAGTTAAAAAATGTTAAATTAAAAGTTCAAATCACCCCCTTTCGCCCCATTGAAAATTAAAGGGTTAAAAAAAATAAAAAATATACACATATTTATTTGGTATTGCCGCGTTAAGAAACGCCCGATCTATCAAAATATAAAATCAATTAATCTGATCAGTAAACGGCGTAACGGCAAAAAAATTCCGAACACCAAAATTACGTTTTTTGGTCGCCACAAGTTTTGCACAAAATGCAATCATAGGTGATCAAAACATAGCATCTGCGCAAAAATGGTACCATTACAAACATCAGCTCGAGTCGCAAAAAATAAGCCGTCACTGAGCCATAGATCCTGAAAAATGAGAACGCTACGGGTTTCGGAAAATGGCGCAAAACGTGCGCCATTTTATTTTGACAAGCTTGTGAATTCTTTTAACCCCTTAGATACAAGTAAACCTTTACATGTTTGGTGTCTGCAAACTCGCACCGACCTGAGGCATCACACCGACACATCAGTTTTACCATATAGTGAACATGGTGAATAAAATATCCCAAAAACTATTGTGCGATCACACTTTTTTTGCAGTTTTTCCACACTTGGATTTTTTTTGCTGTTTTCCAGTACACTATGTGGTAAAACTTATGGTTTCATTTAAAAGTACAACTCGTCCCGCAAAAAATAAGTCCTCATATGGAAGGATTGACAGAAAAATCAAAAACTTACGGCTCTCAGAATAAGGGGAGCAAAAAAAACAAACAGAAAAACGGAAAACACCCGGGGGCTGAAGGGGTTAATATATGTTCTGTTTAATCCTGCAAAGTTACCGTAATTGCTAATCACTGTATGTGAAGCTTATTGTTTTGAGCATATTTGACATATTTCTAAATATTTAAAAAGTCTATTACATTCATATTTGTTCAACTATGACCTAGCAACAGTTAGATGATGTGCGTTGCATCTAATCTGAAATTTGAAGTGAAGAATGTGAAGGTTCTGACTAGGATGATGAGCTACTGGAATGGGCCATTATCTTAACATCACACACATACTTTTCCTCTGTTCCCTCTGGCCACAGCCTCTCAGATACTAAAGGTTCATACTCTCCCACACACCTTCAGTGCACGGTCCTGCCCATCAGAGTCTAAGGGGCACTTTGCACACTGCGACATTGCAGGTGCGATGTCGGTGGGGTCAAATTGAAAGTGACGCACATCCAGCATCGCATGCGACATCGCAGTGTGTAAAGCCTGGATGATACGATTAACGAGCGCAAAAGCGTCGTAATCGTATCATCGGTACAGCGTCGGCGTAATCCATGATTACGCTGACGCAATGGTCCGATGTTGTTCCTCGCTCCTGCGGCAGCACACATCGCTGTGTGTGAAGTCGCAGGAGCGAGGAACATCTCCTACCGGCCTCACTGCGGCTTCCGTAGGATATGCGGAAGGAAGGAGGTGGGCAGGATGTTTACATCCTGCTCATCTCTGCCCCTCCGCTCTGATTGGCCGCCTACCGTGTGACGTCGCAGTGACGCCGCACGACCCGCCCCCTTAACAAGGAGGCGGGTCGCCGGCCACAGGGACTTCGCACGGCAGGTGAGTGTGTGTGTGAAGCTGGCGTAGCGATAACTTTCGCTACGCCAGCTATCACCACATATCGCTGCTGCGACGGGGGCGGGGACTATCGCACTCGACATCGCAGCATCGGCCTGCGATGTCGTAGTGTGCAAAGCCCGCCTAAGTCCCCGTCTGCTTGAGGTCAACGTCCCATCCAATGGGATTCGTATATGACTTTCAACCAGAGTGTACAGACTATTCAGCTCATTTAGCGTCCGATACCATGACAGCCTGTTCACCCAAGCCTACGCTAACCATCCTCCAGTAGACTTTTCTGTGGTAGAGGTCCTGTCACAAACTGGATTCAGCTGCCGCCTACAGTTAGGTCCAGAAATATTTGGACAGTGACACAATTTTCGCGAGTTTGGTTCTGCATGCCACCACATTGGATTTGAAGTGAAATCTCTACAACAGAATTCAAGTGCAGATTGTAACGTTTAATTTGAAGGTTTGAACAAAAATATCTGATAGAAATTGTAGGAATTGTACACATTTCTTTACAAACACTCCACATTTTAGGAGGTCAAAAGTAATTGGACAAATAAACCAAACCCAAACAAAATATTTTTATTTTCAATATTTTGTTGCGAATCCTTTGGAGGCAATCACTGCCTTAAGTCTGGAACCCATGGACATCACCAAACGCTGGGTTTCCTCCTTCTTAATGCTTTGCCAGGCCTTTACAGCCGCAGCCTTCAGGTCTTGCTTGTTTGTGGATCTTTCCGTCTTAAGTCTGGATTTGAGCAAGTGAACTGCATGCTCATTTGGGTTAAGATCTGGTGATTGACTTGGCCATTGCAGAATGTTCCACTTTTTTGCACTCATGAACTCCTGGGTTACTTTGGCTGTATGCTTGGGGTCATTGTCCATCTGTACTATGAAGCGCCGTCCGATCAACTTTGCGGCATTTGGCTGAATCTGGGCTGAAAGTATATCCCGGTACACTTCATAATTCATCCGGCTACTCTTGTCTGCTGTTATGTCCTCAATAAACACAAGTGACCCAGTGCCATTGAAAGCCATGCATGCCCATGCCATCACGTTGCCTCCACCATGTTTTACAGAGGATGTGGTGTGCCTTGGATCATGTGCCGTTCCCTTTCTTCTCCAAACTTTTTTCTTCCCATCATTCTGATACAGGTTGATCTTTGTCTCATCTGTCCATAGAATACTTTTCCATAACTGAGCTGGCTTCATGAGGTGTTTTTCAGCAAATTTAACTCTGGCCTGTCTATTTTTGGAATTGATGAATGGTTTGCATCTAGATGTGAACCCTTTGTATTTACTTTCATGGAGTCTTCTCTTTACTGTTGACTTAGAGACAGATACACCTACTTCACTGAGAGTGTTCTGGACTTCAGTTGATGTTGTGAACGGGTTCTTCTTCACCAAAGAAAGTATGCGGCGATCATCCACCACTGTTGTCATCCGTGGACGCCAAAGCCTTTTTGAGTTCCCAAGCTCACCAGTCAATTCCTTTTTTCTCAGAATGTACCCGACTGTTGATTTTGTTACTCCAAGCATGTCTGCTATCTCTCTGATGGATTTTTTCTTTTTTTTCAGCCTCAGGATGTTCTGCTTCACCTTAATTGAGAGTTCCTTAGACCGCATGTTGTCTGGTCACAGCAACAGCTTCCAAATGCAAAACCACACACCTGTAATCAACCCCAGACCTTTTAACTACTTCATTGATTACAGGTTAACGAGGGATACGCCTTCAGAGTTAATTGCAGCCCTTAGAGTCCCTTGTCCAATTACTTTTGGTCCCTTGAAAAAGAGGAGGCTATGCATTACAGAGCTATGATTCCTAAACCCTTTCTCCGATTTGGATGTGAAAACTCTCATATTGCAGCTGGGAGTGTGCACTTTTAGCCCATATTATATATATAATTGTATTTCTGAACATGTTTTTGTAAACAGCTAAAATAACAAAACTTGTGTCACTGTCCAAATATTTCTGGCCCTGACTGTATATGTGTATCTGGCCGCTTCTTTAGGGTTCACGCTGTCTCACTGTCTTTAGATTACTTTTTGAGATTACTTGCACCTATTAACTGCAGTCCAAGGTATTGAGCAAGCTGCATGTCCGATCTAATTACTAATCAGTCCCTAACTCTCTAAGGCTATGTGCCCACGTGGCGTTTTTTCATGCAGTCACGCTGCAATCTGCACCACAGTGTAACTGCATGCGTCCTCAGCACAATCTATGAAGATTGTGCCTAATCCATGCCCACGTGGCGTATTAGAACGCAGCGCTTCGGCTACTGCCGAAGCGCTGCGTTCTAAGAAGTGACATGTCACTTTTTTCGTGCACTTTGCATGCAGCCCCCGCTCTGTGTATAGGAGGGGCTGCATCCAGAGCGCATGAAATCGGCTTTTCATTACGGACTGTTTCTGCAGCGATTTGAAGCGCACGTGTGCTGTTCAAATTGCGGCAGAAATTTCTGCAGGGACAGAACGCAACGTGGGCACATAACCTAAGATAGAGTCTACATGTTCCCTGCGACTGGCTCCTCCCTCAGTACGCTAATCTTACACTGAGCTACTGCTTATTCTTACTGTTGCTGCAGACTCCATTTAAACCAGCCACTAGATTGCGACATTTCCTGCAACATACAACATAGCAATCCTATTATACACATTTTATATAGTGAAATGTGTGTATATTCAGGGGCAGGAATCCGGCCACCACCAAACACAAATGTGACTAGCTGGAAGACAGCTGGGAGCCTAATGGGTTTGCAAGCCACAGGTTGGGTATCCCTGCTCCAGAGCATGAAAAGGGATTGTTCAGCCCTTAATTGAAAAAAAAAAGAAACACCCAGGATGTTCTAAAACATTAGTCCTCAAACTAGTACTAATGTCTGACCAGCCAATCTGTGGTTATACAAGAGTTGCTCTAACTACTTTCCCAGAAGCACCAAGTACTACAGTGTAGCATTGTTACCATTTACACCCTCTCCCACTTGCAGCAGTATTATCCACCTTTCTACCCGTTTCCAATTGGCAGCAGGATTTTTCTCCTTCCCAGCCCTTCCCTAGTGGCAACAGTATTATCTTACTTTACACTTCTTCCCCCTAATATTAGCATATTCCTCTTTTCCGCCCTTTTTGAGCTCTTTTAACATCATTGTTAGCTATAGCTGTTCAGTTTGAGGTCAATGCATTGCTGGAAAATACCTTTCCTTCCAGGTTTCAGTTTTCTTATTGACTATAGGCTAGTTTCACACTTGCGCTATTTTGCCGCAAACGGAATCCGTCAGTAATGTAGTACAGTTCATTTATTTACAGTAGAAGCGCGTTAATATGCCGCGTGTGTGTGTCATGCAGTACCCTCTTGTGTCCACATGGTGTCGCGCTTCCACTGTAAATAAATGAACTGTACTACATTACTGACGGATTCCGTTTGCGTCAAAATAGCGCACGTGTGAGTGGGGTCATAGCTGGTTAACTTTGATGATGTCTAACTATTTTGTTGCATGTTTCTTGCTGTATACCTTCACAAACCTTTGAGCATCTGGTGAAAAAAAGCTTTCCCAGCAAGACATAGCCACCATGTGCCTTATGCTTAGGAATAGTCTATTCTTGATGGTCTATGTTGTTGCATGTGATTCATAGCTTTTCTAAGTACAAAACACTCAGTGAGGTTTAATCAGAGCATATAAGTTTGATTATTAAAACTCAAAAGTCAAAGTCAACTGCATATTGCCTTTTGATGTACAGATGTTCTGTAGTCTTTCAAATTTTACTTGTACTTCATGAAATAAGTGATTTTAACACCTTTTTATCTCCATCCGCTCACTAGTATTTTCAATTTCTATATTGTTCCTCCTAAAAATTGACTCATAGTTTTAAAGTTGAAAGAGTTCAAACTATAACCTACCATGTTGATCTAGAGAAAGGCAAAAACCACATGAGGCAGATGCTGATTTCCCCATATTAGGGGAGAAATTTCTTCCCTACTCAATATAGCAATCAAACTGGTTCCTTGGATCAATATCCCATCCCAGAACTTAGTACCCATGATAATATTATATTGTTCATGAACCGCGTCCAAGCCCAAAAACTTTTTTAGGGTATGTGCGCACGTTGCTTTTTACCTGCTTTTTACCTGCTTTTTTGCTGCTTTTTCAACTGCAGCGTTTAATGCCAAAATGGTTGTGTTCTGCTTTTCAAACAAAGTCTATGGGAATTTGGGTTTCTTGTCCGCACTATGCAGTTCAAACTGCAGCCTTTTTGTTGCAGAACTTTGGTCAAAAACTCAGCTTTGCAGTGCAAAACCCAAATGGCAAAAACAACTGACATGTGAATTGTTTTTGCCATTTGGGTTTTGCACTGCAAAGCTGAGTTTTTGACCAAAGTTCTGCAACAAAAAGGCTGCAGTTTGAACTGCATAGTGCGGACAAGAAACCCAAATTCCCATAGACTTTGCTTGAAAAGCAGAACACAACCATTTTGGCATTAAACGCTGCAGTTGAAAAAGCAGCAAAAAAGCAGGTAAAAAGCAGGTAAAAAGCAAGGTGCGGACATAGCCTTAGCAAATCAACCTTTACAACATCATGTAGTAGATAATAATCTAATCTCACTGCTTACACAATAAAGAATCTCCATCTGTGATGATGATTAAACCTTCTTTCGGAGAGGGTGGTCCCTTGAACCCATTGCAGGCCTAGTTGTTAAAAGGTCGTTTGATGGATTTTTGTAAAGTCCATTCATATATTTGTACATTGTAAAAGATCACCTCTAAACCTTTGTTTTGCAAAATAAATAATCACAAAGTCAGTAATCTGTGTTGTTACTGCAGTCCACCCATTCCTGTAATAATATTCTTTATTTTTCTTTTCATTCGCTCTAGCTATGTACTTATACACTGGAACTCAAAATTGAACACAGTATTCGAAGTGTGGCTACATTAGTGACTTTTATAGAGGCAAAACTATGTTTTTTCATGAATATCTATGCCTTTTTTTTATTGAATCCCATGATTTTATTTTCCTTGACTGCATCTACTTGGCACTTGTCACTAAAGTTGAGTTTATTGTCCACCCATACCCCAAAGTCTTTTTCAATGACAGTTTTAATCAGTGTTGCCATTTAGTACATACCGTAATTATACTTATTTTTTGATCCACGTGTACGTTATTATAAGTTAAACTTTATTTATCATTTCTCAGTCCATACATCCAGCTTATATAAATCCCTCTGTAATATTAAATTATTATTTTCTGTGTTGATTACCTTGCAGAGATTAGTACCATCTGCAAATATTGAAATTCCACTCCATATTCTCTCTATAAAGTAATTAATAAATATGTTAAAATGAAAGGGTCCAATACTGACCCCTGTGTTAGGGCGGCTTTGCACACTACGACATCGCAGGTGCGATGTCGGTGGGGTCAAATCGAAAGTCACGCACATCCGGCATCACTTGCGATGTCGTAGTGTGTAAATCCTAGATGATACGATGAACGAGCGCAAAAGCGTCGTTATCGTATCATCGGTGCAGGCTCCGACATTTCCATAATGCCGGTGCAGCGACAGGTACGATGTAGTTCCTCGTTCCTCCGGCAGCACACATCGCTGTGTGTGAAGCCGCAGGAGCGAGGAACACCTCCTTACCTGCCGCCAGCGGCTATACGGAAGGAAGGAGGTGGGCGGGATGTTTACATCCTGCTCATCTCCGCCCCTCCGCCGCCATTGGCCGCCTGCCGTGTGACGTCGCTGTGATGCCGCACGACCCGCCCCCTTAGTAAGGAGGCGGGTCGCCGGCCAGAGCGACGGTCGCAGGGCAGGTGAGTGCATGTGAAGCTGGCGTAGCGATAATTATCGCTACGCCAGCTATCACAAGATATCGTACCTGCGACGGGGGCGGGGACTATCGCGTGCGACATCGCAGCATCGGCTTGCAATGTCGCAACGTGCAAAGCCCGCCTTACCCTACTGTGAACTTTTGACCCAGTCAGACTGTGTTTTTGATGCTACATATATTTGTGTATCTATCCTAAAATTAAGTTTGCATATACAAGATTTGTATTAATGATGTGACTTCTGAAACTGTTCTACTTTTTCTGTTAAGTATTGGTCCCATTTCACTGTTGCTGCTTGGGGCGAGATGCAGTTCTGGTGTGATGTCAACTTATCAGAACACTATGCAGGCGTGCATGTTTGTATGATTTCTAAATAGGCTATTAAGCATTCATTGTTAATTCCGTGTTTATTCTTAATGTCTATGGAGTATTATCTTTCTCAATCTAACTTTGACTTTTGAAACAGTACATTAAAAACAACCCACACAAAACAATACACACCTGCATGCTGGTCAGCAGCAGTGGCTGGTTTCCAAGGCAATGAGCTGTAAACCAAAAAAATAATATTGAAATTATCAGGGGGACAGAGGAGAAGTTTAATAAATAGTAAATTAAAAAAGTGCTTGTTTTTACAAGCAGTTTCCATCAATGCCCATCAATAAAAGGTGGGAATCATGCGGGTGTCACACGATACGATCTATCGTGCAATCGCACGAGCGATCGTACCCTCCCCTGTCGTTTGTGCGTCACGGGCAATTAGTTGCCCGTGGCGCACAAAGTCGTTAAACCGCCATCACACGCACTTACCTGCTGAGCGACGTCGCTGTGGGCGGTGAACATCCACTTCCTGAAGGGGGTGGGACGTTCGGCGTCACAGCGACGTCACACAGCGGCCAGCCAATAGAAGCGGAGGGGCGGAGATGAGCGGGACGTAAACATCCCACTCACCTCCTTCCTTCCGCATAGCCGGTGGGACGCAGGTAAGCTGTGTTCATCGTTCCCGGGGTGTTACACGGAGCGATGTGTGCTGCCCGGGTACGATGAACAACCGGCGCAAAGAAAAATAAACGACTTTTTAAAAATGAGCAACGTCTCAACGATACACGATTTACGAACGTTCTGCGTCGCTCGTAGATGTCACACGGGACGACGTCGAAAACGATGCCGGATGTGCGTCACGAAAACCGTGACCCCGACGACATATCGCACAATAGATCGTCTTTAACACTGAAAACAATTATGATAAACCGCTTAGTGTTGTTACATTATAAAACATGGTGAATAATTTTATGAGCACTGTAGAAGTTGATATTTAGATTAGCTTCACCTGAAGATTTAAGTCAGCAGGTTTCTGTGCTCTATGATTCTCTACAGTATATTAGATTTGCCAGTACCTATATATAGGTTGAAGATTTATTAGATGCAGCTCAATGATCCTAGTCTAGACTCTACCCATGTAATTAAAAGTATGATTAGAGTATCAGATATGGTGATAATAAAGGCAATCATTGTAAAGTATTATAGATTGCTCTCATTCATTAGTTATCATAGTTATTGCACATATTTATGGGAACATTGATGTTTTTCTTACATTGAATTTATCACTCAGTCAAAAAACATCATTAAATGGTAACTCTTTGATTTTTCTGACTATTAACTGTAGACCTTGATTTGTACGTAGCTGTAATATATCACCCATGGAGATCTATCAGACACCATTAGATGCAAGTATTTGTGTGATGTTGCCTTGAATATCATAGTAGACGTTACTTTGTAAAATGCCAGTGTATTGAGAGCTGCAGGGACCCCATTACCCTTATGCAGTTTTTACTCTTGCATAATGCGCATAAAAGGTAGTCAGATATCTAGGCTAAGAACGTTTGGTGTGAGACACAATGTTATTCCTGAAGAGCATTGTGAGCCATATATTGGTAAATCCACTCTGGTCACATGATGTCATGTGAAAATATTCGGCAGAGGCTTAAGCAGGCTTTACACGCTACGACATCGCTAATGCGGAGTCGTTGGGGTCACGGAATTCGTGACGCACAGCCGGCCGCATTAGCGATGCCGTTGCGTGTGACATCGATTAGCGATTTTGCATCGTTGCAAAACAGTGAAAAATCGCTAATCGGCGACACGGGGGTCCATTCCCAATTATCGTTACTTCAGCAGTAACGAGGTTGTTCCTCGTTCCTGCGGCATCACACATCGCTGCGTGTGACGCCGCAGGAGCGAGGAACGTCTCCCTACCTGCCTCCCGGCCGCTATGCGGAAGGAAGGAGGTGGGCGGGATGTTACGTCCCGCTCATCTCCGCCCCTCCGCTGCGATTGGGCGGCGGTTCAGTGACGTCGCTGTGACGCCGCACGGACCGCCCCCTTAGAAAGGAGGCGGTTCGCCGGTCACAGCGACGTCGCCGGACAGGTAAGTATGTGTGACGGCTCTGGGCGATGTTGTGCGG
Organism: Anomaloglossus baeobatrachus; assembly: GCF_048569485.1. Classification (NCBI taxonomy): domain Eukaryota; kingdom Metazoa; phylum Chordata; class Amphibia; order Anura; family Aromobatidae; genus Anomaloglossus; species Anomaloglossus baeobatrachus. The sequence goes on along the minus strand of NC_134355.1, from coordinate 389,104,878 downwards.
CACGGGCAGCGATATGCCCGTGTCGCGCAACAGATGGGGGCGGGTACGCACACTAGCGATATCGGGACCGATATCGCAGTGTGTAAAGTAGCCTTTAGTACAGCTCTCTGTTGCCTAATCCATGATAGTTACATGTGCTACTAACAAATTAACAAAAGCCCAATAATGTGAGCTTCTCACTGATTATGCTTCCTTTTTTTGCGGCAAACTAATGCCAGCGTCACACGGTACGATATTTTGGGGCGATATGTCGGCGGGGTCACATCGTAAGTGACGCACATCCGGCATCGTTTGATATATCGTAGCGTGTGACAGCTACGAGCGACGGTGAACGACAAAAATACTCACCTTATCATTGTTCGTTGACACGTCGCTCATTTTCAAATGTTGTTTCTTCTTCTGTGCGCCGGTTGTTCATCGTTCCCGGGGCAGCACACATCGCTCCATGTGACACCCCAGGAACGATGAACACAGCTTACCTGCGTCCCGCCGGCAATACGGAAGGAAGGAGGTGAGCGGGATGTTATGTCCCGCTCATCTCCGCCCCTCCGCGTCTATTGGCCAGCGGCTGTGTTGTCGCTGTGATGCCGAACGTCCCTTCCCCTTCAGGAAGAGGATGTTCGCCGCCCATAGCGAGGTCATCCGGGAGGTAAGTGGGTATGACAGGGGGTTAACGACTTTGTGCGCCACGGGCACCTAATTGCCCATGTCGCACAAACGACGGGGGCGGGTTCGATTGCTCGTGCGATCGCACGATAGATCGTCCCGTGTGACGCCCGCATTAGGCTATTAAGCCACCTTTAAATAACCACTCCCTGCTTTGACCTATTGGTTTTGCTCTTAGCTTTTGGTTTTCCGTCCTGTCCTCTATTAGTTCTTAATTTTTGATAATACTCGGTATTTCTCATTGCATATGGGTGCACAGGCCTTGTCCAATACTCCAATACAAACAATTTTTTCCAGAACATAACTTAAAAAAACCCAAAACAGTATAATTTTGAAAAACCAACAATGTATGTTTGTTATATATTTATGGGGTTGACCACTAGTGGACAACCCCTTCTTAATTGCTTAAGTGCCCCATATAAAAATAGAGATGAGCGGACCCGTGGAAGTTCAATTTGGTGGGTTCAGCCGGACTTTAGATAAAATTTGGTTTGAGACCTGGACTTGACCTGAAAACCAATGGAAGTCACTAATTGGGCAGTTAGCGTCTCACCCCACATGCAGCCAGACATAAACAATACCTTCGGGGGCAGGTGGGTGATGTTTTTGCTTTTTTTTTGTGTGTGTGTACACACTACATCTGAGCATGATGTTACCTTCAGTGCAAGCTGTTCACACACTGCAAGCAGCTTTCAGTGAACTGAGCACAGGAATACTTGAGCCAGTGGTTTGTATACGTAAAGCACCCGAACTCCGAACCTGAACTTTATTTTTCTTCTTCTTTTTTTTTTTTTTAAAGTCAAACAACGAGCCTCGTGTTTGCTTATCTCTAAAATCATATATTTACCACCTGCGATGTCGGCACTGTGATTTCCCGTAATTATGTGCAAAAAATAAACTGCCACTAATTGGCTGCACCCTTCATTAGGACATCCGCTATGACAAAATATTGAAATTTGTAGACAATAAGCGTCATTTGAATGACTGCAGTGGTTACATGCCATACTAATAATGTCACTTGAATAACATCACAGGAGTAGCGCCATTCTAGAAGGTGAGTGTAGTATTTGTTTGTTTTGTATGACACACTGCAATTAAAAATCTCTTCATTATTTTACCTCCTTCTAATATTTTTAAAAATTACCCCTGAAATGGAGGTGATTGATTTTTATTCTGTCAAAAAATACAACAAAATATTTTTTTCTTGTGGTTTCCTCTTGTCCTTTGCTTGAGAAAAAAACCTATAATGACCAAAATGTTGTATTTTCTGACGGAATGTAATCCAACATTGTAAATTATCATCGTTACTCTAGAAAATATACTTTGAGGAGTAATTACAATTGGGGGTGAATGAATTCATGTTTGGTTAGTAATTTTTGACCCAGAAGAAATGTAAAAATATTCTCAAAAAATCTGAATGCATATTGGCAGAATCCTAAAAATGGCCATGTGTTCTCATCCACGCTGAAGCCATACAGAAATGAGTAGCATGCCCATTTCTATAGATGGTATAAGGTATGATATAATATAGATCTGATTAATGGGATTGGCACCAAAAATACAAAGGAGACCGTAAAGTCAAGACGTGAAAAGAAAGCCCTTGGAATTCGGTAATCGGTTAATGTACTAATGCAGAACCCTAGCCCTTACAGATGTCATATGGATGCTTTCAACTTTCACTTTTTTCATGCACCGTAATGAAACCATTATGTGTGTATGAAATTTCACTAAACTTTGTGATGTAAAGACTAATGTGGATTTAATGCCATCATAAATAATGAAGCTGTGGATATTAGAAGGTTCACATTTTACACATCCCTTCTAGCGTAGCAGAAGTAGAGAAAATCTGTTTTTTTTAATGGTTGTGCCGCTTAATAAACTCAATTGGTGGATGGTATTTACTTATAAACGCAAATAAATACATAAATGCTAGAATTAAGGAAATGCAAGAAATATGTCTCACTGAAAGGCACAGTGCAGAAAACATCATTTGTCACTTTATTATGTCATTATTTCTTATTAAATAAATTGCACCCATATTTTTTCAGCAAACTTGTTAGTGGAAGAACGTACAAGACAAATGAAAATAAAGGTTCAGCGATTTAAGCAGACAGCTGGCTCTAGCTCCAGTCAAGAACTCGAGAGAGAGCAATTTACTAAGGTAAGTGCCGAATATTCAATATATGTTTACGATTAAAGGGAAATAACATCCTAAAAAGGAGTTACTGTGTATGAGGGCTTCTTATGTTGTTAAAGCTGTGACTGTTCTAAAGTAGGTAATTAGAAGAACTAATTAAAAGTTAGCCTAGATCCAAAATACTTTTAGGCATTACATTTGAAGGAAATAATTCAGTTGAATGTATGTCCTAGATCAGAGGTCCAACTTGACACTCCTAGGCCCCAGACAATTGTAACAGAGTCCCTCACCATGTGTACTGACGTCTTTTCATATGGCAAAGTCACTAGGGTCCCGGAGCCACATCTGTAGGTATGCCCCTGTCCTAAGGGTGTACATTTGTATACGTCTGCAGTTGTCACACCATATGTGTTAAAATGTGTTCAGAATGGTGTAAAGTATACAAACCAAATATATGTCGAAAGCACAAACTAGGCAAAAGTCTGGCTAATATTCTGGTTATAACACAATCATTCAACATGTATCTGGCTAAATATGTCTGAAAGCACACTCTTTAGGCATAGAACTGGCTCAATATTTGCTGAGAACATGTTCTTTATGCATACATCAGGCTAATGATCTGGTTAAAGCTTGCTCTTTAGTCATATAGCTGGTTAAATATTTATTTGTGCCTATTTACCACACTGTTTGCTTTCCTGTTTTCTATAGCTAAGACAATCTAGGAATGTGAAGAAGGTTTCATTTTAATACCTAAAGGACATTATGTTGGATTCCATAATAAAACTGTCATAAGTGTGTCACGCCCTGCTGAGACCTCGAGGTGATCTGGGATCAAAAGGTCACCGCATTTCTTTGATCGCAGATCCGTTTTAATCTCAGTCATCATTTTTCCTGAGTAGGAGCGTATTAAATTCCATTCATCTCTGAAGGGGTTAAGGTTTCTTTTCTATCCTGCTGAGATTGACTTGTAGCTGTTATTCTCAGCTGCAGCCACTCCCTTCTGCTATATAAAGCCACCCCTCACTCTCTCCTATGCCGGCTATAGTTCAATCTATGCTGATCTGTGAAGGAATTGTCCCTGGGGAAAGCTGTGGTTCTCTTTCCAGCATCATTTTGGGGGCGTCCATCTCAGGAGAAGAATTGGAGTTTTTGTTGTTTATTCTGCTTTCTCTTGTTTGTCTCCCCTTCCTCGTGTTACCTTTATATTAATAGTAACACTAGTATCTTGCTGGCATGCACGCTAGTCAGGGTAAGTCCAGGGTCAGCACGTGATAGTGCACAGGGAGAAGGACCCGTCTATGGACGTTATAGAGCTCAGGGATCAACCACAGGTGAGTTAGATGGTGACCCCTCTCCCTAGCATCAGAGCCGACCTTTACATTTTCCTGGTGTACCCTTCCTCTTGCACCGCACGCTGGGTGTTCCCTTGCCCCAGCATGACAAAAACCTAGGAGTATAAGACATTAATGTTTTTCCCTTAGAGCATTTACCATTTCAACGCTATGAATATTTTCCATTTTTATTTTCTCCTCTTCTTCCAAGATCCATAACTTTTTTATTTTGTCATCAGTATAGCCATATGAGGGCTTGTTTGAAATTGCAAAAAAAATAACAATATCATAATTTATTTTTTTTATTTACCATGCTCACTATACGGAAAAACTGACCTGGCAATATGATTCTTAAGGTCGATATGAGTGCCCACATACCAAATATGTATAGTTTTTATTTAAGTGGAAAAAAAAATTCAGAAGTTTGTAAGAAAAATTAATTTTGCTTTTGTCACCATTTTCCGAGACTCGTAACATTTTCATTTTGTACCCCGAGTTAACATATTTATTTATACCATTTAGGGTAGATGCAATGTTTTGATTGCCTGTTATTGTATTTTATTGTAATGTTGCAGAGGCCAAAAAAATATAATTCTAGTGTTTACATTTTTTTTTCTCGTTACCTCATTTATCAATCAGTTGAATTTATTTAATATTTTGCTAGACTTTCACAGATGCAGCAATAGCAAATGTGTTTTTTTATTTATTTTTATTTTTAACAAGGTTTATTTGTCTTGTTTTTTTTTTTTTTACTGGATTTACTAGTCCTTTTTACTAGACTTATAACTGCAATCATCCGAATGCTTGTGCTACACATAGTAATGCACCAGCACTACGATGTGTAGCAGAAATCATGATCGTAATGAGGAGGATCTTAATGACATGCACAGGGGTCTTCAGAAGACCCCCAACTGTCATGACAGCCTATCAGCTCCTCGTGATTACGTCATAGGCTTGCCGATGGACAGGAGGAATGTTGTGCCCCCTTTCCGGCGCATGTTAAATGCCACTGTCAGAGATTGACAGCGACATTTAACATGTTAACAGCCTTGGACTAAGCTCAGTTCAACTTTTGGCTGTTAGAGGCACTTGATGGCTGATTAAATCAGCCATGAAGTGCAAAGAAAGATGTGGGCTCTATGTGTGACAGGGACATAACATATGACTCACCAGTGCGTCATATGTCGGAAATGGGTTAACAAGCCATTGCCTCCTGAAGTTTCTGTCCCCATCCAGCACCAGTCTCTTTAGCTTGATGATTGCTCACTGTCTGTATGATAATTTGTGCCATGTAAGGGAACTTCAGTCTAGCTAAAGAAGCAGCTGATGGTGGGTGAGGAAACAACCTATTAAGGCAGTAGCTGATATACTCTGTGTACATGCGCTGAGTATTTTCTTGCAGTAATTTCTGCACCAAATCTGAATCCCTCAGGCAGAAGAAAAACCCCACACATTTCTGCAGTGCGTTTTTGCCGCTTTTTGCCTCTTTTTCGGGGCATTTTTTCCATGCATTTTTCATGCATTTGTAGTGGAAAAATGCTGGCAAAAACACTGAAAGAATTGACATGCTGCAGTTTGGTTTATGCACCTAATCTGTAAGGAAAAAATAAGCAACATACAGTTAGGTCCAGAAATATTTGGACAGTGACACAATTTTCGCGATTTGGGCTCTGCATGCCACCACATTGGATTTGAAATGAAACCTCTACAACAGAATTCAAGTGCAGATTGTAACGTTTAATTTGAAGGTTTGAACAAAAATATCTGATAGAAATTGTAGGAATTGTACACATTTCTTTACAAACACTCCACATTTTAGGAGGTCAAAAGTAATTGGACAAATAAACCAAACCCAAACAAAATATTTTTAATTTCAATATTTTGTTGCGAATACTTTGGAGGCAATCACTGCCTTAAGTCTGGAACCCATGGACATCACCAAACGCTGGGTTTCCTCCTTCTTAATGCTTTGCCAGGCCTTTACTGCCACAGCCTTCAGGTCTTGCTTGTTTGTGGGTCTTTCCGTCTTAAGTCTGGATTTGAGCAAGTGAAATGCATGCTCAATTGGGTTAAGATCTGGTGATTGACTTGGCCATTGCAGAATGTTCCACTTTTTTGCACTCATGAACTCCTGGGTAGCTTTGGCTGTATGCTTGGGGTCATTGTCCATCTGTACTATGAAGTGCCGTCCGATCAACTTTGCGGCATTTGGCTGAATCTGGGCTGAAAGCATATCCCGGTACACTTCAGAATTCATCCGGCTACTCTTGTCTGCTGTTATGTCATCAATAAACACAAGTGACCCAGTGCCATTGAAAGCCATGCATGCCCATGCCATCACGTTGCCTCCACCATGTTTTACAGAGGATGTGGTGTGCCTTGGATCATGTGCCGTTCCCTTTCTTCTCCAAACTTTTTTCTTCCCATCATTCTGGTACAGGTTGATCTTGGTCTCATCTGTCCATAGAATACTTTTCCAGAACTGAGCTGGCTTCATGAGGTGTTTTTCAGCAAATTTAACTCTGGCCTGTCTATTTTTGGAATTGATGAATGGTTTGCATCTAGATGTGAACCCTTTGTATTTACTTTCATGGAGTTTTCTCTTTACTGTTGACTTAGAGACAGATACACCTACTTCACTGAGAGTGTTCTGGACTTCAGTTGATGTTGTGAACGGGTTCTTCTTCACCAAAGAAAGTATGCGGCGATCATCCACCACTGTTGTCATCCGTGGACGCCCAGGCCTTTTTGAGTTCCCAAGCTCACCAGTCAATTCCTTTTTTCTCAGAATGTACCCGACTGTTGATTTTGCTACTCCAAGCATGTCTGCTATCTCTCTGATGGATTTTTTTCTTTTTTTTCAGCCTCAGGATGTTCTGCTTCACCTCAATTGAGAGTTCCTTAGACCGCATGTTGTCTGGTCACAGTAACAGCTTCCAAATGCAAAACCACACACCTGTAATCAACCCCAGACCTTTTAACTACTTCATTGATTACAGGTTAACGAGGGAGACGCCTTCAGAGTTAATTGCAGCCCTTAGAGTCCCTTGTCCAATTACTTTTGGTCCCTTGAAAACGAGGAGGCTATGCATTACAGAGCTATGATTCCTAAACCCTTTCTCCGATTTGGATGTGAAAACTCTCATATTGCAGCTGGGAGTGTGCACTTTCAGCCCATATTATATATAGAATTGTATTTCTGAACATGTTTTTGTAAACAGCTAAAATAACAAAACTTGTGTCACTGTCCAAATATTTCTGGACCTAACTGTTTGCGCAACACTTCAGAAAACTGCACCCAAAAACAGATTAAAAAAATGCAGTGTGTGCACATAGCTTCAGTGCTCTGTTATGCCAAGAGTACTTAATGCCTCATTTGCATACATACGAAAGTGCTAATTATTCAGGAATACAGCAACAGACAAGAGAAGATACAAAGGTGTCGATGGATTTATATTTCAAAGAGCTGCATATATACTTTAAAGTTAAATTTGATAAGCAGGATCGACAGTCGCCATGCCCCATCCAACCGCCGTTCTACCCCAGCTCTGGCCACTTTGTCAAAGCTGGGGCAAACATTTTTTTTTTTTCTTTGCACCATTTTGCATTGCACCCCAAAAATGCAACGTTCCACAGCTTTTTTTTCTCCATGTCATGGAGGTTATGGGGTACAGAGTTATGAGCCTCTACACAGTGACTCAGCTGATGCAATAGGTTTGCTTTGGGATTCAGGACTGGAATGGTGGTGGGTATACCTCCAAAAAAATGTCAGTGTCTCAGTAACATGTCAAATTATTGTATGCTGAGGCATGGCATCCCACTCTTCTTGAAGGGCAGCCCAAGTCATGGAGGTTATGGGGTACAGATTTGAGCCTCTACTCAGTGACTCAGCTGATCCCATAGGTTTTCTTTGGGATTCAGGACTCAAGAAAGTGCAGGCCATTCCATTTTAGGTACCCCGATGATGCGACGTCGATGAGTTGTAGCATTGCGATCCAGGAAAATGAAATTAGGCCGATATTGTTCATGCAGATGCACAATGCCTGGATTAATAATGTTATTCAATTAGTAGGGGCTTGTCACTGTACCATTCACAAAGTTTATTGCAGTTCTGTATTGACTAGACATATTTGCCCACACTGATGCATAGCGCTCTCCTTAACGTCTCCAACATCATTGGAAGCCCTCATTTCTGCTCAGCATGAGTCTACTCAGCAAGATGATGATGCCTGTGTCTGGTGGTGTGGTCAGGTACCCTTGCAGGTTGTCTAGCACGCAGACCACTCTGCTGTAAATGGTTTTGAATGGTCTGACGTGACATTTGGGTTTCTCCCACCTCCCTTAAATGTGCCTGGAGTTGATTGGAATTCCTCATACGGTTCTGAAAGGCATTCTTTACAATGAAGGGGCCAAAGAAGGTATCTATGCTTTTCTATGACTCTTCCAGTCTCTCTATAGCTCTGATTTCACTCTGTGACACACTAAGCTCAGTGACCACTTCTGCCTGAGAACATCCTGCTTGACGCCTCACAATGACGAGGTACTGCTGATCAAGTGTTAAGGCCCCGTCACACTAAGCAACATCGCTAGCAACATCGCTGCTAACGAACAACTTTTGGGACGTAGCAGCGATGTTGCTAGTGATGTCACTGTGTGTGACATCTAGCAACAACCTGGCCCCTGCTGGAGGTCGTTGGTTGTTGCTGAATGTCCTGGGCCATTTTTTAGTTGTTGCTGTCCCGCTGTGAAGCACAGATCGCTGTGTGTGACAGCGAGACAGCAACAACTAAATGTGCAGGCAGCAGGAGCCGGCTTCTGCGGAGGCTGGTAACCACAGTAAACATCGGGTAACCAAGAAGCCCTGTCCTTGGTTACCCGATATTTACCTTTGTTACCAGCCTCCGCCGCTCTCACTGTCAGTGCCGGCTCCTGCTCTGTGCATATGTAGCTGCAGGACACATCGGGTTAATTAACCCGATGTGTGCTGTAGCTAGGAGAGCAGGGAGCCAGCGCTAAGCATTGTGCGCTGCTCCCTGCTCTGTGCACATTTAGCTGCAGTACACATCGGGTAATTAACCCGATGTGTGCTGTAACTAGGAGAGCAGGGAGCCAGCGCTCAGTGTGCGCTGCTCCCTGCTCTCTGCACGTGTAGCTCCGTGCGCTGGTAACCAAGGTAAATATCGGGTTGGTTACCCGATATTTACCTTAATTACCAAGCGCAGCATCTTCCACGCGGCGCTGCTGGCTGGGGGCTGGGACACTGGTTGCTGGTGAGGTCACCAGCAACTCGTGTAGCGACGCTCCAGCGATCCCTGCCAGGTCAGGTTGCTGGTGGGATCGCTGGAGCGTCGTAGTGTGACATCTCACCAGCAACCTCCTAGCAACTTACCAGCGATCCCTATCATTGTTGGGATCGCTGGTAAGTTGCTTAGTGTGACTGGACCTTTAGGTGTCGTCTTGGTCTCATGATGTTAAGATATGAACAGCTTGATGAGGACGACTGTTTAAATACCAATTCTAATTAAACCCCAACATTTATTGAGAAATGTATGGATCAAACACCTGTTGTGAATTTTGACATTAGGCTCCCTGTTAGAGAACCTCAAGTTGTGTAAAAAGAAAAACATTTAACAGTTGGACATGTGCATTCAAAAATTTAGAGAAGGTCACACTAAGTTCACCTGAAAAGGTTAGAGTGCATTTTAAGATCATCCTGAAATTTACTCTGAAAGCCAAATATCCTAACTTTTTGTGAGTAGTTTATATCTACTAATTTGTGCCAATATAGCCCCTTTTTTTTTTTTTTTAAATCTGCCCTGTATTGCACATTATTCTTTTAAAGGATAACCCTCCAAGCTATAATTACACATCTGTTGCCATTAGAACCATCCTTTAGTAGTTCCAGCTCATTGTCGATCATACACAATGCAACTCTCTTAGTTGGCTTCCAGCCAAGATAGCTGTGCTCTGCAGCCTGTCTAGAATGGAGCTTCCACTGTGAGGGATAATGGCATGGAAATAGTCATAGCTCATACCAGGAAGCTATAGATTATATCTTACTATATGCTAGTAATTAAGAAAATAGATAAACTGCAGGATGGGGCTTTATACAGCTATACAGGGCACTAAAACGACAGCTGTTCTACATTGGTGTTGGTCTGTGTACTGGGACTGAGAGAAGAGATATACTGCAGCAGCGACCGGAAGAGTGATGTACTGCAGAATAGAGCTCTGTATAGAGGCGTTAAGAGGAGAGATATACTTTGTGTAGGACTGAGATTAATTGAGCTGTGTTTGTTACCTGTGTTTGATGCTTATTGCTTAGGCTAGTTTCACACTTGCGTTGGGTTGAATCCGCTGGGTCCGTTGCTGCGTCGTTTTGACGCATCCGTTATTTTTGTGGTGTCAACAGATGCAACGGGTCCGTTATTTCACAGGAATCCGTTAGCTGATTCCTGTGAAATAACGAAGCGTTGCATCAGTTTGGCGTCCGTTAGGCGTCCGTCTAAGGCTACTTTCACACTTGCGTTGAACGGTATCCGTTGCATTGCGTTGTGTAACGGATGCAACGGATGTGTTGCATATAGTGACACAACGGATGCAACGGATGCTGCAAAACAACGCAATTCGTTTTGATTTTTTTTTTTCCCGGTTTTACCAGCGGCAGACTATAGTGAACGATCAGCTGATCGTTCCCTGCAGCCGGCCGCTGGGTGATCAGCTGATTGCTCCCAGTAGCCGGCCGCCGGGTGATCAGCTGATCGCTCCCGCCCGCCGGGTGATCAGCTGATCGCTCCCTGCAGCCGGCCGCCGGGTGATCAGCTGATCGCTGTCACTTGCCGGCGCCCGGGCATGCCGGCGGGCGGGCGCTCAGCTGAGCGCTGTGACTTGCCGGCGGCCGGGCATGCTGGTGGCCGGTCATTCAGCTGAGCGCTGTCGCTTGCCGACGGCCGGGCGCTCAGCTGAACGTTCGGCCACCGCGAGCCAAAATAAAGTTTGATTTAAAAAAAAAAAAAAAAAGAGCATGCGCAGTGAAATCCAGAGGATTCCGCTGCTCAAAATAACGTTACATGCTGCGTTCCTCCCGCTGGGCGGAAGCAACGGAGCGTCGCCCAGCGGAAGCAACGCAGCTCCTTTTGGTACAATCCGTCAACCATACAAGTCTATGGGAAACAGCGGAATCCGTTAACGGATTCCGCTGTTTCCCAAAAGGGCGGATTGTAACGGAAGGAAAATAACGCAAGTGTGAAAGTACCCTAACAGAATCAGTCAGCTCTGTTTTATTTCTTTTTTCATTTTTTTTCATTCTGGGCATGCTCAGTATAAATTAGCGGAATCCAGCAGCGGATTCCGTTGTTAAGCACTTAGCAACGGAATCCGCTACCATAGGGAGCCATTATAAATTTTAACGGAACCAACGGAATCCGTTGGTTGGCGTCATTTTGACACAAGCATTTAACGTTACATTCTGCGTTGCTTCCGCTTGGCGGAAGCAACGGAGCATCGGCCAACGGAAGCAACGCAGGTACTTTTGGCACAATCCGTCATCAATGCAAGTCTATGGGAAACAACGGAATCCATTAACGGATTCCGTTGTTTCCCAAGACAGCGGATTGCGCCAAAAAAAACAACGCAAGTTTGAAAGTACCCTTAGAGAGATTAGTGATGTGAAACTGGAAATGCTGCTCTTTTGTTTCTTATGACACATGATAATTTTCTGTCATATGAATCAATAGCGCGACATATGTAGTTTCAGAAAACTGATCTGTCAGCAGCAGGAAACAAACACAACTCTCCATCCTCCTCCTCTTACCTACCTTAATTCAAAGAGATATACCCCGAGCATGCATTGTCTTGGCTCCTCTGTATGACGCAATATATTTTGCTCTTAGGCCAGATGACATCCATTATCCCGCCCACCATACTCGATATCCACTATTCACTTTTTGCGTCATCACGGAGGGTGGGGGTAGGGTCGGGGGTCAGTCATCATGCCAGTTTGCTACATGCAGGTGAGATAAAAATAAAACAAAAAAAATGTATGGGTAAATGTACATGGGGAGGGGAATAATGGAAAAATGCTAATTGGAGTTTGCTATAAGCCTCCTAACATACCTGAACAAATAGAGGGTGAAATGCTGGAACAAATTGAAAAGGCAGCTAATAATAATAATCGGGTTCTTATTATGGGGGATTTCAACTATCCAGACATACAGTGGGACAAAGAATCTTCTGGTTCTGCTAAAAGCTGTAAGTTCTTATCTACCATTCAAGACCATTTCCTCTCTCAGATGGTAGGTGAACCGACCAGGGGAGATAATTTGCTAGATCTGGTCCTGTCAAATAGACCGGATACAATTTCAGATCTACAGGTCCGGGAGCACTTGGGCACCAGCGATCATAATATGGTAAGCTTCGACATAATATTCAATAGAACACTTCAAAGGGGGAATGCTAAAACCTGGAATTTTAGGAAAGCTGATTTCAACAAATTAAGGGAAGAGCTTAAATGTGTAGATTGGGACAGAGTCATGGTAACTGGGGATACCGAACATAAATGGGGTAAGTTTAAGGATATACTACTAGAGTCCTGTAAAAAACGTATACCCTCTGGTAATAAAATGTCCAGGAATAAAAAGAAACCACTATGGATAAATAAGACTGTACAAAGTATAATAAAACAAAAACAAAGGGCGTTTAAAATCTTAAAGGCTGAGAATACAGAAATAGCATTGCAGGAGTATAAAGATATCAATAGGCAATGCAAAAAAGAAATCAAACAAGCAAAACTAGCTACTGAAACAAAAATCGCCAATGACATTAAAATAAATCCCAAAATCTTTTATAAATACATTAATGCCAAAAGGAAAACAAAGGATAGTATCGGACCCTTAAAATATAATAACAAGTTAGTTATAGAGGACAAACAAAAGACTGAGATATTAAATAGGCATTTCTCATCTGTATTCACCAAGGAACTGACTGTACCAGGGATCATTCAACAAGTGAAAAATCAAAGTCCACCACCCGATATAATTAATTTAACACAAGATGAAGTACGTCTACGTCTGAGTAAATTAAACATTGACAAATCCCCAGGGCCAGATGGCATTCATCCACGAATATTGAGGGAATTGAGCTCCGTAATCGACAGACCGCTGTATCTCATCTTTTTAGACTCACTTGTAACAGGGTTGGTGCCTCAGGATTGGAGGATTGCTGATGTGGTACCGATATTTAAGAAAGGTAAAGAGGGTAGATCCAGGCAACTACCGTCAAGTAAGCCTGACATCAGTAGTATGCAAAGTTTTTGAGGGCATTTTAAGGGATGACATGCAAAAATATATTGCAGAAAATAATATGATAACTGACAAACAGCATGGATTCATGAAAGATAAGTCGTGTCTAACCAACCTGTTGGGGTTCTATGAGGGGGTAAGTTCAAACCTGGATATTGGTAATGCAGCTGATGTGATTTATTTGGACTTTGCAAAGGCATTTGATACTGTACCACATAATAGCCTTATACTAAAGCTCCAGAAGCAAGGACTAGGGGACACAATATGCAACTGGGTAAGGAATTGGCTAAAAGATAGGAAACAAAGAGTAGTCATAAATGGTACATTCTCTAAATGGGCTATAGTCAGCAGTGGGGTGCCGCAGGGATCTGTGCTTGGACCGATTCTTTTTACTCTCTTTATTAATGACCTTGTGGATGGGATTGATAGTACAGTGTCAGTCTTTGCCGATGACACCAAACTATGTAGGGTATTAAAAACTGACCTGGATAGTACAATATTACAAAAAGATCTGGATAAGATGTCAGAATGGGCAGATACTTGGCAAATGAGATTTAATGTCGATAAATGTAAAGTAATGCACCTAGGACAGAGTAATCCTATAGCTGCGTATACATTAAATGGAAGTAAACTCGGAACTGCAGAACAGGAGAAGGACTTGGGTATTCTCATTACAAATAAGCTGAGCAGCAGCACTCAATGTCAAGCAGCAGCTGCTAAAGCAAACAAGATTTTAGGGTGTATAAAAAGAGAGATTAGATCCCGTGATCCCAACGTATTGTTACCCCTCTATAAATCACTTGTAAGGCCACATCTGGAATACGGGATCCAGTTTTGGGCTCCACATTTTAAAAAGGACATTCAGAAGTTAGAGTCAGTTCAAAGGCGGGCAACTAGACTATTACAAGGAATGGAAGGCCTCCCATATGATGGCAGGTTGAAAAAGTTAGATATGTTTAGCTTAGAAAAAAGACGTCTCAGAGGAGATCTCATTTATATGTATAAATACATGTGTGGTCAATATAAAGGACTGGCACATGACTTATTTCTTCCGAAAACAATACTAAGCACCAGGTGGCATACACTGCGAGTGGAAGAAAAGCGATTCCGACACCTAAATAGGAAAGGGTTCTTTACAGTTAGAGCGGTCAGACTGTGGAATACACTACCACAAGAGGTAGTAATGGCAGATACTATAACAGCTTTTAAAAAAGGGCTGGATGATTTCCTCAGTACACACAACATTGTTGGTTATAAGTGACTAAATGTAGAACTGGTGGAGGAAGGTTGAACTAGATGGACCTAGGTCTTTTTTCAACCTAAGTAACTATGTAACTATGTATTTTCATCTTAGCTACAGCTCCTGACAAAGCTCAGTGTTGATAATGAAATGAACGCCAAGGTGCCAATGTACCCCTCATTCCCTTTTTTCATCTTTGTTCTTGGTGCATCATGTCTCAAGGTAAATTTTAAATTTAGGTTTAATTTATATATTTTTTTGTTTTTTTCATATAGTCACATGGAGGTTTTTTATTCTTTGGACTTCCTTCGATGTATGTCATTATAAGTAGTGACTAGTGATGGGCGGATTTGGGTCCCCATACACTTATATGGGGACCGGCATCCTGGCAGATATCTGGGATCAATTCCGGGCTGGAATCAGGGTTTTGAGATATGTCTATCTCATTATTATTATTTATCTCATTATTATTATATATTAATAATAATAATAATTATTATTATTTATTAATAATAAGATCTCTATGGGTCATTTTTAGCTCATTATTGTGTGTCTAAAATACTGTTCAATCTGTCAGTATGTCTTGATGACTGTCAGGGCCGCCACTAGGAATTTCAGAGCCCCATACTGACAAAATTATGGGGCCCCCTTGAGACTCCACCCAGGCTCCACCTCCACCCCGCAAACCTTCCACAGTCCGCGATCACTCTTGGAAAAACATAAATATTATATATATATATATATATATATATATATATATATATATATATATATATATATGTACAGCACAGACCAAAAGTTTAGACACACCTTCTCATTCAAAGAGTTTTCTGTATTTTCATGACTCTGAAAATTGTAGATTCACATTGAAGGCATCAAAACTATGAATTAACACATGTGGAATGAAATACTTAACAAAAAAGTGTGAAACAGATGAGAATATGTCTTATATTCCAGAAGTAGCCACCTTTTGCTTTGATTACTGCTTTGCACACTCTTGGCATTCTCTTGATAAGCTTCAAGAGGTAGTCACCGGAACTGGTTTTCACTTCACAGGTGTGCCCTGTCAGGTTTAATAAGTGGGACTTCTTGCCTTATAAATGGGGTTGGGACCATCAGTTGTGTTGTGCAGAAGTCTGGTGGATACACAGCTGATAGTCCTACTGAATAGACTGTTAAAATTTGTATTATGGCAAGAAAAAAGTAGCTAAGTAAAGAAAAACGAGTGGCAATCATTACTTTAAGAAATGAAGGTCAGTCAGTCTGAAAAATTTGGAAAACTTTGAAAGTGTCCCCAAGTGCAGTGGCAAAAACCATCAAACGCTACAAAGAAACTGGCTCACATGAGAATCGCACGAGGAAAGGAAGACCAAGAGTCACCTCTGCTGCGGAGGATAAGTTTATCCGAGTCACCAGCCTCAGAAATCGCAGGTTAACAGCTGCTCAGATTAGAGACCAGATCATTGCCACACAGAGTTCTAGCAGCAGACACATCTCTAGAACAACTGTTAAGAGGAGACTTTGTGCAGCAGGCTTTCATGGTAAAATAGCTACTAGGAAACCACTGCTAAGGACAGGCAACAAGCAGAAGAGACTTGTTTGGGCTAAAGAAGAGAAGAAATGGACATTAGATCAGTGGAAATCTGTGCTTTGGTCTGATGAGTCCAAATTTGAGATCTTTGGATCCAACCACCGTGTCTTTGTGCGACGCAGAAAAGGTAAACGGATGGACTCTACATGCCTGGTTCCCACTGTGAAGCATGGAGGAGGAGGTGTGATGGTGTGGGGGTGCTTTGCTGGTGACACTGTTGGGGATTTGTTCAAAATTGAAGGCATACTGAACCAGCATGGCTACCACAGCATCTTGCAGTGGCATGCTATTCCATCCGGTTTGCGTTTAGTTGGACCATGATTTATTTTTCAACAAGGTCAATGACCCCAAACACACCTCCGGGCTGTGTAAGGGCTATTTGACTGAGAAGGAGAGTGATGGGGTGCTACGCCAGATGACCTGGCCTCCACAGTCACCAGACCCGAACCCAATCAAGATGGTTTGGGGTGAGCTGGACCGCAGAGTGAAGGCAAAAGGGCCAACAAGTGCTAAGCATCTCTGGGAACTCCTTCAAGACTGTTGGAAGACCATTTCCGGTGACTATCTCTTGAAGCTCAGCAAGAGAATGCCAAGAGTGTGCAAAGCAGTAATCAAAGCAAAAGGTGGCTACTTTGAAGAACCTAGAATATAAGACATATTATCAGTTGTTTCACACTTTTTTTTTAAGTATTTCATTCCACATGTGTTAATTTATAACACATGAATGCCTTGATGCCTTGATGCCTTCAATGTGAATCTACAATTTTCAGTCATGAAAATAAAGAAAACTCTTTGAATGGGAAGGTGTGTCCAAACTTTTGGTCTGTACAGTATGTATATGTATAATAATAATACAAACATTTCCATAGTTCCTACAAAAGGATGTCAAAAGACATTATAGACTACTCCAAAAGGACTACATGAACAGCAAAGAAAAAATGGAGTTTCCAAGTCCATTAAAAAATTGTAAATTGTATTTTATTTTATCACATAATAAATTAATTACGAAAGATCATATACAAAAATACATTACAGAAAAAAAGTGAGGCAAAAGAAGGGGAGGAAAATACCCCCGGGCAAGGTGATATGGCTACAATAACATGTGGGGGTTACATTTTAACCTTTTTCAGGAAGGGTACAATCCAATTACAACTGCATTCCTATCAGGAGTGGATTAGTCACAATGGACGTTAGTAAACTGCAGTTATTTGCTTACCCATTTAAATTCACAGTTATCCCCACAGGAGGTTGATGTGCCCACCAGAGTATAATAGAACCCTCCAAACGCGCGTTTTCGCGTCAGTGTACTTTACTGCTTCATCAAACGCGCGTTTGGAGGGTTCTATTATACTCTGGTGGGCACATCAACCTCCTGTGGGGATAACTGTGAATTTAAATGGGTAAGCAAATAACTGCAGTTTACTAACGTCCATTGTGACTAATCCACTCCTGATAGGAATGCAGTTGTAATTGGATTGTACCCTTCCTGAAAAAGGTTAAAATTTAACCCCCACATGTTATTGTAGCCATATCACCTTGCCCGGGGGTATTTTCCTCCCCTTCTTTTGCCTCACTTTTTTTCTGAAATGTATTTTTGTATATGATCTTTCGTAATTAATTTATTATGTGATAAAATAAAATAAAATTTACAATTTTTTAATGGACTTGGAAACTCCATTTTTTCTTTGCTGTTCATGTATGTATATGTATATACATACACACACAGTCATGGCCAAAAGTCTTAGCACCCTTGAAGTTGTTCCAGAAAAGGAAGTATTTCCCTCAGAAAAGTAATAATACACCCTCTACACCACCTGCCCCTCTCCATAATGCACCTTCTACATCGCCCCTCTCCATAACACCATAACACACCACCTACACCGCCTCTTTCCATAATACACGCTCTACACCGCCTCTTTCTGTAAAACACCCTCTACACTGCCCCCCTCTGTCACACTCTGCCCCCCTCTGTCACAATTCTGCCCCCCTCTGTTACAATTCTGCCACCATCCATCACACTCTGCCACCCGCCGTCACACTCTGCCACCCTCCGTCACACTCTGCCACCCTCCGTCACAATCTGCTCCTCAGTCTGGCCCTCTTTGTCACACTCTGCCCCTCACAATCAGCACTTCTCTTGTCACACTGAGCCCATCACACTCTGCCCCTCTCTTGTCACACTCGGCCCCTCTCTTGTCACACTCTGCCCCTCTCTTGTCACATTGAGCCCATCACACTGAGCCCATAACACTGAGCCCCTCTCTTGTCACACTCTGCCCCTCTCTTGTCACACTCAGCCCATCACACTCTGCCCCTCTCTTATCACACTCAGCCCCTCTCTTCTCACACTGAGCCCATCACACTGAGCCCATCACACTGAGCCCCTCTCTTGTCACACTCTGCCCCTCTCTTGTCACAGTAGGACCCTCACACTCTGTCCTTCTTTTGTTACACTTTACACCCCCCATGTTTTCCTCTTCATTCATTACCTAACATGTTCCCTCGTCTGCTACAGCTACTCAAGTATCTTCTGGCTCCTCCCACATGGGTCACATGGGCATGATGTCATCGCAAGTCCTTAACAGGAGCAGATTAGAGCTTCCTTGCCTCTGCAGCGTTCAGATATTAAATCCCCTGTCCCCTCCCCCTTGAAAAAAAATGCCTTATTTGCTAGGTGGCAAAAGGGAATGGGAGTTTAAAACAAAACAAAAAAAACTGTTTTTAACATGGCCCTGGGAGGCAGCAGCTCGGGGAGACTGCCCCCCCTGCCACTCCCCGTTAGCTAAGCTACTGCTACACCCACAGTATTAGTCACCAATAACCCCCCCCCCCTCCTCAGGTTATTAGTCACCACTCATCTCATCACATCTCCCTCCTCAGGCACCTCCGTACGGGCCCCTCACCAAGCTGCTTCTCCTCTTGTAAGGGCCCTAGTTCGCCAATGCTGTTCTCCTAGGGGCCCCCGCCGCTGCTTCTCTCCGTGAAGGCCCCGGCTGTGCCGCTTCTTTATCTGCTGGCCGGGAACCTTTGAAATGACACGCGCGCGCAATACTGACGTCATCAGGGTGCACTGCATGTGTTGAGGGCACGCAACGTGTGCCCGGCGCGCAACTTGTGATGAGAACGAACAGGTCAGATTGCCCTCATTACTGACCGGCGAGCAAGGGCCCCAGCGTGACAGCCGCGCTCAGAGAATAACCGGCTCCCACTTTGGAGCCGCAAACGCAGCCCCTGGGCAGACTTTGACACTGCTGCATCAGGCAGCCCGACAGCGCCCCCCTCATAGTTGCGCCCGAGGCAGATGCACCGCCAGCCCCCCCAGATACCGGGTATGCAGCTGCATACCCAGTATATCCAGCACACGTGGCTAATTTGCATGCGGTGCAAATTAGCCACGTGTATAGTGGCAAAAGTAACACTGCCGATGTTCTCTGCTTTGGCTGTGACAGGGATGGGGGGGAGCGGTGAAGAGGGGGGCCCAGCTGGCCTGGGGCTTAATAAAGCTAAGTAATTGTCCCTGGCTCATCAGGGCCCCCCCTCTTCACCGGGCCCCTACACCAGTTTTAGTAGTAATGCCCTGATGGCGGCCCTGATGACTGTTAATGCCATTCTATAGCTGTTTATAATGCATGTATTATAATATAATTGATTTATATTAATGGAAGAGTTTCTTGCATCTCATATCAGCAGGCCCGGACTGGCCATAGTTCAATTCTAGCAAATGCCAGATGGGCCAGTCCCTGTAGTGGGCCAGTGCCTGTAGTGGGCCGCTCTATCTGCAGTCACCGCCGCTCTGCTTAGCAGTGTGCAAGCCGGGCAGCATTATTTGCCGTGCGCACACTAGCTTCACCAGGACCAGGAGCCAGCGCGCTGCGCTGTGCCGGCCCTGCTGTGTGATAGTTTGCCCGGCATGCACACACTGCTGAGGAGCGTGGCCGTGGTGGTACCGGTGACCGCAGCTTCCTCCCCTCCTTCCTATTAAAAATGTATTTGCGTCTTTCAGACGTAAATACATTTGAACAGTGTGTAGTGCCATGGCTGCGGCCCGCCCCTGACGTGCAGCAATCAGCACCTTGCTGACGTCATCACAGTGCTGCAGGAGACAGACACATCGGGCAGAGGTAAGCACTCCATTGAGGAGCTGAAGATGACAGGTTTAATTAGTCGGGATGAGTGGGGAGAAGCTGAGGGCAGATAATGGGGGAACATTTGTGAAGGAACACAGCTTTGCAACAGGAAGAGTGGGAGCACTGTATTCCGATGGAGGGAGGGCGGGTGTGTGTGGCGATGGGTGGTGCATTGTATTGTGTGTTTGTGTTTGTGTGTGTGTGCTGATGGGGGGTGCATTGTATTGTGTGTGTATGTGGCAAGGGTGTGATGATGGTGTATTGTGTGTGTGTGTGTGTGCACGGGGAGGTGCATTGTATAGTGTGTGTGTGTGTGTGTGTGTGGGAGGGGTGATGGGAGGTGCATTGTATTGTGTGTAGGCAGGGGGTAATGGGGGTGCATTATATTGTCTGTGTGGGGGAGGGAGGGGGTGCATTGTATTGTGCGTGTGCGCGGGGGTTACAAAAGAGCTGTTTGGGGGAAATATTTTGGAGAGGGGCAATATGGGGGGATATTATGGAGAGAGGCAGTGATGGGGTATATTACAAAGAACACTGTGGAGGGGACATTATGGAGAGAAGCTGTGTATGTGGACATTATGAAAAGAGGCAGCGTGGGGGTATATTAAGTAGAGAGGAAGTGTGGGAGGTATTTTGGATAAGGGCAGTGTGGGGGGATATTTTGTGAAAGAAGCACAGTAATTATTTATTCAGGGGCACAGCATGGGAGATATTTATATTTATGGGGCAGTGTAATGATACTTTTAATTTTAAAGGTGCTGTGTGGGGATGTGCTGCTGAAGAATAAAGATGGAGAGCTTCAGAGACGAGCAGTGGGCACGAAACCTCATCATGGCGTCTGTACTGCGTGGAGACAAAAGGGATGGGATCGACTCAGAAGATGTCACCTATAAAGATACCTGGATGTAAATGATTATTTGTGATATTGCCTGCGTCTTATGAGTATTGTGATTTCTGTATGTTCCGGAGTCTGATAACAACAACTCCCAGCATCTCCTTACCATTGTTAAGGACAAGCTAGGAGCTGTAGATTCTGTGCATCTTCCGAGCCTTCCCATTGATTTGCATTGTAATATACAGAGCGTTTTCCAAGTGTAAAACACCAGAAGAATGGAGCGGTCACTTCTTTTAATCACTTGGTGGTTTTAGAAACCTGAAGTGAGTAAAAGATGCTCAGGAGCCTGAACCTGTGCACAGCGAGGAGATGCATATGGTCATTCGAGTATTTTTCATAGTAGTTTGTATGGTTGGATCTGCCCCCAAAAAATTTCATTGCACATTCCCTAAGTAGTATGTGTCCAAAATTATCACCAGTGAAAACTACAGCTTCCCTGATCACCTCTCTGTAGAATAGGTCATCAATATTAGTTCAGGGGGATCTGATTTTGTATCCCTGCCCATCAGCTGTATGTCGACGACGCAGCATTATGTGGAGGGCGGCATCCTCTTCGTATTCTGCGAGACTCAGCTCTGTAGGGAAAATAGCGGCTTCACCAGATCCTGGAACTAAGAGCAATAACTAGGACTGAGCTGTAATACTGGGTGCAGCCGTAACTACATGTTATATGGTCGTGTTACACAACCTACAAGTGCACAAAGATATTACACATTCACAACGCGAAAAGTGGGCCTGTGTACCCCCAAATACCAGGGCTGAATTTTAGTCCCAGTCCGGCCCTGCATATCAGTGATATCTTTGGTCCCATATATGAACTATGGTAACATCTAGACTATTTCTGGTGAAGGTTTTTTCAGTCTAATCTTTCCCATACCATTTACGTAATTTTTAAGTATTTTTTTACTTTTAGGAAGATCTAGTTAAAAGGGATGTACGGTCTATAATGATAAGTTTGCAGTCACTCTATGTAACTGCAGACTTATAAATGCTCCCAGTGCTCACAATGTGTGCTGCGACAATTTACCGGTTTCCGAGCTGGGAACGGAAGTCACATGACCACAATTGTGCAATATGCCTGTTCCTGGCCAGAAACCAGCTAGTGGGCGCGGCCTCACTCAATAAAAGTGTATTGATCAAGGCCGCACCCAATAGAAGGCCACGCCTGCTAGTCGGATTCTGGCGGGGAACATGCATATCACACAATTTCCGTCACGTGATATCTGTTCCCATCTCAGAAACCAGTGAATCCTCGCAGTGTACAGTGTGTGCCTTGGGAGGATTCAGAAGTCTGCAGTCACATAGTATGTACACCTTTAATGGTTGTTAGTGGTTCCATTTTATTTTTTTAGTTTTTAAACAAACAATATTGTTGTGGAGTATTTGCAAGAGAGTTGAGCTTTGCTGTAACGAGCTGAGGGTATAAAACCATGCAAAAGAATTACTGATATAGGTAGCTTAAGATAAAATTGGTCGGGCAGAGTACAGTACATGAGCATATAGGGAACAAAAGCGTAAGGCGAGTTCAATACTTTGATTAACTTGATGCTAAGTAGTGAGTTATAAGCACACAAGAGAGGGGAGTCTGTAGCAATGAGGAGAAGGATGAACTGCTGGGAAACTATTATTATTATTATTATTATAATACCATTTATTCCATAGCACTTAACATGTGAAGAACGGTAATATAGTTTTAGCAGATAGAAATGTGATCGATCATATAGCTTTGTGAAGCTGAAAGCAAAGAGGGGCAGCTAGTGATTTAAGAAAATCAAATGTACAAGAAAGAAGTTTTATGTTGTTCTTAGTCTGTATACATCTGTGTTTTGTGAAAAACATTCCGGGAAGAACTTTTATAATAGTAAATATACAGTGCTTTGGAAAAGTATTCATACCCTGTGAACTTTTCCACAGTTTTTCACTTTACACACACACAAACTTAAATGTATTTTATTGGGATTTTATGTGCTATACCAAAACAAAGTAGAACGTATTTGTGAAGTGTAAATGATACATTGTTCCCTAAATATTTTAAAAGTATAAATCTAAAAATTGTGATGTGTATTTTTATTTAGCCTCCCATAGTCTGATACCCCTAAATACAATCCTGAGTGACCAATTACCTTCAGAAGTCACCTAATTGGTAAATTCAGTCATTGTGTAATTTATTTTCAATATAACTACAGCTATTCTGTGAAGGCCTCAGAGGTCTGTTTGAGAACATTAGGGATCAAACAGCATCATGAAAACACAGGAACACACCAGACAGGTCAGGGACCAAGTTGTGGAGAAAACTAAAACAGGGTTAGGTTTTAAAAAATGATTTCAAACTCTTAATATCTCACAGAGCACTGTTCATTCTCTCATCCAAAAATGGAAAGAGTATGGAATAACTGCAAACTAAACAAGACATGGCTATCCACCTAAACTGACATCTCAAGCAAGGAGAGCACTAATTAGAGAAGCAGCCAAGAGGCCCTTTGACACTAGTGGCGATGCAGAGATCCACAGCTTAGGTGGGAGAATCTGCCCACAGGTCAATTATTAGCCATGTACTCCAAAAATCTGGCCTTTATGGAAGAGTGACAAGAAAAAAGTCATTTTTGAAAGCAAGCTATGAGAAATCCCGTTTGCAGTTTTCAAAAAGCCATTTAAGGAATACAACTAGCATGTGGAAGAAGGTCAGATAAGACCAAAGTAGAATTTTTTGGGCCAATGCCAAGACACTGTGCGATCGAAAAACTACAACAGCAGATAAGTGAAGCAGAAAAAAATCAAGTTGCACTCACCAGCTATAATTTTATGTCAATCCTTAAAAATTTCAAGGGTCTTTGGTCTGTTCAGTAAGACAGCCGCTCCGCATTTTTTTATGCTTCAGTTGGTCCTGAACGTACCCTGCTTCCTCCTATGAAGTTTTAAAGATTGTTCAATAAACAGAATTTTATGGATGGTGAGTGCAACTTGATTTTTTTCTGCATCACTGAAATATCAAAGAGTTTACAAGTATAGCACCATGGTACGCATTTGGTCAGTGTTTGCTCAGTGCATGGTTCTGTTGTGCAGGAACTGCCAAAAATACTACTGTCGTTTTTTATATTAAAACTGCACATTACCTTGAAAAGGGCATCCCCATCGTCAAACATAGTGGTGGCAGTATCATGTTTTGGGGAGGATTTTCTTGAGCAGGGACAGGAAAGCTGGTGAGAATTGATGTTAAGATGGATATTTCTTAACAACCTTCACCCCCAAGCCTATTTGCACTTTCCCGACCAGGCTATTTTTATTCAATTCTGATCAGTGTCACTTTGAGGTTACAATTCTGGAACTCTTCAACATATCCCAGTGATTCTGAGATTTTGCTGTTCATTATTTATTGTAATTCATCTTAGTGGTAAATTTAGAATGTTGTTATCTTTTGCTTTTTTTTGTGAAAATATCTGAAATTTGGCGAAAAGTTCACAATTTTCAAACTTAATTTGTATGCTCTGTAAGGAAGCGACTGGCAATGTTGTGAATGTCTGGTATCTACCATAGAAATGGTGTGAACCTGGAGGTTCGTTCTGGCACTTGTAGTGACATATTTTGTGTTGAAGTGTTCATTGGGTCAGGTTCACAGGTGACTAAAGAAATGGATAGGTCAGGCTACCTACACACCCCACCCATTAGTGTGTTTGACATGTGTCTTGACAGGTCACATGAGGTAAAATGGAGTATGTGTGTTTGACATGTGGAGTGACTGCAGCCAGTGTGGGAAGTGCTGGGCTGTGAGAAGGAGCCTCTGGGAGAGGTCCTGTGTGTGAACACTGGCAGGAGCTTGTGTGTGAAAAGCAACCCCTGAAGCAGTGTAGAGAGGCTGCTAAACTCATAGAGGTATTGAAACCCCTGGAAGAAACCTAAGCTGAGAAAGGTGAGGGTGCACTTCAATGGACTGGAAGTGAGTGAGTGGTGTCTGAGAAAGCTCCACTCAAACAAAGTGTATTTGAATGGGACCTGAGTACCGCGAATATAATAGACCTAATATACGTCTGTGTTTATGTTCCTGGAGAGGTTTATGGAACTGTTAATAAACCAATTGGACTTTTAAACGGAAGTGTTTCATGAGTCTACCTCGCATCACAAGCAAAGTGAGTAAACCCCCCCATTACATAGTGTGTGAACGCTCTGTATTGTCACAAACCAGAGTCATGTTATACACAACATCAGCACAATTTTTGAAACATTTTTTTTATGTTAGGAAGTTAGAAGGGTTCAAAATTTATCAGCAATTTCTCATTTTTCAAACAAATTTACAAAATTATTTTTTAGGGAGCACATCACATTTGAAGTGACTCTGAGATACCTAGGTGACAGAAAATACCCAACAGTGAAACCATTCTAAAAACAGCACCCCTCAAACTGCTCAAAACCATGTCCAAGACGTTTATTAACCCATCAGGTGCATCACAGGAACTAAAGCAATGTGGAAGGAAAAAATAAAAATCTTAAATTTATGCAGTTTCTCCTGAGTACACCGACACCCCATGTGTGGTGGAAATCTACTGTTTCAGCGCATGACGAGGCTCAGAAGGGAAGGAGCGCCATTTGACTTTTTGAACCCCAAATTGGCTGGAATCATTATCAGATGCCATGCAGCATTTGGAGAGCCCATGATGTGCCTAAACAGTGGAACCCCATCACAAGTAACCCCATTTTGGAAATTAGACCCCTCAAGGAATTTATCTAAATGTTTGGTGGGCACCTTGAACCTTCAGGTGCATCACAGAATTTTATAACGATGAGGCATGAAAATGAACAAATACATTTTTAATCACAAAAATGTTGCTTTAATTTGAAATCTTTCATTTCACAAGGGTTACAGAAGATAATGGACCATACAATTTGTTGTGCAATTTTTCCTGGGTACATCAAGACCCCTTATGTGGTTAAAAACTACTTCTGAAGCACAGTACAAAGTGAAGAAGAAAAGGAGCACTATATTTGAGTTCAGATTTAGTTAGAATAGTTTGCGGGTGCCATATCACATTGACAGAGCCCCTGAGGTGCCAGACCAGCAACAATCCCCCACAAGTGACCCATTTTACAACTGCACCTGTCAATGAATTTATCTAGGGGTGCTGTAAGCATATTGACACTACAGGTGTCCCAAAATTTGGTGGGCAAAAAAAAATAATTACGTTTTTACCCCTGAAATTCCAATGTTCATGAGGGGAATAGGTAAAAAAAAAAGCCCCCGTTATGTGTTACACAATTTCTCCTGAAGGTGGCAAAACCCCACATGTGACTGTACAGAACTGTTTGGCTGCACCGCAGGACTCGGTAGGGAAGGAGCGCCATTTGTTTTTTGGAGCACAGATTTTCCTCCAATAGTTAGGAGCTCCAAAAAAGGAGTCTTCAATGTGCCAGAATAGCAGAAATCCCGTCAAGTGACTACATTATGTTAATTACACCTTTCTGGGAGTTCATCTACAGGTGTAGTGACAATTTAGTGTCTGGAAAACACCCATGAAGTCAAACGTAGTGAATGTTGCAGAATTAAAAATTGCAAATAAGCCCTTGTAATTGTCACCCTGTACACTACTGAACCCTGACTTGCCCTCAAGCCACAGGTGTTACGAGGGGGACCCGGGGAAGCGTGCCAAGATGGGGAATGGACAGCTTCCGCCGGTCAAGGTCCACTGTGCGGTGTAAGGGACCGCTGCTATGGTGGGTGAAGAGTGAGCGGGTTGCTGCTAGCGATCGTCTGGAATGTCACAGGCGATCTATGTACACCGGTCTGCCCTAACCCGTGTGGGTTGTATGGCAGGGATCACACGGCTCGGTGTACCTGTTGCACGGGGAAGCACAGAGGTGCCCACGCACGTGTGCCAGTGGAAGTCACGAGAATATGGCACGAGGGTAGCACAGAGGTGCCCACGCACGTGTGCTTTCAATAACCAGGTGAGTCCAGTGGAGACTCGAGGAGCTCACCTGGGACAGGAACACGGCCTGTAGAAGGAGCTACTGCCGGAGCAGCAAGGCAGGGACACGGCCTGCAAACCAGGTGCTGCCTAAGCAGCAAGGGCCAAGCCCACAGAAGAAGATAATGCCTGAGCAGTGGCGTGGCAGCACGCTGCCAGACATCCAGACATAGAAGGACGGTCGCGCGCCGCCATGATGGCAGGAGGAGCTTTTAAGGAGGTGTAGCTCCAGCCAAGGGCGGGCGCGAGGCGGAGATGACGGACTTGACCCAATCAGGATCCACGACATCCCAGCCTGGCCAGTCAGGATTCACCACGTCACCAGCCTTGTCATCAAGCCGTGTGACGTCAGTGGGCGAATCAGGATCCACCAAGCATAGCACATGCTCACCCTCCTGCCTCTGGGAAATAGAGGCGGGATCCTCGGTCTCACAATGAGTAGAGATAACGGGAGTCTCACTGCTTCCCTGAGCAGCAAATCTCTGCACATTGCGCAACCTCACAGACCTTCGAGGCTGCTGAGCAGGAGGAGCTGTGGCAGGCAAGGAATGGGAGACCACCTCATTTCTTGCAACAGGAGTACCACTAGGTGTCACCCTTGTGCTGCCTCTCTGAGGAGGTTTCTCCTGCACTCTGCGCAGTCTGGCAGACCTTCGGCGCTGCGGAGCAGGAACGCTCGTGGCAGGCAAGGAGACTGTCTCATTCCTTGCCACAGGAGAGCCACGAGGTGTAACACACAGGTATGCTCAATGGTAGCGAGGCGTGACCCTCCGACCTGATCCTGTCTCCTACTAGGACCCTGGTCTAATGACCCCCTACCTGAGACATGGGACGCCTCTAGGGGACAGCACTAAAAATGAAAACAAAAGGAAAAAATAACAAGAAGTTGCTATCGGCAACAACACCCCTGCAGACATGACTCCTTGTATGCAGGAGAATAACAGAGGGAAAGAAAAGGGTAACGTCCTTCCACACAGGCTGCCTCCAGAGAATGAGAATAACCAGCATTGTGTGGAAGATTCTGGGACTTCTTAAAGGTCCAGTCAAATAGTAATGTGCAGCACCTGAGAGAATGCAGCTAAGCAGACTTGCTAGAGAAGCATTAACCCCTCAGGTGCTAAAAGGAAAAAAAGTCCATTTAATGTGGACGAGTCTCGCTGAAGTTAGACCAGCGTGACAGTACCCCCCCATTAACGAGCGATCACCGGACGCTCAAGAACAGGCACAACCACCAGACTGAGAAGGGGAGGACTAGCGTGGACCAGAAGGAAACGGAAACCCCGAAGAGGCAACAAACCTCCGAAGTCTCTCCGAAGGAGACTGGAAAAAACGCACGGGCACCAAGCCCGGGGGGCAAATCCAACCGGACTATCGAGGGGCACAACACCTCAGCCACACAATACAAACCCAGAAACCCCGAGCCAACCACCCCACCCTGACCACGCCACTGGATGGCTCTAGCAGGCAGTCACACGCAGTCACCCACAACCAGGTCTGGACCTGTCCATTTATTAGTTCAGCCAGCTCAGAAGGGAGGGGGGCATTTGCATTTGGGAGCGCAGATTTTGCTGGATTTCTTTCTTGAATGCGGCAGCCATAGCAGTTTTCTAGAGTCTTTGTGCTACCAGTAATATAAAAGCCCCCCATATTTCCATTAACAGAAGATGGACTTGAATGGTGACCTAAATATACTGCCAGAGCTACAATGCGGTGGTTTAGAATGGCCCAGTCACAGTCCAGATCTAATTCCCATTGAGAATCTGTGGCAAGACTTGAAAATTGCTGTTCACAGACATTCTCCATCCATCTCACTGAGCTAGAGGTATTTTGCAAAGAAGAATGGGCAAAGATTTCAGACTCTAGATGTGTAAAGCTGGTAGAGACATATCCCAGAAAGACTTGCACCAGTAATTCCTTTTAAAGGTGGTCCTACAAAGCATTAACTCAGGGGGCTGAATGCAAATGTACAGCTCAATTTTCAGATTTAGATTTTTAAAATATTTCGAAAACTTTGTACCATTTCCTTTACATTTCACAAACACTTGCTACTTTGTGTTTGTATGTCACATAAAATCCCAATAAAATACATATACGTTTTTGGATATAATGTGAAAAATGTGGAAATGTTCTTGCAGTATGACATTTTTCCAATGCACTGTATGTCAATATGTTTTAAATTTATTTTAAAAACTAACGTTCTAAAAATGTATTGTTTTTGCACTTAAAACAGTCATGCCAAACAGACGTTCAGAATTAACAGTTCCCATATTTCTCAGTCATGCTGACATCATTTTTTATTTGCCCATTTATTATTTTCAGACAGTTTTGTAAATTTAGCAGCATATTTTCAAGAAATTGTCGGAAATCTATTTTTTTAGATGCCAGATTCAGTTCTCACAAGCCTATGTTAGAAACCCACCACAAATCAGATACCATTGAAAATAGTGCACAGTTTGTTGTATGGAATTCAGAAAGGCAGATTTTAATCAACTCAGAAAGAGGGTAGGAAAGTTCCAGTGCCTGGGTCTTCTAAAGGACAGAAATGTCCAAGAATGTTGTGAGATTTTGCTTAATGAAATTCTCACTGCAAAATCAGAAACAATTCCTAAAAATGGAAGAATTTGAGGCAATTAAAGGGACCAGGAAGAATGAACACAGAACTAAAACACTTGCTAAAAATGAAAAAAATGTACATATTGTGGAATGGGCTATCTCTAGAGAAGAATATAATGCTGTCTGCAGGGACTGCAGGGCATTCGTTAGAAGAGCTAAAGTCGGTAATGAAGTGAAGCTTGCAAGGGAGACCAAAAGCAATAAAAACAATTTGGGGGGGCATGTCAAAAGCAAAATAAAACTCAGATGCTATAGGATTTTTACAGGCTGAAAAGGGTGAAGTGGTCAAAAATTATGTTGAGAAGGCAGAACTTTCACATTTATATTTCTCATCTGTGTTTTCTAAGAAAGCAAATGTAACATCAACTAATCTTCACTGCATTATCAAAGGAATAAAAGAATCCACACTATCTATAAACAGAGAAATGGTGAGGGAACACTTAGCTAATTTAAATCTCCTCGCCTGATTAATTACATCCTAGAGTCCTGAAAGAAATAGCAGAGAAAATTGCAGAACCAGTAGCCAGAATCTTTGAAAATTCCGGGGAGAACAGGTGAAGTCCCAGAAGATTGGAGAAGGGTGAATGTTGTCCCTGTCTTCAAAAACAAAACAAGATAGAGCCAGGAAATTACAGGGCAGTGAACCTTACTTCTATACCAGGAAAGAATTTTGAACACGTTATGAAATAGCATGTATGTAAGTACCGTATTTTTAAAACTATAAGACGCACTTTTTTCCCCCAAAATTTTTGGGGAAAGTGGGGTGTGTGTCTTATAGTCTGATGGCTGCAGGGAAAAGTGGTGCGGTGGTGGAGTGGGTCATCAGAGGCAGGAGTAGGCTGTAGCAGTGCCTACCTTGACCACGTGGGCCCGCTCATTACCCTCATTTCATGTGCACTGCCTCCCGACGCCCATCATCTCTCAGCCCTGAAGCCGGCGCTGAGAGGTGGGCGGGGGGTGCGTGCATACTAAACAGCCAGCCCACGTGAAAATCCTTGGCTCTTACAGCCTCAAGTGTATATTCACCGCCCCCCGCGTATCATCATCAGCTCAGGGGGCAGTGAAAAAGTATACTCACCAGTCACCGTTCCCAGCAGCATCGCAATGTCTGCCTGCCCACTGATGTGTGTGGAGAGTGATGCACACAGCGATGACATCATCACTGTGCACACGGCTCCACACAAGTCAGCAACGCTGCTGCTGGCACAGACAGGAAAATGAGCGATGCTGCGTGGAATGAGGAAAGGTGAGTATAAACGTTTATATTTTTATGTGTGCCACAGGATGCGGGCCATATACCAGGACGAGTGCTATCCAGGATGGGGGACATATATACCAGGATGGGGATAATATTCAAGGCAGGAGGATTATTATCAGGATGGGGTACTTTAGTAGAGAATTTAGGGACATTACCCCATAACAATGTCAGCAGCAGATCTTCGCCCCATAACATTGTATCATGACCAAATTTTTTGCTTGAAATTTTATTTTCCTATATTCCTCCTCTAAAACCAGGGTACATCTTATGGTACGGTGCATCTTATAGTCCGAAAAATATGGTACTTTGATAAAAATACAGTCATTTACTAAAGTCAGCATGGGTTTGTAGCAAGCAAGTCATGCCAGACTAATTTAATTTCTTTCTGTGATGGAACCAGTAACTGGGTGGATCAGGTAAGTGAGATAAATATAGTAAATCTGTACTTCAGCAAATGATTTGATAAATTATCTTATACTATCCTTATTGAAAAAAATGACCAAGCATTGTATCAGAATAAGAGGCTTTATCATATCTGGGTATCAAAATAGAGAGGGAACGCACGCCATTTAAAAAAAAAATAAATAAAAAATTAAATAATAGAAAAAAAAAAAACCTGCATACAGTTCCCCTTATTTTGATTCACAGCCAAGATATGCGCACGGCTGGGGGCTGCAGCCTGTAGCCGTATGCTATATCTGTGCTGGGTATCATAATACGGGGGGAACCTACTCCAAATTTTTTATTTATTTATTTTTATACTAAGATCTAGACTTACAGACAGGGTCTGTGATTGCAAACAGTCACTCAGGGTAGGGGTGCATCTGACTGCAACAACTCACAGACACCAAGACTGCTAGTGGGCAGGGAATGCAGTGAATATGTATGAAGGTAAATGAGCGGCCCCAGAAGTAAAATGAGCGGCCCCAGAAACAGTGTACAGCTGTGCCGGATACCCGGTAAGTGTAGCGCAATTGCTTTATTCTTTTTTTTTTATTATTTTATTTTTTTGTTACCAGAGTTGCCGGACCTGGATCGTTACTCGGAGTTCCCTGAGAACTTCTGGCCCGGCGCTAGGATACCCTTGAACCTGTTAGGATTCCAGCCCATCACTAGTTATTGTTAAGTCATTACTTTCTCACTATAAAATCCCATAAATTGATTTTTCTATAGCTAAATTCTCAGATCCATGCATTTTTTTTAAATTTTTTTTTACAGAGTGTAGTGTATGAAACCTTATTTTTTGCAAGATGACTTCAAATTTTTTTGTTGTTATAACTTTTGGGCTTGTGACTTTTAATTTAATGGCAAAGGGACCACAAAAATTGCAATTTGTGGCTTGGTGTTTTTTGTTTTTTTTTATGACATTCACCAGGCAAGCTAAGTTACTAGCTATGTTTATAGTTTGTCTTGATACAGACGTGCTGATACCACATATTTGGTTTTTTTTTATTTCCAATAATATAGTATGAAAAAGAATAGAAATTACTTTAATAAAACATAATTTATTTATTTATTGTTTTTTAAATCTTCTAAACTTTCATCTTGTTTTGTTGTAATAAAATCAATACACAGGGATCAAAATGAGTATTACACTTCATAAATACTCCACTTCTTGCAATCTCTCAGCTCCCCTGCTGCCAACCTCTTTCTTCCTTCATACTGGCTTAAATTAGGTGGATGGCCACTTGTTGTATTCATGACCCAGCCCAAGATACCACTGATTAGGCCAGAGTCACACTTGTGAGAGACTCGTGCAAGTCTTGCATCACATCACCCGACATGGCCTGCAGCTCTCCTGACAGGAGCATCTCAGTTGCATAGAAATACATGCAGCTGACCCGCTCCTGTCAGGAGAGTGTGTGGCTATGCCGGGTGATGCGATATGAGACTCGCACGAGTCTCTCGCAAGTGTGACTCCAGCCTTAAAGTGAGAATTGGGAGTAACACACCTACAGCTCTCACTGATTTCATATCTGTTAATCTCAACTTTAGAACAAGCCCTTGATTGCTGATGTAGCTGTGAGTCAGGCTTACATATAGCCATTATTAGCCATGACTCATCTCTCTTGGCTACAAAAGTGCTACCCTGCAAAGACATATGTGATATGTAGATATGTAAAGTCTTTATGTTCATTGTTTAGAAAGACGATGACTCACCATAAGAGATGGGCTAATAATTATGCAGGCCCTGGGTCCAGTGGCTACGTCAGTATCCACAGCCACCAGACAGGATCCCTGCAAACCACTTTCATACCTGCTGACATCCCAGGCTCCTCTTTTTGTTTAGCCAGCCTGGTGCAATGTCGTGTGTGTATTCCACTACAATAATGATGTCACATCAGGCTGGCTAATCAAAGTGGAGACTGGGATGCTGGAAAGTAGGAGGTGATTTACAAGGCTTACATCTAACTGCCACAGAGTACTATTCTCCTTGCAGAGACTGACAAACCAATCTGGCTGTCAGTCTTATAGCTGCAATGCTACTCTGGGAAATGTCCCTCATCAGTACAAAGTATGAGACTGATCTGGCTGAATGAGAAGCTCTACTGAGGTCTCAGGCGAAAACTATTCTCCTTGCGGAGACTGACAAACCAATCTGGCTGTTAGAGTTGCCACAGAGTAGTGATCTGGCCAGTGGACCTGGGTTTTATGAATTTATTCACTCATTTTTACTCAGCAGCAATATTTTTGATATGTAAGTTGTTTCATTGCAGCTCAGCTAAATCCATACATTTTAAACCTTTCCTTTTGAGCAGCTGTATATTTTGATTTCTTGACTGATTACCAGGTTAGCACATGCTCTTTCATATAGCGATCATTCTCTGATTTACATAATCACCTATGAAATTTCTCTTGACAATGGTGATACCACT
The DNA here is from genome assembly GCF_048569485.1 of Anomaloglossus baeobatrachus. Classification (NCBI taxonomy): domain Eukaryota; kingdom Metazoa; phylum Chordata; class Amphibia; order Anura; family Aromobatidae; genus Anomaloglossus; species Anomaloglossus baeobatrachus. Next base: position 389,070,888 of record NC_134355.1, on the reverse strand, counting down.
CTACCCAGTTCTACCCTCCTTGTTTTAACTGTATGTGACTCCCAAGCTAATGAATGGGAAATTATTTCCTTTTGATAGAAAAAACAATGCTTTCAGTCCAAACATTGATTGGCTGAAGAAATATAAAGCTCCCTTGACATTCCTGTCTATACTATGTATGAGTGCTGTGTGCAGAATCGCCACTTTACCCTATAAGTTTTAACGCTACCTGTCCCTTCTGCATCCTGCTCGAAAGATCTGACAGGAAGAAACAAATCACAAGCAGGAGGCAGGGGAGACATGTTGAAGCTGCATCATCAAACAAACTGAGACTTCTGAAGTGTGAAGGGCAAATTGTTCTATATCACTTATTTACCAATGCTGAACCTAAATTAGACTCATAAGACAAAGCCTTTCCCTAACATGAGGTTATTGAAGAGTCGGTGTTGAGGCTAAAATTCCCAAAAGATTTATCAGCAGATCAAGCTCTATACATATCCTTAAATATCAAGCATTGCAGAAAGTTGAGCTCTCATTGGAATTCTACTAAGCTTTTCACCACAGGTATATGCCCCCAGCAGCTGCCCATGGTCAGTCCCTCAAAAACAGAACTTACCATGTCCTACTTATACATCTAAACTTATTTGGAGGTTTTAAGGAGAAATTCAGGGATGCCTTAGAAACCATTCCCTCTTCCAGCTGACACCAATGCAAATATACCAACTATCATTTGTAGCAAGTTCCTAAATCATAACCTTGGAAATCGCAAACGTCATACAGCTATAGGTGTAGCACCTAATCACAGATAAATATTATTTAATTCCTGTCTCGTGCTTGGAGCTCACCATGCTCAATTGAGACAACAAATGTATAGTCATTCACAGGACACTTTAGTGATCAATAGTATTAGATAAATGTATTAATCACTCTTAGTAGTCAAATTACAAGGTTTTGTCCTTTGTTTCTTTTTATTCAACATCCATTGTTCACAGTACTTTAATATTACTGAAGGGCTTTTGCCCTATCCACTGAGGCCTTCCGTCACATGATGTTTTGGGGGATAGGGAACATGAACTCTCCGTCATGAAAAAGGAAATGAGCATTTCGCCTTTACAAGAAGAAATAGTTAGCAAACATCCATAAAAGGATTAATAAAGGATTGTTCCAGTTTCCTTATACTTTTGGCCAGTTAGTTAAAGAGGTAGGTATCAGTTGTTAGAAAAGCTCAGAATGTTTAAGTAGATTAATCCATTAATCCACGAAGTACATGTAGGCCAAAGATCAAATGGCCACAGAGGTTGTGCTTCTATGAATTACCAACCTAACAGGGATTTAGGCCTAGGACACACAGCGAGAAAAACAGTGCGAGTGGAATGCGATAAAACATTGCATTCAACTCGGATCAATATTAGCCTATGTGTCAGCACCCATGAGCAATTATTTTCTCAGCCCTAATCTTCAGCTGTAAAAAAAACCCCAGATGGAGTGGTGCTTTAATAACATTTTTATGGTGATATTGCATTTATTCAACACAATGGAAAATATTCTCTTGACTGACAACAGATTTAACAACTTGCTAGGTGATTTCATTAGTAGTTAACGAGGTTACATTCCCTGTTGATATTACCGAGAACATTGGATTAGATTTCTTATGAAAACCTAAATATGGGCATCAATTAAAGAAGATTTCCAGTTTAATTCTAACTAAATGGAAAGGATCTTATTAGCACTCAATGTAACATATTACTTTATGTAATTGCATCATGGACAATTTCTAACGTGCTTATCTGTTTCCTGTGGGTAATACAAAAGAGCATCAGTGATAAATTACCATTCCTAGTAGCTTCTCACCTGAGGTCATAAATGTCACCTGCAGTTTCTGAGTAGAGGTAAGACATGGACAGTTTTGAAACCTGTGGGCACATTACTCAGCCTCTTTCCGTTTAAAGCACACCAATCACCAGGATTTCCCCATATAACCTAAAGCCAGTTCTATACTGGCACTATCATGCTGATTCTATACAACCCTTTAGATGTCAGCTAGGATGTATAGGTTTTAAAATCCAAGCAAGTAAAGTTTGTAAAATGAGCAACTTGTTGAGTGACAGCAGCTGTGGATCAGATAATGACTGGGTTGGGTATTCATAGTTATCCCCTCCCCCTGTTTATGCTAATTCTAATATAGAATCAATTTACTTTTTGACTAGCAGGATCTGTGCTGATGTGATACCCTTGTGACCAGAAAGCTGATACCAGGAAGGAACTTTTTTCTGTTGACTGAGGCTCCGCCCTTCCTCGTCTCATGGGTATGACCTCAGCACAGGTCCTTCCAGTCAATAAGTAAATTGATTCTATAATAGAATTAAAATAAATAACGGGGAGGGGAGAATTATGAATACCTACCCCAGCTACTATCTGATCCACAGCTGCTGTCACTCAACGAGCTGCTAATTTTACAAACTTTACTTGCTTGGATTTTAAAACCTATACATCCTAGCTGACATCTAAAGGGGTGTATAGAATCAGCCTGATCGTGCCAGTTTAGCACTGGCTTTAGGTTATATAGGAAAATCCTGGTTATTGGTGCGCTTTAAAGGTAATCTGTCAAAAGGTTTTTGCTATGTAATCTGAAGTCAGCATGCTATGATAGAGACAAAGACTTCAGCAATGCATCTCTTTTTTCCCATACTGTATGTTGTTTACCTACAGTATTTGATTTAACTTCAGGAGATTATCATTGCTGGACTAGGTCAACTAGTCTGCCACATCCCATGTGATTAGCAGTTCACTGATTATAGACATTGTATATAGAAAGCCTGGTGTCAGTGGGGGTAGCTTTCTCAGCTCTGCTGCATTGCTAAATCTAACATCTGTGTGTCAGAACTGCTGCACCGAGTAAACTAAGTGATACATCATTGCATTCAGAGTCTCTTTGCCTACACCCTGCTGCTCTCATAGGAGATAACCAGAACCAGCTGACAGATTCCCCTTAATATTTATTATTGCTTAAAATACAATTTCTATGTTAAAAGGGTATCAAAGGTGAGACTTCAGTATGTCCTATGTCAAACACTTTGAAATGCTTATCTGAACCCCAAATGTTTACTGTTAGCGCTCATGCACACTGGCACAGAGCAGCTGCAGCAGTATATACAACCTGCTGACTGGGGGCAACATGCAGCTCTTGGTATCTATGTATCGGGCCCCCAACCATCTACCTGTACTTTACATACAGTTTCTATAACAGAGTAAAGAGGAGTGGCATATAAGAATCTCTGTGCTTCCATACATATTAGGATAATAGGTTTTCTAGACCCCTGTTTGGCTCTCCAGAAAAGTGTATGAGTTACAGCTGGATATGAATGTATGTGGCTCGCTGACTTGTCATTTATGACTATTGAGTTTGCAATGCAGAGCCACATTCGCTTATGGCCGTGTCCTCTTTGGAGTGCTAACTAGGTGAATTATTCCCATAGGTTCTACTTTCTGGCTTCCCATCTATCAGGCATTTATGGGATATACATTTGCTGTACTAGAAATGTCTTAAATGGTAATACTGAGTAAAGTTCTATTGTGATCTTGGGAGAGATTCAGTATGACAATATGGCCTCTGACCAAAAACGTTGTGTATCCCAGCTCTACAGCATGCATGGGGTCAAGTCATAAATTAATAGCTTTTACTGTTGCACTGCATTTAGGACAGAGCCACAGGCCAACATTAGCCAGTCATATTCTGATTGCACTCACCACTATGCAAAGCAGTGAATAATAGAGAAGTATGAGCTATTACGGGGTATATATACGTCTGATTTCTACTGCATGTGTGTATGTATAAATATACTGTGTGTGCCATACGAAAGTATTCGGCTCCCTTGAATTTTTCAACCTTTTCCCACATTTCAGACTTCAAACATAAAGATAAAAATTTTAATGTTATGGTGAACAATCAACAACAAGTGGGACACAATTGTGACGGTGAATGAAATTTATTGCTTATTTTAAACTTTAAAAAAAAAATAATAATTGAAAAGTGGGCCGTGCAATATTATTCATCCCCTTTACTTTCAGTGCAGCAAACTCACTCCAGAGGTTAATTGAGGATCTTTGAATGATCCAATGTTGTCCTAAATGACTGATGATGATAAATATAATCCACCTGTGTGTAATCAAGTCTCCGTATAAATGCACCTGCTCTGTGATAGTCTCAGTGTTCTGTTTAAAGCACAGAGAGCATCATGAAGACCAAGGAACACAACAGATGGGTTCGTGATACTGCTGTCAAGAAGTTTAAAGCCGGATTTGATTACAAAAAGATTTCCAAAACTTTAAACATTCCAAGCACTGTGCAAGCGATCATATTGAAATGGAAGGAGTATCATACCTATATATATCATGCAATTCTACCAAGACCCAGCCGTCCATCCAAACTTTCATCTCAAACAAGAAGAAGACTGATCAGAGATGCAGTCAAGAGGCCCATGATCACTCTGGATAAACTGTAGAGATCTACAGCTGAGGTGGGAGAGTCTGTCCATAGGACAACAATCAGTTGTACACTGCACAAATCTGGCCTTTATGGAAGAGTGGCAAGGAAAAAGACATTTCTCAAAGATATCCATAAAAAGTGTCATTTAAAGTTTGCCACAAGCCACCTGGGAGACACACCAAACATGTGGAAGAAGGTGCTCTGGTCAGATGAAACCAAAATCAAACTATTTGGGCACAATGCCAAGCGATATGTTTGGCATAAAAACAACACAGCTCATCACCCTGAACACACCATCCCCACTATCAAACATGGTGGTGGCAGCATCATGGTTTGGGCCTGCTTTTCTTTGACAGGGAAGATGGTTAAAATTGATGGGAAGATGGATGGAGCCAAATACAGGACCATTCCTGGAAGACCTGAGACTGGGATGGAGATTTGTCTTCCAACAAGACAATAATTAAAAATATAAAGCTAAATCTACAAGAAAATGGTTCACAAATAAACTTATCCAGGTGTTAGAATGGCCAAGTCAAAGTCCAGACCTCAATCCAATCGAGAATCTGTTGAAAGAGTTGAAAACTGCTGTTCACAAATGCTCTCCATCCAACCTCACTCAGCTCCAGCTGTTTGCAAAGCTAGAATGGGCAAGAATTTCAGCCTCTCGATGTGCAAAACTGATAGACACATACCCCAAGCGACTTGCAGCAAAGGTTGCAAAATTCAAGGGAGCTGAATACTTTCGCAAGACACTGTGTATATATATATATATATATATATATATATATATGAATATATATATATATATATATATATATATATATATATATATATATATATATATATATATATATAATATAGTGATTGTGAATAATGTACCATTAGATTAGTCTATGACAGTATTTTGTGAACAGTCCAGTTTTATGGGTACTTTTGGGTACTTTTAAAAGATGTATTTTCTCCTTCTAGTACAACATGCATAAAGATCAATATCGAAGTTGTGACAACGTGTCAGCCAAATCATCAGATAGTGATGTCAGCGATGTGTCAGCCATTTCCCGTACCAGTAGTGCCTCACGTCTCAGCAGCACAAGCTTTATGTCCGAGCAATCTGAGCGTCCAAGCAGAAGGCTCTGGTAAGAAAACATACAGGTTTTAAATTATCATGCAGACTTATGGGTTTTGTATTTTTTTTCAATTTTAAGCAAGCAGACAGTCTAATGGGTATATTAGTAAAAGTTATCCAACCTTTTAATGTCCTTTGTGGTTGAGTTCCCCAGTTTCCAAAATCTCTACATGCTGTCGGTGAATGGAACTTGCCTAGAAAATGTGCTAGCCATATAAATGCACAAAAATTGTAATTTAATGTTTCCATTTGATGACTGGCAAAGCTTATTCTAATTGTGGAATTGATGCACGAAGTGAGCATGTATATGATCATCTTACTAGAGCCATACGATTTCTATATTTTACGGATAATATGGTTAGATTTGTGATTATAACTAGATTAAAAATGCATAATTAAAAAATAAAGAACAGTATCATATTGCAATGTAAAGCAATGCCCTGAAGAATGAAAGTGCATATAATTACTTTGATATAATATTATGATAAATTATGATATTAGTTATACTGAAATCAAACAAGAAAAAACACGATGCAGCTGGTAAGACTGAGCGACATATTGTGGAGTGACATTGGATGTTGTCCAGCTGGTTACTTGTAAGAACATTATAGCAGGTAGTGGAAAAAGCTGAAAACATCACCCACATCCTATAGCAATATAATCACTAGCTTTTTCAGTATTAGAAATTATTTTTGATTTTTTTTTACCTATTAAAGTAGAATTTTCTTTTTATCAGCATTTGTTAACTTTTGCTAATTGGGAAGGTTTAATAGAGGAAATATTGTAGCTAGTGATGAGTGAGCACTACCATGCTCGGATGATCGGTACTCATAACGAGCAGATGGATGCTCTGATTGGCGTGACTCGAGGACCCAAGCATGATGGACGTCAATGGAGAAATCAAGCATTTTTCCTGAAGATTTCCCTGGAAAATTATATGAGATCGCCATTGACTTCCATTATATTCTTCTACTCGAGTCACACCCATCTGATCATCCAATTACTCATTACGAGTACTGAGCACCCAAGCATGGTAGTGCTCGCTCATCAGTAGGTGTAGCTAATAAGCTATTCATATGCAATGTATAATGTTCTCAAATGCTGGAGCTAATAAAATACATTTAGGAGCAGTAAAAAAAAAATACTCCTTCATAAAAGTACTTGCTAGAGATGGGCGAATCCACATATGTTATAAGTCTGCGGGTTCGGCCGGACTTAAAAGAAAAAAAAAAAGAAAAAGTCTGGATCAGGACCAAACTTGAAAATGAACCCCATATAAGTCTATGGTACCCGAACCTGTGTGGTGTAAAATGGTGTTAGTAAGAGCTAGGAAGCTGCAAAAGGAAGCAAAACAGCAATAAAGCAGTAAAATTATACTTACTCCATGTGGCTGTCACACTCCTTCCAGATCCGCTCATTAAACCTTAAATATTCACTGATTCCGCCGCCCATTCTGACAGCGTTTTTGATTAGTTGTAGTCAGACTGCTGATGTTTGTGATTGGTTGACCTTATAGTAGCTGTAGCTGCTAGGTCCTAGAGTGGAGTGTAAAAATAATAAATAATTGGAAAAAACAGGGTAGGGTCCCCTGTATTTTGATACCCAGTGCAGATAAAGCAGACAGCTAGAGACTGCAGCCCCCAGCTGTGTGCGTTATCCTGGCTGTTTATCAAAATACGAGGGACACCATGTGGCTTTTTTAATCATTTAAATAAATAATTTAAAAAAATGACGTGTGGTCCCCTAAATTTTGATACCAGGCCAAGATAAAGCAGCAGCTGGGGGCTGGTTTTCTCAGGCTGGAGACACCCATGGTCATTGGGTCCCCCAGACCTAAAAGAGCAGCCTGCAGCCGCCCAGAGTTTGTTGCATCCATTAGATGCGACAATTCCGGCACTTTATAAATCTGGGGAGTGCCATGGTTATTAGGCCCTTACCAGCCTAAAAATTGCAGCAAGCCGGTGCTACAGGATTGGCACATCCATTAGATGCACCAATCCTGGTTCTTTCCCGGCTCATCCTGATTGTCCTGGTGTAGTGGGGTAATATAAGGGGTTATTGACAAAACACAGCTGTCATCAAGCCCGAGGTTAGTAATGGTTAGGCGTCTATGAGACCCCCCATTACTAATTGAGTAAGTAAAAAAAACCCCACAAAACACAGAGAAAAAGCCTTTGTTGAAAAAATAAAAAGAAAACACCCTTTTAATCCAATTATTACCCCCAAAACACCCTTGCAGGTTCGACATAATTCACACCACAACATCCCATGATGATCCCGGCTCTGCTGCATCTGATATCGCAGTGCACTGGCACATTAAAAAACATGACAGATCACTGCGGCATCGAGGAAAAGCTGACCATCAACGATCATGAGAACTAGCAGTCGGACTCCCATCAATCGGGAAATCATTGCTTATCTAATGGATAGGGAATAATTTCCAATCTTGGTACAAATCCTTTTAATGATTGTTCTATACGTACAAAATTCTGGTTAGCCGGACTAAACAGCTTTGGTTATGGCCAATCACCTATATTTACCAAATGTTTTATTTAATGGTCAGCAAGTTAAATGGGTCTTAAAATGGGAAAATGAACTCCAATGTCAAATTGATTCCAAACATTGTATGTCTGACCCTAAAAAGTATAGATTTACTACTGTATGCGCTTATAATAGTCATTGTTGGACTTATAAGTTTGTTTATTGTTTATTTCACCCAGGATGCAAGGCAGACGGATGGGATATTCAGGGAGAATTACTAAGAGCACAAGTGTAAGTGGCGAGATCTACAAGATAGAACACAATGATGGAAGCCAGTCTGATACAGCTGTGGGTACAGTGATGACAAGTGGAAAGAAAAGAAGACCAAGCTTGAGTGCCAAAGTAGTTGCCATAGTGTCCCGGAGAAGTAGAAGCACATCACAGCTTAGCCAAACAGGTGAGTGCTATTGTTTTCTTCCTCGTTTATTACCAGTGAAATGTGTTTGCAATTTTTTTTCCACAGTAAAAGGTTTGAGAAAAAAAGAAGAAATGTGCTGAATATGGATGAACATACTGTAACTTTATAGGATGTATAGTATTTGTACAATTCCCTACAGTTTCTTAGAAATGCATGCAAGTCTTATTTTGTGACTTAAATATTTGATGTGGAAAAGTTCTATTTACCTACTTCTTTATATTCTTATGGTGTATAATAGTTTTATATCGTTTTTTTATTCTCATCAAGTGAAGTAGTTGCTCTCACACATTGAATACGGTATGCATTATATGGTTACAGACTTGGACCCACAGATTAATTTCTTACAATTTATGGCTTGTTCACACTTTGCGTTTTTGAGACGTCTACTTCAGCGCGTTTTTTCCATGCAAAAAACACCATTTTGCAGTACAAGCAAAGTGAATAAGATTACTAAAATCTCATATAAATGCTGCTTATTTTTTTCTGAAGATTTGAACTTTCAAAACATTTTTTTCAAGTCTGCAGCATGTCAATTCTTTCAGCGTTTTTGCAGCGTTTATCACCCATTGAAATGAATAGGGAAAAAAACGCATCAAAATCGCACAGATTTATGCAGCATTTATATTGTCAAACACTCTAGATTTTGCAGCAGAAAAATATTCTGCAAATACTAAACTTATGTACCTACCCTTATTTTCAAGCCGTCACCACTACTGACATATTTGTTTTATTAGATATATCGTGAAATAACTCGGGAACATATGTTCATAATCCTCCTCATTGTGCTGTTGTTCTGTTATTCCTGTAAGAAATTACTGGGTATTACGATTCCCCATGCTAAAGAGGTGTGACCATACACTCTCTGAGACTCTGATCTCTGATTGGAACGTGTATGGACACACCCCCAACTGGTACCACCCAGTTGACCATTTAATAGAATCTAGAAAGATTTAAGAAAAGGTACTCCAGAAATTTTACAATGTCATGCACATCTTTACAAAGACAAACATACTTTGAATTAGTGAATCAGTAACTGGGATATCATGACTTAGAATGTCATACATAGGAATATATTGGTAAATAACTGGCAAAATAATGAATGTATTAATGATCGATCCTGAACGTTAGTCTGAGTAAACATACCACCAATCAGCCAATGAATGACTGAATCGGTCAATCATCCACTGTTTGGATCGTTTCTGTGGCCACTTAAATCATTGTTATTTGAAGCACCTCACCCTGTAAACAGGATGTGTGCTGCCCAATAATTTACAGAGACAGATGGATCATATTCAGGATCATTTTATGCCCATACAGATTGTATCGAGCCATGTGAAAGGGTCCTAAATGAGCATTAATCATCTTGTGTTATGGCTAAAAATCTTGTGTTATGGGTAGAATACTGCCCATGAATTAAACCCTTGCTATCTACTAGATATTGATCCCACTAGAATTGCAAAGTCAGCAAGGCATATGAGATCATTGAAATGGAAATTCAGTACACAGATGTAATAATCATCACAATACATATGGCATGCCATGCTATTTAAGGGAATTAACCAGCAGGATTTTCATATATAAAGTTAAGCCAGTGCTATACTGGTGCTAGGATGCTGAATGTAAGCATACCTTATGTTCTGAGATTGGAGGTTTTTTGTTTCAGAAATATGTGCAAGTAAAGTTCCAGCAATGCACTGCTGTTTGATTGACAGGTGCATCAGGAGGGAATATGTGGGTTGGGGCTTGCTATCTATTCCCGCCCCTGTCTGCCTGCCTGGTCTTCCTCCCCCTGTTGTCATCATAGATGTTAATTCCCGTACCTGCGCAATATCATTTGTAAGTATTGCAGAAAACTCTTCACTATATTCCTGCCGCTGTTGCACCTGTCATTCAAATAGCAGTGCTTTGATGGAACTTTACTTACACATATTTATGAAATAAAACCTCCAATCTCTGAACATATGGTATGCTTACATTCAGCATCCTAGCACCAGTATAACACTGACTTTACTTTATATATGAATATCCTGATGGTTGGTTCCCCTAAAAGATGTGTTTAAAATGCATAATTTTGCAGTGTAGATAGGCCGCCGGTCACTCGATAAACAAGCAAGATGCTCACTTATCAGATTAAATGATCTTTTGGTTTTCCTGAAAAGATGATCATTCTCACCATCATCCTTTGTAAACAGGATCTGCACTCCCAAAAACTGAGGCAGTCTATACACACTGAATAATTGATTACTGGTTGTCCAGTGTGGATATTATTATACATTCTGCCAGTCAAAACAAGAGATTACACAACTACCATTCGGCCAATATGTACCACTGGGCAGTCGTTTAATACTGCAAATTGCATAATATGAAGGCACCTTAACACTGTGCACCATTTGTAGTATTAGTTATAGTTGTATACATAAAGCCTAAATGAGCCCAGACTGAGCACAAGAAAAATATATACACATGATGTATTGCAGGTGGTGAATGCTGGCAATGCTGAAATAGAGGTAAAAATAGCCTTACAAGAACTCTGAAATGTAAGTACTTGTTAGGCCCGTTTCACACGTCAGCGAAAAACACAGACGTTCTTCACTGACGTGTAAAACACGCACATGTCCCTCCGTGTTTCGTGATTCACGGCACACGTGGGTTGTCCATGTGCAATCCGTGATCCGTGATTGCATATGGACATTACTCACCTGCCTTCACTGCTGCTGTCCATAGTGCTGAAGTCTCCAGCTCTGCAGCATCTGCCCACCGCTCTCAGTACCTACTTCCTGGTCGGGTTTTCCTACACTCATGAATATTCATGAGCCAGGCAGAAGCTGCCGAGAGCAGAGGCTGAACAGCGAATCGCAGGCAAGGTAAGTTGAAAATATTTAATATTTAATATGTCCGTGATTTTCTGGTACGTGTTTCACTGATCACACACGGATCACACCATATTGTGGTCCGTGGGTCATCAGTGATGCCAGAAAAAAAATGACTTGTCTCCGTGCAGAATCACGGCCATGTGTGCACGCTGCATGGAGACAAGTTCAGTGAAAAATCACTGATGTTTGAGCAGACCCATTGATTAGAATGGGTCTGCGTATGTCAGTGATTCTGGTACGTATAAAAAAAAAGCACAAACGTACCAGAATCACTGACGTGTGAAAGGGGCCTTACATAGAATTTATTTTCTCATTTTGAATTGTATTAGTTTGTCTTCTATTTTGATATTAGACTTTGAAATTTGGGACAATTTTACCTGCAGATCATATAGGACGATGACAGATTATGAAAATTGTCTTCTACCTTATGTTTTCTTTTTTCTTTCCTCTGTATCAGTATGCAGAAGAATTGGCTGATCTGAATAGACGCATGTCAGGCTTTCAAGCTGTTATTAATTGTTATACAGCAATATACTAATTGCTATACGGCGTGCTAGCCACACGCTGCGGAAACTTTACTGCATAATTTTTAAAAATCATACAGCCATTCACCACCACAGTTTGCCTGAGTTTCATCCGAACGGCCAGTTGCACCATCAAATAACATCCCTAGGCCTCATTCAGATGAACGTGTTAAACATCATTTTGTTGTCATATGCAAAACGGGAAGCATTTGGACAGCACAATGATTAATGCAAGATAATTTTGTAGCTCACATGAACATTTTTACACATGGACTGATGGTTTGCATGCAAAAAATCTCAGCATGCACTATTGTCATCAACCGTATATTCCTGACCATACTTTCCCATTATAAGTGAACAGGTACTCAAAATACATATCACATACAGATTACCATCCATATGTCAATCAAAGGCCTCTCATATGGCTAAATCAGATATTATACTTTGCACTGATGAGGGGCAAGACCTCAAAACGTTTATCTACACATAGATTCTAGTTTGGCTTTTATCCGAAGTCAAAAGCTCATTAAAGGACTTTTAAGATTGCTACTTCGAAAAGGTAGTACTTGAGTTCAAGTCCTCTTCCTCTCTGAAAAGACAATTTGCATATGTACTTTCCCAGAGGAGCATTTCATGCCTTACAAGTCTCCTTACACTGGCATGTTAGACATTAACTCTTATGCGAGCGTCACACGGAAGGATGGAGGTGGGCAGGTTGTTTACGTCCCGCTCATCTCCACCCCTCCGCTTCTATTGGCCGGCGGCTGTGTGACGTCACTGTGACGCCGAACGTCCCTCCCCCTTCAGGAAGAGGATGTTCGCCACCCACAGCGAGGTCGCTCAGCAGGTAAGTACGTGTGACGGCGGTTTAACGACTTTGTACGACACGGGCAGCGATTTGCCCGTCACGCACAAATGACGGGGGCAGATACGATCGCTTGTGCGATCACACGATAGATCGTACCGTGTGACGCCCGCATTAGGCTAAAATGAATCTAAAAATGTATGCGCTTAGGCCTGTTTTTTACCGCATTTTTGCCCAATGCATTTTTTTAACCACTGTGGTGGTTTAGGACGTAATATTACTGCCCACAGTTGTTAAGGGTTTATTATATTTTTACATTTCACATAATTGGTTGTGATCTTTATTTTAAAGATGGCTCCTTAATTACATGTGGAAAAAATGATTACTATAAAATTTATACTGATGTGTAAATAAAGGGAATGCTATGTATTCCCATGAAAATCTCTTCCCGATATCTATGTATTTTGTACAATGTGCTTTGATTTTAGAAACTGTAATCATCAATATGGATCCGTTGTAGAGATGTCTGTAAGAGATGTTGTACAAGTCAACATACAGTTAGATCTCCTTCACGTATTACTATTCACTAAGAACAAACAAATACTATTAAAATCTGAATTACTGCCCAGTTCATCACTTTACTGGAAAACTCTTCTAGGGATCAATAAGAAAAAAATATATCACTGTTTTCTGAAAATCTGCAAACTAAGTTTATAAGTTGGAACTTTTTTAATAATATATTCTCAGGAGATGGTTTAATTACATTCAGATGAAAAGCAAATATATATATATTTTTTTAAGACTGTGATCAGAATTAGGTCAGTGAGTTTCAGCCTGCGTACGATTATATAAGTTTCAATTCAAACATCTTAAAAGCTTGCTATGTCATTGCCCTAAGCAAATTCGAGTAGAAAGCGTCTACGGATGAGGACAGGCTTTAAGTGGCCTCCTTTTAATCTGCCTTAAAACTCTGAGATATTTGGCTACACAGCAGAATGCTAGTCACGACTAGAGAGATAAGGAAAAGGTAAGAAAACGCCTTTCAATTGATATGTTGTTATCCCTGTTTAATCCAATCTGACATGTTTTTCTCAGAGGCTTAGGAATTCACATCATGAGTTGTCACCAAGAATATTCTTTGTTTAGGTCACATTACTTTTACTGTTACAGTTATATTGAGTTGTATCTTATTGCCTATCTGTGGTCTATTATCAGAAAAATATAGGTATAACTTGGTTTACATAAATAGATATTCTTATTAATAAAAATCTGCTTTAGTCTTCAAAATATGCTTAATGCCTGATCGCAAATTGTGCACCGTGATCTTCCAAACGTATTATTGGGAGAAAGTGAAATTCATTATTAGGGGAACTATCCTATAAACATGTAGAACAGTCATCGCATTGACATTGACTTGTTTGGGGCCAAAAGCTGTCAGTGTACCTTTAGCCTTAGGAAATAAAGGGAACCTGTCCAATCTGGAGGCACCATGTTATAGAGCGGGAAGAGCTGTGTGCATTGATATATAGCTTTGTGAGAGAAGACTCAGTATAACCTGTGTATTTATCATTCAATCATCTGCTCTTTGGTGGGATTTTTGGTCCAGTGGGTGGTATAGTTAGTGATTGACAGGTATCTGTGCATGTGTCAGTCACCGATAGGATCACCCACTGGACCAAAAATCCCACAAAGAGCAGATGATTAAATGATGAATACAAAACTATACATCAGTGCACACAGCTCCCTCTGCTCTAGAACATGGTGCCTACAGATTGGACCGCATTTTCATGGTGACATATTCCCTTTTAGCAGTATCTATTTATTGTTTCAATCTTGTTTTTCTGTGATTTCATTAGCTACCAGTAAAGATAGCCTAACCACTAGAAAGCACAATAAAGAGAAGGAAAAGCTATCTGTGGTGTACATGTGCATATGAGTCCAGTGGGCAGTCCTACTCAGTGATTGACAGCTATTCATGCATGCACAGTCATTCAGGGAAGACTGTCAATCACTGAATGGGACTATCCAAGGGACTTATACGTACAAACACAATGGATTTAAATAAATCTGCAAGTTTAGCTGAATATTTCTCCATCAAGATGTTTATCAATCTGCTCTATAATGTCCTGGCTGTAGATACTTTCCCCTTAAGTTGTTACTTTCTGACCTGTGGGCATTAGGGATGCAAAGAGTAGAATTGGGATCAAAGGATTCTTGTGCCCTGTGCGTATAATGTAGCTCTATTTGGATGATCTTTAAAAACTTCTATACTGTAAGCTCTCGTATATACAGAATGGGCTCTATATATGTATATACACACATATATACTGTATATGTGTGTGTGTGTACATGATATATCTGATTGTACCTAATACATAGTATGTGTGCTATTCTTTTCGATCTGATCTGACTGATGCTGTGCTACTGCAGTAAAGAGAAATCAACTCCAAATCTTTTGAGTCTTGGTATAGACAGCAGAAAAATATAGCAAATGTAGATTGTCATTTTATGTATACCAATCTGCTATTCTGTCATCCAGGTGACAATGGACAAAATCTAACAGAAAAATACATTTTTTTTACAGATTTTGTGCAACATTTCCCTAATATACCATAATATAAATATATCTGTTTTTCACGAGGATCCAGTAAATAAAAGAAATGCTTAAGGGGAGGGGGTTCCAAGATTTTTTGTTATTTCTTCTGCTCCCTGTAAAAATAAGCTTTAATCCGTTGGTTACAGGTCTAGAGGTAATAACTCACAGCCACTGCCCCCAGTCTTTAATGATTGGCTGCATCAGTCATGGCTACAACTCTATTGAGCTGCAGGAAATAACTTGGCAGTGTGGCCCTGTGCCATCTGCAACTGTCAGGTGTGCTATAGTCTTGACTTCACTGCTGCAGACTGTCAACAAATACTGGGGGCTGCAGCAGAGAGGCAGCTTTTGACATGTGTGTGAGTAAGGCTATGTGCACACGTTGCGTTTTTTTCAGCGCAGAAAAAAACGCACCTTCTGGCAGAGGGGAGAATTGTAAACAATGCGTTTTGGAAAAAAACGCATCAAAAACGCATGCGTTTTTCATGCGTTTTTCGTGTGTTTTTCATGCGTTTCCATGCGTTTTCTTCAGGTGCGTTTTTGCCCACATGATCCAGTGACAGTGCCACAGTACATCCAGTACACAGTGCCAGCCTTCCTGCAGAGATGTGAGTGTTGTCCACGGGAGAACGCAGCTGCCCATGACCACGATTTGGGTTCAGGCTGCTGTGGAGCTCTATGCTACCTGCAGAGAACACTCTTGTCTCCGCAGCATAAATTGACATGCTGAGGCTCAGGAAGCTGCACCACAGGTCAGTTTATGCTGCGGAGAAGAGAAGCACAGTGGGCACGGGATTTCTAAAATTCCTTCCACTGTGCTTCTACTGCACAACGCAGCGTTATGGACGCAGGGAAAACACTCTGCGCCCATAACGCTGCAAACCCTGATTGTGGGCACACAGCCTAAAATGTGTCAATGGATGTCAAACATATATATAACGTCCCACCCCCCCCTGCATATTCTAAGCTGGTGCCCTTTAGTGCCTTTCATGTGGCACTAAAGTGTGCCTAGCCTTGTATTTAGCCCAAAAAAAAAATAATTAAAATAAATGACGTGGGGTCCCCCCTATTTTTGATAGCCAGTCAGGGTAAAGCAGACCGCTGTAGCCTGCAAATCACAGCAGACAGCTTCATCTTGGCTGGTGATCAATTTGGAGGGCTCCCCAAGCTGTTTTTATTTATAAATAATTAAAAAAAAAAAAGCGTGGGGTCCCCCCCAAATTAGATCACCAGCCAAGGTGTAGCTGACAGCTGAGGTCTGGTATTCTCAGGATGGGAAGAGCCATGGTTATTGGACTCTTCCCAGCCTAAAAATAGCAGGCCACAGCCGCCCCAGAAGTGGCGCATCCATTAGATGCGCCAATCCTGGCGCTTCGCCCCAACTCATCCCGCGCCCTGGTGCGGTGGCAAACGGGGTAATATATGGGGTTGATACCAGATGTGTAATGTACCCTGGCATCAAGCCCAGCAATTAGTGATGTCACGGCGTCTATTTGATACCAGACATAACTAATTGACAGTAATAGCAAAAAAAATTGACAACCAAAAAAAAATTTATTTGAAAAAACACTCCCCAAAAACATATCCTCTTTCAGCAATTTATTGAAAAGAAAAAAAATTGGGTCCGCAGTATCCATTTTTGACGTCCCACGTCGCCTCTGGACCTTCTAGAATATGGGGGGCACGCTCAGGGAACGTGTCCCCCATTTTCTAGTAGTGCAGACCCTCCATTTGAGGAGAGTGGGTGCAAAGAATCTGCACCCACTCTCCCTCGGTCACAGCTGCACAGTGCCGAGCAGCAGCAGCCAGCGCAGCTCACACTGAACACAGGAAGCCGTCAGCTGCTCGGCACATGTGACCGGCGCGGACTGTGAAGGAGGAGGGGACCGCGGGGGATCAGTGCTGTGACAGGTACGGGGGTTACCGGGGGACACCGGATGACACCGGGGGGAATAGGGGGTGACCTGGCAGGGCTTGGGGAGCAGTTTTCTGTCACATGTGTTATTGCACATGCGACAGGAGTAGGGCGACCGGTGCGCTGCTGTGCGCGCGGCCATGTTGGATTTTCGGGAGGGGTGTCGGGGGTCGGGGCGGGCACTTTGGCGACACCGGGGGCTTTCCTGAACTTTGCCAGGAAGTGAGGTCAACAGGAAACCTCTTGACCTCACTTCCAGGTAAATGCCTGTGTTCTGTATGCCGACAAAGCCCGAGAACCGCAACAAAAAAGCAGCTCACTGCGTTGTAGCTGCGTTCTGACCCGCATCATTGATTTCAATGGGGGAGAGAACGCAGCCACAACGCACAAAAGAAGTGACATGCTGCTTTTCTTTCCGCACCGATTTTTGGCATCCAAAACGCTGCGTTTAGAAATGCAGCGTGTGCACTGATTTTTCGGCTTTCTCATACACTTTGCTGGGAAAGCTGAACGCATGCAATTTGCCACTGAAACACTGTGGTTCCAAATGCAGCGTTTCCATGGTACAAAACGCAACGTGTGCACACAGCCTAAAGCTTATCTTATTATTTTTACAGTGGGTATGATAGTAAGATGAAAACAAACCCCATAGTGGGCATGTTTTTGCTGGGTGGGAGAAGGAAGCAGGAGCTGCACAGCCCTAGCAGAATCGGTCATATCTAATATGTTGGTAGGAGGATGACTTCCCTGGTAACTGGGGTTAGTATATCAGCCCAAGGTACAGTGGAAATCAGTAATAAAAATAATGCATTAATATGTCATAATGCCCCTGGAAAAGTCTTTTAAGACCTCATGAAGTGCACAATGTGTGAAATAAATAACAACAGAGAAAAAAGGTAAACCACCTGTCTGAACCGCTGTTTTTAGCTCCTGTTGAAAAAAAAATCCATATATAAAATTCATTCCTATGCAAACGAGAATGCAATTTAAAAGTTTTTTTTTATTTTGGGTTTTTTTTTTTTAAAGCAGTCCTTTGCGTTCATAGAAACGCTTAACAATAATAAAATGTAAAAAATACACTAATTTTCTATTTTTCTTTATTTTTTTTTATGATATCCAAAATAAAAAGGAATTTAAATCAGTATAAAAATTAAGCGCCATGTATTGCGATAAAAGAGGCAAAATATATTTTAATCTCTAAACAAGAAAATGTTTGAGCTGTTAAAAGTGCATACATGATAAAACCCGAAAATGTGCCTGGTCATGAGGGGTCCTGAACTGGTTAAAGGACCCCTACTACTGATTCAGAAATTTAATTTTCAGTGGTTCCAGATTTCAAACAGAGTAAACAATACCACACAGCCTAATAAGTGACATACCGCTGAAATCTGTATTTTAGCCCCTACATCATGCTGTTCTCAGAATACATAGCAAAAAACCTGCTGACAGATTCCCTTTAAATCCTAGGTAAAATAGACTATACAATGTTTTGATATTAAAAATTAATATTTTTATTCAATTATTAAAATAAATATTTATTACAAATTCATAGAAATACTAGGCAAGAGAAAGTCCCATAAATTATAGCAGCAGTTTACCAAAAAGTAAAGTGCTTGATGCAGTGACTACTATTATATATACATATATCTATTTATATAACAAAGTGCACAGTGCAAAATTGAATATCAGAGTGATATGGTATACATGAATAAGATATGGTATAAATGCCTTCACTATTAAAAAATATAAGGTGCTAAAATGTGCTAATTTTATAAAGGGAATTATATGTTCTGTGTGGTCAAAAATAATCGAGGGGTGCCGCTATTCCCTAACGCGCGTTTCAGCGATCCTTTCCTCAGGATGTGCTATCATAGCAACCCCTGAGGAAAGGATCGCTGACACGCGCGTCGGGGAATAGCGGCACGCCTGGATTATTTTTGACCACACAAAAGGTATAATTCCCTTTATAAAATTAGCACATTTTAGCACCTGGGATTCTTATCTAAAGGTTTTTTGATATTTATATACATTTAACGGTTATTTTATACGGAATTTTTAATCATAATATACAATGTTTAGGTAGAGTATTAGGCAATGACGAATATATACTGTACAACTTAACATAGAACGGGGAATCTAGCATTTCTAGACTGAAAGAAAGTCCACAAAGCTCAACTATACCTTTAACCCCTTAGTGACGGGGCCAAATTTTTCAAATCCATCATGTCAGTTTATGTGGCAATAACTCTGGAATGCTTTAACATGTCCCAGTGATTTTGAGATTATTTTTCGTGACACATTGTACTTTATGTGAATGGGAAATTTAGGTTGATATGTTGTGCCTTTATTTATAAAAATATCAGAAACTTGACAACATTTTCAAAAATTTTGTAATTCAAGCTTTGATTGAGTTATTCCTTTAATCCAGACAGTCACACCACACAAAAAAGTCAAAATATCCTTTAATGTCATTAATATGTTAGAAGGTTTAAAAGTGTGGCAGAAATTGCTCATTTTTTCAAGGAAATTTACAAAACTTATTTTTTAGAGACCTGTTCACTGTTCAAATGACTTTGGGGACCTATGTCTTGGAAAACCCCTTAAAGTGATACCATCATTTTATAAACAGCACCCCTCATCATATTCAAAACTCTTGTCAGGTAGGGGTTACATGGCCATAGTTTGTGTCAGACAAGAGAAAAGATCAGCACTCCCTCGAGGCAACAGGGCACTTGGATAATCAGTTTGTAGTGAAGTCAAGAGATTCCAAGACTCGTTTCTACAGCTAATTGCAGTCTGTATTCAACTTACGTCTGGAGGTTTCAGCCTCTCTTGTGCCTACACTGCTGTAGAAAGCCTGGGACAGGATGAATCGACCAGATGTGAGCTGAATAAAGACTGCAATTAGCTGTACAAACGAGTGCTGGGAACTCTTGACTTCACTATAGCTGGTGTCAATAACATCCATTTTGACTGGAGCAGGGTGTTAGTTATATGGGACTCCTTCTGCATTTTCACCTGTCGAGGGATACTATTCACTCATATCTAAGCTCAGTAAAAGACGTATTGGTGGGTCACTAAGTGTTTAAAGAGGTTCTGTAAGAATTAGGTAAAAGAGTGTATAATTCAAACTGCAGCCCATCCTAGTCACATGTCAGTATGGGCTGTATACTGCAGATAGATAGCTTTTGTGTTTAAACTCACAGGAGCTGTATCACGTACCTCAGTCAGCAGCGGGCTGTGATATGTGAAGAAATATTCTAACCCATGTTGTGCTTGACAAGGAGCTTTATAGCAGTGCACAAATGACTACTGCCCAACTGGAAACAAACGTCAGCCCAACCTCAGGAAATATGACACATTGGTCCAGCCGCAGAAAATATATGGCGCATTAGTCCAGCCTCAAGAAATATATGGCGCATTAGTCCAGGCTTAGGAAATACATGGCTCATTAGTCCAGCCTCAGGAAATATATTCTGCATTAGTACAGCCTCAGGAAATATATTCTCATTAGTACAGCCTCAGGAAATATATAGTGCATTAGTACAGCCTCAGGAAATATATAGTGCATTATTCCAGCCTCAGGAAATATATAGTGCATTAGTCCAGCCTCAGGACATATATGGCTCATTAGTCCAGCCTCAGGAAATATATGGCTCATTAGTCCAGCCTCAGGAAATATATGGTGCATTGGTTCAGCCTCAGGAAATATATAGTGCATTATTCCAGCCTCAGGAAATATTTGGTGCATTAGTCCAGCCTCAGGAAATATCATGCATTAGTCCAGCCTCAGGAAATATATAGTGCATTAGTCCAGCCTCAGGAAATATATGAGGCATTAGTCCAGCCTTAGGAAATATCATGCATTAGTCCAGCCTCAGGAAATATATAGTGCATTAGTCCAGCTTCAGGAAATATATGGCGCATTAGTCCAGCTTGAGGACATATATGACGCATTAGTCCAGCCACAGGAAATATATGGCTCATTAGACCAGCCTCAGGAAATATATGGTGCATTAGTCCAGCCTCAGGAAATATATGGTGCATTAGTCCAGCCTCAGGAAATATATGGTGCATTAGTCCAGCCTAAGGAAAGAATAATATGAGGTCATACATCTTCACAAAGAGGGCGCTGGAGATGAGCGTTATGCGCAGGCGCCAACTCCGACGCCATCTTAGTGAAGATATTAGTAAAACGCTTCTATAATAGAGTTAGCATAAATAAAAGATAGGGGGAGGAACAACAGGCAGGGGACAGAAATTACTATCGAAATCCACCCCAGCTATTAGCTAATCGACTGCTGCTGCCATTCAAAAAAGCTGTTCACTTCACAAACTTCACTTGCTTGTATTTCAAAAACTATACACCCAAGCTCACAACTAAAGGTGTGCATAGAATCAGCATGATAGTGCCAGTATAACACCGGCTTTGTTTTATATAGGAAAATCCTGGTGATTGGTGCGCTTTAAGTAGTTTAAACAGCTCCTTATGGGTACTTTGCACATTGCGACATCGCTACTGCGATATCCTCAGGGTCAAATCGAAAGTGACGCATATCCGGCGCCGGTAACGACGTCGCAACGTGTAAAGCCTAGATGCGCCGATAAAGGATCGCAAAAGCGTCGTAAATCGGCGATCTGTGTAGCGTCGGTCATTTCCATAATGTTGCACCAATAGGAGATACGATCTTGTTCCTCGTTCCTGCAGCAGCACACATCGCTGTGTGTGAAGCCGCAGGAGCGAGGAACATCTCCTTACCTGCCTGCACCGGCTATGCGGAAGGAAGGAGGTGGGCGGGATGTTTATGTCCCGCTCATCTCTGCCCCTCCGCTTCTATTGGCCGCCTGCCGTGTGACGTCACAGGGCAGGTAAGTGCATGTGAAGCTGCCGTAGTGATAATGTTCGCTACGACAGCTATCACAAGATATTGCATGTGCGACAGGGTGGGTACTATCGCACTCGGCATCGCTAGCATCGGCTAGTGATGTCGCAGCGTGCAAAGTACCCCTTACACTTTTAAGGCCAATACTAGACAACATTCTATGTTAAAGGATATTGGGTTGTTTTTTTTTCACTTTGGATTGACGTAAATCTGTGATAAGTGATAAATCTGCTATTTAAAGGGAATCTGTCAGCAGGTTTTTGCTATGTAATCTGATATCAGCATGATATAGGGACAGAGACCATAACTCCAGCAATTCCAGTATCAGATAGTTTACTACGTGCAGAACTCATGGTTTTCTCTGCTGCATATTTAGCAGAGCTCACAATGTAGATCCCTACATAACCCCGCCCACACCACTGTATAACAGCTTAATGTGTATATTGTATATTGACAGATAGCTGCTAATCATTGGAGGGCCATGGTTGGAGGCACAAGACACATAGACCTTTATCAATAATCTCCTTCTGATAAAACACTAATTTTATTGAAACAAAAACACACAGCCCAGTAAGTAACACCTTTGAGAGCAGGCTTTTCGCCCTTAAATTATGCTGCTCTCAGATTGCATAGTAAAAACCTGCTGACAGATTTCCTGTAAAATTTCATCATATTTAAAATAAATCCCATTATTACATTTTCAACTTGTCTGTTTGTGAAATAGCTGAGGGATAAGCAATATGAGTGTCATGGCAGCTCTGACTGCTTCTTACAACTTTCTTTTTAAAAAAGATTGATAATTATGCTAGGCTAGGCATTATTAATACGTACATTGCACTTGTTAAGTCTTTAAAGAGAACCTGTCACCAAGTCAAAAATAGTCAGTTTTTGTTCTTATTTAATTTTACCGAGGAGGTGTTGCTCACCGGATTTTCTGGGGGCATGTGTTTAGGCTGCAGCTCTATAATAATAATAATAATAATAATCTTTATTTCTATAGCGCCAACATATTCCGTAGCACTTTACAATTCAGGAGGATCATATACAAACAAGTAACAGTTATAGAAATACAATATTTAGAGGGAAAAAAAAAATACAACCCTGCTCGTGAGAGCTTACAATCTACAATGAGATGGGGGCAGAGGCAAGGTTCAAGTGCTTATTTACAATGACAATCCAACCATCTCACGGAAATGGGGCTGGATAATGGTTTCCTGGACCAGTGGGCCCGAGCCTTGAGATGCCTTTGGGTGCCATGGAGTTTGATGTGGAGCTATGTTGTGAGAGGTTGTAGAGGGACTATGTGAATCGAATCTGATTAGGGAGTGTGATAGGCCGCCCTAAAAAGATGCGTCTTTAGGGTGTGTCTGAAGCTGAGTAAGTTGTGATTTGTCCTAACTTCTTGGGGTAGAGCGTTCCAGAGGGTTGGTGCAGCTCGGAAGAAGTCTTGGATCCGGGAGTGGGAGGTTCGAATTAGTGTGGATGTTAGTCGAAAGTCGCTTGCAGAGCGTAGAGAACGGGTGGACTGATAGACAGAGAGGAGGTTGGAGATGTAGGGGGGTGCTGCACTGTGGAGAGCTTTGTGGGTGAGAACAAGCAGTTTGAATTGGATCCTGTGATATATGGGCAACCAGTGCAATGACTGGCACAGAGCAGAGGCATCCGAGTAGCGGTTAGCCAGATAGGTGACCCTGGCTGCTGCATTAAGGATTGACTGTAGAGGAGAGAGTCTAGTTAGCTCTATGCTAAGTGTGCAATGCCTCTTTGGTAATGACTATAACATTTAGCAGTGAATAAAAATGCCTATTTCTCGCAAACTGTATGGAGAATTAAAAGACAAAATGGAATACCCAGGGGAGCAGTGGGAACAAAACTAGAGCAGAAACGTATTGCTTTTGACCTGGTAACAGGTCCTCTCTAAGCATGTGGGAAAGATTGGTTACATCCCTTGTGCAAGCCATAAAGTTGACCTTATTAGTTGTCACCTATCGCTCCCAGAACAATTTTTGGAAAGCACCTCTTATGTGACTTAACCACTAAATTAACATTTCCTCTTTCATAACAAATATTGTATCCTTATGTGACCACGAGTAATTCCTGTTCCTTCCCAAGATGAATTACTGCAACGCTGTTTATCTGATCTCTTAGTATCACCAGAGAGTACCAGCATTATTAGAAGTGAAATCATCTGCTTTTAATCTATGTGGCAGATGTTCCATTGTCAGCTGTAGAATGGCCAAAATGTGAAAAGGGTCAAGAATCAAATTAACAGTTAATAAGAAGCGAAAACAATCCCAGCATTTACTGCATCAAAGTCAGTATCGAGCCTTTAATGAGTCTTTCCACATGAATTGGGATCAGCTTCCTCTCTGAAGAGGATATTTGCATATTTAGTTTCCCAGAGGAGCTTTGCTTGGCCTATAGCCTCCTTATGCTGGCTTGGCACTCTCTACAAGGAGAAATGTTTCCCCTTAGACAACCTGCTTCAAAGTACAGCTTACACTCATACACACTACCATTGCGTTCACAGTTGGGACACAACACCTCAGTTCTGACAACTGGGGCTGATCGTTTTTGTTTTTGTTTTGGCACTTTATTTTTTTTTTCCTCCCCTTCTTTCCAAGAGCCACAATTTTTTTTTCTGTTGACAAAGCTTTAGTTTTGAATGACACTAATCCCTTTTCACTAGAGTGGTGCTTTAAATCTGATTCCCTTGCTCCTTGTATTCTACTAATCTTCTGATGACTTCTTCTTCTATCTCCGCTGCTATGTTCAGGCTCTGGAAATTTGTGACCTACCGACCGCTCCAGTGTTAGGCCCCCTTCACACGCACGTGCCTCCGTTACGTGCTAGGTCCGTGCACCCATGTACCGGAGACACGGGCACACGTAAACCCATTAAAATCAATGGGTTTATGTGCACGCACGTGTTCAGCCATTGGCCCTTACCTCCGTGTGGAGCAGACGTGAGGCCGTGTGCTCCATACGGAGGCATGTCCATTTTTCTCCGGCAGCACGGGTGTCATTGGGCCTGCACACGTACAACACGGATGTAGTGTGGATGCGGGCCCACATGATACGCGCCGGAGAAACACACGTGTCATTTTGAAAAAAAAAAAGACATACTCACCTCCACCAGCTTTGCAGTCCGCGGCTGTCACCTGCCTCCGACCCCCAGTGAATTTGAACAACGCATCTTCTTCACTGGGGCCGGAAGCAGCATCAGCGGGGCGTGGCCTGTGCCGGACACTGTCATTCAGCACCACAGACAGCTCCGGAAGAAACAGGTAAGGTGGGACTTTCCGTTCTCCTTGTGTTATTACGTATATCACACGGAGAACATGCATGTGCCACAAACACGGCACACGGGGAGCAAATCACCCCTTTAATATGTACGTGAAAAAACGGTTCATTTTTTTCACGTGCATGTGAAGGGGGCCTTACATGGAGAGGGCCAGAGGTCACGACTCAGTACATCACTGAGAGCTGCTTTCTGGCTTGTTCTGGCTCTCATAGACTTGCATTGGGAGTTTGTGACGTAACTTCTGATTTCCAACCAGTCAAAAGTTACTGGAATAATATGGCTCCGTGAGACCGTAGCGGCATCAATAAAAGGTGAAATCCCTGGAGGGTGAGTATATGGCATGGTGCCTACATTTAAAGAGAACCAACCACCAGGATTTTGCTATATGAAGTAAAGGAAGCGCCATACTGGCACTCGGATGCTGAATACAACCATACCGGTTGTAGAAAGATCTGATGCTTGGTTGTAGAAATATCTTTAATCAAAGTTGCAGAAATTCACTACACTTTGATTGATGTGTGCAGCAGCTCAGGCCTTTGTGGGTCAGGTCCTCGGTGTATGTTCCTCCTCCTTCACCTTGTATTGCATGCCCCGTTTTCTTTATTTAAATTTACCAATGTTCCGCCATTGTTGCTGTTGGCGGTGAATGCGCATTGCCACAGTGATTATGTCTTCATTACAATGGCACCATAGTCAGTGTATGCATGTACCGCAATCTCCGGCGCCATTTTATTGAAGACACTGTGGAGAAGACTGAGTGACATCGGCACGGACACAGATTTTCATTTTTTTTACATTTGTGCATGCGCCTCTGCTGCTCATAGTCTTCTCCTCAGTGTCTTCAATAAAATGGCTCTGGAGACCGCGGTATGCGCATGCGCTGACTCTGGTGCCATTTTAATGAAGATATAATTCACATGACAATGTACGCGTTCCACCAACAGCAGCAATGGCAGCACAATATTTAAATAAAAAAGGGGGCATGCAATGCAAGATGCAGGAAGAGGAATATACACCGAGGACACAACCCACAAAGGCCCGCCTCCGATGCACATGTCAATGAAAGTGCAGTACATTTCTGCAATTTTGATTAACGATATTTCAGCAACCAAGCATCCGATCTGTCTATAACAGGCATTCCTGGATTCAGCATCTTAGTGACTGTATGGCATTGTCTTTTCTTCATATCACAAAATCCAGGTGGTTGGTTCTCTTTAAAACACCATTTCAGAGCTGAAATAGAAACGCTTGAGTGTTGCTTTAAGTGAAATGAAATTGTGGAAACAACATAATCCTGCCATTGTTTTTTAGGTTTTGTGGTGATTCTCCAGGTCCGTATCTTTACAAATAAACCGATGATTTCAGCTTTTTTTTTATTTTGTTACTATTTTGTTCACATATTTTTACACCCCCATGGGACTTGAATCAGTGAGTATTATTTTATAAAAAATCCCAATCGGATTGTGTCTGCTATGATATTTTTTTCAATTGGATTCTAACCTGGAATTTCAAAAATGTTCACAGTGTCAGTATGCAATCTGCTTTCAAGATGAGGTTGATAACAATTGAAAAAGTGCAAATAAGCCCTAACTTTTATTTTTCTTCATTCTGCATCTTGCAGATTTTTTGTCTGTTATGGGTTAATGGATCCATTCTATGCCTTACTATCTCTTTGCTTGTGTGCTGTGGTAAAGGCATATATATGTAATGCAGAGTTACACTTATTTTATTGTTTACTGTATTGCTTTTTAATATATCATTAAAATGTTTGACTTCTCTTAATAGGCATCACATTTGGGAGGTTTGTTAGTAGGATAACTTCTAGAAAAATCACCACCCCAAACAAGAGTTTTCTATTTATGAGTCTGACCTAGTTAACGGCACTATTTACTAGTACGTGTATTTAACCTGCACATGAAGCAAATACAACGTGTGTTAGGAGAAAAGAGTAACGTGGTTGTGATTAATTAGCAATCACGACTTGATTTTCACTTTCTTTTTCAAACACTAATGGGCCGACTTATCAAAATGTTATTTCCTGAAACCTTTTGAAAAATACTTCCAGTAGTCACAGAGTTGCCCAACAAGTTTGCCAATTTTGATGTTCTCATGCCAGTTTAATGCAGCTCCATCAAAACGGGTCGTTTTGGGGAGGGGGCTGGATGAGGCGTGGCTTTACCTGTCTGTCAAATTCATTGGAAGTGTTGGAATTTGTTATGCCAGAAATGTTACTCCATGGAGATAAGGTATGCACACCAGTGACTATGCAAGGGGAATACATGAAATAGCAGAAACTGCTGTGTGAATACTGACATGAAAAATTCAATAGCTATATGTAAGAATGAAATGGGAAAAATGGAACCTGCATTACTGCCTTGAATATATGAATAAAGAGAAATTTCGCTACTGAATTGATCAATGCAATAGAGCCCCAACACTACGCCAAAGTATTTCTCTATGTTGGGGTCCCTAGCTTGTGTGTGTCCTCTCATGCAGTTAAAAAAACTTACCGTGTATGGGAAGCTGAGACCCAGGCTATATATACGTATCATGTGGATTGGCAATAGGTGTGGTTGGGGAGGGTTCACAAACGAAAAACTACTAACAAATAAGGAATAACGTTTGGAACTCCATTCTATGTCTGAACTGGGTGCAAAAACCTAAAAAAACATCACTATATGACGATAAGGTATGCACACCAGTGACTATGCAAGGGGAATACATGTAATAGCAGAAACTGCTGTGTGAATACTGACATGAAAAATTCAATAGCTATATGTAAGAATGAAATGGGAAAAATGGAATCTGCATTACTGCCTTGAATATATGAATAAAGAGAAATTTAGCTACTGAATTGATCAATGCAATAGAGCCCCAACACTACGCCAAAGTATTTCTCTACGTAGGGTCCCTAGCTAGTGTGTGTCCTCTCATGCAGTTAAAAAACATTCACACCTATTGCCAATCCACATGATACATATATATAGCCTGGGTCTCAGCTTCCCATACACGGTAAGTTTTTTAACTGCATGAGAGGACACACACTAGCTAGGAACCCCAACGTAGAGAAATACTTTGGCGTAGTGTTGGGGCTCTATTGCATTGATCAATTCAGTAGCTAAATTTCTCTTGATTCATATGTTCATGGCAGTAATGCAGGTTCCATTTTTCCCATTTCATTCTTACATATAGCTATTGAATTTTTCATGTCAGTATTCACACAGCAGTTTCTGCTATTACATGTATTCCCCTTGCATAGTCACTGGTGTGCATACCTTATCTCCATATAGTGATGTTTTTTTAGGTTTTTGCACCCAGTTCAGACATAGAATGGTGTTCCAAACGTTATTCCTTATTATTTAGAAATGTTACTCCAGTCCTCCTATGCAGAGACACATTATAGATAAGATGCGCCAAATTCCTTAATTGGCATCTTATTCGAATGAATTTTTCTGCATCTTATTCTTGCACACTCCTTATGAGGATTGGCATACGAAACGCCAATCGTAATGAATCGGGTCCCATAAATACATAAAAATACAAGGGAATCAAAAGAAACAAACATATTTCATATCTTCTTCAAAGAAATGTTAGCCACTTGGAAAATTGTAGTGTGCCATATGTGATTTAACAATAACTCATTTTGAAAATGTTCAGCAACAGATAATTACTTACTCTTAACAATATCTTTTTCAATTCGACCTTCTCTTGGCACCTTACTAGCGTCAAGAAAATAGATTTGTCACATTGTGATCTCTGAACCAGAGCCCTGTGAATCTAATCCTATACGCGGGCAACCCTGGCTCCTCTTCTGAATATTGGGTCCAGCACAATGTAATAAATGCATCACAACGCAATGACGTTGAGCAAGCCTACTAATCAGAAGTGGCGCCGGAAATCCAGGCAGATATGAGGACATTTGTAGGTATGTTGTCTTGCAGTTACAGATTACTATAATGGCCACTGGATCTGGCCTTTTGCTTAACTTCAAATATTACCCACACTTTATCATGACATAAAGAACTTTGCTCCATGGCAGTCCATTCATTATAAAAGTAGTTACTGTGACGCAGTAAAGGGTATGGTGATTAATGGGAGCTAAATCCCTCGTAGCATGTGCTCTGTGCACTGGTGAGCAGCAATGAAGAGGTTAATTCCGGCCTGGATCTTCTCTGCTAGGTCAGGTTCTGAGGTGACACAGGTGCGTAATTAGCACAACATAAAAAGTCAGCCAGAACTTCTCAGTGGGTGGGTGGTTGGACTGGAGAGCTGAAGGAGACTTTTGTTGGGAAACCTATGTCTATGTGGACTGGTATGTCCAGGACTCTTTGCTGGGCTGAAGCCAAGCTGAACTTTCTTTTCCTTTTTGTATTTCTTTAGACTGTTTATGTATGTTTATGGTGCATGCAATAAAACACTGACCCTTTTTTGGGACTGTAAACCCATCTAAGGCTATATGCGCACGCAGCGTTTTTTTGACGCTGTGTTTTTGTGCATTTTTGGCTGTTAAAAACGCACAAAAATGCATAAAAACTCACCCACGGTAAAAACGCACAAAAACGCACACGTTTTGGTGCGTTTTTGGCTGCGTTTTGCTACGTTTTTGATCTCTGCATTTTTCTGCTTTTTTCAAATGCATTGCAGGGGGGGGAAACGCAGAAAAATGCAGGAAAGAATTGACTTGTCCATTTTTTTTTTAAGCTCAAAAACGCAGCTTAAAAAAAAAGTTGTGTGTGGACAACAAAAATAAAAACTCATAGACTTTGCTGGAGAAGCAAAATCATGCAGTTTTGAGCCCAAAAACTCACAAAAAAACGCACCCGAAAAACGCTGCGAAAAAGGAGCAAAAACGTACTGTGCGCACATAGCCTAAGCCTCCTTACTGCGTCCCTGTCATCACCTACCAGAGCTGAATCTCTACATTACCTAAAGTACAAATGCAATAGAGACAATAATAAAATAGATATACACAGATAATAATCAAATGTGTGTTCACACTGATATGGTGCAAGATTACCACTATGTGAAAGGTTTTCAAGACCTATTGCATCTGCACCAGAAACTTGGAATGACTCCTATTATCAGATTGGGAGCTGTGTCTCAATACAAAGGACACCTCACCAGTAAGTAAACAATTGCAGCGGTAAAATGCATGTGTTGGGTTGGGGGCTGGGTAAGCACTATTATGGGGTCACTTATCTCCTGTTATGCTGTCTCTCCTTGGAACATTTCGTTGAACGCTCATTTACCGATAATCGTTCCGTGTAAACAGTTTGCCGATCAACTGAAGAACGTGCAAAATGCTCGTTTAGTGGGTGAAGTGATTTTTTGGTTTGCCTAAAAGAATATTGTTTTTGGCAGCACATCATCCTTGTCTAGAACAATAGCTTTGTATGTGCAGAGAGCGATCTATGACGATGGGCATATGAAGTTCAGTCTGCATGTGTAAACAGGTTATTAGACAACCACCGACCAGAATTCCAACCTCACATTGGGTGTAGTTAATGATCCGTTAAACTTGACCAGTTACTTATTTACTTATCTGGTGATGTTATACTGGTATTATGATATAACTGCTGATATTATTACAAGTTGGAAGCCATTACAAGTTTGTGCATACTGTACTTGTTAGCTCTTGAAGACCTTTGGACATACATTGTGAGATATTGCTTGTTGTCTGACTTGTACGCATAGCACATCTGGATTGCCTGCACTTATGCTTTATATAAGGTGGTAATCTTACCCATATCAGTGTGCACTCTCCCTTTTTATCTGTGTATGTCCATTTTATCATTTTCTGAATTACATTTGTAGATAATAAAGTGAATCATTTTTAAAATGTATAGAGCTATGTATACTCTTGCTGTATGGGAACTGCTAGTAATGCGTGGAGAGTCATACCTAATGATTAGTGTCTAGAGCATATTGAAGTGCTTGAAAAATCCTTTACATCCAAAAAACGTGGCGCTGATCCCCAAATATATTATATCAGAAGAAATTTTATTCGGCTACTATAAAATATTACATAAAATATTACAACGCGTTTCGCTTAAAAATCTTAAAAAAAGACAGCCTTCTTCAGGTAAAATAATGTTATTTTACCTGAAGAAGACTATCTTTTTTTTAAGATTTTTAGCCGAAACGCGTTGTAGTATTTTATAGTAGCCGAATAAAATTTCTTCTGATATAATATATTTGGGGATCAGCGCCACGTTTTTTGGATTTGAAGTTTTTTCCAAGCTCTTCAATTTACCGGTTTCCTGTGGAGGTGATTCACAAATTATCAAATCCTAGTGAGCAGCAGATCAGCACACAGATTGTGGAGATTGATCCTAAAGGGATCTATGGGTTTGATCTAACTTGAAAGAATGTGAGTGCAATTTGTGCACATTTCTTAATCATTATTTATGCATTTGAACTACTACATATAGAGTGGTGCCGTGTGTGTCCCTTTTTATTTTAAACCCCTCAAGGTTCACCCTCATGTCTAGGGCATATGGCAGGGTTGCGTGTATATAATTATGGCAATAGATTCTGTGATTTATTTGAATTAGTGTTTCTTAGGGCTCAGGATTACACGATACTGGTCTACCACAAGGGAATTCACGCTTTACACCTGACTGGTGTCTTTCTACATGGGTCTATATTGAACCCGTTAAGCATGATGAAGGACACAACACCTGAAATGCTGTAACTTAAAGTTATTGTGAATACTTACCTTTCATTGAACGCTCTTTTGTATTGGAATTCATTTTGTCAAAAAGGCATCTTGAAGCCTAACCTTAACTATGGAGTGTTGTTCCCCAATGATGTTGATTGGGTAATGCTTGATCAATAGCCATCCTATAAATTATAATTTTATCAAGATGGGAGTAGTGCTGCTTGAACACCCCCTTTCATAATATTATTTACTTTAATGACTTAGAAAGTAAAATTGAAAAAGTAACCAAAAAAATCTAACCTTCTGATAGCTTTCTAGTTGCTAATGATTGTAAAGAGACAACATGTAATGTGCAATGCCGACTTCCAAGTTTTACCACCTTTTGTCTTTTCAGAAGTGGTCTTCTCTATGTGGCACCATATTCTGCAGCCTCGATAATGCATTTTTTATGGTCTGTCACTTCTAAAACTATAATAATATTGATATGATTGAATTCCCATCTCCTATACCTCAGTATGTCCATTTTGAAATACATGGGAATATTTTAGGTATAAACATTTACAATGAATATGTAGAATGCCGGTGACGCTAACCTTCTACCAGTTACATCCCCTGAATTGTATTTGAAATCTTGAATGAAGCTGAAGAAACAAGCAAGGGTATATAGAATAATGGTAAGGAAATAATGTTAGCTGATTTATGACACACTATAATTACCATTAAGACTCAACATTTCAGATTTGATAACCATGCAGTTTAATATATTTTAACATGCATACAATATAATCCAAAGAAAAATAATTCATATGATCAGTAAGGCTAGTTTCACACTTGCGTTGTTTTCCTTCAGTCACAATCCGCCATTTTGGAAAACAGCGGAATCCGTTAACGGATTCTGCTGCTTCCCATAGACTTGTATGGATGACGGATTGCGAGTGATGGACCTGCGTTGCTTCCGCTGGCCGACGCTGCGTTGCTTCCGCCGGGCGGCAGGAACGCAGCATGTAACGTTTTTTGAGCAGCGGAATCCTTAGGATTTCGCTGCGCATGCGCTCTCTGGCTCCCTGCACACGTAACCAGGGTACACATCGGATTACTAAGCATAGCACTTTGCTTAGAAACCCGATATTTACCCTGGCTACATGTGCAAGGAGCCAGCGCTAAGCGGTGTACGCTGGTAACCAAGGTAAATATCGGGTAACCAAGCAAAGTGCTTTGCTTAGTTACCCGATATTTACCCTGGCTACGTGTGCAGGGAGGCAGTCACTTCCCCGCTTGGCTCCTCCCCCTCCCGCACTCCACTGCGCATGTACACACACACTCACACTCACCTGTCCCCAACCATGCAGTCCCTGCGGCACTGACGTCCTCAGCACCATGGCCTCGCTCGGCTACACCCACCCCGCAATCCGCCCCCCGCACACATTCTCAGCGGCCGAACAATCAGCTGATCACCTGACGGCCAGCTGCTGTGAGTGATCAGCTGATCACCCAGCGGCCGGTTATTGTGAACGATCAGCTGATCCCCGGCTGCTTTGAGCGATCAGCTGATCACCCGGCGATCGGCTGCTGTGAGCGATCAGCTGATCACCTGGCGACCGGCTGCTGTGAGCGATCAGCTGATCACCCAGCGGCCGGCTATTGTGAACGATCAGCTGATCGCCCGGCTGCTTTGAGCGATCAGCTGATCACCCGGTGATCGGCTGCTGTGAGCGATCAGCTGATCACCCGGCGGCCGGCTATTGTGAACGATCAGCTGATAACTCGGCGGCCTGGTGATCAGCTGATCGTTCACAATAGTCTGCCGCCGGTAAAACTGTAAGAAAAAAAAATGCAGATTTCGTTGTTTTGTACGATCCGTTGCATCCGTTGTGCCACTATATGCAACACATCCGTTGCACCCGTCACACAACGCAATGTAACGGATGCCGTTCAACGCAAGTGTGAAACTAGCCTTAGAGTTAAATCAAAATTCATGGCACATAAGAATGTAAAAAGATTAGTAATGATAGTTAAAAAATTCATCAATGTCATAGCTTGAGGAGAAATGAAAAGGGAACAGTTACCCTAGTGCAGGGGTACCCAACCTGTAGCTAGGAGCCACATGTGGCTTGTGGGCCAAAGATATCTAGCTCACAGCTGTGCTAGTTTGGTGTCTTAACACCACATCTAACAAATACGAAGAGCAGGTTTTCAGATAATGACTTTTGTGAGTAGCTCTGCACAAAAGAGCAGATCTAGATTGGGGGTAAGGCAGAAACCTCTGGATCTCTGAGTACCGACTTATTGTGATTGCTGTGGAAATGTTGTGGCTATCATTATACCAGTAGCTTGGGGCTCTGGGTGTCACTAATTTGAGGGGGCGACAGCTGAATGTGGCTTACAACCCTCTCTCAGAGCAGACTGTGACTCGCGACCTTCTCTCAGAGCAGACTGTGACTCGCGACCTTCTCTCAGAGCAGAGTGTGGCTCACAATCCTCTCTCAGAGTAGACTGTGGCTCGCGACCTTCTCTCAGAGCAGAGTGTGGCTCACAACCCTCTCTCAGAGCAGATTGTGACTCGCGACCTTCTCTCAGAGCAGAGTGTGGCTCACAACCCTCTCTCAGAGCAGACTGTGACTCACGACCCTCTCTTAGAGCAGACTCTGACTTGCGACCTTCTCTCAGAGCAGACTGTGGCTCACAACAATCTCTGAGCAGACTGTGGCTCGCGACCCTCTCTCAGAGCAGACTGTGACTCGTGACCCTCTCTCAGACCAGACTGTGACTCGCGACCCTCTCTCAGAGCAGAGTGTGGCTCACAACCCTCTCTCAGAGCAGACTGTGACTTGCGACCTTCTCTCAGAGTTGAATGTGGCTCTCAAGGTTGTGTTTAGAGCTAAGGTTTGTCTTAGGGTTAGGTTTAGGCTTAAGACTTAGGGGTACTTTGCACACTATGACATGGCAGCTGCGATGTCGTTGGGGTCAAATCGAAAGTGATGCACATCCGGCGCCGCTGTCGATATCGGAGTGTGTAAATCGTTTTTGATACGATTAACGAACTCAAAAGCATCGAAATCGTATCATCGGTGTAGCGTCGGTCATTTCCATTATTTCGGAAGGACCGATGTTACGATGTTGTTCCTCGTTCCTGCGGCAGCATACATCACTGTGTGTGAAGCCGCAGGAGCGAGGAACATCTCCTACCTGCGTCCTGCGGCTCACGCCGGCTATGCGGAAGGAAGGAGGTGGGCGGGATGTTTACGTCCCGCTCATCTCCGCCCCTCCGCTTCTATTGGCCGCCTGCCATATGACGTCACTGTGATGCCGCACGACCCGCCCCCTTAGTAAGGAGGCGGGTCGCCGTCCAGAGGGACGTGGCAGGGCAGGTAAGTCCTTGTGAAGCTGCCGTAGCGATAATGTTCGCTACGGCAGCTATAACACAATATCGTATGTGGGACGGGGACTATCGCGCTCGGCATCGCAAGCATCGGCTTGTGATGTCGTAGTGTGCAAAGTACCCCTTTGGGATAAGGATAAACTTTAGAGTTAGACTTGGGGCAAAAAATTGTTAAATTAAAAAAAGTAGAAAAAAGATGTATACATTTTAGCAAAAAAAATGTAAACAAAAAAGGAAGGGCAATGTGAAAACTTCTTACATGATTATTTTCCTCAACTTATATTACATGTACTTGAGGGGTAAGTGGCTCAATACTGGACTGGTGGATGGAACTCTGGGAGCACTAACAGGTCACAGATTAGGAGGTCCAAAATACTTGCCTTACCCTGGACACTGGCAACCCACACTATGCCACTGAAATACATCCTAAATTTATATGTTTGAAACCAAACGATTCAAATGTATATTGATTCCATGAGCCTTGAGATCTGCTCAGATGAAAACGCAGACAATACTACAAATAAGCACTGCATTAGAGTTAGGGGACCCAGTCGTATGTGTGTATGAGTTGTCATAGATTGTTGTGGGTCTTTTTCACTTGGTAAGTGTTGTTATGAAGTTGTATCACCTTTAATGCTCTGCTGTAGATTAATATTTAATCTGTGATATAAACGACTCATTCAGATACTTGTCCCTTGACATCATTATCTGAGTGGTGGGAATCCGACTTTCATCACCCCTATGATTAGCTAATTGAAGGGGCTGCAGTTTAGTTCCATACGTACATACAGGTACATACAGAACAGACCATAAACCTTAACAGAGTAACCCTTGTTTTCATTTTTTATTTAGTAAATATATAGTACACATGAAAATAAGAAACTGATCAGAGAAATCTGCTTCTTTCTTCTCATGTACGGATCATTCATTCTCAAAATTCTCAGTTCTTGGGTAAAACCTGTCTTCAATAAATAGACTTTTATATTACTGAGATAGGAGATAACAGTTGGTGCTCATAAAGTTCTATCGAGACCTGGAACTGTCATTGTAGGAGAACTTGCAGTCTGTATCTGCCTCTAGCTCCTCTCTCCTGCTCCCACCTCCTGTCACGATCGCTTCCCTGCATGTCATGACCAGTCACAACCTTTGGTCTGGAGCTTTTTATCTGGCTCTCTTCATTTAAATGGGTTTCATTTCTCTTGCCACTGAAGTGGTTAAGTGCCAGTTTTACTATTGCAACTTTTCCAAACCAGTTCCTTGCTGAATGATCAGCTGCACTTACTAAGTAGTCATGCCCTTCAGCTTTAAATAGTGGGGTATCCCATCATTCCCTGCTGAAGATACAAAGTCATTTGTGTCCTGGCCGCCTTTGAGGAAGGTCCTGCAGGTCAAGTTCCTGTGCTCAGGCAATATCCTTTTGTTTGTAAATTTTCTCCCTGTTTGTCTTTACTTCCCTTGTGTGTTGTTAGTGCAGTGGTGAGGTCTAGTGAAGCCCATCTACCCCTCACTAGTCAGGGTTACTATAGGGTCTTCATAGGTTACCAGTTTCTGTTCAGTGACAGTTGCGGAGACTGTATAGGGACTGGTGAGGAGAGAAGGGACTTGCGGCAGGTGATGTTAGGAGGTGCCCACCTACTCCTTTCACTAGTTCCAGGGCCTCCCGTTGTTTTTATATCCCCAGTACCCCCCTTTTCTTGTGCTTTTTTGTTGTGCTTCAGACCCACATAGGTCTGAACGCACCTCGCAACCCTTGCTACACCCGGCAAGCATAACACCTCCCCTCTTCACAGAATATTATTAGCACCAACTGTCATCTCCTGTCTCAGTAATAGGAAATATTTTTCCCTGAATACAGATATTACCCTTGGAATTTCCAGTGAAAGATCAATCCAGGAGGAGAAAGAAGCAGATTTGTCTGATGAGATATCTTACAAATCTGCTTAGCTTCATGTGTACTATTGATTTTTTTATATAAAAATTTAAATGATAGTTACTGTAATAAAAGTAGAAAATGACTGTTAGTAATGATAATTAGTAATCAGAAATAATAAAACACAGTATTTAAAATAAGACCAACATACCTGTAAAATAAGTTTTTTTCATATTGTCCTAATTAATCAACAAGGAAAGTTTATTTTTGAGCATACAGACAATGATAATAATAGCTGTCAGAAGATGCATGATGTATTTTGTATGAGGTTGATCTCTGTGTGGAAGTAGGCTGCTGTTGTCACAAAGATCAATAATCCACTTGACAGTGACGTTTTTAGAATGACTACAATACATATGCCCACTGACTTCACCCTGTAAGCGCATTATTCAAGAGAAAGCAATTGTTGCTAATCCGTATTGACTGTCCGTCGCAAGCAAACGGTCCTATTCAATTGCTATGTATCTTGTGAATGCAATATGTGAAAGTAGTGAATTCTCATTTTTGTAAACATCCACCTGATGTCATAGGCCAAATTATCACGAAGGGCAAACACTTTGCTAATCCGTTTCACACTGTTGCATATGAGTTGATTGGTTGTATAATGAATAATTCTTATAAGACAAGGCCAGCATTCATATAGTATTAAATTTGTATATGTATGCTGTGGCCAATATACATATTCAGTTGAAACCAGAAGGTTACATACACTATCTAAAAAGACACATCTGCATGTTTTTCTCACTATCTGACAATGAATCAGAATAAACCTTACCTGTTTTACGTCAATTAGGAACCAAAATCTAATATATAAAGCTCAGTGTATGTATGTATGTGTATGTCCGCTAAAGGTCGCATTTACAATCATGACATTTTGCACAGACGCCCCATGTGACCCAGGGAGCGTCATAGACTATGTTTTGACTGGAAAAATTAACCCCGCGCTTAACAGTTACTCTCAAAAATCCTGCATCCATTAAACTGAATAGGTGGAAGCTGCAGGCTATTAATAGCAACCGTCAGTGGTTGCTATAGGAACAAAATAAACTGTTAGTAAAAGAAGCTTATGTGTGAGGTAATAAGATGTCAGTGGTGAGACAGAGAAAGACAGAAAGAGACAGACAGAGACAGACATGGAAAGAGACAGATGGGCAAAGAGACAGATGGGCAAAGAGACAGATGGGCAAAGAGACAGATTGGCAAAGAGACACATGGGCAAAGATACAGATGGGCAAAGAGACAGACCTGGAAAGAGACAGACCTGGAAAGAGACAGCTGGGCAAAGAGACAGCTGGGCAAAGAGACAGCCCTGGAAAGAGACAGCCCTGGAAAGAGACAGACCGGGCAAAGAGACAGACCGGGCAAAGAGACAGACCGGGCAAAGAGACAGACCGGGCAAAGAGACAGACGGGGAAAGAGACAGCCCTGGAAAAAAACAGACCGGGAAAGAGACAGACGGGCAAAGAGACAGACGGGCAAAGAAACAGACGAGCAAAGAGACAGACCTGGAAAGAGACAGACCTGGAGAGAGAAAGACCTGAAAAGAGACAGACGGGGAAAGAGACAGACAAAGACAGATGGGGAAGGAGACAGACGTGGAAAGAGAGAGACAGACACACACATAAAGATAGAGAGAGACAGACAGACACAGAGATGGCGACAGACTGATACAAATACAGACAGAGAGATAGAAAAAGACAGACAGAGACATAGACACAGACAGACAAAAAAAAGGCACAAACAGACAGACAGCGAAAAACAGACAGAGACTGGGAGAGAGACAGAGAGACAGTTACTATCCTAGGCAACGCCCGGGTACTACAGCTAGTTATTTATATTTGCCAAATGCCAGAATAAAGAGAATGTTTTAAGGCATTTTTATTACTTTCTGCAAAGTCAAAACTTTACATACACTAGGAGTACTATGTCTTTAAACAATATGGGACAGCCCATATGATGTTGTCATGTCTTTGGAAAATTCTGATAGGTTTATTGGCAACATCTGAGTTAATTAGAGACACACCTGTGGATGTATTTTAATGCACACCTGAAACACACTGCTTCGTTATGTAGCATTATGGGAAAGTCTAAAGAAATCAGCCAAGATCTCAAGAAGAGAATTGTGAACTTGCACAAGTCTGGTTCATCCTTAAGTGCAATTTCCAGATACCTGAAGGTGCCTCATTCATCTGTACAAACAATTATATGTAAGTACAAACAAGATAGGAATGTCCAGCCATAAAAGTGCTTTGCTCAGACATGTACATATCAACCCAAGAAGAAAAGCAAAAGACCTTGTGAAGATGCTGGCGGAAGCTGATAAGATTGTCTTTATCCACAGTGAAACAAGTACAGTATCCACATGGGCTGAAAGGCCACTCTGCCAGGAAGAAGCCATTACTCCAAAACAAACATAAAAAAGCCAGATTAATGTTTGCAAGTGCACACAGGAATAAACACCTTCATTTTTGGAGACATCCTGTGGTTTGACGAAACTAAAATTGAATTGTTGGCCATAATGACCATCGTTACATTTGGAGGAAAAAGAGAGAAGATTTGAAGCCTAAGAACACCATCCCAACTGTGAAACACGGATGTGGCAGCATTATGTTGTGGGGTTGTTTTGCTGCAGGAGGGACTGGTGCACTTCACAAAATAGATGGCATCACGAGGAAAAAAGATTAAGTGGTGACACTGAAGCACCATCTCAAGACATCATCCAGAAACTTAAAGCTTGGGTGGAGATGAGTCTTCCAAATGGACAATGATCAGAAACATACTGCCAAACTCGTTACAAAGTGGTTTAAGGATAACAAAGTCAATGTGTTGGAGTGGCCATCAGAAAGCCTTGATCTTAATCCTATTGAAAATTTATGTGCAAAGCTGAAAAGGCAAGTGCGAGCAAGGCGACCTACAAACATGGCTCAGTTACACCAGTTCGGTCAGGAGGAATTGGCCCAAATTCAGACCATAGAACATGTCTCCAAAAATGTAGGTCTTTGTTCCTATGTACATGCTGTGTATGTATGGCCATGTAAAAAGGCAGAGACTCACTGATGATTGGGTGCGAAAAAAAAATTGGACGGCACACGGACCATCCGTATGCTGTCCAATTTTTACATATATATTACCATTCTGTAACCTAGAACACTGCAAATGGTCCTGTAAATGATTGTGAAATAATAGTAGCTGAGAAAGAAAACACATCAAATGGATGGTAGGAGAGAAAAAAAGTTTGCCTGACATGATCAATAACATAACAAAAAGTATCCCCAACAGGAGGAAGATCAAATATCTAGACAACACCAAGAGAAAAAGCCTAAAAAAAAAAAGCTATCAACCACCAAGATGACCACAAAATTCCTGACTATCAACGTCAATGGGTTAAACTCACCACAAAAAAGGTTTCTCATATGGAGGGACATCCAATAATTCAAAGCAGATATAATTGGACTACAGGAAACGAAATTCGCCCTAGAAAAAACACCCAAATTTGAACATAAATCATTCCCAACAATCCTTCTCTCTTCAAATGAAAAGAAAAAATCAGGTGTGGCTCTCATTATAAGAGACTCAATAAGATTTGAAGAACTGAAAACGATAATTGACCCAGAAGGTAGATATCTAATAGTTATCTGCAAACTAAATAACACTACATACACACTAGCCAACATATACGCTCCCAACAAGGGACAAATTACCTTCCTAAATAGAGTACTATCTTTAATTAGATCACACCAAAGGGGATCTCTTTTACTTTTCGGAGATTTTAACGCCATACCTAACCCTACTTTCGACTCTTCCAACAAAGGCAGGGTACTGAATGTCACTCTTGATTCTTTGATGAACCGAGAGGAGCTATACGACATCTTTAGATGCCTAAATACAACCTCAGTAGAATATACTTATTATTCAAACCCCCACAGATCCTTTTCAAGAATTGACCTAGTCCTTTCTGACATCAACACCTTACAGAAAATTAAACAAATTACCATTCACCCTAGAGTGTGGTCAGACCACTCTCCCATCACATTTGAAATCCTCACCAATCATCACATAAATAAAACTTGGAGAGCTAACTCGTTTCTATTCGCCCACCCAGACCATAGCCTAAAAATACAAGATGATTTAAAAAATTATTTCAAATATAATGACATAGAGATATTTTCTATCACAACTCTGTGGCAAGCCCATAAGGCAGTCATCAGAGGAACCCTGATCCAACTTAACGCTAAGATTAATAAAATTAAACAAAAGAAAACTGAAGAGATTGTAAATAAAATTAGAGAACTAGAAAATTCACAAGCAAATAGTCCATCAGATGACACACAAAAAAAAATTTTAAAACTCAGACTAGATTTAAAAACCATTCTCTCAAACGAATACGAAAGATTCATACTGACCTCAAAATCCAATTTTTACCATCTCATGAATAAACCTTTGGGTTTTTTAGCCAGAAGAACAAGAATTCTGAGATCTAAGACCAAAATCTTACAGATAAGAGATAAGGACAACAAAATTTACAAAAATCCAAAAGACATTTCACTAGAATTTGAGGAATTTTTTAACAACCTATATAACTTAAAAAATAATAAACTAGAAGACAAACCCACTAAGGAAGACATCAATCAATTCCTTGACAAGATTCAGTTACCCTCTCTGTCTAACGAAGATTTAAATTTTCTAAACACCCCATACAAAAACAGTGACATAATGGCTACAATAAACTCTCTAAAACAAAATAAAGCACCAGGACCAGATGGAATTCCCAATGAGTACTACAAAAAGTTTGCTATAATCTTAACCCCATATTTAACCACCCTCATCAATGAACTATCACTAGGCTTAAAATTACCTGAAGAGATGCAAGAAGCCACTATATCAGTTTTGTATAAAGAAAAGGGAGACAGAGATCTCATTGGAAACTATAGACCCATTTCGCTCCTAAATTCTGACCTGAAAATATTGGCAAAAACCCTAGCCACCAGACTACAAAAAATAGTACTGAACCTTATACACAAAGATCAAGTGGGGTTCATTGCGAACAGAGGAGCAGAAGACGCTACCAGACGAATCCTAAACCTACTCACTCACTCAGGGGAAACTAAGACTCCCACAGTCTTTATCACAATTGATGCTGAGAAGGCATTTGACCGGGTTCAGTGGAACTACTTACTTCAAACTTTAAAAAAATTTGGCTTCAATGGGAGGGTATTAGACCTTATAAAATCATTCTACTCAAACCCGTCTGCAAGAATTTTAACAAATGGTCTCCTCTCGGGTAAAATCAACCTCTCGAATGGAACAAGGCAGGGGTGTCCTCTTTCCCCATCATTGTTCGATCTTTTCATTGAGCCCTTGGCGAAAAGATCAGGATGGACAGCCGGATTAGGGGCGTCCCTGCTAATAACAGACAATTCAAAGTGTCACTTTTCGCAGATGACATCCTACTCTCTCTAACGGATCCACTGAACTCGGTCAAACAGACCTTGGAAGTTTTTAAAGAGTTCTCAAGGGTCTCATTATATAGGGTCATTATGGATAAAACCCAGGCTATGCACCTCAATCTGGATCAGGATCTATTAAAAGTCCTACAATCTGAAATCAAATTTCAGTGGAATGTGGACAGCATGTCTTATTTAGGAATCAAACTAACAAAAAACACAAAGGACTGCGCTAACCAGAATATTACTGACATTTATAATAGCATCCAAAAAGATCTACAACATCTGTCCAAAGTAGAGCTTTCCTGGTTAGGAAAAATAAACACATACAAAATGCTGGAACTTCCCAAGCTACTTTATATATTCAGAACTATCCCATTACCAATCAAGAAGAAGCTTATACAAAAACTCCAAACTCA
Source organism: Anomaloglossus baeobatrachus (assembly GCF_048569485.1). Classification (NCBI taxonomy): domain Eukaryota; kingdom Metazoa; phylum Chordata; class Amphibia; order Anura; family Aromobatidae; genus Anomaloglossus; species Anomaloglossus baeobatrachus. Next base: position 389,027,606 of record NC_134355.1, on the reverse strand, counting down.
ACTAACATCTTTTGTATGGGGTAAAACTAAACCTCGAGTAGCACAATCTACCCTAAACAAAAGCAGAATCAATGGGGGGTTGGGGATGCCAAACATAATGGCCTACTATCAAGCAACGACTATTAAAAGCAGCCAGAAGTATTGGAACAGAGGTGATAAACCTGCATGGGTGGGACTTGAAGATTCTTACTGTCTAAATATAGAAGTTGGAGACCTGGTGGTGGCCTACCTATGCGACTCTAAAAAGCGACTACCTAAGGAGGTCATCACCAGGAACTCAATAATAACATGGAGGAAATTTGGAGCCCAATCTAGAAAAATACACGGCACTGAATCAATAGGTTGGATGAAGATCGAAACTCTTTCTGCGTTCTCACCAAGATTAAAGCTCTCTTAAAGAATCCAAATAATCAAAACACTTGGAAAACCAAATATATCTACCAAATTTATAATGAAGACACAAATCTCCGTAACTTAAAACACTTGGAAAAGTGGAAAATCGAGTTAAAAATCTCAGAAAATCAGTTTGAAGAAAGATTTCAAAACTCATTGGCCACAGTCTACAAAAATATACCTTGCGTTGCTCTTATAGAAACCAATTATAAGATAATAACCCGCTGGTATTACACACCCCATAAATTGCATTTAATTAACCCAGACACCTCAAACAAATGCTGGAGAAACTGTGGAAATTCAGGCAACATAACTCACATATTTTGGTCGTGTCCAAAAATTAAGAATTTCTGGAGAGACATTCAATCACTTATAATGTCCATTACACAGCTAGATGTAACTCTAACTCCAGAATTAGTTCTTCTTCTCTTAAACATTGAAGCGATACCTAAACATTTTAGGCCCATAGTAATACATATTTTACTAGTGTCCACTAATCTCATTGCATCCAAATGGAAAAGTGAGAAAGCTCCTAATATTCAAGAAGCTAAGGAGAAATTAACTCTACATAAAACTTTAGAGTACTACTATGCCATAAAAAATAATACTCAAACAAAGTACCTCACCAAATGGGACCCATGGCCAGAGCCCAATCACCGACAGACTATATAGCCCAACTGACGTTAAGAAAACACTAACTATATTCGAGAAATACAAGCTCACTAAAAATTCCAGGCTTGAAGCTCTAGTCTTTGATACCTCCCTGATCTAAAACTCACTAGAATTATATGTTTCTGATCTTGCAAATTTGCTGGACTGTCTACGGAATCCATGTCAGGACGTTGTTAATTTTATTTGTTGTTTAGTTATATTTTGCAAAAAGTTAATTCATAAGCAAACTGGAGAGTCAAAATATGTGCATTTTCTTAACCTTGCTTTACTATCTATATGTCCTTAAATTTTGTAACGCATGATTTCAAGATTTGTTAACTACAAAACCTAATAAAAATAATTTGAACAAGGAGAGAAAATAAAGTCACACGCGCCTAGCACTCGCATGACATATAGAATACCAAAAGGATTTCACTTGTCCAACTTTTCTGGATGAAAATTGGACCGAATTATTATACGCCGGTGTGAGAGAACCCTAATTTTCAGAATAGTCATCAGCAAATGTTCCTTTATGTTTATTTGATGGTAAAAAGTTCCCTGGCATTAATAGATCACAGACACTGTTCGATTCTACTTACTCATCTACAAAAAAGATTACCTAATAAGGTCTCATGTTCTAAACAAACCTTTGTGCGTAGAGGACCGCATGGGGCATATTTTGCTTTGCTTCTATGAGAGAGGAACGTGTGGCAGGATCACAGGGAATATTTTGGATTTTCTGTTGCTTTGCTGTCTTAGCTTTTTCTGTGCTCTCTGCTTTGTGTTTGCTTGTTCTCTGGATCACGGTCAGCACAAGTGAGTACATATCCTACTCTAATGAATTATGACATGAGGCTTGTATGTCTGAAGCTAATTGCTTGCTATTTTGGCTTTGCAGTATGAACAGTATTAATTATATTTTTATTTAAATTTATATTCAGTTATATATTACTAATAATTGTTTTCAAATATTCAGTGATGTACTGTAATGTGATAAAGTTTGATCATATGGTATTTAGCAAAACTGGTGACTGCTGTCTAATATAATAGTGCCTTCATCAATATAAGCTATTTGCGTATGTAGTCTGTCACACTTTCCTCCACCCACTATGAAGCACATGCTTATTTCTTCTTTCAAGTTATGTTTGACACCTAAATTAATGGTTCTCTCCTATTGTCCATCACAATCACATTTCTGCATATTGCTATTAATGGTAATCTACCAGGTTTTTGCCACCCTATCTGAAAGCAGCATGATATAGGGGCAGAGACGCAAATTCCAGCAATATATCACTGGACTGCTTGCTGTAGTTCTGATAAAATCTCTGTTTTATCAACTTCAGATCTACCTATTATTTGAATGCTGACTGACAGCTGTTTATGTACACTGTACATGGACAAAGAGGCCAATAACTGGTGGGGGCAGGGTTATACAAAGCTCATGAATATGGAGGAATGCATGGCAGACGGTTTACTAGTCCTCTAGTGATAGTCATCTGCTGATAAAATAGTGATTTTATCAAAAGTACAGCAAACAGCCCAGTAAATATCACAGCACTGGAATCAGAGTCTTCATCTCTATGTCATGCTGCTGCCAGGAAGCTGTTGACAGATTCTCTTTAACTGATAGAAACCATTCACCTGTATGTTTCTACATTGTCTCCAGCAAATTAAGCAATTTTCTTCATTCAGATTGACCTCATGGTTCTGTTTTGATTAGATTTATTATTGATGTTAAACATTCATTATCATTTGTGAATTTACGGGTCTTGGACTTTAATCCTGCACCATTTTAAATTTACAGTGAGTTTAAAGCTCCTTTCTCTGCAGTTTAGCAGTAGAATATTGGTTCTCCAGCTGTTGCCCCCAAACAGAGCTGTGGAGGGAAGGCAGAAATGGTGTTTACCATTTCTGTGTTCTCTAATTTTGGCTACCTATTGCTCAATGAGTGGTATACAGTCATATGAAAAAGTTTGGGCACCCCTATTAATGTTAACCTTTTTTCTTTATAACAAATTGGGTTTTTGCAACAGCTATTTCAGTTTCTCACTACTTTTTCACTAACAGAAAATGTGCAATCCGCATTTAAACAAAATTTGACCGGTGCAAAAGTATGGGCACCTCAACATAAAAGTGACATTAATATTTTGTAGATCCTCCTTTTGCAAAAATCACAGCCTCTAGTCGCTTCCTGTAGCTTTTAATGAGTTCCTGGATCCTGGATGAAGGTATATTTGACCATTCCTGTTTACAAAACAATTCCAGTTCAGTTAAGTTTGATGGTCGCTGAGCATGGACAGCACGCTTCAAATCGTCCCACAGATTTTCAATGATATTCAGGTCTGGGGACTGGGATGGCCATTCCAGAACATTGTAATTGTTCCTCTGCATGAATGCCTGAGTAGATTTGGAGCGGTGTTTTGTATCATTGTCTTGCTGAAATATCCATCCCCTGCGTAACTTCAACTTCGTCACTGATTCTTGCACATTATTGTCAAGAATCTGCTGATACTGAGTTGAATCCATGCAACCCTCAACTTTAACAAGATTCCCGGTGCCGGCATTGACTACACAGCCCCAAAGCATGATGGAACCTCCACCAAATTTTACTGTGGGTAGCAAGTGCTTTTCTTGGAATGCTGTGTTTTTTTGCCTCCATGCATAACGCCTTTTTGTATGACCAAACAACTCAATATTTGTTTCATTAGTCCACAGGACCTTCTTCCAAAATGTAACTGGCTTGTCCAAATGTGCTTTTGCATACCTCAGGTGACTCTGTTTGTGGTGTGCTTGCAGAAACGGCTTCTTTCGCATCACTCTCCCATACAGCTTCTCCTTCTGCAATGTGCGCTGTATTGTTGACCGATGCACATTGACACCATCTGCAGCAAGATGATGCTGCAGGTCTTTGGAGGTGGTCTGTGGATTGTCCTTGACTGTTCTCACCATTCTTCTTCTCTGCCTTTCTGATATTTTTCTTAGCCTGCCACTTCTGGGCTTAACAAGAACTGTACCTGTGTTCTTCCATTTCCTTACTATGTTCCTCACAGTGGAAACTGACAGTTTAAATTTCTGAGACAACTTTTTGTATCCTTCCCCTGAACAACTATGTTGTTTTGAGGAGCCCATGATGCCACTCTTCATAGGAGATTCAAATAGGAGAACAACTTGCAAGTGGCCACCTTATACCTTTTCTCATGATTGGATACACCTGCCTATGAAGTTCAAAGCTCAATGAGGTTACAAAATCAATTTAGAGCTTTAGTAAGTCAGTAAAAAGTAGTTAGGAGTGCTCAAATCAAGAAATTGATAAGGGTGCCCATACTTTTGAACCGGTCAAATTTTGTTTAAATGCGGATTGCACATTTTCTGTTAGTACAATAAACCTCATTTCAATCCAGAAATATTACTCAGTCCACCAGTTATTAGATATATGAAACTGAAATAGCTGTTGCAAAAACCCAATTTGTTATAAAGAAAAAAGGTTAACATTAATAGGGGTGCCCAAACTTTTTCATATGACTGTATTTACAAATAGTTTCATTACATGTGGTGTCTATTTGGAAGTAGTATTAGAGTGCATATTAACTAATTAACACCATTTGACAATTTTATATTCGGATATATTAGGCAGACTTCTATTTCTATATAAATGACTAAATAATAATCATATGTGACTATACTGTATTTATAAATCTTATTGTCAGGCCCGTGAAGTGTGAAACAGTCTGCGTGCTAATGTTTTCTAGTGAACATGAGGAGCACACTTGGTTACTAGAAATAGGTAGACACAGCTTGGAAGAAATTGGAATTAAACTATTTATAGTGTTCAGTTCCTTAATCCCTTCATGACTTGCATGTTCATTTCTTCCTTACCCTCTTACAAGAGCCATGACTTTTTTTTTTCCTTTGTGTTCATAAGCCTTATGAGTAGTGATGAACGAACCCAAACTGTTAAATTCGGCGTACGTACCGAAAAGCAAATGTTCGGGTCCCAGACCGGGACACAGTCTTCTCTGGGAAGTCCATGTTACAGTTCAGGTTCAGCCACCCGGATAATAGAAACAAAAAACAAAAGGATTAAAGCAGGAGCAATAAACTTACTGAGCCTCCCGAAGGCAGTAATGCTACTTCCAGGTCCGCTCATCAGTGGTCATACTTATTCACTGCTTTCACCGTCCATCGGCGGCTCTGATTGGCTACCGGTAGACCACGCCCCCGCCCTCTCTAACAGCGCATGTGATTGGCGATTGGCTGCAATCACAGACGCAGTTTGTGGCTTTATACTGCAGTGTAATATAATTAAATAAATTTAAAAAATGGTGTAGGGGCCCCCCTCTATACCGATACCAGCACAGATAAAGCCATGGCTACAGCAGCCATGGGCTTATCTTGGCTGTGTATCAAAATAAGAGGAACTGCATGAGGCTTTTTTTTTATTTATAATTATTTATTTAAATAAATAATTTTAAAAAATAACGTGCGGTCCCCCTCATTTTGATACCCAGCCAAGATAAAGCCAACAGCTGGGTGCTTGTATTTTCAGCCTGGCGAGGCCCAAGGTTATTGGGATTCCCCGGCTAAGAATGGCAGCCGACAGCCACCCAGAATTTTCGCATCTATTAGATGTGACAATCCCGGCGCTTTACCCGACACTTCCCAATTGCCCTGTTGTGGTAGCAATCAGGGGAATAGGGGTTACTGACAGTATACAGCTGTCACTAAGCCCAGAATTAGTGGTGGATAGAGGTCTATGATACCCCTCATCACTAATCCTATAAGTCAAAAGAAATAAACACAAACACCGATAAAAATCCTTTATTTGAAATATAATACAGCACCCTCTTTGTCCTCTTTATTAACCCCAAAAAGACCCTTGCAGTTCCGTCGTAATCCACACAACATCCCACGACGGTACTGGCTCAACTGCATCTGAGCCTGAAGAGACCGAAAACATATCGGATCTCTCCAGGGTCCGGGAAACACTGACAAGGGGGACCTGGCTGGCAGCAGTTATGTCACTCAGTTCACTGGGGGTCATACCCGGGTTCCCATGGCATAACTTCTGGTGACCTGAGAACAGCAATCTCGTTTAAAGTGCAAGGTCATGCCCTGCATCCCTCCAGGTTTTTAATAGTGACAGTGCTGGCTGGGGGAGGGGGTTCAGGGCTGCCCTGCACTCCTAGACCATAAGCCATTTTTTAAATTTATTTTACCCGTCACTATAAGCAGCAGTACCTGTGATTCCAACCAATCACAGGTGCTGTTAAAGAGGATGGGGGTGTGGTCTACCAGCAGCAAATCCGAACCACCAGTGGGCAGGGAAAGCAGTGAATATGTATGAGGACTAATGAACGGAGTCGGAAGTAGCATTACAGCCGTGCGGGAGGGTTGGTAAGTATATTCTTCTTCTTTAAATGTTTGGGTCCCCGTAGACTTATATGGGGTTTGGCGTCTGGGCAGATGTTCAGGTTCAAGTCTGGTCCCAAACCGGATTTATTTTTTTTAAGACAGGCCTGACCCACTGAACCGAAACATCTGCTGGTTCGCTCATCTCTACTTATGAGGGCTTGACTTTTGCCAGACGATTTGTACTTTTTACTGACATCATTTATTTTGACAATGTTCTTGGAAAATGGAGACAAAAAAAAGCAAAGCATGGTGAATTGATAAAAATCCCCGCCTGTTAGCACTAGTATTGCGATATCTACCTTGTAAAGTTTTTTTTCTATAGATGATGAAAAAAATTCTTAAAGTTGTAAAAATTAAAATTGTGTTGCTGTTTTCTGAAACTTGTAATATTTTCATTTTTCCATTAATGGAGAGTAAGAGCCTGTTTTTTTATATGTGGTAAGCTGACATTTTTATTGGTATCATTACGCTGAACATACAACATTCTTCTTGTGACTAAAAAAATACAATGCAAGTGATTTGATATATTTCATCTTTATCTCTTTTTCACTGTATGGGTTAATTCATTTTAGATTTTGATAGAGCAAACTTATACAGATGCGGCAATACCAAATATGATATATATATATATGTATATACAGTTAGGTCCAGAAATATTTGGACAGTGACACAAGTTTTGTTATTTTAGCTGTTTACAAAAACATGTTCAGAAATACAATTATATATATAATATGGGCTGAAAGTGCACACTCCCAGCTGCAATATGAGAGTTTTCACATCCAAATCGGAGAAAGGGTTTAGGGAATCATAGCTCTGTAATGCATAGCCTCCTCTTTTTCAAGGGACCAAAAGTAATTGGACAAGGGACTCTAAGGGCTGCAATTAATTCTGAAGGCGTCTCCCTCGTTAACCTGTAATCAATGAAGTAGTTAAAAGGTCTGGGGTTGATTACAGGTGTGTGGTTTTGCATTTGGAAGCTGTTGCTGTGACCAGACAACATGCGGTCTAAGGAACTCTAAATTGAGGTGAAGCAGAACATCCTGAGGCTGAAAAAAAAGAAAAAATCCATCAGAGAGATAGCAGGCATGCTTGGAGTAGCAAAATCAACAGTCGGGTACATTCTGAGAAAAAAGGAATTGACTGGTGAGCTTGGGAACTCAAAAAGGCCTGGGCGTCCACGGATGACAACAGGGGTGGATGATCGCTGCATACTTTCTTTGGTGAAGAAGAACCCGTTCACAACATCAACTGAAGTCCAGAACACTCTCAGTGAAGTAGGTGTATCTGTCTCTAAGTCAACAGTAAAGAGAAGACTCCATGAAAGTAAATACAAAGGGTTCACATCTAGATGCAAACCATTCATCAATTCCAAAAATAGACAGGCCAGAGTTAAATTTGCTGAAAAACACCTCATGAAGCCAGCTCAGTTCTGGAAAAGTATTCTATGGACAGATGAGACCAAGATCAACCTGTACCAGAATGATGGGAAGAAAAAAGTTTGGAGAAGAAAGGGAACGGCACATGATCCAAGGCACACCACATCCTCTGTAAAACATGGTGGAGGCAACGTGATGGCATGGGCATGCATGGCTTTGAATGGCACTGGGTCACTTGTGTTTATTGATGACATAACAGCAGACAAGAGTAGCCGGATGAATTCTGAAGTGTACCGGGATATACTTTCAGCCCAGATTCAGCCAAATGCCGCAAAGTTGATCGGACGGCGCTTCATAGTACAGATGGACAATGACCCCAAGCATACAGCCAAAGCTACCCAGGAGTTCATGAGTGCAAAAAAGTGGAACATTCTGCAATGGCCAAGTCAATCACCAGATCTTAACCCAATTGAGCATGCATTTCACTTGCTCAAATCCAGACTTAAGACGGAAAGATCCACAAACAAGCAAGACCTGAAGGCTGCGGCTGTAAAGGCCTGGCAAAGCATTAAGAAGGAGGAAACCCAGCGTTTGGTGATGTCCATGGGTTCCAGACTTAAGGCAGTGATTGCCTCCAAAGGATTCGCAACAAAATATTGAAACTAAATTTTTTTTTTTCGGGTTTGGTTTATTTGTCCAATTACTTTTGACCTCCTAAAATGTGGGGTGTTTGTAAAGAAATGTGTACAATTCCTACAATTTCTATCAGATATTTTTGTTCAAACCTTCAAATTAAACGTTACAATCTGCACTTGAATTCTGTTGTAGAGGTTTCATTTCAAATCCAATGTGGTGGCATGCAGAGCCCAACTCGAGAAAATTGTGTCACTGTCCAAATATTTCTGGACCTAACTGTATATATATATATATATATATATATATATATATATATATATATATATATATATATATATATATATAATTTTTCTTGTACATTTCTTGATTTATTTTTTCGTGCCTGCTTGACCTCTGATCAGATGCTCTATATAATGCAATACTAAAATATTGCAGTATATATAGGTTGTTTGGATCCTTAACAAAAGGACTCAATTTAACACCTGATTTTTTGACTCACTACATGGACACACTTCACACCTCCAACAGAAGAACCTGACAAGTGATCTGAACAGACCACTTCCAACTCATCTGCATTTCTAAGAAAAAACTTAATTTGATTTCCTTGGCTTATCTTTTAGGAGGCATCATCTTTCCCATGTCCTGTTGGTCTGAGTAATTCATTTGTAATTTGCCTGAAGAAGGAGCCTGTGTGCTCTGAAAGCTTGCTAATATGATTTTTCTGGTTAGCCTATAAAGGTATCACTCCTAAAATACTTTTGTCATTCTTGGCACATAGTATTTCAATTGATTTTTCTGGCTAACACGGTACCACAATATTACCCTGTATTGCACATTGCAGTATATATAGAAAATTATGCAGACCTTCTGCTGCCATGCCAGCTTATCAGCACCTCGCGATCATGTCACATACCCTGGACTGCCCACCTTATATACCACTGTCAGGGAATACCAGTGCCATGCCAGCTCATCAGCACCTCGCGATCATGTCACATACTTTGGACTGCCCACCTTATATACCACTGTCAGAGAATACCAGTGCCATTTAAGGGGCTAAAATCAGCGATCGGATCTCAGCTCCAATTGTGCTGTTTTAGGCAGATGTTGATTTTGTAACTCAGAAAGCATCTGCCGGGTGCAGGCTCAGCTCCTGAACCCGCTCTGTACACAGGCAGTGAACATTGGACATACTAGGCGGTTTTATTATTAAACTTTATCTTTTCTTTTAGCAGAATTTACGTGGTCGGCTTTGTATTTAGGTTTTTGGTGCCAATTGCTGTTATTTTTAAGTTGGTATCTTTTAATTAACATGTCAAACAACCCCAGGCTAATTTTCTTTAAACCAGAATCTATTGTACATAGTACTTATTGGATTAGTAAAGATCTTGAATCATAATTTGGTTACAGAAAAGTATTTAAAACTTGCTTTTAAACCTCAAAACTTAGAAAATACTTTAACGGTAACTAAACTTTTATTGATTTCATTATCCTCCAGGCATTGAATTTTTGAGGCAGCTTACCTGGGTACAATCTCGCTGGCAGGCTTTGATTCCAGCTGCCCGGGCTTTGGGCAGCATAAATCGGATAAGACAAATCTAAAGAAGAATGGGCATTGAAAGAGAACTGCAATATAGTGGTTGGGAGGGAAGGAAGCAAAGTAAAGTGAAGTATGTCGCAAATATGCACAACTCTGCACTGCCCGTAAGAAAATTAAATAAAACAAAAACTTAGTTACTCTAAGGGGTCTGTCAGCAAGTTTTTGCTATTTAATATGAGAGTATTTTAACATCAGGCACGAGATACAGATTCCAAGAAGGTGTCACTTATTAGGCTGTGTGTTGTAGTTTCAATACAGTGTTTTATCAGCAGTCGATTAACACTGCCGGACTACATCTCACATGAGACCAGTACAACTAATGAGTGTAATCCCACCACTAATTAGCAGCTTGCTCACAATGGGCAATGTAAACAGGAAGCTGCCACTCAGGGGTGTAGGCGGGATATACACAGCAGTAGACTTAAGCTGGGTTCACACTAAGCGACAGCGACAATGACGTCGCTGTTACGTCACCATTTTTGGTGACGTAACAGCGACCTTGTAAGTCGCTGTTATGATCGCTGCTTAGCTGTCAAACACAGCAGAAGCAGCGATCATAACGTCGCTGTGCTACATGTGCAGAGAGCAGGGAGCCGCGCTTAGCGCTGGCTCCTTGCTCTCCTAGGTACAGTACACATCGGGTTAATTAACCTGATGTGTGCTGCAGCTACATGTCACAGTGCAGAGAGCAGGGAGCCGCGCGTACTGCTTAGCGCTGGCTCCTTGCTGTCCTTGCTACAGTATACATCGGGTTAATTACCCGATGCGTACTGCAGCCACATGTGCACAGAGCAGGAGCCGGTGCTGGCAGCAAGAGCGGAGGCTGGTAACGAAGGTAAATATCGGGTAATCAGGGAAAGGTCTTCCCTTGGTTACCCGATGTTTACGCTGGTTACAGCTTACCGCAGCTGCCAGACGCCGGCTCCTGCTCCCTGCTCGCTTCATTTCGTCGCTCTCTCGCTGTCACACACAGGGAGAGTGACGACCAAAAAATGAAGCTGGACATTCAGCAACGACCGGCGACCTCACAGCAGGGGCCAGGTCGTTGCTGGATGTCACACACAGCGACAGCGACGTGACGTCGCTGCAACGTCACAGAAAATGGTGACGTAGCAGCGACGTCGTTGTCGTTGTCGCTGTGTGTGACACCAGCTTTAGCTTTGCTTCATTTACATCAGACAAAACACTTACCATATTCTCTGAAAACTGCACTAAGCAGCCCAGTAAGTGATACATCCATGGAATTAGGCTTTTTTGCCCTATCTTAGCTGCTCTCAGTTTAAATAGCAAAAACCTGGTAACAGACTCCCTTTAAAGAGTTGTCCACTTGGACAACACCTTAAGCTTAAGAGTCCCTCAAGTAAAATAAGAAAAGCTTGTACTCACCTCTCCGCATCTGCACAGTCCCAACTATGGCAATGTCGGGTCTCTTGGTGCCCACGTGTCACTTTTATTCATGTGAGCTTTGTAGCTAGTCAGTCACAGCAGACCAACTGCAGCCTTTACTATTTTGTCAGAGAGGTTGACCACTCTGAATGAATATTAATCCTGAACAACAACTAATTAGCTGCAGCACTAAAGTTACATAAGAGTGTATCAGAAACATTGGGCGACACAGCACCAACATGGCTGGAGAAGCATAGATGTGGGAGGTGAATATAAGTTTCAGGACTTGATCCGGTGACCTTTTGATCATTCTCCTCTTCTGAGCCATAACTTGGTTGGTCTTTGTCCAACTGCTGATGATTCTCTTATTTTGTTTTTCTTCCCTTGCTTTGTTGCTATTCAGGTGTTTTCACTTTCCTATTTAGTCTGTCTTATCACAGCTTGGGTGGGGCTATTCATACTCACCTTGCACCAGCCTTCTTTGCTGGCTATATTTCTAGATGGCCTTCAGCTAAGCAGCTTGCAACTAGGGAGTTTTGCCTGCTACGCAGAATCAGTTGTATTACTGCTCTGTGTTTTCTCATTTACCTTCCCATCACCTTTCCTCTGTCTTCAGTTAGGTGGGTAGGAGATTTCCCTTGCTTTCATTTATTAGTCCCCTTATTCCTCCCTTATGTACATGCTTTACGTTTCCTCACCTTGGGCCCCTGTGTCCCTCTGCACACGTTCCCTATCTTAGTTACTTTAGTGTAGCAACCTCAATTCTGGTTCCTCAGAAGGAACGAAAAACAATGGCCTTTCAGAGAGCTAGGTCTGAGTTGTAGTTTTTACTTGACTTGTGCAGCTAGGGATGTTCTGGTCTGTATAGGAATGAGTACGTTGTGTGTGGGGCTGCAGTGTTGTAAGCTTTGTTTCTCCCTATACCCGTGTTTGAGTAGGTATGTGCATAACAATATGCGTTTCTTTTTATACTCGAGTCTCACATATTTAACTCTTTCATTCCAAGCATTTTTTAATTGGTTACCTATGCTCCATCTAATACTTCTGATCATATTGCTATTTTGCTTTGGAAATAATCAGCTCCTTGTTAGATTATCTGAAATATTGGATAGTAGGGCCTGAGCTGATCAAATTATTGCCATTGCACCCACATTTTGAGAGGGCTGTCTCTGATAAGTCCATGTTGACACCTCTACACAATAGAGTTTTTACTAATTCTTTTTGCAATGACTATGGAACCAAAAATAAAATACACAAGTCTCCAGTTTAGTTACATAAATGGAAGATATGTTTGCAATTGTGTTTACATTTTTATATGAAAGAAACCAAGTAATTTAAGCATCTCTATTACTACTCGTCTTATAGAATTGGTCTTCAGCTCATGTACGTACCAGTACTTTCTTCCCTACAGTCAAATATTTAGGCACTTACCTTTGGTATGTAAACTCGCATGGATAGTTTAGAGCAGTGGTTCCTAAACTCCAGTCCTCACGACCCCCAACCGGTCATGTTTTCAGGTTTTCCTTAATATAGCACAGGTGATGCCTTGATAATGATTCCATCACCTGTTCAGTAGTAAGGAAATCCTGAAAACATGACTTGTTGGGGGCCATGAGGACTGGAGTTTGGGAAACACTGGTTTAGAGTATGTTATCCATTAGTTTAGTTTAAGTTTTTGCTTTTGCATTGTATATATTCGGATCAGTTTTATTGTGCATGGAACCTAGGTTGCATTCATGCATGCTCCCCCATTACTCTTTTTTTATACCTCTCATTAGAGACATGGCAGAATGTGGCCTAGGCTTATTGCCCTTGAGTGCACTGTGCTCTAAAGGGTGCTTTACATGCTGCGACATCACTAGCGATCTCGTTAGCGATGTGACATGCTAGATCGCAGATGCGATCTGCCGAGATCGCACATAGGACATTTTATAGCGCCAATCGCATCTGCGATCTAGCGTGTAACATCGCTAAAGAGATCGCTAGCGATGTTGCAGTGTGTAAAGCACCCTTAAGATTACATTAACATAGATGAACCACTGATATTATCATGTAAAGCAATTCTTAAGCTGGTGTCACACATAAAGACAACGACGTCGCTGCTACTTCACCATATTCTGTGACGTAGCAGCGACCTCAACAGCGATGTCGCTGTGTGTGACACATAACAACGATCAGACCCCTGCTGCGAAATCGTTGCACGCTTCTAAATGTTCCAGGTCATTTTTTGATCGCTGCTATCCCGCTGCGCCATGCTGATAAGCTGATAATCCTTGTGTTTGACACCGCAGCAGCGACGATCGCTACGCTACGTCTGAAACCACACAACGACCGTCGACGTCGCTATGATCGCTGCTCCGTCGCTGCTTTTATATAACATGTTTGACAGCTTACTAACGATCATCTATGGTCGCTGCTACATCACAGAATATGGTGACGTAGCAGCGACGTCGTTGTCGTTATGTGTGACACCAGCTTTACAGTATGTTTTCTCAGTTAAACGTCTTTGATGCATGCAATAGTGATTTCCTATTGATATCAGCAATCTTTCTGTATATTTTACTTGATTTTAGCACATTTTAAAGATTTGAAGGACCAATATCTGCAATATTTTGTTATTCATGTATGCCAGGTTCATTACAGTATATATACAGCTCTGGCAAAAATTAAGAGAACATTGCACTGTTTTATAAAAATCATCTTCTCTACATGTCAATTCTAGTGCCATTTGAATTTCAAGCAGAGTACGCCTCATTCTACTGGCGAGAAGTTGCATTAGGTCACCCAAAAGCAGTGGGAAAGACTGGTGAAAAGCATGCCAAGACGCATGAAAGCTGTGATTAAAAATCATGGTTATTCCATAAAATATTGATTTCTGAACTCACAGGTGGAAGAAATGAGAAATGAGAACTTTCAGTTGTGACCCCAAATAACCTGAGTGAGTCTCTGCCTAAAGCCCACAGCGGGTGGTCATGTTCTATGCCCTTGCTCTGTGCCTTTAGTAATGTAGCAGAGCCGGAATCATTGTGGGACCTCGTGTGGATTATATCAGACCTGGGTGTATAGAGGTTGTGAAAGATGGTGTTTTTTTGTATTTTATTTCAAATAAAGGATTGTTTTCAGTGTTTGTGTTTATGTATTTTCACTTACAGATTAGTAATGGGGGGGTCTCATTGGCCCTCCCTATTACTAATCTAGGGTTTAATGGCAGATGTGAGTTATTAACCACCTATTACCGCCAATTGCCACTGCACCAGGACAATCAGAATGAGCTAGTGAAAGTTCCGGGATGTTGCATCTAATGGATGTGACAATCCCAGGCGGCTGCAGGCTGCTATTTTTAAGCTGGGGGGCCTTATAACCATGGGTCTCCCCAGCCTGAGAATACCAGCCCCCAGCCGCCAGCTTTATCATGGCTGGATATCAAAACTGAAGGGGGGACCGCAAGCCAGTTTTTAAAATAATTTATTTAAATAATTAAAAAAAAGCTGCATGTGGTCCTTCTTGTTTTAATACACAGCCAAGATAAGTGCTCTGCTGGGGGCTGCAGCTTGTAGCCGTACGCTTTATCTGTGCTGGGTATCATAATATGGAGGGAACCTACACCAATTTTTTCATTTATTTATTTTTACAGCAATACAGATACACAGACCGTCTTTGATTGAAAGCAATCAGATACGCAGTCACACAGGGTGGGGGCATGTGTGACCTCAACCAATTAGAAATCCGGGGACTGCAAGTGAGCAGGGGAAGCAGTGCATATGTATGAGGTTAATGAGCAGCCCTGGAAGTAGCGTTAACATTGCGCGGACACTGGTAAGTATAAAGCACCTGCTCCAAACTCCTTATCCCATCTACCAATATTTTTAAGCTCCTGGTTCAGGTCCTCATAGACTTATATGGGTATCGGCGTTCGGCCAGATATCCTGGATCAATTCCAGGTTCGAACAAGGTTTTTCTTTTTAACCCGGTTGGACCCGCCAATCCCAGGTATCTGCGAGTCCGCCGATCACTAGTAATGACTAATTTATCAAAAAAGATTCCACGTTTTGGTAAATCATGATATACATTATATGGGATATTTCCCTGCATTAACTGGACTATCAGAATATTAGAGGTCAGTGACCATATAAAAATATAAGTTCACAGAACGACTGACTTCTATAATTATTAAAAAATATGTAAATCTGCTGCTGTAGGACCTCTTTTCAAAGAAAAAATCATAAGCTTCATGCCCATGACCAAATCAATACCATAAACCACTTCTGCAAAACAAAGGACAGTGCCAGCCACAATTTACCCAACTCTTCGTTCACTTTGAGTCACTGGATTCACTGCTAGTCTTAATGTGTTCCTCCTTACAGTAGTGTCCACATTCAGTGTGAGCTGGGTGGCTATTTGTTGCTTTGCCATAGATCATTATACAGAGGAGAGGAATTCTAGGAATGGACAAATTGTAAGGGTACGTGCCCACGATAAGTGTTTACAGCGTTTTGTATATAGCGTGTTTTTACTGCGTCCAAAATGTTCCGATGTACAGTACAAGCACAGTGGATGAGATTTCTAGAAATACCATGCCCATTGTGCGTATGCGGCCTGCAGCAAAAATTGACCTGCGGTGCAGCTTTCCGAGGCACAAGTGTCCTCCGTAAGGAGAACACAAACGAGAGACCACAGCACCCCGATCGTGAGCATGGGCAGCCATGGCCCGCAGGTCAGGACACGCCACATCTAGGACACAGCGGGTCCTGATTGTGGGCATGTACCCTAATAGGTCACTTCTGCAGAAGAGAGACAATGTACTTATGTCAGAATGCATTTTATTTAGATATACAGAACATCAATGATACATTTCTATGGCTATTCATAATATTGCTGTAAAGTCTCATTTATGTGAAAGCCAGATGAAAACCTCAACAGCTAACATTGTAGTGCCTATCTAGTAACACATTTATTACCAATTAATGGAAGTTAATTAACTAATTAACCAGGATGGCTAGGGTCAAATATTACTCATTATTTCCCAGTCACATGAATGACTGCAAATATTTGCATCAGTCATCAGGGACTTCATAACTCTCTTTATTACATGTGTTACTGATTCATGTGCAAATGCAAAATGCCCCGAGAGTTTTACATACATGGTTATTATATTAATGACTTCCAACTGTGCTGCAGATCGGTGTCAGAGTATATAACATACATTAATAAGATGGATCATGAGCCGTACAATGTCTTAGATAATCAAGTTATAAAACATCCAGGATTTAGGCTTCTAGGATCTTCATATACTAAGACAGTAACTGTATCTTCAGCAGAACTTGGGATAAGGATTCTGCAGAACAGGATATTAGTTTTTAATAGAAAATAGCGCAGGGAAGAATTTCCCCTGACTTAATGTGAGCTCTGCTGGAAAAATAGGGAGAAAGATTACAATCTGAAGGCTGTAAAAGGCTAGAAGCCTGCATTTTATGACACCGAGTATGATGCTCTCTTCTCTAACATCTGAGCTGCCAAGAAATAAAACAGATCAGGTAAGTAAAAATAGCTCCTATTTAAAATGTATGAAGCTAAGTGTGTTATACAAGCTGTAACCGCGCGCCCGCATTCTACTGTTCATTAACACAAGATACTTTTAACAGCAAAGGAGCATTTATCTCCTGCAGTTAAACATTTACGTGGATGTTGATTAGAAGAAGACATGACAGTCTAAATATAGGCAGAAATATTACCAGCAGCTGCTTCCTTGTACTTGCAATCTGCCCGGCACTTTCCACAGTTCCTATACCTCTGCTCTGCTAGCAGACATGATTTCTTGGTATGCTAAATAATCCCCGAACCTAAGTTTTCTTTCAGCGTACTGTACAGTATCCTGCCAGAGCCAAGCGAGCACAGTAGTATTTTCTTTGTGCAGTGGGTGGTCTGCGACTGTGTGTCAGCCTTGTGTTAACATATTATATACCGCTATGTCATGACCAACCACAATAACTGAATAAGGGTACTTTCACACTTGCGTTATTTTCCTTCCGTTACAATCCGCCCTTTTGGGAAACAGCGGAATCCGTTAACGGATTCCGCTGTTTCCCATAGACTTGTATGGTTGACGGATTGTACCAAAAGGAGCTGCGTTGCTTCCGCTGGGCGACGCTCCGTTGCTTCCGCCCAGCGGGAGGAACGCAGCATGTAACGTTATTTTGAGCAGCGGAATCCTCTGGATTTCACTGCGCATGCTCTTTTTTTTTTTTTTTTTTTTTTTTTTTTTTTTAAATCAAACTTTATTTTGGCTCGCGGTGGCCGAACGTTCAGCTGAGCGCCCGGCCGTCGGCAAGCGACAGCGCTCAGCTGAATGACCGGCCACCAGCATGCCCGGCCGCCGGCAAGTCACAGCGCTCAGCTGAGCGCCCGCCCGCCGGCATGCCCGGGCGCCGGCAAGTGACAGCGATCAGCTGATCACCCGGCGGCCGGCTGCAGGGAGCGATCAGCTGATCACCCGGCGGCCGGGAGCGATCAGCTGATCACCCGGCGGCCGGGAGCGATCAGCTGATCACCCGGCAGCCGGCTGCAGGGAGCGATCAGCTGATCACCCGGCAGCCGGGAGCGATCAGCTGATCACCCGGCGGGCGGGAGCGATCAGCTGATCACCCGGCGGCCGGCTACTGGGAGCAATCAGCTGATCACCCAGCGGCCGGCTGCAGGGAACGATCAGCTGATCGTTCACTATAGTCTGCCGCTGGTAAAACCGGGAAAAAAAAAAAAAAAAAAATCAAAACGAATTGCGTTGTTTTGCAGCATCCGTTGCATCCGTTGTGTCACTATATGCAACACATCCGTTGCATCCGTTACACAACGCAATGCAACGGATACCGTTCAACGCAAGTGTGAAAGTAGCCTAAGGCTGTATTTGGCTTTGCGTGAACACTTCTTGGGTTGTACTTAGAAACCAGAGACCTTCCGTAAGTTAAACAGTTTTAGTGTTTGAGGGGAATGTAGCAAATTTAGTTTGATCGTTGTTACTACAATTCTCTATTTTATACACTCAACTAGTAAATCGTGAAAGCATGAAATAGATTTTTTGTTGACATTTAACCATTTATATACACCAAAGAAGCACGAGTGTTGGGACCCACCTTTGGGGGTCATTGAATTCAGGTTTTTCATTCAGTCGCTTTGCCAGTTGAAATACTATAGCGGGCTTTACGCGCTACGATATCGCTAGCAATTGCTAGCGATATCGTACACAAAAGCACCCCGCCCCCGTCGTGCATACGATTTCGTGTGATCGCTGCCGCAGCGAACATTATCGCTACAGCATCTGGTCGGCGGTGTCGCTCTGACTGCAGAACAATCCGTCCCTCAAGGGGGAGGGATGTTCGGCATCACAGCGACATCACTGCGACGTCACTAAGCGGCCGGCGAATCAAAGCGGAGGGGTGGAGATGAGCCGGACATAACATCCCACCCACCCGCCTCCTTCCACATTGCGGCCGGCGGCGGGTAAGGAGACGTTCCTCGCTCCTGCGGTGTCACACATAGCGATGTGTACTGCCGCAGGAGCGACGAACCACATCGATAATCAACCATTACCGATTTTTGGTTTTGGGACGACCTCTCCATGGTGAACGATTTTCACCATTTTTGAGGTCGCTTAAGGTCGCTGGTAAGTGTCACGCGCTGCGATATTGTTAATGACGCTGGATGTGCGTCACTAACAACGTGACCCCGACGATAAAACATTAACGATATCGTAGTGTGTAAAGCCCCCTTATGTCCCAAGAATGACAAAAGTATTTTAGGAGTGATACCTTTATAGGCTAACCAGAAAAATTATATTAGCAAGCTTTCAGAGCATCAAGGCGCTTCTTCAGGCTGGATTACAAATGAATTACTGAGACAAAATCCCTTTGCCACAAATGTAAATAAGAAACAAGCCCCTATCTGCTGCCTTTATAAAGACCGCTCACAGAATTCTGTTGTGGTTCTGTAAAAAAAATAAACATTTTAAGAAGTTAATGACATTTCTTTGCTCCTAAATATTTCACAATTGCCTGCAAGTGGTAATATTGAAAAGTGGAGGTACTTGGGAATCATAGAATCTCAGTCGCGGATTGCTGAGGCTCAAAATGCATAAAAGTCGCCAGCGCTGTGCTGACTCCATAACTACAGAGTGCTAATCTTTTTCTGGTATTTACTTCAGAAAAAAAAGCTGTGTTCCCTTAGCTGTGTGACCTGGATTTCCAAATAGCTGTAAGCAAGTTTTACATCATGAAGTACAATAAAAAAAAGTATTGGATGGAGTAATGTAAAGCACACCGACACTGGAGTCTAGAGCAGTGGAAATGTGTTCTGTGGAGTAATGAATCACTCTACTTCAAGTCAGTTTAATTGACAAGTCTGAGTTTGTTGAAAGCTAAAAGTGGTGTCACACACAGCGACGACGACAACGACGTCGCTGCTACGTCACCATTTTCTGTGACGTTGCAGCGACGTCCCGTCGCTGTCGCTGTGTGTGACATCCAGCAACGAGCTGGCCCTTGCTGTGAGGTCGTTGCTCGTTGCTGAATGTCCTGCTTCATTTTTTCGTCATCGCTCTCCCGCTGTGAAGCACACATCGCTGTGTGTGGCAGCGAGAGAGCGACGAAATGAAGCGAGCAGGGAGCAGGAGCCGGCGTCTAGCAGCTGCGGAAAGCTGTAACCACTGTAAACATCGGGTAACCAAGGGAAGACCTTTCCCTGGTTACCCGATATTTACCTTCGTTACCAGCCTCCGCCGCTCTTGCTGCTAGTGTCGGCTCCTGCTCTG
The DNA here is from genome assembly GCF_048569485.1 of Anomaloglossus baeobatrachus. NCBI lineage: Eukaryota > Metazoa > Chordata > Amphibia > Anura > Aromobatidae > Anomaloglossus > Anomaloglossus baeobatrachus. The sequence continues at coordinate 389,007,355 of NC_134355.1, read as the reverse complement.
TGCACATGTAGCTGCAGTACACATCGGGTAATTAACCCTATGTGTACTGTAGCTAGGAGAGCAAGGAGCCAGCGCTAAGCAGTGTGCGTGGCTCCCTGCTCTCTGCACTGTGACATGTAGCTGCAGTACACATCGGATTAATTAACCCGATGTGTACTGTAGCTAGGAGAGCAAGGAGCCAGCGCTAAGCAGTGTTCGCGGCTCCCTGCTCTCTGCACATGTAGCGACGTTATGATCGCTGCTGCGTTGCTGTGTTTGACAGCTAAGCAGCGATCATAACAGCGACTTACAAGGTCGCTGTTACGTCACAGAAAATGGTGACGTAACAGCAATGTCATTGTCGCTGTCGCTATGTGTGAACCCAGCTTTAGAAAATGCTACCTGCATGTATGCATTTCACCAACTTTAATGTTTGGTTGATGAGGGATAATGCTATGGGATAGTTCATCAAAGTTCGAATAAGACTTAGGCCCCGTAGCTTTGGTTAAGGGAAATCTTAAAAGGATTGTCCAGTACTTAGAAATCCCCTCCTTATTACCCACGTAATGTGTTTGCCTGTTAGAACAAAAAACTCCCGTGGCGGCGCTGTTCCTGCAGTATCTGCACTCTCTCTTCTGAAGCACACACGAGATTGTTACATCACCTGACCCTCACGCACTGTCTCCTCCAGCTTCATTGTCCTCTCCTTAGGCCATATAGGTAATCAAAAGGGAGTGAGAGACCAACCGCTGTTCTCACCTACTCTTTATTACTTATACATCCTCAGGTGGGCATAGTGAAGCCGGTGGTAACTGGGTGCGAGGGTCTTGTGATGTAATAATCTTACATGTGCTTGAGGAGAAAGAGTGCCAATACTGCGGAAACAGCGCTAGCCCGGGAGGCGAGTATAAGTGTTTTTTTTTTAATAGGAGCAAATAATAGACATCCCTTAAAAGCTGTGGAATATCAAGGCTGGTTGGACAATTGTATACTTAAGACTTTGTGGGAACATTTTGGGGAAATCCCTTTTTTCTTGGCAGTATGCCCCCTATTTAGTTAGGTAGGTTGGACAGACAGATTCCCTCTAAATTTCTAGACTGATCGTTTTGTCAGAAATATATACTCTAAACCTTCTTTAACATGCGTGTATTAGTAGGCATAAGCAGTTACGTTCAGGAGGTTAGATTGAAATACACTGTGTGGACAAACGTTTTGGTACTCCTACATATTATATTTACAGAAACAATTAACACACCCTATTCTAAATTTACAGACATTCATATCCAGTTGTCTTCCCATTTGCAGCAAAAGCAAAGTCCATTCTTCTGATAAGGTTTTCTACAACAGTTTAGAGTGTGTCTGTGGTAATTGCTATCCATTCATTCAGAAGAGCAATGGTGAAGTCAGACACTGGTGTTGCATGAGAAGGCCTTGTGGTGGTGTAACTTAAAGCCCTTGGGACCCAAAGCAAAATCCCCAACAGGTTCCCCATTTATCACTAGTCACTTTATTAGTATTAGTATTCTTATTTGAGCCAAAATGACCTTTTGATCTCCCCTAGACTATGGGGCCCAGGTACAACTGCAACCCCTTATCCACTGATTTAATTGATTTAAGATTGGTGTCTCAATACTTTTTTACTACATACTGTAATTTAATGTGTGTGTAATTTGGTCAATACAAACAACTGACACACAATTTTATGTCAAGAACCTAACAAAAGACCACAGTCATGGAGGCAATTGAAGCATCGATGTAGGAGAAGCTTCTTTATAGTTAAAGCTCTCATGCACATAAAATGAAAGACTTTCAAACCTGCTAATGTCAGCGTGATCAGCCAACTATCTGATGGCTATTGGTGCCTTCTGTCTCTTCTCCGACAGATGACGTCCTTGGAGAAAATTCTGTGAAATTTAAATTTAAAAATCCAATCTTCAGGCTTTCCAGGGATAAACACTGCCGATAGAGATTTCTGTCAGCACCTTTCCCCCCTCTCCCCACCAAAAACACATGAACTCTTAAGGGGGCTTTACACGCTGCGATATCGCTAATGATTTATCGTCGGGGTCACGTCGTTAGTGACGCATATCCGATGTCCTTAGTGACATTGCAGCGTGTGACACATACGAGCAATCTTAAATGATCGCAAAACAGGCAAAAATCGTTGGTTTTGGAGAGGTCGCCCTAAAACCAAATATTGTTGCCTGTTTATTAGCGATGTTGTTCCTTGTTCCTGCGGCAGCACACATCGCTATGTGTGACACCGCAGGAGCGACGAACATCTCCTTACCTCCGTCCACCGGCAATGAGGAAGGAAGGAGGTGGGCGGCATGTTACGGCCGCTCATCTCCGCCCCTCCTTTGCTATTGGACGGCTGCCGTGTGACGTCGCTGTGACGCCGCACGACCCGCCCCCTTAGAAAGGAGGCGGATCGCCGGACAGAGGGACGTCGTTTACCAGTTATGTGCGTGTGACGCTGCCGTAGCAATAATGTTCGCTACGGCAGCGATCACACAATATCGCACACACGACGGGGGCGGGTGCTATCGCTCTCGACATCGCTAGCCGATGCTAGCGATGTCGCAGCGTGTAAAGCCCACTTTAGTAAATCAAGTTCATATGTATGACAAGAGTAGGAGAGCTATGAGGCTAATATATTTATACATACAAGCAGGATGTATTGTACTTGCTTCACAAGTTTTGTCCCATTTTTAAAGGCATTGGGACATATGTCTCCATGTGTAATTTTTACATAGTAGACATTTATACTAAACAATCTCAAAGTGTCTTATGAGTGATAAATCTGTCTACTTAAATGACTTAATTTTTGGCAGAAATTTGCTTCAAAACGTTGTCACACAATGTTGCATCTTAAGCTATGCCTCTGTACTGCCCCGTGCTCGGCAGCAACCGAGCAGCTCGGATCCGGACTCGCCGGGTGGTGGCTCGAGCGTCTCCGGACCCGGGGGCCCCATGGTCCACTTCGATCTGAAAGGGGGGGCTGGCACTTTAGGGGGACGTAGGTGTACGGCCGGAGCCGTGTTTGAGTTTGTGATGCCACCTACGGGTTGTGGTGAAGGTGGACACCACCGCTGCGTTTACTGGGCACCCGGGGGAGATGTTGCGCAGCAAGATGTTGACCCCTCCGTGGGCAGGGATGATGGCCCCGGGACCCGCTGGGTGTTGTTTGGTTGGGCGGTGCAGGGAGGTGCACGGCCAGAGGGCACTGTTGTACTCACGATTAGTAACACACACAAGTCTCTGGTAAACCAAGTTGATGGTGGTCGGTGCCCGCAGCCGGCCGCGTCAGGTCCTCTACCCGGTTTGTGGTCTCTGCCTTTTTCCTGCACCGTGTGTGTATCTGTGGACTGCCTGCGCTTCAGCGACGGGAGTCCGCTCCCCGGCTTTGTGAATGTCGGGAAAGCCCTTTTGCCCGCAGACGCTGGCCTGTGGGATCTCTCTGCCTGTGTGGTGGCTTTCTATCTCGCTCATTGGGCGGTTGTCTTCAGTCAGGACTTTGGGTTGGAAAGGACCTATAGTCCAGACCGCAATCAGTTAATTAACTAGGTCCAGTGGCTTCTGGACCTCGTTTCAGGGTCTGAGTACCTCCCTTTGTGCTCCAGTTTCCGAGTCGGTTCCCCGGGTCGGTACCGGCGGGCCACTACCCTGTCCCGGTCCACCACGGTTCCACCAAGCCATCTTCCTGGCTCCTGCAGACTGAGGCCACCGCTTGCCTCCTAGCCAAAGGTGCCCGGGCTCTAACCCTGGCACCTGTCAGATTTCTGCAGACCTGGGCACAGGCCTGCTTCTACTCTCCTTCACCTCCACTAACTAACTCCTCCAAACTTCATCTGGCGTTTTCCCGCCTCAGGTGCTCTGAACTCATCGGTGGGCGTGGCCAACCACCTGGCTCCAACCCCTGGTGTGAACATCAAGCCCTGAAAGGGGTGACTAGGGTTTTACTGTTTGGCTGGTGACACCTTATTAGGGGAGAGGTGTTGTGCGCGGCGCTATCTGTGACTACCTGGCTAGTCCAGGGCGTCACACCTCTGTCTCATAAGTAGCGTGGCGTCCATTCAGTGAGGACACTCCCCTTTGTCAGGTTGCAAATATTTTGAAAGTTTTATAAGACAGTCTTTTGGCTCAAATTACACTAGGTTCAGGTACATTTACCTGAATAAATGTGGTCCACTTTATCAATGTATCAAATTAACGAAGTAGAAAACAATGGTAGTTGCTTGGTTTCATATTTTAAGTGCAGATTAGGCAACATACAAAATGTACCGGCATCTTATAACACACCTGGGAAAGACTGCAGATCTGACTGCTGTAGGCAATGTGTACACTGCAGAAATTAAATTAGACGAGTAATATTCTCCTTAACCAGGTAAAGGAGGAAATGCAGTCTCCTTGGGGCTTGTTAATTCGTCATTGCAGCAAAGAGCTGGAGACTAAGACAAATAATCCTTCAATTTATGAAAGTTTTATGTGAAAAGCCTAAAACTGAACACTACATAATATTACTTCTCAAAAGGTTTTCCATTCCCTAAAGTCTGCTTCTCAGATCTGCTGCAGTGCAGCTTACCGTATTTTGGATTGTAGTCTATAAACCAACAAAATGTATTACTAATCTGAGATCCTCTACTGTCTTGTATGTTTTATTCATTGTGTAAACATACCGGATTGAGTATGTTTGTGCAAAAATAGAAAATACACATCAGTCGATATAATAATATTTTTTATATAATTAGGACTACCACACATAGGCAGCAAATATTACATTAATGTAAAGTAATTGACATCCAGGGCTTGACGAGAGGTTCACAAACTTTTTCATGTGGAGCTTGACACACAATGTAATAGTGGCTGCAGAGTGGAATAAAGGTGTTTTGGTTTTTTTTTAATATCACCTTTCCGCTGCGGAGATATTAGCAAAGTATTTGACACCTAATGAGTTAACTTTTGTGGGTATTATCAGATAGTAACTCCCACATGGAGAAGTTCACGCCTCCAGTGAAAGCTATCTGATAACACCCACTTGCACTTATCAAAAGTTAACTCATTAGGTGCCAAATACTTTGATGGCTAATTGGTGATGAGCAAACGTGCTCACCACTGCTCCTTCCTCCATCAAGTACCAATTATAATGGAAATCAATGGAACATTTGAGCATTTTTAAATTCCAATGCTTGATGGAGTAATGAGCAGTGGTGAGCACACTCACTAATCACTATTGCTAACATCTCTGCAAAGTAGGGGCAAAGGTAGAAAAAAAACAATATTCTGCTTTGCAGCCACTATTACATTGTGTGTCCAGTTCAGCATGAAATGTTTGGTGAAAACTCTCATGGGGGGAGTATGCAGAGTTATTGCCTGCAAAGGCTACCCCTTACCCAGCAGGCAGATGGAAGCGCTTATCAACCAAGTGTTGGTGTAAGTATAATACAGTACAGACCAAACGTTTGGACACACCTTCTCATTCAAAGAGTTTTCTTTCTTTTCAGGACTCTGAAAATTGTAGATTCACATTGAAGGCATCAAAACTATGAATTAAAACATGTGGAATGAAATACTTTAAAAAAGTGTGAAACAACTGAAAATATGTCTTATATTCTAGGTTCTTCAAAGTAGCCACCTTTTGCTTTCTTTACTACTTTGCACACTGTTGGCATTCTCTTGATGAGCTTCAAGAGGTAGTCACCGGAAATGGTCTTCCAACAGTTTTGAAGGAGTTCCCAGAGATGCTTAGCACTTGTTGTCCCTTTTGCCTTTACTCTGCGGTTCAGCTCACCCCAAACCATCTCGATTGGGTTCAGGTCTGGTGATTGTGGAGGCCAGGTCATCTGGCGTAGCACCCCATCACTCTCCTTCTTAGTCAAATAGCCCTTACACAGCCTGGAGATGTGTTTGGGGTCATTGTCCTGTTGAAAAATAAATGATGGTCCAACGAAACGCAAACCGGATGGAATAGCACACCGCTGCAAGATGCTGTTGTAGGCATGCTGGTTCTGTATGCCTTGAATTTGGAATAAATCCCCAAGAGTGTCACCAGCAAAGCACCCCCATACCATCACACCTCCTCCATGCTTCACGGTGGGAACCAGGCATGTAGAGTCCATCCGTTCACCTTTTCTACAAAGGCACGGTGGTTGGATCCAGATATCTAAAATTTGGACTCATCAGACCAAAGCACAGCTTTCCACTGGTCTAATGTCCATTCCTTGTGTTCTTTAGCCCAAATAAGTCTCTTCTGCTTGTTGCCTGTCCTTAGCAGTGTTTTTCTAGCAGGTATTTTACCATGAAGATCTGCTGCACAAAGTCTCCTCTTAACAGTTGTTCTAGAGATGAGAAGGTGTGTCCAAACTTTTGGTCTGTACTGTATATGTTGTTTATAATTTTTCTTATATGGTAACTGAATAGACGCCATGATAACACTAATCATGCATATAAGACTGAAATTATATCTCAAGGGTCTTCAGATATGCTAGTTTGGTCCGTTACTAACATTTCCACCCAAAGTCTTATTCCAAGAAATGCATATATTGTGTGTGAAATAAATGTTTATTATTAATTAACAACCATCTATGTATAAGTATAAAATAAATGAATAAAGACTACAGTGGCGTTTTCTGTAATGGGGCACTGACCCTAAGGTGCACTTACCCTTTCCCTTCTTCTTCTTCTGCCATGTTTGTCGTTCCAGAACTGATAGAGCTTGTGATGAGCTGACTTGTTGACACCGATAATTTGCCTGGATGTCCACTTCTTGGCTTTTGAATGTCTGGATGGACTTCATGTTATATTTTTCCTGCTGTTATGGCTCTCACATTATGCAGTTTGGCAATTTTCTTGTCTGAGAGACCGCTATTAGGATGATGTTGTTTTTCTTTTACTGGAAAATCTTCATGGCTGCTCCTTGATTTGAACCAGTGTTCTTTCACTTGGTAATCAATTTAATAATACACTGAGCTATTAGGGCATATGAGAACAGGTTTTATTTTATGGTATATAGTGTCATGTTTACTCAGCCTTCCAACCTGGAGCTGGGGCTGATGAGCTGTCAGTGTTTTGAGTGACAGCTCAGTCGTCCAATCTCATTCTAGGAGGTGCTGGGTTTTTGCAGGTGTTCCCTGTTTCTTGTAATTGTCCAGCTTTTTAGCTGAGCAAATTTTCCCAAAGCACTGTCAGTCTTAAGGCCGCTTTACACGCTGCTATCTCGCTAGCGAGATCGCTAACGTGCTTACCCACCCACATCGGTTGTGCGTCACAGGGAAATCGCTGCCCGTGGCGCACAACATCGCTCGGATCTGTCACACTACTTACCTGACTAGCGACGTCGCTGTGACCAGCGAACCGCCTCCTTTCTAAGGGGGTAATTCGTTCGGCGTCACAGCGACATCACTAAGCGGCCACCCAATAGAAGTTGAGGGGCGGAGATGAGCGGGACGAACATCCCGCCCACCTCCTTCCTTCCTCATTGTCGGCGGCCGCAGGTAAGGTGAGGTTCCTCATTCCTGCGGTGTCACACGTAGCGATGTGTGCTGCCGCAGGAACGACGAACAACATCGTACCTGTAGCAGCAACGATATTTGGGAACTGGACAGCGTGTCAACGAGCAACGATAAGGTGAGTATTTTTGCATGTTAGTGGTCGCTCGTACGTGTCACACGCAACGACGTCGCTAACGAGGCCGGATGTGCGTCACAAATTCGGTGACCCCCAACGACATCACGTTAGCGATGTCGTTGCGTGTAAAGCGGCCTTAAGTCTTCTGCTCTTTTATTCCAGTTGGCCTCTTGTATCTTTGCTCTGTTAATTGATCTTTTGCTAACTGACCTTTCACTTTGTTTGATCATCCTTTTGCCTTGTCCTTCTGCTCTGATCCTCTAGCCTCCAAGTATTTTGACTCTGGACTGTGGCCTGACTACAATTCTGCCTATCCCTTTAATCTTGACGTGCTCTCCTGGTACCTGACTCCGGATTATTTCACTATCCCACCTCACGACTTGTCCATGTAGTGACTAGCGGCACACACAGGAAGAAAAAGATTTTTCCATTACCAGGAACAAAACAGTAACAATACAGTGACATGACAAGAGTCTGCATAACTAACCATATTCTAAATAGTTGCAAGTTTATGCATGAAATAGCCAAGACGATTGTCTATAAAATGATGGTTGTCACACGTTCAAAACTGTAGTGGATGGTGAGATATGGAGCCTGAAGTCAAAAGTTCAAAACATTGTTACACTTTTGCTCATCAGTGTATGTCCTTCGTATAACTAGACAGATGAAAAAATAAAAAACTTATTTAACGTATGAGAACTCTTGTGGAACTAGAATGAAAAAAAAACACTTTTGAAAGTCTTCAAAAAAAAATGGAAAATTGCAAGGTCATGAGGGGTTAAACAATGCAAAATTGGACAGAAAGCTTCACAAACTTCACATGCAAGATGGCATGGATGGAGTTAATTTGAAAGCTAAGTTTGCAAAAATATACAGTCAGTGGTATAAAATATTGTGTGTACCCCTAACCGCTTCTCAGATTTTCATTAAGGATACCTGGAATGTTCACGGTCACGAGGTTTTGTACTTTTAATTTCATGGCCCCACATATCTGTTGTAATGAGGTCTAGTGTGTAAAACAGCCTGAACATTTCTTCCTGTGCCAAGAATAAACAAAAAGAAAGTAGCGACATACCAGAGGAGCCTCTGCACTTGTTGCACTTGGTAGCAGAATACCACATTCAGCAAGGTGAAGCATTTAGTCCTCCAGTGAATAGTGTAAGCAGAGCTCGGGAGAGCGACTTTCATGAACAGTCAGGTAGGTCTTACACTCTGGCTTTTTTGCTGTAAACTATGGGCATTATGGCCAGGTGTGGTAACGACAGCTGGCACCAAGATTGCAGAAATGGTAATTGCAAATTACTATAATCCCTGGTTCTATCTAATTGACAAGAAGACTCTTAGGTCAATTGATCTACATTTTTGTCTGACAGGGATGTAGAATAGTACGACCATCATGGACTGATACAGTATTGTAGGGCAAAAACTATGTATTGTCTTATTTTGAGGCCATTTAAAGGAAATGTATTGTTTTTCACCTTTGAAAGTTTAACTGTAGTTTGTGTCTTGTTATGCATTTTGTACAAGAGGTTTTTTTTATAAACTCATCCATTTTTTATGCCTTCTTTTGCTATAGAGAAGAATAGAGGTTAAATATGTTTCCTCTTTTTATGCTCGTAGCAGTATTTTTTTGTTGGTCATCAGATAACAGAAGAAATGTGTACTGGTATCATACTACTTTCCCACGTCTACTATAGAAAGGAAAATCGATCTTCTGGAGAAACCTGGTTTGGAAACAATAGCTTATAATATGTATAGTATAGGTAGATGTGAGAGAAAATATTGTGTGTAAATTGTGTTTTTTTGCGCTAATCAGTCAGGATTAGATAGGATAGATAGGCGTTATAGACATTTGGTAAGTTTTTTTTATTAGATGAGATTTATTTTTCTGTCCTTACAAAGAAAGATCTGATAAATAAAATCTCCCTTGTCCGGTAGCCCTTGTGGTGGTAAGTTTTGCATGGTCTCTTTTGGACCTTCGTTATATAGTCTCACGAGACTTCCCATTCATGGGATTGCAGCAGGATTGTATGGTGTATACGAGTTCTCGACTTGTTCCTTGCATCAGGCTAAGAAAGTTTCATTATTCTGCATTCTCTCTGGAAATCTATTATAAAGTTCTATACTATAAGTTTTAGAGGGAAGAAAATGAACAGCCATGTCGTAGAGTTTTTATATCTTAGAGCCTGCATGTTGTCCAGTGGAAATCTGGAGATGTGAAGCACCAGAAGATGCTTATTAGACCACGTTCACATGTCAGGATTATATCAGTGTTTGTAAACCAAATCAAAGGGGGGAACAAACAAAGTATAACACAAATACTTGAACTTATCCTGCACTTTTGACCCATGCCTGGTTTTGACTTGGAAAATACTAATTCTGAGCTTTATATCCTCTTCTCCGGAGGCTGAAAAGAGTTGGATATTTTTACATAATTTACATGTACATGGCGTGTATGATAAACTATACAATTTGTAGCGTCGACTGTTTACACTGGATAGCATGTGCTCATGACACTGTATAATCTACGCAGAGATGGCTTGTGAACATTTAAGGAAATTGTGTTTCTAATAGCCCCGGTTTTATAAAGCTTTTCATGAAAGATGACAAGGCATTTCTCAAACACCTCAACAGTAAGAGGAACGTACGATTCTTGGATTCGTTCCTCTATGAGAAGTATGATTTTGTGTTTCTAAAGAACAACGCACAACTTAGAATTATTTTCTTTGTTAGCACAATTGCCCTATTTATGGCACTGATTAAATGTATAAATTCACATTAGATATATGATTTATTAGTCTTACAATAGAGCTGTGCTCCAAGTTCAGTCTGTATAATACATTGTATCTGCTCTTACCCTACCTATAACCTGTCTGTACTCCAAAAGTACATGCCAATGAATAGCACCTCTTTTGTCACTCTTCTGGCATGTCAGGTCCAGGAGCATTTTCGGATTATTTCATTAGGTCTTAACATAGCCTAAGTTGACACTTGTGAAGAATTTTAGTGCTTGTATTAGGGCTTGGTTCCACTTGCAATTAAAGGTCCAGTCACACTAAGCAACTTACCAGCGATCCCAACAACGATAGGGATCGCTGGTAAGTTGCTAGGAGGTTGCTGGTGAGATGTCACACTGCGACGCTCCAGCGATCCCACCAGCAACCTGACCTGGCAGGGATCGCTGGAGCGTCGCTACACGAGTTGCTGGTGAGCTCACCAGCAACCAGTGACCAGCCCCCAGCGCCGCGTGGAAGATGCTGCGCTTGGTAACTAAGGTAAATATCGGGTAACCAACCCGATATTTACCTTGGTTACCAGCGCACGGAGCTACACGTGCAGAGAGCAGGGAGCAGCGCACACTGAGCGCTGGCTCCCTGCTCTCCTAGTTACAGCACACATCGGGTTAATTACCCGATGTGTGCTGCAGCTAAATGTGCACAGAGCAGGGAGCAGCGCACAATGCTTAGCGCTGGCTCCCTGCTCTCCTAGGTACAGCACACATCGGGTTAATTAACCCGATGTGTCCTGCAGCTACATGTGCACAGAGCAGGAGCCGGCACTGACAGTGAGAGCGGCGGAGGCTGGTAACAAAGGTAAATATCGGGTAACCAAGGACAGGGCTTCTTGGTTACCCGATGTTTACATTGGTTACCAGCCTCCGCAGAAGCCTGCTCCTGCTGCCTGCATTTAGTTGTTGCTGTCTCGCTGTCACACACAGCGATGTGTGCTTCACAGCGGGACAGCAACAACTAAAAAAATGGCCCAGGACATTCAGCAACAACCAACGACCTCACAGCAGGGGCCAGGTTGTTGCTGGATGTCACACACAGCAACATCGCTAGCAACGTCACAAAAGTTGTTCGTTAGCAGCGATGTTGCTAGCGATGTTGCTTAGTGTGACGGGGCCTTTACATAGCTTAGTGCAATCCAATAAAACATTCGCACCATTGCAAAACTATGGGGTAGTATCCATCTGCAATTGATTTCTCATGCCATGTCGACATGAGAAATGAATCACAGCATGCAGTGTTTGGCAGCAAGTTTCAGCTCACATACACTTGTACAAATCTATGGGTGCGTGTGAAACATCACACTGAACTCGCATGTCAGTGTCAGTGCGATGTACGCAGAGACAGGCTGGGGAGGCGATGGGGAGAAGTGCTCCCTCCCTCTTCTCCGTAGTTGTGATCCGATAGCAAGATCTGATCACAGTTGCATTACCCTCGGCTGACGCTCGCAGCAGAAGGTCATTAGCATATCACTTCTGATGCTCTCGCATCGGAACCTATGCGCAAGTGGAACTGAGGCCTTAATGGCAATACTGAATGTTCCATATTTTAGAACCCACAAAGCAATGTTTGTTTTTGTTTTATTAATAAGTGATTGGTTTTTCCTCTTTTGACTATGTTTAGAAAAAGATATTTTAAAACTAGATTCTTGGGATGTTGGGTTTCATTTTGTGTTTCCACATCTGGAACAGTTAAGTTCTGTTTATAACTGATCCATTATTTACAACTGTGACTGCCCCCAATATCACCCATCTGACCCAGTGACAGGGGTTTGTGGGCTTTCTCACCGTCCATCCTTTTAACAGAGCCTAAGTTCTGAATACCAGAAAGTAATATCACATCTTATTTTATTTGACAGACCTGTGACCCACGTTAATTTGGAATTGCTGAAAAGATTTGAATAGAATTAAAATGGTTCGCTAATAACGTAGATGGACCCGTCAGAGCATTTTTTTAGATTGTATAGCATTATTGTATTGCACTGGGCTTTACAAACATTATCAATGTTCCTCTTGGGGCTCACAATCTAAATTCCCTATCAGTATGTCTTTGCAGAGTGGTAGGAAACACACACAAATGCAGGAATAATATACAGACTCCTTCCAAATAGTGTTTTTGAACCCAGGACTCGGGCATTATAAGGCTATACTACTAACCACAAACCACCATGTTGCAATATTTTAAGCTTTGATTCCTCTGGCTGAAATTTGGCTTTTTCTTTGATTCCCCTTTGGATCAGTGCTTAGTATTGGAATGTGAGCAGCAAATTCAATACTACTATTGTAGAGCCTCTTACCAAAAAATGAGTAATTAACCAAAGTGATCTATTCCACGAGACTTGTTCCTTTTCAGTTTAACATTGTACGCCCTGTAAATGCAAACAACTACCTTATTTGTCACTTTATGTGATTATATTAGGTATTTGTTGGTCTAGTTAGAGAATTGAGGAGCCATATGTAGATGTTATCTATTTTCTATGACAGACATTAAATAATAGGGTGATTCTACCACATATAACAAAGACAAACCAACAAATATGTTAGATTGTTGTCACCAAGCATTCATTCTTTTAGCTGAGCCAATTCCTATCTCTGTCAAAACTAGTGCATAGACAAAAAAAGGGTCTGGTTTGGCTGTTAAAGGGAGTCTGTCAGCAAGTTTTTGCTATGTAATCTAAAGACTGCATTCTCCAAGGGTTAAAACATAGAATTCAGGGATGCCTGTCTTGTCACAGTCTGATTTTTTGTTTATTGCTGCTATGTTTGTTTAAGCAGCATAACTTATAATTGCTCAGACAACAGTATCAAACGCACAGCAGTCCAGCACGCCCCTTCTCTGATTGGCACCTCATAGTTAATGTAGAATCTCCATAGAGAGCCTGGTGTGTGTGGGGACAGCGCTCTTAGCTCTGCTGGATACTAAATCTAAACATTCTGATTTTGGCAGAACAGCTGCACCCAGTAATATAAGTGATACATTGTTGGATTCAGGGTCTCTTTGCCTACATAATGCTGCTCTCAGATGAGGTAGAAAAGAAACTGCTGACAGATTCCCTATTTTTCTTAGCATTGCGGACACCATTAATCCTGACCAAATACTCAACACAATTGACTAAAATTTAGTTCCAAAGTTACAAGGAATTTCCACCATGCTTCACTGTAGCTGCAGACACTTGTTTTTGTACTGACCTCTAGCCATTCATGAACAAGCTGCCTTCTGTTACAGACAAATATTGGACATTTTGACTCCTCATCAGTCCAGAGCGCCAGCTGCCATTTTCCTGTACCCCAGTTGTTTTGTGCACAGTTGAGTCGCTTGGCAGTTTTTCCATGTTGAAGGTATGGCTTTTTGGCCTCCATACATCCATGAAGACCACTTTTGGGCAAACTTCCCGGAGCAGTAAATGGGTGTAGCTGAGTCCCGCTGGTTGCTGCCAATTCTGAACTGATATCATTAAGAATATGTAATGAACCTGCGATTATGCAGGAACAACCATTCCTTTTTGGTGTTAGAATATCAATATTGAAGAGTATACATGTAGTTTTTAAAGAAAATGGCATCTAAATCCATGATTGGGGTGGTGAAAAAGCCAGTGTATTGCATATTTGCAGTTAAGCTAAGGGTCTAGTAAGAAATTCTTCAAAGGGAATCTGTCCACAGGTTTTTCCTACCTAATCTGACAGCAGCATAATGTAGAGACAAAGACCCTGATTTCAGCAATGTATCACTTAGTATACAGGGTGCAGCAGTGGTGGTACAATTAAAGTTTTCTCTGCTGTAGATGTATGTACCAGTGCTCAAAAAAGGAACTTCGCCCACACCACTGATTAGCAGCTTTCTATGTTTGTTTTATATTGACAGTAACTGTGCTAGAGTCGTGGTAGGAGCAGGAGGCTAGTTCTGCAGTTATAATCTCTTGCTGATAAAACACTTATTGTATGAAAACAACAGTGGACAGCATAATAAGTAAAGCTGGGTTCACATACAACGACAATGACGTCGCTGTTACGTCACCATTTCCTGTGACGTAACAGCGACCATAGATGATCGCTAGTAAGCTGTCAAACATGTAATTTTAAGCAGCGACGGAGCAGCGATCATAGCGACCTCGACGGTCGTTGTGCGGTGTCACACGCATCGCTGTGCGACGACTCAGACCTTGATAGAGGCATGGTGTTTACCCCTAGACATGTTTTGTGTTGCCTTTTTTCACGCCCCTTTATTCCGATTGGTGGTCACTACAGCGGCGCCTGATTGGGTGACCGTGCCAAACAAAGGAAGACGCAGTAGTGCTTTTATTCATTCTATTTCATTTTATTCAGATCCACAAACAACGACACACTAGCGACACCAGACAGAGAATCTACTACGTGGAACAAAGAATGGAACTTAAAGAATGAAAGCACTGTAACGCCTTCGGCAAGGTACCCAATCGGAACGCTGTTGTAACCACCAATCGGAGTCGTAGGGGCGTTGCAAAATACACCGCAAAAACACGCCCTTGTCCTGCCTTCAGTCCTACGTCACTGCCTTCAGCGTCATCGCGACCGTCGCTGCTGCGGTGTCAAACACAAGGATGCTGAGCTTATCATCATGCGGCAGCAGGATAGCAGCATTCAAAAAATGACCTGGAACATTCAGGAGCGAGCAGCGATTTCGCAGCAGGGGTCTGATCGTTATGTGTCACACACAGTGACGTCGCTTTTGTGGTCGTTGCTAAGTCACAGAAAATGGCGACTTAGCAGCGATGTCATTGCCGTCGTCTCTGTGTGTGACACCAGCTTAACACATTACTGTAATTAGTTTCTCACTTCCTACCTCATTCAGATTACATAGAAAAAAACCTGCAAACAGATTTCCTTTAAAAGGGATCTTTTGATCTTTGTTGAACATAGGGCATTTTTTAATTGAATGTACATCTAACATTTTAACTAAATAACACCAGGGGCTCTAG
Organism: Anomaloglossus baeobatrachus; assembly: GCF_048569485.1. Taxonomy (NCBI): domain Eukaryota; kingdom Metazoa; phylum Chordata; class Amphibia; order Anura; family Aromobatidae; genus Anomaloglossus; species Anomaloglossus baeobatrachus. The sequence continues at coordinate 388,992,007 of NC_134355.1, read as the reverse complement.
CATATTCTTTCAGTGTAGTCTTATTTCCAGACTGAATATTTTTTTTATTTCATTCTCTGTACATTATTATGGTGGCAGTGACAGGGGCACGTGATCGGTGACATGTTATATTGTCAATGGTGTGATCCTGTGTATTCTGCCTCAAGCATTGAAACAGAAGTGTTACCTTTCATTGTTCTCCTGCCTGTGATGATAACATCTACTGTTACTTTATCTCCACACAGCAGGAAAGTGTCAGTGTGACATATAAATTTATATATAGATTCAGATTAAAATTTACAAAAAAATATAAAAACAATAGGTATTTTTTATAACCTGTTCCCTGTGAAAACTATTTTCCCACGTTAGAGTGTCCCCTTTTATTATATTTATCCATCTCATCTGTTAAGCTTTTATGTTGCATATTTTAATTCCTATGGCAATTTCTGGTAAGACAGTATATAAAGAAAAAAATGTCTTTGTGACTGTAAATTCATTTTTCTGTACTTTTTTTTTTTTTTTTTATTATTATTATTATTATACCTTTTATTCAATGGCGCTTTACATGTGAACGTGTCAACGATCAACGATTTTCACCCTATTTGCGATCTTTCGGAGTCACACGTAGGTGTCACACGCAACGACATCGTTAACGATGATGGAAGTGCGTCACGAAAGCCGTGACCCCGACGACATATCGTCAGATAAATTGTAGCATGTAAAGCCTTTATACTGAGAGAAATCATCTGAGATGTCTTCTAATTCCATCTTTTGTCACTTTTTGTGTTTTTCTCAGAAGAGATGGCTTCTTTTTAAATATATATTCTAGAGTCATAATAAATCAGAGTCATATTGGAGCATGTTCTTATGTTTGAACCGCAGTGATGTCACCAGTTAGAAAGTTTAGGCCACGATACTATAAATAATTATTTTCTGAATTTTCCCACAGAATATACTGAAATAATTTATATCTGTGGGAAGTGAAATGTGATAAAGAAATGTCCAAAGGAACTGAATTGCACTGGGGGATAAACATCACTTTTAATGTTCAGAACAAGTCCAGTTTCCAAGTATCCATCAGCGGAGTGTTTAGAGCGCTGAACGTCGCCTGTTGTAACTTGCTGTATTGTTTACAAAAATTGGTAAATTAAGTTTCATCTCGAGCCACTTTCAGAGTGGAGATTAAAGTACAATAACACGCCTGGGAATACTAGTCCTAACCATTAAGAAAGCAACAAATACTGTATCTTTTAAATAATATATTTTAGGTAACATTAAAGGGGGTATCTAGGATTGGATACAATTATGTAACACCTTTCTCCAGAAACAGAACTCCTCTTATATATGGTATGTTTCCAGTGCATTCCGCTATAGTCGGGGTTATCTGAAGTCCCAGAAAAAATCCTTGTGCAATGGTGGGGCTGGTTTTGTTATTAAATTAAAGAACAGACATTTTTTGTCCTGAGCAATCTTTATAAAGGATCTATTTAGTAAAATATTAAAGAGTATTCCAATGTATGAAGACATACAGAAAACCTGGCAGTAATGTTAGCGTACAAAGTGTATTTAATGTATAAAGTACAATTGGGTACTGTAATTTTGTACCTTACTATTGTAGTTATCATATAAAGACATGATATTTCCCTCAACACACATAGTGATCTCAACACAGTTTTAGGCTGTCAAAGTGCCCTCAACACAGTATAAAGCCTCCATAACCCCCAACATAATCCCTTTGTAGTTCTCCCTACTTTGTATAATGCCCTGACAGTGTTCCATAAATATTGAGGACCCTCCAAGTAACTCCAGCATAGTACAATGCCCTGAAAAGTGATGCCACAGACTGTATAGTGCCCCAACAGATCCCCACAGTGTAATGCTACCACAGTACTCCACTCATAGTGTGATGCCACTAGTCAACTCACCCCACAGTATGATGTCACCAATACACCACACAGTATGACACCCACAGCCCTTTCCACACAGTTTAATGACTCCAAAGCCTTTATATACAGTAGTATGGTGCCCTTACACATATGATTTTCCCCCACATTCCCTCAAAGTTTGATTGCCCCATTGCTCTTTTTGCACAGTTGCCTTCTATAGTATCAGCACATGCTCCTGTGAGCAGTATTTAAGAGGAATCTGTCAAAACAGTTTCTGTCCCATAAATTGTATATAAGGTCATGTTGCTCTCTGAATGATATTGTAATCCATACCTTTACTCATATTCAAACGGAGAATAGAGCCACTAAGGCAGAAGCTTGGGAAGTGCATTGACATACCCAGAGCAGTTAAGTCTCATTTGCATATTAATTACCGTAATACAGGGAGCAATAGATTGTATGTGTAAAGCAGGGGTGGGGAACCTCTGGCCCGCAGGCCATATGCGGCCCGCGATTACTTTTTATGGGACCCCTGGACACATTCCCGGGGATTGCAGTACTTGGGCAGCAGCCGGTGTTGTCAGCTGTCGACCCTTTAAATCACAATGTGCAGTGCGCATACAATTAGGTCCTCAGTAAATTGATCAGGGTGCAACAGGGATAGCCGCCGTAGAATGGGGGCGCCATACAATCTAGGGCTATTTTAACCTCCGTTGTCATGCAAGTTGAGGCTTGGGAGAGGCCCATGCCACTTTTTGACTATATTGACTAATATTCTTCTATAAAGTCACTCCCTGTTGTCCCCACTGTTCACCCACCAGTCACAAATTACTCTTGTGTAGCATCTACACACCACTATTTTCTGTATATGGTATGTTTGCTGGGGATTTTAGTACATACAAAATAAATATCATAGTTTTATGAGGTTTTTGTTTTTGATTGTTGTCCTCAGCAAATTGGCCTGTGCCAGCATGCAGAGGACGTACTTTGTGGGTGGGGTAAGCGAGAGATGTGCTGCGCTTCCACCCCACAGAAGAAAAGAGCACAGGTTTACCGGCCTCTCAGTTGTACCTGCCTCCCAATGCTGTGAGCCTCCTGCCTCCCTTCTGTACCTGCCTTCTGGTGCTGTGAGCCTCTTGCCTCATGCTGCTGTGAGCCTCCTGCTGCTGTGAGCCTCCCGGTACTGTGAGCCTCTTGCACCTCACCTCTGTGAGCTTCTTGCCTTCCGTTGCTGTGAGCCTTCTGCCTCCCGGTGGTGTCAGCCTCCTGCTTCCCGCTGCTGTGAGCCTCCTGCCTGTCTCTCGCTATTTGAGCCTCCTGATTCTCACTGCTGTGAGCCTCCTGCTTCCTGCTGCTGTGAGCTTCCTGCCTCCTGCTGCTGTGAGTCCTCCACCCAGTGCTGTGTACCCCCTAATACTGTGGACGCCCATCAGTGCTGTGTGCCAGCACCGAGTGCTGTGTGCCACCCCTCAGTGCTGTGTGCCACCCCTCAGTGCTGACTGTGTCCCCATGGTGATGTCTGTGCTCCCCCAGTCTTGTCAATGTCCCCAAGACCTGTTCGTGCCCCTCTAGTTCTGTCAATGCCACCGCCTGTGCTGTCCGTGCCTGGCAGTATGACCCGTGCCCCCTCAGTGATGTCCGAGCCTCTCCTGTTATGTGTATATGTCCCCAGCCCCTCCTGTGATGTGTATATGTCCCCAGCCCCTTCTGTGATGTATGTGTGTGTGTATATATATATATATATATATATATACACACACATGTCCCCAGACCCTCCTTTGATGTATATATGTCCCTAGCCCCTCCTGTGATGTGTATATATACCCCAGCCCCTCCTGTGATGTATATATATGCCTCCAGCCCCTCCTTCAATGTGTGTGTGTGTGTGTGTGTATGTGTGTGTGTATGTATATATATGTGTATATATATATATATATATATATATATATATATATATATATATATATATATATATATATATATAATATAATGTGTGTATATATATATATATATTATATATATATATATATATGCCTCCAGACCCTCCTGTGATATATATATATATATGCCCCCAGCCCCTCCTATGGTGGATATGTCCCCAGCCCCTCCTGTGATGTATATAGGCCCTCAGCCGCTCCTGTGATGTTTGTGCCTCCAGCATCTCCTATGTGATGTATATGATCTACCAATCAGTTGACTGTGCTCCACAATGAGATAAAGCTGGTAAAACTGTTGTGAGAAGCAACATGATCAATATCACTAAACATCACAGCTGCAACAAAGAGAAGCTGCTCCAGCCACCACAGTAGGGGTGGAGGGATTAGTTAATTAATTGTTTGACTAAATATATTAGGGTAATTTCAAGCTGAGAATTTTTTTGCGGCCCCTGAAGGTTGGTAGAAAATTCTAAATGGCCCCCATCAGAAAAAGGTTCCCCACGATGGATAGCTACACATATTAGTTATCTAAGCGACCTGGAGAAATCATTCAGCAGGTTATTTGGTGTAAAATGTTAACAGTAAAAAAGTATGAATAAAAAAAACTAAACTAAAAATCTTTTTTTTTTCTATACCTGTGTTGTAAAACACAATAAAGCACTGCTAAAAATGATGAAAATGTGTAAAAAAAAAAGTTATAGCTGCTGAAAAGTAGAGGCAAAAATGAAATAAACTGGCTGGATATTAGGACATGAAACTTAAACTTAAGAGTTTGTATGGTTTTGCAAGGAGGAATTGGGAAAAATATTATTGTCTACAGCAAATAAATCTTACAAAAATAGAGTGTCCTGCTGCTTTTCTAATCTGCAGAATGTCAATTCTGTTCATAAAATTATTGCAGATTTTCATTTTCATTCCATTTTTCACCATTTGCAAGGAATTTTTGCCAAATCAGTGCAAAATTCCACATTGTATGGTTTTGGGCTTATGGTATAAATATGTTACTTAGGCTACTTTCACACTTCAGTCTTTTTGCATGAGTCACAATCCAGTTTTTTCCCCATAGACTTGTATCAACGACGGATTGCGGCTGATGGCCTTGCGTTGCATCCGCCGCGTGATGGATCAGTCGTGGAATGACTGACCATCTGGCGGAAGGAACTGACACTATAACGTTTTTTGTAGCGTCAAAAAAACTCACTGTGCAGGATTCCGTCACAATCCGTCAAGAGGTATAATAGTTCTCTACGGCGCTGGATTCCGCCGTAATCCGTCGCACAACGGAATCCAGTGCTGGATTCCATTATTTGCTACTGAGCATGCCTAGTATGTACACAATCACATTGCAAGGCTCCAGATAGGCTGGATAACAATTTTAGCTATGACAACATTTATTCTACCCTTTTCTCTACAAACTGTCACAGATGGCCTATAAAAACACAGTAATTGGTCACCAAAATGTCTGGCACTCCCATTGGGCAGTCCCAAAAACAAACAGATCAAAACGAAAGCACAACGGATGTAACGGACGCGATGGATCAGTTATTTCACAGGATTCCTGTGAACGGAATCCTGTTAACACATCCGTTGTGTTCGTTGACAGCTAAAAAACAACGGATCCGTCTTTCCATCGCAACGACTGACCTGATGGATTTCAAATGACTGAAGTGTGAAAGTAGCCTTAGGGCGGCCAGGCGTGTACTTGGTCCGTGTGTTGTCTGAATGCAAAACTGATTGCAAATTGATAGCACACTGACCGATGTTTGTCAATGTGATAGTTTATTTTACTCTCCCTCGAACCGATGGTACATATGTTAAAAAATCACCATGTACCAGTTTGATTGGTATCCTAGATCAGACTCACCAATTACAAGTCAATGGGTGCTAAAAGGGGTTGCCCACTACTAGGACACCCCCTTCTCATTTCCCAAATTTGCCCCAATTAAAGTAAAAAGTTTATACTCCCCTCCCGTGCACTGTTCCAGAGGTGTCGGCACTCGCTCTCTCCAGAGGCTCACGTGATGTTGTTACATCACGCGAGCTCTGTTCCCAATCACCGCCGTCTTCCCTCTCCCTGCCTTCAGATTTATAAGTAATTAAGTCAGTGAGCGGCCCCAGCTCTAACTTCCTTTTGATTACTTCTACGTCTGAACGTGGGGATAATGAGGCTCTTTAGACATAACAACCACAATGAGCCTTCGGGGCGAGAGTGCCGACACCGCTGTATTTTCACCCAGCAATAGGAGTCAATGAACACAGGATAAAGAGAAAAAAACAGAGCACTCCTGTCTTTTACACATATTAGTGCACTTATTAGTCAAAAACTGTGTGTCCATTATTTCATGCACTCTTTTTAAGACAGCTGCTCTTCTTTAGCATTCTTCCAGGCCTATAAGTGCTGGAATATCTTTCCTGCACTTCCCAGCATGCAGTGTGCCTGTCTTTGTACAATGGCTTGCTTTGAGCTGAAAACCTCTGTTTTGTCTGAATGCAGTTTGACAGATGGGAGAGCAGGGTAGAGCGCTAAAGACGCACTCTGACACCCTGTCATCCATTTTGGCATTTGTACTCCTAGAGAGACATTACTCTTCACAACAAGCTGTGGGCAGTAAGTGGAGTGATTTTTGGCGTGGGTCGTACAACATCATTTTTAGATTGCCTATTTAGCTCGTTATCTAAGTTCTTTGACAATACAGAGAGTATTCAATTCTCTGGTCCGTTCTCAGCAATGATTGGATTGGAATTCAGTCATTTAGTAATACAGGATTTTACAGCGTCCATACCACTTTACTTATTGTTTACTGCTCCACTGATGTTAATATCAACTGTGACTGGCTCTTAATCTTCACAAAGCACATTATGTTCTAAAAACTTATTAAAACTCCTGCAATCTGTTTTCTATCATTGGTGCATTGGAGCGAATGTTATTTTCTAAAAGCCATTCAGCTTACATAAGAGCAATAGAGGTTGTGTGTATATGTACTCACAGGCATTCTCATCTCACTGGAAGCATACCTTCATTTTCAGGTTCATGTACGTTCCTAACAGTTGTACAATGCAAAAGGTTATTATGTATGTATTTAAGTTCCGCAAGTCTGCAAAACTACTGACCTTTTCAAAACTGCTTCAAAGAGTGTAAATGCCAAGATCTACCCTCGTACCTTTAAAAAGCATACCCAGTCAACCGTTCACTCTAAAATGGTGTGGGTTCTTTTCTTCTATAGTTATTTGATTGTGTGAGCAAGAAAACCATTATATATCTCACATTTGTATAATGTTGGGAAACCAGGGGTAGAGTTACAGGGAGTTACAATTCATTTCCACGGCCATGCAGGACCCACCAATACTTTCCTAATGTAATATCTGGTGTTTTCATATTCAACATTTGGCCCATAATGAGCATTACGCAGAGCCTATGAATGCCAGTGAGAGCCAAGGAACAGAATTGGCACAGCATGAGTCATCACCTCCCGTAGATTTCACACTAGGAGAAAATTACCATTACTTAACAGATCAATAACATATCCATAACATGAGTGAAACAAGAAAGTCCGGATTGATGAGCAAATTTTTCTTTATTACTTATAAAAATTTTGTACACGGGAGATCAAGTATTTACATGAAAAATGCTATATTAGTATTTTCATCAATGTGTTTCTGCTGTGTAGCCAACTTTAGTCGTGACTAAGGGTGGCTACACACCAGAAAAACGTTGATGCATACACTATTGTAGCGTTTTTCATGTAAATACTTAATCTCTCGTGTGTAAAGAAGAATTTGTTCATTGAGCCGGAATTTCTCGTTTCACTCATCTTTAACTTAGGCTATGGCTGAGCCTTTGCCCGTGCTCTGAATAGAAAGTGGACAACTGCAATGGTGAGCTGGACTTCTTGTCTATATCCATAACATATCAGATAACATATCCATAACATATCAAATAACATATCCATAACATATCCATAACATATCCATTACATATCAGATAACATAGCCATAACATATCAGGTAACATATCCATAACATCAAATAACATATCCATAACATATTCATAACATATCCATAACATATCCATAACATATCAAATAACATATCAAATAACATATGCATAACATATCAAATAACATATCAAATAACATATCCATAACATATCCATAACATATCCATTACATATCCGATAACATAGCCATAACATATCAGATAACATATCCATAACATATCAGATAACATAGCCATAACATATCAGATAACATATCCATTACATATCAGATAACATAGCCATAACATATCCATTACATATCAAATAACATATCCATAACATATCAGATAACATATCCATTACATATCAGATAACATAGCCATAACATATGAGATAACATAACCATAACATATCCATAACATATCAGATAACATAACCATAACATATCCATAACATATCAGATAACAAATCCATAACATATTCATAACATATCAGATAACATATCTATATCATATAACATATCCATAACATATCAGATAACATATCCATAACATTTTGGATAACATATCCATAACATTTTGGATAACATATCCATAACATATCAGAATACATATAAGATATATCGGATAACCTATCCATAAGATATCCATAACATATCAGATAACATATCCACAACATATCCATAACATATCCGATAACAAATCCATAACATGTCAGATAACATATCCACAACATATCCATAACATATCCGATAACAAATCCATAACATGTCAGATAACATATCCATAATATTTTGGATAACATATCCATAACATATCAGAATACATATCAGATAACATATCGGATAACCTATCCTATCCATAACATACCCATAACATATCCATAACATATCGGATAACATATCAGATAACATATCCATCTCTCTAGAATTGGGGACAGTACTATTGGCTATTCTACTGACTATATTGTTTTGCGCAAGAATTTGGTTAACTTGGCTGAATGCTATAAAGTTGACATTTTTTTGCATAGCTTAGCACGCTTATCTTAATTATATATTTATTTAGGACAGTTTTATCTTAAGATATTCTTCATACTGCCGTACTTGTTACATTTTTAATTGGTGAATATACTGATCATTTTATGGCCATCAGTGCATAGCGACTGTGATGATGTCTTGGACATATGAGGAGGAAACATGTTGCTTAGTTTTCATTATTAAAATAAACAAAGATCTGATAATGATTAAGGAAAATGAAGAGGTCTGATTATACCGTTATTCCCATACAGTTATGCCCCACTTCAGTTTGATAAGTGACAGTCTTTTCAAACAAAATTTAATTTCTTATCTAGAGTAAAGACAAATATAGAAGGGCAAAACTGTCTGAAAGAAAAACTGTATGTTGCCCATAGCAATCAATCACAGAGCAGCTTTCATTGTACTAAACCTGTTCAAGAAATTAAAGCTGACCTCTGATTGGTTGCTATGGGCAACAAAGACAATTTTTCTTTTAGACAGTCTTGATAAATGAGGCCCATAGACTTTATAAGATTTGTTGGGTGGGAGTGCTACTTCTGGACCTCCCATAGGCTATATTTGTCCAGAAATAGGGTGATTTCACTCTAGCAGATAAATATCTCAAAATGAAGAAGACAAATCTTCTCGGATGTTAATTAAAGCACCACTCCAGCAGTTTTGGGCTTTAAATCTAGGGCCCCTGCCCTCAGTATTGTACTCACTCTCTGGCGTTTTCATGTTTCTTCTGCGTCGCTTCAGTCGTTCGGCGCCATCTTGTGCCTGTAACTTCTGACTGGCTTGAAGTCAAAGGCTATGTCACAAGCCCTTAATACAACTCTATGAGAGCCAGAATGCGACTGTTATAGACTTGTATTGACAGACAGAGGTTCAGTGAACCATATGGACAAAGCTCTCATTTAATACTATTCTGAGGGTAGATAAAATAAATCACAAATTAAAAGTTTCAACTTTACATACTATGTGAATGTCGAATGTCTTCTCTCTTTCCATATAGCAGTAGCCATTGCAAATCTGGTCCAAGTAAAGATGCATGTGTATACAGTGTGTAAAAAATATGGCACTAACTAAATATGCAGAGACAATCTCTTGTATTCAACCAATATTTATATATAAAAAGTCCATTTGGCAAATTAAAAGCTTTTATCTTCAGTTCAACTGAAACTTTAAAGGGGATTTTCCAGGAAAAGAACTCAAATATTTTTGATCCTACTTTTCCAATTCTTCTAATGTCGTTGACCAGTTTTCTGTTCTTCTTAATTGACCTGATGGTGCATTTGAAGTAATATAATAATATATGAAATATTACTATCTATCCTTTGCTTCTGTATTAGTTCAGAGGATTTGGTTAATGGCTCTAATAAGAGAATAATAACTTTGTGTCACTTAACTAAATCTTCATTTATTTCAATAGATTCTGGCAACAAGAAATTCAAAAGTACAATTCAGAGAAGCACAGAGACGGGAATGGCAGCTGAAATGAGGAGTCGTATGGTGCGGCAGCCAAGCCGAGAGTCGACAGATGGAAGTATTAACAGTTACAGCTCTGAGGGAAAGTAAGTACATGGTGGAGGAAGACTGACAACAATATGTCCACCATCACGTCACATTTCCCTTTATCTGCAGTTGTGATACCTGGAGCTCATGAAATGGATTGAGGTCACACAAGATATTCTCTGTGCTGTGTCGCTTACAACGGATGTGAGGTGGAATAGAAAAGCCAAAGTATATTTCAGTATATTCATGTTACTTATAAGATATTTAGGACTCTATATGAGTTGTATTAATGTTTGGAGAACAGTAAAGCTTAGTCGCACCTCCGGACATCTAATATTACATAGTGGTGCAAGCACCGAGTGCTTGTACTGACCCCGATACACCCTGTTGACTGTGATTTGGGTCATCAGAAGCCTTTAAGATGTCAGCACACCGGCTAAAATTTTCCTAGCCGAAGCCGCTTAAAGCATAACCGTCGTTTTAATTTTTATTTGATAAATCAATAATGCACATTAAAATAAGCAACTTTGTAATATATCTTATCAAACAAATTTGCTTCTTTCTCTGCCAGAATTGATCAATCATTATCAAAATTCTCAATTCTGAGGTAAAATCTGTATGTAGTGAAGACTTTCCTTTGCTGAGAGGAGATGGTAATTTTTACTAATGAGATGCTACATAGATAGTAAAGAGAAGAGGGGCGAAGCTCTGCCTCTAGCTCCTCCCTCTGCTTTTAGCTCTTCCCTGCCTCTAGCTCTTCCCTCTGTCTTTAGCTCCTCCCCTGCCTCTAGCTCCTCCCATTACCTTTAGCTCCTCCCTGCCTTTAGCTCTTCCCTCTGCCTTTAGCTTTTCCCCTGCCTCTAGCTCCTCCCTTTGCCTTTACCTCCTCCCTCCATCATACAATCTCATAATTGCAATCTGCCATCTCCTCTCAGTAATGGGAATCTTCACTGAATACAGATTTTACATCAGAATTGAGAATTTTGATAATGACTGATAAATTCTGGCAAAGAAAGAAGGAGATTTCTCTGATAAGATACATTACAAAGTTGCTTATTTTTTATGTGTATTATTGATTTATGGAATAAAAATTAAAACTATGGTTATACTTTAACCCCTTCACACCCGGTCGATTTTCCATTTTTGTACTTTTGTTTTTTTCTCCCCTTTTTCTAAGAGCCTTTATTTTTTATTTTTCCATATAGCTATATGAGGGCTTTTTTTTTTTTTTGCTGGACAAGTTTTACTTTGTTTACGACACCATTCATTCTGACTCCTATAGCGTACTGGAAAACGGGGAAAAAAATTCAAGTCTGGTGAAATTGCTGACCTGATGTTTTTATTGATACTATTTTGGGATAGACGTGATGTTATGATCACCTCTTATTGTATTTTATTGCAATGTTGTGGCAACCCAAAAAATGTAATTCTGACATTTTGATTTTTTTTTGCATCTATCCCAAAATGGCATTATTAAGAACGTCAGCTCAGGGCACAATAGATCAATAGGTCATCAAACAGCCTCAGACTCCGAAAAATGAGAAAGTTATGGGTCTCGAAAAATGGCAATAAAACCTATATTTTAATTTTTTTTTTTACAAATTTCAGAAATTTTTTTCACGACATAAATAAAAAATATATATTTTTTTTACATGTTTGGTATCTGCGTACTAACACTGACCTGCAGAATCCTATTTCTAGATCAGTTTTATCACATAGTGACCAGGGTAAATAAAAAAAAAAAAATTGCACTTTTTTTTTTCAATTTCACCGCACTTGAAATTTATTTTCCCATTTTCTAGTACACTATGTAGCAGAATGAATGGTGTCATTCAAAAGTAGAAGCTTATCTCACAAAAAACTAGCCTTAAGGCCTCTTTACATGCTACGATCTTGCTAGAGATAGCTAGCGTGCGTACCCGCCCCCATCGTTTGTGCATCACGGGCAAATCGATGCCTGTGGCGCACAAAATCGCTCGGACCCGTCCCACTACTTACCTGCCTAGCGACGTCACTGTGACCGGCGAACCGCCTCCTTTCTAAGGGGGCGGTTCGTTCGGCGTCACAGCGACGTCACTAAGCGGCCGCCCAATAGAAGCAGAGGGGCGGAGATGAGTGGGACGTAACATCCCGCCCACCTCCTTACTTCCTTCCTCATTGCCGGCGGCCGCAGGTAAGGTGAGGTTCCTCATTCCTGCGGTGTCACACATAGCGATGTGTGCTGCCGCAGGAACGACAAACAACATCGTACCTGCTGCAGCAATGATTTTTGGGAATAGGGGAGCATGTCAACGATTAACAATTTTGCGACCATTTTCGAACGCACGTAGGTGTCAAACGCAACGACATCGCTAACGCGGACGGATGTGCGTGACAAATTCCGTGACCCCAACCACATCGCTTTAGCAATGTCGCTGCGTGTAAAGCGGCCTTTAATATGGTTATATTACTGAAAAAAAAATTATGGCTCTTTGAAGAAAGGGAGGAAAAACTGAAAAGTGCCAGGTGGTGAAGTGGTTAACTAAAAAAAAGTAAAATAAACCTGAACCTAAGACATCAGTATGTATTAACTTTGATTCAGTCTCAACATTTATGGTACAACACATTTAGGTTGCATTTGTATTCCAAACATCTCTAATTTTAGTTGCAGGATAAACTAAGTAATCCGCATCCATCTGCAATCAGTCCCCTGTAATGCCATTAAGTGTAGAAGAATGCCAAAAAGTCATGACCTACTGAAACTTATCTAGCAATATTTTATACAGTAACACTAGTGGCCTGTTGATTCATGTTGCTTTTCCTATAAAACCTCTAATTGCTTCTGCAATTTCAGGGAAGAGGACCTATTACCGTATTTCTGCTCAGTGTAATCTCTAGTGTATTCTCTTGAATTGTAATGGCAGAGAATGAGAAATTCCCCAAATCTCTGAAGATCAGCAAATACCATGGAATAATACAATTCTTTAATAGTCTTTAATGTGGCTTTAAACTCCAAGAACTTTACTGTGGACTTTATCCTAGTAAAATAATGGTGTGGCACTGTCACGCATAGAGCTTCCTAAGGCTTTGTTCACACGTTGCTTTTTTTTTTTTTTTTGCTGTGTTTATTCCTGCCAAAACCTAATTGGCAGTAAAAGAGCTGCAGCCAAAATGCAGGTTTTGCTGTCTTTTTTGCTGCTTTTTTCAGGATCCCAAAGTTCAGCTTTGCTTCCACCTTGCAAGAATGAGCAATACAAGGTATTAGGCCACCAATACAAGACGTTGAAAAAATCATAACACATTTTCGGAAAAAGGGGCAATTTGATCAAATTATTTAGGAGAAAAGTGTTATGTCTGAAAAAATAGTGACTATTCTGAACAAAAAAAAAAAAGCTGGATTCATGTATGAAAGGCAGCAAATGAAGGTTAAATGTGTTCATGAAAAAATACACAATTGCAAATGTAGTGTAAGTCATTGTTCTACTTAACACACTGTAGGACATTTAGTTGGTTAGGCATTGTTTACTTGGAAGCACCACTCCAGCATTTTTTTATCAGCGCTCCATTGGCACTTTAAATCTAAGTACTCTCATATACTCATTTTCCGGCGGCTTCTCTACTTTTCAGTGCCGCTATAGGTCCTGTGATGCCATCTTGTTCCAGTAACATCTGACTGGACGATAGTCAGACGTTACTGTCATGATGTGACTAAAGGATAGCGAAGGACAGGGGGCTTTTATACTGTCCTTCACGCTATGGGACCCTATGCTATTCCTAACCTCTGGATTGCCCCTGATGGTGAAGATGCTGGAGTCCTGTGTCTTACTAGTCTCCTGACCAGAACTAAACTGTCCCACTCCCTGGGAAGGAAAGGATAGTAGTGTGATAGCAACACAGATAAAGATATACAGGGAAAAACCAAAGCTCAGACACACTGCAAACTCACGGGAACAAACCGTCAGACACTAAGGAGAAAAGCAAGAGAAGTAAGGCAGCAAAAATATTACAACAAGACTTAATACCACAACCGCTCACTGCAATAAGGTACTACAACCACTGGTAAATCTGGATCACAACACCTCACCAGATCAGTATAGAAAATCTATAGATGGCATTAATGGAATAGTCCAGCCAGCATATATATATAGGAGGGGAATGAATGTGACTAGCTCACCAACAGCATATGATCAAAACTAGCCTGTCTATGAACTACAGGTCTGTGAGTCGACGCCTGCCTGCGCTGATCCCAGATGTTAGAGACGTTAGCAGGCAGACTGCCAGAATCTGTAGTCTCCACAGAGCCTGACGCCGCCATAACAGTCGCCGATGTCTGTAAAAATCTCCTTATGACAGTTATGTCACAAGGTCTCAATGGAACTGTATGAGAGCCAGTACGATGAAACACTGGAGCTGCCGGCGGGTCACATGAAACAGTGGGCAGGTGGCAGGTCAGAAATCACAGGAGACCAACCAGAGTGGTGCTAAAAACAAATCAAGAGGACGAAAAGTGAGTATAAGATAGGGGGCAGGGGACTTACATTTAAATCACCACTCCAGCGGTGCAATAAAAAAAAAAATGCTGGAGTGGTGCTTTAACAAATATCACTAATTTAATTAAACTGTACAAATACTAACTTCCATGCTCATGTGAGGACTTGGGAAAATCCTAAATATATTTGGGTATCATATACTGCTGTGCCTGTGTTTCTTTCACCAAAAACATTGCAAAAAGTGATAGTGGCGTTTTTCCTCTGCATTTTGTACCTACTCATCACATTCTATATAGCACTGAGATAATTGACATGGTGCAGTTTTCAAAAACACAGCAGTTTTCCAATTCATGAGATTTCTGAAATCTCATAGCTTTTGCTTGTAGTGTAAAAAGAAGCTTTTAATTTCCTTTTAAAAAAAATCCCACAAAAACGCAATGTGTGAACAGAAGCTTATTATACTACAGAACAGCACTAAGGTCAACTGAAAACAGCTTGAAAATCACAGCTTTGTATATTGTCTTGGACCTTCCTAGCGTAGTAAAAATTCTCAGGTATCATTGGTGGTGGTGCAAGTCAGAACCTAAGTAGTCTGATATTGATTACCTAGCCTACACGCCGCTTTACACGCTGCGACATCGCTAGCATTTGCTGGCGATGTCGAGCGTGATAGCACCCGCCCCCGTCGTACGGCCGATATGTTGTAATCGCTGCAGTAGCGAACATTATCGCTACGGCAGCGTCACACGCACATACCTGCTCTGCGACGTCGCTGTGACCGGCGAACCGCCTCCTTTCTAAGGGGGTGGTTCGTTCAGCGTCACAGCGACGTCACAGCAGCGTCACTGAACCGCCGCCCTATAGAAGTGGAGGGGCGGAGATGAGTGGGACGTAACATCCCGCCCACCTCCTTCCTTCCACATTGCCGTTGGAGGCAGGTAAGGAGATGTTCGTCGTTCCTGCGGTGTCACACATAGCGATGTGTGCTGCCGCAGGAACGACGAACTACATCGTACATGCAGCAGCAACGATAATTGGGAAGAGGGGGGCATGTCACCGATTTGCAATTTTGAACGTTTTTGTGACGATTCAAAATAGCTCATAGGTGTCACACGCAATGACATCGCTAACGCGGCCGGATGTGCGTCACAAATTCTATGACCCCAACGACATGGCTTTAGCGATGTCGTAGCATGTAAAGCAGCCTTTAGAATAGAAAAAATTTCTATTAGCAGGTTCCTGCCCGCCCATAAAAAAAATTGTAATTTTTTTCAGCCCTGGTAGAAGCATTTAGATAGGGACCCAGCAAAAAGTGATACGCCTTGACAGTGGCTGCTGGGTTCACATAAAACTGGCATTTTTTATACCCAATTTTTAAAGTAATGAATGTCCAAATGATTGTACTCACTGTTTGCATGCCAGAGTGCAACTGAATATGTGTCAGCTTAAGAATAGGTCATCAATATATTTATTATTTATGCCAGACCACCCCTGAAATAAGAGCAAATTTCCAGCCCCTTTTGCTGGTGAGTGTTGCATATCTAGGAGCCCTTCTGTCACTGTGAGAAATGTGACAGGAGTGTCTTCTTCATGAGTTGGACTGATAAACTATGTGTCCAGTGTATGCTCTGATTGCTTTTATTAGCCAAACAAACTAATTTTTTGTGCTGATTTGCTAATGCCTTTACGTAAGGCAGTAGAGTCTGATGGCAGATCCACTACAACTTCAGTTACTTTTTTATCAGATTCTATGTATTAAAACTATCCCGGATATAAAGGAATATAAATGTTTCCAACCTGACACAAGATGTATACTTATATTTTTTCAGCCTAATATTCCCAGGAGTAAGATTGGGGGTAGACAGCCAGTTCAGTGACTTCTTGGATGGACTTGGCCCTGCTCAACTTGTTGGTCGACAGACGTTGGCAACACCTGCAATGGGTAAGAATCGTATAAAGAAATTAAAATCAATGAACTGTAACATGTTTAATAATATTTTATGACTTAGTTCAGACTTCCATTAGTTGACCTGGTTCAAATGACTACAGAATTTTAGATGATATATCTGGACCTTCCATATACGCTTTGCACATTTAGATAGCAAGGCACTTGAATTTGACATTAGGTAGTGCTGAAAAATTCAATTTACATCTCCTATACGCATGTGCAGATTTGTACCAAGATTTACCATTGTAAAGTTTAATAAACCTGTCAAAGTTGGTGGGTACACCTCCTCCTAGTACTCCTCATACCTTGGTTGGTGCCGTAATAGAAAACTTTTTAAGTTTTTCTCCAATTTAGACCATTTGGGGCTTAGCTTACACCCAAACTGGAGACAATGTATTTTATAGGAAAAAGATAGTAACATTATAGTTACATGTGAAAAGACAAATTAAAGTGAACCTGACAGTTGCAATATGCACCCAGAAGCACGAGCAGTTCTGGGTGTATATTGCTAATCCCTGCCGAACCGTCCCTGTATACACTGGCATAGATAAAGGGATCTTTAGAAAAGGTATTTCTAAAGATCATTTATGATATGCTAAAGAGCGCAGGGACTAGTTAGAAGGGCATTAGTTCCTGCTCCCATTCGCCCTCTTAGCATGGTAGCACTCCCACAGGGGTGTGCTAACATGCTATTCAATGCAGCATTAATAGTGGTGATGCACGTACCTGTGTTTGCTGTCACTGCTGATCCGAAGTCCCGGCACTTCTGGTCATGCGCACTAGACCTCTCTGAAGCTGGGATGTGTACACCCGACTTCATACTGCGCATGACCGGAAATGCCGGGCATTCAGATGAGCAGTGACAGCGGTCACAGGTACACATGTCACCGCTGGTGATGCTGCATTGAATAGCATGTTCACAGTCGGCATGCTACCATGCTAAGAGGGTGGAATGAGTGCAGGAACTAATGCCCTTGCGACTTCTCCCTGTGCTCATTAGCATATCATAAAGGATCTTTACAAATACTTTTTCTAAAGATCTCTTTATCTATGCTAGTGTATACAGGGACAATTGGGCAGGGATTACTAATATGCATCAAGAACTGCTCGTGGTTCTGGCTACATATTGCACCTGACAGGTTCCCTTTAACGTTTTTGGCATGTGACAGTGTTGTGTTAAAGTCCAACAGCATTATGTCCAATCTCCAAGTGCTTGTCACATATGGGCACTTGGCAGTACTTCACTACATTTGGATCATATCAACCCGTAAAGAAAAACCTGATGACTTTTTTTCTGGCAGCACAAGTACAACTAAACATTAACTGTTTCTTTTTACCAACGAAGAGTCTATTCTGGTCAATCGATGCAACATTTTGATAGACTGTGCACATCGCCTCATATATGAAATAATTTCAGCTTTGAAATATAAAATGTTTAGATTTTAAAGAGCATTTTGAAACATATCTGATCATAATTTTCACTTTTTTAATAATGTGGTGGAAATCTCAGGGGAAATCTACCACTAGAGTTGAGCGAGTACCTAACTATTCATACTCGCTATACTCATAACGAATACTGTCTACTACTCGTGTATTTGTTCCGAATAGCGTGTGCAATGCAAGTCAATGGGAAAAACTCGCAAAGTAACGAGTAACCCGAATGCCATACTATTCGTGTGAATAGCGAATCGTGCGGAATTCGGGTTACTCGTTACATTGCTAGTTTTTCCCCCATTGACTTGCATTGCACCCGCTATTCGGAACGAATATGTGAGTATTAGACAGTACGCGTTCTAAGTATAGCAAGTATGAATAGTTAGGTATTCGTTCAACTCTATCTACCACCTTTTCTCCGCAGAAGTAATCAAGCTTCTGATTATTCTGTATGGAGGACTATGTGGGGCCCATTATTCTGTATGGAGGACTATGTGGGGCCCATTATTCTGTATGGAGGGCTATGTGGAGCCCATTATTCTGTATGGAGGACTATGTGGGGCCCATTATTCTGTATGGAGGACTATGTGGGGCCCATTATTCTGTATGGAGGACTATGTGGGGCCCATTATTCTGTATGGGGGACTATGTGGGGCCCATTATTCTGTATGGAGGACTATGTGGGGCCCATTATTCTGTATGGAGGACTATGTGGGGCCCATTATTCTGTATGGAGGACTATGTGGGGCCCATTATTCTGTATGGAGGACTATGTGGGGCCCATTATTCTGTATGGAGGGCTATGTGCGGCACATTATTCTGTATGGAGGACTATGTGAGGCCCATTATGCTGTATGTAGGAATATGTTGGGCACATGATTCTGTATGGAGAACTATGAGGGGTCCATTATTCTATATGGAGGACTATGTGGGGCCCATAATTCTGTATGGAGGACTATGTGAGGCTCATTATTCTGTATGGAGGGCTATGTGAGGCTCATTATTCTGTATGGAGGGCTATGTGGGGCCCATTATGCTGCATGGATGGAGAACTATGTGTGCTCATTGTTCTGTATGGAGGGCTATGTATGGCCCATTATTCTGTATGGAGGGCTACAGGGGGCACATTATTCTGTAACCAAAAAATGGTAAATTTCTTAAAAAACAAAAAACAGCATATATACACATCCAATGGGCTAGTGTTATTCCAGAAAAAGCTAGCTGAGAGCAGGAGCCTAGCTCACCTGACCTGAGTGATTAATTAGGAAATTAATACCACCAATGGCTATCTATTGTATTAGTATGTCTCCTCTCCATTTTTTCAGGAAAAAAACAACAACTTTTTTTTCCTATTCTTCAATGTTTAAATGGTATCCTGATTTAGGAGTCTCTGAAACAGGTACCTAGAAAACAAAAGATAAATAAGGTCCGTGGAATATTTGTGAGTGGTAGTAATCTGCCACTCAAAAAGAGTAAGTCCTTTGATGTTTTATGTATGATTTTTTGCTTTTTTTTTTCTTCCACTCAGTCAGTATAAGCTTGGTGAGTGTAAGCACTCTTAATAAAAAATGTTGTTGTTTATCTTGCTGATTTATCAGAATGTGATATACAGAGATCTCAAATGAGACCACTGACAGAATCAAGAGAGAAAGCGATCAGTACGTTATCGAAAGTATGCAAATTGCATATAAGTGGTCACAAGAAAATCACCGGGTATCAGTACAATCCTCACAGTTAGTGCATTACACACTGATGAGATCCTGTGTGTTAGTCCCTTGCAAGTTTTATATGTGTTCCGGACCACCACATTAATGGACTGTGAAAAGCTCTGTTTGAGCTTTCTAACACATGTTAAGAAGCTATAGGCTTGTTTTTAACCTCACTGTCCGAAACAAATTTAAATCCATTGAAGGCAAACGAAGACTAAACCAGAACATATAGGGAATGCTGCCAAAGTGAATGTGAAGGATCAGATGGAAAAAAATGAGAAAACTCTGTTATTGAGAAAAAATAACAAGAAATGTAATTTTTTTCTAAAGACAATATAAATATTATTAAACCCAGGGAATTTCTCTATTGCTACTCAGTGTGTAATAAATGTAAACCCTTTTGTTTGCGGGCTTAATATATATTTTCTGATTTGCTCCACTATTCTTGATTACTGGAAACAAAATTGCAAATATTGCAGCAATAAAAATAGACTAATTCTCTTGGAGATTTTGTAACAGTATTATGTGCAGCACGTCCTAGTGCCTGCTCTAATGTATTGTGCTGGCACCATCTACTGTTTATCTAACACACTGGGATCAGCTTAGCTCCTGTTTAAGCAGTGTAAAGAGGACAAGTGACTACTTTTAGGGTGTCCGTATTTCAGGAGTGTTTATATGTTCAGGAATGTGAGACTGCAGTAAACCCTGAAGAGTCCGGATGTTTACAATAAAGATCCGCCATGTAAAATAATACCAGGCAGTATCTATTACAGTTACAAGGCACTTCATAACGAGTATATAGTTATTAATAAAGGTTGATGAGAGCACAAGATCATAATTGTATGTTTACAGAACTCTCTAAATTATTTTAGTAAGCTTGCTGTCATTACACCGTGTGCAGAATTATTAGGCAAGTTGTATTTTAGAGGATTTTTGTATTATTGATCAACAATAGGGATGATCGAATACCTCAAATATTCGGCTTTGCGAATATCCGACAACTAGGTCGCCGCTATGCGAATATTCGATGCGCAATGTAAATCTATGGGAAGCCCGAATAGTTCAGAATAGTTGTTATTCAAGTTTTTCATAGACTTACATTGCGCATCGAATATTCGCGAATAGTCGAATAGCGGCTACCTATTCATCAAATATTCACAAAGCCGAATATTTGAGGTATTCGATCATCCCTAATCAACAACTATATTCTCAATCAACCCAAAAGACTCATAAATATCAAAGTTTAATATTTTTGGAGGTTGGAGTGGGTTTTTTTTAGATTTGGCTATCTTAGGAGGATATCTGTTTGTGCAGGTAACTATTACTGTGCAGAATTATTAGGCAACTTAATAAAAGCCAAATATATTCCAAGCTCACTTGTTTATTTTCACCAGGTAAACCAATATAACTGCACAAAATTTAGAAATGAACATTTCTGATATGCAAAAACAAAACCCCAAAAAATTAGTGACCGATATAGCCACCTTTCTTTATGATGACACTCAACAGCCTACCATGCATAGATTCTGTCAGTTTCTTGATCTGTTTACAATCAACACAGCGTGCAGCAGCCACCACAGCCTCCCAGACACTTTTCCGAGAGGTGTACTGTTTTCCCTCCTTGTAGATCTTACATTTTATGAGGGACCACAGGTTCTCTATGGGGTTCAGATCAGGTGAACAAGGGGACCATGTCATTATTTTTTCATCTTTTAGACCTTTACTGGCCAGCCATGCTGTGGAGTAGTTGGATGCATGTGATGGAACATTGTCCTGCATGAAAATCATGTTTTTCTTGAACGATACTGACTTCTTCCTGTACCACTGCTTGAAGAAGTTATCTTCCAGAAACTGGCAGTAGGTCTGGGAGTTGAGCATTAATCCATCCTCAACCCGAAAAGGTCCCACAAGTTCATCTTTGATGATACCAGCCCATACCAGTACCCTATCTCCACTTTGCTGGCATCTGAGTTGGAGTGGAGCTCTCTGCCCTTTACTGATCCAGCCTCTGACCCATCCATCTGGCCCATCAAGAGTCACTCTCATTTCATCAGTCCATAAAACCTTTGAAAAATCAGTCTTAAGATACTTCTTGGCCCAGTCTTGACGTTTTATCTTATATTTTTTGTTCAAAGGTGGTCGTTTTTCAGCCTTCCTTACCTTGGCCATGTCCCTGAGTATGGCACACCTTGTGCTTTTTCATACTCCAGTAACGTTTCAGCTCTGAAATATGGCCAAACTGGTGGCAAATGGCATCTTGGCAGCTTCACGCTTGATTTTCCTCAATTCATGGGCAGTTATTTTGCGCCTTTTTTGCCCAACATGCTTCTTGCGACCCTGTTGGCTATTTGCCATGAAACACTTGATTGTTTGGTGATCACGTTTCAAAAGTTTGGCAATTTCAAGACTGCTGCATCCCTTTGCAAGATATGTCACAATTTTGGACATTTCAAAGCCCATCAAATCTCTCTTCTGACCCATTTTGCCAAAGGAAAGGAAGTTGCCTAATAATTAAGCACACCTTATATAAGGTGTTGATGTCTCCTCATTACAGAGATACACATCACCTGATTTACTTAATTGTTGTTGTCTCTTAAGCCTATACAGCTTGGGGTAGGACAACATGTATAAAAATTATCATGTGATCAAAATACTCACTTGCCTAATAATTCTGCACACAGTGTATTTAATATACTATGAACATTTGTACTCCCTCAGTAATCCAGTAAACCATATATAGTATAACACAACAAAAAAACGGAGAATTGTGGTTTAAGGGATAACAATAAATATTTTATTAGCTGGCAAATACCATAATATAACACTCATAATTTGCATATGGAGAGCAGGGGTCAAAAAGGGTATCCAGGTATTCAGTATATAGTTAATTAAATCACATTATTGCTACAAGGAAGTACATGTCCACAAAGGATACAGGGAATAAAGTGTCATGTGCAATACAATTACTATTACCACAGAAACAGGGGGATTACATAAACATTGCACACAGTCCCATATAAAGTGCTATGTATATCCTAGTGGATCAGACAAGAGTTTTAGCAGCACATATATAATAAATCAAGTAACAGTCATATGTATACCAGTACCCAGAGGTGGAGGGGATGCACACCAAGCCTAAGAACGCACGTTTCGCGGGTAGCTTTATCAACCAGGCGAGGTAAGAGTATATATAGTATGTATGTGTGTGTGTGTGTATATATATATATATGTGTGTGTATGTGTATATATATAATATATATATATATATATATATATATATATACATATATATACACACATACAGTACAGACCAAAAGTTTGGACACACCTTCTCATCTCCAGAACAACTGTGAAGAGGAGACTTTGTGCAGCAGGCCTTCATGGTAAAATAGCTGCTAGGAAACCACTGCTAAGGACAGGCAACAAGCAGAAGAGACTTGTTTGGGCTAAAGAACACAAGGAATGGACATTAGACCAGTGGAAATCTGTGCTTTGGTCTGATGAGTCCAAATTTGAGATCTTTGGATCCAACCGTGTTTTTGTAGAAAAGGCGAATGGATGGACTCTACATGCCTGGTTCCCACCGTGAAGCATGGAGGAGCAGGTGTGATGGTGTGGGGGTGCTTTGCTAGTTACACTGTTGGGGACTTATTCAAAATTGAAGACATACAGAACCAGCATGCCTACCACAGCATCTAGCAGCGGCGTGCTATTCCATCCGGTTTGCATTTAGTTGGACCATCATTTATTTTTCAACAGGACAATGACCCCAAATACACCTCCAAGCTGTGTAAGGGCTATTTGACTAAGAAGGAGAGTGATGGGGTGCTACGCCAGATGACCTGGTCTCCACAGTCACCAGATCTGAACCCAATCGAGATGGTTTGGAGTGAGCTGGACCGCAAAGTGAAGGCAAAAGGGCCAACAAGTGCTAAGCATCTCTGGGAACTCCTTCAAGACTGTTGGAAGACCATTTCCGGTGACTACCTCTTGAAGCTCATCAAGAGAATGCCAACAGTGTGCAAAGCAGTAATGAAAGCAAAAGGTGGCTACTTTGAAGAACCTAGAATATAAGACATATTTTCAGTTGTTTCACACATTTTCAAGTATTTCATTCCACATGTTTTAATTCATAGTTTTGATGCCTTCAATGGGAATCTACTATTTTCAAAGTCCTGAAAATAAAGAAAACTCTTTGAATGAGAAGGTGTGTCCAAACTTTTGGTCTGCACTGTATATATATATATATATATATATATATATATATATATATATAATTCCTACTTACTATGACACCTCTAAAACAGTTACATTGTGACAATAGAACACTCAGATGTATTCAGTTTTGCGAGGACACTGACCGATGGTGTATCAACATGTTGCCTTTTTCCAAGAGACGTATTAGGTATTTTATTGGCAGCCATTTGTTATTTTACCTTTAAAGGCTGTGGACTCTTTTGCTCTGAAATTTTGTATTTATTTGTTTCCAAATTGCAAACTGAGCAACTTTTTAGCTAGTTTTATTAATAATGTACTATCATTTTTCTGCTGCAGCATCTGTGTACCTCCTTCACATAACTAGTTATCTCACCACTTTTGACATAGATCTGACACTTTAGATAGCTGTAATCCAAATGCTGGTTCAGCCAACATATATTCGTTTTGACCACCTCTTTAGATACCGTCACACATAACGAGATCGCTAGCGAGATCGTAGCTGAGTCACGGTTTCTGTGACGCAGTAGCGATCCCGTTAGCGATCTTGTTATGTGTGACACCTACCAGCGATCAGGCCCCTGCTGTGAGATCTCTAGTCATTGCCGAATGGTCCAGGCCATTTTCTTCAAAGGCGATGTCCTGCTGGGCAGCACACATCGCTGTGTTTGACACTGTGTGACAGGGTCCCAGTGACTGCTAAGATCGTTATACAGGTCGCTACTGTGACCTGTATCGTTCCTGCATCGCTGGTAAGGTCTGACTGTGTGACATCTCACCTGCGACCTCCCAGCGACTTACTTGCGATCCCTATCAGGTCGCATCTTTTTCAGGATCGCTGGTAAGTCGTTGTGTGTGACTGGGCCTTCGGCTCAGCCAATCTTGAAGGTGTCTTCAATGGAAATGAAGCCACTGCCAGACACCTTTTGTTTAAATTCAACTTGTTTAACAATTTTATCTTTCAAACCTATTGTTGTCATTAGTCTGAATATTCTTTGTATACATCATATGGTAGACTGGTCATGCTAAAATTCTAAAATTGGCCAGTTCAGCAGATGTTTATTAAATGTGTAAGTAATATCACCTTTTCGAGATAACAGCAGGTAGGAGACAAAATTGTGAACATCAGATCAGTGAATGGAGATGTCAAAAAGCTTCTATGTTCTTATGAAGGGCAGATAAAATGAACTGTATGGGATCAAAATATGATTTGGTAATTTGGAAGAAGAGCACATACACTGATCTCTGTAGAGGGACAAGAAAGTGAACACAATGGATATACAGTAGGTGAAATAAGTATTGAACATGTCAACAATTTTCTAAGTAAATATATTTCTAAAGTTGCTCTTGACACGAGTTTCTCACCAGATGTCGGTAACAAACAATCGGCATAGCTAGGTAAGACATGGCAACCACAGCTGTCTATGTGGCAAAGTTTGCCACGTAGACAGCAGTGGACACCGCTACGCCGTTTGCCAAGTTGCTATACTTTCTGAGGACCCTCTACATGCACACTAATGAAGGTCTTTGACCAAAACGTCTGTGCTTGTGCTACTCCTACAAGTTCTTCACAATAAAAAACACTATTCATATTGATCGAATGCCAAGTTTCTACATCTAATAATGAGAATTGACACAGGAAAAAAGTATTGAACACTGTAACTGAAATGTATTTAATACTTCGTACAAAAGACTTTGTTGGTAATGAAAGCTTCAAGACACATCTTACATGGAGAAACTAATCACAAGAATTACTCAGACAATTTTGGTCCATTCTTCCACGCAAAATCTCTCCAAGTCCTGAAGGTTCCATGGGCTCCTACTATGAAATCTGAGCTTTACTTCCTTCCATACATTTTCTACTAGATCAGGTCAGGTGATTGGCTGGTCCATTCTAGCACCTTTATTTTCCTTCTCTGAAACCAATTGAGAGTTTCCTTGGCTGTGTATTTGGGATCATTATCTTGCTGAAATGTCCACCCTCATTTCATCTTCATAATTCTAGTAGATGGCAACATTTTTTTATTAAAAATGTCTCTGTACATTTGTTCATTCATCTTTCCTTCAATTTCATGAAGTTTACCAGTTCTGTATGCAGAAAACAGCCCCACACCATAATGTTCCCACCTCAAAACATCACTGTTGGTATGGTGTTTTTTGGTTGGTATGCAGTTACATAGTTACATAGTTACATAGTTACTTAGGTTGAAAAAAGACCTAGGTCCATCTAGTTCAACCTTCCTCCACCAGTTCTACATTTAGTCTCTAAGTCATTTATAACCAACAATGTTTTGTGTACTGAGGAAATCATCCAGCCCTTTTTTAAAAGCTGTTATAGTATCTGCCATTACTACCTCTTGTGGTAGGGCATTCCACAGTCTGACTGCTCTAACTGTAAAGAACCCTTTCCTATTTAGCTGTTGGAATCGCTTTTCTTCCACTCGCAGTGAGTGCCCTCTGGTCCTTAGTACTGTCTTTAGAAGAAATAAGTCATGTGCCAGTCCTTTATATTGACCACACATGTATTTATACATATAAATGAGATCTCCTCTGAGACGTCTTTTTTCTAAGCTAAACATATCTAACTTTTTCAACCTGTCATCATATGGGAGGCCTTCCATTCCTTGTAATAGTCTAGTTGCCCGCCTTTGAACTGACTCTAACTTCTGAATGTCCTTTTTAAAATGTGGAGCCCAAAACTGGATCCCGTATTCCAGATGTGGCCTTACAAGTGATTTATAGAGGGGTAACAATACGTTGGGATCACGGGATCTAATCTCTCTTTTTATACACCCTAAAATCTTGTTTGCTTTAGCAGCTGCTGCTTGACATTGAGTGCTGCTGCTCAGCTTATTTGTAATGAGAATACCCAAGTCCTTCTCCTGTTCTGTAGTCCCGAGTTTACTTCCATTTAATGTATACGCAGCTATAGGATTACTCCGTCCTAGGTGCATTACTTTACATTTATCAACATTAAATCTCATTTGCCAAGTATCTGCCCATTCTGACATCTTATCCAGATCTTTTTGTAATATTGTACTATCCAGGTCAGTTTTTAATATCCTACATAGTTTGGTGTCATCGGCAAAGACTGACACTGTACTATCAATCCCATCCATAAGGTCATTAATAAAGAGATTAAAAAGAATCGGTCCAAGCACAGATCCCTGCGGCACCCCACTGCTGACTATAGCCCATTTAGAGAATGTACCATTTATGACTACTCTTTGTTTCCTATCTTTTAGCCAATTCCTTACCCAGTTGCATATTGTGTCCCCTAGTCCTTGCTTCTGGAGCTTTAGTATAAGGCTATTATGTGGTACAGTATCAAATACCTTTGCAAAGTCCAAATAAATCACATCAGCTGCATTACCAATATCCAGGTTTGAACTTACCCCCTCATAGAACCCCAACAGGTTGGTTAGACACGACTTATCTTTCATGAATCCATGCTGTTTGTCAGTTATCATATTATTTTCTGCAATATATTTTTGCATGTCATCCCTTAAAATGCCCTCAAAAACTTTGCATACTACTGATGTCAGGCTTACTGGCTGGTAGTTGCCTGGATCTACCCTCTTACCTTTCTTAAATATCGGTACCACATCAGCAATCCTCCAATCCTGAGGCACCAACCCTGTTACAAGTGAGTCTAAAAAGATGAGATACAGCGGTCTGTCGATTACGGAGCTCAATTCCCTCAATATTCGTGGATGAATGCCATCTGGCCCTGGAGATTTGTCAATGTTTAATTTACTCAGATGTAGGCGTACTTCATCTTGTGTTAAATTAATTATATCGGGTGGTGGACTTTGATTTTTCACTTGTTGAATGATCCCTGGTACAGTCATTTCCTTGGTGAATACAGATGAGAAATGCCTATTTAATATCTCAGTCTTTTGTTTGTCCTCTATAACTAACTTGTTATTATATTTTAAGGGGCTGATACTATCCTTTGTTTTCCTTTTGGCATTAATGTATTTATAAAAGATTTTGGGATTTATTTTAATGTCATTGGCGATTTTAAGTGCCTTTTGGTTTTCAAACATGGCCTGAAATAGGCATCCAAAGAGTTCATTTTTGGTCTTATCTGACCTCAATATATTCTCTCAGGCTTGTCTAAATGTTGTTTAAACATGCTTGAACATGCTTTGTGTTCTTCAATGGAGACTTGTTTAGCGAGCGAGGCCATGGAGGTTCAGTGCATTAGTTATTGTTTTCTTTGAAACAGTTGTACCTGCTGAGGCGTGACACTCTCCATAGGTTGTTCTTGGCTCTTGGACAACATTTCCAATAAGTTTTTTCACTCTTCTGTTTGTAATCTACTAGGGAGCACCTGGTGATGGACAGTTTATGGTGAAATGATGTTCTATTCACTTGTGGATTGTTAAAAATACTCAAGTTCCTCATAGATTTACATTATACTCGACACATGAGTCGAGCTCGTCAGAGCACCAAATTACTCATTACGAGTACTGAGCATTGTAGTGCTCGCTCATCAGTAATTATGAGACACTTTTTTAAAAGTCATCAGTTGAACCAACTGATATTATTATTTTGCTAAGGCTAGAGTCACACGAGCATAAGAAAAAAATGGTCTCATTCTCATCCAGGAAATTAGGACGTTTTTTTCTCACTTGTCATCTGTGTGCTGTCCATGTGCTGTCAGTGTGCTGTCCATGTGCTGTCAGTGTGCTGTCCATGTGCAATCCGTTTTTTTCTCAGCAGCCATGATTTATTTACAATCATTCACAGGACCATTAACAGTGTTCTGTGCCACATGATGGCAATGTGTCCATAAAAACAGACGTCACTAGGATGGTCCGTGTGCTGTCCATGTGATGTCAGGTTTTTTTCTCGCACCCATTGACTTGTATTGGTAAGTCTCGCATGATTTCGGCAGCAAATCACAGTATGTTGTGACTTTTCGCTTATCCAGAATCTAGATGAGAGAAAAGCTGACCATCTGCTCTGTCTTATTGACTAACATTGGTCTGAGTGCAATGCGAGATTTTCTCGTATTGCACTAGTGCGAGTCATACGCTCGTGTGAGCATACCCTTACTTTCTAATTACTGATAGATTTTGGTGTTATGACTTTTCATGGCTTTTTGCACCTCTCTTTCTTCATGTGTGAAATACCTTTTTCCCTGTGTCATTTCTCATTATTACAGATAACTTAATTTATGGACATTAATGTTTTTATTTCTTTGTCTGTTTGGATTAGATGGATTCTTACCAAAATCTGCTGAAAAATTCACGCCAACAGCACCTTTAAAAATATATTTGCTTAGAAAACTAGTGACATGTTCAATACTTATTTCACCCACTGTATACTAGAGCAGTGGTTACCAACCTTTCTTACCTTGAGAGTCACATTCAGCTCTGAGAGAGGGTCACAAGCTACATGCAAAGACCCCTGAGTAGTGACATTCAGATCCTGCATCCCTCTACCCTTACAGAGCACCCGGTGCCAGTATAATGACAACCAAGGCTTCCTCATAGAAATCACTGAGATGCAGTATATTTACATCCATAAGTTCCCACTTAACCCTCATTTAGTATTTTCGTATCATGCACTCCTTCCACACTATTACCTCCAGCTTCAAGAAACCCATCTACTGTATATTCTTCATGTTTTTGCCTGGGTTTCCCTGTATACTCCATTTTTCTTCTTCATTCTCTTTCCTCCTTCTTTCCTTCCTATTGTCTCAGTGGTTGGTAACTTTGCCACACTGGAGTCCTAAGTTTGAATCTTAGTATGTATGCTCTTCAAGTTTTGCCTGGGTTCCTCCATGTACTCCAGTTTCTTCCCATTCTAAACAAATATATTTATAGGTTACTTGACTTCCTATGAAATTTTTTATAATCTTTGTTTGAGATTGGAAAATTAGATGTGAACCCTATTGTTGACAGAGTAATAGTGCTCCCCAAGAGGCTTTCTTGTTCGTGTGTCAGCTTCCATCCCCGTTGATTTTAATTAGGAAAATTCCAGCAAAAACACATTCTTAGTAATTATAGCAATTCAGAAAAGTAGTTCTAGGAATATTTTCTTAGAAAAGTTTGTGTAGGCATCTCCACTGTTCCCACGTGCACTGGTGTTATGTATGTTATTTGACATTATGTGTTGACGTCAAGTTACAAGTGATGACCGTTAAGATCTACATTTTTTTTCAACATACAAAAATAGATATTGAGGGAACTTTTAGTACATTGATAAGATCTGTAGACCAAACCATTTGTTTTCGTAGGTCTATGTTATTTGAGAATAGCACTAAGAGTAGATAAAGATTAAATTAAATATTTTAGAAGCGGGAAATTGTTATTTTGACCTGTCTATAAGCCATCAAATCATTGATAAAGCAAGAAGTCAGATTGTGAGCTGTTCAGTACTAGAACCTGATTTTAGGAGGTGCATATGGATCTCTTTGGCACCACTTATTCTAAACCAGATGCTTCCTTTTTAATTCCTACCTGTGATATTTCTAGCTGCTCATATAGTAGTACAGCTCTGATAGAAGGCTAAAGGCCGTACTGTACTTTGGTATTATTATTATTATTATATATTTATAGAGCACCATTAATTCCATGGTGCTGTACATGAGAAGGGGGTTACATACAAAATACGTATACAAGTTACAGTAGACAGACTAGTACAGAGGGAAGAGGGCCCTACCCTTGCGGGCTTACATTCTATAGGATTATGGGGAGGAGACAATAGGTGGGGTGTAGGTCGGGTATGCCTCTGACTTCATACAAAGGAATATGGGAGGCGTGCTGTATTCCCTATGCTTTTGTGGTATTTACCATTTTTTTTGTAGGATTAAGTTATTGTTCCTTGGAAGCATTGTTATATCTCTGTAGTACAATACCATATAGAGTTTTTTGGTTATCGTATGGTTATGAGTAGATCAAGTTTTGTATGTCGATTTTTGTACCAGTCTACCAATAGTTGTCTATGGTTTCTAATGTCTTTGAACTATGAAACCATGTTTTATAACGTTGCTCTACCAGGTATATTTTGGAGACCTGGAGGTACACTAATGAATGTAAGATTATACTTAATTGTATCTACAGTTACACATTGTATACTTTTATAGAACTGTATTTTTCCACATCATTGCCTCCTCACTAGGCTCTGCTCTATTTGCCTCAAGGATACTGCTCTCTCCTGGTTTTCCTCATACCTCTCTGACCACTCCTTCACTGTATGTTTTCCCATTTCCTCTTCCTCTTCTCTTCCCTTTACTGTCGGGGGTTCCTCAGGGATCAGTCCTAGGCCACTTCCTCTTCTCTCTATACACTGCCCCTATTGGACAAAACATCAATAGATTTGGTTTTATATACTATTACAAAATACCAGCGATTGTCTGTCTGCTGTATCCAACATCATGTCCTCCCTCTATCTGAATCTGTCAAAAACTGAACTTCTCAAGAACTTCCTCCCTCTACTAACCTTCCTAAACCCAATATTACCATTTCCATGTGTCATTCTATCATTACTTCCCAGCAGCAGGCTCGCTGTCTTGGGGTCATATTTGACTGAGATCTCTCCTTCACTCCCTACATCCGATCACTCATGTCATCTACACCTCATAAACATCTCTAGAATTCAATTTTTTTTTACCTTTGACTCTGAAAAAACTCTTACTGTTGCTCTTATTCATTCTTGTCTGGACTACTGCAGCTCTCTACTAATCAGTCTCCCTCCTACTGAACACTCCTCTCTCCAATCCATCCTGAATGCAGCAGCCAGGATCATATTTGTTTCCAACCGCTACACCGATGCCTACACCATGTGCCAGTCACTGCACAGGTTGCCTATCCACTACAGAGTACAGTATAATCACTTTCATCCACAAGGCTCTTGTCACGAGTAACTACAGGTGTGAAGCCCGGAACAAGAGGACTCCCAGCGAGCAACGGAACACAAAGGGTACACAAGGGAAACAATACAACGGTAGGCCCGGTTGCTAGGGAAATGGGAGTGGGGTCACCTTTTAACACTAACCTGAGGGCGATCCCTGCACTCCCTAACATCACTAGATGGGTCCTTCCCCCCCGTACATCGATCATATGCCTAGGCCCTCACTAGCCCTCAACTCACCATGACTAGTGAAGGCTAGCAAGATGCTGGTTTCGCCTCTACAATAAGATAACACAAGGTAGGAAAGACAAATAGGTGGGGAAAGTCACAACAAAAAGCACTCCTTGGATTCTTGCATGGGAAAGTTCATAGCTGCAATAATTACACCACATCTATGCAGCACTGAGTTCCTTCAACATGGTCAGCAAAGGAATGAGGTATAACCAGCATCGCGAGGAGTGAGGAGTGGATATTTATAACAGGATAGAAATGCACATTAACCCCTTCAGTACCGGTTGTAATTAAATACATTCCAACTCAGAGTAAATGATGAGTGGTTACTAAAGCAAATCTGCAATCCACAATTCGCTGTGACCTTCTGATCTCAGATCGCCCCAAGATCACATCAGGCCGTGACACATTCGTGACATTTCTGCACAGTTCTGCACCGCCCTACATCTCCCTCATCTCGGTGACCTAAGACTGACATCTTCTACAATTAGAACCTCCCACTCCCATCTCCACAACTTTTCCTGAGCTGTGCTAGTTCTCTGGAACACACTTTCAAGTACAATTTGATTAATTCACAATACCTACAGTTCTAAGTGTGCCTTAAAAACACACTTCTTTAGACTTACCTCACTTATTCAACTATTCCCGTTTTGCCCATACAATATTTTCTTCCAAATCTGGAAGAATCATACAACCTATGGGCACTTAATAGCACTCTTTACCTGTACTTGTACACATACTGGCTGGTGACTGGTTCATGCAGCGTTATATGAACACCCCTATTTATTATATTCATGGCTGGACCATACAGTACAAGCCCTTTTACCATTTTACCTTTTGTGCCTTCTCTATTTCCTCATAGATTACGAGCAGGGCCCTAACGCCTCTTGATATCTGTTTTAATTGTGTTATTCTTTAATGTCTAATATTGTCTTTTTATGTCCCCTTTGAATTGTAAAATGCTGCAAAATATGTTGACGCTATAGAAATACAATTATTATTATTTATTATCATTAAACTTCTGGTTATCTACTCCCAAGCAAACCATTTAAGGTTGCATTAAAGGGTATATTCAGGACTTTAGAAAAAAAAGTGCCTAAGCACTAACAATGTTGTTACTTACCTACTAGTTGTATGCGACACTGTTCTTCACCAGCACAGATCAGTCATAGAACACTCCTGCCGGCAAGTCAGCTTCTTCCACTGACATTGCGTCAAGAGAGCAGTGGCTTCTTATATGCTCTGCTCTGTCTTCTTGGCGGGATAGGAGACGTCATGCTGTTTGATGGCTGGTTTACCCAGTTAGACGGGGAGGAGGGGGTGGTAACTTGGCTGTCAATCAGCATGACGTAATCTGTCCTTCCTTGTCTACAAAGAAAAGCAGAAAAGAAGACGCCATTCTGTTGACGAAGCCACTGTATCGCCGGCAGGAGTGGTCTGTGCCGACGAAGAACATCTTCGGGCACAAATGGCAGCTAAGTAGCAACTACCTCCTTGTTAGTCCTTAGGCACATTTTCTTCCCCCAGAATACACCATTTAAGTATTTTCTGTGCCATTATGTACATTATGAATAAAGCAGTTCCTGAATTTGAATATCATGAAATCAGTAAGATAGTGTATCATTTATGCTATGTCCTTTTATTAATAAGAAGCTTTATATTCCATATTTACTTTCAAGTATTCTGACCTGTCACATGTTTTCCAGGTGATATTCAGATAGGAATGGTGGATAAGAAGGGGCAGTTAGAGGTTGAAGTAATAAGAGCTCGAGGCCTCATACAAAAGCCAGGCTCTAAATCTACACCAGGTGAGAATGAGGAACATTTTTGTATTGCCTATCATTGCTTGCATATTGCCTAAACTAATGGTGCTCTAATTCTATCAATCCTGGGAATCTCAAATATATATGCTTATAGCCACTGAAGAATAATTTGAATGCAGGTCATAGCTATAGGTGTGCAGAGGTAGCAGTAGCACACAAGCCCTTGTGGCTCACTTCTAGTATGCTATATGTGAAGAGACCCCAGGTTTATTACTGACACGTGGCAGGTGGAGGACCTTGGTACGAATTATGCATTGGGGCCCAAAAACTACATACTGGCTATATTATATATAGCCAGCATCTGTCTCTAAAGGGTGCTTTACATGCTGCGACATCGCTAGCGATGTGACACGCCAGATCGCAGATAAGATTTGCCGAGATCACACATAGGTCATTTTTGTAACGCCGGTGACATGTGCGATCTCGGCAAATCTTATATGCGATCTGGCGTGTTACATCCCTAACGAGATCGCTAGCGATGTCTCGGCGTGTAAAGCACCCTTAACAGCTAAGGCCAGACCTGAGAGCAGCAGACCACAAACCACCCCCCTATGCAATGTGATTGTGGGGTTCAGATGAGTCGGAAGGTCTGCTGATTGGTACAACAGGATATATTCATATATACTGAAATACTGTAGTACTGCAGCATATTGAACAAGCAATCAAATCATCACAGGTAGGGTCTAAAAATAAATAAAATAATAAAATAAAAAAAGTTTTAAAAATATAAAAAGTCTATAAAAATTCAAATCATCCCAACTTTTGAACCTGTTAAAAAATAAACAAATGAAAAAAACAAAACAAACATTTGGTTTTGCTGCATCTGGAACCAAAAAAAAAAGCCAAAATTGTGGGGTTGTCACTATACCTCTTTTGAAAAATGCAGCAAAAAGTTATCAAAACATCATATATACCCCAAATTGGTATCAATGAAATCGTCATTGGAATATAGAAAAAAAAACAAGCCATGACATGAATGGCAGATTGTAAACCTCATTTAATCAAAGTTATACTGTTCAAATGCTGTAAATGAAAATCAACATAGAGGAATATAGAGCTGTATTAATATAGGTTGTATTAATATTTGTCTTATTATTTTCAGCTCCGTATGTGAAAGTGTACCTTTTAGAAAATGGAGCTTGCATAGCCAAGAAGAAGACAAGAATTGCACGGAAAACCCTCGATCCCCTCTATCAACAGAACTTGGTTTTTGAAGAAAGCCCTAATGGAAAGGTCCTCCAGGTAAATTCATTAATTGTCTTTTTCTCACAGTTGTTATTTCTAGCCTAAAATTAAATGGAACCTATCAGGTAAAAAAAGTTATTAACCTGCAGATATGAGGGATATGAGGCTAATCTGCAGGTTAATAATGCTCTGAAGCTGTCCGGCGCCTACACTAAAGCCCCACTGCCGGGGAAGAAATTACCTTTATTCCTCCCGGCATCAACTGGCTTTCAGTCATAGAGGTGATGCCGACAAGGCTTCAGTCACCGCTCTAAAGAGCGGCAGCTGTAACTCCCTCCTTGGACTGACTGACAGCCAGCTCTCTATTACTCCACCACAGTAACTGCATTACACAGAGTTAAAAAAAAATAAACATAAGATGTCAATGCTCTGTGATGTGATCTGCAGAAATCATGGGATATA
Source organism: Anomaloglossus baeobatrachus (assembly GCF_048569485.1). Classification (NCBI taxonomy): domain Eukaryota; kingdom Metazoa; phylum Chordata; class Amphibia; order Anura; family Aromobatidae; genus Anomaloglossus; species Anomaloglossus baeobatrachus. The sequence continues at coordinate 388,956,357 of NC_134355.1, read as the reverse complement.
TTTTATTTTGTGTGCTTCTAAGGTTTATATGAAACTTGTGATATACACTTACATTCCCTGACCCTTCAGCTAAAGGTATGTACCCCAGACTATGCAACTGTATGTTATACAGTTGTATACAGTGAGTCCACCCATATCCTGTCCACCGCTATTAACTTGAGAATGGCAGCAGCTATAAACATAGAAGTGGTGTCTAGATATAGTAAAGTAGCCATGCGCTATGCAATGAAACCACCAGCCTTGTGAGTTTTACACATTCTAATCATCGCATTTCTGTATGCAAGGTGTCGATTCGTATTGAATTGATGATGCCCTGCAACTTTGTAATTCACTTTTTTTCTCTATCTCGTTCCGTTTTCGAGATAAAAATGCTAACTATGTTGTTTTCCACCAGGTGGTGCTATAGGTGGTTTCATTGCGTAGCGCATGGCTACTTTACTATACCTAGACACCTCTTCTATGCCCATAGCTGCCGCCATTCTCAAGTTAATGGCGGTGGACAGGACATGGGTGGACACACTGTATATGTGCCATTAATTGCAATACTGTGAATGTTACCTTTTTGACAAGATTCCCTTTTATTGATGTCTGCATTATAGTACAGTTTCCAAGGTAAGAAGCATAGAAAAACCTTTGGTGACAACGTTTTCTCTTAAAGGGAACCTGTCACTAGATTTGTTCCCTAAAATCTGTGGCCACCACCTGTATGCCCTTATATACAGTATTCTAGAATGCTGTATATAAGTCCCCAGACCAAATTGTATAATGTAAAAAACAGCTTTTATCATGTTAACCTGCGAGGTGGTCGAGTCCGATGGGTGTCGCTGTTCTTGGTCCTCTCTTCTTTCCATCGCCAATTTCCTTCCATATTCTATGTGGATAACGTGTCCTACGTCATCCACACAGAGCCCGTCATCATGCTCCTGCGCACGCACACTTCTCTCTGCTCTACTGAGGGTAGATCAAAGTATTTTAACTGAAAAGATGTTCACCCATCGATTGAGAGTAACCAGGAATTAGCATCAACCTCATATAGGTACACTACTCTGAACTGAATCAGAAAAAGATGCAAAAAATTCTCATAGCTAATACATTATTTATTGAATCATATTAAATATTCTTTCATAAACAAAATAGCAGAGGCTCCACATGGGGGTCCCACAGGTATCACCACCAGATAAGCATGAAAGTAGTTACAAGAATATATTTCACTATTTTACAATTACGCTTAGGATAATAATATGGATAATATTTCTCTGCACATATAGATATGCAAAATGTCAACAGCAACTTGCAAATTGCAATATACTATAGTTTCGCCACCAATATAGTAAACTAAATTGCTATTAATATATAGTATATTTAATAATATTTATATACAGTGCCTTGCGAAACTATTCGGCCCCTTTGAATTTTTCAACCTTTTCCCACATTTCAGGCTTCAAACATAAAGATAAAAAATTTAAATTTTATTTTATTTTTTAAAATGTATTGCTTATTTTAAACTTTTGTAAACAATAATAAACTGAAAATTGGGGCGTGCAATATTATTTGGCCTCTTTAAGTTAATACTTTGTAAGTCGCTTGAGTTATGTGTCTATCAGTTTTGCACATCGAGAGACTGAAATTCTTGCCCATTCTTCCTTTGCAAATAGCTGAAGCTGAGTGAGGTTGGATGGAGAGCGTTTGTGAACAGCAGTTTTCAGCTCTTTCCACAGATTCTCGAATGGATTCAGGTCTGGACTTTGACTTGGCGATTCTAACACCTGGATACGTTTATTTGTGAACCATTTCATAGTAGATTTTGCTTTATGTGTGGGATCATTGTCTTGTTGGAAGACAAATCTCCGTCCCAGTCTCAGGTCTTTTGCAGACTCCAACAGGTTTTCTTCAAGAATGGTCCGGTATTTGGCTCCATCCATCTTCCCATCAATTTTAACCATCTTTCCTGGCCCTGCTAAAGAAAAGCAGGCCCAAACCATGATGCTGCCACTACCATGTTTGACAGTGGGGAAGGTGTGTTCAGGTTGATGAGCTGTGTTGCTTTTATGCCAAACATATCGTTTGGCATTGAGTCCAAAACGTTTGTAGTTTGATCTGACCAGAGCACCTTCTTCCACATGCTTGGTGTGTCTCCCAGGAGGCTTATGGCAAACTTGAAACTACACTGTTTATGGATATCTTTGAGAAATGGCTTTCTTCTTGCCACTCTTCTATAAAGGCCAGATTTGTACAGTGCACGACTGATTGTTGTCCTATGGACAGACTCTCCCAGCTCAGCTGTAGATCTCTGCAGTTCATCCATAGTGATCATGGGCCTCTTTGCTGCATCTCTGATCAGTCTTCTCCTTGTTTGACATGAAATTTTGAGGGACGGCCGGGTCTTGGTAGATTTGCAGTGGTCTGATACTCCTTCCATTTCAATATGATAGCTTGCACAGTGCTTCTTGGGATGTTTAAAGTTGTGGAGATCTTTTTGTAACCAAATCCAGCTTTAAACCTCTCCACAACAGTATCATAGACCTGCCTGTTGTGTTCCTTGGTCTTCATGATGCTCTCTGCGCTTTAAACATAACACTGAGACTATCACAAAGCAGGTGCATTTATACGGAGACCAGATTACACACAGGTGGCTTATCATAATCAGTCATTTAGGACAACTTTGGATCATTCAGAGAGCCTCAATGAACTTCTGGAGTGAGTTTGCTGCACTGAAAGTAAAGGGGTCGAATAATATTGCACGCCCCAATTTTCAGTTTGTTCTTTTTTACAAAAGTTTAAAATAAGCAATAAATTTCATTCAACTTCACAATTTTTTCCCACTTTCCCACTTGTTGTTGATTCTTCACTATAACATTAAAATTTTTATTTTTATGTTTGAAGCATGAAATGTGGGAAAAGGTTGAAAAATTAAAAGGGGCCGCATACTTTCGCAAGGCACTGTATATATTGGAAGCATATTATAGTTGATAGTATCAATCTGCATGTGCAAACATATTCACCACCACAATATGCCTGCAGAATCAATAAATTCTCTAGTCATCATTGAATATTGAGCTTTAATAAATGCGTGTTGGGCCGCTGGTCCCTACATACTATCACCCTATTAATAAGGTTGGTACTATAGTTTATTTTTAATGTGCTATTATGCGCATACTACAGTTAGAGCCACTGGTTGTTAATACAATACTGTTCACTAAGGATTGCACTTATTTGTGTATTGTCTGATATTTATAAATTTCCGTTGAGTCCATCATTTTTACAAGATATACTTTGTGATTAGGCTGTATACTATTATTTGATTACTCTTTACATTTATTAAAAGATCAATATTCAGTGGTGACGCTATCCTACAGTATTTTATGTTTCTGCAGGCATATTGTGGTGGTGAATATGCTTGTACATGCAGTGTGACGTAACTGTGCTCCGCTGCACTGAGATCGCACGCTCCCTCTCTCATCATTGCTTTGTGCGATGACTGGAGAAGAGGGCCCACCTGACTCACTAGCCCCTTAGCGGCTGCGTGGTCTGCCACCATTCGTGGTACGCCACTGAACAGCGCAGGTCCTCTCTCACTTAGCGGGCCCCTGCCGAGTCCGGTCGCAATCTCTTCGACCGTGATCGTTACGCCTCTGACACTGTATATGTAAGCATACATGGTATATATTATTAACGGTATGTTTTGTAGACTGTATATATAGGCTTAGATTGTATATATCATTAACTGTGTATATAGTGTAGACTGTACATATCATTAATCATTAACTGATAATACAGTTAAGATTGTGTATACATAAGCATATAATGTATATATATTTTCCTGGGTGTATAGTTATAGACTGTATATGTAAGTATACATGGTATATATCCTTAGCTGTATAAGTTTTGTAGACTGTATACAGTTAGGTCCAGAAATATTTGGACAGTGACACAAGTTTTGTTATTTTAGCTGTTTACAAAAACATGTTCAGAAATACAATTATATATATATAATATGGGCTGAAAGTGCACACTCCCAGCTGCAATATGAGAGTTTTCACATCCAAATCGGAGAAAGGGTTTAGGAATCATAGCTCTGTAATGCATAGCCTCCTCATTTTAAAGGGACCAAAAGTAATTGGACAAGGGACTCTAAGGGCTGCAATTAACTCTGAAGGCGTCTCCATCGTTAACCTGTAATCAATGAAGTAGTTAAAAGGTCTGGGGTTGATTACAGGTGTGTGGTTTTGCATTTGGAAGCTGTTGCTGTGACCAGACAACATGCGGTCTAAGGAACTCTCAATTCAGGTGAAGCAGAACATCCTGAGGCTGAAAAAAAAGAAAAAATCCATCAGAGAGATAGCAGACATGCTTGGAGTAGCAAAATCAACAGTCGGGTACATTCTGAGAAAAAAGGAATTGACTGGTGAGCTTGGGAACTCAAAAAGGCCTGGGTGTCCACGGATGACAACAGTGGTGGATGATCGCCGCATACTTTCTTTGGCGAAGAAGAACCCGTTCACAACATCAACTGAAGTCCAGAACACTCTCAGTGAAGTGGGTGTATCTGTCTCTAAGTCAACAGTAAAGAGAAGACTCCATGAAAGTAAATACAAAGGGTTCACATCTAGATGCAAACCATTCATCAATTCCAAAAATAGACAGGCCAGTGTTAAATTTGCTGAAAAACACCTCATGAAGCCAGCTCAGTTCTGGAAAAGTATTCTATGGACAGATGAGACAAAGATCAACCGGTACCAGAATGATGGGAAGAAAAAAGTTTGGAGAAGAAAGGGAACGGCACATGATCCAAGGCACACCACATCCTCTGTAAAACATGGTGGAGGCAACGTGATGGCATGGGCATGCATGGCTTTCAATGGCACTGGGTCACTTGTGTTTATTGATGACATAACAGCAGACAAGAGTAGCCGGATGAATTCTGAAGTGTACCGGGATATACTTTCAGCCCAGATTCAGCCAAATGCCGCAAAGTTGATCGGACGGCGCTTCATAGTACAGATGGACAATGACCCCAAGCATACAGCCTAAGCTACCCAGGAGTTCATGAGTGCAAAAAAGTGGAAAATTCTGCAATGGCCAAGTCAATCACCAGTTCTTAACCCAATTGAGCATGCATTTCACTTGCTCAAATCCAGACTTAAGACGGAAAGACCCACAAACAAGCAAGACCTGAAGGCTGCGGCTGTAAAGGCCTGGCAAAGCATTAAGAAGGAGGAAACCCAGCGTTTGGTGATGTCCATGGGTTCCAGACTTAAGGCAGTGATTGCCTCCAAAGGATTCGCAACAAAATATTGAAAATAAAAATATTTTGTTTGGGTTTGGTTTATTTGTCCAATTACTCTTGACCTCCTAAAATGTGGAGTGTTTGTAAAGAAATGTGTACAACTCCTACAATTTCTATCAGATATTTTTGTTCAAACCTTCAAATTAAACGTTACAATCTGCACTTGAATTCTGTTGTAGAGGTTTCATTTGAAATCCAATGTGGTGGCATGCAGAGCCCAACTCGCGAAAATTATGTCACTGTCCAAATATTTCTGGACCTAACTGTATATAGGCTTAGATTTCATACATCATTAACTGTGTACATAGTGTAGACTGTGTATATCATTAATTGTACAGGGTGGGCCATTTATATGGATACATCTAAATAAAATGGGAATGGTTGGTGATATCAACTTCCTGTTTGTGGCTCATTAGTATATGGGAGCGGGGAAACTTTTCAAGGTGGGTGGTGACCATGGTGGCTATTTTGAAGTCGGCTATTTTGGATCCAACGTTATTTTTTCCAATGGGAAGAGGCTCATGTAACACATTAAACATATTGAGAATTTCACAAGAAAAACAATGGTGTTCTTGGTTTTAATGTAACTATTCGTTCATTAGTTATTTACAATTTTATGACCACTTATAAAATGTGTTCAAAGTGCTGCCCATTGTGTTGGATTGTCAATGCAACCCTCTCCTCCCACTCTTCACACAGTGATAGCACCATCGCAGAAGAAATGCTAGCACAGAATTCCAGAATCCGTTGTTTCAGATGCTGCACATCTTGTATCTTTACAGCATAGACAATTGCCATCAGATGACCCCAAAGATAAAAGGCTATAAGGGAGTCAGATCGGGACTCGGGAGACCTTGTTGGCCATTCACTTGGCTCACGATGACTATCCACTTTCCGGGACACTGTTCATGTAGGAATGCTCGGACCTGACACACATAATGTGGTGGTGCACCATCAATATTCTTGTTTCTGCAAGGAAAATCTGCAAAGGTTATTCATGGTGATATGTTGCAGACATTGGGGGATCAATGCACTTCATATTCCACAGTTGAGAACTGGGTTGCCAAATTTTAAACGGGCCTCTTCAGCATTAATGATGAGGAACAGGAACGTCCTGAGAGTGGTTGTTGTTCCGGAGATCATCGATGCTGTGCACAACCTCATACTGGAAAATCAATGAATTTCAGCTAAAGCAAAAGCAGACATCATGGGGGATTTCCTGTGAACGTGTTTGTGTCATTATCCATGAACATTTGGACTTGAGGAAGCTATCTGCAAAGTGGGTCCCCAAATGTTTGACAACAGATCATAGAAGCAAGAATCATGCAAGTGAAAACTTCCCAGTCCATTTGTCAGTGTTTCCAGACTGATTAGAACTTTTTTGATCGACTGGTCACTTTGGATGAGACCTGGATTTATTCATATGACCCTGAAAACAAGGAGCAGTCAGAAGAGTGAAGGTACAGTGGTTCTCATCGTCCAAAGAAGTTCAGAGTGCAAAAATCAGCCACTAAGGTGATGGCGTCTGTGTTCTGGGATAAAAAGGGCGTGCTGCTAGAGGACTACCTTCAAAAGGGTTCCACCATCAATGCAAGGTATTACATTGAACTTTTGGACAAATTGAACGCAGCTCTGAAGGCCAAAAGGCGCGTCAAGCTGTCCAAAGGAATCTTGTTCATGCAAGACAACGCCTCCGCTCGCACTGCACAAGCGACGACGACAAAATTGGCAGAGCTGGGCTTCCAGCTGGTTGATCACTCACCTTATTCACCAGATCTAGCTCCCTCCGACTATCATCTGTTTCCAAACCTGAAGAAAAACCTCCAGGGTACCAAATTTCACACCATTGCTGATGCAATGGCTGCTACGGATGCCTGGTTTGAGGCACAACTGAAATCCTTCTTTTTGCCAGGCTTGGAGAACTTGAAATACCGATGTAAGAAGTTTGTTGTCATCAGTGGAGAGTTTGTGGACTAAATGTATAGTTTCATCATCCTATCTTGTTTCTTTCTGGTTAAATCCAAAGACTTATCATCAGCCCATCGTATAGCATGGGTGCTGTGTGTATATAACATAGATTGTGTATACAGTATATATAGATTCTGTCTGTATCCCAGAAGCAGAGGCTATGGCTATTTTGAGGTCTGTGTAGGGGGAGCACCATTACAGTTAGCACCACTTTCCTTTTTCATAGATGGTTAATCCTGTAGGAGCTTTCCCCACAGACATTTCTACTCATGTGGTTTTACAGAAAATCGCCCTATTTTTAGCTTTTGTTACCCAGTGATTTATAGTTTTCACTAGGTTGCCATGGATGGGATACAGCATCTACATTTTAAGATGCCAGCAATACAGATGATCATTCATAGAAACACTGGCTTTAGATTATTACCTGTAAATGTAAACATGATGGCACCCTGCAAACAAGGACAATGCTTGTTTTTCAGGTGACTGTATTCTTTATGACGGCATAAAAAGAAATCATCATTAAGGGCTAGTGCATCACCGGTCTCCATCACCGGGGGGGTGGGGGGGAAAGGGGGTTGGTTAAACGATTGGGTAATAGACCAATAACTAACTTGGATATTTTCCATCAGCGCTCATATAATGGCCTGAAATTGGCAGTGTAAATGTACTGCAATTCCTCAATCCATCAAGATTTTCTAGCTGGTTTTGATGGGGGACGTGTAGAAACCAACACCTAATTCATTAAGAAGCATATGCCTCTTAACCCCTTATGACCAAGGACGTAACTGCATGTCCTTGGTCGCCTATCTCTGTTACAGCTAGTGGTATTCCTCGCACATGTCTGCTGATCCGCCAGCACCTGTTAACCCTTTAGATTGCACTGTGAAATACTGACAGTGTAATTTAAATGGCCATGGTGGGGATCGCGAGGCGCCAATGTGTTACCATGGTAGCGCAGGGTCAGCTGATGACCACTGACGCTGCCATCACTCACTTCCTGTGAGAGCCGACAGAGTGTCGGCTCTCACAGGAACGCTGCATTTCTGCTGATCAGTGATGCTACTCTGATCAGCAGAAATAAACAAGCAATAGGACTGTGAGTGATAAAGTCCCCTAGGGGAACTACAAAAATCAATAAAAAAATAAATTTTAAAAAAATATGAAGAAAAAAACCCTTAAAAGTTCAAATCAACTCCCCATTTGCCCCAATGAAAATAAAACAGATAAAAAAATGCACATTTGGTATCACCGCATTCAGAAATGCCCTATCAACATATAAACTCAATCTCATCGGTACACGGCATTATGAGAAAATTCCAAATGCCAAAATTACAGTTATTGGTTGCCGCAATTTTATTTTTTAAAATGCAATAACAGGCGATCAAAACTTAGCACCCACACAAAAATGGCATAATTGAACACATCAGCTGAAGATGCAAAAAATAAACTGTCACTCCATATCCCGAAAAATGAGATCGCTACGGGTCTCGGAAAATGGCGACAAAAGTGCTACTTTTTTTTAATGAACTTCTGTATTTTTTTCACCCTTTAGATAAAGGTGGAAATATACATGTTTGGTATCCACGAACTTGTACCGACGTGAGGCATCATACAGACACATCAGTTTTACCATATAGTGAACACGGTAAATATAAGACCCCCAAAACAATCGTCTATTTGCACTTTTTGCAATTTCACCGCACTTCATATTTTGTTACCGTTTTTCAGTATTCTATATGGTAAAACAAATGGTTTCATTCAAAAGTACAACATGTCTTGCAAAAAACAAGCCCTCATATGGCAATATTGACAGAAAAATAAAAAAGTTATGGCTCTCAGAAGAAGGGGAGGAAAAACAAAAATGAAAAACGTAATATCACCTGAGGTGAAGGGGTTAACAGATCACGAGCATCTGGCAAGTAGCATGCACCTCAACAAAAATCTCTTTCTTCATTCTCTCACTGGATATTAAGAACAGCTCTCAACCAATCCATATCACCAGTATTTAATACATAATGTAATAGAAGAAATCATAATATATAGACTTGGAAAGGACTAGGGCAAGTCGTAAAAAGCCATAATGAAACGAAAGAAGAAAGAAACGACCAACAGAGCCCAATTAATGAATGTGAAAAGGACTTTATTGAGGTAAATGGTGAGTGGCACAATCACAAGAAGAACACCAATGTCAGAAATTCCCGCTAGGTAAATAAACAATCACTTGAGAATCATATAAATAATCAGATTATCATATACACAGTATAGAAGATGATAATAGTATACATAGTATAGAAGTCAAAATTACCAAAGATAACAGGCATATACATGAGCAGACTGTGGATCACGTGTGCAGAAACTGGTCACTACGTGAATATACTTGCTATAATTAGCACAAAGGGGCCCAATAAACCACAGAAAGAGACTCAAGGGGAATCAGTACCCAATAGTTGTAAATATACCTGTTAGGGAAACCGGGAGAGGCCTGAGACCGGCGTCCACCCGACGGCCGTTTCGGCAGGAAAAGCCTTCGTCAGGCAGATGGACGAACGGGGGAGGGTACAGGTAAGGGCATAGTAACAAGGAGTCAGATCAAACAGGAAATCTCACCAGAGCTAGTCACGGGCTGCAGAGCAAAACTATAACCAGCACAGGAATGCAAGTGCAGAGACCAGATAGTGTCTCTTGAAACCAGAACGAGGCTGATGGGAGTTAACCCCTGACATGGCCAAACCGGGTCTGGGAAACTCTGGAGCGAAAAATACCGGTTCTGGGTCATGACAGCATGAAAATGTGAAAAGTCACAAAATATTTGTGCAACGTCGACTTTTCGAAGCAATTTATTCAAGAATTCTGACAAAATTGCTTTGTTGAATCAAAATATTTCTGTATGATGGTGTAATGCTGTAGCATTTGTGGCACAATTTTTTATTTTGTTCAAGGCCACACATTGTCTAAGAGTTTGCTCAGGTTTGCGTATAAAAAGTGTCCAGGTCAAAGTCCAGACCTAAATCCAATTGAGAATCTGTGGAAAGAGCTGAAAACTGCTGTTCACAAATGCTCTCCATCCAACCTCACTGAGCTCGAGCTATTTGCAAAGGAAGAATGGGCAAGAATTTCAGTCTCTCGATGTGCAAAACTGATAGACACATACCCCAAGTGACTTGCAGCTGTAATCGCAGCAAAAGGTGGCGCTACAAAGTATTAACTTAAAGGGGCCGAATAATATTGCACGCCCCAATTTTCAGTTTTTTATTTTTTACAAAAGTGTAAAATAAGCAATAAATTTCGTTCAACTTCACAACTTTACAATTGTGTCCCACTTGTTGTTGATTCTTCACCATAAAATTTAAATTTGTTTATCTTTATGTTTGAAGCCTGAAATGTGGGAAAAGGTTGAAAAATATAAAGGGGCCAAATACTTTCGCAAGGCACTGTATTTGTTTTTTTTTAGCCAGGGATGTTTTTGTTGTTAAAGATCTTTTCTCCCTTTTTATGTTATCATTTTAATGATGTAATTTTATAAATATATTTTTCAATAAAATGAATATATTTTATTATAATGTTGTATAGTGCATCATCCTTATAGCTTTATACCCAGGAAATAGTTACATATATGTATATTTCGTCACTAAGTCATTTATAACCAGCATTGTTGTGTGAAATCATCCAGCCCTGTTTTAAAAGTTGTTATACAGTAGTGTCTGCCATTACTACCTCTTGTGGTAATGACTATGATTATACTGTATATCGGACCCAACATACCCAGCATCTGTCGGACACAACATAGCCTGAATATATCAGACCAAGCATATATCGGATCCAACATATCAAGCATATATCAGACCCATCACATAACCAACATATATCGGACCCAACATACTCAGGATATATTGGACTCAACATACCCCATATATATCGGATACAACATACCGAGCATACATTGTCAGCATAGTCATTGTCATTGTCTATGTTGTCATTGACTATGTTGTCATTGTCAACATAGTCAGCATGTATCAGACCCAACATATATTGGACTCAACATACCGAGTATACATTGCACTCAGCATATACAGCATATTGGACCCAACATACCCAGCATATATGTGACCCAACATACCCAGCATATATCAGACCTAACATACCCTGCATATATTGGACCCAACATAGCCAGCATGTCAGCTTTGTCACAACAAACGTGATGTGACCAGAGCCCAAATGAAGTGAATACAATATATTTTCTACTTACAGTCTAGTAACTTAGCTAACATGAGACAAAATATGTGGTAAATCTTGTTTATTTTTTCTCATGGTGACAACTTATGATTAACTGTGTTTTTGTGAATTTGTAGTGTTAATTGTAAATCCGTTTTATGTTTATTACATTTTACAATTTATTTTTTTTTAAAAAAAAAAAAAAAGCTCAAGAATTAAAGTTTCAAAAAGTAGACAGCATTTTCCAAAGATAAAGCTAAAAAAGAGGAAATTAAAACATGCACGTTGTTACAACCTAAACTATACTGTCATTAAAAGATTTTAACTATTTTAAAATACAGATTTTTTTTTCGTTAGCATAATTTTTCATTTTGTGACACGTTTTTTAATATTTTCAGGATTCAGTTTTTAATTTGAGTTTAATTTTTTACGTTTCAGAATGTTTATTTATTATAAGAATAATTAGGGAATCTTACCAAAAACACATTGGTATCAACTGAATTTCAATTGTTTTTCACGATTATTTACTGAATATACAATTTAATATGCTGCAATACAACATATAATGTTTTCTCTTGTTTTCAAGGTTATTGTCTGGGGAGATTATGGCCGGATGGATCACAAATGTTTCATGGGTGTTGCACAGATTCTCCTGGAAGAACTTGATCTGGCCAGTGTCGTCATCGGATGGTATAAGTTGTTTCCACCCTCATCACTGGTGGATCCAACCATGACACCCCTTACTCGCAGGGCTTCCCAATCATCTCTTGAAAGTTCAACAGGTCCTCCTTCCATTAGGTCATAGCGACCTAGAAGGCAGTCTAACCTGATGTAATCACAATGTTAATGCCCAATAAAAGAATCCGAATGGTGTACGTACGATCAAAAGTATTGCTGGAGACAGACAATCATTTATTTTTTTGCCTGTAGTAATGATCCAAAAAAAGATCTGAAAATGAGTCCTATTGGCAAAGAAAAGCAAGAATATGAGTACTGTAAATGAATATACAGTTCAGCACTATTGAAGTCACACATGCTCAATGGGATAGTAGGGGTGACATTGAATTACAAACTGGAAGCTTTCACTCTGTTAGAAATGTTTGTGATACATTTTTACAGACCATAAGCAGTGTTATCATATTGGTATTTCAGCATATTTTATACTTGTTGATTCCATTATTATTTTTTTTTTATAATGTCTTACTCTGCCAGTTTCATAAAAGCAATTGTGATAATTCTCACATACCGCTTTTTTATCCTTTCTTTTTTTATTTTGAGCTGAGCATTGCAGAAGTGATGATGGCTGTGGTTCCGTGTAATATTCCCCGCTGCCTGAAATACTGACAGTGATTTTGAGGGGCACTGCTATGTAGTGCGTTCCTATTATTGCTTTTTCATGTAGTGTTTCACCACTGGGAATTGTATTTTATGTATTATAATGCATGCTACAATTCTATTGGAGCACAGCTAATGTCAGCACTAACCCCACACTCTGGCGTCAGGGCTGGGGAGAAATGCAGATGCTGCAGTGCAGCAGTCGCATGATGCAAATCCCTTAGAAATGTTTCAGGAGCAATGTAATGCATTAATGTTCCAGGTGCAATGTAGTGTATTAATGTTCCAGGTGCAATGTAATGCATTAATGTTCCAGGTGCAATATAATCCATCAGTGTTCCAGGTGCATTGTAATGCATCAGTGTTCCAGGTGCATTGTAATGCATCAGTGTTCCAGGTGCAATGTAATGCATCAATGTTCCAGGTGCAGTGTAATGCATCAGTGTTCCAGGAGCAATGTAATACATCAGTGTTCCAGGTGCAATGTAATGCATTCATGTTCCAGCTGTAATGTTATGCATTAATGTTCCAGGGGCAATGTAATGCATTAGTGTTCCAAGTGCAATGTAATGCATTAATGTTCCAGGTGCAATGTAATGCATCAATGTTGCAGGAGCAATATAATGCATCAATGTTCCAGGTGCAATGTAATGCATTATGTTCCAGGTGCAATGTAATGCATCAATGTTCCAGGTAAAATGTAATGCATCAATGTTCCAGGGGCAATGTAATGCATCAATATTCCAGGGGCAATGATATGCATCAATGTTCCAGGTGCAATGTAATGCATCAAAGTTCCAGGAGCAATGTAATACATCAATGTTCCAGGTGCAATGTAATGCATTAATGTTCCAGGTGCAATATAATCCATCAGTGTTCCAGGTGATTAATGTTCCAGCTGTAATGTTATGCATTAATGTTCCAGGGGCAATGTAATGCATTAGTGTTCCAGGTGCAATGTAATGCATTATGTTCCAGGTGCAATGTAATGCATCAATGTTCCAGGTGCAATGTAATGCATTAATGTTCCAGGTGCAATGTAATGCATCAATGTTGCAGGAGCAATATAATGCATCAATGTTCCAGGTGAAATGTAATGCATCAATGTTCCAGGGGCAATGTAATGCATGAATATTCCAGGAGCAATGTAATGCATCAATGTTCCAGGAGCAATGTAATGCATCTATGTTCTTACATGATGTGATTAACACTACAGAACCGCCATGGAAGCAATAGCTGTCATTAATTCACCCATAGAGGATAGTTTTTGTTTTGCCAACATTTTCTCACCCGATGATAATAATGCCAACATGTTTGTGTTACTCCTTGTTGCAGTATGGAAAATTGTGGAATGATTGACTGCGTACGATTATTCTTTATTAAAAAAAAAAATGTAAAAAAAAATAGAGTTTAAAATATTTACAGATATTTTTTTTCTACTTATAATTTGTAAATTTTGGACTGCAGTGCAAATTCTGGCTTTAATGTTTTTCTTTGTGATTTGGTTCTGTGCATGGGAGAGATTTGAAGTCTGTTTGCAACCCACGCTGAGGCTGCCGCAAGAGATTTCCTTCCTTTGGCATTTCCAGATAACGTAGCGTCTGACCTGTTATTTTCGTTTCCCATTAGCCTTTTGCTGTACTTGTTTGTGTGTATAAATTGTATAGTTTACATCCCGTAATGCTGACCAATGGTGGGGATGAGCATATGACACTTTGAGCTGTATCCAGGTCTCTACGATATGTGTCACTTTGGACACCCGTGTCTGTCCTGGGTAGAGCATGGTATGAGCTGTTTAAAAATCACTGGAAATTCCAGTTGAGATATTCTGCACTTACTAATATTTTTATCAGATTTTCGTTTACATTTGTTTGAGATTGATGCAAGCACAAAGCTTGATTTTTTAACGCAAAATATTTTACTTTTTTGGGGAGAAAAAAAAAAACCAAACTAACAAAAAAAACCTAAATTTCCATTTGCATTTTTCTTTCTTTGTTCCTTTTTTTAGCCTTGACGTTCCTCGTGATCTCTGTACGTGTGCTACAAGCTGCAGACTGTGCATTGATAATGTTTCCCTCCTTTTTTTGGGCCATTCAATTTTGTGATCACACGAGTAGAGCAGCATGTCATGGAGTAATTCAACGCTGCATGCATGTTTTGTAAAAAAAATAAAATAAAAAAAGAGACAAAAAAGGTTAATTAATAATGTGTGTTAGTTCCACATAGGCTGGCTTGTATGTTGCATGTACTTGTACAGTTTGACCGTAATGATAATGACATAACCAAGAAATCTAAGCCATCCATTTTTCTGATAGACATTTTGCAGATTTTTACCAGACTAGATGTGTTAGTCTGGTGCTAAATGCCTATAGATGGACATTATTTTCTACCCTATGGAAACGTAATGTAGTACGGACCAAATTCCTTATAATAAATATTTTGGTGTAAATTCCTACTGTGGGGCTGTAACACATGTAGAAATTGTGTACACACTAGGTTTTGATTCATAGACATACTGCCTGCACCAAGTGAATTATTTATTGTTAATATACAGGCTGAAACCAATATGCCCATGTTTGTAGAGGGCATAGAAGGGTTACCGCTTGACCTGCTGAGCAGGAAGAACTGAAGCACTGGTGCACTACTAGATTATGTACTGTCTTAGTGGCCAAAACAACTGAACTAATTATAATTGGGTAGTATCTTTCTATTTGACCACTTGTCTTAACACCCCCCTGTGCTTTTAAATAAACTTCCAACTCATGTTATGTAAACATGTTTAATAAAATTTACTTTTCATGTCCATCATTGTCGTCTTTTACTTTCAAAACTTGTTACAGTTTTCAGATGTTCGGAAGGAACCAAAGAAGAGGACAATTTGCCTTCTACTATATGGACCCATTTACAGTATACCAATGTATAATTTAGTGTCCACTCTAAAGAACTATCCAGAACACAAAATAACAGCCCAAAACATCTTCTCATGGTTAAGGGTTTGCTAAGCCATGCTCCTTTTGTGGTGTTTTGGGGACTGTCCCAGCAAAATATTAGTAGCTGAGCAAACTATCACTGATCTGATAACACAATAAGTCTTAAGGCCCCGTCACACACAGAGATAAATCTTTGGCAGATCTGTGGCTGCAGTGAAATCATGGACATATTTGTACACAGCCACAAACCTGGCACTGATCGTCCACAATTTCACTGCAACCACAGATCTGCCGCAGATTTATCTGTGTGTGTAAAGTGGCCTTTAGTTATGAATACCATGATGCATAAAAAGTAGTCATTCCTTTAAGAACAACCCAGAACCCAGCTTTCAGTTCTTAAAGGGAGTCTATCACCAGGCTTTTACCACCCAATCTGAGAGCAGCATAGTATAGGGGCAGAGACCTTTGTTTCAGTGATGTGTCACTTATTGGGCTACTTAGTGTAGTTTTGATAAAATCACTAGAGGACTAGTAAATCTGCTGTCAGGTAGTCAAGCATATTCATGAGTTCTGTATAATCCCGCCCCCACCACTGATTGGTAGCTGTCTGCCCATGTACAGTGATCAGTGGTGTGGGCGAGGTCATACAAAGCTCAACATTCGAAGAATTGGTAGATCTGCAACAGACAAAAGTGAGTTTATCAAAGTGACAGCAAGCAGCCCAGTAAGTGATACATCACTAGAATCAGTGTCTCTGTCACTACATTATGCTGCTCTTAGATGGGGGAGTAAAAACTGGTGACAGATTCCCTTTAAACCACTTTGGGAAGAATTAAGTCATGCTATGAGTGGTTGCTATAGTTTTTGTATTAAATCCTTATGGTATATTACCACCTTTGTTACTCAAAAGGGGCCAATAGAGTAGATAAAAAAGCAGGATCTATCGATTACATACCGTAATGTGATTCTTTGTAAATTACATCACAACAACAACTTTGCTGAACTTCATTTCTCTTGTCCAATTGTGGAATATCTTTCTTGAATACACTGCTTTATGTCATTCCTGTTAACCTTCCGGAATGTTCTTGAATAAATTCACAACTGCATTTTGCCATTGCTCTACATCATCTAGAATTGTCAACACCTTTTTAAAAATGTCTAGGCAAACCCAAAACTTGTAACACTCAGCTGTCTCTTTTCCCCCCTTTTTTATTATTTGAAAAATGAGAGCCGTGTTCTGTACATTTGATCATAATTACCTCTATAACCTTTTTACTTTATGCCCTCTGTACAATCCCCCACCCTACTCTTTGCTTATGACAAACCTATTGCCTGGATGTCTTTTTCACATGACAAAGAATAAAGAGAAACAAAAGGAAGATTTTTTTAATTTTTCCTCCTTTTTAATTTTCTTTCTCGGTCTTTCTCTTTTATTATCAGTATATCTTTTACCAGTAAGCTGATATAATGGCTCACAAGTGGACCATTGGTCTTCGGGCCCTATCACAGGTCCTTGTTTCCGGTACATGTGGTGTTGGTTTTCACACATACAGGAAACACATTCATATGCATACTATTTAAAATCTCTGTTGATCTTCTCACCTCCGTGTTTTCACACGGACCTTTAGTCCAGGTGAACCATGTGTTTGTTGGATCCACATGGACACATGTCCGTTTTTTACCTGAATGAAAATGGTCAGTAGAAGTCTTTGGTTCCGTGAAAAACACGTGCGGCACATGGATGACGTCTGTGTGACATCCGTGTGACACGTACCACAATTTAATGCATTAAATAAAATAAAGATTTTTATGGGTTCAAGATGTGCAAAGATGATAGACAGAGAAGATGGATAGATAGATAGATAAATACTGTATATAGAGAGCTAAAAAAAAGAAATAGTACTCCAAAAGTAACAAAAAATGTGGACTTTATTAACCCATGTGGCTATTAAAGTCCACATTTGAACGCTTACAGCATTTAGGATTGTTTAGCTTGCAAAAGAGAAGACTGAGAGGAGACTTAATAGCTGTCTACAAATATCTTAAAGGCTGTCACAATGTAGAGGGATCAGTTTTATTCTCATTTTCACAACGAAAGACTAGAAGCAATGGGATGAAACTGATGGGGAGGAGACACAGATTAGATATTAGAAAAAACTTTTTGACAGTGAGGGTGATCAACGAGTGGTACAGACTGCCACAAGAGGTGGGGAGTTCTTCAATGGAAGTCTTTAAAAAGAGGTTGGACGGACATCTGTCTGGGATGATTTAGTGAATCCTGCTTTGAGCAGGGGGTTGGACCAGATGACCCAGAAGGTCCATCCCAACTCTAATATTCTATGATTCTATGATTATTTTGTTACTTTTGGAGTGCTGCCTTCTCTTTTCATTTATTTATTTGCTTGGATAAAGCTGTTTTTCCGGGTGTTGCACCCACTATATCATATTTTTTTTGTGCTGTTCCTTAGCTAAATAGATAGTTAATAGATAGCAAACAGATAGAAAATAGATAAATAGCTTGTACAGCTATTTAGCCAAATAAATAAATAAATGATTACATGAAAAAGATGACTTGATAGACACCACTCCATTACTAACACCAGGGCTTTATGCCAACTGACACTACACAGCTGACCTCAACCCAACTAACATTACCCCGATTGCCAACTTACTAGGGCAATTGGGAGGAGCTGAGGCGAATCGCCAGAATTGACGTATCTAATCCTATCCTTTATTTCTGGGGTGGTTGCGGTCTGGTATTTTTAAGCAGGATAGGGCCCAATACCCATGGACCTTCCTAGCCTGATAATAACAGCTCACAGCTGTCTACGTTACCTTTGCTGGTTATCACAAATAGGGGGGACCCCATGTAAATTTTTCCCCATTTAATTATTTATTTGGCTAAATGCTATTAGCTATCTAACTATCTATGTATCATTTATCTATCTTTGCATACCTTTTTCACATCCAAACCATTAATTTCAGTGTCATACGTTTTCGTCTGGTACATGTCACACAGATGTAACACAGATGGTACTAGACGACACACACGTAGAGCACACAGATGACACCCGGACAACACACACGGATTGTCACGTGTGGACAAAACAAAATGTGCCACACGTGTGTTTTTTTGGGCTCACATGTGCAGGGGGGGCCTTACCACATTTGCTTTTTCCTCTGGTCCACAGAATAAAATAAGGTAAACGGTTCATATATTTTGAAGCCCAAATGTAATAAATTACTTCACAAATGCATCCCAAAGAGCAGTGAATCAGTGAAACTCAAATTAGCTGACGGTCTTCCCACCTCTCAAATACAAAATGGATACAGCCGCACACTAAATGCCATCAATGTATAAGGGAACTCTGGTACTGCATTACTGCTATATGAAAAAATGAGATTTTTAGTTTATGAATTGGCCAATGCATGTAAGTCCCTAACTAAAATGCCACTATCTAGGTTAAAAACATCCTTGTCTGGGCAGCTAGACTAAAAATCTAACTTGAAATGCCACTATCTGGACTAACCTCCATGTCTGGGCAGCTAGGACTCCTGGTATAAGGATTGTGAACACAGCCTGGTTTATAGGGCGGAGTGCTCAGTCAGAAAAAAACTCACTGCAAATATTTCAAAAGACTGACCTGCACATCCTACAAGTGTGTATAGGTGCCAGCTGAAAAAACCTAGCAAATACAAAATGGATACAGCCGCACACTAAATGCCATCAATATATAAGGGAACTCTGGTACTGCATTACTGCTATATGAAAAAATTAGATTTTTAGTTTATGAATTGGCCAATGCATGTAAGCCCGGAAACCAAACCGGCAAGGTAAATCTCAATATTCCGGGTCCCTAACTAAAATGCCACTATCTAGGTTAAAAACATCCTTGTCTGGGCAGCTAGACTAAAAATCTAACTTGAAATGCCACTATCTGGACTAACCTCCATGTCTGGGCAGCTAGGACTCCTGGTATAAGGATTGTGAACACAGCCTGGTTTATAGGGCGGAGTGCTCAGTCAGAAAAAAACTCACTGCAAATATTTCAAAAGACTGACCTGCACATCCTACAAGTGTGTATAGGTGCCAGCTGAAAAAACCTAGCAAATACAAAATGGATACAGCCGCACACTAAATGCCATCAATGTATAAGGGAACTCTGGTACTGCATTACTGCTATATGAAAAAATTAGATTTTTAGTTTATGAATTGGCCAATGCATGTAAGCCTGGAAACCAAACGGCAAGGTAAATCTCAATATTCCGGGTCCCTAACTAAAATGCCACTATCTAGGTTAAAAACATCCTTGTCTGGGCAGCTAGACTAAAAATCTAACTTGAAATGCCACTATCTGGACTAACCTCCATGTCTGGGCAGCTAGGACTCCTGGTATAAGGATTGTGAACACAGCCTGGTTTATAGGGCGGAGTGCTCAGTCAGAAAAAAACTCACTGCAAATATTTCAAAAGACTGACCTGCACATCCTACAAGTGTGTATAGGTGCCAGCTGAAAAAACCTAGCAAATACAAAATGGATACAGCCGCACACTAAATGCCATCAATGTATAAGGGAACTCTGGTACTGCATTACTGCTATATGAAAAAATGAGATTTTTAGTTTATGAATTGGCCAATGCATGTAAGCCCGGAAACCAAACGGCAAGGTAAATCTCAATATTCCGGGTCCCTAACTAAAATGCCACTATCTAGGTTAAAAACATCCTTGTCTGGGCAGCTAGACTAAAAATCTAACTTGAAATGCCACTATCTGGACTAACCTCCGTGTCTGGGCAGCTAGGACTCCTGGTATAAGGATTGTGAACACAGCCTGGTTTATAGGGCGGAGTGCTCAGTCAGAAAAAAAAAACTCACTGCAAATATTTCAAAAGACTGACCTGCACATCCTACAAGTGTGTATAGGTGCCAGCTGAAAAAACCTAGCAAATACAAAATGGATACAGCCGCACACTAAATGCCATCAATGTATAAGGGAACTCTGGTACTGCATTACTGCTATATGAAAAAATGAGATTTTTAGTTTATGAATTGGCCAATGCATGTAAGCCCGGAAACCAAACGGCAAGGTAAATCTCAATATTCCGGGTCCCTAACTAAAATGCCACTATCTAGGTTAAAAACATCCTTGTCTGGGCAGCTAGACTAAAAATCTAACTTGAAATGCCACTATCTGGACTAACCTCCATGTCTGGGCAGCTAGGACTCCTGGTATAAGGATTGTGAACACAGCCTGGTTTATAGGGCGGAGTGTTCCACCTCTGGCTAGAGGCTTGATCTTTAACACTTATAATTGTTGTTTGTCAGGTATGTAATAAAATGTATTATGCAGCCCAGGTAAAGGAGGAAGACAAAGCTGTTTCTAAAAGGTTGCAGAGTAGCTGTCAGTTGCCCTAGCCCCATTAAACCTCGACAATGTCTCTTTCCCATACTATTTCGGCATTCCATCTACCTCCTGCTTGTGGCTTTGTGATTTTTATATACTTTCTTATTCAAGATTTAGTCTGCAAATATCTCCGGACTGGTCTGGTGGGACGTTGATTTCCTGGGACCAGTCCTGCCTCCCATGTTGTAAGTGCCCCCCTAATTTGGAAGATCAACATTACTGCCGGCTCTCTGCAATTGCTCACATATCCATGGTGTTCTGCCTCGTAATGTGCAATGAAACCAGGTGTTTGCTCCCCAACTGCATCAACCACTGCACATACTGGGGGGAGGAAGATTTGAAAGGAGCCAAAAGTAACGTCTCTTTTGCAAATCATGTAATTTGAGTATAGAGTGGCATGCCTACAAGATCGGAGGCAGGACTAGTCTGGTGAAATAGACATCCTGCCGGACTAGTCCTAACACATTAGCATTACACAAAGTCAGAAGAAAATTGAATTTAGAATGTATACAGAGATCATAAATCCACAAGAAGGGGATTTCAAGAATGCAACAGTAGTATGGAGTGGGAGACATTGTGTCATTTTAAGGCGCATTGGGCAGCTGTCAGATTCCCTTTAAAATGAAGAGGAGGACATAACTGCCTCCAAAAGGTTTGAATTCAAGAGAAGGACGCAGCCTGCAATGGGTTAATCTGAGTCTATATTACACTACAAGCACACAGCCAGCAGGAAAATCAACTAAGAGAACATCTGTCCCACGATTTGCATCTATTGTCTCTTCTTGCCTCCTTCTGCTGTCCCGTAATAGATAGTAGTAATCCATCTTGCATTTCTTCTTACGTAACTACATCCAGCAGGAAATAAGACAGCTCCACATACAGTATGTCCCCCTATATTACATGCTGCACAATCACATTTTTTCACCCAAAGTGGTATCGTCCCTTACACCTCTTGATAAATCTTGTGCATTGCTTGAATTATTCAAATCTTAACCAGCCATAACTAACATAGATTTGCACTATAATTTATTCTAGACATTAATTTATTTGAGTGGAACTGAATTCTCCTTAAATTTTACAAACATTTTTATTCTCCATAATTTGAGAGACCACAGAGCACAAAGAACATTTAGTTTGCAGCGAATAACTTCTATGAAAATTGAATTTCCTTATAACATCTATGCAATTTGTCGAATTGAAATCTTGGCAGATTTGATCATCTTTAATGTCCACCATTTTTTGGCTTTAACAATAGTAAGTGTGTTCAACCGTGGGTAGCTCCATTCCCTTCAACAAAGCTTCACTCACTTTTTAGAAAAATGGAGTGGTAGGACCGAAAGTTTAAAAAGTCACAAATCACGGTGTACACATGGCATGCACCATAATTTGAGACTTTCTTGTGCCAGAAGCAGCATATCATAAATGTCTCCGCTCTCGCCACTAATCTGGGCAGGTTTTTTTTTTTGATCCTTCATAAACATAAATTAGTTTGGTTTGAAAACTTCTGTCCTTAGTAAAAACATTCAAGCTATCACTTATAATATTTTCTACCATACAGTATATTCCTGGCTACAGTTCCGTACAAGCCTCTCAGACATTTTTTCCCAAAATGGATAATTAAGCATACTGGTTTACAGTTACCTTGTGAAGACCTGGGGCCCTTATATCCTAACTAGTTTAGAGAGTAAGCATGGGAAATTGGGATGTGCTAGTCATGCATTTTTCTAATGTAATTTTCAGTGGGTCTTCACCATTAACGGTTAGTTCGTTATGTATTATGCAAATAAACGTTCTATGATTTTCCGATTTGCCTCCTTTAGCAATTCCTTGTCTTTGAAGGGAACCTGTCAGGTCCCAAGTGCACTCAGAGTCACGAGCCGTTCTGTGCACATACTGTATCTATAATCTCTACCTAATCTTCCTGTATCCAGTTGCATTGGGAGCTGACAACTATAAAGTGTACGGAGCTGTGGTGTTCACCAGCTGTTCGATCATTTACCAATCTAATAATATTGCCTTTCCTAGGGATAGGTCATCAATATTGTAGTCTTGGACAAATCCACTTTAAATCCATAGGTTTTACATGTATTTTAACTGTGGACTTTATTCTTACACATGTGCATCAATATCTATGATGGAAATGTTCTTCTACAGCTGGACTTGCAATAACACAGTAATTTCACCATAAAAGTCCAACTTTAGTACAGATCTAAATTCAAGCTCTTTACGACATGCACCGTAAATGCACAAGTCGGAAGTTGGTATATAGAGCAGTCTCATGGGGTGAGTTGGCTCCATACCCGGAAGGTAATGGTTGTGTATTACAGTCAGAACCTGCTCTGACAATTGTGGGTGGCGTAAAGCACCGCCCACAATTGTTAACCTGATAAATGCCATCATCAAACTCTGACAGCAGCATTTAACATGAGATGATATGGGGGTGTGCCATTTTATGCGCCCATCTGCACTCTCATGACTTGACTCCGAGTCACCTATGGGTTGTTATGACAGCCGGAGGTCTACTGAAGACCTCTGTGCTTGTCGTTACGCAGCTCCCTTGAAGCCCTGCTCGTTCCCGGACTTCAAAGGAGATCGTATTTTTTGCTATATACGGCAATGCTAGAGCATTGTTTTATATAGTAAAAGCAATCAGATTGAAGTCCCCTAAGGAAACAAACAAATACAGGACAAAGTGAGAAAAAAATGTTTTAAAAAAATATGAAAAAAAGGAAATAAAAGACATAAAAGTTCAAATCACCTCCCTTTTTCACCCATTAATAATAAAGATAGTAAAAAAAAAATACATATATGTGGTATTGCTGCGTTCAGAAAAGGCTGATCTATCAAGGTAGAAATATTTTAACCCAGTTGGTAAACGAAAAAATGTAAGAACTCCAAAATACCTTTTTCTTTAATTGCTGCAATACCACAAAAAAATGTCTCTCAGATTTAACTGCTCTTAATGTTATTACAACTTTTTCTACTGATGGAACAATCACACCTTCCAGAACATGGTGGAAAGAGGAAAAGTGATAAGAGAACCCTATTAAAGTTGATTTGAAATGGCAAAGAAAGCATATACACTATCCAAAGAACTTTGCACTGACCTGGAGACCTCTTCCATTAGCAGCACATTGAAAAATACAGTGCTGTATGGACAAATGCCAAGGAGCATATGGCTAAAGGAAAGGTATAAAAAATGAGTGACTAAACATTGACAAAAATTCATAGACAAATTATAATTTTTCTGAAAAAATGTTCTGGATTGATTATGCTAATCTAGAGCTCTTTGGCAATGCCCACCAGTTATGTTTATAGAAGACAAATGGAAGCCTATAAAGAAACGTGCACCCTACCTACAGTAAATCATGGTGATGTATCAATAATCTTTTGGGGCTCCTTTGCTATCCCTGTGACTTGGGGTCCTGATGTCTACCAAAGTGTAAGAAAAATAGATTTGAGATATACAAAAATGGGTCCCACAAAGATATTGACAAAAAGCAAAAATTAAAAAAAAAATACAAGAATGGATAAAAAGGAAAAATAGCCTGGTTTTAACTGGAGAGCCTAGAACTCAATCCATTCTTTGGAGATAGTGGAAATCGGCTATTAGTGAAGGAACCGTGCTAACATTCAAGTGCTTGTAAGAATTGCAATGGATGAGAGGAGGAAACTACCAGCAGTTGCATGAAGTGGAAAATGGCTACAGAAATTTTTGGAGACTGCCATTGCTGCCAACCATTGTGCAGCAAAGTACACCACCTAAAAATATCACAGAATTACAGGAGCTTCCAAATATATATATATATATATATATATATATATATATATATATATATATATATATATATATATATATATATATAGATAGATATATCTATGTGGAACCCGCCTAAAAACTATGGAGGTAGTATGCAATGTAAATTAAAAAAAAAAATCACTTTTTTATATATATAGAAAATGAAGTGATTCAGAATAAACATTCCAGAACCCTATAGGAAGAAAATATGCTGATAGATATACAGTTAGGTCCAGAAATATTTGGACAGTGACACAATTTTTGCGAGTTGGGCTCTGCATGCCACCACATTGGATTTGAAATGAAACCTCTACAACAGAATTCAAGTGCAGATTGTAACGTTTAATTTGAAGGTTTGAACAAAAATATCTGATAGAAATTGTAGGAATTGGACACATTTCTTTACAAACACTCCACATTTTAGGAGGTCAAAAGTAATTGGACAAATAAACCAAACCCAAACAAAATATTTTTATTTTCAATATTTTGTTGCGAATCCTTTGGAGGCAATCACTGCCTTAAGTCTGGAACCCATGGACATCACCAAACGCTGGGTTTCCTCCTTCTTAATGCTTTGCCAGGCCTTTACAGCCGCAGCCTTCAGGTCTTGCTTGTTTGTGGGTCTTTCCGTCTTAAGTCTGGATTTGAGCAAGTGAAATGCATGCTCAATTGGGTTAAGATCTGGTGATTGACTTGGCCATTGCAGAATGTTCCACTTTTTTGCACTAATGAACTCCTGGGTAGCTTTGGCTGTATGCTTGGGGTCATTGTCCATCTGTACTATGAAGCGCCGTCCGATCAACTTTGCAGCATTTGGCTGAATCTGGGCTGAAAGTATATCCCGGTACACTTCAGAATTCATCCGGCTACTCTTGTCTGCTGTTATGTCATCAATAAACACAAGTGATCCAGTGCCATTGAAAGCCATGCATGCCCATGCCATCACGTTGCCTCCACCATGTTTTACAGAGGATGTGGTGTGTCTTGGATCATGTGCCGTTCCCTTTCTTCTCCAAACTTTTTTCTTCCCATCATTCTGGTACAGGTTGATCTTTGTCTCATTTGTCCATAGAATACTTTTCCAGAACTGAGCTGGCTTCATGAGGTGTTTTTCAGCAAATTTAACTCTGGCCTGTATATTTTTGGAATTGATGAATGGTTTGCATCTAGATGTGAACCCTTTGTATTTACTTTCATGGAGTCTTCTCTTTACTGTTGACTTAGAGACAGATACACCTACTTCACTGAGAGTTTTCTGGACTTCAGTTGATGTTGTGAACGGGTTCTTCTTCACCAAAGAAAGTATGCGGCGATCATCCACCACTGTTGTCATCCGTGGACGCCCCGGCCTTTTTGAGTTCCCAAGCTCACCAGTCAATTCCTTTTTTCTCAGAATGTACCCGACTGTTGATTTTGCTACTCCAAGCATGTCTGCTATCTCTCTGATGGATTTTTTCTTTTTTTTCAGCCTCAGGATGTTCTGCTTCACCTCAATTGAGAGTTCCTTAGACCGCATGTTGTCTGGTCAAAGCAACAGCTTCCAAATGCAAAACCACACACCTGTTATCAACCCCAGACCTTTTAACTACTTCATTGATTACAGGTTAACGAGGGAGACGCTTTCAGAGTTAATTACAGCCCTTAGAGTCCCTTGTCCAATTACTTTTGGTCCCTTGAAAAAGAGGAGGCTATGCATTAGAGAGCTATGATTCCTAAACCCTTTCTCCGATTTGGATGTGAAAACTCTCATATTGCAGCTGGGAGTGTGCACTTTCAGCCCATATTATATATATAATTGTATTTCTGAACATGTTTTTGTAAACAGCTAAAATAACAAAACTTGTGTCACTGTCCAAATATTTCTGGACCTAACTGTATAACATGACGGTTACACCACTATCATGGTGGATAGTCACCCAGGCCATAATACTATTGTAGGCATCAAGTAAAATAAACTGACCATAGTTATAAAATTAGATGCTACAATAAAGGGGAAACATCAGCGTATATATATGAGAGAAGATATCCACTGATCATAATAATCACATACAAACTTATTCTCATAACATAACACCTAAATAGGGTCCAGGTAATATATATATATATATATATATATATATATATATATATATATATATATATATATATATATATACATACATACATACACAGCCCTTAGGCAGGGCAGCCAAAAATTGGGAGGCTCCACATTGTCCCTGGATAGAGACGTGCATGATGGCCTGTAAACCTGAAGTGCCCATTGGAAGGAAGTGGGTCTATTGTAGTATAGCCCTTAGGCAGGGCAGCCAAAAATTGGGAGGCTCCACGTTGTCCCTGGATAGAGACGTGCATGATGGCCTGTAAACCTGAAGTCCCCATTGTAAGGAAGTGGGTCTATTGTAGTATAGCCCTTAGGCAGGGCAGCCAAAAATTGGGAGGCTCCACGTTGTCCCTGGATAGAGACCTGTTAGGTTCTTAGTGCCTCCGTGCTTGCATTTAAAAACCGCACGTGTGTGCCTGTTGGTGGCAGCTTTCCGCTGCATTTGTGTGAGTTTTGCAAAAACTTGGATATAACGCACAAGTCTAGTGAATACACATCAGAACAGCATTCCAAAATGCGCAAGGGCGTTGTCAACGAACAAGGAAGTGGACGTGATGGTGGTGCAGGCAGAGACCGAGGTTGTGTGCAAGCTCTAATTTCGCCACAACAAAGGGCCACATCTAGTCGCTCGCACGTCCTGTCCCAAATTCTTGGGGACCGCAGCAGTACACCGCTCTTGAACCAAGACCAGTGTCAACAGGTTGTTAGTTGGATAGCGGATAATGCTTCCAGTCAGATTGGCACCACCACAAACACTCTGTCTTCCACACGGTCAAGTGTCAGTAGCCGTGATACTGCACCGCACATTTCAGAACCTGATCCTCCTTCCTACCACCAGGCCGAGTACACGTCCACGGACATTACTGATCCCACACTTGGACATTCGGAAGAGCTGTTCGTTCACGTTTCCATTCACAAATTCTGGCCTCTCGCCAGCTCCTGTTGAAGTGGGCCATGACGAGATTGTATGTACAGATGCCCAAATATTTGAGCAGCCACGTTCTCACGAAGTTGGCAACGTGTCTCAACAAGGGGTGGACGATGATGAGACACAATTGTCAGGAAGTCAGGAGGAGGAGCAGGGTGCGGAAGAGGAAGACGACGTGGTGGATGATCCAGTAACTGACCCAACCTGGCAGGAGGATATGCAGAGCGAGGACAGCAGTGCACAGGGGGAGGGAGGCGTAGCATCCCAACAGGCAGTAAGAAGCAGAGTGGTGGCCCCAGGCAGACGTCAGGCAACTGTTCCCCGGAACAACACGACACAAGGTGCCTGTACAAATGTTAGGTCTTCCCGAGTCTGGCTGTAATACTATTGTATGTATTGAGGATTTCGATTGCGTTAGGGCAATGACAACCAGAGACGAGTTCTTGGTGCAAGACGTTTATAATATGCAACCAGCAAATATGTACATAAACGGAACAAAAACACAGTAGAACATAAATACAGGAAATACCTTCCAGGGACGGAGCGAAAGGGAATTCCCGGGACCGCGCACCGGACTCCCCCAGGGAGACCACCAAGAGCGAACCCCTATACAGGGACTGTCTGGCAATCACCCCAGAAGCCCTAAATGCGCAGCAGCCGGGACACAAAAGGGCAATAGGTAAGTCCAAAAATGTCCGTACGTGATGTGAGTCCAGAGTGGTATTAAACGGAAGGAACCGGGCAGAAGTGCCGACCAAAGACGGCAAACGGAGTCCGGGCACAGCTAGATGATACCAGATGAAGTCCAGAGTCGGTGTCGGTTGTTTTCCAAGAGGATCCGAATAACAATCAGGAACCAAAAGCAGCAGGGCAGGAGCACACAGGAAGCAGTATACTCAGGCACTGGACTAAGCTTTAGGGGCAGCTTTTAAACAGATGGACAGGAAGTAGGGCAACAGAACAGAAAACTCCATGTTAACAAAGGGCAAGCTCTTTCAAAAGAAAACTGGAAAACCCGGAACTCTGACACTGGCAGTTTTTTAAGTTGGCTCCAGATGATTCTAAAAAGGCCATTTGCAACACCTGCCATGCCAGCATCAGCAGGGGTACCAAAACTAGCAGCCTGACCACCACCAGCATGATCAGGCACATGTCAGCCAAGCACCCGACTTTGTGGGAAGTACAACAGAGTCGAGGAGCAGTGCTTGCTGATGTCACTGCTACGTTTTCGCTGGTTGTGCATGCGAGCCAATCCCCTGTCCATGCTGCCTGCGAACAAGCCTCCTCCACTCCTGCACCTGCAGTTGCCTACGCAGAAAGAACACCATCATCAAGCACGTCCTTGTCCCAGCGCAGCGTTCAGTTATCCATTCAGCAAACCTTTGAACGCAGGCGCAAATACACTGCCAACACCCCACATGCCACAGTTCTAAATGCTAACATTTCGCGACTGCTTGCGCTGGAAATGTTGCCTTTTAGGCTGGTTGAGACAGAAGCATTCCGCGACATGATGGTGGCAGCTGTCCCACGTTACTCGGTCCACAGCCGCCACTATTTCTCCCGGTGTGCCGTCCCCGCATTGCATAACCACGTGTCACAAAACATCACACGTGCCCTGAACAACGCTGTTTCAGCCAAAGTCCACCTGACCACAGACACGTGGACAAGTGCATGTGGGCAAGGCCGCTACATCTCGTTGACGTCACACTGGGTTAATATTGTGCAAGCTGGGACCCAGTCTGAGCGAGGGACGGAACACGTCCTTCACACACCAAGTTTTGCAGGCCCTACCTCAGTCAGGGTTTCACACACACTCTACAGCTCCGGAATGTCATGCTCCTCAGCCTCCTCCTCCTCCTGCGCATCCTGATCCACTTTACCCTCCACACCAGTCCCAAGCTGGAAGTGTCGCGGGCGGAGGAGGGGACGGTGCGCTCTCCCACTGCTCGGGTCCGGCTGACGTTGCTCTACGGCTGCTGCTGCTCGTTGGCTCGAGCGATGGCCGGATCCCGGGGACTCGAGCGGCGCTACTCGCCCGTGAGTGAAAAGGGGTGGTTTGGGTTTTGGGGATATTGTCCGTGACGCCACCCACGGTTGTGGTGATTGTGTGGACACCACCGCTGCTCTGGACGGGGATCCCGGGAGCCTGTGACAGGGAGCAGCTTTGTTGTTATTTCTCCCCTCCGTGGGTAGGGGGGTTGGTTGTCCCGGGGCCTGGTGATGGGGTAGAGATGGATGACAGGCGGGTTGCGGGGCCTGATGAGGTGCAGGGTCGCAGGGGCAGCGCTGTGCCGCATGGCACGGAGGTACTCACTCAGCCCAATGATGATGACACAGTTCACGGTAAAACAAGTGGCTGGATGGACGGGTCACTCGGACGGCTGCGGTTGTTCCTCCCTGCAGGTTAGTGATGACTGTCTCTCCCTGCACCTAAGTTAAGTGTTGGTAGTGATGGTTTCCCAACGGTAACCCGCTCCCCGACCTGGATATGGGCCGGAGGAGCCCCTTTTGCCCACAGGCGCTGGCCCTGGGAGACGGTTGCCCTTAGCGGTGGCGGTGTCTCCCCTTCACGGTTGTACGGTTGCCTTCTATCTGGACTTGGCTGTTTGGAAACCCTGAGGTTCCCTTCACTAACGGATTTGGCAAATTCACGGCGACACCAAGCCTTGCCGGGATCCGAAAGTCCTCTGCCAATGGTGCTGGCTTCTCTTTGTATACCGGTCCGGTACGGCCGGGTCACCACCCGTCCACGGTCCTTACGGCAGACTCCAATCGGCCTCCACTGCAGACGGTCACCACATCCTGCCAACCTTGCTGTCCTGTCCGGGCCACACACCCGGACCAACTTCAGGCTCTTTGCTGTCACTTTTCTCCTCTCTACTACTTTCCTCCTTCCACTTCCTTAGCTTAACTTTCATTGCCTGTGTTTTCCCTCCTCCTTGGTGGGTGGATACCAACCGCCTGGCTCCACACCCTGGTGTGGACAACAGCCCCTGGGGAAGGCAACAAGGATTTTGTGTTTTGACTATGATATGCCTGCAGGGAGTGTGGGGTGTTTAAGTGTTGTGCTCTGTGGCCCCTGGCTTGTCCAGGGCGACACAGAAGCACTGCAGCACTGCCTCGGCGAAGCGGCAACAGGCAGTGCTGAAGCTAATCTGCATAGGTGACAAACCCCACAATGCAGAAGAGGTGTGGACAGCTCTGAAACAGCAGGCAGATCACTGGCTCACAACTCTGAACCTAAAGCCAGGAAAGGTCGTGTGTGACAATGGCCGGAACCTGGTGGCGGCTTTGAGGCGAGGCCAGCTGACACATGTTCCATGCGTGGCCCATGTGCTCAACCTCGTGGTTCAGCGGTTTCTAAAGTCATACTCAGAGCTGTCTGATCTGCTGGTAAAAGTTCGCCGCCTGTCTGCACATTTTCGAAAGTCACCTACTGCTTCAGCCGGCCTTGCCGGCTTAAGACGCCGTTTGCATCTTCCGGCACACAGACTGGTGTGTGATGTCCCCACGCGTTGGAATTCAACTCTGCACAAGTTGGTCAGGATATGTGAGCAGAAGAGGGCAGTTGTTGAGTACCTGCATCACCTAAGCCGTCGGGAAATGGGTCAAACTCCACACATAACACCTGAGGAGTGGAGATGGATGTCCGACCTATGCACCATCCGCCAAAACTTTGAGGACTCCACCAAGATGGTGAGCGGCGATGACGACATTATTAGCGTCACCATACCGCTTCTCTGCCTTCTAAAATGGTCTCTGCTCAAAAAACAACCATGATGCATTGCAGGCGGAGCGCGATGAGTTTGAGCAAGAAACAGTAGTGGGTGTGGGTGATGATAACACACAGCCCAGCCTCGTCTCATCACAACGTGCAGTGGAGGACTATGACGAGGAGGAGGATGAAGACATGGAGCAACTCTCTGGCCAAATTGAGGATATGACATGCAGTCATATCCTCGGTTCAGCGTGGCTGGCCAGAGGACAGGGTAGATGATGAGGAGGAGGAGGACAGCATGTTCAGTCATCGTGTTGGTCAGGATACTGAAGTGATGGCTGTTAAGAGTCTGGCACACATGGCTGACTTTATGGTAAGCTGCCTGTCTCGTGACCCTCGCGTTAAGAACATCTTGGCCGACAATCATTACTGGTTGGTAACACTGTTAGACCCACGCTAAAAGGAGAACTTTATGTCTCTTATTCCCGAGGCGGAGAGGTCAGGCAAAATGCAGCAGTTCCAGAAGGCCATAGTCACGGAAGTAGGCAAAGCATTCCCCTCACAAAACGCTAGCGGCATAGGTCAGGAATCACTGGACAACCAAGGCGTACAGCCGAGAGGGGCACAAGTCCAATCCGCCAGAGGTAGGGGAACAGTCTTTAAGATGTGGGACAGTTTTCTCAGCCCCTCACATACCACAGCCCCTGAGGTGAGGGGTAGTGACACAAGAAATCCTAAGTTTGGCCAGATGCTCAAGGAGTACCTTGCAGATCAAACAACTGTACTCCGACATTCCTCTGTGCCTTACAATTAATGTGTATCCAAGCTGGACACGTGGCATGAATTGGCTCTCTACGCCTTGGAAGTCCTGGCCTGCCCTGCCGCTAGCGTTTTGTCAGAGCGTGTTTTTAGTGCCGCAGGTGGAATCATTACAGATAAACGCACCCGCCTGTCAACTGTAAATGCTGACAGGCTGACTCTGATCAAGATGAACAAGGGTTGGATTTGGCCAGACTTCACCACACACACCAACAGCAAATTACAGCGGAATTTAAAGTTTGTAACGGGAATTTGCCATGTACCTCCACTCACCCATGGTTGTTTCAGGTATACCCCCAGTGGTAAATTTTTTCGCCCATTCTTTCTGAATGGGCATTACAACGACAGGAGACCCGCTCCTTTGCAATGGGAACAATGTTTTGAGGCCCTCATGCACATCTCTATCCAGGGACAATGTGGAGCCTCCCAATTTTTGGCTGCCCTGCCTAAGGGCTATACTACAATAGACCCACTTCCTTACAATGGGCACTTCATGTTTACAGGCCATCATGCACGTCTCTATCCAGGGACAATATGGAGCCTGACGCTGCCACCGACTGCCACACACATGCTGTTTTTAAATGCAAGCACGGACGCAATAAGAACCTAACTGGTTTTTAGGAGCGACAATTACTGAGAAGTCTGACACTATCAGACACTGCTGACTGACGTGTATTATACACTAGACTTGTGCGTTATATAATTGTTTGTGCAAAACGCGCACCTGTACGCTGCCACCGACAGACACACACGTGCTGTTTTTAAATGCAAGCACGGACGCAATAAGAACCTAACTGGTTTTTAGGAGCGACAATTACTGAGAAGTCTGACACTATCAGACACTGCTGACTGACGTGTATTATACACTAGACTTGTGCGTTATATAATAGTTTGTGCAAAACGCGCACCTGTACGCTGCCACCGACAGACACACACGTGCTGTTTTTAAATGCAAGCACGGACGCAATAAGAACCTAACTGGTTTTTAGGAGCGACAATTACTGAGAAGTCTGACACTATCAGACACTGCTGACTGACGTGTATTATACACTAGACTTGTGCGTTATATAATAGTTTGTGCAAAACGCGCACCTGTACGCTGCCACCGACAGACACACACGTGCTGTTTTTAAATGCAAGCACGGACGCAATAAGAACCTAACTGGTTTTTAGGAGCGACAATTACTGAGAAGTCTGACACTATCTGGACTGTTTTACACTGTGTACACCAGCCCCAGATATGATGAAGGCTGGTATACGGTCACCACTAGGAATGGCTATATACCCTGCCTGCCTGCCTGCCTGCCTGTATACTGCTACAATAGTCCTGACAAGGACTCTTCTGGTCACTAGCCTGTATTCCGACCTGGCTATACCCTGCCTGTATATAGCAACAATAGTCCTGAGAAGGACTCTGCTACTGTACTCCGACCTGGCTATACCCTGCCTGCCTGTATACAACTAGAATAGTCCTGAGAAGGACTTTTGGTCACACTGTTTGCAGCCCTGCAACTGAAAAAGCTATAAAGGGCCGCAAAGCTTTCCCTGAATCAGCGACACTCTCCCTGCACTGACTGTCTGGATAGCTGTGAGCAGAGCACAGCGCGCCGGCCGGTATAAAGGCTCGGTCACGCTGTGCAGGCCGGCCAATCACTGCAATTCCACAACTAACAGGGCTGTGGCATTGCAGTGGTCTGCCAGCCAATCCCTGCATGAGGGCTGGCTCTCAAAAGAGCGCCAACATGCACAAATAAAGACCACGAGTACAGCACGAGTATCGCGAGATTACTCGGTCCCCGCCGAGCAGCCCGAGTACAGCGATACTCGTGCGAGTACCGAGTAGTTACAAGCATGCTCGCTCATCACTAGTGGAGATGAGACAAAGTTAAGTTATTGTTGCAAAAAATGTTTTTTGTATATTTCTTAATAGGGCGACAGAAAGGATAGGGACGTTTCGGCCTCGCAGGGCCTTTTTCACGCCAAGTCGCTGAAAAGAGTGAAAAAGCAATAATCAATATTTTACAATAAATTACATAAATACGTATATACATAGAATACAAAGTTCAAAGGTTTCCACATGGGTATATGTGATCAGAAGGACTAACATAACAGAAAGAGAGGCGGTAATCTATGTAATGAGACAATTGTACAAAAACCAACGTATTATCATACCTCCACAGAAGAATTTTTTTCAGAAGAAGAAGAAAGAATTTGAGGAGGAAATCCCACCAAGAGAGTATTTTATATATGTAAATTGTTTGTGTATATAATATAATGAGGAGCTGAATAGGGAAATAATGGGGTACCTGGTTTGTACATGTGCCGCCCCCCGCATTAGCAGCCGGGCTGCTCGGATCCAGATCCGCGGTAGCTCGAGGGATCTCCGGACCTGGGGGGTCGGGGTCGCGCGGCCACTAGGAATAAAGGGGGAATATTTACACGGGATATTTTTGTTTGAAGTTTGTGATGCCACCCGTGGTGTGTGGTAAGGTGGAGTACCACCGCTGCAGTTGGGAGTACCCGGTGGCGATGGTGTGGGCAGCCAAGTGTTTAACCCCTCCACTGGTAAGGGAGATGCCCTGGGACTCGATGATGGCGATGGGGAGGTGCCGTTGGGACGGTAAGGGTCATTTATGTACTCACTCAGTCCAATAATGCTGACACCGACAACTGTGGTAAACCAAAGTTCTTGACACCGCTGCCGCTGGGAGGGAGCACGCCTGGATCCCGTGCCCATTGGTGTTGCCTGTTAGTTTGGCCTTTGCCTTGGCACCTAGTGTTTCCTGGTTGGTCCCTTGAGTATAAAACTGGTCGGGTCCCGCTCACCAGTATGGCTAACTGGGTGAGCTTGCTCTCAGGGTTCACGCTTGGGATTTTCTGGACCGTATAGTGGGAAAGTTCTATCCCTCTCTTTGCGCTAGTACCTCAATTTTGGAGTGGGTGGAGAACGGATCTTGAAGGCTCCGTTCCCATCGGGTAAATTGCCAGGATGCCTGAAGCTACTTCCTGACCTAGGGTCCACGTACCCAATCATGCCCTGGCCCCTGCCCGGTGATGGCACAAGGCCACCGGCTGTCCTCCTCGACAGTCCGTGCCCCTTGTCACGATCCCCTGCGACCAAGGTTCAGCTCCTACCAGGCCCAGACCTACGTCTGCCACCTAGTAGTTCCAAGAAGCCAAGCTCCTGACCTCCTCTCACTTTCACCTGCAACACTGCACTGTTCTGCTCCTGACACTCCTTACCTCCCCTTAACCAACCCCCCAAGTGGGCGACCCTATTCCACTCAGGTCGGCCACTGGTGTGTCTGGTGGGTGTGGTACAGAGTGTTCCTAGGATTTTGATTAGCTTGTTCTTGGCAACACCAAAGGTCAGGGACCCGTAACCAAGGAGGAGGTGGATATTGCACAGAAGGGCAGATTGCACAATACCCTGTGATGACCTGATAGGCCAGGGCGTCACATATACTTCACAGGTTTTGCTTTAATAAGACCATATCCTTTGCCGTGGGGGTGCTGGTCTATGTGGTTTCTAGTCCTAATTATAGGGTTTCCATGGTTGGTTATACCTTTATGAATATAGGGATGAGAAATTATCATCATGGGCTATGTGTGGTAATATTTCATCATGTTATATGTATATCAATACCTGGCAATTGCTTCAGACTGTTGCAACCATGAAGAGTTAATGCTTCAATAATATAATTGTTAAGGGTGCCTCCATCTGGAACTAGGTTAATAGAGAATACTGTATTATGAGATGATACAGGTTCTAAGATATGCTTAGTGGATGTTAGGAGTTCATAGGACCACATTGAAGTAATATTTACATGTAAAAATGAATAGTGATCACACTTGTAAAACCAGGAGTTAAATGCAGGGATATGTTAACAAAAATGGATAATCAGGCCCCTCTAACCACTATCAAGTCCTATGCATTCATAGTAAGTGCTATGTATAGCAAAATAATTGGTGTTTAGTGGTTGGTATATATTACCTGGGTCACAGTGATATAGGACTCATTTGCATTGGTGGAGTGGGATTTAACCATCTAAAATGCAAACATTAGAGATAAGCGTTCAATATATTGGAGTTGGGTTGTGGGGACATGATCAGTTGGTAGCTTGTTGTTTACCTGTACGTCGCCTTTCCAGGGTATGGCTGTCTGTGGTGTTTCTCAGCGCCCACAGGCTATTTAACGCTATAGACCCAGAAGTGATGGAAGACGCTGGCGCATGCGCCATTGTCTCCAGTGGTATGCTGTCTATTAAAGTATATACGGTAAGTTACCGTTGCCCCTCGAATAGGTGCGCGTCGCGCAAGCACAGTAGTGTGTTTGTATTAGACTTAGGAGAATCGTCACTATGAAGTCAGATTTCAGAGACTGGTATAGAGGGAGAAGATAAGATAGTGACAGCTGTTTATCAAAGCGGTTTTATATAGTAAGAGAGGGAAAGGAAGAATACACAATGCAATTTATGTAAAATGTATATTCTGATATGAAACCCATGTGTATTTTCTTTGAGGTCCTAGGAGGAGATAAATTGATCTGAAATAAAATATATGTTAAGCACATGCAAGCATCTTATAAGTAAGGGGCCCAATGACACGAAGCACAAAAATTGATACATTGGCATAATATATGAACTCAGGAAAAAGAAGGGGGGGAGAAAAGGTATGGGCAGTGTATACTTTACCATCTATGAGTGAGTGCAGGATGGGAGGAGAGGAAGAGAGGAAATGGTATTCTTCAAGATGTCTGTAAATAACAATATGAATATTAGAATAACCTAATATCACATAGGCCAATCAATCTCAGTTTAAACCTTCTGTAGATATTACAACATGAGGATCAGTATAGTGTAAATAGTATCACAATGGCCAATCAATCTCGCTGTTTAAACCTTTTGGTGCCAAAGTTTGTAAAGTATGGATCCAATAACTTAACTTTTTCTTTTGTTTAAAAGTTCAATATGGTTACCCCCTCTCCTGGGTCTGTGTATCTTCTCAATGACCTGATAGCGTAATTGGGCTATCGTATGTTTGGCCTCATGGAAATGGTGAGGGATTGGCAACCATAATTTACCGCATCTGATGCTGGATTTGTGGCTGACGATACGATTTCCTACATGTTGCATGGTTTCTCCAACATATAGGAGACCACAGGGGCATTTAATGATATTCACCACAAAGTTGCTTTCGCATGTGAAATATTCATTTATCCGAATGGTTTTACCTGATCTAGGATGCGTGAAATAGTCGCCTTTTATGACATTAGAGCATGCTGGGCAATTTAGACAAGGAAATGTTCCTGTCCGCCTTTTGGTTAGATAAGATTGTGAAGGGCCCTTTTCCCACTGCCTATGTCTGCTCTCAGCAGAGAATCCCTTTTTTGCACATTAAAGGAGGTGAGATGAATGTTCCTATTTGTGGATATGCACGTCTTAGTAGTGGCAAATGTTTGGTTATGATATTATAAATTTTGGGCATTGAGGGATGGTAGGTATGTACAAATGGCAGTCTGTCACTAGTTGTTTGGTCTTTTTCTGTTGCGATAGTAGTTAATACTTTTTTTTTCTCCTCTGTTAGTAGTGTTTTTGGATAGTTGCGTTCCAAAAACCTGTTTGTCAAGTCCTCAAGTCTCTCTTCCCTGATCGTTTTATCTGATACAATTCTGGTTACTCTTTTGAATTGGGATCTCGGTAAACTATTTTTAGTAGATTTGGGGTGGCAACCATTCTAAAGTAACATACATTTACGATCCGTTAGTTTACGATATATGTCAGATGATAGATTGCCCATTATGTCTTTTTTAATACACGTATCAAGAAAGTTAATAATGTTGTTATGGTGATTCAAGGAAAATTTGAGTTCAGGCCATACCGATTTGATGTGGTTATGAAATGTTAATAAACTATCAATGTCTCCTTGCCAGATACAAAAAAATATCGTGTATGAAACGGACCCATAGGAGGGCCCGCTCATCAAACGATGGCTATGAATAGGCAAAACATCCTTCAAAGTGGTCCATAAATAGATTTGCGTAAGTCGGGGCCATATTTGACCCCATTACGGTCCCGTGTATCTGTATATAGTAGTCATCTTGAAATAAGAAATACTTTTCATTTAGGACCACTTCGAGGAGGCTTAGGCAAAATTCAGTAGGTTCTTTTATGAGGTTTGTTTTCTCAAGTGCCAATTTAGTTGCCATTAGTCCTTTCTCGTGTGAAATGGAGGTGTAAAGGCTACTTACATCCCATGTGCATAGAAAGCTGTCAGGGCAAACTTTCTTCAGTTCCCTGATTTTGTGTAGGAAGTTGTTTGTGTCCAGAATAAATGATCTGGTGTTTAAAGTTATCGGGGGTAAGGATTTTCTCTAGGTATAATAAAGGTGGCGAGAGAATGGATTCAGTGGAGGACATTATTGGTCGACCAGGGGGATTGTTCAGAGATTTGTGTACCTTTGGAAGCATGTAGGACACTGGTGTAATTGGATGTAATTTAGTCAAAAAAGTACAAATGGCTTAATCTATGATGTCATTATCTAGATATATAGATAAATGATTCTTGATTTTTTGTTGTGTCCTGAACATGGTGTCAAAAGGTATTTTTCTATACGTGTTGTATCCTCCAGTTGGCGTTTAATCTCTTTGATGTAGTCATGTGTATTCTGGACTACAATCCCACCTCCCTTATCTGCGGGCTTTATTGTTGTTTCTTTATTATTTCTTAAGGAAGATATTGCTGATCTTTAGGAAGCATTCAAGTTATTATGTGTGGGATAAAAACCTAATGCATGCTCATGGATGTTTTCCTTGATGTCTCGGTAGACTAGAGATAAAAAAGTTTCAACTGAATGGTATGTTTTGGGTGGCATATTTTGGCTTTGATTGCGTAAGCCTAGGGTTTTAATACCCATTTCTCTAGATGGTGGTTGTGAGCCTATGTTTTGTTCTGGATTAAGCTCAAAGTGTGTCTTTAGCCTTACAGATCTGTAACATTTTTGCATGTCATTCTCCAAATTAAAAGAGTCCCATTTAGGTGTAGGACAGAATGTTAAGCCTTTGTTTAGTACTGAGTTCATTAGGTGATAGGGTATAACTAGAGATATTGATTACTAGATTGGGACCCTTACCTGAGATCGCAGTGTCATCCCTCAGTCTCCTCCTGCTCCTCGACCTCCTCGTGGGTTTCCTCTTTTCCCTCCTCATCTTAAAAAATGGGCTGAATTCTTCAGGTTTCCACTGGATTCGCTTCCAGAACTTGGGGATTGGTTGTAAGATTTTATACCTTTATGAATATCGGGATCAAAAATTATCATCTTGGGCTATGTGTGGTAATATTTCATCATGTTATAATATGTATATCAATAACCAACCACAGAAACCCTCTAATTAGAACTAGAAACAGCATAGACCACCACCTCCACAGCAAAGGATGTGGTCTTGTTAAAGCCAAACCTGTAAAGTATACAAACCAGGTACCCCATTATTTTCCTATTCAGCTCCTCATTATATTATATATACAAACTATTTACATGGATATCATTTTTTCACAGACCTCGCTTTCAGTGATTCTCTACAAAATACTCTCTTGGTGGGATTTCCTCCTCAAATTCTTTCTTCTTCTTCTGAAAAAAATTCTTCTGTGGAGGTATGATAATACGTTGGTTTTTGTAGATTTGTCTCATTACATAGATTACCACCTCTCCTTCTGTTGTGACTAAGCTATACTGTTATGTTAGTCCATCTGATCACATATACCCATGTGGAAACCTTTGAACTTTGTATTCTATGTATATATGTATTTATGTAATTTATTGTAAAAAATTGATTATTGCTTTTTCACTCTTTTCAGCGACTTGGCGTGAAAAATGCCCTACGAGGCCAAAACGTCCCTACAAGGGATGAGCGAATGTATTCACTACTATGCGTTATCCAATGGATAATGGGGTATTCGAGGTATTCGGTATCCGACAGCTAATATGGTATTCGCTCCGATACTTTCATTTTCATTTCTGGACTTCCTGGCGCCTTTTTCCATCCAATGAACACATCTGATGTTGTTTGCCCTCACAGTAATGCCGCAGCCATCTTTGTTGTAGTGTCACTATGATTGGCTTGGCCATACAGCGTTATAGGGGCTATATAAGACAGCGGCCATTTTGGTTAGTCGGTCTCTCCCTCTCTCTTTCGTACTCACCGATCACGGGCGCGGCGCTGCACGGCTGTCACACTGTGGCGGGTTCTCCTACTTCTGAAAATTCCGGCCGCACATTATTCCATCTCGTATTCCCTGCTTCCCCCACCCACCGGCGCCTATGATTGGTTGCAGTCAGATACGCCCCAACACTGAGTGACAGCTGTCTTACTGCAACCAATCACAGCCGCCGATGGGCAGGTCTTTATCGTGTAGTAAAATAAATAAATAATTTAAAACAACGACGTGCGGTCCCCCCCAAATGATACCCAGACGAGGTAAGCACACAGCAGCGGGCCGGTATTCTCAGACTGGGGAGGGCGAGGGTCATGGTTAAAGCCCCCCTCTCACATCTGAAAATATCAACCCGCTGCAGCCCCAAGAATGTCGCATCCATTAGATGCGACAGTCCC
Organism: Anomaloglossus baeobatrachus; assembly: GCF_048569485.1. NCBI lineage: Eukaryota > Metazoa > Chordata > Amphibia > Anura > Aromobatidae > Anomaloglossus > Anomaloglossus baeobatrachus. Next base: position 388,915,246 of record NC_134355.1, on the reverse strand, counting down.
GGCGTGTCACCGGCCCTTCCCAATTGCCGTGATGCGGTGGCAATCAGGATATTAAAGAGTTAATAGTAACCCATAGCTGCCACTAAGTCCAAGATTAGTAATGGCAGCGTCTATGACACGCCATCACTAATCTGTAAGTAAATAAACACAACACCGAAAAATCCTTTATTTGAAATTAAACCCCAAAAAGCCCCTCTGTGACCACTTTATTAACTACCCAAATAGCCAGGTCCGGCGTAATCCACAGATTCAGCGACGTCTGTGAGCGAGTACTCAATGCAGCCTCATTCCTTGAACAATGCTGCAGGGGTAGCTCCAGGTCATTTCTCACGGTCGGTGATGTCAACACATTACCGCTCGTGAGAACTTCAGTACAGCCATAAAGCACAACTAAGAGTGACGTCACTGACCTTGCAGTGACCCTGCGAGAACTCAAATCCAAACCCCCACAGGGTCACTGGTCCAACACACATACTGTTGGGGGGGGGGACATCTACATCACAAATAAAAGCTGTAATATCATCTATCTATCCATCTATCTATCCATCTATCTATCCCTCTATCCATTATCTATCAATCTATCCATGTATCTATCTTTCCATCTATCTATCTATCCATTATCTATCTATATATCTATCCAGCTATCTATTCATCTATCTATCCATTATTTATCTATCCATCTATGTATCCATCTATCCCTCTATCCATCTATCTATCTATCTATCCATTATCTATCTATCCCTCTATCTATCCCTCTGTCTATTTATCCATTATCTATCTATCCATCCATCTATCTATATATTATCAATCTATCCATCTATCTATCTATCTATCTATCCATTATCTATCCATCTATCTATCCATCTATCTGTTATGATCCGGAACCATGGAAGACCACCATAAATCATTGGTAAAAGGTGACAAGAGCATTGGCAACTAATCTGGCCGCCATCCCCTTACTAACCATCAACACTAGAAGTAGCCGAGGGGTGAACTAACATCCTGTGCACCGCGAACCCAGCCGGAGGAGCTAGCTATCCTAAAGGAAGGAAAGATGAATAACTCTCTGCCTCAGAAAATAGATAAAGAATAGCAATCCCCCCACATTCAAAGACTGCGGTGATATAGGAAAACACAATACACAGATAGATGATAGGATTAGCAAAAGGTGAGGCCCTACTGACTAAATAGGACAGGACAGGAAAGGGACTGATGGTGGCCAGAGAAAAATCCTGCAAAAATCCAAATACCTGATAGTACAAAAAGGCCCTCAGATCACTAGATCTGAACTCCGTCCTATACCAGGCGCTCTTGTCATACCAATGAATAGAAAGCAGTAATCATTACAAATTCAAGAAGAAACAAACACATGGACTTATAGGAGCAATAATGCAAACATAGCTGTAGGGAGCTTCCCAGCTAAGCAACTGAGAGGGAAGATCCCTGCATGCAAATAAACTGACAACAACCACAGCAAATGATAAACTCAGATAAGAGCCAAAAGAACCAAACAACAAATAAAGATCAAAGCACTTATCTGAGGTAGATGTGGTCTGGAGAAGGAGGAAGCAGGCTGGTGAACAAGGAACAACTGACATCCGACATAGCCTGCTATCAGATCAGGGTTTAAACAGGCAGAGAGTTAGCAATGGAAACGCCCATTGCTCAACACACCTGGTCTCTGACCAAACCATTCCTGGCCACAAGAGGGAGCCTCACAGCAGCCAAAGCATAACTGACATTCACAACAGTACCCCCCCCTTGAGGAGGGGTCACCGAACCCTCACCAACGCCACGGGGTCGCTCAGGATGAGCATGATGGAAGGCGCGAACCAACCTGTCCGCATGAATGTCAGAAGCCACAACCCAAGAGTTATCCTCCTGCCCATAACCCTTCCATTTCATAAGGTATTGAAGCTGTCGCCTACTGCGACAGGAATCCAGAATTATTTCAACCTCGTACTCCAGATCCCCTTGTACCAAAACAGGGTCAGGAGGCGCTGCTGCAGGAACTGTTGGCTCCACATGTCTCTTCAACAAGGACTTATGGAAGACATTGTGAATCTTAAATGACACAGGCAGAGTCAAACCGAAAGATACAGGGTTGATAATCTCCGAAATCTTATAAGGTCCAATAAATCTGGGCTTAAATTTATGAGATGGAACTCTCATAGGAATATTTTTAGAGGACAACCACACCATGTCCCCCACTTTAAACCGGGGACCAACAGTCCGACGCCGGTTGGCAAACTTCTGGGCAGATTCTTGGGATTGAAACAATTTATCCATTACCTGCCCCCAAATCTGCTGCATTCTGTTTACCACCAAATCCACCCCTGGACAATCAGACGCCTCAAGCTGCCCCGAGAGGAACCTGGGGTGATACCCAAAATTGCAGATAAAGGGGGACACCAATGTGGTAGAGTTAGCTCTATTGTTAAGGGCAAATTCAGCCAAAGGCAAAAACAAAACCCAGTCATCCTGATCCGCAGAAACAAAACACCGTAAATAGGTCTCCAGGGTCTGGTTAGCCCTTTCAGTCTGACCGTTGGTCTGAGGACGAAACGCCGAGGAGAAAGACAGCTGAACACACAATTTGGAACAAAAAATGCTCCAAAATCTGGACACAAACCGCACCCCTCTGTCAGAAATAATGTCCTCGGGAATACCATGCAAACGAACAACATGTTGGAAAAACAAAGGCACCAACTCTGATGAAGACGGCAACTTAGATGGGGCAACCAAGTGGACCATCTTGGAAAATCTATCACAGATCACCCAAATCACAGTCATTTTCTGAGAGATGGGAAGCTCTGAAATAAAATCCATAGAGATGTGCGTCCAAGGTCTATTAGGTACCGGCAAAGGCAATAATAGCCCACTAGAACGTGAACAACAGGGCTTGGACCTAGAACAAACTCCACACGACTGCACAAAACTACAGACATCCCGGAACAGGGAAGGCCACCAAAAAGAGCGGCTCACAAGATCCCGAGTACCAAAAATGCCAGGATGACCCGCCAAAACAGAACAATGAACCTCAGAGACAACTCAGTCTCTCCATTGGTTCGGGACAATCAGTTTCCCCGCAGGACATCTCTCAGGTTTATCCCCCTGAAATTCCGCCAGTGCCAACCGCAGATCAAGCGAAACAGCCGAGAGAACTACATCATCCTTCAGGATAGTAGACGGCTCGACAACCTCCAAAGGGTCAGCACAGAAACTCCTGGAAAGGGCATCGGCCTTAACATCCTTGGTGCCTGGCAAAAAAGAGACCACAAAATTAAACCGGGTAAAAAACAAAGCCCACCTGGCCTGCCGAGGATTCAACCTCTTGGCAGATTCCAGATAGGTAAGATTCTTGTGGTCCGTAAGCCCAACAACCTGATGTCTAGCCCCCTCCAACCAATGTCTCCACTCTTCCAATGCCCACTTCATAGCCAATAATTCCCGGTTCCCCACATCATAATTCCGTTCAGAAGAAGCAAACTTCCGAGAGAAAAAGGCACATGGCTTAAGTTTACCCGAAGTAGCGTCTCGTTGAGACAGAACAGCTCCTGCTCCGATCTCGGAGGCATCGATCTCAACCTGAAATGGGCGAGACACATCAGGTTGCTGCAGGACTGGGGCAGAAGTGAATCGCCTCTTAAGCTCCTGGAAGGCCACAATCGCCTCTGGGGTCCAATGCTCAGCATCAGCTCCCTTCTTTGTCAAATCTGTCAGAGGTTTGACAATGGCAGAGAAATTGGCTATAAATTTACGGTAAAAATTAGCAAACCCCAAAAACCGCTGCAGGGATTTTAGAGAAGTTGGTTGCACCCAGTCGTAAATAGCCTGAACTTTAACCGGGTCCATTTCGATAGCAGAGGGAGACAAGATGAAGCCCAAAATGGAAATCCTTTGCACACCAAAGAGGCACTTTGACCCCTTAACGTACAATGCATTATCCTTAAGTATCTGAAAAACAGCCCATACCTGCCCAACATGAGAGTCCCAATCATCAGAAAAAATCAAGATGTCATCCAAATAGACAATCAAAACTTTACCAATAAGGTCCCGAAAAATATCATTCATGAAGGCCTGGAAGACGGGGGTGCATTAGTGAGCCCAAAAGGCATCACTAGGTACTCAAAATGCCCCTCAGGAGTATTAAAATCCATCTTCCATTCATCACCCTCCTTAATACGGATGAGATTATACGCACCCTTAAGATCCAGTTTCGTAAACCATTTGTCACTCTTCACTCTAGAGAAAAGATCAGACATCAGAGGCAAAGGGTACTGATATTTGGTCGTAATTTTATTAAGAAGACGGTAATCAATACAAGGTTTCAACGACCCATCTTTCTTAGCAACAAAGAAAAAGCCAGCACCCAAAGGAGAAGAAGAGGGCCGAATGTGCCCCTTTTTCAATGATTCCCTAATGTATGACCGCATGGCATCATGTTCGGGCACAGACAAGTTGAAAATCCACCCCTTGAGAAATTTACAACCCGGCACCAGCTCATTGGCACAGGTGTGGGGGCAGAGAATCAGATTCCTGGTCATTAAATACATCACGGAAACCAGACAAGAAGGCCGGAACATCAACTGCCTGAGCAGACGTGGATGACACGAAAAGGTCCTGATGCAAACCTTGACAACCCCAACTAGCTACCAACAAGGATCTCCAGTCAATAACCGGATTATGGGTCTGCAACCACGGAAATCCCAGTACCAAGGTATCCTGTAGATCATGCAATACTAAAAATCTACAAGTCTCCTGATGTGCTGGTGCAACTCTCATAGGCACCTGGGTCCAAAATTGGGGTTTATTTTCTGCCAAAGGGGTAGCATCAATGCCCCTTAAAGGAATAGGAGTTTGCAAAGGAACCATGGGGAAACCACAATCCCTAGCAAACCCAAAATCCATCAAATTGAGCGCTGCCCCTGAGTCCACAAAGGCCAATGCAGAAAAGGAAGACCATGAGCAAAGCAATGTGACAGACAAAAGAAACTTTGGTTGCAAAGAACCCACAGTAACAGAAGTAGCCAATCTCCTTTCACATTTAGGGCAGACAGAGATATTTTGAGAAGCGTCTTCACAATAGAAGCACAGTCTATTCTTCCGTCTGAACCCCTGCCGACTAGCATTAGAAAGGACCCTATCACACTCCATAGGCTCCAACGGCTGTTCCACAGGCACAAAATCAGCAGGTATCTTCCTGTGCTCACGTAACCACCTATCAATCTGAATGGCTAAGGTCATAGAGGCATCAAGACCAGAAGGGACGGGGAATCCCACCATTAGATCCTTCACATTATCAGCAATACCCTTCCGAAAAAGAGCCGCAAGCGCGTCATCATTCCATTTGGTAAGGACCGCCCACTTTCGAAATTTCTGACAAAAAGTTTCTGCAGAATCCAAACCCTGAGTTAAGGACAACAAGGCCTTTTCTGCTTGGTCCACAATATAGGGTTCGTCATATAATAATCCCAAGGCCTGAAAATAGGAGTCCACATCACTGAGAATCAGATCATCAGACGCTAAAGAGAAGCCCCAGTCCTGAGGGTCACCACGCAGTAAGGAGATGACAATCTTGAGCTGCTGTACAGGATTCCCTGAGGACTTAGGGCGCAGGTCAAAAAATAATTTACAATTATTTTTGAAGCTCAAAAACCTCGACCTATCTCCCAAAAAAAATTCAGGAACGGGAATCTTAGGCTCTGCAAGGGGAGTCTGTGCAAGATAAGACTCTATATGACGAACCTTAGCATCAAGATGAGCAACACGCTCACCCAATTCATCCATGCTAGAAAAAAGAAATCTTCCACGGAACCTAAAGAAGAAGAGGAAAACCACAAAAAAAAAAAACATATTCTCCGCAGACTTTTTTTTTTTTTCCTTCTTAAGAGTACCCTTTAAATTTGTTGGCCGGATGTACTGTTATGATCCGGAACCATGGGAGACCCCCATAAATCATTGGTAAAAGGTGACAAGAGCATTGGCAACTAATCTGGCCGCCATCCCCTTACTAACCATCAACACTAGAAGTAGCCGAGGGGTGAACTAACATCCTGTGCACCGCGAACCCAGCTGGAGAAGCTAGCTATCCTAAAGGAAGGAAAGATGAATAACTCTCTGCCTTAGAAAATAGATAAAGAATAGCAAGCCCTCCACATTCAAAGACTGCGGTGATATAGGAAAACACAATACACAGATAGATGATAGGATTAGCAAAAGGTGAGGCCCTACTGACTAAATAGGACAGGACAGGAAAGGGACTGATGGTGGCCAGAGAAATATCCTGCAAAAATCCAAATACCTGATGGTACAAAAAGGCCCTCAGATCACTAAATCTGAACTCCATCCTATACCAGGCGCTCTTGTCATACCAATGAATAGAAAGCAGGAATCATTACAAATTCAAGAAGAAACAAACACATGGACTTATAGGAGCAATACTCTAAACATAGCTGTAGAGAGCTTCCCAGCTAAGCAACTGAGAGGGAAGAACCCTGCATGCAAATAAACTGACAACAACCACAGCAAATGACAAACTCAGATAAGAGCCAAAACAACCAAACAACAAATAAAGAGCAAAGCACTTATCTGAGGTAGATGTGGTCTGGAGCAGGATGAAACAGGCTGGTGAACAAGGAACAACTGACATCCGGCATAGCCTGCTATCAGATCATTGTTTAAATAGGCAGAGTTAGCAATGGAAACGCCCATTGCTCAACACACCTGGTCTCTGACCAAACCATTCCTGGCCACAAGAGGGAGCCTCACAGCAGCCAAAGCATAACTGACATTCACAACATCTATCTACCTATCCATCCATCCATCTATCTATCTATCTATCTATCCAACTATCCCTCTACCTATCCCTCCATCTATCCATCTATCCATCTATCTATCTATCCGTCTATCTATCCAAGTATCCCTCTATCTATCTCTCTATCTATCCATCTATCTTTCTATCCATCTGTCCCTCTATCTATCTATCTGTCTGTTTGTCTATTTATCTAGCCATCTATCTATCTATCCATCTATCTATCCATCCATTATCTATCAATCGATCTATCCATTATCTATCTATCTATCCATATATCTATCCCTCTATCTATCCCTCTATCTATCCATCTATCTATCCATCTATCTCTCTACCCCTCTATCTACTATCCATTATCTATCTATCTATCCCTCTATCTATCCATCTATCTATCCCTCTATCTATCTATCTATCCATCTATCTATCCATCTATCTATCTATCCATTATCTATCCCTCTATCTCTCCATCTATCCATCTATCTATCTATCTATCTATCCATCTATCCCTCTATATATCTATCCATCTATTTATCCCTCTTTCTATCTATCTATCCCTTATCTATCTATCTATCCATCTACCTATCTATTTGTCGGCTAGATGGATGGATAGAAAGATAGATAGAGGGATAGATAGATAGATAGAGGGATAGATATATGGATAGATAGATAGATAGATAGATAGAGGGATAGATAGATGGATAGATAGAGGGATAGATAGATAGAGGGATAGATAGATAGAGGGATAGATAGATAATGGATAGAAAGAGGGATAGAGAGATAGATAAAGGGATAGAGAGATAGATAGAGGGATAGATAGAGGGATAGATACATAGATAGATAGAGGGATAGATAGAGGGACAGATAGATAGATAATGGATAGAGGGATAGAGAGATAGATGGATAGATAGAGGGATAGCTAGATAGATAATGGATAGATAGAGGGATAGAGAGATGGATAGATAGGTGGATAGATAGATAGAGGGATAGATAGATAATGGATAGATAGACAATGGATAGATAGATAGATAGATAGCTGGATGGATAGATAGACAGATAGATAGATAATGGATAGATAGACAGATAATGGATAGATAGAGGGATAGAGAGATAGATAGATAATGGATAGATAGAGGGATAGAGAGATAGATAGATGGATAGATTAATGAATAGATAGATGGATAGATAGAGGGATAGATAGAGGGATAGATAGAGGGATAGATAGATACATAGATAATGGATAGATAGACAGATAGATAGATAATGGATAGAGGGATAGAGAGATAGAGGGATAGATAGATAATGGATAGATAGAGGGATAGAGAGATGGATAGATAGGTGGATACATAGATAGAGGGATATATAGATAATGGATAGATAGACAATGGATAGATAGATAGATAGATAGATGGATAGATAGCTAGATGGATAGATAGACAGATAGATAGATAGACAGAGGGATAGAGAGATAGATAAGATAATGGATAGATAGAGGGATAGAGAGATAGATGGATAGATAGATGAATAGATAGATGGATGGATAGATAGAGGGATAGATAGAAGGACAGATATAGGGATAGATAGAGGGATAGATAATGGATAGTTAGACAGATAGAGAAAAAAGGATAGCTGGATAGATAGATAGACAGACAGGCTGATGTCAAACACGTATATAATGTCCCACCTCCCTGCATATTCTAAGCTGGCACTCTTTAGTGACTTTCATGTGGCACTAAAGGGTGCCTAGCCTTGTATTTAGCCAAAAAATAAATAATTAAAAAAAAGCAACGTGGGGTCCCCCCCCATTTTTGATAGCCAGCTAGGGTAAAGCAGATGGCTGCAGCCTGTAGACCACAGCTGGCAGCTTTACCTTGGTTGGAGATCCAATTTGGAAGGCCCCCAGGCTTTTTTTTATAATTATTTATAAATAAATAATAAAAAAAAATGGGGTTCCCCCCAAATTGGATAACCAGCCAAGGTAAAGCGGACAGCTGTGGTCTGGTATTCTCAGGGTGGGAAGGTCCATAGGTATTGGCCCTTCCCAGCCTAAAATTAGCAGGTTGCAGCCACCCCAGAAGTGGCGCATCCATTAGACGTGCCAATCCTGGCGCTTCGCCCCAGCTCATCTCGTTGCCCTGGTGCGGTGGCATACGGGGTAATAAATGGGGTTGATACCAGATGTGTAATGTCACCTGACATCAAGCCCAGCAGTTGGTAATGTCATGACGTCTATCAGATACCTGACATCACCAACTGTCTGTAATAAAAGTAGAAAAAAAATAGACGACAAAAAAAAAAAGTTATTTGAAAAAATGCTCCCCAAAACATTCCCTCCTTCATCAATTTATTTTAAAGAAAAAAAATCCTCTGTAATCCATTTTGGAAGTCCCACGACGACTCTGGACCTTCTAGAATATGGGGGGCACGTTCAGGGAACGTGTCCCCTATTTTCTAGGAGTGCAGACCCTCCATGTGATGAGTGTGGGTGCAAAGAATCTGCACCTACTCTCCCCGGGTCACAGCAGCAGAGTGCCTGCAGCCAGCTCTCACTGAACACAGGAAGCTGAGCTCAGCTGACAGGGGCTCTCTGCGCATGCGCCCAACGTTTATTGTGAAGGAGGAGGGACGCGGGGATCAACGCTGCAAAAAGGTAGAAACACCGGGGGAACCCTGGGAAACACCGGGTGGGTACGGGGGGGGACTTAGCTGGACCCAGGGAGGAGTTTTCTGTCTCATGTGTCATGGCACATGTGACATAAATCAGAGGAAGAGGGTGAATGCGGGCGGCGCGTTACTGTGCGTCCTGTCATCTTGGATGAATCGGGAGGGGGCAGAAATGCAGTTAGGCACTTTCTGCAGGCTGTGCCCATACTGTTTCTGCCTTTTCCCATCCATTTCAGCCTTTTCCTCAGTCACCACAGCTCATCGACGGGTCCAACATGAAATTATTCTGGTTTCCCATAGACTTGCATTGGGGTCGAATATTCGCGAATACTCGAATAACTGCGAGGTATTCGTCGGATAGTAGGCGAAGCGATTAATACTGTAGGTTATTCAATCAGCCCTAGTCCCTACCCTTTCTGTCGCCCTATTAATAAATTTACAAAAAAAAAATTTTTTGCAACAAAAACTTAACTTTGTCTCATCTCCATATTTTTATAAAAAGGAAGTGCAGTGTTTGTTACTTCGACATATAGTTTGGACCCTGGTCCCCTCACTTGCACCTATAGAAAACTCTTTTGCTGAGTGAACACCAATACTTCTATATATTGATATTTTTCTTGGTGTCTGCACCGGCTTATCCATGTCAGTTGATACTTTTGCATATGATGATACGACTAGCAACAGTATACTTGCACAAGTTACCAATTCAACAGAATTTTTGGAAACTCCTATTAGAGAGGTCAGAATAAGAGACTGGGAGAAGGAAAATTGGAAATTCATCTCGCTAGATTTATACTGCACAACTCTGGAAGGGTATCATCGGCAGAGTCGTATACCTAGAGGTCTGAGGTGTAACCTCAAACCAACCGTATTTTTAAATATTGAAGAATGTTGTAAAAAATATCAACAAATTCTAAATAAGTGCTCACTAGATTTAATTGTCCTGACAATAGAATATCTACAGATAGCCATAAAAGGAGAAAATCAAAACAATAGAAGTACAACTATCAGACAGTCTATCCTCTGGTGACATATATGCGCTTAAAAAGAAAACAGAGGAAACATTGAAAGAATTCAAGAAGAACTTGGAAGACAAAAAAAGACAGAAATTCCTGAGAGACACAGATGATTATTTGAATAATCATGTCTACAGATGCAACAATTGGTCATCAGGCAACACCCAACACTGGCAAAGACACCCCTCTTACAACCAATCCCCAAGTTCTGGAAGCGAATGCAGTGGAAGCCTAAAGAATTCAGCCCATTTTTTAGGACGAGGAGGGAAAAGAGGAAACCCACGAGGAGGTCGATGAGCAGGAGGAGACTGGGGGATGACACTGCGATCTCAGGTAAGGCCTAAGACACACGGCGAGAAAAACGGTGCTAGTGGAGTGCGATAAAAAAAATTGCATTCCACTCGGAGCAATATTAGCCTGTAACATAAAAATTCCAAAATTTGATCAGCTCAACTCAGCCAGAAAGAATCTCTCCACACGGATCCTGGGGGGTAGACCAAGAGGTACACTTGTAAAGGCAGAAAGAAATCCAGTGATGTAGATTCTATAACATCCAAGACTTTATTTTTTGTTGTTAAAAAACATCCCACAGGAGTACAAAAATTAGAAAACATAACACCGGAGACAATTTACCGACACCATCTCATTCGCGTCCAAACACAGACATGTTTCGGGACTGACTCCTTTCTCAATGTGTCTTGCGAGAATGGCAATAGCCGGTTACAGAGGAAACAGGGAGATAAATCCCTACCTCCCCTCCTCCGTGCTGCCCCGCCCCTCCACAGCGCTGGCCCTCCCCTCCTCAGTGCCGGCCCACCCCCCGCAGCTGAGGTCCACTCACACGAACGGACATCAGTCGCAGGGACACTCGCATGACACTCAGCTCTGCTGTACTGACAGCGTGAGCCGAGTGTCATGCGAGGGGATCGCACTAATCCAATCCCCGTGTGACTCCAGCCTAAGGGTCCCAATCTAGTAATCAATATCTCTAGTTATACCCTATTACCTAATGAACTATCAGTACTAAACAAAGGCTTATCACTTAAATGGGACCCTTTTAATTTTAATTTTACAGATCTGTAAGGCTAAAGACACACTTTGGGCTTAATCCAGAACAAAACAGGCTCACAACTACCATCTAGAGAAATAGGAATTAAAACCCTAGGCCTACGCAATCAAAGCCAATATATGCCACCCAAAACATACCATGCAGTTGACACTTTTTTATCTCTAGTGGACCGAGACATCAAGGAAAACATCCAAGAGCATTCATTAGGTTTTTATCCCACACATAATAACTTGAATGCTTCCGAGAGAACAGCAATATCTTCCTTAAGAAATGATAAAGAAATAACAATAAAGCCCGCAGTAAGGGAGGTGGGATTGTAGTGCAGAATACACATGACTACATCAAAGAGATTAAACGCCAACTGGAGGATACCAACACGTCTAGAAAAATACCTTTTGACCCTGTGTTCAGGACACAACACAAAATCAAGAATCTTTTATCTATATATCTAGATAACGACATCATAGATAAAGCCAGTTGTACTTTTTTGACTAAATTACATCCAAATTACACCAGTGTTCTACACTCTTCCAAAGGTACACAAATTTCTGAACAATCCCCCTGGTCGACCAATAGTGGCCTCCACTGAATCCATTCTCTCGCCACTGTCAATATACCTAGAGAAAATCCTTACCCCCCTAACTTTAAACACCAGATTATTTATTCTGGACACAAACAACTTCCTACACAAAATCAGGGAACTGAAGAAAGTTCGCCCTGAGAGCTTTCTATGCACATGGGATGTAAGTAGCCTTTACACCTCCATTACACATGAGAAAGGACTAATGGTAACTAAATTGGCACTTGAGAAAACAAACCTCACAAAAGAATCTACTGAATTTTGCCTAAGCCTCCTCGAAGTGGTCCTAAATGAAAATTATTTCTTGTTTCAAGATGACTACTATATACAGATCCACGGGACCGCGGTGGGGTCAAGTATGGTCCCGGCTTACGCAAATCTATTTCTCAAAAATGTTGCTTTAGCATTAATTTTCTCATTTTTTCAAGAGGTAATTCCAAACATTGAACCCCAACGTTTGTTACTTATTTTCTTATGATACCTCACATGTGATACCTCACATGTGGTCAGAAACCTTTGTTTGGACAAATGGGAGGGCTTGGAATGGAACAAGCAATATTTGAATTTTGGAAAGGAAATTTGGCTGAAAAAGATTGCGGGCACCATGTCGCATTTGTAGGGCCCCTAAGGTACGTAATCAGCAGAAACACCCCACAAGTGACCCCATTTTGGAAACTAGGCCCCTCAACTAATTTATCTAGATGTTTGTTGAGTACCCTGAACCCCCAGGTGCTTCACAGATTTTTATAACGTTGAGCCACAAAATTGTTACTTCAACCAGGTAGCTTTTTTTCACACATGGGTAACAGGAAAGAAATCACCATAAAATCTATTGTGCAATTTCTCCTGAGTTTGGCGATACCTTATATGTGGTGGAAATCAACTGTTTGGGCACACGGCAGAGCTCGGAAGTGAAGGAGTGCCATTTGACTTCAAAATTGGCTGGAATCAATAACAGACACCATGTTGCGTTTGGAGAGCACCTGAGGTGCCTGTACAGTGAAGCTCCCAAACATGTGGCCACATTTTGGAAAATAGACCCCTCAACGAATTTATCTAGATGTTTAGTGAGTACCTTAAACTTCCGGGGGCTTCACAGAATTTTATAACATTGAGCCGTGAAAATAAAAAAAAATATTTTTTACCACAAAGTTGTTACTTCAACGAGATAGCTTTTTTTCCACAAAGGTAACAGGAAAAAAAATGCACCATAAAATTTTTTGTGCAATTTCTCCTGAGTTTGCCGATACATTATATGTGGTGGAAATCAACTGTTTGCGCGCACGGCAGGGCTCCAAAGGAAAGGAGCGCCATTTGACTGCAAAATTGGCACCTCAGGCACCTCCGTACGGGCCCCCTGCCAAGCTGCTTCTCCTATTGTATGGGCCCTGGCTGCGCCGGTGCTGTTCTCCTAGGGGCCCCCGCCACTGCTTCTCTCCGTGAAGGCCCTGGCTGTGCCGCTTCTTCTCCTGCAGGCTGGGCGGGAACTTTTGAAATGACACACGCGCGCGCAGTACTGACGTCATCAGGGCGCGCCGCGTGTGTCACAAAGAAAGTTCCGGGCAGGGAACAGAGGAGAGATTCCTCCGTTCCGCTGCCTACACTGTGCAGAGCTGCAGGATCGCTCCCTGCCCGGCACGCAGCGTGTGATGAGGGCGATCTGACCAGGGCCCCTCAGAGACTGGAACTCCGGACAACAGGTCAGATTGCCCTCATTACTGACCGGCGAGCAAGGGCCCCAGCATGACAGCCGCGCTCAGGGAATAACCGGATCCCACTACGGGGCCCAGACTTTAACACTACTGCATCAGGCAGCCCGACAGTGCTCCCCTCACAGTTGCACCCAATGCAGATGCACTGCAACCCCCACTGGATACCGGGGATACAGTTGCATACCCGATATATCCAGCACGCGTGGCTAATTTGCATGAGATGCAAATTAGCCACGTGTATAGTGTCAAAAGCAACACTGCCGAGTCCTCTGCTGCGGCTGTGACTAGGGGGGGCCCGGTGAAGAGGAGGGAGGGCCCGGCTGGCCCGGGGCTTAATAAACTAAGTAATTGTTCCTGGCTCAGCTGGGCCCCCCTCTTCACCGGGCCCCCTACACCAGTCTCAGTAGTAATGCCCTGATGGCTGCCCTGCACCCGTCACACGGACTTACCTTCCCTGTGACGTCGCTGTGGCCGGCGAACCGCCTCCTTTCTAGCCGTCCAATAGAAGTGGAGGGGCGGAGATGAGCGGGATGAACATCCCGCCCACCTTCTTCCTTCCTCATTGCGGCCGGCCGCAGGTACGAGGTTGTTGCTCGTTCCTGCGGTGTCACACATAGCGATGTGTGCTGCCGCAGGTACGTCAAACAACCTTGCTACTGAATAGGCAACGATTTTTGGTAAGTGAACGACGTCACACATACCAACGATTTTTGCCTCTTTTCTGATCGTTTAAGGTCGCTCATACGTGTTACACGCTGCGACGTCGCTAACGACGCCGGATGTGCGTCACAAATACTGACATCGACGATTTATCATTAGCGATGTCGCAGCGTGTAAATGGCCCTTAAGGTTCAGAACGGAAGGAACATGATTTGAATTTTGTAAAAGTTTAAATAAATTTCAGGCACCATATCGCATTTGCAGGGCCTCTTGTGCACTTATACAGCAGAAACCCCCACAACTGACCCCATTTTGGAAACTGGACCCTTCAAGCACTCTTTTCAGGGGTATAGTTATAATTTTGAATCTACAGGTCCTTCACAAAAATGTTGCTGTTGCGTCAAATTTCTCACTTTTAGGGGCACTTTGCACACTACAACATCGCAAGCCGATGCTGCGATGCCGTGCGCGATAGTCCCCGCCCCCGTCGCAAATGCGATATCATGGTGATAGCTGCCGTAGCGAACATTATCGCTACGGCAGCTTTACATGCACTCACCTGCCCTGCGACGTCGCTCTGGCCTTCGAACCGCCTCCTTATTAAGGTGGCGGGTCGTGCGGAGTCATAGCGAAGTCACACGGCAGGCGGCCAATAGAAGCGGAGGGGCGGAGATGAGCGGCACGTAAACATCCCGCCCACCTCCTTCCTTCCGCATAGCCGGCCGGGACGCAGGTAGGAGATGTTCCTCGCCCCTGCGGCTTCACACACAGCGATGTTTGCTGCCACAGGAACGAGTAACAACATCGTAACATCGGTCTTTCCCAATTCATGGAAATGACCGACACTACACCGATGATACGATTACGACGCTTTTGAGCTCGTTAATCGTATCATAAAGGATTTACAAACTACGATGTCGACAGTGACGCCGGATGTGCGTCACTTTCGATTTGACCCCACCGACATCGCACCTGCGATGTCGTAGTGTGCAAAGTGCCCCTTAGACTATGTGCCCACAATCCGGCGACACTGTGTCTAGGATGCAGTGCCAGCCCTCCTGCAGAGATTTGGTGATGTCCACGGGAGAACGTAGCTGCCTGTGCATACAATCCGGGTTCGGGCCACTGTGGACTTTATTCTCCCTCCGAAGAACACTTAAGTCAACACAGCATAAATTGACATTCTGCTGCTCAGGAAACCATGCCGCAGGTTAGTTTATGCTGCAGAAAAAAGAAGTGATGTGGGCAGGAGATTTCTAAAAATCCTTCTACTGCACTTGTACTGCACAACGCAGTGTTATGGACGCAGCGAAAACACTCTGCATCTAAACCTCTGCACATCCTGATTGTGGGTACATAGGCTGAAAAGTGGATGGCTGGATGAATAGATGTCTAGCACATATATAATGTCTCACCCCCTGCATATTCTAAGCTAGCACCCGTTAGTGGCTTTCATTGTGTTTAGCCTTGTATTTAGCCCAAATATAAATAAATAATTAAAAAAGAAAAACGACATGAGGTACCTCCTATTTTTGATAGCCAGCTGTAGACTACAGCTGGCAGCTTCACCTTGGTTGGTGATCCAATTTGGAGGTCACCCCAAGCTTTTTTATAAAATTATTTATAAATAATTTTAAAAAAATGTAGGGTCCCCCACAAATTGGATAATCAGCCAAGGTAAAGCAGACAGCTGTGGTCTGGTATTATCAGGGTGGGAAGGACAATGGTTATTTGGCCTTTCCCAGCCTAAAAATAGCAGGCCACAGCTGCCCCAGAAGTGGCGCATCCATTAGATGCGCCAAACCTAGCACTCCGCTCCAGCTCATCCCGCTGCCCTGGTGCGGTGGCAAATGGGGTAATAAATGAGGTTGATGCCAGCTGTAATATCACCTGGCATCAAGCCCAGAGGTTTGTGATGTCACTGCATCTAAACAGATACCCGACATCACAAACCCAGTCAGTAATAGAAAAAAAATAAAGACGACAAAAAATTTTTATTTGAAAAAATGCTCCCCAAGATATTCCCTCTTTCACCAATTTATTGAAAAAAATTTCGGTCCGCTGTAATCCATTTTGGAGGTCCCACGACAACTCTGGACCTTCTAGAATATGGGGGGCATGCTCAGGGAACGTATCCCCCATTTTCTGGAAGAGCAAGCTCTTCATGTGAGCAGCGTGGGTGCAGTGATCTGAGAATACTGCACTCACACTGCCCTGGCCCAACCTAAGGCAGTGTGACCTGCAGTAACCTCATTCCAGAATATGAGGGGCACGCTCAGAGAACATATCTCCCATTTTCTAGAACAGCAGCCCCTCCATGTGAGGAGTGTGGCTGCAGATTACTGCACTCACGCTCCCCCGGTCCCCTGTACAGTAGAATCAGTGGCAGAATGCTCAGTGTCCCTGCTTGCAAGGAGCCGGCTGACAGCCGCTGTCTGCACATGCGCCGCCAGCTTTCAGAAGGAGGAGGAGCGTTCGCAGGTACCGGAGCAACAGCCAGGTACCGGGGAAGACTGGGGGGGTGACAATGGGTGAGCTGGCAGGACCTGGGGTTGACTTTTCTGTCGCATGCGACATGTCTCATGCGACAGAAATTAGAGAAGGAGGATGAATGTGGCTGGTGGGCTGCTCAGCGCGTCACCATCTTGGATGCTACGGAGGGGGTACTGGAGAACCGGAGGGGGCTCTGGGGGACCAGATAGCTCCGGTATCAAGGAGGAGGACTCAGGGGGAGGACATTTCCCTACGAGCTGAAATGTTTGATCATTTCAGATCGGAGGGAAATGAATGCAGAGGCGGCGGCAGTTTTCGGCGCACTCCGGCGCTATTATGAGTGTTCGGGAGGGGGGGTGGGGGGGATTTCTTCGGTACCGGGGGCCTTATGTGCACTCGGGGTTTATATTTCTTTCCCATCTGACATGTTTGATCACGTCAGATGAAAAAGAAATCAGTTTTACCTGCCATTTCTTTTTTTTTATGTGGTCGTCGGTATACGGTGTATACCGGCGATCACATTATTGGGGTCCAAAATAACCACCCCAATTCATAATCTGGGGGGTCTCAGCTACCTCGGTAGCTGAAACCCCCAAGATTTTCC
Organism: Anomaloglossus baeobatrachus; assembly: GCF_048569485.1. Classification (NCBI taxonomy): domain Eukaryota; kingdom Metazoa; phylum Chordata; class Amphibia; order Anura; family Aromobatidae; genus Anomaloglossus; species Anomaloglossus baeobatrachus. The sequence continues at coordinate 388,897,637 of NC_134355.1, read as the reverse complement.
GTCACTGGGGGCGCTACAGGCTTTTTTTGGCATGCCGCTAAGGCCCTGTGCGCACGCTGCGGCTTTGCTGCAGTAAATGTTTCTTACCTTGCTGCAGTCCTTCCCCAACAAAACCTATGGTAAAAAAAAAAATGCTGTGCTCACACTGCGGTTTTTTCACCAACAGGTTTTGCTGCGGAATTTACCTCTACAAACCTCTACAACAGAATTCAAGTGCAGATTGTAACGTTTAATTTGAAGGTTTGAACAAAAATATCTGATAGAAATTGTAGGAATTGTACACATTTCTTTACAAACACTCCACATTTTAGGAGGTCAAAAGTAATTGGACAAATAAACCAAACCCAAACAAAATATTTTTATTTTCAATATTTTGTTGCGAATCCTTTGGAGGCAATCACTGCCTTAAGTCTGGAACCCATGGACATCACCAAACGCTGGGTTTCCTCCTTCTTAATGCTTTGCCAGGCCTTTACAGCCGCAGCCTTCAGGTCTTGCTTGTTTGTGGGTCTTTCTGTCTTAAGTCTGGATTTGAGCAAGTGAAATGCATGCTCAATTGGGTTAAGATCTGGTGATTGACTTGGCCATTGCAGAATGTTCCACTTTTTTGCACTCATGAACTCCTGGGTAGCTTTGGCTGTATGCTTGGGGTCATTGTCCATCTGTACTATGAAGCGCCGTCCGATCAACTTTGCGGCATTTGGCTGAATCTGGGCTGAAAGTATATCCCGGTACACTTCAGAATTCATCCGGCTACTCTTGTCTGCTGTTATGTCATCAATAAACACAAGTGACCCAGTTCCATTGAAAGCCATGCATGCCCATGCCATCACGTTGCCTCCACCATGTTTTACAGAGGATGTGGTGTGCCTTGGATCATGTGCCGTTCCCTTTCTTCTCCAAACTTTTTTCTTCCCATCATTCTGGTACAGGTTGATCTTTGTCTCATCTGTCCATAGAATACTTTTCCAGAACTGAGCTGGCTTCATGAGGTGTTTTTCAGCAAATTTAACTCTGGCCTGTCTATTTTTGGAATTGATTAATGGTTTGCATCTAGATGTGAACCCTTAGTATTTACTTTCATGGAGTCTTCTCTTTACTGTTGACTTAGAGACAGATACACCTACTTCACTGAGAGTGTTCTGGACTTCAGTTGATGTTGTGAACGGGTTCTTCTTCACCAAAGAAAGTATGCAGCGATCATCCACCACTGTTGTCATCCGTGGACAAACAGGCCTTTTTGAGTTCCCAAGCTCACCAGTCAATTCCTTTTTTCTCAGAATGTACCCGACTGTTGATTTTGCTACTCCAAGCATGTCTGCTATCTCTCTGATGGATTTTTTCTTTTTTTTCAGCCTCAGGATGTTCTGCTTCACCTCAATTGAGAGTTCCTTAGACCGCATGTTGTCTGGTCACAGCAACAGCTTCCAAATGCAAAACCACACACCTGTAATCAACCCCAGACCTTTTAACTACTTCATTGATTACAGGTTAACGAGGGAGACACCTTCAGAGTTAATTGCAGCCCTTAGAGTCCCTTGTCCAATTACTTTTGGTCCCTTGAAAAAGAGGAGGCTATGCATTACAGAGCTATGATTCCTAAACCCTTTCTCCGATTTGGATGTGAAAACTCTCATATTGCAGCTGGGAGTGTGCACTTTCAGCCCATATTATATATATAATTGTATTTCTGAACATGTTTTTGTAAACAGCTAAAATAACAAAACTTGTGTCACTGTCCAAATATTTCTGGACCTAACTGTATCACACTCACACACAGACACATACATGTATCATACACAGGCACATAGAAATCAGGCAACATACATTCGGAGGGCTGGTATTTGGCCAGATACTGCTCCCCATATAAAGTCTATGGGGACCAGAATCGGGCGCAAAGCGCAAAGGGGTAAGAGCAAGGGATTCATGCTTACCAATAACCAGGCGGCTGTCACACTGCTCCCACGGCAGCTCTTTCATCTTCCCGAGCCGCCGCTCATTTGTCTCATAACATATTCATGCCTTCCCTGCTCACCGATGGCTGTGATTGGTTGCATTCAGACGAGCCCCCACGCTGAGTGACAGCTGTCTCACTGCAACCAATATTAGCCGCCGGTGGACGGGTCTATATTGTGCAGTAAAATAAATTATTAAATCATTAAAAAAAAACGGCGTGCGGTCCCCCCCAATTTTAATACCAGCCAAGCTAAAGCCACACGTCTGAGGGCTGATATTCTCAGGATGGGGGGCCCCACGTTATGGGGATCCCCCCAGCCTAAAAATATCAGCCAGCAGCCGCCCGGAATTGCCGCATCCATTAGATGCGACAGTCCCGGGACTCTACCAGGCTCATCCCGATTGCCGTGAGGCGATGGCAATTGGGGTAATAAGGAGTTCATGGCAGCAACCCATGGCTGCCACTAAGTCCAAGATTAGTAATGGCAGCGTCTATGACACGCTATGACTAATCTGTAAGTGACAGTAAATAAACACAACACCGAAAAATCCTTTATTTAAAATAAAACACAAAAATCCCCCTCTTTCACCACTTTATTAAAATCCCCAAATACCCCTACAGGTCTGTCGTAATCCACACGAGGTCCCGCGACGCTTGCACACTGATCCAGCGGCGTCTGAGCGATAGTACTCATTGCAGCCTCATTCCGTTAATGAGACTGCAGGGGTAACTTCAGGACATTTCTCACGGCCGGTGATGTCAACACATTACTGCTCGCGAGAACTTCAGGGCCTCACAAGCGGTAATAGAGTGACATCACCGACCGTCAGTGACCCTGCAAGAACTCAGACCCAAGGTTCCACAATGTCACTGCTGTATGAGAAATACTGTTGGGGGGGAGACACATACATCATAAATAAAAGCTGTAATATCTATCAACCTATCCAGTATCTATCTATCTATCTATCTATCTATCTATCTATCTATCTATCTATCTATCTATCCATCCATCTATCTATCTATCATCATCTATCCATTATCTATCTATTTATTATCCATCTATCAATCTATCAGAAGGGAAATACATATTTTTTTTTCTTCAATGTGCTTTATTGCATTAAAACACATGTACCAACCCGTGGCAGTACCGCGGCAAACCGCGGTAATACCGCATGCGGTTTTCGGGTGCGGTTGGCCGCGTTTTTTTAACGCGGGTGCAGTAATCTTTCAGACGTTGCGGAATATCCTTAAGAAAATTCCATTTTCTAGTGCATACAGGGCACTGCTTTCACACATCCGTTTTTTGCTTTCAGGCACAATCCAGCTTGTGCCTGATGCAACAGATCCGTCGCAGATTGTGTAAAAACTGATGTGACGGATCCTGCAAAAAACAGATCCGGTTTTTGTTTTTTTCTTCATGAGAGAGAGAGCCAGAGATCCCATCATCACCACACACAGCGGCACTACCGCCCCCATCATCACCGCACACATGCAGGCACCACTGCCCCCATCATCACTGCACACACCCAGGAACTACAGCCCCTATCAGCACCGCAAACACCCAGGCACTACCGCCCCCATCATCACTGCACACACCGGCACTAACGCCCCCATCATCACCGCACACACCCAGGCACTACCACCCCATCATCACCGCAATCACGCAGGCACTACCGCCCCCATTATCACCACACACACGCAGGCACTACCGCACCCATCATCACCGCACACATGCAGGCACTATTGCACCCATCATCACCGCACACTCCCAGGAACTACCGCCTCATCATCACTGCACACCCAGGCACTACCGCCCCCATCATCACTGCACACACCAGCACTACCGCCCCATCATCACCGCACACACTCAGGCACTACTGCACCCTTCATCACTGCACACACCGGCACTAACGCCCCATCATCATCGCACACACCCAGGCACTACCACGCCATCATCACCGCAATCACGCAGGCACTACTGCCCCCATTATCACCACCCACACGTAGGCACTACCGCACCCATCATCACCGCACACACGCAGGCACTATTGCACCCATCATCACCGCACACTCCCAGGAACTACCGCCTCATCATCACTGCACACCCAGGCACTACCGCCCCCATCATCACTGCACACACCAGCACTACCGCCCCCATCATCACCGCACACACCCAGGCACTACTGAACCCTTCATCACTGCACACACCCAGGCACTACCTCCCCTATCATCACCGCACACACCCCGACACTACCGCACCCATCATCACCGCACACCGAGATGGAATAATGAGTGTCTGGCAATTTCAAAAGCTGGAGAAGCCGCCGAAGCAATGTGACAGCTGTGTAGCGCCACGCCGGTGATCGGTCAGTGATCGGTGAGTATGAGAGAGGGTGAGAGTGGGAGAGACTGACAGACAGAAAGAGAGACCGAAAGACCTGCGTTCTGTTTGTCAACAAAGCGATTTATGGAGCTGCTAGCAGCTACTGGACACTGTGCTCAGCCCTTACAAGGACTATTTATTAGTTAGATCTATGAACGGCTCTCCCACACACAATACAGTCTATGTACACCGCCAGCTCCCTATCACTGCGTGTTCACAAAATGGCCGCTGGCTTATAAAGCCCCTTTGACGCTGTGCGGCCAAGCCAATCACAGTAACACCACAGCAAAGATGGCTGTGGCGTTACTGTGAGGGCAAGCAACATCAGATGTGTTCATTGGCTGGAAAACAGGCGCCAGGAAGTCAGAAATGAAAATGAAAGTATCGGAGCAGATGTTGTTTTATCCGTCGGATATGAATGGTGCGAATAGCCTTTTATCCGTCGGATACCGGATAGTGGCGAATACATTCGGTCATCCCTAGTAATTAGTACAATTACTGGCACAGGGTGGAGGCATCGGTGTAACGGCTGGACAGAAAATGACCTTGGCTGCTGCATTTAGGATTGATTGGAGAAAAGAGAGTTTAGTAAGAGGAAGTCTGACCAGTAGTGAGTTGTCGTAGTCCAGATAAGGATGAATAAGAGCAACAGTAAGGTAATGTGCACATGATGACTATTTTAGATAGATAACACCACATGGGTTGGTAGATTTATCACCTTGGTAGTGTGAAAATAAATTGTTAGCTGAGAAATTAGCTGATCCACAATATGAAACACATTTAATTTCAGCCTGAACCACTGGTTTTGTTCCAACTACCATAGTAACTCATTATATTAAAGCATTGCAGCAATGTTAATTAAATGTTGGCAGGCATCAGGGGACAACTTAGAGCCTTGCTTCTGTGCATAGAAAATTATGTAAACTGAAATTTCTCTATAGCACTTCGTAATTTAGCCCTTGGTGACTATTTTGTTGTGTGAAATAAAACAAATGGCTATTGATTGTTACAGCAGAGCTCATAGTGATATTGGAAACCGAAACGTCATCTATATGAGCCACCTCTTCTATGGAAGCTGCAATTCTTCTTAGGGTACGGTTCCACTTGTGTTTTGCACGGATGAGTGAAATCCGATAAAACATCGGACTGCATTTGCACTAGTGCAAAACTATGCGGCAGTGTCCATTTGCTTTTGATTTCTCATGCCATAGCACCATGCGGAATGAATCGTGGCATTTGGCAGCGAGTCTCGGCTCAAGCACCCCATACAAGCCTATTGGAGCGTGTGAAACATCGCACTGCACTCGCATGTCATCTGACCGCAGTCTGATACATCTGTCTACAGATTGATCTCCATGCCCGCTTATGGTACTACATGGATGTTTTTCAATTTTTGGATGAGCAAGATGCAAAAATTGTAAATTTTGTGAAAAGTGGAACTTTTTCAAGTTTTTGCATTTTGGGATTTAGTTAACAACAAAAAAAAAGATTAAACCTGGTCCAGCAGAGTTTTGCAATGGTACCACATTTTTTTTTGTTTTTATTTGTCAGATTATTTTACAGTCAGTGTTGACTGAAGATCACAAGCGAAATAGGAAACTGACTACAGTATGGGTTACTTGTAATGCTTCTGATTAATGTTTTGGGTCTACGGTGTTTTGCTATGGTTTAAGAGTTTTTTGGGGGGTGTTTTACTATAGGGTTCCTTATTGGAAATGAAAAATGCATAAAATAATGCCTCTGATTCCAGAAGTATATCACTTACAAGTCTGTCTGGTGCAGTTTTGATAAAATAATTGTTTTCTCTACTGCAGATCTAGCAGTGCTCTGAATGCTAAGCTCTGTATAACCCTGCCCACACCACTAATTGGTAGTTTCTGTGTACACAGTATGGACAAAAAGCTGCTAATCAGTGGTGGAGGCATGTGTACACAGAGCAGTAGACTAAAGGCCCCGTTAGACGCTACTATTTATCTAACGATCTCATAAGCGACGTGACACGCCCAGATCGTAGTTACGATTTGCCGAGATCGCACATAGGTTGTTTATTAGCGGTCACACGTAACGATTGCACAAGCGACGCAAAATCGTTCAGCAATATATTGCTTGACCAAGGCAGTCGTGTGGATGTTGTTCGTCGTTTGCAGGGTGTCAAACGTACCAATATGTCTGCTGCGATCCTAATGACAAACAATATTTTGAAAATGAATGACGTGTTAGCGATCAGCCATTTTCAACCTATTTGCGATCGTTCAGAGTCGCACGTAGGTGTCACACGCAACGACGTCGCTAACGATGCTGAACGTGCGTCACGGAAACCGTGACCCCGCCGACATATCGTCAGATTAATCGTAGCGTGTAACACCGGCTTTTGAGGCACACAACACTTAGTCCTGTAATGTTAATCTCTTGCTGATAAAACAGTGATTTTACTAAAACAACACTTGACCCAGTAGTGACATCACTAAAATCAACGTCTCATCCTCTACATCATGCTGCTTTCTAATTACACAGCAAAAAGCTGTTGGCACATTCCCTTTAATTATAAAACACACAAAAACATTCATAAAATTAATGTATTTGTATACATGACAAAAAATAGTAAAATGAAACCTGTGATCTATTATTAATTCTAGAAATCCTCTTATAAGTTAAATCCATGTTTGTTGATACCTGTACATTTTGTATTAATGGATGTTGCACTGCAAAATGTTGTGATAATTGTCAATGCTTCTTAAATACGGTAACCCCATACAAGGGAAGATTCGCTTTAGTATGCCAAGCTAGTAACAGCCTGTGTGAGAAGGTGCTTCAAGACATATCTATGCTGTACGTATGATACAAACATAGTATTAATGGTCAGCATCATAAATATCTGCCATATACTTTAGAGAAATATTGTTATGTCTATAGGATAATTTACGTCACAGAATAATCATCCTGGAACAGCCGACAAAGGTTTGTCGAATATGTACAGAAAACATGAGTTTACAACCTGGAACTTACAGGAGGTGTAAAGTTGTCACACATTTAGTCCTATTCCCATAATATTTTCCTGGTACGTATGTATAGAATAGTGTGTGTGAGTTGTTAGAGAGGCTGAAAATCATTTTGCAGTTGGGACTAATTTAAAATTTGGCTCCGTTTGCCTTCTTCTATTGACAAATGCAGAATGAGTTAACGGAGACTCTGTCATTGAGCTCATTCTGATGGAAGGCTAAACTCTACAGAGGTGGGCATATCATTGGTGCTGCCTGTGCTGTCGCACAGGGGCCTAGGAGGTTGGGGGCTCATTTCTACCTCCAAAATAGGTGGGAATGATGCTTTTTGATGCTTAGGCTGCAAAGAGGCCCATATATTGTTCTTGTGCAGGTGCCCTTTTCTGTCTGCGTCCACCAGTGAATCTCTAATAATGTATCTTCCATCCTCTGAGGTCCGTTTGGCTGATTTATGAACACAAAGTACAGCTCAACTTTTGAGGTGCTAAAAAAAACTAGCTCACTGATGGATTCTCAGTTAATGCACCACCACCGTGCGGAGCTGCCGCCCCACCACCGTGCGGAGCTGCCGCCCCACCACCGTGCGGAGCTGCCGCCCCACCACTGCGGAGCTGCCGCCCAACCTACACCCCACCTACTGTCTCCTCCCCAAAATCCTTTAGGATGTAAGCCCGCAAGGGCAGGGCCCTCTTCCCTCTGTGATAGTCTGTCTATTGTAACGTGTATATGTATTCTGTATGTAACCCCCTTCTCATGTACAGCACCATGGAATCAATGGTGCTCTATAAATAAACAATAATAATAATAATAATAATAATAAAATGCATTCTGCAACCAGTGAAACACAGAGGTGATATTAGGCAAATTGGTGCAACATTTTCAAATTAAACCTTTTAGTAAAAAGTACTTTAAGCAGAACATATATGAATTAAAGCAAAAAAAATATAATAATAGTAATTTCCCCCAAAGGCGTTTATAGTCTTTAAAAGAAATTTCTGTACTTTGTTAAGTAAATTGTTTTTGTGTTGTCGTCTTCAAGTATCTTTTATAAGCAGCACCCACAAAAGTAAAGGAAATTATTCTAGATAGATGAATGCAGACTACAGCCATTTTAGACATTTGTGTTATAGTCACTGCATACACTGATTTATCAATGTCACATTTCCTTTACATGTCCCAGTGATTTATTGCAGGTATACATTATTAAAGGAGTGTGCAAAAAGCAAAAAGTGCGTCTTCCTACACGGATGCATATCATACAGTCCAGATGCATTGCTTATACAGGTAATTCTGCCAATTCTAACTTCAATTAAGAAATTGCCATCTAAGCAAAAACTAGTTTTACAACATTATACCCTTGCTAAGCAATTCACTGATTCTCTCATATTCAAACATACACCACAAAACACTCTCATGATGTCTAATGCGATAGGTAAGTCTTAAAGGGGTTGTCCGTTCTCAGAAGTCTAGAGTCAGACTGTCAAATACTGACATTGTGCAATGCTCACACTGCCAGGATCCCTCTGTGTTTCCCATGCGGGTGGATGGTCATCTGATCGTATATATGTAATTTGCATACTTATGGTCTTGTACAGACGTGCCACCTTCATTTATCTCAATTATCTTCTACTGACAGACACCAAATGAGACTAGTCGCATGTGATCACTTGTATGCATACACAGTATTATACATGCAGCCAGGTGACTGCCCATTTGCACGGGGAATGCAGGGGAATTGTGACTGTGTGAGCATCGTCAGTCTGCAGTCACATAGAGTGACTGCAGATATTTCTTCTGAGGCCGGACAGCTCCTTTAAATATATTGTGGTATTCAGTTCTCCTTATTTTAACAGGTATGTTACAGCAACAGATATGAGAGATGGAGTTAAAAATATTATTATATTATCTTAACTGAAAACCCTATTGACAATGATGCAAGTAGGTAAAGTAGTAAAAAAAATAGCTGCAGATTTGGGATTCACTAAGGCAGTTAGTTGAGATTCTGCTTTTACAATTATTGATACTAATAAATATACCACAGTAATACATAGCTCCCATTCGTCATGAATTAAGCTGGACTGTCCCGATTTGAAAGAGTATTCCCGCTGTCCCAGCAGATCATGGCTTTGTTCCGACTTCCAATAACTCTCTCCATGCGGTCTTCTATCCGGCGTTTTCATCACCTTGTAGCTCCTTTTCCTTGGGGGTGGAGCCAACATCTTATCTGTCATTTATATTCAATTGAATAAACAATTGTCTTCTTGTGATTGTTTTGTAATCTGGTCTCATCAGGAATCAAACCCACAACCTGTATCACTGCAGGCTAGAAAGAAATGGTAAACGAGTGGGGCTTAGGGTATGGTTAGGGGGGCCCCATGGTTTCTTCCTCTTTCTCTTCAGTAAAAGTTCGGAGGTATAGCTAAAACTCCAGTCCAGCTTTGATCATTTTTGTTACATTGTATATAATTATTTTACACATTAATCACAAAAATATTGTCTTGCATTGTTTGTGATTTGCAGCCTGTATTTTAACCTTCAACTATATTCTACTGATGAAAAAAAGTAAAACTAATTTTGATAGACACACCCCTAAAAGATTACCTACATTTTTTATAGTGCAGTTAGTCATTTTATTGCATGACTTTATAGTGATATACAAGTTCATCTCAATAAATTAAAATATCATCAAAAAGTTAATTTATTTCAGAAATGCAATACAAAAAAGGAAACACATATATATTATATAGTCATTACAGAGTGATCTATTTCAAGTGTTTATTTCTGGTAATGTTGATGATTATGGCTTACAGCCAATGAAAACCCAAAAGTCATTATCTCAGAAAATTAGAAGAATTACCACAAACCACCAGCAAAGGCTTCCTAAGTGTTTAAAATGGTGCCATAGTCTGGTTCAGTAGGCTACACAATCATGGGGAAGACTGCTGACTTGACAGATGTCCAGAAGGTGGACATTGACACACTCCACAAGTAGGGTAAGCCACAAAAGGTCATTGCTAAAGAAGCTGGCTGTTCACAAAGGGCTGTATCTAAGCACTTTAATGGAAAGTTGAGTGAAGGAAAAAGTGTGGTAGAAAAAGGTGCACAATTAACCGGGATAACCGCAGCCTTGATAGGATTGTTAAGAAAAGTCCATTGAAAAATTTGAGGGAGATTCACAAGTAGTGGACTACTACTGGAGTCACCGCTTCAAGAGCCACCACACACAGACGTATCCAGGACATGGGCTACAACTGTCGCATTCCTTGTGTCAAGCCCCTCGTGATCAATAAACAATGCCAGAAGTGTCTTACCTGGACCAAGGAGAAGAAGAACTAGACTGTTGGTGAGTGGCCAAGGTGTTTTCAGATGAAAGTACATTTTGCATTTTATTTGGAAATCAAGGTTTCAGAGTCTGGAGGAAGAGTGGAGAGGCCACAATCCAAGGTGCTTGAGGTCTAGTGTGAAGTTTCCACAATTAGTGATGGTTTGGGAGCCATGTCATCTGCTAGTGTAGGATCACTGTGTTTTATCAAGATCAAAGTCATCGCAGCCATCTACCAAGAAATTTTAGAGCACTTCATGCTTCCAACAAGCTTTTTGGAGATGGAAATTTCATTTTCTAGCAGGACTTGGCACCTGTCCACACTGCCAAAAGTACCAATACCTGGTTAGTAACCACAGTATCACTGTGCTTGATTGGTCGGCAAACTTGCCTGACCTAAACACCATAGAGAATCTATGGCGTATTGTCAAGAGGAAGGTGAGAGACACCAGACCCAACAATGCAGACGAGCTGAAGGCTGCTATCAAAGCAACATGGGCTTCCATAACAACTCAGCAGTGCCACAGGCTGATCGCCTCCATGCCACGCCGCATTATTACAGTAATTCATGCAAAAGGAGCCATGACCAAGTTACTGTACATGCTTATCAGTAGGTCAACATTTCTGAGTTTAAAATATTTTTTTCAGTTGGTGTTATATAATATTCTAGTTTTCTGTGGTAATGACTTTTGGGTTTTTTGGCTGTAAGCCATATTCATCAACATTAACAGAAATAAACACTTGAAATAGAGAACTCTGTTTGTAAGGACTATATAATATTTGCGTTTTCCTTTTTGTATTGAATTCCTGAAATAAATTAACTTTTGGATGATATTCTAATTTATTGAGATGAACTTGTATATTGACGAGCAAAATGGTAACAATGTTTTGAACTTTTGACTTGTAGGCTCCGTATCTCACGATTCACTACAGCTTCGAACGTTAGGCTACCTTCTTTTTATAGACAATTATCTTGGCTATCTCATGCTTAAATTTGACTTGTAACTATTTAGTATATGAATAATTATGCAGATTCTTGTCATGTCATTGCATTGTTACTGTTTTGCTCCTAAAAGTCTAAACTTTAATTTTTATTATTTTGTTAGTATTTTGTAAATCCATCTTTGGCTTTCAACACATGCTTAAATCTTATCGAGAGCATGCCCAGAAGGATGCAGTCTGTCTCGATCGAAATATGATCACAGCCAGGTCTTTTGAATACATTCACAATGTTAGTGTATATGGCTTGACTCACTTGGTTAATTATACAGCTTTTTCTTCAACTCTACCCACAAGTATTTGATTGGGTTGAGGTCTGGGGACTATGGGGGCCAATCCAGCACTTCTACTTCATTGACACTGAACTATTTCTTTGCTAATCTCGACGCATGCTTTGGGTCGTTGTCCTGCTGGAACAGTGTGTCATTCTTTTCATACCTATGGTACTCAAGTGTTCAAAGTAACTTGTCTTATAAGATACTCACCTATAGCCCAGCATTGAGGCCACAATCAATCCTGATCAAGTATCCAACATCTTTGGTTGTGAAACAACCCCACTTCATAAGGCATCCTATATCAATCTTGACTGTTCCTTCAATTTCTCGATCTGCCAGCCCCTTTTTCCCTTATTTCTTCCAGACCCATTTGCACCCATCAGAGCCTAGTCTATTGACTTTCATCTCATCACTCCAAATCACCCGTTTCCAATTTTTTACTGTCCACTTTTCATACTTTTTTGCAAACTTGAGCCGATGCTTCTTATGACAACATTGAAGTCAAGACTTGTGTAATGTACATCTCACGGTGCTTGCATGGACGCCTGTGATTTCACTATTACTATTGTTGACTCCGATATTTTTTCCACCTCTTGGCTTCTGAATGGATGTACTTCTTTTCATACTCATCCAATTGTCATGGCACTCATATGGCGCAGTTTGGCAATTTTCTTGACCGAGAGACTACTATCGAGGAGCTGGATGATGCTGTTTCTCTTGGGAAATTTTCTTCATGGCTGATTCTTGATTCGAACCAGTGATCTTCCCTTGGGAATCAACCTAATAAAACGCTAAGCTAATAGGGAGTGTGAGAACAGTCTGTAATTTGTAACATACCGGAAGAAAAATATTCTTCCACCATCAGGCGCAAAATAATAACAATGCAGTAACAAAACAAGAATTTGCATAACTAATCATATCCTAAATAGTTGCAAGTTAAATTTATGTATGAGATAGCCAAGATGATTGTCTATAAATTAAGGTAAGCGGGCTTTACACGCTGTGACATCGCTAATGCGAACTCGTTGGGGTCACGGAATTCGTGACGCACATCCGGCCGCATTAGCGATGCCGTTGCGTGTAACACCGATAAGCGATTTTGCATCGTTGCAAAAACGTGCAAAATCGCTAATCGGCGACACGGGGGTCCATTCTCAAATCTCGTTACTGCAGCAGTAACGAGGTTGTTCCTCGTTCCTGCGGCAGCACACATCGCTGTGTGTGACACCGCAGGAACGAGGAAGCTCCCCTTACCTGCCTCCCGCCCGCTATGAGGAAGGAAGGAGGTGGGCGGGATGTTACGTCCCACTCAGCTCCGCCCCTCCGCTGCTATTGGGCGGCGGTTCAGTGACGTCGCTGTGACGCCGCACGGACCGCCCCCTTAGAAAGGAGGCGGTTCGCCCGTCACAGCGACGTCGCCGGACAGGTAAGTATGTGTGACCGGTCTGGGCGATGTTGTGCGGCACGGGCAGCGATTTGCCCGTGTCGCGCAACAGATGGGGGCGGCTACCCACACTAGCGATATCGGGACCGATATCGCAGTGTGTAAAGTAGCCTGTAGTCTCATATTCGAAGCTATAGTGGATGGTGAGATATGGAACCTGAAAGTCAAAGGTTCAAAACATTGTTAGCCTTTTGCTTGTCAGTGTAAATACTACAAGTTTACAAAAATGAAATATGGAAGACACATGAATGGGATTATCTGACGCCCAAATACTAATAGGACTCATATAGAAATGTAAATTAAAAGAACTTACTAATATATTTTTATTGTGCAAAGTACACCTGTTCTTTATCTTCTGATTTGGAAATCAAAATTGTGCAGTTTTACCTTTGCTGCAAAAGGGAGCCCCCTTCTCTTTCATTGAAATGTCACAAATCAGATTCTTCAAGGATTTTTCTCAGAGGCTCCTTCTTATTCCCAGATTTCTAAGTGGGTAGGGAAAAAAGATTTATTAAGAGGTGCATGTCACTTAATGAATTTGGTGGATTTTATCAGTGGCTTTTGCCTCCTTGTTCTGCTGCAGAAATGTTACTCTAGTCAGGGAGTAAGAAACTGTCCCACTTTCCATGAATTTTGACAGGTGGATGTAGCCACGTCCCATCCTAATTTAGCTGTTTCCCAATTCTGTCCTTTTTGGAGGACTTGCTTGAAACAGGTGTGAAAGCACAAAAATTTGCAAAATTTTTAGCACCACTCCTTGTTCCGCAAAATATTGTGACTGTTCAGTGATTTTCTGTAGCAGGCTGTATCGGCTCCACTGTGTTATAGCATGCACAGAAACACTAAAGCTGGGTTTATACCAATACGGTCATGGCTGAAAGTGTTTCCCCCCTTGAGATTGTTCCAGAGAATGAAGTATTTCTCACAGAAAATTATTGCAATTACACATGTTTTGTTATACACGTGTTTATTTCCTTTGTGTATATTTGGACCACTTTTCTTTTGTAAACTGCTCAAGGTCTCCCATTTTTAAAGGTGCCTTTTCCCAACAGCACTTTTAAGATCTTTCCACAGGTGTTCAATGGGATTTACATCTAGACTCATTGCTACCATTTCAGCACTGTCCAGCACTTTATTTCCATCCATTTTTGGGAGCTTCTTGAAGTATGTTTGGGGCTATTGTGTTGCTAGAAGACCCATTACCTAGGACGCAAACCCAACTTTTTGACAAAGGGCACTACAATGCTACTCAAAATCCTTTGCTAATCTTCAGATTTCATGATTCCTTGAACACAGTCAAGCCACATAGTGCTAGAGTAAGCAAAACAACCGCAAACCATCTTGGAACCTCTACTATTTTTGTGTCATGGCGGAAACTGGCATACCTCCTCAGCGCCGCCTCTCTCACCATGCTCACTGAACGGCTTCTCCTTGTGTTAGGTCTGCCCACCGAGTTAACTGTTCCAGTAGTCCTCTGCACTGCTGCTTATGCTGTAAACTTCCATTTGACCTTAGGGGGGCGTGGCCGGCCTCTGCAGAAATCTAACTGTTTTGTGTCCTGCAGAGATTAGTTTCCCTGACCTCTGCCATTCTAGCAGGGCCTATTTTAGGCAGCTCCTCCCACCACTCCTTGCAAGAACATTGGTTATTAGTTGCTTGTTCACTAGTCTTGTTCACGTGTATTCTCCTGTGTTTGACCCGGCCTGTTTACCCATACTGCCTTATCTCCCGGCTCCTGGCCACGGCTCTGTACTGTGATCCTGTGCTGCCTGCTGTAACCTTGGACCATCTGACTATGCCTCAGTTTCACTCTCCTGTACTTCACTCTCAAGCCTCTGACCCTCCGCTCACTGGTTGCAAATCGTGGACTACCTTGGAGTGGTACATCTGGCTACTACCTACAACTCAGCTCTGTCTTCACCATCAGAGGCTCTAGTGAATACCAGAAAGTCACTTATTTATGTTCCTCCATTATTTATGCTCTTCCAGGGTAAGCTCGCCCACGGCGCAGTTGGTTCACATCCAACAGCATGACATTGCCTTGTGCCCAATGACCCTGCTGACAAGTCAGGTCCCAGGGACCCCAAGTCTACTGTACAAATCCTATATGAAAAGGTCTACTCTCAGCGTGAGCGTCACAACCAGCTGATGCAAGCCATCAATGTGGGTGTAACCCAGCTGTATGATCTGTATATTTGCCCTGCCTTCCGCCTCTACCATGTCTGGTCAACTCTCCCCAGGGACATCAGTCTCTTCTAGGGAAATGCCTAATGCTCCAGTCATTGGTGGAACTGCATAGCTTCAGCTTCCAGTTCTGTCTTGCCATGGTGGAGACCACAAGGAGTGCCGCGGCTTCATTATTCAGTGCGAGATCCATTTCACCCTCCACACACATCTCTTCCCTACTAATCAGTCCAAGATTGCTTTTATGGTGACCTTGATATCCAGACAAGCCTTGGCTTGAGCATATCAAATCTGGGAGCCTGCTGGTCTGGAGACCCGCAACAAAGGGAGGTTGCTTGACATATTCTGGGAGGTATCCGAGGTGCCAGGCCACACCTTCTCAAATTCAGGGCACGGATTCCATGGCCCAGGATGCCTTATGCTTCTATACGCTGGTGGCATAAAGCTTGGAATGAGGAGACCCTGGCAGTGACCTTCTGGCAGGGTTTGTCCAGCCATATCAAAGATAAGTTAGCTGGCAGAGATCTATCATCTTCACTGGATACCCTTTCACCAGGATCACGCTCTACTTCCATGAGTGGGCCATGGAACAAACTCCAGAGTCTCCGCATGCCTGAAGCACACCCAGACTGGCTCTGAACTTCCAGTTCCCCTTGCTATAGCAAGTTGCTCCATAAGCCCCGGAGCCAATGCAGGTGGAACAGGATAAGCTCTCTGTTTAGGAACAACAGTGAAGATTCAGGGAGAATGCATATTTGTCCTGTGATGGCAATGGATATTTTGTTCAGTGCCCAGTTACACCAGGAAATATAAGCACTTAAGGCTGCCCAGAGAAATGACCCTAGGTGAGGGTAATTGCTCTCCAAAGTTTCAGATCGAAGTTATCTTGACTTGCAGGAGAGGTCCCTCTCCACTGTGCATCTGGATTCCGGCTCTTTAAACTTTATTTATCTGGCTCTTGTCCATCAACTTAATCTTCCAACACAACAGCTGGAACACCCCCTGTCTGTTGCCTCTGTAGACGGTTAACTGTTCAATTAATCATACTGTTAGTCACGCTGCGTATTGGAGTTCTGCATACTGAGATTAGCTTCTGTGTGCTTCCTACGTGTCTGAATTCAGTTCTTCTTGGTCTTCCATGGCTGCATGAATATGCTCTAGTTAAAGACTAGTCCTACAGTTATATACAAAGAGAAAGGAAGTCATTCATTTTGCCAGAGTATCTCCATACCTCATAATCAAAAATTAATTAAATAATCATAAGCACAAGTGTGCAGATAAAAGATTCTTTAATAAACAGGCAGTAGAAAAATACAGGGTATGGATATATAAACAGTGTACAAAAGGTCACAATGACATGGAGGGTGATTGATTCCCCAAGTGTGGCTGCATACAAAATCACATCAAGTAATTCAATTATAGCTCACTGGCATGGTTAGTGCAAGGAAGGGGTTACTAAAAAATAGTGTAGCCAAAAGGTCAGCAGCTGAACAGATACACTTAGTGCAAAAACCACACTGCACAAAGCCAGAGACCAGTCTAGAGCTTACCAGGGTAACAAGAGAGGCAGGCACACGAGGGGATAGTCCCCACACGTGTTTCGTGTGGTGACTTCTTCAGGGGACCGTGGACAACAAGGGGAAGAGGTGAGTCTAATATACCTGCCTTACTCGTATGGAATTGGCAGCAGGTGTCGCGGTTCCATGGGGCATGGAGGCGCGGCGTTAGCATGGGCGGCTGCTCCAGCGTCCTCTGGGTGGGGGGAATTCCCTTGTTGACGTCAGTAAACCCAGAGGACGCTAGGAGGAGAGCCGCCCATACTGCGCATGCGCAGTCCTGCAACCAGGAAATGCGATCGTAAATACCATATTGAGTACTGGCAACGGTGAGGGCAAAATAGACATAGGTAGATATCCAGCAAATAACATCACAAATCATGTATAAAGATAATGATTTAGATATAGCACAGTGAGCATACAGTAGAACATATTAGTACTAACAAGAACAGCCTAAAAACATTAACGCCAGGAAATAGCGATAATCTACTGTGCTTGACTGTGCATGAATGTGCACTTCACAATAATAGGAACAAGGGATACATACATTGAATCTGATATGTCACATCAGAGTATATAATGCAAACATCAGCGTTAGCCATATTATAATATACAGAATTTGCTGCATTGAAAATCCAGGGTAGTGGTGAAATCCATTTTCCTTATTCATATCTGTAGATTCAATGTTGTGAGTACTGAAACAGTAGCTTCAGAACAGGCAATATGGAAAAATCCGGCAGGGATATTAGACAAGAACAAAGTGGACTGTGAAAAAGGAAAAAACACATAAAGGTGAAGTTAAAAATCAGGCATAAAAAATGTTAAAAAGACTCAGAAAAAACATGAACAGCACATGGAGCCTGCAACCAGCCAAACACCAGATACTATCAAAAACCGCACAAGGAGGAGACATATTGGTTTATAGAAATGACGCAAAGGTTTGTCTTTCGTTCAGACCGTTAGGTATCACGGTGTCGAGGAGGAAAATCCACCGACACTCTGCCCTTGCCAGCATCTTATGTATATCCCCACCTCTCAGTCCAAGGTGTATCTGGTCGATCCCCCTTACCTTAAAGCCTGAGGGGTCCGACCGATGATGCAGCCTGAAGTGGCGGGGGATAGTCTTAAGAGTGTCGGCATCCTCCAATTTGACCTGTTTTGCGGCCATGATATCTCTTATATGTTCCCTCGTCCGGACTCTAAGTTCCCGGCTAGTTAGCCCGACATATATTAAATTGCATTCACACGTGGCGTAATAAATCACGCCCGTGCTATTGCAAGAAATATAATGTCGTATATCGAATGTCCTAGAGCCACTAGAGGACATAAAAGATGTTGTCCGGATAATGTTACCATGGCGACAAGCAATGCATGATCCACAGGGAAACGAACCAACTAGGGGTCGCCCGGTAGGGAAAGGTAGTTTATTATGTCTTAAATGATGGCTGTGGACCAGCATATCGCGTAAACTGCAGCCTCGCCGGGCTGTCATAAGAGGACGTTCGGGCAGAGTGTTTTTAAACACGGGCTCTGTTTGTAAGACAGGCCAGTGTTTAGTGAGGATACCTCTGATGTGTTCCCATTGACGGTTGAATGATGACACAAAGCGGATCTTGGGTTCCGTGCAGTGTGTCTTATTGGGGTTGAATCTCAGCAGGAGCTGATCTCGTGGGGCTGACCTCGCACGTTTGTATGCCTTTTTTATAGATCTCGCACTATAGCCTCTCTCCCTAAACCTATCACGCATCTCATTGGCTCGATCCTCAAATACCCCCGTATCGGAACAAATCCGCTTAAGACGGATAAATTGTCTCGTGGGGATAGCATTAATAGTAAATTTCGGATGGCCAGAGGATGCGTGAAGAAGGGTATTAACGGAGGAGGGCTTGCGATAGATGTCAGTGGACAAGAAACGCTGGTCAGTAATGGATATATTAATATCCAGGAATTCCACCTTATTGGAGTCAGCATGAAAGGTAAGATAGATGTTAAAAGAGTTGGAGTTCAAGTGACGCACAAAGCCCTCAAGCTCCGAGGTGGTCCCCCCCCAGATGACAAAGATGTCATCAATATAGCGGAGCCAGCACTGCACATGGGAGCTAGCCGGCACGCCACCGCCGAAAACCTCCCTCTCCCAGTAGCCCAGGAAGAGGTTCGCGTACGATGGCGCGCAAGCCGCCCCCATCGCAGTGCCGCGCCGCTGGAGGTAGAACCGTTCCCCGAAGGTGAAGGCATTGTGCGTCAGTATGAACTCCAATAACTCCAGAATCAGCTGTTGTAGTGTGGGTGCCCAGTTACTCATACTCAAGAAATACTCAACCGCCTGCAAACCATGTTCATGACGAATATTTGTATATAATGTCTCAACGTCCAAGGTCACCAGTGATACGCCCACGTCCGCCGTCAAGCCATTAAGCCTCCTAAGGACGTCTGAAGTGTCTCTGACATGGGAGGGCAGCGTCTCAACCAAAGGTTGGAGATAGAAATCTATGAACTTGCAAACTGCATCGCATAGCCCTCCAATGCCAGAGACAATTGGACGTCCAGGGGGAACCCGAGGGTTCTTGTGTATTTTGGGTAATAGGTAGAACGTAGGCGTCACCGGCAGCCTTGGAAGGAGACCATCATAGATCTTTTTTGTAATGGTGCCTGCGGTGAGGGCATTCTCGAGTATGAGAGTCAGCTGGGTTACATAAATGTTAGTCGGATTTGAAGGGAGCATCTGGCAAAAATCAGCATTCTTCAGTTGCCTATACACCTCGCGTTCATACATGGTGGTGGGCCAAATCACCACGTTACCCCCCTTATCCGCTGGTTTAATCACAACCCCTTCTAACTTCTTCAATTCCCCAATAGCCCGCTGATGTTTTACTGAGAGATTATTAGATGCGTTGCTCTTGGAGAGGGATTTAAGATCTCCCATGACTAAGTCATGAAAGATCTGAACCTGGGGGCATAGCGAAAGCGGGGGGAACGTGGTGGAGCGCGGGTGCAGATGTGTAGGGAAGATACCAGATAACTCACCAGATGCCTGATCCTCCAATTGCTCAAGTGTACGTACTGCCTCCTCTTCGGCCTCAGTGATGGACAGGCCCGGACCAGACTTTTTGGAATGCAGCTTGTCTGCCTGTTCTGAAGCTACTGTTTCAGTACTCACAACATTGAATCTACAGATATGAATAAGGAAAATGGATTTCACCACTACCCTGGATTTTCAATGCAGCAAATTCTGTATATTATAATATGGCTAACGCTGATGTTTGCATTATATACTCTGATGTGACATATCAGATTCAATGTATGTATCCCTTGTTCCTATTATTGTGAAGTGCACATTCATGCACAGTCAAGCACAGTAGATTATCGCTATTTCCTGGCGTTAATGTTTTTAGGCTGTTCTTGTTAGTACTAATATGTTCTACTGTATGCTCACTGTGCTATATCTAATCATTATCTTTATACATGATTTGTGATGTTATTTGCTGGATATCTACCTATGTCTATTTTGCCCTCACCGTTGCCAGTACTCAATATGGTATTTACGATCGCATTTCCTGGTTGCAGGACTGCGCATGCGCAGTATGGGCGGCTCTCCTCCTAGCGTCCTCTGGGTTTACTGACGTCAACAAGGGAATTCCCCCCACCCAGAGGACGCTGGAGCAGCCGCCCATGCTGACGCCGCGCCTCCATGCCCCATGGAACCGCGACACCTGCTGCCAATTCCATACGAGTAAGGCAGGTATATTAGACTCACCTCTTCCCCTTGTTGTCCACGGTCCCCTGAAGAAGTCACCACACGAAACACGTGTTGGGACTATCCCCTCGTGTGCCTGCCTCTCTTGTTACCCTGGTAAGCTCTAGACTGGTCTCTGGCTTTGTGCAGTGTGGTTTTTGCACTAAGTGTATCTGTTCAGCTGCTGACCTTTTGGCTACACTATTTTTTAGTAACCCCTTCCTTGCACTAACCATGCCAGTGAGCTATAATTGAATTACTTGATGTGATTTTGTATGCAGCCACACTTGGGGAATCAATCACCCTCCATGTCATTGTGACCTTTTGTACACTGTTTATATATCCATACCCTGTATTTTTCTACTGCCTGTTTATTAAAGAATCTTTTATCTGCACACTTGTGCTTATGATTATTTAATTAATTTTTGATTATGAGGTATGGAGATACTCTGGCAAAATGAATGACTTCCTTTCTCTTTGTATATATATATGTCCCCTGAAGTCTTTGCCATTTACTATTGCTAAGATCCATTTTCACTGTTCTACGTTTTTCAATTGTATTTTTCTGTGTCTCCTCACAGTGTTGCTATTGAATAGTATGGACTATAGGGCTCGCGAAACTACGTGGTAGACCCAATTGAATAAGGTCTTTGACACCGAGGGTGAAGTGGATAACACGGCAGACTCTAGATCGCACAGGGAACTGTGCAACCAGCTCAAGCTTTTATATAACCGCAGGATGAGACTGTGGTGGAATAAGGCGTTCATGCAGCGTTATGTCGATCGTGACTTAATACCGAGAGGCCTCAGGGTACAAGTCTTTCCCTCTTTTAATATCACGGATGAGGCCTTTAAACGAGACTGGGAGGACGCAGCATCTGCGTGCTCTAAGTCCTTTATGCTACTTTTGATCAAAAACAATGAGGTCTCTCTCCGTGATCTTGATGGAGAGATTGCAATCTTATTGGACCGGCTACCCAAGGAATTAACGCCTTCAGAATTATCCAGTTTCAATGAAACAATGGATAAAGAATTTGTTAAATGGGAAAAGGAGCTGGTCTCAAACAAAACTAAAAAATATCAACGGGATGTCACCGATTATAAGACGCAACAAGTATATCGCTGGAAGGGAAATGTGCGCCGTAGAAGGCATTTTGTTGGTCTGGCAGCCTCTGTATCTGCCTCCTCGGTCTCTTCAGTGGAGGACGAGAACTTGACATTGCAAGCCTCATCGAGACCTGTGACCAGAGGATTTATGGGGAAAAACCGATCCAGCAAGGCACCTTCTGGTCCCCCTAGATCCGCTATGGGTGCAATTGCCAAAAAAGGCAATAGTAGCGAACTGGAGGTGATTAATTTGTCCCAAATTACACTTTCTGATGACCAGGTTGAAGTGTTGAAATTGGGGTTAACGTTTGTACCTGACTGTAACTTTGACCTCTTTACAGTTGCAAAGGACTTAAACCTGTTCCTCAGAAAATTGACTCTCCACAAGCTGCATTCCAAAAAGTCTGGTCCGGGCCTGTCCATCACTGAGGCCGAAGAGGAGGCAGTACGTACACTTGAGGAATTGGAGGATCAGGCATCTGGTGAGTTATCTGGTATCTTCCCTACACATCTGCACCCGCGCTCCACCACGTTCCCCCCGCTTTCGCTATGCCCCCAGGTTCAGATCTTTCATGACTTAGTCATGGGAGATCTTAAATCCCTCTCCAAGAGCAACGCATCTAATAATCTCTCAGTAAAACATCAGCGGGCTCTTGGGGAATTGAAGAAGTTAGAAGGGGTTGTGATTAAACCAGCGGATAAGGGGGGTAACGTGGTGATTTGGCCCACCACCATGTATGAACGCGAGGTGTATAGGCAACTGAAGAATGCTGATTTTTACCAGATGCTCCCTTCAAATCCGACTAACATTTATGTAACCCAGCTGACTCTCATACTCGAGAATGCCCACACTGCAGGCACCATTACAAAAAAGATCTATGATGGTCTCCTTCCAAGGCTGCCGGTGACGCCCACGTTCTACCTATTACCCAAAATACACAAGAACCCTCGGGTTCCCCCTGGACGTCCAATTGTCTCTGGCATTGGAGGGCTATGCGATGCAGTTTGCAAGTTCATAGATTTCTATCTCCAACCTTTGGTTGAGACGCTGCCCTCCCATGTCAGAGACACTTCAGACGTCCTTAGGAGGCTTAATGGCTTGACGGCGGACGTGAGCGTATCACTGGTGACCTTGGACGTTGAGACATTATATACAAATATTCGTCATGAACATGGTTTGCAGGCGGTTGAGTATTTCTTGAGTATGAGTAACTGGGCACCCACACTACAAGAGCTGATTCTGGAGTTATTGGAGTTCATACTGACGCACAATGCCTTCACCTTCGGGGAACGGTTCTACCTCCAGCGGCGCAGCACTGCGATGGGGGCGGCTTGCGCGCCATCGTACGCGAACCTCTTCCTGGGCTACTAGGAGAGGGAGGTTTTCGGCGGTGGCATGCCGGCTAGCTCCCATGTGCAGTGCTGGCTCCGCTATATTGATGACATCTTTGTCATCTGGGGGGGGACCACCTCGGAGCTTGAGGGCTTTGTGCGTCACTTGAACTCCAACTCTTTTAACATCTATCTTACCTTTCATGCTGACTCCAATAAGGTGGCATTCCTGGATATTAATATATCCATTACTGACCAGCGTTTCTTGTCCACTGACATCTATCGCAAGCCCTCCTCCGTTAATGCCCTTCTTCACGCATCCTCTGGCCATCCGAAATTTACTATTAATGCTATGCCCACGGGACAATTTATCCGTCTTAAGCGGATTTGTTCCGATACGGGGGTATTTGAGGATCGAGCCAATGAGATGCGTGATAGGTTTAGGGAGAGAGGCTATAGTGCGAGATCTATAAAAAAGGCATACAAACGTGCGAGGTCAGCCCCACGAGATCAGCTCCTGCTGAGATTCAGCCCCAATAAGACACACTGCACGGAACCCAAGATCCGCTTTGTGTCATCATTCAACCGTCAATGGGAACACATCAGAGGTATCCTCACTAAACACTGGCCTGTCTTACAAACAGAGCCCGTGTTTAAAAACACTCTGCCCGAACGTCCTCTTATGACAGCCCGGCGAGGCCGCAGTTTACGCGATATGCTGGTCCACAGCCATCATTTAAGACATAATAAACTACCTTTGCCTACCGGGTGACCCCTAGTTGGTTCGTTTCCCTGTCGATCATGCATTGCTTGTCGCCATGGTAACATTATCCGGACAACATCTTTTATGTCCTCTAGTGGCTCTAGGACATTCGATATACGACATTATATTTCTTGCAATAGCACGGGCGTGATTTATTACGCCACGTGTGAATGCAATTTAATATATGTCGGGCTAACTAGCCGGGAACTTAGAGTCCGGACGAGGGAACATATAAGAGATATCATGGCCGCAAAACAGGTCAAATTGGAGGATGCCGACACTCTTAAGACTATCCCCCGCCACTTCAGGCTGCATCATCGGTCGGACCCCTCAGGCTTTAAGGTAAGGGGGATCGACCAGATACACCTTGGACTGAGAGGTGGGGATATACATAAGATGCTGGCAAGGGCAGAGTGTCGGTGGATTTTCCTCCTCGACACCGTGATACCTAACGGTCTGAACGAAAGACAAACCTTTGCGTCATTTCTATAAACCAATATGTCTCCTCCTTGTGCGGTTTTTGATAGTATCTGGTGTTTGGCTGGTTGCAGGCTCCATGTGCTGTTCATGTTTTTTCTGAGTCTTTTTAACATTTTTTATGCCTGATTTTTAACTTCACCTTTATGTGTTTTTTCCTTTTTCACAGTCCACTTTGTTCTTGTCTAATATCCCTGCCGGATTTTTCCATATTGCCTGTTCTGAAGCTACTGTTTCAGTACTCACAACATTGAATCTACAGATATGAATAAGGAAAATGGATTTCACCACTACCCTGGATTTTCAATGCAGCAAATTCTGTATATTATAATATGGCTAACGCTGATGTTTGCATTATATACTCTGATGTGACATATCAGATTCAATGTATGTATCCCTTGTTCCTATTATTGTGAAGTGCACATTCATGCACAGTCAAGCACAGTAGATTATCGCTATTTCCTGGCGTTAATGTTTTTAGGCTGTTCTTGTTAGTACTAATATGTTCTACTGTATGCTCACTGTGCTATATCTAAATCATTATCTTTATACATGATTTGTGATGTTATTTGCTGGATATCTACCTATGTCTATTTTGCCCTCACCGTTGCCAGTACTCAATATGGTATTTACGATCACATTTCCTGGTTGCAGGACTGCGCATGCGCAGTATGGGCGGCTCTCCTCCTAGCGTCCTCTGGGTTTACTGACGTCAACAAGGGAATTCCCCCCACCCAGAGGACGCTGGAGCAGCCGCCCATGCTGACGCCGCGCCTCCATGCCCCATGGAACCGCGACACCTGCTGCCAATTCCATACGAGTAAGGCAGGTATATTAGACTCACCTCTTCCCCTTGTTGTCCACGGTCCCCTGAAGAAGTCACCACATGAAACACGTGTTGGGACTATCCCCTCGTGTGCCTGCCTCTCTTGTTACCCTGGTAAGCTCTAGACTGGTCTCTGGCTTTGTGCAGTGTGGTTTTTGCACTAAGTGTATCTGTTCAGCTGCTGACCTTTTGGCTACACTATTTTTTAGTAACCCCTTCCTTGCACTAACCATGCCAGTGAGCTATAATTGAATTACTTGATGTGATTTTGTATGCAGCCACACTTGGGGAATCAATCACCCTCCATGTCATTGTGACCTTTTGTACACTGTTTATATATCCATACCCTGTATTTTTCTACTGCCTGTTTATTAAAGAATCTTTTATCTGCACACTTGTGCTTATGATTATTTAATTAATTTTTGATTATGAGGTATGGAGATACTCTGGCAAAATGAATGACTTCCTTTCTCTTTGTATATATATATGTCCCCTGAAGTCTTTGCCATTTACTATTGCTAAGATCCATTTTCACTGTTCTACGTTTTTCAATAGTCCTACAGTTAGGTACTTCATTGGGGACCACACTGTGTTTCCAACTGCCTAGCCAAGGTCATGCACAAGACTCCACTTCTTGTGCCTTCGAACATTGCCTTGCTGCACATCCATTATCGTGCCTTTTCTGACATCTTCTATGAAAGGAAGGCTGAGGTCCTGCCACCCAACCAACCTTATGACTATTCTGTCGACCTTATTCCTGGTACTTCACCCCCTCGGGGGCGGGTGTATCCTCTATCTCTACCTGAGTCTCGAGCCATGTCTGAATACATCCAAGAAAATTTATCCAAGGTATTAATTCATAAGTTCTCATCTCCTGCCAGTGCCAGCTTCTTTTTCGTGTCTAAACAGGACGGTTCCCTATGCCCCTGTATAGACTATTGTTGTTTTAACAAAATCACTATGAAGAACAAGTACCATCTGTCTTTGATTCCTGAGCTATTTGACAAAATCAATGGAGCTAAGATCTTCTCTAAATTGGACTTGTGAGGGGCTTACAACGTAATTCGTATCCATAGGAATCCAAATGGAAAATGACCTTTAATACCAGTGACGGTCACTTCGTTGTCATGCTCTTCCGGCTGGGTAACGCATCCACCATGTTTCAGACATTTGTTAATGACATCTTCTGGGATCTCCTCTATGTTTCCATGACTCTGTTCTTGGACAATGCCCTAAAAATTCCCCTGATCTGCTTTCCCATATAAAATATATCTGTCAAGTTTTTTAACAACTCAGGGTGAACAATTAGTTTGACAAATTGTCCAAATGTGTCTTTGAAAAATACTCCTTGCCTTTCCATGATTGCATTGTTTCCAATCAAGATCTCAAAATAGATCTAGAGAAGGATTCTGCTGTCATTCCTGGGCTTGTTCTCAAGGTCTGAGTGCCAACCAGTGCTTCATGGGTTTTGTTAACTTCTTCAGGCAATTTGGGCATACGTGAAAATCTGTTGCTAGGCTTCAAAAGAGCAGTGCATGCAAGACGACGCAGGGATCACACAGAACTGGAAGACTTTCCCACGGAACAATGGATGAAAATCCCTCAAACAAATATTGAAAGTCTCTTGGCTGGCTACAAAAAGCATTTACAAGCTGTGATACTTGCCAAAAGTGGTGTTACTAGGTACTAAACATGTAGGGTGCCCAAAATTCTGCATCTGCCCATTTTCTTGTTTTGTTAATTTAAAAATGTAAAAGATGAAAATATATTTTTCAGGTCTAAAATACAAAGGAAATGTCTCATTTTTAACTTTATGCCTTTTAGAGTTCATTTAATCTTCATCTTGCCTAACTGTTGACAATAACAGTAATTTTGAGCAGGGGTGCCCAAACTTTTGCATGCCACTGTTTTTGTGTTAATTTGTTTGACTGTTGACCTGTTTACTCAGATCATCTGATGTCTTCACACCTAACCACTGTTTTGTACTCTGATCCTGTGCTTTCTGCCCAGACCTTGGACTGTTTGACTATGCTTCAGTCTCGTCCTTCTGTACTTCACTCCTTCACCTCTGACCCTCCAGTCAGCTTCCACAGACCCAGGGACTGCCCTGGAGTGGACCCAGGGGACTACCTGCAGCTTAGTTTATCCTCACCATCAGAGGCTTTAATGAATACCAGGTAGTCGCTTAGTTTTGTTTTCCATTTCACATTTGAGTTGGTGATGATTATTTAATAGAGTATTCAAATTTTAGATTTAAAGGGAGTCACTTTCTTCTGTTTACCCAACAATTCCCTTATACTTAACTAATACATTCTGACACCATCTCTGGAGATGATCTTGTAACCTTGAGATTGTTGATATTTTTCATGAATTTTGGTTCTCAAGTCCTCAGACAGTTCTTTTCTCTTTCTGTTCTCCATTTTTAGTGTGGTACACACAGACACATAATGCAAGGATTGCGTTAACTTATCCCCTTTTTATGTGGTTTCAGGTATGATTTCTATATTGCCCACATGTATTACATGCCACAGGTGAGATTGACCGAGCATCACATGCTTGAAACAAAGTTGTTTACCCACAATTTTGAAAAAGTACCAACAACTTTGTTCGGCCCATTTTATTTTTTTTTGTGTGAAATGTTGCCTTTTTTGTGTTGTTCCAAAACATATAAAGGAAATAAGTATATGTATAATAAAATATGTGTAACTGCAATAATTTTTTGTGAGAAATAGTAGATTTTCTGGAATAATTTCAAGGGTGCTAATGAAGCACCCCAGAGGGTTGGGGGAAAATACTCATCACCGGGCCGGTGAGGATCAGGGGATGTCACGGGGTGGCCCTGCTCGGTTTCATGACCTCAAGGAGGGACAGGGGGTAATGGAGATGATGGTGAAGGTTGATTTCGTGATGCCACTTGTGGTATGCGACCAGGGAATTAGCCGACGCTGCTGTCGCTGTCCTCCGGGGTGGATGCTAGTAGCAGCCAAGGTGTTTCTGCCCCCCACAGGTGGAGCTGGAGCGGCCCCCGGGGAGGATGATGAGAGGAGTAGTGATGGCGGGCGCGATGCCGGGAATGACAGGCGGACACAGTCTCTGCGGGTTACAGGTGTTTTACTCACATACTCACAGTTATGCCGCTCGCCCGGGAAGTACCAGTCACCAGCTGAGATGGGCCCCGTCGAACCCGAATTCTTTAGAGGTCAGAGCCAGTGCAATGGATGGTGGGCCCTTCCTCCTTGCACTTGATGTTCTATCCCCGTGGCTTGAAGCTCTTGGGGACCCCTGGTTCTTGAAAAGTGTGTATTCCCTGCCTGTATGCAGGTGCCGCGGGTCCGATATGGGGCCTGCCTTGGAACACGACCCCGGATCCTATATAGCGCTGTGCTCCAGGAACTGTGGGGGCCGGAGGGACGTGCAATCCCCCAAGCATGCAGATTAGCATGTCATCAGTTTTTTGGAAGATGATGAGAATTTCAATCAGATCCATTAGTCATTTATAAACATAAATTTAGATTGATATTGACCAGAAATTGATCAACTGTGTGAAAACCGTAGGAATACATTGAGGTTAAAGGAATAAGCCAGTCCTAACTGACCTATCTGAAATACAAATCATCAATATCAAATCTGTTGGTGTTTGAAAACCGGTGCCTCCAACACTCTGTTTTTTTTTTTTCATGGAGGGATGGATATAAGAAATGAACAAGATTGAACATAGCAGCCCCCTACATTGTTTAGTAGCCACTGCTGGGAACTGCAGCTTATCTCTCATTCCCATAGTGTTCTGTGTGTGCTAAAATCCGTACACTTTTTTACATCTGTATCACATTCATTTTTTACATCACCAAAAAAAGCTCCACACATGCCGTATGACACATCCATAGTGTTTGTATAGTCTTAGTTCTTGGTTTATTTCTGGTGTACTCATTGACTTCAATGGACCATTAAGTCTTGACTCGAAATCGAACTTGACCAGCAACAATGTTTTTGGGTGGAATGAGTCTGAACTGTGCCGCTAACCAATATTGATCCAAATACTTTTTGTGCACACACATATAAAAAACCTCACTTGTATGAACGCCACTAAAAGGGAAATGCAACAAGTATGGCATAATTAATAGTTTTGTCATAATTGCAATTTCCTTTATTTTCCATCTCACGCATTTGAGTTTCCTGCAGCTTTTCAGCACACTCCAGCAGTGCCATTTTACATTGACAATTAGGTTTCTGGAAACCTTTACGCCTCACTTTAACATGCCAGTATGAGACTACTAGGCCATTTGCCAACTTTAATAATTGTCAATTTTGTTTTCCTTACTAGTGTACTGTTCTGTTTTCTACTTCCCTCCTGAGGTCAAATTAATGCTGCAAACGGCACTTGTTCTGATTACCCAGCCTGCCTCTTGGTACAGTATTCTTTAAGAAATAGAAAAAAATTGAACGTTAAAACTAATTGTAAACAGCATTGATCCAGACACCATGGTGCAAACCATCTGGTCATGCTGCAATTGTAACGGCATAGAATAGCAGCTTCAAAGAGTCAATCAATGCTCAATAATAGTAAGCCACACATAAGATTGTGCAGTTAGCAGTCTACAGCATAATCACATTCATATTCCAAAAATGATGGAGCCACAGGATCAATCAATATATGCTTGTCTTCATGCACACGTATTGTGTATGTAATTTGTCATAGTTTTCCTATAGCTCAGCTAAGTCATCCTTCTTTCAATCCATAATACCACTCATTTATACAGCATTAATCATGGAGAACTATGGTGCAATACTATATAAATGCTCCACATAATGTAGAGAATTAGGTCACTTATGCAAACTATATGATACTAAATCTTAGCTGTTATCTATATACTTACAGGCCAGTGTAATAAATGATCCAATTATTGTATCAGAAAAAAATGATGACTCATGCAAAATAGGGTATTACAACTTGTCATTATAGAACACCCATAAAAGTTGAAAGAGCCCTACAGTTTCATTTATGCTTCTTAGTTTTGTTATTCAAAGACGCAAAGATTTTTTTCTGACAGATTATACTATTTGAGTTTGAAGTTACTTCTTCAGATTTAGGCTATGTGCGCACGTTGCGTAAATACATGCAGTTACGCTGCGCTTTGTAGCGCAGCGTAACTGCATGCGTCCTGCGTCCCCTGCACAGTCTATGGAGATTGTGCAGGGGCCGTGCGCACGTGGCGTTTTAGAGCGCAGCGCTTCGGCTACTGCCGAAGCGCTGCGTTCTAAGAAGTGACATGTCACTTCTTTCCTGCGCTTTGCCGGCAGCTCCTGCTCTGTCTATGGCAGGAGCTGCAGGCAGAGCGCATGGAATCGGCTTCACTACGGACATTTCTGCAGCGATTTAAAGCGCACATGTGCTCTTCAGATCGCTGCAGAAATTTCTGCAGTGAACTGTACGCAACGTGCGCACATAGCATTACTTTGGAGAGTCTTGGAAATCACATTAGTGTAGTTCATGGTTTTCACAAGCACTGAATGAATTCTAGAAAATTTTAAGTTGGAGTTAGAACTGCTCCATTAAAGTTGATTGCATCCATGACTTTGCCCAAAAAAATGATGGAATTGGACTGTCTTGTTCGAGACAGCATTTTTATCTGGAGGAAGGCTAAGACTGAAAAGTAATTCTGAAAGTAATGGGACTGCACCAACAGCTTTGTCAGTTGAGCTGTAAGCTTTAGAGACCACTGGATGACGAAAAGTTTACTTTAGAGAAGGATGAGGATCTGGAAGATTTTTTTAAATGTAGAGTTCAGAAAAATGTTGTAGGAAAAACTATGTAATGTTGAACTTGATGTGATATCATGGCGCTGTTATTCCTACAAATATTGCTTCTCTGAGAGAATATGTTCATAACACAGTGCTGTATGAGAGCATTATATGGTGACACACATTAGCCTTGATTCATCAATTTTTTCAAGTCACTTTTCTTTTTAGCCTTGAGTTATTCATTGTCCTTTTTTCCACAAATTCTTAAAAAGGGAGCATGCGGTGACGAATTTTGTGCAAAATCAAAGATGCTCTGTCTTTTCTTTTATCTTATTTGTGCTTGCGTCTTTTCAGAACAAAAAGTTTCGTAATCTCCTAAAGTGTTGCACATTTGTCTTCAACTGCACAAAAATAATATTAGATTTTCTACTACTGGAGTACAATTTGATAAAAATGTGAATTCGAAAAGTCAGAAAAGATGAATATGACCAAAACATCTGGATAAGGAAAAACACAGCTACATTGTTGAACAAAAGAAAATAGACAAAACCAAGTAAACTTAAAAATAGGCACACGTTTAATAATGAACTTGGTGCAAATATAAAAGTAATGATTAGAACAATGTTTACTCCAGAAAAAAAGCTGCAAACACAATGATGAACAGGGGCCCAAGGGCCTATACGCCCTATACCATAGATTTAAAGAGGATGTGTGTACACATACTGGTTGTGCCATTGTGAGGTCTTAAGGGGGATTTACATGCAACGACATCGCTAACGAGATGTCGTTGGGGTCACGGAATTCGTGACGCACATCCGGCCTTGTTAGCGACGTTGTTGTGTTTGACACATACGAGCGACCGCTAACGATGCAAAATACTCACCAAATCGTTGATTGTTGACACGTCATCCATTTCCCAAATATCGTTGCTGGTGCTGGACGCAGGTTGTTCGTCGTTCCTGAGGCAGTACACATCGCTACGTGTGACACCCCAGGAACGTCGAACAACACCGTACCTGCGTTCTCCACCAACGAGGTGGGCTTGCATTGAGGAAGGTGGGGTTTACCATAAACCCGAAGAAGGGAAGGGATGCGCCATAGGGAAGGAGGAGGCCAGGTACCTGGGCTATGTTGTCGGTAGGGGCCTAATCAAGCCACAAGGGAATAAAGTTCAGGCGATCCAGAACTGGCCACGACCACTCACTAAAAAGCAGATTAGGGCATTTCTGGGAATCGTCGGATACTACCGCCGGTTTGTACCGAAGTTTGCTGTGAGGGCCGCTCTGCTGACTGATCTCCTCAGGGCTGTGAAGCCATCGGTGGCCAAGTGGACCTCTGAGGCGGAGGTGGTGTTCCAGGACTTGAAGTCTGCTCTGTGTCGGCAGCCAGTCCTGGTGGCACCTGACTTTACAAAGGAGTTTGTGCTTCAGACTGATGCTTTGGAGGTTGGGTTGGGAGCTGTGCTGTCGCAGGAAATAAATGGCGAGAAACATCCAGTGCTTTACCTGAGTAGGAAACTCTCCTCTTGTGAGAAAAACTATGCCATTGTGGAAAAGGAATGCCTGGCCATTAGGTGGGCAGTGGACTCTCTAAAATACTACCTGCTAGGCCGTAAATTCAGGATAGTGTCTGATCATGCGCCACTGACATGGTTGAGAAGTAGCCAGGGAAAGAATGCTAGGGTGACCAGGTGGTTTCTAGCCCTCCAAGACTTTGCCTTCCATGTAGAGCACAGGCCTGGGAAGTTACATGAGAAAGCAGATGCCCTGTCGCGGCTCCCCTGTTTAGTGGTTGATGGTGCCCATGCCCCCGGCTTTGGGCAGAGGGGGGGAATATGTGATGTGATCACTGGTGATGTGCACAAGGGGAGATATGTGTCGCTGCGACTACTGCAATCTGTGATGTGAACCCGGATGTAGTACTCCAGCACATTAGGTACTGAGAGGGTTAATTTGTAGTACCTGGGCCGGGTTTGTGTGGGCAGCTAAAGAGATGGGTGGGATAGCTGTTCACCATATCTCCACCTCGGGGTGTGGTCCCAGAGGTAAAAGCCAGGCCTATGGACACACTCATGGTCTTCTGTTTAGCTCTGTATTTTCCTGTGTTGGAGGCAGTAGTGCTGTCTTCTTGTCTATGGATTGTGACTGATGATAATAAACCAGGTGAAAATCGACACGTGAGGTGTTCCTGCATCCATCCCCTACTGCTACTGCTGAGAGAGTGGCTCTACCACTATATATATATATATATATATATATATATATATATATATACAGTGCCTACAAGTAGTATTCAACACCCTGCATATTTAGCAGGTTTGATAAGATGCAAATAAGTTAGAGCCTGCAAACTTCAAACAAGAGCAGGATTTATTAACAGATGCATAAATCTTACAAACCAACAAGTTATGTTGCTCAGTTAAATTTTAATAAATTTTGAACATAAAAGTGTGGGTCAATTATTATTCAACCCCTAGGTTTAATATTTTGTGGAATAACCCTTGTTTGCAATTACAGCTAATAATCGTCTTTTATAAGACCTGATCAGGCCGGCACAGGTCTCTGGAGTTATTTTGGCCCACTCCTCCATGCAGATCTTCTCCAAGTTATCTAGGTTCTTTGGGTGTCTCATGTGGACTTTAATCTTGAGCTCCTTCCACAAGTTTTCAATTGGGTTAAGGTCAGGAGACTGACTAGGCCACTGCAACACCTTGATTTTTTCCCTCTTGAACCAGGCCTTGGTTTTCTTGGCTGTGTGCTTTGGGTCGTTGTCTTGTTGGAAGATGAAATGACGACCCATCTTAAGATCCTTGATGGAGGAGCGGAGGTTCTTGGCCAAAATCTCCAGGTAGGCTGTGCTATCCATCTTCCCATGAATGCGGACCAGATAGCCAGGCCCCTTGGCTGAGAAACAGCCCCACAGCATGATGCTGCCACCACCATGCTTGACTGTAGGGATAGTATTCTTGGGGTCGTATGCAGTGCCATCCAGTCTCCAAACGTCACGTGTGTGGTTGGCACCAAAGATCTCGATCTTGGTCTCATCAGACCAGAGAACCTTGAACCAGTCTGTCTCAGAGTCCTCAAAGTGATCATGAGCAAACTGTAGACGAGCCTTGACATGACGCTTTGAAAGTAAAGGTACCTTACGGGCTCGTCTGGAACGGAGACCATTGCGGTGGAATACGTTACTTATGGTATTGACTGAAACCAATGCCCCCACTGCCATGAGATCTTCCCGGAGCTCCTTCCTTGTTGTCCTTGGGTTAGCCATGACTCTTCGGACAAGCCTGGCCTCGGCACGGGTGGAAACTTTCAAAGGCTGTCCAGGCCGTGGAAGGCTAACAGTAGTTCCATAAGCCTTCCACTTCTGGATGATGCTCCCAACAGTGGAGACAGGTAGGGCCAACTCCTTGGAAAAGGTTTTGTACCCCTTGCCAGCCTTGTGACCCTCCACGATCTTGTCTCTGATGGCCTTGGAATGCTCCTTTGTCTTTCCCATGTTGACCAAGTATGAGTGCTGTTCACAAGTTTGGGGAGGGTCTTAATTAGTCAGAAAAGGCTGAAAAAGAGATAATTAATCCAAACATGTGAAGCTCATTGTTCTTTGTGCCTGAAATACTTCTTAATACTTTAGGGGAACCAAACAGAATTCTGGTGGATTGAGGGGTTGAATAATAAATGACTCTCTGAATAAACTTTTCACAATTTAAAAAAAAAAAAAGAAAAAAGAAATAACATTCTTTTTTGCTGCAGTGCATTTCACACTTCCAGGCTGATCTACAGTCCAAATGTCACAATGCCAAGTTAATTCCGAATGTGTAAACCTACTAAATCTGCAGGGGGTTGAATATTACTTGTAGGCACTGTATATATATATATATATATGACATAGGTGACATCTATTTGATTTTCTGCTTGGGAGTATCATATTGTTTTATTCGCAATAGATATGTCCGATTTTGACATATTAAATATTTGCGGCAGGTTGAATGATTCTTTTTTTTTTTACTTGAATACATTGTAAAAAAAAAAAAAAGTCACTTTTAAAATTTAAGCAAATGACCATGCACTGCAAAGGAAACTGTGGTACGTTTATTAATTCCCAAAAAATTCAATCCAGTGCCCCATACGATCTGTACACCTCCAGCATGTTGCTGAATACACTCGTGATTATACCTGTATGTGCACTTATGTTGCTGCCAGCATCCCTCACTATCTCTATACTTCCAGCCCGTGTACTGAAGAAGGTCTAACCAACCGAATTGTCTTCATTTCATTTACTGGACTGAACTGTTATGAAATTAATAAACGTATTACAGTTCCCTTTGGAGTGCATGGTTATTTGCTTATGGTTACGGCTCTGGACCCTACCATTGCACCCATTAAATAAGTTAGATGTGCCATGTGCCTCTAAGGGGTACTTTGCACATTGCGACATCACTACTGCGAGATCGTCGGGGTCAAATCGAAAGTGACGCACATCCGGCGCCGGTAACGACGTCGCAACGCGTAAAGCCTAGATGCGCCGATAAACGATCACAAAAGTGTCGGAAATTGGTGATCTGTGTAGTGTCGGACATTTTCATAATGTCGCACCAATAGGAGATAAAATGTTGTTCCTCGTTCCTGCGGCAGCACACATCGCTGTGTGTGAAGCCGCAGGAGCGAGGAACATCTCCTTACCTAGGTCCAGCGGCTATGCGGAAGGAAGGAGGTGGGCAGGATGTTTACGTCCCGCTCATCTCCGCCCCTCCGCTTCTATTGGCCGCCTGCCGTGTGACGTCGCTGTGACGCCGCACGACCCGCCCCCTTAGGAAGGAGGCGGGTCGCCGGCCAGAGCGATGTCACAGGGCAGGTAAGAGAGTGTGAAGCTGCCATAGCGATAATGTTCGCTACGGCAGCTATCACAAGATATCACATGTGCAACGGGGGCAAGTACTATCGCTCTCGGCATCACTAGCATCGGCTAGAGATGTCACAGCGTGCAAAGTACCCATAAGACTTCTTAAAATTTAGACACCTTGTTTGTTTAACTCTAGAAGTCCCCGAAATTTCGAGCTCCATAGGGTTCCAATGGTAGAAATGTTAAATGACCCCTCTCTGGGACTTCTAGTGTTAAGAGAACATGCACATTTTTTGTTGGGTAATCAAATGCTTTCATTTACTTATTTACATATACTCCTTATTTTTGAGTTAGATGTTTCCAAGTAATTGATATTTTGTAGAAATAATTTGTAGAACTAATCCTTTTTACTCCAGTTAATTCCCTGAAAAGAAAATAGACAAGTAATATCAAAATGCTCAAATTGGAGAAACCCCTTAAAATAAGCAAAAATAGAAGGGGTATCTCCTCTTTTTTATAGCTTAGCGCTGTCATGGCACAGTTATAAGAGGACTCGCTCTTTGGCTCGCACTATGGTTGTGCTCTGCTACAAATTAAAGGCAACTTGAAATACAAAAAACAAGTAGAAAATAGCGGCACCTCACCATGGGAAAAAACCCTTTATTTTGTGAATAGAATTACACTGTTATAATTGTTGTGCTTGGGAGGACAAGAGGAGTGTACAGACGATGGCCGTTTCACATCATCAAAGGGTCTGCCTGTTGAAGCTCTTAACACAGCGCGAAACAGCCATTGTCTGGTACGCTCCTCTTGTTCTCCAAAGCACAGCAATTTTAAAGGTGTTATGCTATTCACAACATAGACAGTGTTTGTGCATGGTGAAGTTCTGTTATTTACTTCTTGTTTTTTTTTACATTTCTATTACCATGATCGGTTTTCTCAGCAATGAAGTCTGGTAATACATTTAATGTCATGAGGTGTATGTTTTGTTTACAGTCTATAAAGGGTTAAAGTGCATGAAAGCTAAAAACACCTTACTGGGAACATATTCACAAATGGAAAAATACTACTGAGCTTTGCAATGGTTTGTTTCAATAATTTCACGTTTTGCTCGGAGCTGATAAAGAATTATGTTGACCTGTAACGTGTTACTATGACAACAAAGCCTATTTTTTTGTTCCCTTGGTAGCTCAACGCACAATGTACACACAAGCTAGTATTTCCAATTCATATTTCTAAATAGTGTATAGATTGTTCTACAAGATATTACTAATCATGCAGTTTTGATTTGTTTATTTTTATTTGCACACTAAAGTTGTGGCTGATGGATGAATAAGATGTCTTAGGTTAAACTCACACATAATCAAGAAAAAAAGACAGTTTTCTTAATTTTTTTTGAAAATTGTTTTTTTTCTATCCTTCTCACAGTTGCTTAACCCGTAAGTGACAATTTTGACCTTAATGACCAAATCTCATTTTTCAAATCTAACTTGTCACTTTGTCGTAAGAACTCTGAAATTCTTAAAGGGGTATTCCCATCTCCAAGATCCTATCCCAATGTGTAGTAGGTGTAGAAGTAATAATAATAATAATTATATTAGCAAATACCTCCAGTTAGAAATGTAGTATAGTTCTCTTCATACAGCCAAGTATTTTACCTCATGTGCAGGCATTGCAGCTTAGGTATCCATGGTTATGACCACAGCAACTAACTAAATAACTGTGACAATATCAGGGCTGTAACCATGGATACCTAAGGTCCTGCAATGCCCTGAACATGAGGTAAGTGTAAGTGACATAGTGAATCAGGAAAACTATACTACCGTGTTTTTCCAAACATAATGCCTTCCCAAAAATAAGCCCTAGCAGGGATGTTAAGCATTTTTGGAGCAAGGTTTAAATATAAGCCCTACTGCAAAAATATGCCCTAGTCACAGTTCAATAATGAACTATCCAAGCAGCTAAAAAAGTATTCTTTAGAATACTACAAGACACTTGATTATAGAAAGTAGACAACCCGCAATCATTCTCACCAGACGCCGAGCGGGAAGACCTGTAGTGAGCACACACCCACACACATCAAATCTCAAGCCTACAGGCAATCAGATCACACACACAATCACCCATCAGATCACACACACAATCACCAATCAGATTGTACGCACACACATCCAGCGATACCGATTTCCTGAGACGCAATGTGGTGGAGTGCAAGGACCTGCGGCTGCAGATGGAATGCTTACAGGACTTGTGATGCATAACTCTCTCCCATCTTTGCCTGAGGCCAGAAGTATTCTGTAGCGCCGCATGTGGTGAGTGACTAGTCAGTGTGTGTGTGAGATCTGGTCGGTGATTGTGTGTGTGATCTGATGTGTATGTGTATGAGTGTGTGTGCGATCTGATGTATGTGCTTGTAGGCCAGAAGCAAGGGAGCACAGCGTGCAGCATACCTGCTGGGAACGCCATCCAAGATAACAGGGAGGACCTAGGAGCCACGCAGATGTCCAGGATCTGGAAAGTATGAGACTCCTGGGAAGCAGGGGTTTTGCCTTTTTGGGGTTGTAAACTTACCCCCAACCATGTTTCTCCAAGAATAAGACCTATTCCAAAAATAAGCCCTAGCTTTTTGGGGGCAAAAAAGTATAAGATAGTGTCTTATTTTTGCAAAAACACAATACATTTCTAATTTGAGGTATTTGCTAATATTCATATCATTTTTTTCACATGCTACAGTACAAATTGGGATATGATCTTGTAGATGGGAATACCCGTTTAACCCCTTAACGACCGCGGGCAGTAATATTACGTCCTAGCGGTCATAGTATTACTGCCCGCGGTCTGCCGCCGGCAGCATGCCGCGATCGGCGCACATCTCAGCTGATTTTCACAGCTGAGATGTGTGCCTGCTAGGCATGAGCAGAATCGTTATCTGCTCGTGCCGTTTAACCCCTTAAATGGCGCTGTCAATATGTGACAGCGCCATTATAATCGCGATCGCGGTAAACTTTTACTTACCGGAAGTCACGTGATGTGATCACGTGACTTCCGGTGGTTGTCATGGTAGCACAGGGTCATGTGAATTACTTTCAGTTTCACTTGGCCCGGAGCCGAGTGAAGGAGAAAGTGAGGCTATCTGCTGTTTACAGCTGTGTAGCTGTGATCAGCAGATAGGGCAGAGCAATTGGATTGATGATTGCTATAGCCCCCTATGGGAACTAGTAAAAAAAAAAAAAGTAAAAAAAAGTTTTAAAAAATTAAAAAAAAAACAAAACAACCTAAAAGTTCAAATCACCCCCGTTTCGCCCCATTGAAAATTAAAGGGTTAAAAAATTTAAAAATATACACACATTTGGTATCACCGCATTCAGAAACGCCTGATCTATCAAAATATAAGATCAATTAATCTGATCAGTAAACGGTGTAGCGGCAAAAAGATTCCAAACGCCAAAATGACGTTTTTTTGTCACCACAACTTCTGCACAAAATGCAATAACAGGCGATCAAAACGTAGCATGTGCGCAAAAATGGTACAGTTAAAAACGTCAGCTCGAGATGCAAAAAATAAGCTATCACTGAGCCATAGATCCCAAATAATGAGAACGCTACGAGTCACGGAATATGGCGTAAAACGTGCGCCACTTTTTTCAGACAAACTTCCGATTTTTTTCTAACTCCTTATATAAAAGTAAACCTATACAGGTTTGGTGTCAACGAACTTGCACTGACCTGAGGCATCACACCCACACATCAGTTTTATCATATCGGCAACACATTGAATAAAATATCTCAAAAACAATAGTGCTATCACACTTTTTTTGCAATTTTTCTGCATTTGGAATTTTTTTGCTGTTTTCCAGTACACTATATGGTAAAACGTATGGTTTAATTTAAAAGTACAGCTCATTCTGCAAAAAATGAGCCCTCATATGACCATATTGACGGAAAAATAAAAAAATTACATCTCTCAGAAGAAGAATGGCAAAAAAACAAAACCGGAAAGTGAAAAATCGGCCAGTTGTGAAGAGATTAAACATTTTCCAGTGATTCTGAGAATGTTTTTTTTTCATGACACATTGTACTTTATGTTAGATGTAGGTCAATAAGTGTTGCTTTTTTATGAAAATATCTGAAATTTGATGTAAATTTATACAAATCAACAATTTTTGACACTTTTTTTCCCACACAAAAATAGTTAATAAATATAATTTCCTATTAGTTAACTATACATCAGCATCATTTTTTAAATGTTCTTTTATTTTGTCAAAGTGTTAGAAGGGTTAAATTAATATAAAAAAAAATTAACAGCAATTAATTAATTAATTTTAAAGTGACTTTGAGTGCCCTATATAGTGGAAAATGGCCGAAGTTATACCATTTTAAAAACTGCACCCCTCACCTTATACCATACTACTGCTAGAAATATACATCAGCTGTCAGGTTCCCTTTATGGTAAAGTGGAATGAAAAAATGATTAGCTGCATTATCACAAGGGTTAATAGGAGAAACTGGATCCCAAAACGTATTTTCCTGAACATGGCAATATCTCATATATGGTCAAAAACTGCTGTTTGGACATATGACAAGGCTCAGAAGGTAAGACGCACTATTTGATTTTTGGAGATTAAATTTATCTGGAATAAGTTGTGAACACCATGTCACTTTTACAGAGCCTCTGTGGTATCAGAACAGCAGATACTCTCAAAACGGACCCCATTTTGGAAAATACGCCCCTCAAGGATTTCATCTAAGTGTGTTCTGACCATTTTATACTTTTAGATGCTTCACAGAACTTTATAACATTTGGACATGAAAATTAAAAGTATTTATTTTTCCTGAGAAATGTTGTTTTAGCCCAATTTTTAATTTTCACAAGAAGTAATGTGAGAAAATAGACTCCATAATTGTAATTGCAATTTCTCCCAAATACAGTAATACCCCATATATTGTCAAAAAACTAATGTTTAAGAAAATGGCAGGGATCAAAAGTGAAACAGCTTATTTTTTATTTTTGGAATGAAAATTTGGATGCCATGTTGCATTTGCAGAGCCCAAAAATGTGACCCAAACCAAACCCCACAATAAATCTATATATGTGTGGTAAGAATTGTTAACCCATACACTATATTACTATTGATTTTTACAAAATTGGGCAGTGGAAAAAAAACTGTTTTTCTGCTAAAATGTTATTTTAGTCTCTAGTAACAAATTCATACAAGGGATAATGGGAGACAATGGAAACCCCAATTTGTTATGCAATGTTTACCAAAAGTTGCCATATCCCATATTTAGTTGTTTGAGCACACAGTGGGGATACGAAGAGAAGGAGAACTATTTGACTTTTTGGAACCCAGATTTTGTTTGCGGGTGTTATTAGTGCGGCCCTACCACTGCCAGAACAACAAACCCTCCCACAAGTGACTGAGTTTTATACTTTATGTTGGTGGTAAGGATTAGTCAATAAGTGTTTCAGTTTTTTGTGAAAATATCAGCTACATTTGCCACATATGATTGTGTGATTATATGAACCATTGGAACCACAAGTCCTCTGGTTAGACTGTGAATGGTGGAGCAATACCATTACAAATAAAAAGGGGCCAATAGCAAGATGCCGCTGAAGAAATATATGGGGGTTTGTTATTACATCTTATCTACACA
Organism: Anomaloglossus baeobatrachus; assembly: GCF_048569485.1. Classification (NCBI taxonomy): domain Eukaryota; kingdom Metazoa; phylum Chordata; class Amphibia; order Anura; family Aromobatidae; genus Anomaloglossus; species Anomaloglossus baeobatrachus. The sequence continues at coordinate 388,856,041 of NC_134355.1, read as the reverse complement.
TGCTGACTGAATTGGGAGTCATCGTTAACAGACCATACTTAAGATACCTGTGTACATCAATGTCCATTATTACAGGTGGATGGGTCTACTATCTTGGCATCATTTGATGTGGTTTCCTTGTATACTTTTATTGACCATGACAGGGAATTGGAGGCTGAAGGTGTGGCTCTGGCAGGTTCTGACATGGCCCCGAGGGGTGCACAGTTTGTCCTGGTGCTGTTAGAGCTCATCCTCAGGAGGAATTTTTTTCTTTTTGGGGATGATTACTTCCTGCAGTGCCAGGGGTCAGCCATGGGGGTCCAATGTGGCCCCCACTTATGCAAACATCTATATGGCTGTCTTCGAGGACAAATATGTGTACTCCTCCTCTTATTGGGGCTCTGTGGGGGCCTGGTGGTGCTACATCGACGATGAGTTTGCTGTTGTGGTATGGCACCATTGAGGGTCTCCTTGCCTTCCAGGAGTACCTCAATGGTGTGTATGTGGAATTGAAGTTTACCCTGTCATGGTCAATTGAAAAGATTCAGTTTTTGGACACCTTGGTTTATAAGAATGGTCTAAGATTGGAAACAGACATCTTTACAAAAGTGACAGACAGAAATAGCATTTTACAGTTTAATAGCTGTCATCCACGTAAAATGGTGTAGTCACTCCCGTGGAGTCAGCTACTTAGGGTCAGAAGGGTTGTGTCTTCGGACGAGACTGTTGACTTAAGATTGAAGGAAATGTGTGAGAAATTCCTAGAACGGGGTTATCCGGAACATCAGTTAGAGAGTTTTAGAACTATGGCATTAGGATTAAGACGTACAGATCTATTACAGGGGAGATCATCTGATAATAGAAAAAAAAGAAGCCCATTTGTCTCTTCATATAGCCGCATGAGTGGACGCATAGCGGGGATTGTTAACAAAAACTGGCCTTTATTATCTAAGGGACAGCCTGAGATTAGTGAATTTAAAGTATTTCCGCTATTGTCTTATAGACGGGGTTCTAACCTCAAAGACATATTGGTGAAGTCGGATGTTGGATCCTTCAAGAGGAGTATTCAAACTACCTTGAGTCAGCCCCGTATGGGCAACTTCCCATGCCTAGGCTGTGCATGTTGCAACAATATGCTTAAGGGCCCCACTTTCTCTTGCCCACGTACGGGCAAGACGTACCGCATTGGTGGGAGATACACGTGCACCAGTACCTTTGTGGTGTACGTGGTCACCTGCCCATGTGGCTTGCTCTACGTGGGTGAGACAACGATGGAGGTCCAAGCAAGGATAAGCAAACACAAAAGTACTATCAGGACGGGTCTGGTGGAGTTGCCCATCCCTAAACATTTTAGGGATAGGGGACACTTGGTCAATCAACTAAGATTTCGTGTGATTGACTGTCTCCCATATTCCCGACGAAGCGGGGATAGGGTTAAACTATTGAAGTTGAAGGAATTATGGTGGATCTTTGAACTGGAGAGTTTATCCCCGAAAGGCCTTAATGTGGAATATGATCAAGGACTGTGCCTGGCTGACTAGAAGTCCTTACTGCCCATCCGTGTTTATTGATATTCGTTTTTAATGTTTTTAATATTCTGTAAAACAACTGATGGAATAAAGAATTGCATGTTTTTTCACCTGGAGGAACGCTGTCATCCTTACTATCAATGTCCATTATGTCATGTGACCCTGAAGCTTCCTAGTGATCCTGCGATATCAAGGGTGATGAAACGCATTGAGGCTGACATGGTCTGGAATTATGTTGCTGAGTTATGCTTTGCACTGCTAGCCAGCAACCTGGGTAATATTATACTAATCTAGGTGTTGAAAAGGCAACAAAAAGAGGGATAAAAATCTACTCCAAATATTCAGCAATTACTTACAGCAAATAGAGGGCAGCAGAAAGGCCAAGAAACAGGTGCAGGAGAAGCATATCACTCACACACTTCCAATTCATGGAAAGGGGCGATTGGTGGATGATAAAATTGCACACAAAAGGCTTGTATAGGGCACCGTTCACACATGTAGGTGTACAGTATCTGGTTAGCAGCCCATACTATTCAACTAAGTGGGCTGCCCAGTATTATTGAAGTGCACCATACAGCGATGGGGACTCCTTTATACAAGGCCTACATTTAGGGGCCTGGCTGCATCCTCTATAAAATGTTTTGTGCAAAAAATATATATAAAATATATATGAGGTATTAAATTCTATTATGGCCAGAATATGGTTGCCCACAACCCACGTCACGGGTCCTCATGCTTGTGGGTCCCTACTAGAGATGAGCGAACCGGCCATGGTTCGGCTCGAGTTCGGTTCGCCGAACGAAGGTCTCGTTCGAGTTCGCTTCGGCAAACCGCTTCGGTGAACCACTCGAACCGCATAGGAAACAATGGGAGGCAATCACAAACACATAAAAACACCTAGAAAACACCCTCAAAGGTGTCCAAAAGGTGACAAACAACTCAGAACACAACACAAACACATGGGAAAGTGACAAGAACAAATTCTCATGCAAAAACAAAACAGCTTGAAGAGGAAAAAGAGGACGAGACACAGATATAGGCATGGCATGCCCTTCTAAAATCATGCAAAATACCGCAAGGGTTACTCCAAGCGGAGTCTCCCTTTTTTCCAAAAATTGGGCCACACAGACACCCACCCCTTCAGTGGCAGCACTTGTGCTCCAGTTGTACACTTCACAGGTAGATTTGCATCAAGCACATTCAAAAATACGCCATCCTTAACTGTCCCCAGGATGACGCCGGGGTAGGTAGCAAAGTCTTTGCTGATCCCAGATCTGTTCATCTTGGATCATTTTTAGAAACAGTGTAAGTAAGGGTTACTCCAAGCGGAGTCTCCCTTTTTATCCAAAAATTGGGCCACACAGACACCCACCTCTTCAGTGGCAGCACTTGTGCCCCAGTTGTACACTTAACAGGTAGATTTGCATCAAGCACATTCAAAAATACACCATCCTTAACTGTCCCCAGGATGACACCGGGGTAGGTGGCAAAGTCTTTGCTGAACCATGACTTGTTCATCTTGGCTCCTTTTAAAAAACACATCATGCAAGGGTTACTCCAAGCGGAGTCTCCCTTTTTTCCAAAAATTGGGCCACACACACACCCACCCCTTCAGTGGCAGCACTTGTGCCCCAGTTGTACACTTCACATGTAGATTTTCATCAAGCACATTCAAAACTACGCCAAACTTAACCGTCCCCAGGATGACACCGGGGTAGGTAGCAAAGTCTTTGCTGATCCCAGATCTGTTCATCTTGGATCATTTTTAGAAACAGTGTAAGTAAGGGTTACTCCAAGCGGAGTCTCCATTTTTATCCAAAAATTGGGCCACACACACACCCACCCCTTCAGTGGCAGCACTTGTGCCCCAGTTGTACACTTCACAGGTAGATTTGCATCAAGCACAGTCAAAACTACGCCATACTTAACCGTCCCCAGGATGACACCGGGGTAGGTAGCAAAGTCTTTGCTGAACCATGACTTGTTCATCTTGGCTCCTTTTAAAAAACACATCATGCAAGGGTTACTCCAAGCGGAGTCTCCCTTTTTTCCAAAAATTGGGCCACACACACACCCACCCCTTCAGTGGCTGCACTTGTGCCCCAGTTGTACACTTCACAGGTAGATTTGCATCAAGCACATTCAAAAATACGCCATACTTAACCGTCCCCAGGATGACACCGGGGTAGGTAGCAAAGTCTTTGCTGAACCACGACTTGATCATCTTGGCTCCTTTTAAAAAACACATCATGCAAGGGTTACTCCAAGCGGAGTCTCCCTTTTTTCCAAAAATTGGGCCACACAGACACCCACCCCTCTAGTGGCAGCACTTGTGCCCCAGTTGTACACTTCACAGGTAGATTTGCATCAAGCACATTCAAAAATACGCCATACTTAACTGTCCCCAGGATGACATCGGGGTAGGTAGCTAAGTCTTTGCTGAACCATGACTTGTTCATCTTGGCTCCTTTTAAAAAACACAGTAAGCAAGGGTTACTCCAAGCGGAGTCTCCCTTTTTTTCAAAAATTGGGCCACACACACACCCACCCCTTCTGTGGCAGCACTTGTGTCCCAGTTGTACACTTCACAGGTAGATTTGCATCAAGCACATTCAAAATACACAAGCATTTACTCTCCCCAGGATGACACTGGGGTAGTTAATTCCTTGTGGATCCATGACTTGTTCATTTTGATGAACGTTAGTCTGTCCACATTGTCACTGGACAGACGCGTGCGCTTATTTGTCAGCACACACCCAGCAGCACTGAAGACACGTTCAGAGACAACGCTGGCAGCTGGACACGACAAAATCTCCAAGGAGTAAGTGGAGAGCTCTGGCCATTTTTCAAGAATTGAAGCCCAAAATGAGCAAGGCTCCATTTGCAAAGTCATGGTATCGATGTTCATTTGGAGATACTCCTGTATCATCCTCTCCAGCCTTTGACTATGTGTCAGACTTGTTGTCTCTGGTGGCCTTGCAAAGGATGGTCTACAAAAATTATGAAAAGATTCAATAAAATTGCTGTTAGCAGCACCAGATACGGTGCTGCTGGTACGGGTAGACTGTTGAAGATGACGAGGCCGTCCCATGTTTGTCAAGTTACAACTGGGAGAGTCACTCCCTGCACCACGGCTGTTTGGTGGAAAAGCCGAGCTAAGATCGAGTAACAGCTTCTGCTGATACTCCTGCATACGTGCGTCCCTTTCTATGGCTGGAATGATGTCACAAAATTTGGACTTGTACCGGGGATCTAACAGTGTGGCAAGCCAGTAGTCACCATCACTTCTAATTTTGACAATACGAGGGTCATGTTGGAGGTAGTGCAGCAAGAAGGCGCTCATGTGCCTTGCGCAGCCATGCAAACCAAGTCCATGCTCTGTTTGTGGCATAGAGGTGCTAACCGTTCTTTCTTCCTCTGACATCTCCCCCCAACCTCTTTCAACTGAAATTTGACCAAGGTCTCCCTCATCCGCTGAGTCTTCCCTGTCCATGGACAGTTCGTCCTCCATTTCTTCATGTTCTCCTGCACCTTCCTCAACATTTCGCCTGCTACCATGTGCCCTTGTTGATCCCTGTCCCCCATGGTCCCATGCCTGCCGCGTTGGTGATGATGAATGTCTGGACCTTGGTGATGTTGTTGTCTCTTGCGCATATGAATCCTCCTGTAGTTCCTCCCCTTCCTGTTGTCCCACCCCTGACTCTGAATAGTGTTTAGCGTGTGCTCCAGCATGTAAATGACTGGAATTGTCATGCTGATAATGGCATTGTCAGCGCTAAACATATTCGTCGCCATGTCGAAACTGTGCAGAAGGGTGCCTAATTCCTTGATCTGAGACCACTCCATCAGGGTGATCTGCCCCACCTCTGCATCTCGTTGGCCCAGGCTATACGTCATGACGTATTGCACCAGGGCTCGACGGTGCTGCCACAGTCGCTGTAACATGTGGAGAGTCGAATTCCAGCGTGTCGGCACATCGCATTTCAGCCGATGAACCGGCAGGCCAAAAGACTTCTGGAGTGATGCAAGTCGCTCAGCAGCGGTGGTTAAACGGTGGAAGTGAGCAGACAGTTTTCGTGCCCTGTTCAGAAGGCCATCTAGGCCGGGATAGTGTGTTAAAAATTGCTGGACAACAAGGTTCAACACGTGAGCCATACAAGGCACGTGTGTCACCTTGCCCAGGCGAAGGGCCGCACCCAGGTTTGCAGCATTGTCGCACACGGCCTTACCAGGCTGCAGGTTGAGTGGAGACAATCATTTATTAAACTCAGTCTCCAGAGCTGCCCACAACTCAGCCGCTGTGTGACTCTTTTTTCCATGGCATTTCAAGCTAAAGACCGCCTGATGCCGTTGTGCTCTGCTGCCAGCATAGTAATGAGGGGTGCGTGATTCCTTCTGCGCAGTTAGAATGCTGGTGGCCTGACCAGGCAGGCTTGGGGTGGAGGTGGAGGACCCAGACGAGGTGGAGGAGGCAGAAGCAGTGGCGGAACTTGGACAGACAGAGGATTGACACATAAGTTGTGGGGACGGCAAGACTTGTGCAGCAGACCCTTCACCATCTATCACCATAGTTACCCAGTGCCCAGTCAGCGACATGTAATGTCCCTGTCCATGCTTGTAAGGGAATCCAGCTCACCCTCGTCTGACCTCACCGCACCTCAGACACGGATCCGGCCCTGCCCTGGCAGCAGCAATGAGAAATGAAGAAAAGCGATCCAGCTGAGTGACCAGGTGATTTATTCAGTGCAATACAGACATGGCATAGTCGTGGTTCAACCAAGTATCGGTGGTGAAATGCACCCGTTCACACACAGAGTTTCTCAAGGAAGCGGTGATGTTGTGTGCGACATGCTGGTGTAGCGCAGGCACACCTTTCTTAGAGAAGTAGTGGCGACTGGGCATCTGGTACTGGGGCACAGTGACGACATAAGGTCTCTAAAATCCTGTGTGTCCATCAGGCGGAAAGTCAGCATTTCGGTAGCCAAGAGCTTACAGAGACCTCTTAGCTTTGTCATGGGTTGCAGGAAATGGCCTTTTATTTGTCCACATCTGAGAGACAGAGATCTGGCTGCTGTGTGTAGACGGTGGTGAGTAGGGTGTCCCTGAAAAAATGCAGGTTTGTGAGGAAAGTGCAGGCGTAGACATGATGTTGCCTTCATCCAACGTTGATGCTATCGATGTCTGAGATAGCTGTACACACGCACTTGTTTCCCCTTCCAAACCAACTGATGACCTACCAAGCAAACTGCCTGTTGCGGTTACAGTGGTAGAAGTTGTGCGTGGAAAACCAGGTGTGACAGCTGTCCCCACAGTCCTAGAAGATGAAGAGCGCGCGGATGCACTTGAAGGGGCAGGCGGTGGATGGTTCGCTCCGCTAGACTGCATTGCAGCACAGTGAGCTTCCCACTAAGACATATGATATTTATTCATGTGACGATTCATGGAAGAAGTTGTCAAACTCCTGAGGTTTTGCCCTCTACTAACAGAATCACGACAAATTTTACATATCACATGATTTGGGCGATCTTTTGCTATGTCAAAAAAGGTCCAGGCTAGGCAAGGCTTAGAGGGCATGCGACCTGCTGAGCCCCCCCGACTAGTGCTCAGAGGCAGAGTGGTTGCTGAGGATGCAGTTGTAGACGTGCTACCAGTACTACTCCTCTGTCCAGGAAGGCGCAAGGTAACTTCGTCGTCAGTAGCATCCTCCTCCACCGCCTCTGTTGACCTCCTCGAGTGCCTGACTGTGGGTTGACAGTAGGTGGGATCTAGAACTTCCTCATCAAGCGTTGTGTTTGCACTCCCCTCACCCTCAGACCGTGCCTCTTCCTGACGTGAACCAATATTTAAGTTGTCATCCCAATCTGGTATCTGCGTCTCATCGTCATCAGTATGTTCCTCATTGTCTATAACAACAGGTGTTACAGTTTGTGAATAAGGGTCAACATTATGCTCAGAAACTTGGTCCTCACGGCCTGAATCAGAGTCACAAAGGTTCTGGGCATCACTGCAGACCATTTCCTGGTCTGTACTCACTGTAGCTTGGGAGCAGACCTCTGATTCCCAGGCTATAGTGTGACTGAACAGCTCTGCAGAGTCAGCCATCTCAGTTCCACCATACTGTGCAGGGCTGATGGAGACTTCAGAGATGGGAGAAAGCAAGTGTGATTGGGATGACAACTCAGAGGACTTGGTGTTTTTTGGATGCGGTAGTTGAGGTGGCGGAGAGGGCACTTGTTGGACCACTTGAGATCCATTCAAGCATTTTCTTTTTTTGGCCATCATCTACTTTTGTTCCAGTTCTTCGTGTCTGTAAAAAAGGGAGCACATCGGATTGTCCACGGTAAGTAGTAAACATTAGTGATGAGCGAGTATGCTTGTCACTACTCGGAACTCGCACGAGTATCACTGTACTCGGGCTACTCGGCGGGTACCGAGTAATTTCGCGATACTCGTGCTGTACTCGTGGTCTTCATCCCTGCATGTTGGCGCTCTTTTGAGAGCCAGCCCTCATGCAGGGATTGGCTGGCAGACCACTGCAATGCCACAGCCCTGTTAGTTGTGGAATTGCAGTGATTGGCCGGCCCGCACAGCGTGACCGAGCCTTTATACCGGCGGATGCGCTGTGCTCTGCACACAGCCATCTCATATTCCCTGCTTTCCCCGCCCACAGGCGCCTACGATTGGTTGCAGTGAGACACGCCCCCACGCTGAGTGACAGGTGTCTCACTGCACCCAATCACAGCAGCCGGTGGGCGTGTCTATACTGTGCAGTAAAATAAACAAATAAATAATTAAAAAAAACGGCGTGCGGTCCCCTCAATTTTAATACCAGCCAGATAAAGCCATACAGCTGAAGGCTGGTATTCTCAGGATGGGGAGCCCCACGTTATGGGGAGCCCCCCAGCCTAACAATATCAGTCAGCAGCCGCCCAGAATTGCCGCATACATTAGATGCGACAGTTCTGGGACTGTATCCGGCTCTTCACGATTTACCCTAGTGCGTTGGCAAATCGGGGTAATAAGGAGTTAATGGCAGCCCATAGCTGCCACTAAATCCTAGATTAATCATGTCAGGCGTCTCCCCGAGATACCTTCCATGATTAATCTGTAAATTACAGTAAATAAACACACACACCCGAAAAATCCTTTATTAGAAATAAAAAACAATGACAAAGTCCCTCATCACCAACAAAGCCGACAAAGCCCTCCATGTCCGGCGTAATCCACGGACCTCCAGCGTCGCTTCCAGCTCTGCTGCATGCGGGTGACAGGAGCTGCAGAATACACCGCCGCTCCTGTCAGCTTCACACAGCAACTGAGGTGAGTAGCGCGATCAGCTGCTGTCAGTCAGGTAACTCACGGCCACCGCTGGATCCAGCGGTGGCCGCGATTAACCTCAGTGACAGCTCAGCTGATCACGATACTCACCTCAGTTGCTGCATGGAGCTGACTGGTGCGGCGGTGAGTAGCGCGATCAGCTGAGCTGTCACTGAGGTTTCCCGCGGCCACCGCTGCATCCACCGCTGGATCCAGGTAACCTCAGTGACAGCTCAGCTGATCGCGCGGCTGTCTTCAGTTGCTGTGTGAAGCTGACAGGAGCGGCTGTGTATTCTGCAGCTCCTGTCACCTTCATGCTGCACAGCTAGATGCGACACTGGAGGACTGTGGATTACGCCGGACATGGAGGGTTTGTCGGGGTTAATAAATTGGTGATGAGGGACTTTGTTAGTGTTTTTTATTTCTAATAAAGGATTTTTCGTCTGTGTGTGTTTTTTAACTGTAATTTACAGATTAATCATGGATTAATATAGGATTTAGTGGAAGCTATGGGCTGCCATTAACTCCTTATTACCCCGATTTGCCAACGCACTAGGGTAAATCGGGAAGAGCTGGGTACAGTCCCAGAACTGTCGCATCTAATGTATGCGGCAATTCTGGGCGGCTGCTGACTGATATTGTTAGGCTGGGGGGCTCCCCATAACGTGGAGCTCCCCATCCTGAGAATACCAGCCTTCAGCCGTATGGCTTTATCTGGCTGGTATTAAAATTGGGGGGACCGCACGCCGTTTTTTTTAATTATTTAATTATTTATTTCACTGCACAGTATACACACACCCACCGGCTGCTGTGTTTGGGTGCAGTGAGACACCTGTCACTCAGCGTGGGGGCGTGTCTCACTGCACTGCATAGGCGCCGAAAAGCAGGAAAGCAGGGAATACGAAATTGATTAATGAGCGGCCGGCTTTTTCAAAAGAGGAAAAGCCGCCGGAGTTTAGTGAACAGCTGTGCAGCGCCGCGGCAGTGATCGGGGAACGGTAAGTATGAGAGAGGGGGGAGACTGACCGACAGACTGTGAGAGGGGGACAGACAAGACAGAGAGAGACAGACAGAGCGAGACCGACCAACGGGAGATAGAATGAAAAAAAAAATGACCGACATCGCTAGTAAAAAGCACAAAACGTGCGTTTTGGACATCAGAGTGCCACACAATGTTTTTACGTAAAATCTTTCATGTAATAATCTCAAAAAGTAACATACACCAGCTCTATCTCACTATTGGGTATGTGCCCTTAACATTTCCGCCATGAAAATTCATTTTGGTTTCATTTTGGAAGGTTTTCTGGTGAGTCCGTAAAAATGGCGTAAAACTCGGACAAAATTGTTCACAGCTGTGACTTTTGAGTGATAAATGCTTCAAGGGGTCTTCCCCATGCTGTTGCATGTCATTTGAGCACTCTTCTGAGACTTTTGTGACATTTTTAGGGTTTCTACATGCTGCCGGGGGTCATTTCAGAAAAATACTCGGGTCTCCCATAGGATAACATTGGGCTCGGTGCTCGGGCCGAGTACACGAGTATCTTGGGATGCTCGGCCCGAGCCTCAAGCACCCGAGCTTTTTGGTACTCGCTCATCACTAGTAAACATCTTACTTTTGCTGAAAGATGGTCTATCTTCAGCAGATGTTAATGGAGCTTTGCCACCTTCCCCACGGACAAACCCTTTTTTTCCTTTTCCAACACGCCTCTTCCCCTTTCCACCAGCATCTGTCATTTTGCAACTCATTTTGATTGCGACAAGATTGTGCACTTAAAATGTGGTAGTAAAAATATAGAGGTGGTGTAGATTGCAGCGGTGGTCTATCTTTATTAACAGCAGAATAAACAACAATAACTATCCCTGACAATGCAACTACGGCCCTTAAACTGGCAGCATAGTTTGCTATTAGAATGGCTTAGTAACAATGCGTTTCAGTGTGCAATGCAGAGGTGCTGCAAATAGATTTGCACTGGTGGGACACTAATGGAAGTCCAACAGCCACTTTTAGGATGCCACTAAGTTTCCTCAGTGTTTGCTAGTATAATGGCTTAGTAACAATGAGCTTGAGTGTGCAATGCAGAGGTGCTGCAAATAGATTTGCACTAGTGGGACACTAATGGAAGTCCAACAGCCACTTTTAGGATGCCACTAAGTTTCCTCAGTGTTTGCTAGTATAATGGCTTAGTAACAAAGAGTTTGAGTGTGCAATGCAGAGGTGCTGCAAATAGATTTGCACTAGTGGGACACTAATGGAAGTCCAATAGCCACTTTTAGGATGCCACTAAGTTTCCTCAGTGTTTGAAAGTATAATGGCTTTATAACAATGAGCTTGAGTGTGCAATGCAGAGGTGCTGCAAATAGATTTGCACTAGTGGGACACTAATGGAAGTCCAACAGCCACTTTTAGGATGCCACTAAGTTTCCTCAGTGTTTGCTAGTATAATGGCTTAGTAAAAATGAGTTTGAGTGTGCAATGCAGTGGTGCTGCAAATAGCTTTGCACCAGTGGGACACTAATGGAAGTCCAACAGCCACTTTTAGGATGACACTAAGTTTACTCAGTGTTTGCTAGTCTAATGGCTTAGTAACAATGAGCTTGAGTGTGCAATGCAGAGGTGCTGCAAATAGATTTGTACTAGTGGGACACGAATGGAAGTTCAACAGCCACTTTTAGGATGCTACTAAGTTTCCTCAGTGTTTGCTAGTATAATGGCTTAGTAAAAATGAGTTTGAGTGTGCAATGCAGTGGTGCTGCAAATAGCTTGGCACCAGTGGGGCACAAATGTAGTACAACAGCCACTTTTAGGATGCCACTAAGTTTCCTCAATGTTTGCTAGTATAATGGCTTAGTAACAATGAGCTTGAGTGTGCAAAGGGCAGGAGGGTACAGTGGCAGCGTTGTGGGTCTTTGTAGAGGAAAGGAAGCCTCACTTTATATCCCTCCTAATGGGGAAATGCAGCGAGGAACTCCCTGACCTTAGATACACAGATGTTCTTATCTGTAGCTGTTAAAATCTCTTTCCACAGACCTGACTGTCACCTATGGCTCTGAGCCTGCTGTTATTAGCCGTTACAAGGGCTAAAAGAAACTTCTATCCCTATTCTGTATAGCGCTGTGTGTAGAGCATACACAGCAGTATCGGAGACAGGAGCTACGCCAGCGGTGACTGACACCCAGACGCAGAAGGCAGATAATGGCGTCCTGACGGGCAGATACCCGTTTTTATAATGCAGGGACATGTGACATGGACATCCTATCACACATGCCGTTGCTTCTCTTGCTAAAAGTCCACTTAGCTGTGTGTGTGTCTGGGATTGGCTGACATACTGGTGACTCGCCCACCCCAGGGCTATGGGACACCCGGTGCCGGGCCGGACTAGTCCGGGGGTAGTCAGTGGTGGCTGGGCCCGACTCCGTGGCCCTAGTGGGTGTCAGTTAAATATGGCTGATGAATAAAGTTTGTGTTCGTGACGCCACCTGTGGTATGCGGCTATTAAGCCGCCGTTGCTGTGTGAGGCCTCCGGGGTGATGAAGTGGCAGCAATGGTGGTACTGCTCCCCACAGGTGGAGCGGTGCCCCGGGGCACAGTTGGTGCTCGTGAGAGTCTATGGTGTAGTGGAAATCTAAGCAGACGGAATAACAGAGGCGTCACCAAGGGTGCAGTTTCAAGTTGTATACTCACTAGTGATGAGCGAGTACTAAAAAGCTCGGGTGCTCGAAGCTCGGGCCGAGCCTCCCAAGATACTCGTGTACTCGGCCCGAGAAACGAGCCCAATGTTATCCTATGGGAGACCCGAGTATTTTTGTGAAATGACCCCCCGGCAGCATGTAGAAACCCTAAAAATGTCACAAAAGTCTCAGAAGAGTGCTCAAATGACATGGCAACAGCATGGGGAAGACCCCTTGAAGCATTTATCACTCAAAAGTCACAGCTGTGAACAATTTTGTCCGCGTTTCACGCCATTTTTACGGACTCACCAGAAAACCTTCCAAAATGACCCCAAAATGATTTTTCATGGCAGAAATGTTAAGGGCACATACCCAATAGTGAGATAGAGCTGGTGTATGTTACTTTTTGAGATTAATACATGAAAGATTTTACGTGAAAACATTGTGTGGCACTCCGATGTCCCTGAGAAGAGACGTACATGAAGGCCTCTTGAGTCTAATGTGCCCATTTTGAGGAAGTGAGTCTTTGTAGTATTTTCCTTTGCCAGGGCAGTCCAAAATTGTGAGGTTCACCAATGCCCCTGCATACAGACGTGCATGAGGGCCTGTAAACCTGAAGTGCCCATTGTAAGGAAGTGGGTCTATTGTAGTATAGCCCTTAGGCAGGGCAGCCAAAAATTGGGAGGCTCCACATTGTCCCTGGATAGAGACGTGCATGATGGCCTGTAAACCTGAAGTGCCCATTGTCAGGAAGTGGGTGTATTATAGTATAGCCCTTAGGCAGGGCAGCCAAAAATTGGGAGGCTCCACATTGTCCCTGGATAGAGACGTGCATGATGGCCTGTAAACCTGAAGTGCCCATTGGAAGGAAGTGGGTCTATTGTAGTATAGCCCTTAGGCAGGGCAGCCAAAAATTGGGAGGCTCCACGTTGTCCCTGGATAGAGACGTGCATGAGGGCCTGTAAACCTGAAGTGCCCATTGGAAGGAAGTGGGTCTATTGTAGTATAGCCCTTAGGCAGGGCAGCCAAAAATTGGGAGGCTCCACGTTGTCCCTGGATAGAGACGTGCATGAGGGCCTGTAAACCTGAAGTGCCCATTGTCAGGAAGTGGGTGTATTATAGTATAGCCCTTAGGCAGGGCAGCCAAAAATTGGGAGGCTCCACATTGTCCCTGGATAGAGACGTGCATGATGGCCTGTAAACCTGAAGTGCCCATTGTAAGGAAGTGGGTCTATTGTAGTATAGCCCTTAGGCAGGGCAGCCAAAAATTGGGAGGCTCCACGTTGTCCCTGGATAGAGACGTGCATGAGGGCCTGTAAACCTGAAGTGCCCATTGGAAGGAAGTGGGTCTATTGTAGTATAGCCCTTAGGCAGGGCAGCCAAAAATTGGGAGGCTCCACGTTGTCCCTGGATAGAGACCTGTTAGGTTCTTAGTGCCTCCGTGCTTGCATTTAAAAACCGCACGTGTGTGCCTGTTGGTGGCAGCTTTCCGCTGCATTTGTGTGAGTTTTGCAAAAACTTGGATATAACGCACAAGTCTAGTGAATACACATCAGCACAGCATTGCAAAATGCGCAAGGGCGTTGTCAACGAACAAGGAAGTGGACGTGATGGTGGTGCAGGCAGAGACCGAGGTTGTGTGCAAGCTCTAATTTCGCCACAACAAAGGGCCACATCTAGTCGCTCGCACGTCCTGTCCCAAATTCTTGGGGACCGCAGCAGTACACCGCTCTTGAACCAAGACCAGTGTCAACAGGTTGTTAGTTGGATATCGGATAATGCTTCCAGTCAGATTGGCACCACCACAAACACTCTGTCTTCCACACGGTCAAGTGTCAGTAGCCGTGATACTGCACCGCACATTTCAGAACCTGATCCTCCTTCCTACCACCAGGCCGAGTACACGTCCACGGACATTACTGATCCCACACTTGGACACTCGGAAGAGCTGTTCGTTCACGTTTCCATTCACAAATTCTGGCCTCTCGCCAGCTCCTGTTGAAGTGGGCCATGACGAGATTGTATGTACAGATTCCCAAATATTTGAGCAGCCACGTTCTCACGAAGTTGGCAACGTGTCTCAACAAGGGGTGGACGATGATGAGACACAATTGTCAGGAAGTCAGGAGGAGGAGCAGGGTGCGGAAGAGGAAGACGACGTGGTGGATGATCCAGTAACTGACCCAACTTGGCAGGAGGATATGCAGAGCGAGGACAGCAGTGCACAGGGGGAGGGAGGCGTAGCATCCCAACAGGCAGTAAGAAGCAGAGTGGTGGCCCCAGGCAGACGTCAGGCAACTGTTCCCCGGAACAACACGACACAAGGTGCCTGTACAAATGTTAGGTCTTCCCGAGTCTGGCTGTAATACTATTGTATGTATTGAGGATTTCGATTGCGTTAGGGCAATGACAACCAGAGACGAGTTCTTGGTGCAAGACGTTTATAATATGCAACCAGCAAATATGTACATAAACGGAACAAAAACACAGTAGAACATAAATACAGGAAATACCTTCCAGGGACGGAGCGAAAGGGAATTCCCGGGACCGCGCACCGGACTCCCCCAGGGAGACCACCAAGAGCGAACCTGGCAATCACCCTAGAAGCCCTAAATGCGCAGCAGCCGGGACACAAAAGGGCAATAGGTAAGTCCAAAAATGTCCGTACGTGATGTGAGTCCAGAGTGGTATTAAACGGAAGGAACCGGGCGGAAGTGCCGACCAAAGACGGCAAACGGAGTCCGGGCACAGCTAGATGATACCAGATGAAGTCCAGAGTCGGTGTCGGTTGTTTTCCAAGAGGATCCGAATAACAATCAGGAACCAAAAGCAGCAGGGCAGGAGCACACAGGAAGCAGTATACTCAGGCACTGGACTAAGCTTTAGGGGCGGCTTTTAAACAGATGGACAGGAAGTAGGGCAACAGAACAGAAAACTCCATGTTAACAAAGGGCAAGCTCTTTCAAAAGAAAACTGGAAAACCCGGAACTCTGACACTGGCAGTTTTTTAAGTTGGCTCCAGATGATTCTAAAAAGGCCATTTGCAACACCTGCCATGCCAGCATCAGCAGGGGTACCAAAACTAGCAGCCTGACCACCACCAGCATGATCAGGCACATGTCAGCCAAGCACCCGACTTTGTGGGAAGTACAACAGAGTCGAGGAGCAGTGCATGCTGATGTCACTGCTACGTCTTCGCTGGTTGTGCATGCGAGCCAATCCCCTGTCCATGCTGCCTGCGAACAAGCCTCCTCCACTCCTGCACCTGCAGTTGCCTACGCAGAAAGAACACCATCATCAAGCACGTCCTTGTCCCAGCGCAGCGTTCAGTTATCCATTCAGCAAACCTTTGAACGCAGGCGCAAATACACTGCCAACACCCCACATGCCACAGTTCTAAATGCTAACATTTCGCGACTGCTTGCGCTGGAAATGTTGCCTTTTAGGCTGGTTGAGACAGAAGCATTCCGCGACCTGATGGTGGCAGCTGTCCCACGTTACTCGGTCCACAGCCGCCACTATTTCTCCCGGTGTGCTGTCCCCGCATTGCATAACCACGTGTCACAAAACATCACACGTGCCCTGAACAACGCTGTTTCAGCCAAAGTCCACCTAACCACAGACACGTGGACAAGTGCATGTGGGCAAGGCCGCTACATCTCGTTGACGTCACACTGGGTTAATATTGTGCAAGCTGGGACCCAGTCTGAGCGAGGGACGGAACACGTCCTTCACACACCAAGTTTTGCAGGCCCTACCTCAGTCAGGGTTTCACACACACTCTACAGCTCCGGAATGTCATGCTCCTCAGCCTCCTCCTCCTCCTGCGCATCCTGATCCACTTTACCCTCCACACCAGTCCCAAGCTGGAAGTGTCGCGGGCGGAGGAGGGGACGGTGCGCTCTCCCACTGCTCGGGTCCGTCTGACGCTGCTCTACGGCTGCTGCTGCTCGTTGGCTCGAGCGATGGCCGGATCCCGGGGACTCGAGCGGCGCTACTCGCCCGTGAGTGAAAAGGGGTGGTTTGGGTTTTGGGGATATTGTCCGTGACGCCACCCACGGTTGTGGTGATTGTGTGGACACCACCGCTGCTCTGGACGGGGATCCCGGGAGCCTGTGACAGGGAGCAGCTTTGTTGTTATTTCTCCCCTCCGTGGGTAGGGGGGTTGGTTGTCCCGGGGCCTGGTGATGGGGTAGAGATGGATGACAGGCGGGTTGCGGGGCCTGATGAGGTGCAGGGTCGCAGGGGCAGCGCTGTGCCGCACGGCACGGAGGTACTCACTCAGCCCAATGATGATGACACAGTTCACGGTAAAACAAGTGGCTGGATGGACGGGTCACTCGGACGGCTGCGGTTGTTCCTCCCTGCAGGTTAGTGATGACTGTCTCTCCCTGCACCTAAGTTAAGTGTTGGTAGTGATGGTTTCCCAACGGTAACCCGCTCCCCGACCTGGATATGGGCCGGAGGAGCCCCTTTTGCCCACAGGCGCTGGCCCTGGTTGACGGTTGCCCTTGGCGGTGGCGGTGTCTCCCCTTCACGGTTGTACGGTTGCCTTCTATCTGGACTTGGCTGTTTGGAAACCCTGAGGTTCCCTTCACTAACGGATTTGGCAAATTCACGGCGACACCAAGCCTTGCCGGGATCCGAAAGTCCTCTGCCAATGGTGCTGGCTTCTCTTTGTATACCGGTCCGGTACGGCCGGGTCACCACCCGTCCACGGTCCTTACGGCAGACTCCAATCGGCCTCCACTGCAGACGGTCACCACATCCTGCCAACCTTGCTGTCCTGTCCGGGCCACACACCCGGACCAACTTCAGGCTCTTTGCTGTCACTTTTCTCCTCTCTACTACTTTCCTCCTTCCACTTCCTTAGCTTAACTCTCACTGCCTGTGTTTTCCCTCCTCCTCGGTGGGTGGAGACCAACCGCCTGGCTCCACACCCTGGTGTGGACAACAGCCCCTGGGTAAGGCAACAAGGATTTTGTGTTTTGACTATGATATGCCTGCAGGGAGTGTGGGGTGTTTAAGTGTTGTGCTCTGTGGCCCCTGGCTTGTCCAGGGCGACACAGAAGCACTGCAGCACTGCCTCGGCGAAGCAGCAACAGGCAGTGCTGAAGCTAATCTGCATAGGTGACAAAACCCACAATGCAAAAGAGGTGTGGACAGCTCTGAAACAGCAGGCAGATCACTGGCTCACAACTCTGAACCTAAAGCCAGGAAAGGTCGTGTGTGACAATGGCCGGAACCTGGTGGCGGCTTTGAGGCGAGGCCAGCTGACACATGTTCCATGCGTGGCCCATGTGCTCAACCTCGTGGTTCAGCGGTTTCTAAAGTCATACTCAGAGCTGTCTGATCTGCTGGTAAAAGTTCGCCGCCTGTCTGCACATTTTCGAAAGTCACCTACTGCTTCAGCCGGCCTTGCCGGCTTAAGACGCCGTTTGCATCTTCCGGCACACAGACTGGTGTGTGATGTCCCCACGCGTTGGAATTCAACTCTGCACAAGTTGGTCAGGATATGTGAGCAGAAGAGGGCAGTTGTTGAGTACCTGCATCACCTAAGCCGTCGGGAAATGGGTCAAACTCCACACATAACACCTGAGGAGTGGAGATGGATGTCCGACCTATGCACCATCCGCCAAAACTTTGAGGACTCCACCAAGATGGTGAGCGGCGATGACGACATTATTAGCGTCACCATACCGCTTCTCTGCCTTCTAAAATGGTCTCTGCTCAAAAAACAACCATGATGCATTGCAGGCGGAGCGCGATGAGTTTGAGCAAGAAACAGTAGTGGGTGTGGGTGATGATAACACACAGCCCAGCCTCGTCTCATCACAACGTGCAGTGGAGGACTATGACGAGGAGGAGGATGAAGACATGGAGCAACTCTCTGGCCAAATTGAGGATATGACATGCAGTCATATCCTCGGTTCAGCGTGGCTGGCCAGAGGACAGGGTAGATGATGAGGAGGAGGAGGAGGAGGACAGCATGTTCAGTCATCGTGTTGGTCAGGATACTGAAGTGATGGCTGTTAAGAGTCTGGCACACATGGCTGACTTTATGGTAAGCTGCCTGTCTCGTGACCCTCGCGTTAAGAACATCTTGGCCGACAATCATTACTGGTTGGTAACACTGTTAGACCCACGCTAAAAGGAGAACTTTATGTCTCTTATTCCCGAGGCGGAGAGGTCAGGCAAAATGCAGCAGTTCCAGAAGGCCATAGTCACGGAAGTAGGCAAAGCATTCCCCTCACAAAACGCTAGCGGCATAGGTCAGGAATCAGTGGACAACCAAGGCGTACAGCCGAGAGGGGCACAAGTCCAATCCGCCAGAGGTAGGGGAACAGTCTTTAAGATGTGGGACAGTTTTCTCAGCCCCTCACATTCCACAGCCCCTGAGGTGAGGGGTAGTGCCACAAGAAATCCTAAGTTTGGCCAGATGCTCAAGGAGTACCTTGCAGATCAAACAACTGTACTCCGACATTCCTCTGTGCCTTACAATTAATGTGTATCCAAGCTGGACACGTGGCATGAATTGGCTCTCTACGCCTTGGAAGTCCTGGCCTGCCCTGCCGCTAGCGTTTTGTCAGAGCGTGTTTTTAGTGCCGCAGGTGGAATCATTACAGATAAACGCACCCGCCTGTCAACTGTAAATGCTGACAGGCTGACTCTGATCAAGATGAACAAGGGTTGGATTTGGCCAGACTTCACCACACACACCAACAGCAAATTACAGCGGAATTTAAAGTTTGTAACGGGAATTTGCCATGTACCTCCACTCACCCATGGTAACACACTTCTGGACTTTGGCTAATCGCTGGACTGCTCCTCCTTCTCCTCATGCGCCATCATGGTGACCGTTACAATAGTTAAGCCGTTGTTTCAGGTATACCCCCAGTGGTAAATTTTTTCGCCCATTCTTTCTGAATGGGCATTACAACGACAGGAGACCCGCTCCTTTGCAATGGGAACAATGTTTTGAGGCCCTCATGCACATCTCTATCCAGGGACAATGTGGAGCCTCCAAATTTTTGGCTGCCCTGCCTAAGGGCTATACTACAATAGACCCACTTCCTTACAATGGGCACTTCATGTTTACAGGCCATCATGCACGTCTCTATCCAGGGACAATATGGAGCCTGACGCTGCCACCGACTGCCACACACATGCTGTTTTTAAATGCAAGCACGGACGCAATAAGAACCTAACTGTTTTTTAGGAGCGACAATTACTGAGAAGTCTGACACTATCAGACACTGCTGACTGACGTGTATTATACACTAGACTTGTGCGTTATATAATAGTTTGTGCAAAACGCGCACCTGTACGCTGCCACCGACAGACACACACGTGCTGTTTTTAAATGCAAGCACGGACGCAATAAGAACCTAACTGGTTTTTAGGAGCGACAATTACTGAGAAGTCTGACACTATCAGACACTGCTGACTGACGTGTATTATACACTAGACTTGTGCGTTATATAATAGTTTGTGCAAAACGCGCACCTGTACGCTGCCACCGACAGACACACACGTGCTGTTTTTAAATGCAAGCACGGACGCAATAAGAACCTAACTGGTTTTTAGGAGCGACAATTACTGAGAAGTCTGACACTATCAGACACTGCTGACTGACGTGTATTATACACTAGACTTGTGCGTTATATAATAGTTTGTGCAAAACGCGCACCTGTATGCTGCCACCGACAGACACACACGTGCTGTTTTTAAATGCAAGCACGGACGCAATAAGAACCTAACTGGTTTTTAGGAGCGACAATTACTGAGAAGTCTGACACTATCAGACACTGCTGACTGACGTGTATTATACACTAGACTTGTGCGTTATATAATAGTTTGTGCAAAACGCGCACCTGTACGCTGCCACCGACAGACACACACGTGCTGTTTTTAAATGCAAGCACGGACGCAATAAGAACCTAACTGGTTTTTAGGAGCGACAATTACTGAGAAGTCTGACACTATCAGACACTGCTGACTGACGTGTATTATACACTAGACTTGTGCGTTATATAATAGTTTGTGCAAAACGCGCACCTGTACCCTGCCACCGACTGCCACACACGTACTGTTTTTAAATGCAAGCACGGACGCAATAAGAACCTAACTGGTTTTTAGGAGCGACAATTACTGAGAAGTCTGACACTATCTGGACTGTTTTAGACTGTGTACACCAGCCCCAGATATGATGAAGGCTGGTATACGGTCACCACTAGGAATGGCTATATACCCTGCCTGCCTGCCTGCCTGCCTGTATACTGCTACAATAGTCCTGACAAGGACTCTTCTGGTCACTAGCCTGTATTCCGACCTGGCTATACCCTGCCTGTATATAGCAACAATAGTCCTGAGAAGGACTCTGCTACTGTACTCCGACCTGGCTATACCCTGCCTGCCTGTATACAACTAGAATAGTCCTGAGAAGGACTTTTGGTCACACTGTTTGCAGCCCTGCAACTGAAAAAGCTATAAAGGGCCGCAAAGCTTTCCCTGAATCAGCGACACTCTCCCTGCACTGACTGTCTGGATAGCTGTGAGCAGAGCACAGCGCGCCGGCCGGTATAAAGGCTCGGTCACGCTGTGCAGGCCGGCCAATCACTGCAATTCCACAACTAACAGGGCTGTGGCATTGCAGTGGTCTGCCAGCCAATCCCTGCATGAGGGCTGGCTCTCAAAAGAGCGCCAACATGCAGAAATGAAGACCACGAGTACAGCACGAGTATCGCGAGATTACTCGGTCCCCGCCGAGCAGCCCGAGTACAGCGATACTCGTGCGAGTACCGAGTAGTTACAAGCATGCTCGCTCATCACTAATACTCACACATCCTGGTATGCGCACACTGGTGCCCTTAGACGACTGGAACCCACTGTCAGGGACCTCCGCCGTTTCTGGGTGATTCCTGGAGTGAAAACCGGTACCCTTCTCTCTAAGGTGTCTCTGTCTTCAGCTGTCTTCCTAAGCCTAGCTCTTTTAGGATGAACCTGCTCGGCCTCCACTACAGCCTCCAGGCTGGGGGGTCACCTGTCGGATGATTGTCCCCTTTCTAGAGGTTCTGCGGTGGGCTGTGGCACGGGGAGTTTACAACTTTCCCTGGGCCTCGGTTTTTACTGTTTGGAGATGATTTTGCACTCCTCCGGTTTCTAGGGACCGTCCCCTGTTGCAGCTTGATCCCTCCACCAATGTTCCTGTGGAACAGGCCACCACAGCTCAACAGCTATCCGTGGCCCTGGAATCCCTTCTTCTCTCTGCTTGGTGTCACCTGGACCCTCTGAGTCCCAGGATCTTCACCAGGAAGCATCTCTTTCTTCTTCTTAGCTCCTGACTGACTAGAGCTGTCTTTCCTTCTCTCTTTCTCGTCTGCCTCCTGCAGACCTCCTCCTCCTTCCCCACTCTCTCTCAGACTACTCAAACTTGACCTTCCTTTCTCTGACTGCTCTCTGATGGCTCCTCCCACCTCCCCAGTTGCTAAGCTGTACCCTATAGGAGCAGGGATGGGTCTTACGGCCCCTCCCAGCATGCAGCATGGGAGGGTTACTGCCACTGTCCCTGGTCCCAGTGTGTACCTAACAATGGGTGTTGTGTAGATTTACCAGGGGACCGGCGTTCACTCCTTTCCTCACCCAGAATGGGGCATCACACCGCTGGATGGGGTGCAATGTCCTGTGGCGACGGAAGCCTCAGGGGCACCACACTGACCCGCCCCACTACACGTGCGCGCTTAGGGAAGGAAGACAAGGAAAAAAAAAAATGGCGATCGCCATTATCCCAGCAGCAGTGATCTGAATGCGCTGTTCCCGCACACTATACACTGAAATTTCATAATAGTGTGAGTCACAGAGTGACTTACACTATTACAGCAGAAAGCCAGCTAGTAATTAGCATGGCTTTTTGCTGCTAGAACCGTTCTCGAACGTAACTAGAACTATCGAGCTTCAGCAAAAAGCTCGAGTTCTAGTTCGATCTAGAACAGCCCCCAAAATCACTCAAACCGCGAACTGGAGAACCACGAACCACGAACCGCGCTCAACTCTAGTCCCTACACTAATATATAAATATGAAAAAGCAACAATATATTATTTATAACTTCTGCCCTTTATTTGCTGTAAGTAATTCCTGAATTTTTGGAGGAGATTTTTAGCCCTCTTTTTGTTGCTTTTTCATATCTAAATGTCAGTGTAGGGAGTCGGGACCCACAAGCATGAGGACCAGTGACGTGGGTTGTGGGCAATCGTATTCTAGCCATAATACCATCTAATCTAGGTGTTGACTATATTTTCGTTGCAATTGCATGGTATACTGTATGTGTCATGTTCCTAGCTTTTTCATGATACTGCAGGGCAATTTTTTACTTGTGCATTCTTTAGCTACCTTATGTCTACCCCAAGAGATTTGACTGTTGCATCTATTTCTTTGCCCATTATAATACAATATCATGCTAGTGATAGGCAGGGAGGTGATGGTAAGCTGACGGGGGTATCATCAAAATTCCTCCAAGGTGCTTAACCTTCATTGTTAGGTAGGGGACAAACATTGAGGGTCTTTGGAGCAGGATATTATAGCGGTCCTGGACATTAAGTATCCCAACAGGACCCATTGGTCCAGGGTTTTGCACAATGTGCCAATTTTGAATTTTTGTGTAAATTGTTTGTCTTTAGGGTATTATTGTCTGTTCTGATACTCATTATTTTATTATAATAATAAAAGTTACATCAAATGATCTAGGGTTACATTTTGCAATTGGTTCTTATGACCCTCGGTGAATATATTAAATTGAGTTTTTTACCATTCTAGTGTGCACAGAATTAACAAAAATGAGCAATTCATGTATTGTTTTTCTATTTTAATTTTTGCATGGTTCACGAGGTACTACAAGTGATAAGACTGATTTATTCCTTGGGTCTGTATGATTATAGCTATATCAGATTTACTTTATGCTTTGCTACTTTTGCACACTAAAGACAATATTTTACAAAAAAAATAAATTTCATTTTGTTTCAGCACATTTTATTTTTTTCCTGAAAGAGCCGTATGAGGGCTTGTTTTTGCAGGAAGATTTGACATTTTCATTGATACAATTTTTTTGCGTCCAGGAGCTGTGGTATGATCAGACCATGTCCCTGTAAGGTCAGACACAGCCATTACACAACACATAGCAGGGGCATAAGATTATCTCAGTACAGGAATATTTATTTTAATCACATCCAAATGTGAAACTTATTTTTATTCCAAGACCTAGTTATAAAAAATTAACCTTTTTTTGTGGGAAAACCCCTTATTTTCTATCTCAAGACTCCAAAATACCCAGAACACAATGGGAATGTTTGCTTCAGAGGATTTTCTTTATTCCCTTTAATATCATTTTTTAATTACCGTATTTTTCGGACTATAAGGCGCACATAAAAGCCTATGATTTTCTCAGAAATCGAAAGTGCGCCTTATAGTTCGGTGCGCCTTGTATATGAATACAAGCAAGCATTATGCCTCCTGTTAAGAGACATGCTTACTCACCTAAACCGGTTGCTCCGGTGCTGGTTGATTAGATGGGCAGCGCTGTGCTCCGGGACCAGCGCCTCCTCTTTCGGCCATCTTGCTCCTCTGAAGCCTGTGTGCATGACGCATCCACATAATACACACTCGCCGGCACGGAGGTCCTGCGCAGGCGCACTACAATACCGTACTTTGATCTGCCCTGAGCAGGGCAGATCAAAGTGCGCCTACGCAGGACCTCATTGCCAGCGAGTGTGTATGACGAGGACGCGTCATGCACACAGGCTTCAGAAGGCAGAGGAGCAAGATGGCTGAAAGAGGAGGCGCCGGTCCCGGAGAACAGCGCCGTCCATTTGGCCAACAAGCACCGGAGCGACCGGTTTAGGTGAGTAAAGTGTTTTTTATGTTCTACAGTGCGGCCTGCGCTCTTATATACAGCATGTTAGAATGCTGTACATAAGAGCAGCGTCGGACTGGCTACCGGAGAAATCTCCAGTAATGCCAGGCCTGGATTCAGGTACCTGCAGTGCACTGCGGAGCTCTCACCTGAGCTCCGGAGTGCAGCCTAGACTGCACCGCGAGCGCCGAGTGATTGATTCCCCGGCGATTGCGGTTCAGTTCATGACAGCTGCAGATATCCCGGGCTGATCTCCGGTGCTCTCACCTGAACTGCAGATTGCACCCCGGCCTTTTCGCAGCTGTCATGAACTTAATGCGCTGCGGCTTATAATCCGGTGCGCCTTATATATGAACCTAGGCGCCTTAGCAGGCTCTCATTGCTAATGCGCCTTATAATCCGGTGCGCCTTGTAGTCCGAAAAATACAGTAAACTTCTGATTCTTCAAAGAAACAAGTGGATGTGCCATGGGGAGGTGAATGATTTGCACCATCCTATTCATCCTTATACATGGAGCTCTTCATAGCAATACTATGTTATATAAACATTATATTTATGACCTTACTTTTCTTTAACCCTGCTGTTCTGTCCCCATGTACTATACACTTGTATTGCTCCTGGGTCACTATGACCCGGTTTATTAAATCTTGATTTTAGATACTCCAATGCAATTAATTTTAGACCTTTTGCTTACTAGACTATAGGGGAACATGTTTGGAAATAAAAAAAAAAAAGAAAAATGAAATTGAAATCTTTTTTTTTTTTTTAAATTCAGAAAAAACTTAGTAATAAGCAAAATGAAAAATAGCAAACTACACATATGTGGTAAAAAAAAACAAAAAAAAAAAACAAGCAAATCAAACATTTTGTGAAAAAAAATTAAAGATAATAAACACTTCAATTTGAACATATTCACATATGTAATATTACTTTATGTATTCTTGCATCATTTTGAAATTATACAGTAAAAACTTGCACGGGGTAGACAACACTGGAATAAAAAAATCCTCTATAAGTAAACAATAATAATAAAATCTGAGAAAAAAAAACAACCAACTTCAAAAACAATAAGAGCTTCTATACTACATCAAAACATACCTAACATACTAATCATTCAGTCAGAGCAGTGAGAATACTACACCACGTGTAAACACATTGAGTCTTTCAAATGTAAATAACCTCCTACTTCAAAAAAACAGGTGGAGCCAAGGAAATAAAAAATAGCTCTTAGCTGAAATAAGTTTGTGAGCTTTGCAGACAGTATGCACTGACCTATAGCTTACAGAATCACACAGTAATAACACGGTTTATGTAAAAAAATAAAATAAAAGTATTCCTTTACAATATACAATCTACCAACAGAATTGAATAAGAAAGCCATAACAAGCTAGATACCTGTAAAAAGCCAAGATACAGCCTGGAACAGAGATGTGTACAGAGCTGCTGTCCAAAGAAACTGAAAGGTCAAATGGCTAAAGCTGGGTTCACACATAGCGACAGCGACAACAACATCGCTGTTACATCACCTTTTTCTGTGACGCAACAGCGACCTAGTAAGTCGCTGTTATGATCGCTGCTTAGCTGTCAAACACAGCAGACGCAGCAGCGATCATAACGACACGCGTCGCTGTGGAAGCCATGCTGCACTTGGTAACTAAGGTAAATATCGGGTAACCATTACCCAATATTTACCTTGGTTACCAGTGCACACGCTTAGCGTTGGCTCCCTGCTCTCCTAGCCAGGGTACACATCGGGTTAATTACCCGATGTGTACTCCGGCTCCGGCTATGTGTGCAGGGAGCCAGCGCTAAGCGGTGTGCTCTCACGCTGCCAGTGCCGGCTCCCTGCTCACGTAGCTGGAGTACACATCGGGTAATTAACCCGATGTGTACTCTGGCTAGGACTGCAGGGAGCCGGCACTGGCAGTGTGAGAGCGGCGGTGCTAGTAACTAATATAAATATTGGGTAACCAAGGAAAGGGCTTCTTGGTTACCCAATGTTTACCGTGGTTACAGCTTACCACAGGCTGCCAGAAGCCGGCTCCTGCTCCCTACTCGCTTCAGTTCGTCGCTCTCTCGCTGTCACACACAGCGATGTGTGCTTCACAGCGGGAGAGCGACAAGCAAAAAATGAAGCAGGACATTCAGCAACGAGCGGCGACCTCACAGCAGGGGCCAGCTCATTGCTGGATGTCACACACAGCGACAGCGACGGGACGTCGCTGCTACGTCACATAAAATGGTGACGTAGCAGCGACGTCGTTGTTGCCGTCGCTGTGTGTGACGCCACCTTAAGTGTGCTAGCATATGTGTTCTGATAAGAGCAGAGAAGATAAGAACCCTTCTGAAAACAAGGAGATAAGCCAGGAAGACAGACGTAAGGTATGTGCGCACGTTGCGTAATTACATGCAGTTATGCTGCGATCTGCACTGCAGCGTAACTGCATGCATCCTGCGTCCCCTGCACAATCTATGGAGATAGTGCAGGAGACGTGCGCACGTGGCGTATTAGAGCGCAGCGCTTCGGCTGCTGCCCGAAGCGCGTGTTCTAAGAAGTGACATGTCACTTCTTTCCTGCGCTTTGCCTGCATCCCCCGCCCTGTCTATGGGAGGGACTGCAGTCAGAGCGCATGGAATCGGCTTTTTTTTTTTCATTACGGACTGTTTCTGCAGCGATTTGAAGCGCACGTGTGCTGTTCAAATCGCTGCAGAAATTTCTGCACTGACAGTACGCAACATGCGCACATAGCCTTACTTAGCAAAAAAAAATCATTTGGAGGCCTTTAGAGCTCAGCTTTACAAAATAAGGCCCTCTTACACAGAGCGTTCTGTGCAGTCCGTTCTGCGCAGAATATACACGTGTAGTGCACACCTAGTGATCTCTCTGGATGCGCTCTACATTTTAGTATAGACTACGCACCAAAAATAATCAATATAAAGCCATTTTTATGGTGCGCAGATCTCAGTGCATACACCCGGCAGATCGTGTGTACGACCCCATTGAAAGAATTTAGGAAATAAATAAATTGATATACAATAGTAGATGCAATAAATAGACCCAACTGAGGTTATTACTCCTTTGTTTCACTGAAAATATGGCCTCACAGCTGTAAAAAATGATGCCGGGTCACTATCACCCGAACACGACAAGTGTACAAATTGGCGTGTAGCTAAAAGTAAACACAAAAGATAAAAAAAATACTCATAGATAGGTCCCCCAAAATGAGGAAAAGTCAATTAACCTAAAGTTTTAGAAACTTATAGAAAAATATCTACAGGGCCACAAAAAATTGTCTACGGGTCACTATGACCCAAACAGAACAGCAGGGTTAAAAAGGCACAGAAACCGAAGAACATACCATCATCCATTTACTCAATAATCGAGGCTTTTCATTTACACACCACTTTTTCTCAGATAAAATAGCGTTACTGAACCTATTGATCTCTATGGACAAAGAAAATGGTATACAAACATGGACATCTATGAAAACATTGGACGTTAATAGCTATCTTGATTACAGCATTGCCGACTATCTAGGAATGGCTCATAAATACTCCTTATAGACAGTTCAAAATAATATGGGAAAACGTCTTGAATTCCAACATTTTTCTGAAACAAGGGCTTTGAATTATTGCTTCAAACAAAATAATATTCAACCCTTTTAGTACAAGAAGCTTTCAATAAAGTTAAAAAATTCACCCAAGCTCAATGTCTCATACAAAACCACATAGACATAAACCACTCAAATATCACAATTCATACACATCGCAACGTACAGCAATGGACATATTTCATCACAAAAATCCTATCACATCATTGGCACATCCTTTACAATTATGCTATCCTTAAACCTGACCTTTGATGAAAACTACAAATACACAGAAGTTCTTTGACTTTACTGTATCTCATCGCCTGGCCTTTGGCCGTCTATGTGAAAAAACAAACAAGTCTGTTCCCTACACTTGTTGTCGTTCAATGGAGCAGAATCAAATGGTGTGAGTGTTGCAACAACATTAATCATAGACTAAAAAATTGTATCTTCACAAACATAATGGGAGTTGTATGTTCTCTCAACGGAAATGTATATGATGGGAGCAAACTTTACATTCCAATTGAACACTGTATTGAAGAGGTTGTCCGCTTTTAGAAAATTCCCCACACTTTAGATTGTTATAAAAAACATACTGCATTTTACTCAATGTTCCTGGGTCCAGCACTGAGTCTCCGCTAGTACTCTTGGTGTCCATTGTTGGTTATAAATGAGTTAGTGACAAAATATATAATTGCTGGAAGAAGGTTGAACTGGATGGACTTAGGTCTTTTTTTTCAACCTATGTAACTAACTATGTAAAATGTAAAGATTACCAAAGGATTTTGGGTCGCAAAGTAATGTATAGTGTCAGAAATTTGGGTTTGCGCTGGTGTATCTTGAACTGGCCAGAAATGAGTCCAAATCTAAATTAGGCGCCTTTAAATTTGGGAGACATGGAGCTGTTTGCAAAACAAGAGTAGTCCAAAATTCCAGTTGAGAGGTGTAAGAAGTTTGTTGATGGTTGATGGTTATAGGATGTGATTGATTACAGTTATTCATTGTATTCTGCCACCGAAGCATGTGAATGAGATGTGTTTGATGAATGTGAGCACAAATCTCTGTGCAAGCAATGGTAGATAGATTACTTGCTATCCTCTCCTCCCATGCCTAACCAGCTGCATGTAGTAAATTCAGGAAGTATGATGCAGTGGTTGAACTTCAACTTATTTATTCATAGTACCTTGATTTGATGAGGTAGGAAGTCCATAAGGATGAGGGTTACAAGATGTAAGGGTTCCAGAATGTTATATAGAGGTAACAGAAAAAGTAGAATCCTGTCTTCAGTCCTGATGCATGTGTGCAGCCAAGACGGCACTGACCAGAAAGAAAGCATGTGAGGAAAAGATAGGAGAAGTTGCAGAGAGAGGCATTGTTTGGAAAATTACAATATAATACATGAAAAAAATATTATAATGGTTGCTGGTACATGGCAGGAAAGTACAAGAAATACTGTCACTAATACTATACTATTGTCACACGGTGTTCAGCTCTAAACTTACTAGGTGTCATTGTATCTTCTGACTCTGTTCACACTGCAGAGTCTGACATGCCATCTGGTGCTCTTTGAATTGCTCACTTAGAGCCGGACGTTGACTAGCTGTGAGTTTACCGGTGGTCTGTCTAGCAGAAGTTAATTTCTGCTGGCTTGTGAATTGCTACTTGGGTCATGGGTTTCTGGAGACCTATCACGGCTACTTCGGCCCTTTAAAAGATGGTGGCATCTAACCTTCCACCCTGATAAAAGCTTATGCAATTCTTGTCATTGTGCATGGTTATCCAGCTTCTGGTATACTGCTGCATGTAAGTCTGGTGTGTTGTGGAAATACTTTTGTCGTTTATTATTTCCTCCCTTTTCTTTATTTACCTCCTGAGCACATTTTGTCTGTTCCTCTGGGAGTATTTGCTGTGAGTTTGAGTTTTGGTTTCTCCCTTTCTGTTTTTTTGCACGGAATTAACCACTCCAGTCCAGGGCATGTCCTGGGTTGGAAGTGAGGCATATTAGATGAGGGCTATTTAGGAGTTAGGGCTACGTTGGTGGTCTAGACCTCACCACCATCAGAGGTATCTCTTAGATAAGGGACAGTAAGGGGTACTTTGCACGTTGCGACATCGCTACTGCGATACCGTCGGGGTCAAATAGAAAGTGACGCACATCCGGCGCTGGTAACGACGTCACAACGTGTATAGCCTAGATGCGCCGATAAACGATCGCAAAAGTGTCGTAAATCGGTGATCGGTGTAGCGTCGGACATTTTCATAATGTCACACCAATAGGAGATACGACGTTGTTCCTCGTTCCTGCGGCAGCACACATCGCTGTGTGTGAAGCCGCAGGAGCAAGGAACATCTCCTTACCTGCCTCCACTGGCTAGGCAGAAGGAAGGAGGTGGGCGGGATGTTTACGTCCCGCTCATCTCCGCCCCTCCGCTTCTATTGGCCGCCTGCCGTGTGACGTCACTGTGACGCCGCATGACCCGCCCCCTTAGGAAGGAGGCAGGTCGCCGGCCAGAGTGACGTCGCAGGGAAGGTAAGTGCGTGTGAAGCTGCCGTAGCGATAATGTTTGCTATGGCAGCTATCACAAGATATCGCATGTGCGACGGGGGTGGATACTATCGCGCTCGGCATCGGTAGCATCGGCTAGCGATGTCGCACCATGCAAAGTGCCCCTTAGTGACTCCCCTAGCCTGAGGGCCAGTTTAGAAGTTCCATTCCCAGTTCTACATCACCCATCATGACAACTATTGCCTATAGAATAAATGGAAAAAACATATCAGATTAAAGAAAAATATTAAGTTCAGGGTGCCAAAAATGATGTCTGGCCCATTTTTTTAGTTTTGTGAAAATTTATGTCCAATTTGCCTTTTTTTCTCTGTCTTTTTTGTGTTGTTCCAAATCCCATATAGAAGTTAAACGTGTATACACGTGTACTCGCAATAATTTTCAGAGAGAAATACTTCATTTTCTGGAACAATTTTGGCCATGGCGGTAGGCTTAATCTGCAGGCTAATAGTATTGGGAGGTTTCCTCGCCACCGTACTAAAAGTGCACCATCTAGGAGAAAATTAACTTTATTTTTTCCCAGGAGCAACTGACTTTCAGTCATACAGGTGTATCGGCAGGGCTACAGTCTCCGCTCTGAGATTCATTGCTGTGGGCACACCGTTGCAGTTTGATTGACATCTGGCTCTAAACTGATTCAGTGCAAAGTCGGCTGTCAGTAAGTCAAAGGGCTGAGGTGTGGTTACTAATATCAGTGCTATGTGCAGTTACTGTAGCTCTGCAAGTACACCTATATGACTGAAGCCAGTGGCACCCAGGAGAAATAAAGCTCAATTTCTCCCGGGTGCCCCTTTTTCAGTTTGGCAGCTGAGCACCTTTCTAGTTATATCAACTTGCAGGTTAACAGCGTTATCTGACCTGACAGGTTCCTTTTAATGCACTATTAATACCACACACCATTTGTTTAGAAAATATTAAAGTTATAATGTTTTATTCTATATAGAAATGTTAATTTTCATTTATTTTATTCTAGGTCATTTTTGCCTGTATTGTATAAAAGGTTTGTACCAATCATGGACATCCTGTATATTTGAAGTGCTTGTCATCCGGCCTATATTATAAATGACTTACTTAGTATTCACTGAATCATGCCACACGAAAGAACTAATGCCTGTAATAGTCCACATTCTCCTACCTAGGACATAATAATTTGCCTGCTTAAGATATGTGTTTCTTGATAGGCAGACTATTCTGCCACAGAGGTATATATTTATGTAGTAGAAAAAGCAACAATAGCGACCAAAAGTTTTGCATTTTTTTAAACTGTAATTACTTTTGTTTGGTTGTTGTTGCCATTTTCCTGGAGATGAATTGAAAGTACATGAAGTCGTCATCATATAAAACCTTAATTTCACCCAAAATGCTTTTGTTTCTTTTATAGGTATGGTCATTTAATTATATAAAACTGATTGCCCAAAGTTTTGCATCTACTGTTTATTGATCACAAAATCATTCTTTACAATGCGATAACAGTATTTTGTAGCATAACTTCTTACTTTCACCACACTGACGGGGCATTTAAGCCACTAGGGTATTCAAGACATCTTGAGGGATCTTGCTCCATTCCATTTGCAAATCTGCCAACAATTAATCTTTATTCCTATGGGTACGGGCCCCAACTTGTCACCCTAACTAATCCCAAAGGTGCTCTATAGGGTGTAAATCAGGGGATTGGCTCGGCCTTTGCAACAAGTGAACATTTTTCTTTGCTAACCAATTTTTGACTAAATGTGATTTTTTTATATTGGCTTGGTTTTTTGGCAATGTCAAACACAATTTTCATCCTTAGAACTGACAACCGTTTACCTCCGGTCTACTAAAATCACCAGGAAATCGGCATCACAACCAGACAGAAGGAGTCACACTTTTTTTTTAAAAAATGCAAAACTTTTGGTTGCTACTGTATATGCAACATGCTCAAAAAAAAAAAAAAGATTTTGCTACTAGCCAATATAAAAATCAATTCAGAAGTTAAACTAATTAAAGAGAATCTGTCACCAGGATTTTGCAATGTAAGCTAAGGACAGCATGCTGCAAGGATTAAAAAAAGAAAATACAACTGTGCTTCTCTTATCTGAGTGTGAGCTATTGTTATCTAAAGTAAAGAGTTTATTGCTCTGTGATTTAAGGTCCAGTCACACTAAGCAACTTACCAGCGATCCCAACAACGATAGGGATCGCTGGTAAGTTGCTAGGAGGTTGCTGGTGAGATGTCACACTGCGACGCTGCAGCGATCCCACCAGCAACCTGACCTGGCAGGGATCGCTGGCGCGTCGCTACACGAGTTGCTGGTGAGCTCACCAGCAACCAGTGACCAGCCCCCAGCGCCGCGTGGAAGATGCTGCGCTTGGTAACTAAGGTAAATATCGGGTAACCAACCCGATATTTACCTTGGTTACCAGCGCACGGAGCTACACGTGCAGAGAGCAGGGAGCAGCGCACACTGAGCGCTGGCTCCTTGCTCTCCTAGCTACAGCACACATCGGGTTAATTACCCGATGTGTGCTGCAGCTAAATGTGCACAGAGCAGGGAGCAGCGCACAATGCTTAGTGCTGGCTCCCTGCTCTCCTAGCTACAGCACACATCGGGTTAATTAACCCGATGTGTCCTGCAGCTACATGTGCACAGAGCAGGAGCCGGCACTGACAGTGAGAGCGGAGGAGGCTGGTAACGAAGGTAAATATCGGGTAACCAAGGACAGGGCTTCTTGGTTACCCGATGTTTACATTGGTTACCAGCCTCCGCAGAAGCCGGCTCCTGCTGCCTGCACATTTAGTTGTTGCTGTCTCGCTGTCACACACAGCGATCTGTGCTTCACAGCGGGACAGCAACAACTAAAAAATGGCCCAGGACATTCAGCAACAACCAATGACCTCACAGCAGGGGCCAGGTTGTTGCTGGATGTCACACACAGCAACATCGCTAGCAACGTCACAAAAGTTGTTCGTTAGCAGCGATGTTGCTAGCGATGTTGCTTAGTGTGACGGGGCCTTAACATTGATGTGACTCCTGGGCTCCTTCAGGACAGTCAGACATGCCACCTGCTGTGATTGACACTGCACGCTCAGTGCACAATCTCCATAGAGAGCATGTTGTGGGTGGGTACATTTCCCATCTCTACTAAACTCAATACTTAGATAGTCAGAATGGCTGCACACAGTAATCTCAGTTAAATATGGTTAGTTTCAGAATCTCTTTGCCTACAGCATGCTGCTCTCAGATGATGTAGCTCAAACCTGCTGACAAATTCCCTTAAAAAATGCAATACCTGAACATGTGAAGACTATGAAAAAAGTAACAAGTTGGAATAATATTCTGCAGGACATATCCTTTTTTTCATACATAGAAGACAGGATAAAAACACCATAGAATCTTCTATCTCTAAGGAAAACTTGACTCCTGACTATGACTAAGGCACTTTGCTGAAATACGCATGCCACCTGACCGGGCTATGTTTGTAGTTAACATTTGGACAACGAAAGGGTGAATATTGTTTTTAGTTTTGCTTGCTGATAGAATTTTCTATGATGCTTTTTCATTTACATTGGCCACACTCCGACTTCTGTCTCGTGCACAAGCTGAATCCCATTTAAAAAAACCACACAGCCAAAATCACTAATTGCAATAACTTTACAGTAGATTTGAGTAGATTTGCTGTAAAACTAAGTACTCTTGTGGTTTTTGGACACAGTTCAGCTATGTAGTGTATGAACGCTTGATTCTGCATCTGGTCTTTTGCAAACAATTAATCAGCCAAAGAAATTAAAGAATTAGGCAGATTGTACTACCAAGAAAGATTATCAAATGTGAGATTATTTAGATTTTCACTATTTTATATACAGTGTAACCCCATTTGGAAAAATTGTAATGGTGTATAAAATGTAATGAAAACAAGAATGCAATGATTTGGAAATCTTATAACCATATTTTACTCATGGCTGGGGTAAAGTTCGAGGTTTGTGCAGAACACCTACTGTCCGTTGCAGAACTCCGAGCACTGACATCTAAGCGGAAGTCTGAGTTACTGTTCAAATTTGGCAGCCGAATAAAGCTTGTTGAAAAGTTGCAGCCTAGCCAATCAATAAGCTCTATGTTTGTAGGTAATTCCAGATTCCATCACAGCCATGTATAAAGGCTGGATCATGTGTTGTGCCACCATTGAGAGCAGGGCCGGATTAAGGTTGGTGGGGGCCCCTGGGCAGAAAATCTGGTGGGGGCCCAATAACGTTAACATTTTAACCATAACAGTAGAGCACGAACTGTAGCATTTAGATATAAATACTGCACCTCAGTCTCACATTCCCCCTCCTCAGCATACTGTGCCCTAATACTGGCCACCATGCTGCCCCTTCTCTATACTGCACCTCAGTCTCACATGCCCCCTCCGCAGCATACTGTGCCCTAATACTGGCCACCATGCTGCCCTTCTCTATACTGCACCTCAGTCTCACATTCCCCCTCCTCAGCATACTGTGCCCTCACACTGGCCCCCATGCTGCCCCTTCTCTATACTGCCTACCTCCTTCACTATCCAGTCATTATACTGCACCTTAGTCTTGCATTCCCCTCCGCAGCATACTGTGTCCTCCATACTGTGCCCTCACACTGGCCACCATACTGCCCCTTCTCTATACTGCTTATCCCCCCTCCCCCACTACCCAGTCTCTATACTATGCCCCTCACACTTTTCTTTCCCATTACTATCCACTTACAATTTTCTCCCACCATACTGCTGCCTCACATTTTCCAATGGTGCCCCCCTGATTGCTGTGCAGGGGCAGATATGCCGCATGCCCCCCAAAGGTACGCCCCTGTACAGTGTACAGGAGAATACATGACTGGTACACGCAGGGCCGGCTCCATGTTTTTGTAGGTCCTGGGCGAAAAAGTCTCAGTGGGCCCCATCCACACATAGACATGCACAGATACTGTACATACACATACAGGCATACGTACACATACAGTATATATTTAAAGACAAATTCACAAAAACACATATAAACAGACATAAATCTAGACACAGTCATACACACCGACATACATAGATGACACATAGATACGCATCACACATGCACACACAGACAAATTTTTATATTTGTATCTAATTTTTAATATTGGGAAGCCGGCAACAGCCTCATTCACCTCCCCACTTGTCTCCATCCAACACCTCCTGGGCATGTGTCTGTGCCACGCTGATTGGTGGCTGACACTAACAGACATGGCCGCACATACAGAACACTAACACTGCTGTATATACATCACAAGAGAGGCTGGGGACATACACATTACTGGGGACATCCATATTACTGAGGAAAGGGGTACATAGCAATGGGGGGCATACAGCTCTAGAGGGGGGCAGTGGCTCTGAGGTGGGGGGGGCAAAGAGCTCTGAGGTGGGGGGATGACATGCAGCTCTGGGGATATACAGCTCTGGGGTGAAGAGGACATAAAACTCTGGGGGTATAGTATTATGCAGCCCCCATATTCCTCCATATAGTGTTATGAAGCTCCCATAGTCCTCCATATAGTATTATGCAACCCCCATGTAGCACTATGCAGCCCCCATATGGCACTATGCAGCCCCCATATGGCATTATGCAGCCCCCATATGGCATTATGCAGCCCCCATATGGCACTATGCAGCCCCCATATGGCACTATGCAGCCCCCCATATAGTACAATGCACACCCATATAGCATTAGGCACCCTCATGTAGTATACAGCCCCTATATAGCACAGTGCAGACCCAGATAGCATTAGGCATCCTCACATAGACCACAGCCCCTATATAGCACAGAGCAGACCAATTAATATTAAGCACCTTCACATAGTACACAGCCCCTATATAGCACAGTGCAGAGCCAGATAGCATTAGGCATCCTCACATAGTATACAGCCCGTATATAGCAAAAAGCAGACCCAGATAGCATTAGGCATCCTCATATAGTGTACAGCCCGTATATAGCACAGTGCAGAACCAGATAGCATTAGACACTCACGTAGTTCACAGCCCCTATATAGCACAATGCAGACCAGATAGCATTAGGCACCTTCATGTAGTATACAGCCCCTATATAGCACAGTGCAGAACCAGCTAGCATTAGGCACCTTCATGTAGTATACAGCCCCTATATAGCACAGTGCAGAACCGGATAGCATTAGGCACCTTCATGTAGTATACAGTCCATATATTGCACAGTGCAGAACCAGATAGCATTAGGCACCCTCATGTAGTATACAGCCGCCATATCATTTAATGCACCCCCATGGTCGTCTGGCCACAGTGATTGTACATACTCACTTCTCCTCGTTCCCCCGCTCCTCCGGTCTCCTCAGCGCGTCCACTGCTGTCGCTTTCTCTGACCTCTCAGCAGGCGCGCAGTGATCACGTCACCACGCTCTGCTGAAGAGCTGTCAGAATGCCGACAGACACAGCGAGGAGAATCATGAGAGAGAGCGCGCCGCTCCATCTCATCATTGCTCTCAATTGTATCGGCATCTGCGATGCCGATACAATTGAAAGCGCGATCCTCGGCGGGGGGAGGCAGCACGGGCACCGGGCCCCCCTTACTAGCGCTACGCCACTCCTGCCACCGCGAGTGGGCCCCCCGGCATTTGACCGGGTTTACTGTGATACAGACACCAGATGTTATAGAATATACACATTATTATATACCATCTGATTGGTGTACACAGTATATCACACTGCTCTGTACACTGGATATGATATACCATGTACACAGATATACAATGCCCTGCACTGATTACACCTGGACCTACAGGACCTCACATATTCTATATGTAATATGGGCCATATAGTATAATGTGTGCTGCAGGCTCAGATGTGATCAGTGCAGGATCTGTGTAGTGATGTCTGTGCTGGAGATCAGTGTGAGTTATTGCAGGGGAGGGATGAGGCCGATGACCCGGCACTGACAGCCCGACCTGATCTGCAGCAGGTCACACTCCTGCAATAACTCACACTGATAGCAGAGTGGCCGCTGACACTATGGAATCCGGTCTGGTGTTATCAGCGGCGTCCTGCTCCCTCCTCACTGCAGTCTCCTGCCCGGCCGGCACCATGATTAATGACCTCATACTTACCGGGATCCACTGAGACCTCCGGTCCTCCCACAAGCTCCTCTACGGCAGGAACTTAGAAGCAGCAACAGGTGCGCGGTGACGTCATCCTAGCAGACGCAGCCCACAGAGCATGCAATGGCGTGTGTGCAGAAAAGTGACGGCCGGGATTGAAATTCTTTAAAGGTACAGTGCGGTCCTGAACCACACTGCGGCGTTAATAAAATGGCGCCCACACTGATGGTGGTGGGGGCCCCCTCAGAAGCTCTTGTGGTGGGGGCCCCTGGGCGGGAGCCCCGTCTGCCCCGCCTATAATCCGGCCCTGATTGAGAGAACTTCTCCACCAGGTGCAGAGAGGCCTAAGTCAGCTTTGTACATACAGCCCTAATACAGCCTAGTCAATACAGGCCTAATCCAGCCTTGTACATCTAGCCGTAATACAGCCTGGTTCATACTGCTCTAATTCTGCCTTACGCATCCAGCCCTAACATATTCTGGTCCATACTGCTCTTATCCAGCCTTGTGCATCTAGCCCTAATACAGCCTGGTCCATACTACTCTAATTCAGCCTTGTGCATCCAGCCTTATACAGCCTGGTCGATACTGGTTTAATCGAGCCTTGTGCATCTAGCCCTAATACAGCCTGATCCATTAGTTGATACAGGCTTTAATCCAGCCTTGTTAATGCAACCCTAGTACAGCCTGGTATATACTGTTGTAATCCAGCCATGTGCATCCAGTTCTAAGGCCCCTTCACACTTCCGTGTCTCCGGTACGTGTTTGGTCCATTTCCTCACGGGCACACGTAGACCCATTAAAATCAATGGCTCTGCGCACATGTGCATGTTTTGCTATGGACCGTGTGTACGTGTGGAGCATACGAGTGCCCGTGTGCTCCACACGTAGACATGTCCGTTTTTCTCCGGCATCACGGGTGTCACACGGCCCGCACACGGATGCCACGAATGCGATCCGTGTGACACACACCGGAGAAAACACATGTGTTAGTAGAAAAAAAACAAATTTCTATACTCACCTTCTCCAGCACTGCTGTCTCTACGGCTGCTGTCACTTGCTTCCGACCCCCGCTCATTATGCTCATTGAATATTCACTCCACTGCGGGCCGGAAGCTGCAGCAGCGGGAGTCGGCAGGACCGGAGACCAAAGATCAGCACCACGGACAGCAACGCCAGGGACAGGTGAGCAGAAAGTGCCGGTTCTCCCGTATGTTATCACGGATAAGACACGGAGAACACACGTTGTGCCATAAAAACGGCCCACGGAGGAAATACGCACCTTTGACACGTCCGTGAAAAACTTGCGTGATTTTCACGGACGTGTGAAGGGGGCCTAATAAGGCCTGGTCCACACAGGCCTAATCCAGCCTCGTGCATCCATCCATAATACAGCCTGGTCCATTCAGGCCTAATCCAGCCTCGTGTATACAGCCTGGTCCATACTGCTGTAATCCAGCCTGTGCATGCAGCTCTAATTCAGGCTGGTCCATACTGTTCTAATCTAACCTCGTGCATCCAGCCCTAATACAGCCTGGTCCATACAGAGCTAATTCAGCCTCGTGCATCCATATGTAATACAGCCTAGTACATACAGGCTAAATCCAGTATTGTGCATCCAGCGCTAATACAGCCTGGTCCATCCTGCTGTAGTCCAGCCTCAAGTATCCAGCCCTAATACAGTCTGGTGCATACAGAGCTAATCCAGCTTTGTGCACGGTCCATACTGCTCTAAGCCAGCATTTTCCAAGACACATAACATACTCATTTTTCTCAATCTGGGACTGTGTGAGGGATTATTTTTTGCACCCTGAGCTGAAGTTTTTACTGATACCATTTTGGTATAGATATGATGTTTTAATTTCTTTTTGTTGCATTTTATTGCAGTGTTGTTTCGACCAAAAAAACCATAATTCTGAGTTTAGATTTTTCTTCTCGTTACACCGTTTACCGATCAGAATAATTTATTTTATATTTTAATTGGCATTTCTGATCGTGGTTATATAAAAAATGTGAATTTTTATTTTTTTAATTGTTTTATCTTTATGTGGCAAAAGGGGTAATTTGCTTTTTTTTTAAATTTTTTAAAATATTTTTAAAGTTTTTTTTAAACTTACTTTGTACTGTATTAGGGGAGTTGAAGCTGTAATCGTCCAAACGACTGCCCTGAGATCATCCAATCTGTATAGCAGAAATCACGATCTTTTAATATTACAGTTAGGTCCCGAAATATTTGGACAGTGACACAATTTTCGCGAGTTGGGCTCTGCATGCCGCCACATTGGATTTGAAATGAAACCTCTACAACAGAATTCAAGTGCAGATTGTAACGTTTAATTTGAAGGTTTGAACAAAAATACCTGATAGAAATTGTAGGAATTGTACACATTTCTTTACAAACACTCCACATTTTAGGAGGTCAAAAGTAATTGGACAAATAAACCAAACCCAAACAAAATATTTTTATTTTCAATATTTTGTTGCGAATCCTTTGGAGGCAATCACTGCCTTAAGTCTGGAACCCATGGACATCACCAAACGCTGGGTTTCCTCCTTCTTAATGCTTTGCCAGGCCTTTACAGCCGCAGCCTTCAGGTCTTGCTTGTTTGTGGGTCTTTCCGTCTTAAGTCTGGATTTGAGCAAGTGAAATGCATGCTCAATTGGGTTAAGATCTGGTGATTGACTTGGCCATTGCAGAATGTTCCACTTTTTTGCACTCATGAACTCCTGGATAGCTTTGGCTGTATGCTTTGGGTCATTGTCCATCTGTACTATGAAGCGCCGTCCGATCAACTTTGCGGCATTTGGCTGAATCTGGGCTGAAAGTATATCCCGGTACACTTCAGAATTCATCCGGCTACTCTTGTCTGCTGTTATGTCATCAATAAACACAAGTGACCCAGTGCCATTGAAAGCCATGCATGCCCATGCCATCACGTTGCCTCCACCATGTTTTACAGAGGATGTGATGTGCCTTGGATCATGTGCCGTTCCCTTTCTTCTCCAAACTTTTTTCTTCCCATCATTCTGGTACAGGTTGATCTTGGTCTCATCTGTCCATAGAATACTTTTCCAGAACTGAGCTGGCTTCATGAGGTGTTTTTCAGCAAATTTAACTCTGGCCTGTCTATTTTTTGGAATTGATGAATGGTTTGCATCTAGATGTGAACCCTTTGTATTTACTTTCATGGAGTCTTCTCTTTACTATTGACTTAGAGACAGATACACCTACTTCACTGAGAGTGTTCTGGACTTCAGTTGATGTTGTGAACGGGTTCTTCTTCACCAAAGAAAGTATGCGGCGATCATCCACCACTGTTGTCATCCGTGGACGCCCAGGCCTTTTTGAGTTCCCAAGCTCACCAGTCAATTCCTTTTTTCTCAGAATGTACCCGACTGTTGATTTTGCTACTCCAAGCATGTCTGCTATCTCTCTGATGGATTTTTTCTTTTTCTTCAGCCTCAGGATGTTCTGGTTCACCTCAATTGAGAGTTCCTTAGACCGCATGTTGTCTGGTCACAGCAACAGCTTCCAAATGCAAAACCACACACCTGTAATCAACCCCAGACCTTTTAACTACTTCATTGATTACAGGTTAACGAGGGAGACGCCTTCAGAGTTAATTGCAGCCCTTAGAGTCCCTTGTCCAATTACTTTTGGTCCCTTTAAAAAGAGGAGGCTATGCATTACAGAGCTATGATTCCTAAACCCTTTCTCCGATTTGGATGTGAAAACTCTCATATTGCAGCTGGGAGTGTGCACTTTCAGCCCATATTATATAATTGTATTTCTGAACATGTTTTTGTAAACAGCTAAAATAACAAAACTTGTGTCACTGTCCAAATATTTCTGGACCTAACTGTACTGGCTCACAGCCATTATGGAGATCTTCAGCAGACCCCCTGTTGCCCTGACAACTCATTACTGCACCGTTTCATGTCATAGGTGCTCCGATTGGCAGGATCAATGACGCACTTCCTGTCTGCTCGAGTTAAGTGTTGCTGTCAATGATTGAAAGCGGCATTTAACTGGTTAACAGCCGCTGTTGGATATCAGATATTAGAAGCACTTAAATCAGCCATCAAGTGTGGGGAAAGACACCAATGACGTAAATATGATTGTGAAGGGGTTAATATTGGATGCTTCTGATCTTTTAGACCCTCAAATGGCACTGTCAAGCATGGTTTGGTCATGTAACTCACAGGAGAACTTCTATGCAGTGATCACTGGGCTCAGAGGGAACCACCTGGAGCTACTGCCACTGTTAATCACATTGGTGTGCACAGTTCGCCGACATAGTTAATCTCTGTGGTAGAGCATGGAGACACAATCTCCTTGCACTACTGCTCTCTGTTCTGTGAACCGCAAGGCTTTTTAAGCCTGCAGTCTACACGACAGCGTAATGATGGCACCAGATCAAGAATAGGTTATCGGAGTCCCAGAGCGGAGATGTCATTGCGCTATTTCAGGACTCCAATGTCCTGTGCATGCGATGGCAGTGGGATGATCTGCCTGCGCTGGACCAATCAGTATTCTGGATTAGGTGAGTATAGAATATTTTTTATTTTTATTAAAACATGTGGTGGGACTGTGGGGGCATCATAAAGTATGGGGACCCTCATACATTGCAAGGAGTACTGTGGGGGTCTTATACAGACTTTCCCATTACTAAGATAGGAGATAACTGTTGTTGATGATGAGAGTCTATTAGGTAGAAGAAGCAGGAAGGAGCAGCGCTTTGCCTCTAGCTCCTTCCTCTGCCACTAGCTCCTCCCTCTGCCTCTAGCTCCTCCCTCCACCCATTGTCACACGCTCATCAGTTACAACTGCCATCTCCTATCTCAGTAATGGGAACGTCTTCACTGAATACAGATTTCGATAAACACTGATCAATTCTGGCAGAGAAAGAAGCAAATTTATCTTCTAAGATATATTACAAAATTGCTTATTTTCATGTGTACTATTGATTTGTTTAATGCAAATTAAATGAGGAGTTATTTGAAGAGTCACATGTGAACTGCGTGGTAGTTCGTATGATTGACCACAGCTCCATTTACATGATGCTCTTCAGAGCTTCGGTTCTTGGGATGGTGGGGGCCCAGCGGTCTGATTCAAAATTGATATAATCCATTAAACAGGTTTTCCCTGATTGTTTGTATTTGCTTAAAGGAATATAGAAAATAATAAACCAATATCCAACCTCCCAAAGTCCAATGCTGCCTCTGCGACAACAGGACAGGAGAAGTGGTACTGTGCACTGTAATATGAACAGGATGTATAAACACAGGAGATATAACCACAGCTCCACACTATATACTGTGCTAAAGAATATACATTGGAGATGTGTATATATTGAATAGTGTAGAGATGTGCCAGTGTATACAATAGATTACACATTATATACACAGCACCATACTATAAGAACATCTCTTCACAATATACTATATTTTGCTGCACCATAGGATACAAGACTGCTGTATACGTGTAATCGTATAATAGACAGTAAGGCTGAAATATATGAAATCATCACAAAGGAGACACTGACTGCTGTATGTACATCCAATAAGTGACTATGATATATATATATATATATATATATATATATATATATATATATATATATATATATATATAAAATCATATAGAGAACCAAGACTATAGTATACAAATCATGTAGCAGACTGCAGCATATAAGAATTAGCCCAAAAACGGTCTCTTTGTAGGGGGGCACTCCCATTTCATAACAATAACAATATTCTGAAAAAATATCTGTTTATGGCATTTTTTCAAAAAGGAGCACAAATGTCCCAAGTAATAAATAATCTTTATTAAATATATTAAAAACTCAACACACTTAATAAAATGGATGTTTACAGCAAAAAAAACACGAAATAGCAGCAAACAATATATTGCACATGAATACCACAATGGGTTAAAGTGACAAGTACTGTGCAAAAATCTGCAACACCACCTCCTCTTTAGTTATATATAAATTGGGCTATTAAGTTAATTTTATTATGCTACACATAGCAAATACCTTAATGCCCATTATATCACTAAGTAGACAAACAAAAAAGAGGGTTAGATGATGTTAAATCACTTGTTAGATATAAACAAACTGTTCAGTCACTAATCCACATTGTGCATAATGTCCCAGCTGTGAGTGGAAGGTGGATCAGTAATCGGATTACGTCCTATTAAAGGCACTAAGCCCTTTTTGTATATAGGGCTATATGTATAGTACAAAAAGGTGCAGATCCAACGGCCACTGCTGACAGCTCCCACCGGTAGTAGACTGAATAATGCCAGCCAGGTGCCAAGTGGACCAAATGTCCAACCAATTCCACCAACCACACACAGTATGTTACCTGGGTTATTCAAACAAAGATCATGCTGCTATCCGCTTACCCCGATGTACGTTTCGCCAGATCGCTTCAACAGGAGGCGCTGTATATACAATATGACTGCTGTATATACAATATATAAGAGACTGTGGTACTTACAGTACATGATATAAGAGGGTGAGACTGCAGTATATACATTGGAGACTGCGGCTGCTGTATATGCATTAAATAAAAGACTGCAACTGTGGTATTTACATCATATAGGAACCTGCGACTGCGGTATATACATAGGAGAAGGAGACTGCGGCATATACATAATAAAGGGGGCTGTGAATGGGGCATATGCATCATATAGGGAGCAATAACTGTGTCATATATATCATAAAGGTGGCTGTTATTTCGGCATATACATCACA
Organism: Anomaloglossus baeobatrachus; assembly: GCF_048569485.1. Classification (NCBI taxonomy): domain Eukaryota; kingdom Metazoa; phylum Chordata; class Amphibia; order Anura; family Aromobatidae; genus Anomaloglossus; species Anomaloglossus baeobatrachus. Next base: position 388,811,630 of record NC_134355.1, on the reverse strand, counting down.
TAGGGGGCTATAACTGGGGCATATACATCATATAGGGGCCATGACTGGGGCATATATATCATATAGGGGCTGTGACTGTGGCTTATACATCATATAGGGGGTTGTGACTGAGACATATACATCATATAGGGGCCATGACTGGGGCATATATATCATATAGGGGCTGTGACTGGGGCATATTCATCATATAGGGGGTTGTGACTGAGACATATACATCATATAGGAGGCTATGACTGCAGCCTATACATCATTTAGGGGGCTGTGACTGGGCACAAACATTAAATAGAGTGAACTTTGCCCATAGAGGAATGTCATGACGTGGGTCGTATCAGACTTGCTATCATCCCTGCAGGCTTGGCTAGTGAGAATGAGTATGTGCGTTGGCACGTGCATGCTGGTCACAAGCAGAGGTATTAAAGGGCAGGCGACAAAGGTTTAAAAGTCCTGTGCCCGAAAAAAGGGACTGGCAGCCCACTTTATAGTGCAGTGCTATGGCCCATCAGGCATTTGCCTGCTTGAGCATATGGCCAGTTCGAACCTGGTTTGGAGACCATTAAACAGTGTGTCAGTTACTGTAGGGACTATTACACACTGTAGAGGCCATTATACAGTATGTGGACAATGATGCTGTGTTTTGGGTGAGCTGTGGGCCCATCCCATTGTGTATAGGGAAGCTGTGGGCCCATTATACTGTGCATAAGGCAACTATCTTCGCATCATACTGTGTATAGACGGTGTATAGGGGATCTGTGAACCTGTCATATTGTGATTAGGGGAGGTGTGGGCCCATCATACAGTCTAAAGAGAGGAATAGGAACATCATTCTGTATACACGGAGCTGCCCATTGGGGGAGTCAGGGGACATTATTAAATGTTAATTGGACACTTAAGAGTGGTGCACAAGGCTAATTATTACTTTCTATTAGCAAATTGTGGATACTTTTCTAGGATACTTGCACAGGGCATTAGCATTTTCTAGGGGGCAATTTTACCATCTAGAGGGCACACAGGAGGCAATTTAAGGCACACAGTGGTGGGCATTATTATGTGGAGCACTAAGAGGAGCGCTGTTTTTGTGCCACACAGCAGATGCAGTAATAGGGACCCATGCAGCAGCGGCTCAGTATTGGGGTATCAGCAGGATGAGGAGTTTGTGCAGGTTGGGATTAGATTGGATAGTGCAGGAAATGGCACAAGTCAAATATGTCTTTGTTGCAATCTGCAGAAGATGGATGAAGTTGTCATGTCAGTCTGAGCCAGATGGAAAGACGGGAAAAGTGAACAACATCAGAAAGTACATCAGCTGTAAGTCGCCATTTATAACGGCATTGTAATCTTTTACAAGTTCTGCAGGACTGGAATCTACCACTACGTGGTTACTATATGTAAAACAAATGGATCTCCACATTAAACCTAGTGAGTGAGCGAAGTGCTCAAAGGGTCACCCTGCCACCATCACAAACTCCATAAACAATCACAAACACAGGAGGACAAAGGAGTTAATTGTGTTCAATTAAATCTCTATTTATTATTATTAGAAGTGATAGATTTTTTTATATATATTTTTTTTATGCAAACAAGTTGATGACACAAATACACATAAAAGCACATAGTAAAAACACATAACAAAGAAGGACGTCAGTAATGTTTGAGTAATACAGCATGGGCGCAAAAGGGCAATACAGCATGGGCACAAAAAGAGTTAATATGCTAAGAAATAAATATATCGCACCTTAAAGTAATGGCGATTAATATCATAGGAGAAAATATCACAAATGATCAAAGATAATAGATTATCTCCTATTTAAAGTGCCAGAGTGCAGAGAAACAAATCATGTAAACAGGCATGTAAAGTTTTTTCATACCAATAAAGTGCCCAGTGCTTTATAATGCCAATCAACAGGAGCGTCCCAGGAAGGAAAAATTCCCCCTGTCTCAAATAAAATGGAAAAATGACTATCAACTACAAATATTTGTACTATGTTATGAATATAATATGGCTATAAGAAATTTCAAAATCATTAGTTTCTTTACATGAGATACCGTACAGCATCCCAACTTTTTGGGAACTGGGGTTGTTGTTTATTTGTCGACATAGGTCTGAGTCATAATTTTTTTTTTAAATCCATTCCATTATCTATTGCAGATGGAAGAAGACCAATGAAACATTGGCACAACCTGCAAATATATAATGTTGTGGTTACTAAGCTTAATTAAAAGGGGGGTTTGACTTTTGGTCAATCACTTAAATGGACAACTCAAGGTAAATGGTATATTCAAGGATTTGCTTGGAGTTCGATTTTTTCTATATTAAAGGCAGCTAGAATATATATATATATATACTGTATATATATATATATATATATATATATATATATATATATATATATATATATATGCAGAAAATAGAGGACATCCAGCAAAGAATCGGGAAATCCAGGAAGCATAAAACTTGTAAATTTATTCATAGAAAAAAATTAAAAATATGACAGAGTTGAGGACATGCCGCATAGTAAATGCAGGACAAATGCATCACAGACTACGCGTCTCGGCGGTGAAAGCCGCCTTCTTCACGGTCCAAGCCAAAACTGAAACTCATATATATATATATATATATATATATATATATATATATATATGTCCAACAATGTAGACCAGCTCACTCCTGTGAATCACCTGGAACCTCAGCTGACCTGGTTAACTCCGTTGTGCCCGGATCAGGATGTAGGAGTCCATCCATACAAGTGTGAACAACGGCAAAGCAGAGTCCAGCAATAACGTGAGCAATCCAGGATGCTGTTAAAAAATTTTTTTTTTCTTTCTTTTTATTCATAGATCCATTAAAATACAGTGGTCCAAGCAATTCAGAACAGCATTATCGCAGGAAAGTAGCGCAGATAGGACAAATCCTATCTGCGCTACTTTCCTGCGATAATGCTGTTCTGAATTGCTTGGACCACTGTATTTTAATGGATCTATGAATAAAAACAAAGAAATTTTTTTAACAGCATCCTGGATTGCTCACATTATTGCTGGACTCTGCTTTGCCGTTGTTCATATATATATATACAAAAATAAAATATTTGCTTTACTTTGGATTAGTCCTGCATGGGATCGGTTGTGACGTGAGCTCAGTATTTCTTGTGCTTTTTAAGCTACTATACAGCCATAAGAGATTTGTTAACTGCTTCCATAAAGAACTATATGACATTATAACCATAATTATTTTAAGTGACTGCCCTTTTACAATCAGGTTCAGTCTCATATTTCTTTTAAATGTATTTTCAAAAATGTCAATGCAAACATGAAATATAAAATTGAAATGGTGTTTTAGCAATGCACCTATTTATAAAAGTCTTGGCTCTAAGGGTTATTTGATTGAGTATGTGTGGTATATAGCTTATCATCCTGGTTCCCTTAGGCAGGAAGCTGCTGTGCTATGATATATAGCTCATTAAATAGTGTATTGTGGATTGTTGTTACAAAGAACTGCCTTGCTTTCTAGGAGTGTTTCATCACAGAACATAAATTGAGCAGGAAAAATCTGCCCAGGCAAAATTTGCGTCAAATCTGCATGTTACTTATGTATTTTTTTCTGGATTTTGCTGTGGATTTACCAATAAGTATTTGGAGAATGTAGGATTGTGACACAAAACAGCAACTGGATTTACTTTATTGTCTCTAATAAAACATTGAAAAAGTATAAATATAAAGAATTTTGTTTTGTGGTATTTTTAGAACATTTTAAAGTCAGTGACCTTTTTTTTTTTTTTTTTTTTTTAAACGGAGTATACTGAGAGTATGTCTTTCTTGAAGATTGGCAAAAAAAAACTATAACCAAAAATATATGAATAAAAAAATGCTATAAGGTAAAAAAAAGCCTCCAAAATATGGTACAAATGCCATGAAAAATGCTGGATATGCATGGTATTGTTTTTGTGTTTGTTAAAAAACAATAGTAAAGTCATGTGTCTATATCCATATGGATACAGGTAAAATATATCTTTGTACCGTGTTAGCCAGTAGAGAATAAAAGTTTGTTTGTTCCATAAAGATGCGGTACATTCTGGTACCATCTTTTCAGTTAGCCATTAAAAGGTATCAACTACTGAGGACTCTCAGTTCTTTTAAACAAACTTTTTTTTATATCCATATGGCAATAGCAAAATTTCAGCCCCAGGATCCTTGTTCTGAGGATGATGTCTTCTATTTCAAACATGCTGCTTTTTCACCTTTTAGTTAGCTGGGTGTAAAGCTGAATTGGCATATGTTGTCATGTATAAATAAATACCATTGCCAAGGCTTCCAATGACTTATCTAGGAAGACCAAAATAGTGACCACAGTAGAAGTGAGGTGCTGCTAAGGCATCCAGTAAGGAGAGTTGAAGACCATGTGTGAAGTATAGAGCAGCAAGCAAGCACCCTCTGTGCTTCTATACATACCGTAAGGGGTACTTTGCACACTACGACATCGCAGGTGCGATGTCGGTGGGGTCATGTCGAAAGTGACGCACTTCCTGCGTCGCTCTCGACATCGTAGTGTGTAAATCCTAGATGATACGATTAACGAGCGCAAAAGCGTCGTAATCGTATCATCGGTGTAGCGTTGGCGAATTCCATAATTACGCTGACGCGATGGTCCGATGTTGTTCCTTGTTCCTGTGTGTGAAGTCGTAGGAGTGAGAAACATCTACCTGCGTCACCGCGGCTCCCGTCAGCTATGCGGAAGGAAGGAGGTGGGCGGGATGTTTACGTCCCGCTCATCTCCGCCCCTCCGCTCCTATTGGCCGCCTGCTGTGTGACGTCGCAGTGACGCCACACGACCCGCCCCCTTAATAAGGAGGCGGTTCGCCGGCCAGAGCGACGTCGCACGACAGGTGAGTGCATGTGAAGCAGCCGTAGCAATAATATTCGGTACAGCAGCTATCACAATGATATCGCTGCTGCGATGGGGGCGGGGACTATCGCGCTCGGCATCGCATCATCGGCATGTGATGTCGTAGTGTGCAAAGTACCCCTAAGGAGATGCCGTTGATACTTTTTCAAAACCTTAAGGAAAGAACCTAAGAAGGAAAGCTGAAATTACCTTAAGTGTGGTGGTTTCTCTAGTTTTAATTGATCTATATTGTAACTAACTGAGGACTGCACTTGATTTTGTATATAATATTAGAGGTGCCCAGTGTTAAACTGGGGTGCTAAGTGCCCACCAGTAATATGCAAAGATTACATTACTCTCAGTCACAAAATTTCCTATGCTTCTATATAATAATAAAGTAGGTGGTTCATTAAATGAATGATGATTCCCAACTTAAAGACGAAAGCAGCATCTCAAGTGTATTGTGCCAAATTCTACTTATACAGTTGAAACCAGAAGGTTACATACACCATCTAAAAATACCCATCTGGATTTTCTTTCACTATCTGAGATGAAATCAGAATAAAACTTTCCTGTTTTAGGTCAATTAGCAACCAAAATTATTTAGATTTACTAAATGCCAGAATAATGAGAGAGAGAAAATGTTTTAAGGCATGCAATGTCAAAAGTTTACATACATTTCATAAGTATTTGGTACCATTGCCCTTAAAGAAGTTGTCCAGTCCCAAAACAGTTTCTTTCCCCTCATAAATCTTGCTAATATGTGCCTCTCCATACATCTATTATGTTATTTTAGCAATATTACCTTTTATCATGCTCTAGCAGCACATCCTTATTGCTGGTTCCAGCTCTGATGAGTTTAATCTCTCTCCTAACTTCCTGGGTTTAGTTGCTACAACTTCCATGATCCTTTGTGGTGGCCAGCTGCCAGTATCTATCACACCCATTCAGAACTCCACCCAACTCCTCTCTGTCATCTTTCCTGTGTCTGCACCTGTTCCAAGCTCTGCACAACTAAGGAAGAAAGTGTCTATCTTCTGCTTGCTCTGATATAGTTCATAGTGTGTGTGTGTGTGTGTGTGTGTGTGTGTGTGTGTGTGTGTGTGTGTAATAAATGCACTGCTCTGCTGCTTTCCCGCGCGTTGCTCTGCCGCACACTGCTCTGCTATTCTCCCACATGCTGCTCTGCCGCACACTGCTCTGCCACTCTCCTGCATGCTTCTCTGCCACTCTGCCACACACTGCTCTGCCGCTCTCATGCACACAGCTCTGCCATAAGATACTCACCCACATGACTCCTCTTGATCCTGGCGCCGGCTCGTACCGCAGACAGCTGCATGATGGTAAGTAAACCCTCCTCTCCTTCTCCTCTTGATGCTGGGCTGTGACGTGTTTGAAACCCCGCCCACATCCCTGACATTCAGGATGAGTGGCCGCTGCAGCTGCTGATGTAGCGTTAACTTTCAGAGCCTGGAGGTTGACGTGACATCAGTGGATGCCAGAGGCCACAGCACCCGGGGTCATGTGACTGGCACTGAGTGAGCAGAATAGCGCTGCTCATTGCCAGAACTGAAAATAGAAGGGAATTTAGAAGAGACGTGAAATAGCAAGGTAAATTGATAGGGAAATTTTAAAAAATGAGTGAACCACCCCTTTAAATTGTATGACTTGGGTCACATGTTTTGGATAACATTCCACAAGCTTATCTGGCACTGAGCGGCACTATTCTGCTTGCTCACTGCCAAAACTGAAAATAGAAGGGAATTTAGAAGAGTCATGAAATAGCAAGGTAAATTGATAGGGAAATTTTTAAAAAATGAGTGAACCACCCCTTTAACCCTGCTGTTGTCTTCGGTCAAAAATGACCGATTTTGAGCTTTAATATTTTTTAAAATATTCAAGATGCGATTCTGAAACTTGTGGTTGATTGACTTTTCCTCATTTGAGGGGTTCTTACTATGCGTATTGTTATATATATTTTTTTATGTTTACTTTTTTCTCCACAATTTTTTATACACTTGTACTCTTCGGTCAAAAATGACCGATAGCCTTTTATAGTGATCTCCAGCCATTTTATGAGTAAAATAAAGGAGCTATAATCTCATTTTGGACTATATATTACATCTACTACTATTTATCAATTTATTTAGGTCCTTTTGGTCCATGCAGATTTAGGCCCCCTTCACACGTCCGTGAAACACGTGCATGATTGGCCCGTTTCCGTATGTACCGGAGACACGGCCAAACGAGCACCGATGTTAATCTATGTTTGAGGTCACATGTGCGTTATTTCATAATGTCCGTGTGTCCGAGTCCGTGATCCGTATGTGTTTCCATTTTGCACGGAAGCATGTCCGTTTTCTGCACGGAACACATACACGCGGACACCATGAAAGTCAATGGTTATGTGCACACAATACGTGACACGGATGCATCTCTGTATGCTCCGTGTACGTTTTGTGCTTTTTTCTAGCGATGTCGGTCATTCTTTCTTTTCCTGTCTACGTCTGTCAATCTCCCTCAGTCCGTCGGTCGGTCTCTCTGTCTGTCAGTCTCTTTCTGTCTTGTCTGTCCCTCTCTCGCTGTCTGTCGGTCAGTCTCCCCCCTCTCTCATACTTACCGTTCCCTGATCACCGGCGCGGCGCTGCACGGCTGTTCTCTAAACTCCGGCGGCTTTTCCTCTTTTGAAAAAGCCGGCCGCTCATTAAACAATCTCGTATTCCCTGCTTTCCCCGCCCACCGTGAAATTTCCCTGTGAAATGCTGACCTGAAAGAGTACTAATAAATTCTGTCTGAAAAGTGTGTTTGCTTTAGGGTACCTTCACACTTTAGCGATGCAGCAGCGATCCGACCAGCGATCTGACCTGGTCAGGATCGCTGCTGCATCGCTACATGGTCGCTGGTGAGCTGTCAAACAGGCAGATCTCACCAGCGACCAGTGACCAGCCCCCAGCCAGCAGCGACGTGCAAGCGACGCTGCGCTTGCACGGAGCCGGCGTCTGGAAGCTGCGGACACTGGTAACTAAGGTAAACATCGGGTATGGTTACCCGATGTTTACATTAGTTACCAGCGCACACCGCTTCCTTGCTCTCCTAGCTACAGTACACATCGGGTTAATTAACCTGATGTGTAATGCAGCTACATGTGCAGAGAGCAGGGAGCCGCGCACACTGCTTAGCGCTGGCTCCTTGCTCTCCTAGCTACAGTACACATCGGGTTAATTAACCCGATGTGTACAGCAGCTACATGTGCAGAGAGCCGGAGCCGGCAGCACAGGCAGCGTGAGAGCGGCGGAGGCTGGTAACTAAGGTAAATATCGGGTAACCACCTTGGTTACCCGATGTTTATCTTGGTTACAGCTTACCGCAGCTGTCAGACGCCGGCTCCTGCTCCCTGCTCGCTTCATTTGTCGCTCTCTCGCTGTCACACACAGCGATCTGTGTGTCACAGTGGGAGAGCGCCTTTGAAGAAAACGAACCAGGGCTGTGTGTAACGAGCAGCGATCTCGCAGCAGGGGCCAGATCGCTGCTCAGTGTCACACACAGCGAGATCGCTAATGAGGTCACTGCTGCGTCACAAAAAGCGTGACTCAGCAGCGATCTCGGCAGCGAGCTCGCTGTGTGTGAAGCACCCCTTACTCTGAGCTCTTATCCTAAAGGGTGGGGGTGGGGGGTTTATTTTATCTTATCAGTAGACAATTGCCATAGTAGTCTATCCAGTTTCATTTTCAGTCCAGCTGGAGAGAGAGCAGAAAGGACATATACAGACAACAGAGTTCTAAAGGATCATCTTTACAGGTATGTAGCAGATAAACTATTTTTTTTTATTGCCAAAGTATTCAATTCTTTTGATTAGATGGTAATAGTTTGTTCTCTCATTATATTATTATTTTTTATGTATATTTTATGTTTTCATTCCAGAATGTTGCCTCTTTGCATAATGAGAAAATGTATAATGACTGAAAAAGATTTGGAGGACTTTGTAAACGCCTCTAAGGGTGCCCTCACACGAGCGTATAACTCGCATGAGTATCGGAACGCATCACTCGGTGCGGCCGCACACTCTCCGGACAGGAGCATGTCAGCCGCATAGAAATACATGCAGCTGAGCTGCTCCTGTCAGCAGAGAAGCTAGCCGCGCCGGGTGATGCGATCCGATACTCATGCGAGTTATACGCTCGTGTGAGGGCACCCTAATTCTGATGATGATGATGCCCCGCCTGAGAATGTGTCAGAAGAGGAGGACCACATAAGTGATGGGGAATCCATCACTTATGTGCAATCTGATTCTGAAGTGGAATCTGATGAGGAAACCCAGACAACTAGTGGAATCCAAGAAATCCTTTCAAGGAACAAAGATGTCATTTGGAACCTGCAGCCTTTTACTGAGTCTGGTAGAATGTGTTCTAAAGATGTCATAAAAGGTACACCTGGTCCTACCAGGTATGCTATATCAAGAATTGATGATATACAATCTGCATTCAACTTGTTTATAAATATTACCATACAAAACATCATAATCCAAATGTCAAACATTGAGGGACAACAAGTTTATGGCGAGAAATGGAAGACTTTAGATTTGACAGCTCTAAATGCTTTCATAGGATTACTACTGTTAGCAGGAGTCTACAGGTCATACAGTGAGTCAACCAGTAGTGTATGGGATTCAGAAACTGGTCGCCACATATTTAGGGCCATAATGTCTGTGAACAGATTTCATCAAATTTCAAGAGTCCTTCGTTTTGATAATAAAAGCAATCGAATTGAAAGAAGAGCCACAGACAAACTGTGACAAATGTGATATGTTACAGATGTGAAAAATATTTATGCAAAAGACATGTTAATTATACCTGTGACAATTGCAAACAGTAAATTTTGCACCGTGTGACTTATTTATCATTTTACATAAAAAAACTGAACTGTTAATTTTTTTGTTTGTTTTTTTGTTGGAAAATAATATAATTACATTTAGTTTATTGTCATTAGTTATAGTTTACAGTTGGATGAATAATTATTTTTGTATGTGCAAATATGCAATATGCATAAATATTCCAATAAAGCCATGTTAAATGTTTTGACACAAAAAAATAAAAAGTAAGTTTTTCTTTCCATTTTTCATTTGTTTATAAACAACCAGGTTCACATACAATATAATACTGCAAAAATTATTCAATTAAAACACTTAAATTAGCTAAAAATCAAGACTTTATTAGGTCCGGTCAAAAATGACCGGAAGATAACAAGTGTATAGTGGTAATCAGGAGAATAGCAAGACTTGGGTCACATGTTTTGGATAACATTCCACAGGCTTCTCACAATAGTTGGTAGGAATCTGGGCTCATTCCTCCTGACAGAACTGGTGTATCTGAGCCATGTTTACAGGTCGCTTTGCTCGCACCTCCATTTCAGGTTTGTCCATAAATTTTCAATAGGATTGAGATCAGGGCTTTGTGATGGCCACTACAAAACATTGAGTTTGTTATTCTTAAGCCACTTTGTAACCAGTTTGGCAGTATTCTTTGGGTCATTGTCCATTTGGAAGACCCATTTCCGCCCAAGCTTTAAGTTCCTGGCTGACGACTTGAGATTTTGCTTCAGTATTGTCACATACTATTTTTTCCTCATGATGCCATCTATTTTGTGAAGTGCACCAGTCCCTCCTGCAGCAAAACAACACCACAACATAATGCTGCAAATCCCGTGTTTCACTTGGGATGATGTTCCTTTTTCCTCCAAACTTAATGATGGTCATTATGGCCAAACAATTCAATTTTAGTTTTGTCAGACCACAGGACATGTGTCCAAAAATTAAGGTCTTTGTTCCTGTGTGCATTTGCAAACATTAATCTGGCTTTTTTATGATTCTTTTAGAGTAATAGCTTCTTTCTGGCAGAGTGGCTTTTCAGCCAATGTTCATACAGTACTCGTTTTACTGTGCATAATGACACAATCTTACCAGCTTCTGCCAGCATCTTCACAAGCTGTTTTGCTTTAGTTCTTGGGTTGATATGCATGTGTATGACAAAAGCAGATTCATCTCTGGTACACAAAACCCATCTCCTTCTAGAGCGTTATGATGGCTGGACATTCCCATCTTGTTTGTACTTGCATATAAATGTTTGCACAGATGAACGAGGCACCTACAGGTATCTGGACATGTCACTCAAGGATGACCCAGATTCGTGGAAGGCAACAATTCTCTTCTTGAGATCTTGGCTGATTTCTTTTGGCTTTCCCATGATCCTACACAAAGAAGCAGTGTGTTTCAGGTGTGCATTAAAATACATCCACAGATGTATCTCTAATTAACTCAGATGTTGCTAATAAACCTATCAGAAGCTTCCATAGACATGACATCATCATATGGTCTGTTCCATATAATTTAAAGACATAGTACTCACTGTATGTAAACTTTTGACTTTGCAGAAAGTAATGAAAATGCCTTAAAACATTCTCTCTCTCTCTCTCTCTCTCTCATTATTTGGGCATTTGGCAAATATCAATAACTTTGGTAATCCTAATTGACCTAAAATGGGAAAGGATGTTTCTGATTTCATGTTAGATAGTGAGAACATTCATATGTGTCTTTTAGCTAGTGTATGTAAATTTATGATTTCAACTGTATAAAGAGGTGGGGGGCTAATTCTTGCATATGAGCCTACCGGGGATTATACTGTTCTGCTATTGGCCAGTTCAAGCCTGGAGGTGCTCACATTTATTCCTATATTAAACATGTTTGTGGAATCTAGTGGCTTCTGTAACTTCGTGGATTTTAATGATTTGTTTATTTTTTTTGCACACCGATATTTCAGAAACTTTGTGCTGGATCAATCTATATTTGTTTTAAGACAATACAATGCTGCTTGAGAGAATTCTTTATACTTTAGCACTGATTTGCTATTTGTATTATTGCACAGCAGTGTAACAAAAAAATATTCATGTGCTGCCAATATCTTTTCTAATAACAGCAAATGTAGCAATAGTTGAAATGCCTCCTATCTCCTCTATTTTTTCTTTTTCATTGATGTACAAATGTTTACATCTCCTGGATATTCATTACCTGTGTCTGAGCATCTTCTGAATGAACTGAGGTGAGTTTGCTTTCTGTTCTCTGAAGAATTAATTTATTTTAAATCATTGTCTGTAAATCAAAACGTCAGCAGCACTGAAAATCCATATGTGAAGGTATCAAAGAGGTTAAATGTTCTGTCTCACTCCCCCAATTGGATCCAGACTATGTAAGATCAGGAAATTGAGCTGCATGGTAGCAATGTTCCCAACCTGACAAGGCCGACCTTTATGAATCTTGTTATACTATATACTGTTTGTCTAGAATGACTATACCTATTAACCTTCCGAGCCACTCAGTGACAGCTCATATGTGTATATTTCAGGCAGTAGAGCACACGTAATGAGAATGATCTTAGTAATGCTTTCTGAGGCTTTTATTGGTCACACTTGCTAACTTGCAATTACATTCTCTTAAATGTATTAAAAAACCTGCATGAAGAGTTTAAATAAGAATTATTGAATTGAAGGAACTTTAATTCAGGTTACTGGTTGGCCTACAAATAGGGATGAGGTAACGTGAACTGTACACCTTGTGTCTGGTCCTGAACCCCAACCAGACTTTTTACTGTACGTCCAGTTCCTGTTCGGGTTTGTCACTTGAATAAAGCTTGTTGAAAAGTTCCAGAGCAGCCAATCAGCAAGCTTTTAGGTTGTGAACACTTACAGGGCCATCACAGTCACGGCAAGTATTGGCATGGCTGTAATTCGCCTGGGAAATCAATGTAAAAAAATAAATAAATTATGAAGTGGGCTACAAATGGAAGTTGAATGGTAGTAAGAGCAGGATAGGTATACATACGGTGTTTCCCGATCACACTGCAGTCACACTCTTTTCCGGGCCCGCTAATTCATAAATATTCACTGCTACCCTTGCCCACCCTCTGGGCCAGTGTCTGTGATACACCGCCCTCACCCTGTTTCCATGTCTGTGATTGGTTACAGCCAGTTTTCTGTATGGTGTTAAAATAAATAAATAATTTAAAAAAAATGAAGTGGGCTCCTGACATATTTTGACACCCGTAGTAGATAAAACAACAGCTACAGGCTGCAGCCCCCACCTGTGAGCTTTACAGTGGCTGGATATCAAAATAGAGGGGATCCTACGGTGTATTTTCTTTTTAAATTATTTAATTTTTTTTTTTTAAAGTCCATTTTTGATAACCAGCCAGTGTAAAGCAGACAGGTGGGTACTGGTATTGTCAGGATGGGAGGAGCTATGGATATCAACCACCCAGCCTAAAAATACCAGCCTGCAGCTGCCCAGAATTGGCACATCACATTCGATGTGCAATTCATGGCGATTTACCCTGCTCATCCGGATTGCCCTGGTGATATGGCAGTCGGGTTGATATAAGTGGTTAATGACAGCTGTGATTTGTCAAAAAATGACAGCTGCCTTCAAGACCTGGATAAGTAATGGGAGCTGTCTGAGACACCCCCATTACTAATCCTCTAAGTGAAAAGAAATAAAACACAAACACCAAAAATATCTGACTCGCCCACCACAGGGCCTTAGGTGACTTGGTGTCATGCCGGACTAGTCCAGGGTAGTCAGCGGTGGCGGGGCCCGCCTCCGTGACCCTGGTGGAGTCAATTAATATGGCTGTATTGGGGGGGTGATGATCAATAATAAAGTTTGTGGAAATATATATTTGTGACGCCACCTGTGGATTGCAGCTATGGAGCTGCCGCTGCTGGATGGGGTCTCCGGGGCTGATGTAATGGCAGCTGTGGTGGTTCTGCTCCCCACAGGTGGAGGGATGCCCCGGGTCAACTGTTGGTGCTTGTAAGAGTCTATGATGGCTTTGTGAATGATGCGGTGCAGGCAGAATAAAGGAAGTGACACCAGAGATTGCAGTTCATATGTTTTTTACTCACTGTTGCCAGGGCTGCAGCAGACTGGTTGCCGTTAGAGTGCTGGAATCCACCATCCGGTGCCTCCGCCGATCCCAGGTAATTCTTAGGGTTAATACCCGTGCACCACTTTTAGGTCTCTTTCCTTGACTGGCTTCACAGCCTTGACTTTGATAGATGAACTTGTCTTGGCCTCTACCATAGAATCTGGTCAAGGGGGCTTGCCTGACTGGAATCTTGCCCTCTTCCCAGGGGATCTACGGCAGGTTGTGGCCCTGGGCGCTTGCAACCACCCGGGGCCTTCGGAGTTACTTGAGGAATTGTCTTTCTTCCCTCTGCCTGGGGACCGTCCCCAAATGCAGCCAGATCCCTCCACCCGATCTTCCTGTGGAGCAGGCCATGAGCAAATATGCCCTTCTGTGGCCCTGGGATCCTCTCTTCTCTGTCTGTGGTGTCACCTCGGCCTAGCCGGACCCCAGGATCTCCACCAGGAACCTTCTCTCTCTTTACTGTCTCAGCTCCTTCTCCCTTCCGACTACCACTCTCCTCCTCTGCCTCACGCAGACTACTCTTCACTAACTGACTTTGAACTTCTTGTTTCTACTCTTACTTTCTAGTTGGCTTCTCCCACTTTCCTTGTTTCTTGGCCCCCACCCCATGGGAGGAGAGATGGGTCTTACGGCCCCCCTGACTACAGCACGGGGGTAGCTGCCACTATCTCTGGTTCCTGTATGTGCCTAGCAATGACTGTTTGTGCAGATTTGCCTGTGAACCGGTATGTACCCTTGTCCTTACCTAGGATGGGACATCACACCTCTGGCTGAGGTGCAATGTCTCTGTGGCGCCGGAAGCCTCAGGGGCGCCACATATTCTTTATATAAAGTAAAATATACACACCCTCGTTTAACGCTTTATTAACCCCCAAAATACCCTTGCATATCTGATGTTATCCATACAAAGTTCCACAATGATCCACAGCTCTACTGCATCCTGAGGCTGTCGAGAGGGAAAACATGTCCGCTCTCTGCAGGCTCTGGGAATCACTGACAGCCGAGGTGACGTCACTCAGTTTACTGGAGGTCATAGCCGAGATGCCTCCTATTACTAATCCAGGACTTGATCACAGCTGTCTTTTTTTTGAGAAATCACAGCTGTCATTAAACCATTATATTACTCCTTCTGCCACCACACTAGGGCAATCGGGATGAGCCAGTTAAAGAGCTAGAATTGGCACACCCAAGGAATAAACTTATGTCATTTCATGTTCTTGAAGGCTTTTCTGCCCATATAATAATGGGTCTCCCCTGGCTGGTTATTCACAATGCAGTGGTTGATTGGCAATCTAGGGAGATTGAGTGGAGTAATTTTTGTAAGGATAACTGTCTGAACACTCTCTTCTCTCTGCTGCCTAAACCATGTTCTCTGAACTTGAGGGTAAGGTGTTGAAGGCTCAGGGGCAAGCAGCTGCTTCTTTTCCGTAAGGGAGCTTGTTTGTGCCATTACATTTTCGCATCAAAATTTTAGGAGAGCATCATAACTCTGCTCTTGAAGGTTATCTAAGTAGTAAAGCGACAGAGGGCTTCCTTTCTCATTGTTTTTGGTGGTTAAGGTTGCATGAGGATGTGGTCAATTTTGTGAACACCTACAATGTTTTTGCATATTCTAAGACCTAGCATATTTTTAAGTCTGGGACTCTCCTACCATTGGCTATCTCTCACAGACCATTTAAGGGTGCTTTACATGCTGCGACTTTGCTAGCGATTGCTAGCAATGTCGAGCGCGATAGCACCTGCCCCCGTCGTTTGTGCGACATTTGGCGATCGCTGCCGTAGCGAACATTATCGGTACGGCAGCGTCACACGAACATACCTTGTCAGCGACGTCACTGTGACCGCCAAACAATCCCTCCCTCAAGGGGGAGGTGTGTTCAGCATCATAACGACATCACTGCGGCATCACTAAGCGGCCGGCCAATAGAAGCGGAAGGGCAGAGATGAGCGGGACATAACATCCCGCCCACCTCCTTCCTTCCTCATTGCCGGTGGACGCAGGTAAGGAGATGTTCGTTGTTCCTGCGGTGTCACACATAGCGATGTGTGATGCCGCAGGAACGATGAACAACATCGTACCTGTGGCAGCAGCGATATTAAGGAAAGGAGCGACGTGTCGATTGAATGATTTTGCGATCGTTGATCGTCGCTCCTTGGTGTCACACGCTGCGATGTCGCTACCGGCGCCGGATGTGCATCACTAACGACGTGACATCGAAGATATATCGGTATCGATGTTGCAGCGTGTAAAGCACCCTTTACGCATTTATCCATGGATTTTATTACTGACCTTTCTTCCTCTGCAGGAAAAACTGTAATTTTAGTAGTGGTAAATATGTTTAATAAAATGGTTCACTTCATTGCCTTACCTGCTCTCCCTAATGCTAAAACTTTAGCTCAAGTGTTCGTCACTGAGATCGTGAAGCATCATGGGGTTCCCTCCTATGTGGTATCAGACTGAGAGACCTAGTTTGTATCTGAATTTTGGAAGGTGTTTTGTACCTGTCTGGGGGTAAATATTTCCTTCGGCGTTGCATCCTCAATCTAATGGACAGATGGAACATCTGAATTAAAGTCTAGAAATGTACCTTAGTGTTTTGTGTCTGATAATTAGGAAAATTGGGCATCTTACTCTTGGCTGAGTTTGCGCTAAACAATCATCACAATGAGTCATGCCGCTTTCACCCTCAGTTCTGTGCTTTCAGTAGAGATGGGTCTTCGGGGGTTCCCGAGGAGCAACGGTTCTACTCGTCACTTTCTTTTGTATCTCAAGAGGTACAAAGCAACCTAAAGATTATGGGGGACAGTTACAAATGCAAGACTGATAAAAGACATTTGTCAGGCACCGACCTGTGTGTGAATGATTTTATATGGCTGTCCACCAGAAATATTAAGTTGAAGACTCTTTCTTGCACTTAGTTCTAGATTCATTGAACCACACAAAGTGATTGCCATTATTTAACCGATGGCCTTTCGTCTTGGGCCACCACAAGCACTCAAAATCCATGTGCTTCACAAGTCATTGCTCAAGAAACATGTTGCATCTTTAAAGCTGTCACCCTTACTGCCACTTCCAGTTATTGTTGATTTTAATTCAGTTTCAGGTGGCAATCATGGATGTTTGTTTTGTTTGTCACTCTCCAATATTTGGTTCACTGGAAGGTTTATGGTCCAGAGGAAAGAATGTTGGTACCAGCATTGGAGGATAACGCAAATAGGTTGTTTGTCATTTTCCAATATTTGGTGCACTGGAAGGGTTATTGTCCAGAGGAAAGGATGTGGGTAACAGCATTGGAGGAAAATGCCAATGGGTTGATACATTCCTTCCATACATCTCATCTGGACAAGCCTGGTCCTTAGGGTCTGGAGGCCCTTTGTAGAAGGGGGGGTACTGTCAAGAGTGTGACATTACCTTATGTGATCTCTGGGCGTTCTGGGATCAGAAGGTCACAGCGCATTGTGGATCGCCATTTACCCTGAGTTGGAGCATGTTTAATTCCATCTGGCGCTGAAGGAGTTAAGGTTAATTTCCATCCTGCAGTAGTCTAACAGGTAGTTGTAACCTTAGGTGCAGTCACTCCGTTCTGCTATAAATATCCGCTCCTCACTTTCCCTCTGCTTTCTATAGCTCATACTTATGCTGACCATGTTGAAGGAGCTCATCGCTGCATTACAGTGGTCTCGTTTCTATTGCAGCTGCAAAGTTCCTTACTGAAAAAACCCAGAAGAGCTTGTGTCTTTCCCCTCCTGTTTGTTTTTCCTTCCTCGTGTTGTCTTATTGTAGTGGCGAGACTAGCATCTCGCTGGCCCTCAATAGCCAGGGTGAGTTTAGGGTCAGTGAGGGCCTAGGCATGTGATCGCTGTATGTCTAGGGACGTTAAGGAGTGCAGGGGTCAGGTGAGTGCTAGAAGGTGACCCTGCTCCTCTTTCTAGTGTGAGTGCCCACCATTGTGTAGTTTTTTTGGTTTACCCTTTGTGTGGCATCGCTCACTGGGTGTCCTCCCCTTCCCTGACGTGATACCACCCTGTTGTTCCCGCTGTGTTGCGCAGCTCATCGGATGTTCTCCCATGACCAGCAAGAAACCTGCAGTCACAATGTGACAAATGTCCCTTGAGTCCTACCAGGTGTTTTTAATTATTTTTCACGACTATTGTACTTGTCTATGTATGCTCTATTTTACATGTAATGTGCCATGGAATAAATGGCACTATAGTAATAAATGATAGTAATAATAATAATAATAATAATAATAATAATAAAAAAAAATATCCCCTGGGTCCTCCCACGTACAGAACCTCTATAAACTATATACTGCCATAAATACACAATATACTGTTCCCACAGCTTTCCTATACACAGTATAATGCCCCCACAGCTAGCTACCCACCCTAGTCTTCACACAGTATAAAAGCCCCACAGCTTTCCGTGCATACTATAATGCCCTCTATACAGAGTATGACGTCCCATAGCTTTCCTATACACAGTATAGCAAATCCCACACTGTATGTTGCCCCCCCAACAGCTTCCTTTACATAATGTATACATACATGTATAATGCCCCCACACTGTATGTCACAAAACAGTAGGATTCTCCCACAATCCCCCTACAAGTACTAGTAAAATAAAAAATAAACTTCATATACTCACCTAATTAGAGGTTTAAAAGTTAATCTATCTTCACTGATAAGTATTGCATACTCATTTATTGCTTGTCTCACACTAGGATTTTGCAGCATCTGTAGCATTACCTGACAACTTTTATGACAACGTTACATTGCATTCTTGTTATTATAGCACTTAGACTGCTATAACGTAGATGGGCTCTTTCGGTAAATACCCTAATATATTCTTACAAGCGGATGGTTAATGAACCGTAATGAAATATATCATCTCTTGGTGCCACTAGGTGTCATCCCTTAACCATTCCTCCCCAACAGAACAGAAGTCAATGAGGAATTTTAAAAAAATCTCTTAGCCAAACATACTGTGTATCACATTTCATTGTTTCTTACATTCATGTGTGAATAATTCTCATGTATATATCTGTGTAGTTATCTATGTCATTATTGCATTATAGGAACATGCTGTGACTACAAATTCTGGTAAACATAAACTAATACTACAATGAAATAAATCAGCACACTGTTACATTAACAAAACATTGCTATAAATGTATGAACCGCCCAGAATCATAACCAAAGGAGTAAAAATCCTCTGCCGCACAATACATTAGCAACTAAGGACATTTAGTTAATTGAAGTGTTTTCGCCTAAAATCTGCGATGAAACACTTTGATAAGTCACAAATATTTTGCACGATGTGGATTTGTGGAAAAATGTTGTGAATTACAGTTTGTGTTCCAGAAATTTTTATTAAATTTTAACCCCTTCAGCCCCGGGGCACTTTCCGTTTTCGCGTTTTTGTTTTTTGCTCCCCTTCTTCCGAGAGCCGTAACTTTTTTATTTTTCCGTCAATCTTGCCATATGAGGGCTTGTTTTTTGCGGGACAAGTTGTACTTTTAAATGAAACCATAAGTTTTACCATATGGTGTACTGTAAAAGAGCTAAAAAATTCCAAGTGTGGAAAAACTGCAAAAAAAGTGTGATGGCACAATAGTTTTTGGGATGTTTTATTCACGGTGTTCACTATATGGTAAAACTGATGTGTGGGTATGATGCCTGAGGTCAGTGCGAGTTTGTAGACACCAAACATGTATAGGTTTACTTGTATCTAAGAGGTTAAAAAAATTCACAAGTTTGTCCAATAAAAGTGGTGCACGTTTTGCGCCATTTTCTGAAACACGTAGCGTTCTCATTTTTTGGGATCTATGGCTCAGTGATGGCTTATTTTTTGCGTCTCGAGCTGTCATTTCTAATGGTACCATTTTTGCGCAGATACTATGTTTTGATCGCCTGTTACTGCATTTTGCATAAAACTTGCGGCAACCAAAAAATGTAATTTTGGCGTTTGGAATTTTTTTGCCACTACGCCGTTTACCAATCAGATTAATTGATTTTATATTTTGATAGATCGGGCATTACTGAACGCGGCGATACCAAATATGTGTATATTTATTTATTTTTTTAACCATTTAATTTTCAATGTGGGGAAAGGGGGGTGATTTGAACTTTTAGGTTTGGTTTTTTTTTTTATTTTTTAAAACTTTTTTTAACTTTTTTTTTATTTTACTAGTCCCCCTAGGGGACTATAGCGATCAGCAATCCGATCCGTCATCACATGACCCTGTGCTACGATGGCAACCACCGAAAGCCACGTGATGACGCATGTGACTTCCGGTGGGGGCGGCGGTAAGTAAAGAACATGGCCGCGCGCATATAGATCTTGCTGCCAGACTTTGTCAGTGAGACTTAAGGGGTTAATGGCCGCGGGTGGAAGCGATTCCACCCTCGGCTAGCAGGCACACATGTCAGCTGTTGAAAACACCTGATATGTGTGCCGACCGCCGCCGCCTGCCCGCGGCAGGGGCGGGGCTTAACGGGACACGCTCCATGATGGATATATCCGTCCATGGTCGTGAAGGGGCTAAAGGGGAAATAATACAGGAAATAGAAAGACTCATTAGCAGATGAATTAAAGCAAAACAATATCTCCACAAAGCAGATTCCTAAGGAAGGAGTGGGTAGGATAAGGAATGGGGTAAGGGGATTGGAAAAACTTTAATAGGGAAGGGGGAGAAGAGGAGGGGAATGGAAGATCAAGGAGTGAATTACAGTTTGAAGCAGTTCCACAAACATAAGCAGAGCTGGGAAGAAGTTGGGGCAGGACAGGGGTGACTATGCTCAGCTGTCATATTCTACAAAAGCGCTGACATTTTGTATGCCATAAATGTTACTCCAGTCGTTGACTCTATCTCTGTAAACAGTATGATGGCACACACAGTCTGACATTTAGTATAATGGCCCCCCCAGCTCACTCAGCACTCAGTATGATGCTTCACAGCCCACCTTCGACTCATTATGATGGCCTCCTCTTTGTCTGATGGCCCTCCCAGTCCCTCATTATGATAATCTCCATAGTTCCTCACTCATTACAATCTTCCATTAAGTATAATGGCCCCTATAGTCCCTCATTCAGTAAGATGGCTCCCACATTCCCTCACTCTTTAAGATGGCCCTGCATCCCCTTAATCAATATCATGGCAGCCACAACCTTTCACTAAGTATGATAGCTCCAAAAGTCCTCCATTCATTATGTTGGCCCTACAGCCTCCATTTATTATGTTGGCCCCACAGCCCTCTCCCCACAAGTACTGAAATTTGAAAATAAACACTTACCTACTCTTGTTACCTTGGCGCTCTGCGCTGGTCT
Organism: Anomaloglossus baeobatrachus; assembly: GCF_048569485.1. NCBI lineage: Eukaryota > Metazoa > Chordata > Amphibia > Anura > Aromobatidae > Anomaloglossus > Anomaloglossus baeobatrachus. Next base: position 388,790,449 of record NC_134355.1, on the reverse strand, counting down.
GTTTGGACTAAGGCTCCATGTCATTGTGCCAGCAGGGTACTGAGTTTCAGACTCCCAAGTAGAGGCTGAATGAGTGAATCCACCATTCTATTCAATAACAGGATTCAGATTCCAATTAAATTTTGAAGACTAGGGGTGTGAGGGCACTGGGGTCCTCTTGACAGTTGGGCACTACAGCGGCCACTTGGCCTGCTGCTATGGATGGTACACATTTGTCGTGTCATGCACCTCTGGCAAAATGTATTCCAGACAGGGACTCAACTACATTTCTGGCATAAATTACGCTTCTTAAGTAGCAGAACTTTTCATTAACTTGAAAGATCAGTTTATCCATGGTCAATCACTCCCATGCTCCCCGCATTTTGGTAGAGCTAACCAGGTCTGTTCTAAAAATGTCAAGTCACAAAATATTTTAATTCAGAAATTGTGCAAAACTTTAAAGATATTTGAAGGTGTTTTACTGCATCAAATATAAATGGTTTATCTTCTTTATGGATTGCAGGAAATGTAAACACAATAAATAAAAAAAAATATACATTTTGCAAAATCAGTGCCGTCATTTAACATCACCTATTGATCTAGGCACCATTTCATGAAAAAAAAAAATGATGAGCCTGGAAAGAAACCAATACATGGGATTAATATTAATAAAGAAAATATAAATTTTAAATTATGAGAGACTCAAGTAATTGCCTATCTATCTCTTGTGGCGAATGTTTTGATGTTAATTTGTTACTGTATACCATGTGTGCAGAATTATTAGGCAAAAGAGTATTTCGATCACATGGTAATTTTTATACATGTTGTCCTACTCCAAGCTGTATAGGCTTGAGCGCTAACTACCAATTAAGTGAATCAGGTGATGTGCATCTCTGTAATGAGGAGGGGTTTGGTGTAATGACATCAACACGCTATATAAGGTGTGCTTAATTATTAGGCAACTTCCTTTCCTTTGGCAAAATGGGTCAGAAGAGAGATTTGACGGGCTCTGAAAAGTCCAAAATTGTGAGATGTCTTACAGAGGGATGCAGCAATCTTGAAATTGCCAAACTTTTGAAGCTTGATCTCTGAACAATCAAGCGTTTCATGGCAAATAGCCAACAGGGTCGCAAGAAGCGTGTTGGGCAAAAAAGGCGCAAAATAACTGTCCATGAATTGAGGAAAATCAAGCGTGAAGCTGCCAAGATGCCATTTACCACCAGTTTGGCCATATTTCAGAGCTGCAACATTACTGGAGTATCAAAAAGGACAAGGTGTGCCATACTCAGGGACATGGCCAAGGTAAGGAAGGCTGAAAAACGACCACCTTTGAACAAGAAACATAAGATAAAACGTCAAGACTGGGCCAAGAAACATCTTAAGACTGATTTTTTAAAGGTTTTATGGACTGATGAAATGAGAGTGACTCTTGATGGGCCAGATGGATGGGTCAGAGGCTAGATCAGTAAAGGGCAGAGAGCTCCACTCCTACTCAGACACCAGCAAGGTGGAGGTGGGGTACTGGTATGGGCTGGTATCATCAAAGATGAACTTGTGGGACCTTTTTGAGTTGAGAATGGAGTGAAGCTCAACTCCCAGATCTACTACCAGTTTCTGGAAGACAACTTCTTCAAGCAGGAGTACAGGAAGAACTCAGCATTGTTCAAGAAAAACATCATTTTCATGCAGGACAATTCTCCATCACATGCATTCAACTACTCCACAGCGTGGCTGGCCAGTAAAGGTCTAAAAGATGAAAAAATAATGGCATGGCCCCCCTGTTCACCTGATCTGAACCCCATAGAGAACCTGTGGTCCCTCATAAAATGTAAGATCTAGAAGGAGGGAAAACAGTACACCTCCTGGAACAGTGTCTGGGAGGCTGTGGTGGCTGCTGCATGCAATGTTGATCATAAACAGATCAAGCAACTGACAGATTCTATGTATTTTTAGGCTGTTGAGTGTCATCATAAAGAAAGGCGGCTATATTGGTCACTAATTTTTGGGGTTTTGTTTTTGCATGTCAGAAATGTTTATTTCTAAATTTTGTGCAGTTATCTTGGTTTACCTGATGAAAATAAACAAGTGAGATGGAAATATATTTGGTTTTTATTAAGTTGCCTAATAATTCTGCACAGTAATAGTTACCTGCACAAACAGATATCCTCCTAAGATAGCCAAGTCTAAAAAAAAACCCACTCCAATTTCCAAAAATATTAAGCTTTAATATTTATGAGTCTTTTGGGTTGATTGAGAACATAGTTGTTGATCAATAATAAAAAAAATCATCTAAAATATAACATGCCTAATAATTCTGCACACGGTGTAAAGGTAAGAGTGGGATATGATAAAATAGTTTTTCACTCACCAATAGATTAATAATCTTATATCTATAATAATTATTACAAAACTGGAGCCTGACAAAGGCACATTTCTAATGCAGGACTGGGCAAATTGCAGCCTGAAGGTGACATCCAGTCCTCTGGCTTTTCCAGTCCGGTCCATAAACAAAAACAGCTGAAGAGCTAAATCAGTGGCCCGTGGTATGCTGGTACATCGCCACATGGTCGCTAGTGAGCTGGCAAACAGGCAGATCTAATTAACGACGCTGCAACGATACGGCGATCCGTATAATGACTTCGGCGGTCATTGGGACCCTGTCACACAGCAGCAATTCTGACGACTCAGACCTTGATAGAGGTGTAGTGTTTCCACCCAGGCGTGCCATCGAGGTCGTTCGTCATTGTTATGGCATCAAACACAGTGATGCATGCTGCCCAGCGGGACACCAACGATCAAAAACTGAACCAGGACGTTCTGGTACGATCGGCAATATTGCAGCGGGGGGCTGGTCGCTGCTATGTGTCACACATAGCAAGATCGCTGGTGAGATCGCTGTTGCATCACAAAACCTGTGACGTTTCAGCGATCTTGCTAACGACATCGCTATGTGTAACGGGGCCTTTAGAGTCGGAGTAGTCCGATTGGAGACCACTGGTGTAAGTCAATGAGTGCTTGTTTATTGCCTATCTGTGGCTTGATCTGTTTCTGACTTTTGAGCATCATCAGCACAGAGCCAGTCTCTTTTGGATGAAAGCTATTCACATATGTAGCAAAGAGCCCTGAAGACATGAAATGTGTTGTGGGCTTGAATGAAACCTCCAATAATTGTTAATATTTTAAATGTACCACTTGTTTAGAAGAGTAATTAGACTGAATTTAGTATATAGCAATGTTCACTTACTATATGAAAATGGAATCAGAAATTCCATTAAACACTTACTCCTGCTAAGTGCAGGTGCAATCTCAGTACTTTGTGATAAATTAAAAACGCATTTTGAAATGGATCGGTTGAACCTTTGATCACAAAATCATTCACAATCCCATAGATTATGAAAAAGCTTTTTGTAGCTAAATAAATTTGTATTTTTATCCATGAATGACATAACGCTTGCTGACAGGTTTTTCAAAATTGCATTTAAAATTCAAAATGCATTTACTTGTTTGTACTAGAATTGGCAAGAGCTATTTATGTGTGTGGTTTTACTTTTGTCTGCCCAGCCCTGCGTTGTAAAAACAGCAAACCTAAATATGGATGATAATTGTTTATCGCCAGGCACAGATCTATAATAGTGACACCACACCACATCCTCTGTAAAACATGGTGGAGGCAGTGTGATGACTCAGGCATGTATATCTTTCAATGGCACTGGGTCAATAGTGTTTATTGATGATGTGACTGACCACAAGAGCAGTCAGATGAATTCTGAAGTGTACAGGGCGATGCTGTCTGATCAGGTTCAACCAAATGCAGGAAGGTTGATTGGACAGTGCTTCACAGTATAGATGGACAATGACCCAAAACATACTGCAAAAGTAACCTAGGAATTTGTAATGCAAAGAAGTGGAATATTCTGCAAAGGCTGAGTCAATCACTAGATCTCAACCCTATTGAGCTTCATTTCACATACTGAAGACAAAACTTAATGCAGAAAGATCCACAAACAGGCAACAACTTAAGTCAGCTGCAGTAAAAACCTTACAAAGTATCACAAAGGGGGAAACCCAGCATTCGGTGACATCCATGGTTTCCAGATTTCAGGCAGTCATTGGCTACAAAGGTTTCTACGTAAAGTATCAAAAATGACGATCTTTTTCTTTATGGTAAAGTGACTTTGTCTAATTACTTTTTAACTTCTGAAATGAGGAATCTTCATAGATAAATGGTTGCCATTCCTAAACGTTTAACTGGATATTTTTGTTCAATTCATTTAATTAAACCTGAAAGTCTACACTACAATAGTATCTTAGTTTTTAATTTTAAATAAAAAATAGTGCCATGCAGATTCCAAATCACGAAGATTCGGTCATTATCCAAAGATTTGTGGACCTAAAGGGGGCTTTACACGAGGCGATATCGCTAGCGATATTGCTGGTGAAAGCACCCGTCCCCCGTTGTTTGTGCGTCATGAGCAAATCTCTGCCCGTGGTGCACAAAATCGTTTGGAGCCGTCACACAGACTTACCTGCCTAGCGACGTTGCTGTGGCCAGCGAAACGCCTTCTTTCTAAGGGGGCGGTTCATGCGGCGTCACAGCGGTGTCACTAAGCGGCCGCCCAATAGAAGCGGAAGGGAGCAGATGAGCGGCCGTAACATCTCGCCCACCTCCTTCCTTCCTCATTGTCAGCGGCCGCAGGTAAGCTGTAGTTTGTCGTTCCCGAGGTGTCACGCGTAGTGATGTGTGCTGCCTCGGGAATGACGAACAATCTGCGTCCTCAACAATCAATGATTTTTTGAAAATGAACGACGTGTCAACGATCAACGATAAGGTGATTATTTTTGATCATTAACGGCCGTTCGTTGGTGCCACACGCAACGACGTCGCTAACGATGCTGGATGTGCGTCACAGAATCCGTGACCCCGGCGATATATCGTTAGATACATCGTTGCGTGTAATGGGGCCTTAACTGTATAAGTCAATGTCCAACCCTTTTCCTTTTAATACAACTCCTGATTGATATTGTAGCTGCCTCCAATAGCCAATTTTCCTTCTTATTAGAGACCTATTTGCATACTTCTTTTTTCCAGGAAGCAATGCCAAACCTATAAGTCTTTATTCCACCTGGAAGTCTTTACAAGGAGAAACTCTACTCTTGAGAACTTCTGGCCTTTGCATTAAGGAATATCTGATAGCACATGTTTAAACTGTACTAAAATACAGTTTAGCTTTTTAGGTGATGATTGAAATTATAGCTTTTAACAATTTAAGGCTTTTAAAAGATTCTATTAATTTATTAAAAACATACCTGCTTACCAAAAGGGCTCAGAGATGGCTAATGGGCCGGACGCAAACAGCAATGTTATAATGCTATAAAACCATTCAATATAAAGTATAAGTATAAAATATAGAGCATAATCTAACAATTTCTTCTTGTCTGTTAGAAGACATGAAAAGTTAAACCTCTTTTTATTGTTTGAAAAGATAGAAGAATATTTGGATGACAAGCGATTTGCTCACTCGGAAATACTGCTATGGAAGGCTCTTTCAATTTCTAAACTTAAATGGGCAGCAGAATTTACTTTTAATCTGCACACCTTATGTGTTATTTAATATGCAAAGATATTGTATGTATGAAAACTAAAACAAGCAAATAGTAAGTATATAATGGAAGACATCAGAACTATGCAGTATATTACCTACAAAAGAAGTATCTTGTGTTTTCTTCCTCCACCAGTTTATACAGAATTTTTTATTATACCATCTTGTACCTACATTTCTTCCATATGCATGTGAGTTGTAGTTTTTTATAACCCCCTTTACCCCCGAGCCCATTTTCACCTTCCTGACCAAGCCTCCACTCACTCTTCTCCTACTTCCACCGCACACAGCCTTTCTGTGCATGCCCATAGGGTGCACGCGTGGCCACGCACTCTTTCTTAAAGGGCCGGTATCTCATTACCCGGAAGCGATCCCTAAGGTCACCTGTTACCTTAAAGGTATTTAAGACTGCCTCCCCTTACAGGAGGCACCTGAGCAACATTGCCTATTAATTAGTGTGTTGATAGTTCTCAGGTGCCTGTGCGCTACTGTGTCTAGTTTTGCTATTGTGTCCTAGTACCAGTCTCGTGTTCCTAACTTGTGTATCATCCTAGAGCATGCTGTCTACCACCACCTCTATGCTACTACGTCTGAGACATCACCTCCGTGTTATCACATCTGAGCCATTTCCTCTGTGCTGCCATGTCTGAACCATCACCTCTGTGCTGCCATGTCTGAGCCATCACCTCTGTGCTGTCACGCCTGAGCCACCACCTCCACACTGCCATGTCTGAGCCACCACCTCTGTGCTGCCAAGTCCAAGAGTTAGTGCTGCCACATCCGAGCACACTAAGCACTGGAAATTAAGAGACTCCATCTGTCCATAAGAGCCAATCACCACTGATTCCTGTAGGCCGTGCGTTTAGGCCCCTTGTTGCTGTGCCAGATAGCCCCTGTAAAGGGGTTCGCTACTGGTTGCTCCTTCAGGGAAGTCTGGTGTACGGCCCAGTGGGTCCACTCCCGGACACTCACCGCCACTTGGTGACCGTAACAATGGGGATGTAGAAAAGTTGAACCCCTAATAACACTGTCACATTGTGCTCACTTTAAACACAGATATGTTCCATTCCTTCTACCCATTAATAATGATCGTGTAAATTTTGTTAATGAACTACCAAAATCTGCATGCACTAATTTATTACGAAAAGTGGGTAATTTTTTGTTATAAAATAAAGGTGGATTTTCAAAATGTGTAATAGAAGGGTATGCCTATTTTAATATCGGCTAGTGTTTTATGATAATACTAGCTGTACTACCCGGCTTCGCCCGGGTTAATAATTGCTGTTAACAAAATAGAATGTATTAACAAAAATGTATTGTGCACACAAAAACCACAAAACAAATAGATAGAAATGTAATTATTAAAAGGCAAAAACTAAGCTAATAGAAGCATTTCACAACATATATTTCAACACCACAGATATTTTACACAGATTTAACTAAATTGGCCAAGTAATGTGCTCCGTCTGCCTCTTTCCCCGTCTGCCTCTTTCCCCGTCTGCCTCTTTCCCCGTCTGCCTCTTTCCCCATCTGCCTCTTTCCCCATCTGCCTCTTTCCCAGTCTGCCTATTTCCCCGTCTGTCTTTCTCTGTCTGTCTCTTTCCCCATCTGCCTGTCTCTTTCTTTGTATGTCTCTATCTCTCTGTTTCTTTCCCCATCTGTCTCTTTCCAGGTCTGTCTCTTTCCCAGGTCTGTCTCTTTCCAGGTATGTCTCTTTCCCAGGTCTGTCTCTTTCCCCGTCTGTCTCCCCGTCTCTTTGTCTGTGTTTTTTCCTGTTTCTTTCCCTGTCTGCCTGTCTTTGTCTCTTTCCTTGTCTGTTTCTATTTTTCTGTCTCTTTCCCCGTCTGTCTATATCAAGGTCTGTGTCTTTCCCAATCTATCTTTGTCTGTCTCTCTGGCTGTCTCCTCCTTTGCTGTCTGCCTGTCTCTGTCCCTGTCTGCTTGTCTGTCTGTCTCTTTCCCCATCTGTCTCTTTCCCCATCTGTATCTTTCCAGGTCTGTCTCTGTCTGTCTCTTTCCTTTCTGTCTCTGTCTGTCTCTCTCTCTGTCTCTCTCTATCCATCTCCCCACCGATATCTTATTACCTCACATATATGCTTCTTATACTATGAATGTCTTTTGTTATTATAGCAACCAATGACAGCTCCTACTAATAACCTGTAGTTCGAGGCTCTATTTACTTTAATGTTTTTTGGAGAGTAACTGCAAAGCGTGGGGATACATTTTCCTGTCAAAACATAGTCTACAATAATCCCTGGGTCACATGAGGTGTCTGTGCAAAATTTTGTGATTGTAAATGCAACGGTGTGGATACACTTTTCGTTTCACTTTTTCCCCATTACGAAGATAGGGGCAAAAATGATTGGTAAATTGTCTGTCTCTTTCCCCGTCTGTCTCTTTCCCCGTCTGTCTCTTTCCCCATCTGTCTCTTTCCCCGTCTGTCTCTTTCCCCGTCTCCCCACCGATATCTTATTACCTCACATATAAGCTTCTTATACTAACAATGTCTTTTGTTCCTATAGCAACCAATCACAGCTCCTACTAATAACCTGTAGTTCCAGGCTCCATTTACTTTAATGGAGGCATGTTTTTTGGAGAGTAACTGTAAAGCGCGGGGTTAAATTTTCCTGTCAAAACATAGTCTACGACGTTCCCTGGGTCACATGAGGTGTCTGTGCAAAATGTTGTGATTGTAAATGCGACGGTGCGGATACACTTTTTGTTTCACTTTTTGCCCATTATCTAGATAGGGGCAAAAATGATTGGTAAATTGGAACGTGCGGGGTTAAAATTTCGCCTCTCAACATAGCCTATGATGCTCTCGGGGTCCAGACGTGTGAGTGTGCAAAATTTTGTGGCTGTAGCTGCGACGATGCAGATGCCAATCCCGGACATACACACACACACACACACACACACACACACACACACACACACACACACACACACACACACACACATACATACATACATACATACATACATACATACATACATACATACATACATACATACATACATACAGTACATACACACATTCAGCTTTATATATTAGATTGTCAATATGATAATTCATAGGATGAAACTTCAGAACAAAAAGTATCCTTTCCAATACATTCTGTTGTGCATTAATTCCTGCTTACGCGGAGGACGCTGAGGCTGGGAATGATCGGATGGGCTTTATCAGAAATTTGAGGTCTACTACACAACCGACCAAACGTAAGACAACACAACCTGCACAGACTGATAATAGATCCAGGAACAGAACCTTGGAGGTAATAAATTTATTCTCTCACTCCATTACCCCTCAACAACGGGAGGTTCTGTCCCTGGGTCTCACGTTTGTACCATCTAATCATTTTGATTATTTTACAGCCCTAAAGGATTTGCACCTTTTTTCAAGGAAAATTATTTTAAAAAAATTACACTCCGAGAACAATCTTTCTGACTTGGGCCTCAACAGTCGTGCTGAACGGGAAGCAGTTCGTGTACTGGAGGAATTGGCAAGTGAGTCCACCCCTGATATACCTGACAAGTTTCCCCGCTCTATTCTCCCCAGATCTACCACATTCCCCTCACTGTCCATCTGTCCCCAGGTTGAGATCTTCACACAGTTGGTGGCTAATGATCTGAAACAGATCAATAATAAAAAAGAAAAAAGATAATCTCACTTCGGATCAAAGATTGGCCCTGTGTGAGTTGAAATCCTGGGATGACGTACTTTTTAAACCTGCGGACAAGGGGGAAAAAGTGGTTATTTGGCCTGTGGAGAAATATGAGCGTGACGTGTTTATGCAGCTCCTTAATAAGGAGGTTTATACTATCCTGACCCATAACCCCGTGGGAAGTTTTTCTTCCATCCTACTCAAAATTTTGGAGCAGGCTCTAAATTCAGGTACCATCACCAAAAAAGTTTTCGATGGTCTTATGGTAAAAAATCCCATCATTCCTACATTTTACCTGCTGCCAAAAATTCACAAAGATCCTCAGAATCCACCTGGACGTCCAATTGTTTCTGGCATAGGAGGGCTATGCGATCCAATTTGTAAATTTATAGAACACTATTTGCACCCTGTAGTGGAATCACTGCCCTCCTATGTCAGAGACACTATGGACGTCTTTCAACGTCTTGATAGCATGACCTTGGAGCCAGACATGCTTCTGGTGGTTGCTGATGTTGAAAGCCTCTACACAAGTATAAAACATGCTGATGGTTTGGAGGCATCACAATTTTTTCTTACCATGAGTAACCTTGATGGGGATTTGGTCAGTCTGGTGTTGGAGTTGTTGCGGTTCATACTCACACATCATTTTTTTATTTTTAAGGACAGGTATTTTTTACAGCAACAAGGTACAGCCATGGGAGCGGCATGTGCCCCGTCGTATGCCAACCTCTTCCTGGGACTCTGGGAGAGGGGCATTTTCGGCAGGGCAGATGTTGCTCCCCAGGTACAAGGATGGTACAGGTACATTGATGATGTACTGTTCATCTGGTGGGTTCACTTTATGATTTAAATACGTTTATGACAGAATTGAACTGCAACGACTCCAACATCAGACTCACCTATAAGGCTGACAAACAGGAGATTGACTTCCTGGATATAAAAATCCTGGTACAGGCTGATGGTGTTGTACACACTGACCTATATAGAAAGGAGACCTCTGTTAATGCCCTCCTGCACGCCTCCTCCGCCCACACACCATCTACCATCAGGGCAATTCCTACGGGCCAGTTCCTCAGAGCTAGAAGGATTTGTTCCACTGGCATACTTTTCGAGGAACAGGCCAATGATTTGAGAGATAGATTTACTGAGAGGGGCTACAGCAGGAGGTGCATTAGGAGAGGTTATCTTAGGGCCAAATCCAGCAACAGGAATGATCTTTTAACACCTATTTCCAGGCAGTCGTCTCCTGGGGCCATTCGGTTTATCTCCACTTATAACCACCGATGGGAGTTGATGCGTCAAATTCTACAGAAACATTGGTCCATTCTTCTCACTTAGCCAACGTTGGCTTGCGTTTTGCCTACATCTCCCCTGATGACGGCAAGGAGGAGTATGAACCTGAAGGACCATCTGGTTAAAAGCCACTATGTGGCAAAGGTGAATAGTCCCTGGGCTGTCGGTGGGAGGAGGGGAGGCTTTTATCCTTGCGGTGATTGCCGTGCGTGCTCCAATATGGTGAGCTCTACAGCATTCTCTTTGGCGGATGGGTCGAGAGATTTCAAAATACTAGATTTTATATCATGCAGTAGTACATATGTGGTGTATTATGCCACATGTACCTGCAATTTAATTTATGTGGGCCTCACCTCCAGGGAACTGCGTGTTCGCACACGCGAACACGTAAGAGACATCTTGGCAGCACGCACCGCTGAGGAGCCGTCCCTCCTCAAACCCATACCGAGGCATTTTTATGCCTATCATAACTGTGATCCTGTTGGATTCAGGGTCCGTGGCATTGAGCAGGTTAGGATAGGTGCTAGAGGGGGCGATATGAAGCGCCTTCTGGCACAACGTGAATGTCGTTGGATTCACATTTTGGGTACACTTAGACCAGGTGGTCTTAATGAGCAACAGAGCTTTGCTCCTTTTTTGTAATTTGTGCTGAGCTCCTTTTTGGGTCCTTTGTTTTTAACGTGTGTTTTTTTAATATTCTTATTCTTGTTCTTATTCTTGTTCTTTATCTGTTTTTTGTATAGGCTGATGGGATCCATATCATTCTCAACTGTTGACATCATCGCCTCGAGCAATAATAAACTATTTATGATGTATATTGCTATAAATAATCCTTGCTCTTTTTCTTGTATTACATGAATTCAATTTTGTTATATTCTTGTTAAGATTACATGCATGATCTCTATTCCTATACTTACTTGTTTTATGACTCTTTGATCACTGTTTGTCCGTGAGATGGCTGGTGCGCATGCGCGCCGGGAGCTGGCAGCTTGGACGTATCCTGGAAGGTCTCTATGAGTGATGTGGGTGGGACTTTGTGACGTCACCAGGGATTTCCCTGACCCGCGACGTCACTCTGAGGCCGGACGTGATGCACCCGTGGCGCCCGCTCGCGCTGCGCATGCGCCGCAGATAGCGGTCATCTCGCGTTCATTTGGGGCTTTAAGTAGCCCGGCACACACAATCGAGGCATGGCCCACTGAGGAAGCCCTACGCGAAACGCAGCGTCGGGGCCCCCTGGACAGTTTTACCGCAATTCTTATACTATGGGTGACCATTCATAACCTCATGTAACCTTGTAACTTGGTGGCTGTAGTGCAGCTTTGATGCACAGCCGATTTAACTAATCCCATTATATGTGTGGAGTCTTGGGTGCCTGCAATTCACTACACACTGGCAGCACTCTTCCATGCAGCAACTGGGATTCCTGTTTCTACCACCGTATTACAAACATTTTAATGTCACATGTGCTGTTGTGTCATTGATGCCAGCTTATGTTATATGGTGGGAGGAGGATTCCCAGGCTTAATGGTGTTACTGCAGTGTGTTTAATGACTTGGCTGACCCAGATATCAGCACTATTACGCAAATATCGATTGTATTTGATGTGGGATGTACCTTTTTGCACTATATGCCATTTGGAACTCCTTTATACTCACCAACTACTCTTATTGTGGTATTTTTGCTGTTCCTTGCACCTCATCTCCCCTTTTTTACTGTGTTATTTTTATGAATTTTGTATTGAATAAAATTATACCTTTTTAAACATAATTTTGGATCATGACTCCGCTTTCTCTGAGTTTCTATATTGTTGGGAGTTTCCACATGTAAAAAATATGCTTATGATGTACCGGATGTATTTGATTGTAAAATTTTGTGGCTGTAGCTGCGATAGTGCAGATGCCAATCCCGGACACACACACACACACACACACACACACACACACACACACACACACACATGCATACATACATACATACATACAGTACATACACACATTCAGCTTTATATATTAGATTGTCAATATGATAATTCATAGGATGAAACTTCAGAACAAAAAGTATCCTTTCCAATACATTCTGTTGTGCATTAATTCCTGCTTGCGCTGATTGTCTAGCAGATTTTAATAAATGGACAGGGAATCCACTAGACAAGAATTGTTCATTTATTTCATTAGAACGCTGTTCACAAATAACAGAAACGGATACTAATCATCGTGCTCTAATAAATAGTAATTTAGGAATAGCCGAAAATCTATTTGGAAGGGCCATCTTGGGTTCAGATATATTATAGTTTGGTACCAAACACACGACTTGCTGCTGTGCTTGCAAAACCCAGGATCACAGGTCTACCAGACTAAGGGACAGGCTTTGCACCCATTCTGCAAAGGCCTCTACAAGATCCATTTAGGATCCATTTTTTTAAAAAGTAGGCTGGTGATAATGTCATGCATTGACTAACGGCATTTTACCAGGTACCAGGAAAAACCCCAGCAGGTGCCACAACACACAGGGTACACAGGGGCCGCAATACAACCGAGGGCATTGGCGCTAGGGAGAGGGGAGCAGGGTTACCATCCGCACTCCCTGATGTCCCTATACGGGTTCTTTCATCTCATCACCGATCACATTCCTAAGCTCTTATTTACCCTAAACTTACCCTGAATAGTGAGCAAGCCAGCGAGAGCAATAGTCTTGTCTCTGCAATAAAGAAACACAAGGGTAGGAAAACAGTCAGGGGAAATTGACACAAAAAGGAAAAACACTCCAAGCAGCCATTATGCAGCTAACACCACAGCTGCACATAACACGAGACAAAAGCTTTTTTGAAAAGCACCGGCCCCTTCCAAAGTGGAAAACAAGAAAATGAGGTTTCAGATTTTACCACCTGAGTCAGTCAATAAGACATGACTTTATATAGCAAAGGGGAGTGGTAGCAAAAGAGCTGCACCTGAGATAAAAGCTAAGGACAGCAGCCAGACAGGAAAGGGTACTTAACCCTTACAGTACTAAAAGCAAGTATGTGACGCTTTGGCGCCGCCAGGTGGTCACACACAAATTAGGCCCCCACAGAACACCTTCCCTCACAGGGTTACACCGAGCCGACAAAACCCTAGTCACCCCCCCAGGGTATGACAGGCACACCAGGGGGCGGGACCAGGCGGAAGGAAAACGCCCACCTAGGGGTCCAGAGAATCCGGGGTGGGTAGAGAGTGGAGTTTGCAGAAAGAGAGAGTATGGAGTGGAGTTTGGAGTAGGAATGAGAGAAGAGAAAGTAAAGTTCAAGTGGAGGCCAGAGAGGAAAGGCGTCGGGGTTGGAGCCCCGGTGTGCTGGCTAGGTGGTAGACGGTGGTCCGTGTCTTTCAGGAGATGGGAAGATGGCTGCCGGAGATCCGAGGTGGACCGGGACAGGGTAGGAGCCCGCCGGTACCGACACCGGAGAACCGACCGTAAACCGTGCACAGAGGGGGTACCTGGAGCCTGAAGCAAGGACTGGAACCACCGGCTTTAATTTACCAGTTGAGGACAGGATTATAGGTCCTGTCCCACCCAAAGTCCCAAAAGAGCAGACCAGCAGCCCACCGCGGGGAATAGGGCATCCGCCAGGGCCCCTTTAGATCCCACGGGTCAGCGTCTGCAGGCAAGGCTCCCACCCGTAGTTCTGGGAGCGGACTTTCGTGTTCCACACCAAGAAGTTCAAAGAGAACTAAATAGTGCAGAGGAAAGCGACACAGACCATCACCCCGGGTGAGGGACCAGAATACACCTGGCCGCAGCGGCCAGCCACTGGCACCTTGGTTTACTGCTGGACTTGTGTGATTTCTTTGACTGTGAGTACACTACCATCCCCCGGTCCGACCGGTCGCGCCGACCCCTGCAGCCACCATCCTCAGCACAGTGACACTGGGCTCCGGGGCATCCACCCCTACCCACGGAGGGTTAAAAACAACTAACTGCCATTCCAACGCCCCCGGGTGCTCCTTAATAGCAGCAGTGGTACTCCATCTTACCACACGCCGTGGGTGGCGTCACGGACTATAGAGAAAATCCCACATACAACCAATTTCCCTTTTTATTTGAAGTGTCCACCGGATCCCCCGGGTCCAGAGACCCCTCGAGCCACACTGAGGATCCAGATCCGAGCAGCCCGGCTGCTGTCATGGGGGCGGCACACCTCAAAACTTGGCGTCATGAACAGGATAGTAACCCATCCACCAACCTGGTGGAAGTGCGCCTTGTTCTGGACTGTCAGCGGTTCTCCGCTGTAAAAATCTTGAAAAGTCGCCATTTTACCGCCATCTTTGGGCGCGAAAAACGACAACCCAGCGTCTTCTTCCCCAAGAAAGAGCGTAAAGAGGAAGCCCCGCCCCCTGGGAATGCGGGCGAAAGGAAGTGCTTCCAGAGACTGAAAAAGAAAGTTAAACCAGTGAGGCGCACTATGAGACTGCTCCTGAAAAACCAAGGGGGAGGGCGGAAGCTGTGGCATGTGACCCAAGGAGATAAGGGGCAGGGATGCCAGGACTCTGCCATCTTCCGTTCCTGGACACCACCAAGAGAGGATGTCTCACTGGTCTGGCAACCCGACCATGAAGGAGCCTGTTCCCGGGACTGCTGACTGGGTGGAAGCCCAGATCACACGTTTGTGCCGCAAAATCCAGGCTCAAGCCAACTTCCTGTTGGCAAGATGGACGGCCGAGATGAGGGATCTGGCTGCAGCCGTTCGGGCACGCGAAGAGGAAATGGCCTCGGAGGAGCGGATAAGCAACCCATGCCCCTATGTTCCACCGGAACCAGCCCAACCGGCTGAGGAGCTCGGTCTGCCCTGTCCGCCATGTTTCCTCCCTCACCGCCCACACCTGCAGCTAGTACCACAATCGGTCTGCTGCCCCAAGCTATGGCAGCGGAATCCGTTGCATCTACCTACGAGGACCCGGCAACGGGGACCTCGGGCCACGAGCACGCCACCGCTCCAGCACCCATACTAGCCCCGCACCAGACCAAAGCTCGAAAGACATCCCCTCCGGCCCCGAGCCCTGCCGAGCCTAAAGGCCACTTTACACGCTGCGATATCGGTACCGATATCGCTAGTGTGGGTACCCGCCCCCATCGGTTGTGCAACACGGGCAAATCGCTGCCCGTGGAGCACAACATCGCCCAGACCCGTCACATTACTTACCTGCCTAGCGACGTCGCTGTGACCGGCGAACCACCTCCTTTCATAGGGGGCGGTCCATGCTGCGTCACAGTGACATCACTAAGCGGCCGCTCAATAGAAGCAGAGGGGCGGAGATGAGCGGGACGAACATCCCGCCCACCTCCTTCCTTCCGCATTGTGGGTGGGACGCAGGTAAGGAGAGGTTCCTCGTTTCTGCGGTGTCACACGGAGCGATGTGTGCTGCTGCAGGAACGACGAACTACATCGTTACTGCAGCAGCGATAATCGAGAATGGACCCCCATGTCACCGATAAGCGATTTTGCATGTTTTTGCGACGGTGCAAAATCGCTCATAGCTGTCACACGCAACAACATCACTAAAGTGGCCGGATGTGCGTCACAAATTCCGTGACCCCAACGAGATCGCGTTGGCGATGTCGTGGTGTGTAAAGTGGCCTTAAGATGACGACACCAGCCCCGGCAGCCCACCCGGCCGCGTCAGAAGTAGAGCCAACCTGGAAGTCAGCTGCAGCGGCGACCCAGACTGCTGACCCGTATCCGGTCCCGGCTTTGGGGCAGCTGGGATATACCTGCAGGGGAGCAGAGCTGGCTAATGTCGAGCGGAGCCCTCGCCCGAGAATGGAGCCGGTGGTGGCTGGCAGTGAGGGCGTCCGCGTGAGCCGAGCTCCCGAGCAGGGGGAGGAGCCCGAGGACCACGCTCCGTACTGGGAGCGGAAGCAGAGACGGCTCAAAGGGGATAGCTGCCCGGGAGAAAAGGAAGGCAGAGTTGTTGTTCTGAACATCTCAAAGAGAAGGACCACCTCTGGCAAGCCAATTTCCAGGTGCGGGACCCGACTTACCGTGGGCAGGTCCGCCATTTCAACCCCTAAAAGGAGTGGGTGTTCATTTGTGAGCCGGGCATGGATGCAGAGATCTTCGTGTCCCGGAGGGATGTAGCCCCTCACCTGCCCACAGGACACCCGGATCGAGACCTGGAGCCCTGAGATATGGTCTTGTACACCCGACACTGTGGAGAGAGGGGGTGGTTCGCCCTGAATGTGAAGAAGTGGGTGAAGGTTGATGGGCAGCTGTGCCTCCACCCCCCTCCACCATCTCAAATTGCAAAGAAAGAGTAATGTGGGCTTCACATGGTACGATCTATCATGTGATTGCATGAACGATTGTACCCACCCCCGTCGTTTGTGCGTCACCGGCAATTAGTTGCCCGTGGCGCACAAAGTCGCTAACCCTCCGTCACACGTTCTTACCTGCTGAGCAACGTCGCTGTGGGCGGCGAACATCCACTTCCTGAAGGGGGAGGGACGTTCGGCGTCACAGCGACGTCACACAGCGGCCGGCCAATAGAAGCGGAGGGGCGGAGATGAGTGGGATGTAAACATCCCGCCCACCTCCTTCCTTCAGCATTACCGGCAGGAGCCGCGGGACGCAGGTAAGCTGTGTTCATCGTTCCCGGGGTGTCACACGGAGCGATGTGTGCTGCCCCGGGTACGATGAACAACCGGCGCCATTATAAATAAACAATTATAATGACACACAGTTAGGGTCATAGAGCTAGGGACCCAAATATAGAGATATACCTTGACGAGGTTTTGGGGCTCAGTTACATTGATCAATGTGATTGCTAAATATCTCCTTTTTCCTAATATTCATGGCAGGTATGCATTTCATTATTCACACTTTCAAGTTAGCAAGTGGCATTTTTCATTGTATGCTTCAATGTTTTTCGGTATGCTTATAGCATTATACTATTATCTAACTTTGTAAATAACCCCAACCATTTTCTTGTTATGCACCAGCACGGCCTCTGGAGAGGTCGACTGGAGGAAGGGCCTGCGGTAGAGTAGGCCGAGGCCCAGTTACTACCTAGACCGGTGACTAACCTCCAGGCCAGGGGTCCCCGGACTATGGGGCCCTTGACAAGGACTGCCGGGTAAGGAACTTTTTACCCGGCCCATGTGGCGTCACTCAGAACTGTTTTTGGAATTGGAAAAGGGGTGCCCACCAGTTTTAGCGGTGGCACCAGGGAACAGGTTTTCTTCGGTGGTGGGTGCAATGGGAAAGTGGTCCGGTTGTTTGAAACGTTTAAGAGTTGGGCCTCCCAAAAGGGAAGAATGTTTAATGTTTTATGCTTTGTACATGTTACAACTTTTTACATTTGCAGTTGCCGTAACAATAAATGTCAGTGGTCAGACAGCCCGCGGACGGTCTGTATTAAACCAAGGGGGAATGTGATGCCCTGGCGCCGCCAGGTGGTCACACACAAATTAGGCCCCCACACAACACCTTCCCTCACAGGGTTACACCGAGCCGACAAAACCCTAGTCACCCCCCCAGGGTATGACAGGCACACCAGGGGGCTGGACCAGGCGGAAGGAAAACGCCCACCTAGGGGTCTAGAGAATCCGGGGCAGGAAGAGAGTGGAGTGTACAGAAAGAGAGAGTACGGAGTGGAGTTTGCAGTAGGAATGAGAGAGGAGAGTGGAAAGTAAAGTTCAAGTGGAAGCCAGAGAGGAAAGGCGTCGGGGTTGGAGCCCCGGCAAGCTGACTAGGTGGTAGACGGTGGTCCATGTCTGTCAGGAGATGGGAAGACGGCTGCCGGAGATCCAAAGTGGACCGGGACAGGGTAGGAGCCCGCCGGTACCGACACCGGAGAACCGACCCGGAAACTGTGCACAGAGGGGGTACCTGGAGCCTGAAGCAAGGACTGGAACCACCGGCTTTGTTAATTTACCAGTTGAGGACAGGATTATAGGTCCTGTCCTACCCAAAGTCCCAAAAGAGCAGACCAGCAGCCCACCGCGGGGGATAGGGCATCCGCCAGGGCCCCTTTAGATCCCATGGGTCAGCGTCTCCGGTCAAGGCTCACACCCGTAGTTCTGGGACCGGACTCCCGTGTTCCACTCCGAGAAGTCCAAAGAGAACTAAATAGGGCAGAGGAAAGTGACACAGACCATCACCCCGGGTGAGGGACCAGAATACACGGCAGCCGGCCACTGGCACCTTGGTTTACTGCTGGACTTGTGTGATTTCTTTGACTGTGAGTACACTACCATCCCCCGGTCTGACCGGGCGCGCCAGCCCCTGCAGCCACCATCCTCAGCACAGTGACACTGGGCCCCGGGGCATCCATAACTACCCACGGAGGGTTCAAAACAACTAGCTGACATTCCAATGCCCCGGGTGCTCCCTAATAGCAGCGGTGGTACTCCATCTTACCACACGCCGTGGGTGGTGTCACGGACTATAGAGGAAATCCCACATACAACCAATTCCCTTTTTTATTTGAAGTGTCCGCGGGATCCCCCGGGTCCGGAGACCCCTCGAGCCACACTGCGGATCCGGATCCGAGCAGCCTGGCTGCTGGCGTGGGGGCAGCACAAGTACATGTCACTCAAGAACCAGTAGTGGATCTGCAAGAAAAAGGTGCTGTTACCTTTTGATTCTAGACTCGCCCGAGATCTTTTTTTGGGCGCAACACACTCATGACATACAGCATTTGATTTTTTGGACTAATTTTGCAGTAGTTTTTTTTTCAAGACCAATACTACTTTATTCCTTTTTTTATTACAAATATTAAGTTTATATTAAACTGTAAAATAAATAGTAAAAAAGTAAAATAATAAAGTAAATATGATTTTTTTTGTGTAATCGTAATCAGTAATGATGGCAAGCACTGAAATGCTCAAATGCTCGTTATTAAATTTGAGCTTGTCAGACACTCAGATGAGCTTGATTCGATTAAGAATCATTATGGAGAGTAAAGGGTGCTTTACACGCTGCAACATCGCTAACGATATATCGTCGGGGTCACGTCGTTAGTGACGCACATCCGGCGCCGTTAGCGACATCGCAGCATGTGACACCAAGGAGAGACGATCAACGAGCGCAAAAACGTGAAAAATCGTTGCTCGTTGACACGTCGCTCCTTTCCCAAATATCGTTGCTGCTGCAGGTACGATGTTGTTCGTCATTCCTGCGGCAGCACACATCGCTGTGTGTGACACCGCAGGAACGACGAACATCTCCTTACCTGCGTCCACCGGCAATGAGGAAGGAAGGAGGTGGGTGGCATGTTCCGGCCGCTCATCTCCTCCCCTCCTCTTCTATTGGACGGCCGTTTTGTGACATCGCTGTGACGCCGAACGCATCTCCCCCTTGAAGGAGGGATTGTTCGGCATCAACAGTGACTTCGCAGAACAGTTATGTGCGTGTGACGCTGCCGTAGCAATAATGTTCGCTACGGCAGCGATCACCACATATCGCACCAACGACCGGGGTGGGTGCTATCGCTCGCGACATCGCTAGCGATGTCGCAGCTTTTAAAGCACCCTTTAGTCATTGTCCTGTTCGGGGCTCCTCCCATATATAGCTAGCCATAAAAAGAGCATTTCTGGCGGGAGGGAAGGCAGGGGTTTTTTTTGGTCACACCACATCTGAGAACATTGTTTTATTTCCTAAGTGAGCCATTCAGAGACTGTGAATAGCTCTCACTGGGGTGCCTGCACAACCTGTGAGTTGTGGTCGTTGCTTCACAGATGAAATATTTGAGCACTCATGACACTTGCAAAACTCCATGAATAGCCCAACATGCCAATGCTCAATTGAGATACAAGCAGTGCCGAGCACGCTCGCTTATCACTGCTAATCATATAGCACTAACAATTTTATTTTTTAATTCCTGTTATTTACTAGTTATTTTCATACATTACACAACAGGGTACTGCACCTGTGACATTTGTTTATTAGAGCTTTGCAGGGTCTGGTTAGGTGTTACCTTGTTTCTCCGAAAATAAGACAGGGTCTTATATTATTTTTTGCTCTGAAAGTTGAGCTTATTTTCATGGGCTATCTTATTTTTTTTACAAGAAAAGCAATCCACATTTATTTTTCAACAAACAAAAATCAACATATATTGAAATATAATCATATTGCATTTTGGTACATCAAAATAACTCTCCAAACCCTGTGTGTAACACATGTCTGTCTGTCTGTCTGTCTGTCTGTCTGTCTATCTATCTATCTATCTATCTATCCATCTATCTATCTATCTCTTATCCATCCAACCATACAGCCTGTCTTCTCTTAAGCTTTAGATTCCTGCAGTTAAGAGACATTTTGGTGAAAACCTAGTCACATGATGTGATGTCACAAAGATCCTAAAGCAATGTTATCATCAGGATATAAACCCTGAGGCTCCTAGTAGAATGGAGGCCCTGTGAAATTGCCCAATTTCGTCTTCCTCCCCCATAATGCTAGTCCTGAATACCAGCCTCTCTCCTGTTCAGTTATTTTAGGCTCCTGCAATTAAGAGACATTAGGTCACATGACTGATGTCACTAAAAGTCCTTAAACAATCTTAACCTCGAAATATAAAAGTTGGGGTCCCTAAGAGAGTGGAGGTGCTGAGAAACTGTGCAGTTTGACTCACCCTAACGTCCGCCCTAGCTGTAACTAGTGCTCATTTTTGGAGTAGGGCTTATATTTCAAGCATTCTCCAAAAATCCTAAAAAAATCATTAACCCCTGATGTAAACTTACAATTGCTAGGTTTTAAGGACAAAGACTGATGACTATCGGTCCTACTGGTGGTCCTAATCCTGTTCCTGACATGGCAAAGCAAATTTCCATTTTTACGTTTTTGTTTTTATCTCCTCTTCTTCCCAGAGTCATAACTTTACTTATTTTTCTGTCCTAATAGATGTATGAGGGCTTGGTTTTTTATTTTTTTGTAGAATAAGTTGTACTTTTGAACAGCACAATTCATTTTACCACATAGAGTATAGGACAGATGGAAAAAAATTCTAACTGCGGTGAAATGAAGAATACAAAAATGCAATTCTGACATTGTTTTTAGGGAATTGGGTTTTTGGCATACAATATGTGGTAAAAATAATCTGTCAAATGATTCTCCTCATAAGTATGATTATGGTGATATGAAACATGCAGGTTTTTTTTTTCTAAGTTTAGTGGGGGAAAACGTCAGAAGACGGAAAAATCCGAACTGTAAAGATCGAGGTTTGTACTGAACATGGACTTTTAAAAAAAAGCGTCTGAGTTCAGAGTCCAGATGCTGAATTAATGCTAACTATTTGATCAAGCATCGGGGTGTTCGAGTGCTCTATGCTCGGCCCAGTGTGAGCCGTTTGCAGTCTCTGAATGGCTCTCAATGGGGGTACAAGCAACATATTCGGATGTTGTGTGTCCACAAAAAAAAAAAGCCCTCCCTCTCCTGGAAGTGCTCTGTTTATGGCTAGCTGTATGTGGGCAGAGAGCTGAACTGCCCAATCAGTGACTTTCATTGGCATTTAGGTCAAGTCCGGGTGCTGAACTGAACTTTATCTAAAGTTCGACTGAACCCTGTAAAACCGAAGTTCCACAGGTCCACTCATCTCTAGTTGTGCCACCATTTCCGCAACCCATAATGTTTTAATTTTTTTGGTTGATAGAGCCTATTTTTTGCAAGGTAAAATTGCATTTTTGTTAATACCATTTTGGAATAAGTATGACATTTTGATTGCTTTTTACTGCATTTTTTGAGATATGCAGTTACTAAAAAACATAATTTCGGCGTTCTTGATTTTTTTTCTATTTATGGTGTTTACCGATCAGGCTAATTAAGTTTATATTTTGGTAGAACGGACTGTTATGAACATGGCGATACTAAATGTGTATTTTTTTTACATTTTTTAATTATCTTTAACGGGGGAAAAGGAAGTTAATTTAAAATGCTATAGTTTTTTTCAGTTTGTATGTTTCTTATTTACTTTTTACTATACTTGATAGGCTATGTTCACACGCTGCATCTTTTGCTGCATTTTTGGTGTGTTTTTGAGGTCACAAAGATGCCCCTAAATGCATGCATTTCCTTCCCCCAGCAAAGTCTATGAGATTCTATTTTGCTGTCTACACAGTGCATCTTTTTTTGGCTGCGTTTTTGAAGATGCAGCATGTCAATTCTTTTTGCATTTTTCCAGTGTTTTTGAGCCCTTCCAGTCAATAGATTTGACTTAAAAAACACATTGGGCAAACTGCGGTAAAAACAATGCATTTTTGACTCGGTGCGATCTTGGTGTATTTTTTGGGACAAAAACGCTGCATCTTTGTGGTAAAGAAAAAAAATCACACAGGGCTCCTGGGGCTCTTCAACCTTTGCTCATGCGATATATGTAGCAATATAGCCCTCATATGGCTATATTGACAGAAAAATAAAAAAGTTAAGGCTCTTGGAAGAAGGGAAGGAAAAAACAAAAACAGAAAATCGCCCGCGGGTGACCCAGGGTTAACCCCTATAAAATATATTCAGACAATAATCAGCACAATTACAATTATTTAGATATAAACAAAAACACATTTTTTTCCTATGGTTGACATGCACTGTAAGATTAAAGGGGTATTTCAATATCCTATCCCAATATGTTGTAGGTGTAATAATAAAAATATTAGCAAACTAAGCTATGTCACGTACCTCTGTGAAGAGCATTAGAGCTTACGACCGCAATCATATGTCACTATACAGTATGCGTTCATAACCATGGATACCTAAGCTACTGTAATGCCCTGCACATGAAGTAAGTGACCTAGCTAATAAGGAGAAATATACTGCACTTTGAATTGGAGGTATTTGATAATATTAAAATTATTACACTATGGTATCACACATTGGCATATGATCTAGGAGACTGGAATACCCCTTTAATGACTCCATATATGTTAGTCTGTGATATCCTTTACTCTTTTGTCAATAAACACAATGAATTATAAAATAAAATTATTCAAGAAAATGAAATATTTGCCATAATATTCAATAATAATCAATCACTCCTGGAACAACAATAATAATGACAGGGAAAAAATGAATTTGAGGGAAGATTTACAGAAAGTAGATGAGATGAAATGATGTCATGGAGAGATACCTTTCTTGGCGAGACAAATGGAAAATTGAGGCATAGAGATTACAGTTCTGTTTATGATCCACTGCCAGCACTTACTTGTTTACAGTATGGAGGGTTAAGGAAAGATGACAGCTATATCATGTGTGACAAGGAGCCTTCCTTGCAGTAAATCTAGTTTGTCTGGCAATGGGTTGTATCTCATAGAGGTGGAAACATAAAAAAGTTTAACGAAATGTCAAAGCAAGTAAAATAGAATGATTAATTTTAAAGCACAGAAAGAATTTCCATTCCAGCTTTGGAATAAGGCTGTATAAATACTGTATTTATAGAGAAGACACTACAAAGGATTACTTAAAA
The DNA here is from genome assembly GCF_048569485.1 of Anomaloglossus baeobatrachus. Taxonomy (NCBI): domain Eukaryota; kingdom Metazoa; phylum Chordata; class Amphibia; order Anura; family Aromobatidae; genus Anomaloglossus; species Anomaloglossus baeobatrachus. The sequence goes on along the minus strand of NC_134355.1, from coordinate 388,766,488 downwards.
AAGGAAATTTATATTTTTATTGTGTATTTTGGTAATAAAATGAGAATCTAAGCACTGTTGTCTTCCATCACTGGAATCCTACTAAGGACATCTGTCCAGATTTGGCAAATGACCCATTAATTACAGCAGTTACAGAAACCCACAAAAACATCTCTTTCTCAGGAGAACTTGACATGATTATGCATTAATTAAACAGCAGAACCGAACAAAAAGCCACTTTTTAAAAGAACACCTGTTTAAAAAAAATTTCGTCCTCTCTATTGGGATGTTTGAACTACGCTATATAGAGAAAGGCAATGGGATACCTGCACATTATACTGTGGCATATCTAAGGAAGCAGGCGGGGCATTTGCCCCGGTCGCAGCCAGCAGAGAGTGCCATTGAGCTGTCTGATGCGTTGATCCAAAGTGTCTCCCCGGCGGCTGCATTTTGCCACCCACATAGTAGGAGTTGGCTGTTGTGTGAGACAGTTGTCAAGATGACAGCTGGCCCAGAGAAGGTGCAGTGCACTGGCTCCCAGTGATCAGTTGTACTTGCACCTTTCAGCGCAAGTACAATTGAAGCCCTGATCACCGGCACTTCTGTGTCACGGTGACGTCAGCAGCGTAGTCAGGTCAGCTGATCACACTGTTGACGTCACTCCCCGACGCCACATAGGTGACAGAAGTTTGATGTGGTAAGTATTCCCGTGGAGCTGAAGACTAGAAATATTTATTGTAATTAGGTGAAGGGTGGAAGAAATATGAGTACACAGTATGGGGAGAGAGGGTTGGGGAATGTATATGGGCACAGTATGGGAAGTGAGGGAGAGGGGAGTGTATACAGACACAGTAAGGGAATCAAATAGAGGAAATTATATGGTATGGGGAGCGAGGGGGGTAAAGGAATGCAGACACAATATCAAAAGAGAGGGAGGATGGGTGCAGACACAGTATAGGGAGCAAGGGGGATGAGTGCGGAAGTAGTGAGGAGACGGTATGGAATGAGAAAAATGTAAGGGGGCAAAGAATATAGACTAGGTAGTGTGGGGGACCAGTATGGAGACGGCACAGCAAGGGAGGAAAGTATAAGGCCACAGCAAGAATTTGACAGTATGCGGATGAGGGGTAGTGTGATTAGGAAGCACAATATAGAGACTGGCAATATACAGTGCTGGCCAAAAGTAATGGCACCCCTGCAATTTTGGCAGATAACACTCAGTTTCTTCTTGAAAATGATTGCAATCACAAATTCTTTGGTATTATTATCTTCATTTAATTTGTCTTCAATGAAAAAAAAAAAAAAATGTCGTAAAGCCAAATTGGATATAATTCCACACCAAACATAAAAAAGGGGGTGGACAAAAGTATTGACACTGTTTAAAAAATCATGTGATGCTTCTCTAATTTGTGTCATTAACAGCACCTGTAACTTACCTGTGGCACCTAACAGATGTTGGCAATAACTAAATCACACTTGCAGCCAGTTGACATGGATTAAAGTTGACTCAACCTCTGACCTGTGTCCTTGTGTGTACCACACTGAGCATGGAGAAAAGAAAGAAGACCAAAGAACTGTCTGAGGACTTGAGAATCCAAATTGTGAGGAAGCATGAGCAATCTCAAGGCTACAAGTCCATCGCCAAAGACCTGAAAGTTCCTGTGGCTACGGTGCGTAGTGTCATCAAGAAGTTTAAAGCCCATGGCACTGTGACTAACCTCCCTAGATGTGGAAGGAAAAGAAAAATTGATGAGAGATTTCAACGCAAGATTGTGCGGATGGTGGATAAGGAACCTCGACTAACATCCAAACAAGTTCAAGCTGCCCTGCAGTCCGAGGGTACAACAGTGTCAACCCGTACTATCCGTCAGCATCTGAATGAAAAGGGACTGTATGGTAGGATACCCAGGAAGACCCCACTTCTTACCCCGAGACATAAAAAAGCCAGGCTGGAGTTTGCCAAAATGTACCTGAGAAAGCCTAAAACGTTTTGGAAGAATGTTCTCTGGTCAGATGAGACAAAAGTAGAGCTTTTTGGGAAAAGCCATCAACATAGAGTTTACAGGGAAAAAAAAGAGACATTCTAAGAAAAGAACACGGTCCCTACAGTCAAACATGGCAGAGGTTCCCTGATGTTTTGGGGTTGCTTTGCTGCCTCTGGCACTGGACTGCTTGACCGTGTGCATGGCATTATGAAGTCTGAAGGCTACCAACAACTTTTGCAGCATAATGTAGGGCCCAGTGAGAGAAAGCTGGGTCTTCCTCAGAGGTCATGGGTCTTCCAGCAGGACAATGACCCAAGACACACTTCAAAAAGCACTAGAAAATGGTTTGATAGAAAGCACTGGAGACTACTAAAGTGGCCAGCAATGAGTCCAGACCTGAATTCCATAGAACACCTGTGGAGAGATCTCAAAATGGCAGTTTAGAGAAGGCACCCTTCAAATCTCAGGGACCTGGAGCAGTTTGCCAAAGAAGAATGGTCTAAAATTCCAGCAGAGCATTGTAAGAAACTCATTGATGGTTACCGGAAGCGGTTGTTCGCAGTTATTTTGGCTAAAGGTTGTGCAACCAAGTATTAGGCTAAGGGTGCCAATACTTTTGTCTGGCCCATTTTTGGAGTTTTGGGTGAAATGATCAATGATTTGATTTTTGTTTCATTCTCTTTTGTGTTTTTTCATTGCAAGCAAATTAAATGAAGATAATAATACCAAAGAATTTGTGATTGCAATCATTTTCAAGAAGAAACTGAGTATTATCTGACAGAAATGCAGAGGTGCCAATACTTTTGGCCAGCACTGTAAAGGTACAGCATGAAAGGACAGTGTGAAGATGGTGCCCAGTATAAAGGGAGAGAAGGCAGTGTGGAAGGCATGTACCATAAGAGGGACAGTGTGTACGTCATATTTTGTGCAAGGAACACAATGAGGATCAATTAATTATTCAGGCTCACAGTGAGGGCAGATTTTTGCATTCAGGAGTGTGATAATTACTCTGATATTTTTAAGGGTATAGTGATGTGCTGAAGAAGAAGAACATGATGTCAGTCTGCAAAGGCGAGCTGTGCATGTGAAAAGTCATCATAGCATCTGGACAAGATTATGAAAAGAACAAATGACTCCAATCAGAAACAACGTCGTCTTAAAGGTAACTGGATGTAAATGATTAGTACAGTATCAATATTGTGGTTCCTGTATGGTCCACAGTCTGATGGTGACTGATAATAACACTCAGTATCTCCTTACTAGTGTTAAAGACATATTGGAAGATGTAGGTCTATGCAATACAACTTTATATAGGTCTGACATTACAACTGATGTAGCATGTACTGATGATGGTCCGGGTGATGTATTCCTAAATTTTATGGTCAATTTGCTATTGTTACCATTGTAAAAATGAAAACATTTGAGGTTAAACTAATATTTTTGTAGTAAACATGTATTTTTTCATTTTTATGTGCAACATTATAAAATTCTGTGAAGCATTTCTAGATTCAAGGTACTCACCGTACATCTAGATAAACTCCTTGAGCGGTGTTGTGTCCAAAATGGGGTCAGTTGTGTATTCTTTTCACTATTTAGGCACCTCAGGGCCTCTGAAAACGTGACCTGGTATCCACTAACAATTCCAGCCAATTTTGTGTTCAAAAAGTCAAATAGTGCTCCTTCCCTTCCAAGGCTTACAAGGGTGCTAGTCATGCAGGTACGTGTGGTGCACGGCCATTTGATGACATCCATGCTATTAGATCATGAGGCTGCCCAGCACTATTCAAGTGCACTACATAAGACAGCCCAGTTCTCTCAACTAACACTTTAGGGCCTGGCTGCATCCTCCATAAAGATGGAATATTTTTTAAAAAAAAATACAGAAGCTCACAATTATTGGGACCATTGATGTTGGGTTGAAATCTTGCAAAAAATAATTTTTCACAATTTTTTCTTTTCTTTTTATGCTGTGTGGTGCACTTGTATAGTGCGGGGAAGCCCGTCTGATCTAATAGTATGGGCATCATCAATAGGCTGTAAACCAGACACTGTACATTGCACGTATTTGTATGACTGGCACCGCCTTATCTGTGTGCATGTCTAATATTGGGAAAAATTGCACAACTAATTATGTAGTGCAATGTTTCCTGTTACCCATGTGAAAATGCTAATTTTGGGGCTAAAGAAACATTCCCTTCCAAACTTCCCTTTTTTCCACCAAATAACGCAATAACTTTTCTCCTAAATTTACTACTAACTAGAGATGAGAGAGCCTCTAGAGGCTCGAGTTCGGTTCGTCGAATGAAGGCCGCGTTCGAGTTCGGTTCGATGAACCGCTCGAACCCAAAACAATGGGAGGCAATCACAAACACATAAAAACACATAGAAAACACCTTCAAAGGTGTCCAAAAGGTGACAAACAACTCCCAAGACAACATAAACACATGGGAAAGTGACAAGGACAAATACTCATGCGAAAACAAAACAGCTGGATGAGGAAAAAGAGGAGGAGACACAGAGGCATGTCATGTCCTTCTAAAATCATGTAAAACACAGCAAGGGGACTCCAGGCAGAGTCTACCTTTTTTCCAAAAATTGGGCCCCACAGACACCCCTTCAGTGACATCACTTGTGCCCTAGTTGCAAACTTGACAGGTAGATTTGCATCAAGCACATTCAAACATACGTCAGCCTTAACTGTCCCCTGGATGACACCAGGGTAGGTAGCAAAGTCCTTGCTGAACCATGACTTGTTCATCTTGGCTCATTGTTAAAAACACAGCACGAAAGCGGACTCCAAGCAGCGTCTCCCTTTTTTTCCAGAAATTTGGCCCCACACACACCACTTCAGTGGCATCACTTGTGCCCCAGTTGCAAACTTGACAGGTGGATTTGCATCAAGCACATTCCAAATACGCCAGCCTTAACTGTCCCCAGGATGATACCGGGGTAGGTAGCAAAGTCTTTGCTGAACCATGACTTGTTCATCTTGGCTCGTTTTTAAAAACACAGCTAGGGGACTCCAAGCAGAGTCTCCATTTTTTCCAAAAATTGGGCCCCACAGACACCCCTTCAGTGGCATCACTTGTGCCCCAGTTGCAAACTTGACAGGTAAATTTGCATCAAGCACATTCCAAATCCACAAGCCTTTACTCTCCCCAGGAAGACACAGGGGTAGTAAAGTCCTTGCGAATCTATGACTTGTTCATCTTGATGAACGTTAGTCTGTCCACATTGTCACTGGACAGACGCGTGCGCTTATCTGTCAGCACACACCCAGCAGCTCTGAAGACATGTTCAGAGACAACGCTGGCTGCGGGATACGACAAGATCTCCAAGGCGTAAGGGGCGAGCTCTGGCCATTTTTCAAGATTTAAAGCCCAAAATGAGCAAGGCTCCAGTTGCAAAGTCATGGCATCGATGTTCATTTGGAGATACTCCTGTATCATCCTCTCCAGCCATTGACTATGTGTCAGAATTGTTGTCTCTGGTGGCCTTGCAAAGGATGGTCTAAAAAAAATTATGAAACGATTCAATAAAATTGCTGTTACCAGCACCAGATACGGTGCTGCTGGTATGGTTTGACTGCTGATGACGAGACAGTCCCATGTTTGTCAAGTTACAACTGGGAGATTCACTCTGTGCACCACTGGTGTTTGGTGGAAAAGCCGAGCTAAGATTGAGTAACAGGTTCTGCTGATACTCCTGCATACGTGCGTCCCTTTCTATGGCTGGAATTATTTCACAAAATTTGGACTTGTACCAGGGATCTAAGAGTGTGGCAACCCAGTAGTCATCATTACTTCTAATTCGGACAATCCGAGGGTCATGTTGTAGGTAGTGCAGCAAGAAGGTGCTCATGTGTCTTGCCCATCCGTGCGGACCAAGTCCTCATTGTGTTTGTGGCGGCGAGGTGATAACAGTGCTTTCTTCCTCTGACATCTCCCCCCAACCTCGTTCAACCGAAATTGACCAAGGTCTCCCTCAACTGCTGAGTCTTCCATGCCCATTGGGAGTTCGTCCTCCATTTCTTCCTGGTCTCCTGCACCTTCCTCAACATTTCGACTGCTACCATGCGCCCTTGTTAATCCCTCTCCCCCACCATCCCATGCCTGCCGCCTTGGTGATGATGAACGTCTGGACCTTGTAGATGTTGGTATCCCTTGCGCATATGAATCCTCCTGTACTTCCTCCCCTTCCTCTTGTCCCACCCCCTGATTCCGAATAGTGTTTAGCGTGTGCTCCAGCATGTAAATTACTGGAATTGTCATGCTGATAATGGCATTGTCAGCGCTAAACATATTCATCGCCATGTCGAAACTGTGCAGAAGGTCTTTGATCTGAGACCACTCCATCAGCATGATCTGACCCACCTCTGCATCTCGTTGGCCCACGTTATACGTCATAACGTATTGCATCAGGGCTCGGCGGTTCTGCCACAGTCGCTGTAACATGTGGAGAGTCGAATTCCAGTGTGTCGACACATCGCATTTCAGGTGATGAACCGGCAGGCTGAAAGACTTCTGGAGCGATGCAAGTCGGTCAGCTGCGGTGGTTAAACGGTGGAAGTGAGCAGAGAGTGACCATGCCCAGTGCAGGAGCCCATCTAGGCCGGGATAGTTGGTTAAAAATTGCTGGACTACAAGGTTCAACACGTGAGCCATACAAGGCACGTGTGTCACCTTGCCCCGGCGTAGGGCCGCACACTGGTTTGCAGCATTGTCGCACATGGCCTTCCCTGGCTTCAGGTTGAGTGGAGACAACCATTTACGAAACTCGCTCGCAAGAGATGACCACTACTCCTCCGCTGTGTGACTCTTATTTCCAAGACATTTCAAGCTAAAGACCGTCTGATGCCATTGAGCTCTGCTGCCAGCATAGTAAGGAGGTATGCGGGATTCCTTGTGCACAGTTAGAAACGCGGGTGGCCTGACCAGGCAGGCTTGGGGCGGAGGTGGAGGACCCAGACGAGGTTGAGGAGGCAGAAGCAGTGGAGAAACTTCGACATACAGAGGATTGACGCACAAGTCTTGGGGACGGCAAGACTTGTTCAGCAGACCCTTCTCCATCTATGACCATAGTTACCCAGTGCCCAGTCAGCGACATGTAACGCCCCTGTCCATGCTTACTGGTCCAAGTATCGGTGGTGAAATGCACCCTGTCACACACAGAGTTTCTCAAGGAAGCGGTGATGTTGTGTACGACATGCTGGTGTAGCGCAGGCACACCTTTCTTGGAGAAGTAGTGGCGACTGGGCATCTGGTACTGGGGTACGGCGACGGACATAAGGTCTCAAAAATCCTCTGTGTCCACCAGGCGAAAAGGTAGCATTTTGGTAGCCAAGAGCTTACAGAGGGATAAAGTCAACCTCTTAGCTTTGTCATGGCTCAAAGGAAATGGCTTTTTATTTGTCCACATCTGAGGGACAGAGATCTGGCTGCTGTGTGGAGACGGCGGTAAGTAGGGTGTCCCTGGAAAACTGCAGGTCTGTGAGGAAAGTGCAGGCGGAGATATGATGTTGCCTTCATCCAAAGTTGGTGCTCTCGATGTCTGAGAGAGCTCTACACCAGCACTTGTTTCCCCTTCCAAACCAACTGACAACCTGCCAAGCAAACTGCCTGTTGAGGTTAAAGTGGTGGAAGATCTGCGTGGAAGAACAGGTCTGACAGCTGTCCCCACAGTCATAGAAGATGAAGAGCATGCGGATGCACTTGAAGGGACAGGCGGTGGTTGGCCTGCTCCGCTAGGCCACATTGCAGCACAGTGAGCTTCCCACTGGGACTTATGCTTGTTATTCATGTGACAATTCATGGAAGAAGTTGTCAAATTGGTGAGGTTTTGGCCTCTACTTATAGATTGCCGACAAATTTTACAGATCACATGATTTGGGAGATCCTTTGCAAGGTCAAAAAGGAGCAGGCTAGGCAAGGCTTAGAGGACATGCGACCTGCAGAGCCACCCCGACTTGTGATCAGAGGCAGAGTGGTGGCTGAGGATGCAGTTGTTGATGTGCTTCCAGTACTCCGACTCTGTCCAGGAAGGCGCAAGGTAACTTCGTCGTCAGTTACATCCTCCTCCACCGCCTCTGTTGACCTCCTCGAGTGCCTGACTGTGGGTTGACAGTAAGTGGGATCTAGAACTTCATCATCAAGCGTTGTGTTTGCACTCCCCTTGCCCTCAGACCTAACCTATTCCTGCCCTGACTGAATAGTTAAGTTGTCATCCCAATCTGGTATCTGCGTCTCATCGTCATCAGTATGTTCCTCATTGTCTCTACCAACAGGTGTTACAGTGTGGGAATGAGGGTCTACATTATGCTCAGAAACTTGGTCATCAGGGCCTGAATCTGACTCACAAAGCTTCTGGGCATCACTGCAGACCATTTCCTGGTCTGTACTCACTGTAGCTTGGGAGCAGACCTCATATTCCCAGGCTATAGTGTGACTGAACAGCTCTGCAGACTCAGCCATCTATGTTACACAATACTTTGCAGGGCGGGTGGAGACTTGAGAGCTGGGAGAAAGCAAGTGTGATTGGGATGACAACTCAGATGACTGTTGTTTTTTGGATGTTGAGGTGGAGGAAAGGCCACTTGTTTTAAGCACTTGAGATGCATTCAAGCATGTTCTTTTTTTGTGCATCATCTACCTTTGTTACAGTTGTTCGGTTCCGTAAAAAAGGGAGCACATCGGATTGTCCACGGAAAGTAGTAGACATCTTACTTTTGCTGGAAGATGGCCTATCTTCAGCAGATGTTAATGTAGCTTTCCCACCTTCCCCACTTACACAAACTTTTTTTCCTTTTCCACACTCCTGTTCTCCTTTCCACCAGCATCTGCCTTTTTGCCACTCATTTTGTTAGCGACAAGATTGGACACTTAAAATGTGGTAGAAAAAATGCAGAGGTGGTGTAGATTGCAGAGGTGGTCTAGCTTTATTGACAGCTGAAGAAACAACACTGACTATCCCAGAAAATTTTAGTATGGCCCTACCAGTGGCAGCACAGTTTGCAATTAGAATTGCGTAGCAAAAATGGACAGCTGTGTACAATGCAGAGGTGATCTAGCTTTATTGCCAGCTGAACAACCAACACTGACTATCACAGACAATTTTTGTATGCCCCTAACAGTGTCAGCACAGTTCGCAAATAAAATAGAGTGGCAAAAATGGGCAGGTGGGTAGAGTGCCGGGATTCTGTGGGTACCAGGACAGGAAAGGAACACTAAATTAGTATTTCAGACACTTTTAGGATGGCAGAAAAAGTGTCAGCTCTTTGGGAAAATTAAAATAGCATGGCAAAAATGGGCAGGTGGGTAGAGTGCCCGGGTTCTGTGGGTCAGTGGACAGGAAAGGAACACTAAATTAGTATTGCAGACACTTTTAGGATGGCAGAAAAAGTGTCAGCTCTTTGGGCAAATAAAATAGCGTGGCAAAAATTGGCAGGTGGGTACCAGGACAGGAAAGGAACACTAAATTAGTATTCCAGACACTTTTAGGATAGCAGAAAAAGTGTCAGCTCTTTAGGCAAATAAAATAGCGTGGCAAAAATGGGCAAGTGGATAGAGTGCCCGGGTTCTGTGGGTACCAGGACAGGAAAGGAACACTAAATTAGTATTCCAGACACTTTTAGGATGGCAGAAAGTGTCAGCTCTTTGGGCAAATAAAATAGTGTGGCAAAAATGGGCAGGTGGGTAGAGTGCCCAGGTTTTGTGGGTACCAGGACAGGAAAGGAACACTAAATTAGTATTCCAGACACTTTTAGGATGGCAGAAAAAGTGTCAGCTCCTTGGGCAAATAAAATAGCGTGGCAAAAATGGGCAGGTGGGTAGAGTGCCTGGGTTCTGTGGGTCAGTGGACAGGAAAGGAACACTAAATTAGTTTTCCAGACACTTTTAGGATGGCAGAAAAAGTGTCAGCTATTTGGGCAAATAAAATAGCGTGGCAAAAATGGGCAGGTGGGTAGAGTGCCCAGGGTCTGTGGGTACCAGGACAGGAAAGGAAGCCTCATTTTCTATCCCTGGTTAATGATAAAAGGCAGCAAGGAATTCCTGAGCTGAGGTACACAGACGCTGTTATCTAAAGCCAAACACAGCGTTTGCACAGACCTGCCTAGCAGCTATGGCTATGAACGCTTGTAAATCAGCCCTGAAAAGGGCTGAAATAACCAGCTGTCCCTAATCCGTACAGCTCTGTGTAGCTTGCACTATGTCTATAGCGCACACCACAGGATCGGCGGCAGCAGCGTGACCGGTGACTGTCACCCACACGCAGAAGGCAGATAATGGTGGCGACGGGGAAAATGGCCGTATCTTATAAGGGAAGGACATGTGGCATACACAGCCTATGACACATGCCCTTGATTGTCTGGCAAAAATCCACTTTGCTGTGTGTGTGTCTGTGATTGGCTGACATCCTGGCCCGCCACACTGCACGCGCGGTTAGGAAAGAAAAAAAATGGCGATCGGCATTCTATCAGCACTCAGCAGCAGCACAGATCTAAACCGCGTCCCCCCGCACAATATACGCTGAAATTTGATAATAGCGTGAATCACAGTGACTCACACTATTACAGTGAAAAGCCAGCTAGTAACTAGCTAGGCTTTTTGCTGATAGAACCGTTTTTGAACGTAACTCGAGCTGTCGAACTTTTAGCAAAAGTTCGATCTCGAGCACCCCTTAAAATCACTCGAGCATGAAATTGGCGAACCTCGAACATCGCTCAACTATACTACTAACATTAAGTACAATATGTCACGAAATAATAATCTCAAAAATACTGGCATCAGTGGAAGCATTCCAGAGTTATATATGTTCATAAGTGACAATGATCAGAGTTGAAAAAATTGGCCTGGTCATGAAGGTGAAAACAGGCTGGGGGTGAAGGGGTTAAAAAATCCTGGTAGCAAGTTAATCTCACAATGAAAACAGTAAACTTGTTTCAGTAGAAAGTAAAAATCCTCCAGTAACATGCTCGTTTCCCACTGGCTTCCATTATACTCGGTACTTGAGTCACGTCCGAGCATCTGACTTGCTTGTTTCAAGTACCGAGCACCCAAGTATGTTAGTCCTCGGTCATGACTACTAACAACACATACAATCCACACAAGCAAAGAAATGAAAACCTAGGTGTCCATAAATTGTTTTATGTAATAATGAGACATGACACCAGGAAAAAATATTGAACACATGAAGAAAGAGGTACAAAAAGTATTCATTTTGGTGTAAAATCCAGTGTAAAAAGCTAAACAGTCACCAGAGGGCAGGCGTCCTATATGATTGATATTTCGTAATGTGATTTAGTGCTTCCTTGGTATTGCTCAATGAAATGGTATTGCGCAATGATATGTAAAGCTTGGGAATGAGTGAAATATCTGAACGGTATATAAATGTGCAATCAAAGAGTTTTGGTGTATTTCTTAGCATTGATGAGACCCTTTTAAAATTCTTGTCTTATTTAATTACAGCGAAATAGCAAAATGACAAGTGCTCAACATCATCGTTGTTGCGTAAACCATCCTGGTAACTTCTGCTTTGTGTGTGGAAAGTTTACAACAAAAGCAAACAAAAACAAAATTGTAAAAATATAAAGATCATGAATGGCAGATTTGCTGTGATTTAAACGTTGCTGCTCTGCTTTTAGGTTTACAGGGTGGTTTTACTAAATTCTGCTGCTTTTTGTGTCTGTGGGACAGCCGAGACACCAAAAACCACTACGCAGTCAAGGAATGGCCTGTGAGGAAATTGTACATTCCTGGAAAAGAAAATGTCAAATATATCCCACTGGTTAATCCAAGCAAAATAATTTTGCTGCCTCTACATATAAGGCTTGAAACACACATCCGTGAAACACGTGCGTGTTTGGTCCGTTTCCGTGTATACTGGAGACACGGCCAAACGTGCACCAATGTTACTATATCTCAGCGGTTACACTTGCGTTTTTGGTTATGTCCGTTAGTCCGTCTCCGTGATGCGTTTTGTGGGCCGTGTCTCACGCCAGCATGTCCGTTTTATTCACGCAACACGCAGCACGGACCCAATGAAAGTCAATGGGTCTGTGCGCACGTCCGAGTGACACGGACGCATCTCTGTTTGTTCCCTGTATGTTTTGTGCTTTTTTCATGTCATGTCAGTCTTTTTTCTTTTTATGTTTCGTTCTCTCCCTCAGTCCGTCGGTCGGTCTCTATGTCTGTCTGTCCCTCTAGCTGTCTGTCGGTCAGTTCCCCCCTCTCTCATACTTACCATTCCCCGATCTCCAGCGCGGCGCTGCACGGCTGTTATAAAAACTCCGGCGGCTTTTCCTCTTTTGAAAAAGCCGGCCGCCCATTAATCAATCTCGTATTCCCTGCTTTACCCGCCCACCGGCGGCTGTGATTGGTTGCAGTGAGACACGCCCACCACGCTGAGTGACAGGTGTCACACTGCACCCAATCACAGCAGCCGGTGGGCGTGTCTATACTGTGCAGTAAAATAAATAAATAAATAATTAAAAAAACCGGCGTGCGGTCCCCCCCCATTTTAATACCAGCCAGATAAAGCCATACGGCTGAAGGCTGGTATTCTCAGGATGGGGAGCTCCACGTTATGGGGGGCCCCCCACCCTAACAATATCAGTCAGCAGCCGCCCAGAATTGCCGCATACATTATATGCGACAGTTCTGGGGCTGTACCCGGCTCTTCCCGATTTACCCTGGTGCGTTGGCAAATCGGGGTAATAAGGAGTTATTGGCAGCCCATAGCTGCCAATAAGTCCTAGATTAATCATGTCAGGCGTCTAGGAGACACCTTCCATGATTAATCTGTAAATTACAGTAAATAAACACACACACGCCCGAAAAATCCTTTATTAGAAATAAAAAACACAAAAAAATTCCCTCATTACCAATTTATTAACCCTGACAAACCCTCCATGTCCGGCGTACTCCACGGACCTCCAGCGTCGCGTCCAGCTCTGCTGCATGCAGGTGACAGGAGCAGCAGAAGACACCGCCGCTCCGGTCACCTCCACGCAGCTAATGAGATGAGTAGCGCGATCAGCTGCTGTCACTGAGGTTACCCGCGGCCACCGCTGGAGGTCCGTGGAGTACGCCGGACATGGAGGGTTTGTCGGGGTTAATAAATTGGTAATGAGGGAATTTGTTTGTGTTTTTTATTTCTAATAAAGGATTTTTCGGGCGTGTGTGTGTTTATTTACTGTAATTTACAGATTAATCATGGAAGGTGTCTCCTAGACGCCTGACATGATTAATCTAGGACTTATTGGCAGCTATGGGCTGCCAATAACTCCTTATTACCCCGATTTGCCAACGCACCAGGGTAAATCGGGAAGAGCCGGGTACAGCCCCAGAACTGTCGCATATAATGTATGCGGCAATTCTGGGCGGCTGCTGACTGATATTGTTAGGGTGGGGGGCCCCCCATAATGTGGAGCTCCCCATCCTGAGAATACCAGCCTTCAGCCGTATGGCTTTATCTGGCTGGTATTAAAATGGGGGGGACCGCACGCCGGTTTTTTTAATTATTTATTTATTTATTTTACTGCACAGTATAGACACGCCCACCGGCTGCTGTGATTGGGTGCAGTGTGACACCTGTCACTCAGCGTGGTGGGCGTGTCTCACTGCAACCAATCACAGCCGCCGGTGGGCGGGTAAAGCAGGGAATACGAGATTGATTAATGGGCGGCCGGCTTTTTCAAATTAGAAAAAGCCGCCGGAGCAGTGTGAACGCCGTGCAGCGTCGGGGATCGGGGAACGGTGAGTATGAGAGAGGGGGGGACACTTCAGTCACTCGGGGGATTAGTCGTCACCGGTGAATCCTTCACAGGTGACCGCTAATCAGTACACGGCACAAAGACAGAGCCGCGGCATGACAATGAAGTCGGGTGAAGTTCACCCGAGTTCATTCTCATCCCGCTACTCTGTCTTCCGACATGTAGTAACGACATTTTGCATCACACACGTACATTTCACACGGACAACACTTACACATGTCAGTTATTTCACTCACGCACACACGGACATTCCACATGCACATACGGCTAGCATACGGGATACACACGCAGGCCACACATACCATAAAAACGGACATAAAAAACGGAAAACGGACCCGAAAAACGGCCCGTTTTACACGGACGTGGTTTTCACGGATGTGTGGCGGAGCCCTAAAGCTGGGGTTGATCAAGAACTTTGTAAAAGCTGTTGATAAAGAGGGTCAGGCTTTCAATCATTTGGTTGCTATGTTTCCAAAATTGAGTGTAGCTAAGTTAAAGGAAGGTACACCGTGTACAGAATTATTAGGCAAGTTGTATTTTAGACGATTTTTTTTATTATTGATCAACAATTATGTTCTCAATCAACCCAAAAGACTCATAAATATCAAAGCTTAATATTTTTGGAAGTTGGAGTGTTTTTTTTTTAGATTTGGCTATCTTATGAGGATATCTGTTTGTGCAGGTAACTATTACAGGTGCAGAATTATTAGGCAACTTAATAAAAACCAAATATATTTCCATCTCACTTATTTATTTTCACCAGGTAAACCAATATAACTGCACAAAATTTAGAAATAAACATTTCTGACATGCAAAAACAAAACCCCCAAAAATTAGTGACCAATATAGCCATCTTTCTTTATGATGAGACTCAACAGCCTACGATCCATAGATTCTGTCAGTTGGTTGATCTGTTTATGATCAACATTGCGTTCAGCAGCCACCACAGCCTCCCAGACACTGTTCCGAGAAGTGTTCTGTTTTCCCTCCCTGTAGATCTCACATTTTATGAGGGACCACAGGTTCTCTTTGGGGTTCAGATCAGGTGCACAAGGGGGCGATGTCATTATCTTTTCATCTTTTAGACCTTTACTGGCCAGCCACGCTGTGGAGTAGTTGGATGCATGTGATGGAGCATTGTCTTGCATGAAAATCATGTTTTTCTTGAATGATACCGACTTCTTCCTGTACTACTGCTTGAAGAAGTTGTCTTCCAGAAACTGGCAGTAGGTCTGGGAGTCGAGCTTCACTCCATCCTCAACCCAAAACGGTCCCACAAGTTCATCTTTGATGATACCAGCACATACCAGTACCCCACCTCCACCTTGCTGGCGTCTGAGTCGGAGTGGAGCTCTCTGCCCTTTACTGATCTTGCCTCTGGCCCATCCATCTGACCAATCAAGAGTCACTCTCATTTCATCAGTCCATAAAACCTTTGAAAAATCAGTCTTAAGATATTTCTTGGCCCAGTCTTGACGTTTTATCTTATGTTTCTTGATCAAAGGTGGTCGTTTTTCAGCCTTCCTTACCTTGGCCATGTCCCTGAGTATGGCACACCTTGTGCTTTTTGATACTCCAGTAACGTTGCAGCTATGAAATATGGCCAAACTGGTGGCAAATGGCATCTTGGCAGCTTCACGCTTGATTTTCCTCAATTCATGGGCAGTCTTTTTGTGCCTTTTTTGCCCAACACGCTCCTTGCGACCTGTTGGCTATTTGCTATGAAACGCTTGATTGTTCAGTGATCATGCTTCAAAAGTTTGGCAATTTCAAGACTGCTGCATCCCTCTGCAAGACATCTCACAATTTTGGACTTTTCAGAGCCTGTCAAATATCTCTTCTGACCCATTTTGCCAAAAGAAAGGAAGTCGCCTAATAATTAAGCACACCTCATTTAGGGTGTTGATGTCATTACACCACACCCCTCCTCATTACAGAGATGCACATCACCTGATTTACTTAATTGGTAGTTGGCTCTCAAGACTATACAGCTTGGAGTAGGACAACATGTATAAAAAGTATCATGTGATCAAAATACTCATTTGCCTAATAATTCTGCACACAGTGAATGTGCTCCACTGCTCCATTCATTACATTGCTCTACATCAATTTTGCTGACTACAAGGTAACATGTGATATGTAAGAATTTTGGTGTTCTTAACATCCGTTTTTTCCCTCAAAATGCTGTTTACTAAGAACTCTTACAGTAATAACTAGAGATGTAAAAGCAGTAAAGTGTTTGAGTGCTTGTTACTCGAGTCGAGCAAGTCATATGACATGCCCACATCAGGGCCGTGGGGCACTCGTTACCAGGCCGCGGTTCTGTTCTGGAATGGGATGGCAGTGTTATTTAAAAGAGATAATAGTTTGTGACGCCACCTGTGGTACTTGGCCAGAGATAGCCGACACTTCGGGATGGGACGTTCTGGGGCAGATGGTGATGCAGCTTGGTTGGTATAGCTCTCCAAAGGTAGAGCTGGGCTCCAGGGCTGTTGGGAGAACTAGTCTAATGGCAGGGGTGCAGTGCCGGAGGCGCAGGTGAATAACAGAGCGACACCGGGATGCAGTCTCAAGGTTTTTACTCACTGGAGCAGGTTCCAAGGTAACACAACTAGTCAGTTCAGCACTAGATGTATCCTCAGCCTCTGGTTTTACTAGATGAGCACGTTAGTTCTTCTCTAGACTAGGGACCGGATCCCTGTCTGCAGCCAAGTCCCTCCACTCCAATATGTCGAATGTGGAACAAGACCACGGGTATATGGCGCACTTTCCATGGGTTCTAGGACCCCTTCTCTCCTGTGCCTGGGCCGAGCTGCACTAGCTCCAGACTACAGGTCTTCAATCCTCTACTGCTCCTTCCGACTGTCTGACTTTCTACAGTGTGCTCCCACTGACTAAACTCCACCCCCCAGCCTGGCCTCGGACTGTCACAAGGACCTTACCATAGTCTGATGAGGTGTTGCAGAGTGAGAGTGTTGTGTGTTTGTGTCTAATGGTGGATGACCTTTTCCTTACCCAGGGATGGGGTACCACTCCTCTGGCTGAGATGCAATATCTCTGTGGCGACTGAAGCCTCAGGGGCACACTAATAAGCCAAAAATGTACAAGGGAAAATCTGGTACTGAATTACTGCAAAAGAGAGATATTTAGTTTATGTATTGGCCAATGCATGTAAGCCCGAAAACCAACGGCAAGGTAAGGTCTCTGTAATCCGGGAACCTAACTTAAATGCCACTATCTAGGTTAAAAACATCCATGTCTGGGCAAAATGCCACTATTTGGACTTTTCTGGCTTTTTAATGTGCAGCTATATGCATTTTATAGTTACTATGTTTTTTCAGCTAGCACCTGTTCACATTTGTTGGATGTGCGGGTCAGTTTTTTTTTTTGGATATTTGTGGTGAAGCCTCAGGGGCGCCACACATACGCTCTGAAAATGCTCAACTTGAGTAATGATGAGCATTATTAAAAGTCAATGATTCCACTTTCTGTCGCCCAAATACAGCTCACCATTAACTGAGCATTTCCAGGGGCAGAGCATTTTTTTTGTCACACTATGCCTAAAAATGTTGTTTTAATCCCGTGTGAGAACTATTCAGAGACTGGGAATAGCTCTCACTGGGGTGCTTGCTCACATCATGCGGTGATTCAAGCCTGTGTTTTGTATTCATTGTTTCACAGATGACACACCCGAGAACCAACATTACTTGATTGAGTACCACAGGTACCTGAGCACCCTGATGCTCGATTGAGTACCGAGCAGTGCCCATCACTAGTAATAATGTAATATTATATATATTTATAATTCCATTATTTAGACTTACTGAATACAGAAAAAGAAATCCTGAATATGCAATCAGTATAACTAATAGGAAGACTGCTTAATAAACAGTTAAAAACTGCCGACATCAGAATTTTATGGCTATATTAGTATCGTGAAAACAGACAGCTGCTTTCAGTCATTCAAGAGACTTTTGTGACTAGTGCAGGAATGATCCTGAAATGTTATCTTTGTGGTTCAATTACAACACCCAAACAAATCAAAAATATGTGTTTGTTCGTAAAGCTTATCATTCATATTTCGTGGTTAAACAGGGTGATTAGGAAACACTTTGCTCCCCTCATAAAGTGGACAGAACATGTGTTAAAAACATGAAACAATGGGAGTAAGGGTAAGGCTGGTGTCACACGATTGCCTCTTGTGTATCTCGTATCTCGGACGAGTTTTGTGGTGCATCACCCATCACGGACTCACACTCTCCTCACAGGAGTGGGTTGGCTGCATAGAGATGCATGCAACCGACCCGCTCCTGTGAGGATGTGAGGAGAGTGTGAGTCCGTGACGGGTGATGCACCGTGAAACTCGCGCGAGAAACACACGTGAGGCAATCGCAAGGGTGCCACCAGCCTAAGAGATAAAGTCTTAGCTCTGGAGTTCCAGTGATGTGGTGAGAGCGTCAATACCAAGTTGATGACTGCTACTTCTGAATGGTAAATATTAAAGGCATGAACAAAAATACAAAATCTTCCATGAAGTACCCAAATCTCTCCTGAGACTGGTTGGTCACTATGAAGGAGCCGCCAAGAATTCCGCCAAGGGCAGCATGAGTAGTTGCGCCCCCGACCTGCTTCCTCCATGAAACAGGAATGGGTAGAATACTGAATTTAGCGTGGGGCCTGATCTGAGATATCGTGTTCTTGTTACCTTCAGTGTAGCTCTTTATCCCACTAAATCAAAGACAGACTCACAGTGTTCCTCCAACATTTGGTCTTTAATCACTGTAAATACATCTTTTTTTCTAGAGGAAAGGATTAATTTCTTCACCGGGCGAGTCATACATTCCTTCAAGATTCCCACTACTGTGGCTGCCGAGACCCCCACCGGTTTCCTGGTTTACCAGCCCTTCTCCCTGCGGGTTTGGACATTTTGGCCATGCTGATCCCCACTTCAGGAGTCCCTCAGCAAACACTACACGGTGGTGGTCCCTAGGACTTAGCCCCATGCTGTCTACGTCTGTGCATTTCCACACCAGTCCACAAGCCACAGGAGCAGTCTACTATTGCTCAGGAACCGGTGCCTCTCCAATCAGTCTGCACAGCCTTTCTCTACCTTGTCTTCTTCAATACTCCTCCCCCCCCCCCCCCCCTAAACTACACATCCTCCTTTTTCTACTCTCTGCTGGGCTCATTCAGTTAACCCTCCAACCAAACTATGGGGGTACTGTGCCGCCTTGTGGTGGATGGCGAAACTGCACCCCAAGCCAGCCATTACATACCATTAATTATCCGGTACCCTATATTTTCCTTACCCCTGATCGTAGGGAAGATTAATGGGGCTCCTTTCACCCCCTTACAACTACAGGAGATAAAACTGGGGAGCAAAAAGCACAATAGGGTCTTACCCGGTAAGGGAACAAATAACAGAATTAGGTGCACTCACCTATTGTGGTTGTGAAAGTCACAACCCCTGAAAACACGTGTAGAGATGGTAACAGCTGCAGCCCCGTGGTGAGACATAGAAGAAAAATGAAATGAATAATTGTATTCCTTTATTCTTTGTACAGGTCGACGCGTTTCAGAGACATCTGTCTCCTTCATCAGGTCATCAAAGGACAATATAGATACAAGATACAAGACTCTGTCTGGATCCCAGAAACTCACTCAGCTTTTATGCACACACACTAATTACAAGCAAACAGGTCACAGGTGAGAATGTTACCTTTAATAGCCATTCAAACCCATTTGTGTCAACTTCTGTGCATGTTATCAGGCCAAATCACTAGGGTATGTGAACTTTTGATGAGGGTCATTTGGATGTTTTTGTTGTCATTATGATTTAAAAAGAGAAAACACAGCAGTTTGACAATAAATGGCTTCACCCAACCACTAACCATGAGTGGAAAAGGAGATTTTGTGTTATCATTCATATTCTCTGAAATAAGGCCAAAAAAGCAAAAAATCTGCCGGGGTAGGTAAACTTTTGAGCACAACTGTATCTACAGCAAAGCAACCCTGATCATAACTATTCCAGATCATTACTGGTAAACAATTCAAATTACACAAATATTGCTGTATTGATTAGACAAACTCATTTTTTGCATGAAATAAATATTATGTGTTTTTGCTTGAGAATTTCTTGTTACGCCTGACAGTATCAAGTCATCGATTTGCTGGTCTTCTTCTTCGCCTTGTTCCTTATCATTTTCCCACCATGATGCCCTTCTCCAGTGATTGTTCTCTTCGTATGATGTGTTCAAAGTAAGGAATTTGTAGCTTAAGGGTACCGTCTCACTAAACGACGTACCAGCAATTCCGACCACGATATGACCTGGTCAGGATCGCTGGTGCATCGCTACATGGTCACTGAGGAGCTGTCAATTAGGCAGATTTCACCAGCGACCAGTGACCAGCCACCAGCCCGCAGCGACTCCTGGAAATGATGCTGCGCTTGGTAACCAAGGTAAATATCGGGTAACTAAGCAAAATGCTTTGCTTGGTTACCCGATATTTACCCTGGTTGCCAGCGCACACCGCTTAGCGCTGGCTCCCTGCACTCGTAGCCAGGGTACACATCGGGTTACTAAGCAAAGCATAGTTACCCGATGTCTACTCTGGCTACGTGTGCAGAGAGCCAGCACTGTCAGCCTGAGAGCGGCTAGTAACCAAGGTAAATATTGGGTAACCAAGCAAAGCGCTTTGCTTGGTTACACGATGTGTACCTTGGTTACCAGCGTCCGCAGCTTCCAAATGCCGGCTCCCTGCTCCCTGCACATTCAGATCGTTGCTCTCTCGCTGTCAAACACAGCGATGTGTGCTGCATAGCGGGAGAGCAATGAGCAAAAAATGAACCAGCACTGTGTGTAACGATCAGCGATTTCACAGCAGGGGCCGCATCGTTGCTTAGTGTCACACACAGCGAGATCGCTGATGAGGTCACTGGTACGTCACAAAAGCTGTGACTCAGCAGCGATCTCGCTAGCGATCTCGCTATGTGAGAAGTACCAGTGTTGCACAGGCAACACTCTGCCCTAATGGGAGATATCAGAGCAATGATCTTGGGATTGGTGGGAGTCATAGTCTTTTGAACCATAGCAATTCGCAAGTAATCACTTATTCTATAAATAGATAATAACTTGCTAACCTTGGAACAACCCTTGTTTGCTTTGTTCATTGTTAAAGTGGTTCTATGAATTTTGAATGGGATTTATTAATGAAGATACCCTCATTAGATGTATGAAAACCCTTTGGGAGGATGGTCCCTCTATCACAAATCTGGTAGACTTTAGCAGTTCTAAAGAAATGTGATAGGGGTATTTTCCTGGTTGGTCAAGTCTTTCTTCAGCAAAATCAGCTGAAATGAATTGTCTCTAATGAGATTTTTTATTTACTGTTCTTCATCTCCTTTTCTTTCGAGGTATTACTTGCTTGTACTAACGTCTCATATTTCCCAAAGGCTTTTTCTACTGAGCATACAATCTTAAAGCAAACCTTGTATCGCGTAATACTACTCTTTGCTTTCAGAAAATGTAACTTGCTTTGCAAACTGCCATGACAGCTAAGTGGTGGCATCAATGGTCAGCTCTTCTTCAATTATACTGAGGTCACCTTTCTTTGTTATAGATGCAATCACTACTGAAATTGATCTGACTTTTACCTTTAGTCATTAGCTAGCGTATCTCTCAACAAAACAATAGGAACAGAACTTTACCTGATGGCTATGATTACCTTTAGACAGTAGCGAGAGTGAAGATGAAAATCATTGCTATAATATTTTCTTTTTTGTTATGTGCGTGTTATTGAGGACAGTTAATTAAGTGAAAAAGAAAGACCATTGGTTGGAATTGCTTCATATTTTTTACCTTGACACAAGCTGAATTCTACATTTAGTTACATATATGCACTTAGGTGAAGTGTCATAGTCCACCAGGATGCTAGGTCTCTTCCTTTTTTTTTTATTCCATAGGTCCTGGGTAGCAATGAGCAAGTAAATTTGAGTGAAATTGAATTATGTTCGAATTTCACGAAAATCCATATTTGCCAATAAGCTGATTTTTTTTTTCTGTAATTCACTTCCAGACGGATTCAAGAAATGAAAGCCGCTAGCTGCCATTTTTCTGAATCTTAAAAGATCATTAAAGTTTTTAAAAAAAAACCCTTATGCTTACCTTACGGTTCATTGGTCCCTCTGCATCATCTTTGCGCTCCTTGCCACATCTTAAGATGGCCCCCACCGTGCTTAATCCCTGAGTCTCCCATGGTGAATCAGCACATCTGGCTTTGATGAGGCATGGGAGGGTTCTGCTCAATTGCGTGGAACATCAAGACATGATGACATTGTGACGTGCACCATGACATTGACTGTATATGAGCAAAACCTTCCCTCCAAAAGGAGTGGCAACAATCTAGAGATGTGGCGAGGACTGGATGAGTGATGGTGAGGAGGAGCAGAGTGCATGATAGGTGAGTGTTGAAGTGAGTAGAAGGAGTTTTTTAGTTTTTTACTAGGGATGATCGAATAACTCAAATATTCGGCTTTGCGAATATTTGGCGAATAGGTCGTCGCTATTCGACTATTAGTGAATATTCGATGCGCAATGTAAGTCAATGGGAAACCCGAATAACAACTCTTCGGAACTATTCGAGCTTCCCATAGACTTACATTGCGCATCGAATATTCGCATAGCGGCGACCTATTTGTCGGATATTCACGAAGCCGAATATTTGAGATATTCGATCATCCCCATTTTTTACATCTTATCTGTATTTTGCTGTGAAATCTGAAGAGACTCCAGAACTTAAGAGACGTTAAAGGTTGTCTTCTATAAGCTGTGGCCACCACAAATAAGCCTTTATATACAATATTCTTGAATGCTGTATATAAGTGCCCAAGCTGCTTTGTACAACATAAAAAAGACCTTTTATTATACTCACCTGCAGGGTGGTCCGGTCCTATGGACGTCGCTGGTCATGATCCAGTGCCTCCTATCTTCTTGTGATCCCTGTCCTTATTTTTGATTTGTGTGGATTACATGTCCTACATCATTCACACAGTGTCCTCCAGTGCGCTCCTGTGCATGTGCACTGCTCTCTGCCTTGCTATTGGCAGATCACAGTATTGTAGTGCGTATGTGTGGGCGTTCTTTGACCTTTTCCCGAGCCTGTGCATTACAGTACCTTACTCCACTCTCAGCAGGACAGATGGAAGTGTGCATGCACAGGAGCGCAATGGAGGACACTGTGTGGATGACGTAGGATGCGTCATCCACATGAAGCAGGGAAGGAGGACGGCAATCGCAAGAAGATACCAGCAACACCCATTGGACCCGACCGCCCATAGGGGAGTATAATAAAAACTATTTTTATGTTAATCAGATCGGCCTGGGCGCTTATATACAGCATTCTAGAGTACTATATATAGGGGCTTACTGGTGGTTGCTGCAGCTTATAGGGGACAAATCTGGTAACAGGTTCCATTTAAATTACAGAAAATTCCCAGTCCACAAATCAAATTATCTGGGAAAATCTGGACGGACAGGAGAATTGTAATTTTTCCTGATTTGCTTGTCTTTAGTCCTGGTTATCGAAGCCCCACAAGTCAAAAATTATTACAAGTCAATGATGTATGTTATAACTTGAAAAAGCAAAACCGGTGAAATAATTTTGCCAATCCATGATTTTTCCAATCAGATTGTTAGTTGTAGGTAGTATTGCTCATATGAGTAACAATACACAAGGGTCCCTTTTCATTTGACAACAGCCAATCAAATCTGTCATTCGATTAAAAATTAATTAGCAGGGGGGCGTGGCTTGCTGATGGCCGAGTGAGCTGCACTTGCTGGGAGCTCTGTCCTGAACTTCCCCCATTAGCCTCTATTAGAGCACATTAACATCTCCCTGCTTATGGGCAGATCCAGGAAAGTCACCAGACACCGAGGTGAGATAAAGGAGACAGTGAGCAGCATGGATCGTTTCCTCAGCCAGAGCACCTCAGCAGCCGTCAGGAACACTAGATCAATGATGGCGTCTGCCTCCCTCATGGAAAACTCACAGCCCCAGGAAAGTCAAACACAGACACAGCAGGAGCCGGGGAAATCACAGCAGGACTTCTCCAGCGAGGAGGACAATGAGGGAGATCTGCCTAATCTACATGAGATAAGTAAATCTATCAAGGCTTTGCCTACAAAAAAAGATTTGGACAGATTTGCTAGCAGGCTTGAGAATACTTATAAGAAAGAGCTGCAGGCACTGAAATCTGAATTCACATACAGGGTAGAGGAGGTGGAGAAGTCCCAGGAAGCCATCACTGCTGAGTTGTCCCTACAAAGGAAAATATTACTTAGACACTCAGCAAAGATTGATGAGCTCACTTCAGGGCAAGAGGACTTAGAGAACCGCAATCGGCGAAATAATGTCCGTATCCGTGGCATCCCTGAAAGTATTGGCACGCCTGAACTGGAGGCCATGGCACAGAAGCTCTTTGCTCAAATTCTGGGAGAACAAAGCTCTGGGCCGATTGAGTTAGACCGCATACATAGGGCCCTGGGTCCCAAATCCCCTCCAGATTCACGTCCAAGGGACATAATATGTAGAGTCCACTTTTATAAGGTAAAGGACTCCATCATGTCCGCGGTGCGGCAGGCAGGATCCATCAACTACCAGGGGTCCCAGGTCCAGATATTACCGGATCTGGCTAGACGCACTCTGCAGCTGCGAAGAGCATTAAAACCCCTGCTCCAACACCTCCAGGACAGAAACATTCCATATAGATGGGGTTTCCCCTTCCAGCTGACAGCGCATAAGGATGGGAAATCAGCAATCTTTCGCAAACTCGGAGATCTGGCTAAGTTCTTGGGGACTTTCGAGCTTCCTATGGTAGCACTGCCGGATTGGCCCTCAGGCCCCCAACTCCCTGTGGAACCCCCAGTATGGCAGCCAGTCCGTCGCCATGGGAGACAAAGAGGTCCTGACAAGAGCAATCCGACAGGGTAGCGGTCCTGTGTAGTACCCCTGTTTCCTACTGGGGATAACCTTCATGGGCCCTTCCGGCATGATAGCCAATTATCCCTGGAGCCGCAGGGGAGGGCCTTACCATGAAACTGCATCAAAGGCATCGTTGCAAGTTACTGTGATTTGTTGAAAGTCTTTCTCCTGTCACCTAATATTGCTTCTTTCCAGACTAGCATTGTGTTATTTCACAGGTGTTATCAGAGGTTCTGACATTGGGTCAAGTACTACTTAAACCTCATAGGAGGAAGCAGTAAACTGTTTGTGTTATAGATCCACTTGGACCCTCCACCTGCTGGACCTGGTTGGGAGTGTCTTCCCCTAGCCTTTACTGACTGAACCCTGTGGGGCTGGACCGTCTAGAGGCGAAGATTTGGGCCTTTTGAGAAATAAGCCCGGGAGACCCATGTGATTTTCTTGTTTTTTACAATTACTAGAATCTTGTCCCTGATCTGAACACTTTGCTTACCTACCGGGAATGCTAATTGGGGTCAATGCCTAGAATAATAGCCTGTTATGATGTTTACTTTTCTTTAGATGATAAAGTTTTAGCGGGAGCATATAGTTAGTGCGCTTTATAATGATATATCATATTGTATTAGAGGCGGGGGGTAAGGAACGGACTCGCTGCCGTTCTTGGCTTCCTCTAACCCCCCTTAGTGCAAATGGCAATCCATTGCCATGGAAATTTTGCACCACTTAATACTAGGGTTCCTTACCCACCTTTTAGGTCCTTTGACCTAAACCTTGCTCTTTCTTTTCTCTGTCTTTCTTTCTTCTCTATCCTTCCCTCTCACCTGACTGGACCAGCCCCCAGATACCACATCATGCTTCCAGCTGACCTGCATTATGGATAGTGTCAAGTTTTGTTCCTTCAACGTTAAAGGTTTGAATGTCCCTGAAAAAAGAAAACAGATAGCATATTCCTGTCATAAGCAACGGGTGGCCATCTTGATGCTTCAGGAAACTCACTTTAGGTCAGATGCAATTCCTAAGTGTTCCTCGGCTTACTACCCGATTTGGCACCATAGCTCGAATCCTGATGCTAAGTCTAAGGGGGTTTCCGTGGCATTTCATAGGTCCTTCATACCAGAGGTGTTAGACTCCTGTATCGACCCCAAGGGAAGATATATTTTCTTAAAGCTTTCTTGGAAAACCAATATCTTTGTTATTGCTAACATGTACTTTCCTAACCAGGGGCAGGACAGATTCTGTGCAGACGGGAGGAAAATTCTGGAAGATTTTGCGGACTCCTCTCCGGTGATATTAGGAGGCGATTTTAATCTACCAATGAACCCGGCCCTCGATGTGTCCTCGGGTAAGTCGTCCTATCCGGCCTCAGTCATACAAAGGGTCAAAAAGCACATGCATGGTCTGAGATTGGTGGACATATGGAGGATTCTTCATCCGGACACCAAAGATTACAGCTTCTATTCCTCGGTCCATTCTGTCTATAGCAGAATTGACTCCTTCCACATTTCTCATACCCTCCTAGACATGACAGTAGAAGCGACCATAGGTAATATAATATGGTCAGACCACGCTCCCATTTACTTATCGATTCAGTTAGGGCCTCGTGTCAA
The DNA here is from genome assembly GCF_048569485.1 of Anomaloglossus baeobatrachus. Taxonomy (NCBI): domain Eukaryota; kingdom Metazoa; phylum Chordata; class Amphibia; order Anura; family Aromobatidae; genus Anomaloglossus; species Anomaloglossus baeobatrachus. Next base: position 388,740,167 of record NC_134355.1, on the reverse strand, counting down.
ATCAAATTTCACCTGGCGACTGAATGAAAACCTATTACAGGATCAGTTATGCAAAGCGGACCTTACCCAGTCAATTCATAACTTTATTAGAGATCATGAATGTGATACCACTTCTCCTGCAATCCAGTGGGAATCACTGAAATGTGTATTAAGGGGCATTTTGATCTCACATGGTACCCGCCTGAAAAAAGAAAGAGCCATTGAAATAACGCAGTTATCTAACCAGATTGCCTCACTAGAAAGCAAACACAAACGGGACTCATCTCCTACAACCTACGCACAACTCTCTACAACCAGACATAAATTACTAGAGGTATTAGACCAGAAATCCAGGGGCTTAAGAGAACATCTCAAAAGCCGCTTTTATCAACTGGGCAATAGAAGTGGGAAGCTTCTTGCAAGGGCCCTCCATCCCCGCTCCATGAATACTTACATCCCTTTCATAAAAGACCCAGGAAGTGATGGTCATTTGCATAGCAACCAGGGCATTTTAGCAGGCTTCCGCACATACTACAAGGCGCTTTATGATATTAGGGGACAATCGGGACACACAGCGACATATGGGACTCAAGATGATGTTAAAGCTTACCTGAAATCCCATAATCTCCCTTCCATCTCAAATGATACCTTACTGGAGCTGGAAGAGGACTTCTCCCTGGAGGAGGTCAATGCGGTAGTCTCAGATTTGAAGTCAGGGAAAAGCCCAGGTCCAGACGGGTTCTCAGCGGGTTTCTATAAACAATTTTCAGAACTTCTAAATCCTCTGTTCCTATCGGTCTGTAGATATATATCTGCAGGGGGTGCGTTCCCTCCCCAGGCGTTGATGGCCCACATCACAGTTATACCAAAACCAGGGAAGGACGCATCTCTTTGCTGCAACTATAGACCGATCTCGCTCATAAATCTAGATATCAAGCTTTATTCTAAAATGATATCAAATAGGTTACGAGACCTTCTTCCCAGACTGGTAAATCCAGACCAGGTGGGTTTCGTGCCCAGAAGAGAAGCCAGGGACAACACCCTGAGGACCATCTCCCTGATTGACGGCGCAAGACGTCACAGGATCCCCATGTGCATCCTGTCGATAGATGCAGAGAAGGCGTTTGACAGGGTGCACTGGGGTTTCATGTTTCAGGTCCTTAAAAACATAGGGTTGGGAGAGCACATGATGAACAGAGTTACAGCACTCTACTCTTCGCCCACAGCACAAATCAAAATAAATGGCTCCCTCTCAGATTCCTTTACAATATGTAATGGAACAAGACAAGGGTGCCCCCTTTCCCCATTATTATATATTCTGACCATGGAACATCTGGCGGTGGCATTGAGGAGCAATATATCAATTAAAGGGGTTACATTTCACAAACAGGACCATAAATTAGCTTTATTCGCAGATGATCTGCTCCTGTACGTTACCTCTCCACTCATTAGTCTACCCAACATAATGGCTGAATTGCGGAGGTTCGGATCTCTGAGTAATTTTAAAATAAATACTCATAAATCCGAAATACTGAATATATCTCTTCCTCCAATGCTGGTGACTCAGCTCAAAGCCTCTCTCCCCTTCAAATGGCAGGTGGATTCATTGACATACCTAGGAATTAAACTGACGGCAGATCCCCTTGACCTCTTTAAATCAAATCACCGCCACATTTCCAGGAAGTTAGAATTAGACCTCAATAACTGGAACAAACTCCAGCTTTCATGGTTTGGGAGGATAAATGCGATCAAAATGGACCTGTTACCGAAGCTGCTTTATTACTTCCAAACCATCCCCTTAGTATTGCCGGCCTCTTTTTTCTCACGTCTGAAATCTAGCATAACCAAATTTGTCTGGGCACATAAACGCCCACGTATTTCCCACAAAATATTGAGTAGATCAAGGGATATGGGAGGAACTGGACTCCCTAATCTCCTTTTGTATAGCTACGCCTCTTTAGGGACGTGCGTTCTGGATCTATTTAACTCAGGTGAAACGAAAAGATGGGTGGAAGCCGAAAGCGCGCAATCTGATGTTGATCCGAAGGTAGTTATTTGGACCAGAGCACCACCCAGCTCCAGCTCTATCACAGTACCCTTTATCACAAAGCAATTGCGGAATTTTATGTCCCGAGGTAATAAATATCTTGACTTGTCCTCCATTCCAGGCCCATTGACACCGGTCCATAGTAATTCAGATTTTCAGGCGGGTTTCTATAGATCAACATTCCTCCATAAAAGGAAGAGTGACCATCCTATTATTCGTGACTTTATCTCAGACACAGGTATTAAACCCCTAGATAATTACTCTTCAGATATCACCAAATCTCAAGATATGTGGTTCTTCTTCGAACAGCTGAAAAGTTTTATAGTGTCTATGGCTAGGAGGGTAGACATCTATAGGGCACTCACACCCTTTGAGACCCTTTGCCTAGAGAAGGATCCTCCAGGCCATACCATTTCGACCTTGTATGACTTGTTTCTCAGATGCAGAGGTGCGAGGGACGGCTTGCCTGGGTACTTTGGGAAATGGGAGAGAGAGTGGGGGAGGTCATTCTCGGCTGAGGAGCGGACCAAAATCCTTCTCTTTATTGGTAAAACTTCGCTGAATGTGATATCACAGGAGAGGTGCTACAAGATCCTATCTAGGTGGTATGGGTGTCCTGTGAGTATCCATGCTGCCTTTCCATCAGCCTCTGATGTGTGCTGGAGATGCCAAAAGGAGAGGGGAACCCTCACTCATATCTGGTGGTCATGTCCCCCGGTGAGATCATTCTGGGAGAGCATTTTCCAGTTACTCAATAAACTTTCCTTGAGGCAGATCCGGCCCACAAAAGAGTTAGCTCTCCTGTCCCTCGGGAATGTTTCTGCTTCAGGGTTTAGGAAAGGTTTATTAAGACATTTTTTAACAGCTGCCAGAAACCTAATTCCAAGATATTGGAAGCAAACTAGAATCCCATCACGGGATGAATTCATAGCAGAGTGCAACGAGATCTTCAGGATGGAGACCTTGATAGGTCAGACACTCGGCAACAAGGACAAAGTTGATGCTACGTGGGCCCCATGGATCATGTTCAGGGACTCGCCGGATATGGGTCTATGGATTCACGGGGGGGCAGGTATGTAGGTAATTTTCCATTCTCTTATTTCTGTACCTAGAAGGTTAGCCTTGAAAATGTGGTTTTGATGTAGGAGGGCGCGTCCACTCGGGTGGGAACTCTTTGTACCCTTCCCCTTTCATCTTACTTTCCCACGTTTCTGTTGTCTTTACTGTCTCTAAATTCTTCTTCCACCTCCTCTTCTTTATCTCTTTTTTTTCAACTTGTTCTTCCTATTTCAAACACATACGAATTGTACTTGTTATTTTTGGTCGCCAGTGGCGCAGGTGTAGTCAAAGAACTGTTGTGTTTTTAGCAGCTAGCTTGGATATATACCCTCTGCCTGCGCGCTGTGCAATTGTTTGATTATCTTCTTCTATTCTAATAAACTTTGATTTGAACAAAAATTAATTAGCATTTAATTTAAAATAAAATTATAATTAGAATTCACTGTAAATTATGGAAGAAAAGTCAGGATAAGAATCCTGAATCTTCAGGCCCATGTACAGTGACGCGAGAGGCACTGGCCTTAGCTGCCTCTGTACATTCCTATAAATAATTTTTAGGTAAGCTGGTTAATTGAACATTATAGAGACAAGCATGTTAAATTCTCTAAACCCTAGCAGAATAACATCTATCTGTTCATTATTATATTTGCACCTGTGATGCCCCCGCCTATATCAATGAAGGCCTGCTGGGCCCTATTGTGCACGTGTGTCTGTCATTGTGACTATGGCTGTTTTTATTCTTCAGAGATATTTTTAATTGTTTTTTTCTCCTTTTTTCAGTGAGGTATTAGTGATAGATTTTGGTTAAGAAACTGAAAACAATGTAACTATAATCAAAACATATTAGCATTTACACATTTATGCAAATCTGTATACAATATTTCACTTAGATCTAAGGGGTACTTTGCACGCTGCGACATCTCTAGCCGATGATAGCGATGCCGAGCGCGATAGTACCCGCCCCCGTCACACATGCGATATCTTGTGATAGCTGCCGTAGCGAACATTATCGCTATGGCAGCTTCACACGCACTTACCTGCCCTGCATCGTCGCTCTGGCCGGCGACCCGCCTCCTTCCTAAGGGGGCGGGTCGTGCGGGGTCACAGCGATGTCACATGGCAGGCAGCCAATAGAAGCGGAGGGGTGGAGATGAGCGGGACGTAAACATCCCGCCCACCTCCTTCCTTCCGCATAGTCGGTGCAGGCAGGTAAGGACATGTTCCTCGCTCCTGCGGCTTCACACACAGCGATGTGTGCTGCCGCAGGAACAAGGAACAACATCGTATCTCCTATTGGTGCGCCATTATGAAAATGTCCGACACTACATGTATCACCGATTTACGACGCTTTTGCGATCGTTTATCGGCGCATCTAGGCTTTACACGTTGCAACATCGTTACCGGCGCCGGATGTGCGTCACTTTCGATTTGACCCCGACGATATCGCAGTAGCTATGTCGCAACATGCAAAGTACCCCTAAGAGGTATGGCACAATAATGCAAAAAAATAAGTTCTGGAGAGATAACTTATCAATTTTTTTTTGTTTACATTATCAGGCAAATCCTGATCTGATTTACAATAAGTAAAAGAAACCTAAGATGACGAGAAAGCTTTTATTATTGCTTTAATGAATAATACATCAATTGTCAGGAAATACATAAACCTGGTTCAATGATTTAGTTTTTTACTCCTTAGTGCTATTATATCATATCTTAATGTGTTGAAAACATGTATTTGACAGAAGGGATTCTAGTGTTCATCTTCTCCATCTAGACTCAATTCTGTGCTTTGGTGTTTCTGGAGAGGTAAAATGACACTTTTGACATGCTTCAATCTATAAGAGTCAAGATGGATCTACAGACTTGACTCCTATAGCCCTCTGGCTTGAATGAGGAATTCACCATTACAGCTGTTCTCTAATATATACCATATTTTTCATTTTATAAGACGCACCGGATTATAAGATGCACTCCAAATTTAGAGGGAAAAAAAAGGTAAAAAAAAAAACAGGGGGGGCTCTGTCTTATACTCTGGTGGTGTCTTACCAGAGGAGGGGTGGCAGCGGTGGTGGAGCGGGGTCACAGGAGGCAGGGACGGTGCTAAAGTATGGCAATGCTGCAGGCGCTGTGGTGAGGCTGTGCTGGCTGCGGGGTCGTGCTGGCTGCGAGGTCTGTCCTGGCTGTGCGATCTGTCCTTGCTGCAGAGTCTGTCCTGGTGGCAGTGGCCATGCGGAACAGGGCGGTGTGACAAATGTTCTCTGTCGGCGGTGTGGGCTTCAAAGAAATGGCACCTGGAGGGGGCACATGCGCAGATTGAGCTCTCGGCTCAATGAGAAGCTGAGATCTCATCTGTGCACGAGCCACCTCTGGGCGCCATTTTCCTTACGTAAGCTGCCAGGAGATCAATGGACTTGATGCGGCGCATGTGCAGCTGAGATCTTGAGTCAGGAGCTCCATCTGCGCACATGCTGAGTCCGGATGCCATTTCTTTGAAGCCCACACCGCCAACAAAACATCTGGAACACCCAGCCACACTGCCCTGCTCTACACAGCCAGCACGGGCCTCCACCATCAGCATGGGCTCACGCAGCCAGTACAGGTCCCTGCGGCCAGCACATTGCCCATTTGCCACCTCCCATTAAGCTACATTCAGATTGTAAGATGCACCCCTCATTTTCCTCCGAAGGTCGGACACTTGGAAAGGCTCTATTGTAGTAACAAATATAATGGAAGTCAATGGGAAACTCAAGCATTTTTCTGGAACACCCCCACAGGAGGGCTGAGGGGCAGGAAAATTGCTAAAATCGTTTGAATTAGCGCTCAAATTGAATGGGAACAGAATGGGGAAAATGTCTGGAAGTATCTATGACTCCCAGGTCACTGCTGGGAATAATGTTGTCAGAGTATTATGCCACATTTATGGACTGACAATAAAACATACACAGCCAAAGACAAAATGGATTTTACGGGAAAAAAAAGTTAAGAAACATTCTTTCCTGTATAATGACTTGTATATAAGGTAAAAGAAAAAATAAATGCCTCTCCACCCCTTAGGTTACTTTCACTAGTAGCGTTTTTGCACTTTCTCATTGCTTTCTATGTTGAATAAAAGCTGCTAAAACTCTGAAAGAGTTGACATACTGCTTCACTCAAAAAATGCAGCAGTTGTCCATTTCAGTCAGGAAAAAAAACACTTGTGTGCACTAGATTTATGAAATCTCCTAGCTTTTGTTTGTACTGTAAAAATCAGCTTTAATTTACATGAAACTCATGAAAAATGCCGCAAAAAATGTAGCAAAAATGCAACATGTGAACATAGCCTTAATAGCCAAACCATCTCTCACTGTATTTCCCTGTCGCCTATGACTACAGTAGATGACATAGTAGAGGGGGGATAATACTATGCTCACTTGTAGTCACTGGTAAATGTAATGTTACCTTTATACTACCTTATCTGGGCATGTGGTGCGTGTAACATGGTCAGACACATCCAGTTTCATTTATGACTGAAGGATTATGAATCTCTCAAAGCCTATGAGGACAGCTAGTGTAGCATCCCTGAAGCCATCAGGAGCTACAAGGAACTGCATCCTGTCAAGGATGCACAGCCTACTTCCAGGGACCCAAAAGACCAGTGCCGGTAACACCAATACACATATATAATCCCTGTTTTTCCCTTTCTCAAGGACTGGTGACAGACTAGAGTTGGACCCAATGGATGGCCACTTAGGGGTGGAGCCGATCCAGTCCACTAGATGACAACCAGGGAGGAGAGGTCAGACAGTCAGTAAGTGGAAGTGAAAGGAGTAAAGACAAAATCCCTTTCGGCGCTTCCGGAGGATAAATGGATTATCAGTGCAAGTTTGCAACAACTTCAAGAACAAGGGTTTATTAAGGGTTCAATAAAAAACGGACAATTACGGACAACGCGTTTCAGCTAACAAAAGCCTTCATCAGGTGTAGTTTTGGTAAACTACACCTGATGAAGGCTTTTGTTAGCTGAAACGCGTTGTCCGTATTTGTCCGTTTTTTATTGAACCCTTAATAAACCCTTGTTCTTGAAGTTGTTGCAAACTTGCACTGATAATCCATTTATCCTCCGGAAGCGCCGAAAGGGATTTTGTCTTTACTCCATTACCCACGTGGGAGCACCTGTTCAGTACTCTCATTGTTTTTCCCGAGGATTCGTGCTGCATACTGGAGGATTAATAAGAGAGTTGATCCACTACACGGATCATACTAGCGAAAACAGAAGAAATCTGCACGGTGAGTGTAAAATTCGTATGATCATACAATCTGTGTTTACATACATCTACACTTAGATTTGGCGCCCCGTTGTTCTCTTCTTTTTTTCTTTCCTTTATTCTGGAAGTGAAAGGAGACGGACGTAACCGTACTGACGGGAGTGTGTAACAGTGACCTGTCAGGCGCAGGCGTGTGCTTGCCGAAGAAGTACGGTGGAGTACTCTTGGAACAATAGCACCGACGGGGTAAAGAGCCCTAGGTCAGGCAAACACTCCAGGCAGACCTGATAAAATCTGCACAGTGAGGGGACCATCCAGGACGTCACTGATCATAAAGTCCGGGGGCACCAGCAGTGACAGGAGAACCAGGGACTGAAATGGAACACCGACCCTACAGGGTTCAAATTGCCCGCTGTACGCACTAAAGTCTGAGAGACTACCAGGAGGGTATCCCCAGACGCTCCAAGCTACAGGGACCCACCAACTAGAGAGAGGTGCAGGGGAAAGAAGCCACCAGGTAACCACAGCGGCACTGGGACTAAGGGGACCAGTGGTGAGGACCAGCCTTCTTCGGGTTGCAAGCCATAACAATGCTGTGAGTAAAGAACCCAGTTACACTGCAATCCCTTGTGTGGCCTACCTTCTTTCCGCGCCTATCTCCATCACTTATCCCCCTAGGGCCTGGCCCTACTTGTGGAGGGCCCAACATCCAGGCTGCCATTAACATCAGCCCCAGCGGTGACAGACTGTGCAGCGGCAGCTCCATCTATCTAGCCGCAACCCAGAAGTGGCGTCACGACAAAACATTTATTACTATTCCCCTGTATATAACCCCTTTCAAGTGACTAGGGGGTCACGGAACTGGGCAACGGCCATTCAGTCAACTGTCCTCATAAATATACAGCCCGGGACCAAGTACCCCCTTCTGTGGCGAGTCACTAGCGTCAGGGCAACCCAGCACCTCCAAGGCATAGAGGGACAGTTTATGCCTCTTTGTTGTACGGCACCAAGGAATTACATAAGATGCTAGGTACTACATCAGCTCACAAAATGTTTCCCTCCTTGAAAGACTACCCTGCGCAATAGGGCCTGGGAATTGGGAGGGTCTAATGAAACTGTCCCAGACCTTTTATAGTGTTCCCTTCCCTGCCTCTTTTGGACCTGGTGTTTGTCTTCCTCATCTCTCCTCTTTGGTTGCCTAAGGAACTATGACCTCTGCCGCCAGCATTGTCAGATTGTAATTTTTTAAGTAACTGACTGAGAAGGGCCTTGTGGTACTGTACCATTTTACTAGACCTTTCCGCCACAGGGTAAAGGGAGAAGAGTGAACAACCTGTAATCAGTGTTGGCCAAAAGGTGTATAACGCGAGGGTCACAAGAAAGGCAGCATGAAATAAAGTCAACCATGCATGCAACACTCCTACAGGCAAGACTTTTCTGTTGCCAGCTCTTCCTCCTCATCCTCCCTCTACTCCTTACCTTTCTCCTCTTCAGCCATTCCACACTGAACAGATGGGATGAAGCTGGGTAGTAGTCTCTGTAGTGCAGGCAAACATCTCCTGTTTTTCCTCTTTCTCAGTCTCCTTCCTCATTATCACCCAATTTGCGCCGAGAAAATGAAATAAGGCTGGTTGGGTAGTATCACCCTGTGTACACATGCAAAGCTTCCTCTTAAATTGTAAGCAGCGAGTGTTTAAATAGACAATGAAGTGAGATGGTTACACTGATTATAGCTTCATCACTTTTCACCATCTTGGTTGATTCCTCAAAGTTTTGCAGAACCTCACAGATGTCAGACATCCATGGCAACTCATCGGTTCCTATGTGCTGAATACCGAAGGGCATGTTGTAGCTGGTATTGAACTACTGCTCTCTGCTGCTCACAAAGCCTTGCCAACATGTGTAATGTTGCCAGCTTACTGATTGGTGTGGGACATCACGCACCAATTGGTAAGCTGGTACTTGCAGGAAGGGTGGCAGCTGTAGCTGTCATGCTTTAATTAGCACACATGCCCTGTACCTTCACAAGTAGCTCAAGCAAATATGGTTAGGTTTTCAGAAACCGCTGAACCACTAACTTGAGCACGTGGGCCAGGCATGGTACAGGTGCGAGGTTGCCAAGCTTCAGACCCGTCACCAGGTTACAGCCATTATCACACCCGACCATGCTTAGTTGTAGATTCAGCGGAGAGAGCCAGAGATCTGTCTGGTCTGGGAGCTTTGTACAACTCTGCATCGGTGTGCTGTTTGTCACCTAAAAAAATTAGTTTCAGCAGAGACTGTTGCTGATTCAAAGAGGCAGTGATGTAGTGCTTCTAGCTTGCGAATGATATGGACGACAATTACTTTACTAAGTTGCCTGTGTGAACTCATTGACTATTGGACTGTAACCGGTGCCTGAGTGAGTAACCTGCATTCCCCTTTCCAACCCTCCTGCCTGCCCTGCGGCCCACACAGCGCTCCCCAGCATCATCCTCCAAAGTCCCGGGGCCTCCCTACCTGCGGAGGGAATCACCACCAGGCTGCCCCAACACCATCAGCCCTGGCACTCCCATACGGCAGTGGCGGTATTCCTTATTACCGCACACCACAGGTGGCGTCACGAATATTCTCCCCTGTAAATAACCCTTTTTTTCATCGAACTGTCTGCTGAGCAGTCCGACTGCTGCTGGGGCGGTACATTAGCACTATATAAAAATAAAGATTTTTTTTGTTATTATTATAAATGATTAGACAGCTTTAGTCTTTGGGTAGGTGCGATTTCAACGATGGCAGATTTATATATTTTTTTTAATGTGAAACTGCAGTCACGCACTAAGAAATGCTTTTTTTTGTGTTACCATTTGAAAGCTATACATTTTCCTGCACTTTTGCCGATTTTATAGAAAAAACTATTGTTTTTCGTCGCTATTTTCTGAGAGCTATAATTTTTCTTTTTCTGCCATTAGAGTTGTTTAGCAGTTTTTTTTTGCCAGACAAGATGACATTTCCAGAGATAGCATTTTTATTTACATTAAAAAATTTTTTATTGTGTTTTACTCCCCTTTATGTTTTATAGATTGTGTTTCTCCAAAATTGGTGATTACCAAATATGTGTACTTTATTATATTGTTTTTGCTTTTAGATAAATACTTATATGTATTCATGGGTATTTTATTTTTTATTTTTTTGATCTTTATTTTCTGATTTGTTAAAAATATTTTTACAATTTTTTTAATACTTTTTCTTTTTTTTTTAAATGTTTTTACTTACTCCCTCTCTTGGACTTTAACTTTTATTACTCTGATCACTGGTGTAATGCATTGCCATGAGCCAGCATGACAACACACCTGTCAGTGATACAGCGACAGAAGCCATTTAGACAATGCTTTTGGCATGGTGTAAAAGACTTGCTGTAGCTGCCTGACCAGGAGATTGTCATTACAACCTTGGGTTGTCATGGCAATGATCGGGCCCTCGCTATGACATCACAGGGGGCCTGATCGGACGGGAAAGGGTATGCACTCCCTCTCACTGCCTACTAAATTCTGCAATCAATATTGAGTGTGGCTTTTAGGGGGCTAAATAGCCCAAGATGGTGCAGGCATTGCGCCTGACAGTGAGAGCCGGGGCTTGTCTATCACGTAAGCTAAGCTCCCAGTGGTGATCACACGTGCACAGCTCATACCTGTATGTCCATGGTTGTGAAGTCACCGTAAAATAGAACATACCGATATTTCTATGGTCACAAAGGGGTTAATCTTTGAGAGACAGGATGCTTAAAGAATTCCAGCAAGTAAAACCCTGTGTTTTCTTTGAGTTAGGCCGGTGTCCCACTTGCGATTGCCGTGCGTATATCTCGCGCGTGTTTCACGGTGCAATACCCGTCACAGACTCACACACTGCTAACAGGAGCGGGTCGGTTGCGTGCATCTCTATGCAGTCGACCCGCTCCTGTGAGCAGCGTGTGAGTCTGTGACGGGTATTAACGCCAAAGAACAGAGTATACCTTAAAAGGGATCACCAAAACAGATGTATAAGTGTGTCGCCCTGGGCAAGCCAGGGGACACAGGTCACAACACCACCACACCCCACACTCCAGGTAGGCACATCTGCTAACCAGAAATCCTTGTTGCCCTGCTCCAGGAGTCTGATGATGCACACCAGGGGGTGGGCCAGGCGGTTGGCTCCGCCCACCAAGGAGCTCACAACTCTGGAGGCAGGAAGTAACCAGGCAGAAGAGCTCAGGGAGAGCTTGAGTGAGGAGTCCAGTGAGGGACATGAGAGAGTGAACAGCAGATTAGCCCAGGCAGGGCAAGAGTGCAGATAGCTCAGGGAGGAGCAGGAGTGAGGAGCTAAAGTGGAGGAGTTAAGAAAGTAGAGAAGTGGAAAGGAGAAAAGCAAGTAAAGTAACAGAAGGAAAGAAAGCCTGAGAGCCCAGCTTTGTGTGAGGGCCAGAACAGCAAGGTCAGCGACGGCGGTGACTGTCCGGAGTGGGACAGTTCGGAAGTTCCTGGAAGGACCCCGTTGGCTGTGTGCCCGGTGGTCTGGAGCAGTGTTCCGAAGGACGGTCAGCACCAGGGCAGGGGCCTCTCGGACCCCGGCAAGGCTAGGAGTCGCCAGATTTGCCAAATCCATCAGTGACGGGGACGCAGCTCCCCCAACAACCAAGTCCCGAGTGAAGGCAACAGCCCGACCATTACCGGGGAGACACCGCCACCGCCAGGGCACCAGTTTCCCCAGGGCCAGCGCCTGCGGGCAAAGTGTAGAGCTCCTCCGGCCCAGATTGCAGCCGGGGAGCGGGTAACCGGAGGGAATCCACCGCTACCATCAGACAACACAGGTGCAAGGAAGAGAGACGTCACCGTCACCTACCGGGAGTGCAGGTGCAGCCGTCTGTGGGACCGTCCTACCAGCCGTTGGTTTACCGTACAAACTGTGTCCGTGTGTCAGGCTGAGTGAGTACCACAGTGCCGCAAGGCACAGCGCTGCCCCCGCGTCCCTGCGCCCTCCAGGCCCTACACTTCACATCTCATCACCGGGCCCCGGGATCACCAACCCCTACCCACGGAGGGGCAACACAACACCTGGCTGCTCCGCATCACCATCCCCGGGACCCCCACACTGAGCAGCGGTGGTGCAATCACCACAACCGTGGGTGGCGTCACGAACTATAACAATCCCCACACCCAACAAACACCCCCTTTCACTCACGGGCGAGGAGTGTCGCTCGAGACACCCCGGGATCCGGCCCACGGCTCGAGCCACCAGGAGCAGCTGCCGGACCCGAGCAGAAGGGGTGAGCGCGGTGTGCTGACACCCTCCTCCCCGCCCGCGACAACTTGGCGTCACGAACAGGATCTTACCGCTCTGCCGTCAGGTAGAGGTGCGCCTTGTTACCGCCGGAGGTATCCGGCAGAAAAATTTCAGAAGCCGCCATCTTTGGCGCGAAAAGTTCCCGCTCGAGCGTCTTCTCGAGCAGTAGAAGCGCGAAGGCCAAAACCCCGCCCCGAGAGGGGAGGGGCCGGAAAGAGCTAAGGGGGACGCGATGGCGGCTGGACGCGTGTAAGTGTGGCGTCGCAACAAACAAACTGGAACCCCCGATCCATCGACCCTAACGGAAAATGTCCGCCCCGCCGAGCTATGCGGAGGTGGCCGAGCTGGTGCCCGGGACAGCGGCATGGCTGAGGGCCCGAACGGTGGAGATTTGCCGCCATTATCAGAGGCAGATTGGCGGGCTGATGGAGCAATGGGCCGCGGAGGGGGAGGCGCTAGTTGCCGTAGCGCGAGTGTATGGAATGGAGGAACCGGAGAGTGACCCACGCCCCTGTGTCCCGGAGGGACCGGCCGCTGCGGCTGAGGGACCCAGTCTGATCCTGGCTCCTAGGTTGCCTCCGTCCTACGTGCTCGCATGCTGCACAGCACCTGGCCCGCCGGGCGTACATCCCACCGTGATTGCCGCCCAGGAAGTAGCAAGCCTGGAAGCTACGGCGGTTGGAAGCTACCCGACTGGTGCGGAAGCTGTTGATGGTGACTCCGGGCCTGACACCGAGCCCATGTCGGAGGAGGATGGGTCCGCTGCAGCCGAAGAATCTGAGTAGGGCAGCGGATGCCCGTTGCACCGTCCCCGTGGGGACCACCAGAAGTTGCTGTTTGTTTGTTAAGTTTGAAAGTTTGAAATGATGAAAATGAAAATGACCGAGTACTTCACCTGATTCACCGTGTGATTTGCAACCGGCTGGAGCCGGCACCGTTGTCCCCGTGGGGACCGTTTAAGTTTATTGGCATGGGAACTATCCATGGACAAGCCCGTGAACTCTGCAGGGCACCACAAACGTTAAGTGGCTTGTAAATATGTTGGGTACCGTTACCGTTTCCGCAATACCGCCTCCGGAGAGGCAGGTTGGAGGGAGGGCCCTGAGCAGAGCAGGCCAGGGCCCAGCCACCAAAGGAACCGGTGGCCACCCTCTGGAGGGGAAGGACAGATCCCGCTCGGGTAACTTGTGCTGGACTGTGGGTCAAGGGGTGCTGCCTGGGTTTTAGGGGCAGCATCAGGGCCAGGTTGCTTGGGTGGGAGAGAGCGGAAACCGTGACCGTACACCGTTGCAACGTTTAAGAAAATGTGCCTCCCGTCTTGGGAAGAGTTTTTGATTAAAAATGTTATTGATGTTTGATTAACCCTTGTTATCCCCTTTTACAGAAAAATAAAACCGGTGTAGGACGGCAGCCCGCGGACGGTCTGCATTTTGCTAAGGGGGAATGTGTCGCCCTGGGCAAGCCAGGGGACACAGGTCACAACACCACCACACCCCACACTCCAGGTAGGCACATCTGCTAACCAGAAATCCTTGTTGCCCTGCTCCAGGAGTCTGATGATGCACACCAGGGGGTGGGCCAGGCGGTTGGCTCCGCCCACCAAGGAGCTCACAACTCTGGAGGCAGGAAGTAACCAGGCAGAAGAGCTCAGGGAGAGCTTGAGTGAGGAGTCCAGTGAGGGACATGAGAGAGTGAACAGCAGATTAGCCCAGGCAGGGCAAGAGTGCAGATAGCTCAGGGAGGAGCAGGAGTGAGGAGCTAAAGTGGAGGAGTTAAGAAAGTAGAGAAGTGGAAAGGAGAAAAGCAAGTAAAGTAACAGAAGGAAAGAAAGCCTGAGAGCCCAGCTTTGTGTGAGGGCCAGAACAGCAAGGTCAGCGACGGCGGTGACTGTCCGGAGTGGGACAGTTCGGAAGTTCCTGGAAGGACCCCGTTGGCTGTGTGCCCGGTGGTCTGGAGCAGTGTTCTGAAGGACGGTCAGCACCAGGGCAGGGGCCCCTCGGACCCCGGCAAGGCTAGGAGTCTCCAGATTTGCCAAATCCGTCAGTGACGGGGACGCAGCTCCCCCAACAACCAAGTCCCGAGTGAAGGCAACAGCCCGACCATTACCGGGGAGACACCGCCACCGCCAGGGCACCAGTTTCCCCAGGGCCAGCGCCTGCGGGCAAAGTGTAGAGCTCCTCCGGCCCAGATTGCAGCCGGGGAGCGGGTAACCGGAGGGAATCCACCGCTACCATCAGACAACACAGGTGCAAGGAAGAGAGACGTCACCGTCACCTACCGGGAGTGCAGGTGCAGCCGTCTGTGGGACCGTCCTACCAGCCGTTGGTTTACCGTACAAACTGTGTCCGTGTGTCAGGCTGAGTGAGTACCACAGTGCCGCAAGGCACAGCGCTGCCCCCGCGTCCCTGCGCCCTCCAGGCCCTACACTTCACATCTCATCACCGGGCCCCGGGATCACCAACCCCTACCCACGGAGGGGCAACACAACACCTGGCTGCTCCGCATCACCATCCCCGGGACCCCCACACTGAGCAGCGGTGGTGCAATCACCACAACCGTGGGTGGCGTCACGAACTATAACAATCCCCACACCCAACAAAAACCCCCTTTCACTCACGGGCGAGGAGTGTCGCTCGAGACACCCCGGGATCCGGCCCACGGCTCGAGCCACCAGGAGCAGCTGCCGGACCCGAGCAGAAGGGGTGAGCGCGGTGTGCTGACACCCTCCTCCCCGCCCGCGACATAAGGAAAATACAAAATCTTTATTGCAAGTACAGAGAAAACACTGCTGCACACACTATCAGTATAGAGCACACAAAGGAAATTAAAAACATTTAAAAGCCAAACAGGCGCGGCCGCCATCAGAATGACTGGACTGCATAGCGCTATGCCTCCCTCAAGCTTACACACTGGTAAGCAGTTATTAAATCAAATTTTCATTTTAAATAGGGCACACATTGAACTGTGTTTGTCCCCTTTCTTCTCCCCTGAGGAAGCCACTCCCCCTAGTGGCGATACGCGTGGGGTAGGGTAACCACGCCAGAACCCTCCCTCTCTGCACTCTATCATTATCCAGTTAGGCGATAAGTATGGAAATATGCTACAATTTATCATTTGGGTCTTTTTGCCTCGCATTGGACTTAATGTTACAGTGCCTACAAGTAGTATTCAACCCCCTGCAGATTTATCAGGTTTACACATTCGGAATTAACTTGGCATTGTGACATTTTGACTGTAGATCAGCCTGGAAGTGTGAAATGCACTGCAGCAAAAAAGAATGTTATTTCTTTTTTTAAATTGTGAAAAGTTTATTCAGTCGGTCATTTATTATTCAACCCCTCAAACCACCAGAATTCTGTTTGGTTCCCCTAAAGTATTAAGAAGTATTTCAGGCACAAAGAACAATGAGCTTCACTTGTTTGGATTAATTATCTCTTTTTCCAGCTTTTTCTGACTAATTAAGACCCTCCCCAAACTTGTGAACAGCACTCATACTTGGTCAACATGGGAAAGACAAAGGAGCATTCCAAGGCCATCAGAGACAAGATCGTGGAGGGTCACAAGGCTGGCAAGGGGTACAAAACCCTTTCCAAGGAGTTGGGCCTACCTGTCTCCACTGTTGGGAGCATCATCCGGAAGTGGAAGGCTTATGGAACTACTGTTAGCCTTCCACGGCCTCGACAGCCTTTGAAAGTTTCCACCCGTGCCGAGGCCAGGCTTGTCCGAAGAGTCAAGGCTAACCCAAGGATAACAAGGAAGGAGCTCCGGGAAGATCTCATGGCAGTGGGGACATTGGTTTCAGTCAATACCATAAGTAACTTACTCCACCGCAATGGCCTCCGTTCCAGACGAGCCCGTAAGGTACCTTTACTTTCAAAGCATCATGTCAAGGCTCGTCTACAGTTTGCTCATGATCACTTTGAGGACTCTGAGACAGACTGGTTCAAGGTTCTCTGGTCTGATGAGACCAAGATCGAGATCTTTGGTGTCAACCACACACGTGACGTTTGGAGACTGGATGGCACTGCATATGACTCCAAGAATACCATCCCTACAGTCAAGCATGGTGGTGGCAGCATCATGCTGTGGGGCTGTTTCTCAGCCAAGGGGCCTGGCCATCTGGTCCGCATCCATGGGAAGATGGATAGCACGGCCTACCTGGAGATTTTGGCCAAGAACCTCCGCTCCTCCATCAAGGATCTTAAGATGGGTCATCATTTTATCTTCCAACAAGACAACGACCCAAAGCACACAGCCAAGAAAACCAAGGCCTGGTTCAAGAGGGAAAAAAATCAAGGTGTTGCAGTGGCCTAGTCAGTCTCCTGACCTTAACCCAATTGAAAACTTGTGGAAGGAGCTCAAGATTAAAGTCCACATGAGACACCCAAAGAACCTAGATAACTTGGAGAAGATCTGCATGGAGGAGTGGGCCAAGATAACTCCAGAGACCTGTGCCGGCCTGATCAGGTCTTATAAAAGACGATTATTAGCTGTAATTGCAAACAAGGGTTATTCCACAAAATATTAAACCTAGGGGTTGAATAATAATTGACCCACACTTTTATATTGAAAATTTATTAAAATTTAACTGAGCAACATAACTTGTTGGTTTGTAAGATTTATGCATCTGTTAATAAATCCTGCTCTTGTTTGAAGTTTGCAGGCTCTAACTTATTTGCATCTTATCAAACCTGCTAAATCTGCAGGGGGTTGAAGACTACTTGTAGGCACTGTATATACTTACTTTGGTACTTATGCTAAATAGGATTCCATGCCTGGCCTCCTTACTGTTGGCTTCCTAAGTACTATTACTAGCAATCTTTGGCTAGGTTTACTTGGACTTGGTAGCCTCTTTTTTACTGTGAGCATTTTCTAGTCATCAACTAGACTATTTAAGCTTTTGTGTACTGTGAATATTACATTCTAAAGCCTGCTTTACACGTTGCGATTTCGCAAACGATTTCGTATGCGATTTGCAACGCCCCCATCGTATGTGTGGCACGTTCAATTTGTTGAACGTGCCGCACATACGAGTAACCCCCGTCACACATACTTACCCGTCCATACGACCTTGCTGTGGGCGGCGAAGTCCACTTCCTGGAGTGGGAGGGACGTTCGGCGTCACAGCGATGTCACACGGCAGCCGGCCAATAGAAGCGGAGGGGCGGAGCTAAGTGGGACTTAAACATCCCGCCCACCTCCTTCTTTCTGCATTGTGGGCCGGGAGCCGCAGGACGTAGGTAAGCTGTGTTCATCGTTCCCGGGGTGTCACACACTGCGATGTCTGCTACCCCGGGTACGATGAACAATCTGACGTGCAATTCTAGAGACAGGTACGATGTGTATGCGATGAACGTTTTAACGTTTAATCGTAATCGCACGTACCTGTCACACACTGCAATGTACTTACAATGCCGGATGTGCGTCACTTACGACGTGACCCCACCGACACATTCTAAGATACATTGCAGCGTGTAAAGCGGGCTTAACAGTCTGCCTGATGTATGGATTTGTATTGGGTTTAATTGGAGGAGCTATCTACTAGTTTCTGTGTCTCACTCGGACTATATACAATTATACCCTATTTTATTATACAAGGTTTGCACAACAGTGAGTCTGACTCACCTTTGCTACTTACCACTTCAGTCTTGAGTGGGTCAAATACAATCCTGTAAAAATATTTCTGTCCCGCATGTTTCCTTTGCAATTATAAGGGCTCAAATGTATACATTCTATCAGGTTCCCTGAGTATAAACCTATTTATGCCTCATGTGAGGATCTACCTGTGATTACTGTGCCTTTAGTTATTTATACATTTTGTATTCTAATATACTGTTTATAGCTATTAGTTATGTGACCTACTGATTTTACCTACTGGACTAGTTTCAGAGAGGTGATACTTTAATAAATTATATTCTGCTATCTGTTTACTATGGAGGGTTCTAATTGTGGAGAATATGCCTGTTTGGCTTTTAAATGTTTTTAATTTCCTTTGTGTGTGCTATACTGCCAGTGCGTGCAGCAGTGTTTTCTCTGTACTTGCAATAAAGATTTTGTATTTTCCTTATACATCTGTTTTGGTGATCCCTTTTAAGGTATACTCTGTTCTTTGGCGTTAACACTGTGTTTGACTGTATACCAGGAGATCCCATTGGGTGGTGCCCTTCCCTCATTAGTTTCTTCCCTGAGTCTGTGACGGGTGTTGCACTGTGAAACACGCGCAAATATATGCGCGATAATCGCAAGTGGGACACCGGCCTTAGTCTCCACTCTTTCTCCAAAAAATGCCTGTGCTTCAGATTATGGAAAGTTAAGGCTGCTTTACACGCTTCGATTTCATGAGCGATTGCATGTGTGATCGCACCCACCCCCATCGTTTGTGCGGCACAGGCAATTTGTTGCCTGTGTCGCACAAAATGAGTAACCCCCGTCACACGTACTTACCTTCCAAACGACCTCGCTGTGGGCGGCGAACATCCTCTTCCTGAAGGGGGAGGGACATTTGGCGTCACAGCGACGTCACACAGCGGCCGGCCAATAGAAGCGGAGGGGCGGAAATGAGCAGGATGTAAACATCCTGTCCACCTCCCTCCTTCCGCATTGCCGGTGGGATGCAGGTAAGCTGCAGTTCATCGTTCCCGGGGTGTCACGCGGAGCGATGTGTGTTGCCTCGAGAACAATGAACAACCGGACGTTCGATTTTTTGAAAATGAGCGACGTGTCAACGAGCAACGATAAGGTGAGTATTTTTGCTCGTTCACAGTCGCTCATTTGTGTTACACGCTACGATATGTCAAACGAGGCCGGATGTGTGTCACTAACGACGTGACCCCGGCGACATATCGTTAGATATATCGTAGCGTGTAAAGCGGCCTTTATTTGGCATCCCAGTGGTACCTTCAATGATGATGAAGTAGCTTTAGCTACTTCAGAAGCTTCAAAGATTTGATCAACTCTGGGGAAACCAAAAGAAGTAAATAGACTCACACTTCCAGTTATCTCCAACACATAGGGGATTGGACCCTTCATTATATATTACATACAATCCATGCATAAATATAGGTGTTTCTAAAATAGTAACAAATAGAAAGATACATAGCTGCATAGTAAGTATAGGCACACCCTGCATCCACACAGCTTAGTCACTCCCTCTAAATAGTTCTTTGTTTCAAAAGTGAAAACCTACACCCTAAGGCTATGTGCGCACGTTGCGTAATTTCATGCGTTTACGCTGCATATTGCACTGCTACGTAAACGCATGCGTCCTGCATCCCCAGTACAATCTATGAAGATTGTTCATAATCCATCCGCACGTTGCGGTTGAGAGCGCAGCGATAGCATGCTGAAGTTTTGATGCTGCTCCCACTCTGTCTTTGGGAGAGGCAGCATCCACAGGCAATGAAATCGGCATCTATTCTGCAGACACACTGCATCCATTACGCAGTGTTTCTGCAGCGATTTGAAGCGCACATGCACTGCCAAATCGCCACAGATTTTTCAGCATGGACACTACGCAACGTGCGCACATAGCCTAAGAACTTTTTGGCAGGTCTGAAAACATTAACCCCTTCCTTATTTTAATAGGGGTCAAGCAGGATCGTCTGTTTGCCTTATCACAGAAACCTGACCAAAAAGCACAAATTGTTTCAACCTATTTATTCCAACGTTTAGGTACACAAGATCTCTAAAACACCTCTTCAAAAATATGATCTCTTTTTACTTTTCAATAAGTTTGCCTTTATAGCCCTTTTTCATTATGATAAGGTCTTTAAGAAACCCACCTAGACTACACAAATTCACATCTCCATTTCTTAGTAAGGCTAAATACACGTAGCAGTATACAGTATATTGGCTTTAGCAATGTCTGGATGTGATCATGTTCAATTAGGAAAGCCTTCTCCAAAGCTTACTTTAAGTAAAACCTTGCTAATCTCAGAGTTCGGGCGCTTTTCCATCTGCGATTTTCTTGTGCGAGTGCGATCCGATAAAAAATCGGATTGCACTCGCACCAGTGTTAATCAATGAGACAGTTTCATCTGTCCTTTTTTTTCTCCACACGAATCGTGCTCTCTGTACAATCGCAGCATGCTGCGATTTCCACCAAGTCTTGGCTCATATGTGTGTAAAATTGCCTGCACTCTTATGTTATGCGACTGCAGTGCGGTGCACGCAGAGACAGACAATGGAGGAGATGGCGAGAAAGTGTTCCCTCCATCTTCTCCGCTCCTTTGATGCGATCGCAAAATCACATCACAGCCGCATGACCCTCGATTAAAACCCGCAACAGAGGGTCATTAGTACATCGCTTCCGATGCTCCTGCATTGGAAGCGATACACAAATGGAAAAGCGCCCGAAGGGTTATAATCCCCTTCTTAGATTTTAGGGTCTCTGTACCTGAATCTTAACTAATTTTTATAGTAATTTATACATAGTTATTGTTTGTTGTCTTTCTCATTTTTAATGCCAAGCACTTGAAGTGTGGAATAACTTGTCCTGAGACAAGCACAAGCTTTCATTTGGGCATGAAAGAGTTCAATGTTCTGATTCAAAAAACTACAATTATAAAACTCAATACGATATGAGGAGTAGATATTAAATGTCAGGGGATAATTTGCACCTATTAAACTTTTCAAGCAGTTTAAGTCAATAATGCAAACAGGAGGTTGCCTTTCCGTAGTTCAAGTTGTGTTTTGAAAATGTATTTTATGACCTCACAATGTGTATATGTGTTGTCTTGCAGCCAGAATACGGAGCATGTACCCTAGTCGATTTTTATGAACAAGTGTTCTTAGGAAAACTTGTATTCCGATAATCATGCAGTGTAAACGGGCTGCCAATCAGTCCATAAATGAGAAAATGTTTTTAAGTTTTCTTACAAATCAGTATTCGCTGCAGCTCATTGTCCTATGTAAACGGAAGATATGCTCATGAGAAAAGGACAGTCTATGTGCACAGAAAGCTCATGTTACCGATTGGTCTGCACAATGGGCTGGAAACACATCTATGCGAGTAAAATCGGTCCTACTGGCCTGAAAAAAACTCGGCTGATTTTAGTTCACGTTAGGTCCGAGTGCAACGCAAGTGCGATGCTTTTTCTGAATAAATTAATGATTTTACTAGCGTGTGTAATGCGTGTGTAATGCGTGTGTAATGCGTATTTTTTACTATGTCATCTGCCATTCAGCGCTATTACATGGCCGCTGACAGCAGACACAGACAGCCATGTAGCAGAGCTGAATGGCAGATGACAGCAGACACAGACAGAGCCGCGCGATCAGAATGAGCTCGGGTGAACTTCACCCGACTTCATTGTCATGCTGCGGCTCTGTCTGTGCCGCGTCCTGATTAGCGGTCACCTGTGAAGGGCTCACCGGTGACCTCTAAACTCCTGAGTGACAGAAGTTAGCAGCCCTCTCTCATACTCACCGATCCCCGGCGCCGCGCTGCACGGCATTCACACTGCTCCGGCGGCTTTTACTATTTTGAAAAAGCCGGCCGCTCATTAAACAATCTCATATTCCCTGCTTGCCCCGCCCACAGGCGCCTATGATTGGTTGCAGTGAGACACGCCTCCACGCTGAGTGACAGGTGTCTCCCTGCAACCAATCACAGCAGCTGGTGGGCGGGTCTATACTGTGCAGTGAAATAAATAATTTAAAAAAACGGCGTGCGGTCCCCCCCAATTTTAATACCAGCCAGATAAAGCCATACGGCTGAAGGCTGGTATTCTCAGGATGGGGAGCCCCACGTTATGGGGAGCCCCCCAGCCTAAAAATATCAGTCAGCAGCCGCCCAGAATTCCCGCATACATTAGATGCGACAGTTCTGGGACTGTACCCGGCTCTTCCCGATTTACCCTGGTGCGTTGGCAAATCGGGGTAATAAGGAGTTAATGGCAGCCCATAGCTGCCACTAAATCCTAGATTAATCATGTCAGGCGTCTATGAGACACCCTCCATGATTAATCTGTAAGTTACAGTAAATAAACACACGCACACATGAAAAAATCATTTATTAGAAATAAAAAACACAAACAAATTCTCTCATTACCAATTTAATAAGCCCCAAAAAGCCCTCCATGTCCGGCGTAATCCACGGACCTCCAGCATCGCTTCCAGCTTTGCTGCATGGAGGTGACCGGAGCAGCAGAAGACACCGCCGCTCCTGTCACCTCCACGCAGCAACTGAGGTGAGTAGCGCGATCAGCTGAGCTGCCACTGAGGTTACCCGGTGGCCGCCACTGGATCCAGCGGTGGCCGCGATTAACCTCAGTGACACCTCAGCAGATCGCGCTACTCACCTCAGTTGCTGTGTGGAGGTGACAGGAGAGGCGGTGTCTGCTGCAGCTCCGGTCACCTCCATGCAGCAAAGCTGGAAGCGACGCTGGAGGTCCGTGGATTACGCCGGACATGGAGGGCTTTTTGGGGCTTATTAAATTGGTAATGAGGGAATTTGTTTGTGTTTTTTATTTCTAATAAATGATTTTTTCATGTGTGTGTGTGTTTATTTACTGTAACTTACAGATTAATCATGGAGGGTGTCTCATAGACGCCTGACATGATTAATCTAGGATTTAGTGGCAGCTATGGGCTGCCATTAACTCCTTATTACCCCGATTTGCCAACGCACCAGGGTAAATCGGGAAGAGCCGGGTACAGTCCCAGAACGGTCGCATCTAATGTATGCGGCAATTCTGGGTGGCTGCTGGCTGATATTGTTAGGTTGGGGGGCTCCCCATAACGTGGAGCTCCCCATCCTGAGAATACCAGCCTTCAGCCGTATGGCTTTATCTGGCTGGTATTAAAATTGGGGCGGACCGCACGCCATTTTTTTTAATTATTTATTTATTTATTTCACTGCACAGTATAGACCCGCCCACCGGCTGCTGTGATTGGGTGCAGTGAAACACCTGTCACTCAGCGTGGAGGCGTGTCTCACTGCAACCAATCATAGGCACCTGTGGGCGGGGAAAGCAGGGTATATGAGATTGTTTAATGAGCGGCCGGCTCTTTCACAATAGTGAAAGCCGCCGCAGCAGTGAGAAAGCCGTGCAGCGCCGCGCCAGAGATCGGGGAACGGTGAGTATGAGAGAGGAGGGGAAAATGACCGACAGACTGTGGGAGAGGGACAGAGATAGTGATGGACCGACAGAGAGAATAGAGACCGAGAGGGAGAAACCGACTGACAGAGAATAGTGATTGACAGACATTGTGAGACATCGCTCGTTTCCAGTGTTTTAGGAAACATGCGAGAAATGTATTTAGAAAATCGGATGTCACTAGGATGGTGTGAGTGCCGTCCCGTGACATCCGATTTTTTACACGCTCCCATAGACTTGCATTGGAGAGACTCGCAGTAGAAACTCGCAAAAAAGCAGCATGCTGCGATTTTTTTCTCAGTCCGATTTGGACTGAGAAAAAAATTGCCAATGAAAGCTGAATCATTCACTAACATGTGTCCGATTCCAATGCGAGATTTTCTCGCATTGCTCTACTGCGAGAAACTCGCAAGTGAGAAGCAGCCCATAGAAAGTGAGATTATTCTCTCTAAACACGCTATTAAACACCTGCCGTTTGCACAAATGTAGCTGATTGGCAGTCATTTAGTGTCCTAGATAAGGTAGTGAAAATGCACCCTTATTCGTTTTTTTTGCTACAGTAGTGTTCAAAATAACAGCAGTCCAATATGGCTGACCAGATTATTCACTATTTTTGGTATAAATTTTGGTGCAGTAGATTCTTAGAAAACCCCCAGACTCGGCATTCATGATCTGCAGGTTTTTGAGTCTCTGTATTTTAATCATTAATTGAAAGTCGGGGTGTTCAAAATAATATCAGTGAGGAGTTACATTAGTGAGGGCAATCATTCTGTGAAGAACAGGTGTGAATCAGGTGGTGCTTATATAAGGGTGAAGGCGGCACATGTTGTACATGCATTTCTCCCTGAAAGCCTGAGAAATATGGGTCATTAAAGACATTATTCAGAAGAACAGTGTACTTTGATTAAAAACTTCATTGGAGTGGGTAAAACTTATAAAGAAGTAGACAATGATCAGCTGTTTAGCTAAAATGCTCTACAATGCTTTAAAATGGAAAGCAAAAACAGAGAGACATGGATGAAAATGGAAGACAACCATTCAAATGGACGGAAGAATAGCCAGAATGGCAAAGGCTCAGCCAATGATCAGCTCCAGGATGATCAAAGACAGTCTCAAGTTACCTGTGAGGACTGTGACAATTAACAGACGCCTGTGTGACGCTAATCTATTAGCAAGAAGCCCCGCAAAAAAACACTGAAAAAAAGACATACTGAAGCGGATACAATTTGACCATGAACACATCAAGTGGCCTAAAAAGAAATGGAGAAACATTTTGTGGATCGATGAAAGTAAAATTGGTCTTTTTGGGTCCAAGGGCGGCAGACAGTCCGTCAGACGACCCTAAACTCTGAATTTAAGCCACAGGACACTCTGAAGATAGTGAAGCAAGGTGGTGCAAGCATCATGATATGGGCATGTTTCTCTTACTATGGTGGCGGGCCTATTTACCGCATATCAGGGATCATGAACCAGTTTGCATATATCAAAATACTTGAATAGGCCATGTTGCCTTACGCTGAAGAGGAAAGGCCCTTGCAATGGGTGTTTCAACAAGACAATGACCCTAAACAAGCAAAATCTTAGTTCCAGTACAACAAAATTGAGGTTATGGAGTGGCCAGCCCAATCCCTGGACCTTAATCCAATAGAGCATTTATGAGGTGACATAAAAAATGCCGTTTCTGTGGCAAAGCCAACAGATGCAAATAAATGGTGGGATGTAGTCAAAGCATCCTGGGCGGAAATAAGAGCTGACAGGTTCAAGAAGTTAGTTGACTCTATGTAACATAGATGTGAAGCAGTTTAAAAAAAACCTATGGTTAAACAACTAAATATTAGGTTAGTGATTCACAGGAATGGTTAATCTTAAATAAAGAGGACCGATTTTGAGTATGTAAAGACAAATGCAGACACTACTATTTTGCTATTTTTTGTAACAGCCCAATGTTCATTTTTTTATATTTTCTGTAAAGTAGTTACCGTAAATGATCAAAAAGACAAACCAATTCAAAAAACAGGCAAGTCAGGGAATGAGTGGAAATGACTAGAGTTGAGCAATGTTCGAGGTTCGCCAATTTCATGTTCGAGTGATTTTGGGGGGATCTCGAGATCAAACTCAAACTCGAGCTTTTTGCTACATTCGAGAACAGTTTGATCACCATAAACGTGGCTTTTGATAGTAAGGCTATGTGCACATGTTGCTATCTGCATGCGTCCTGCGTCCCTAGCACAATCCCTCTCTCTTTCCTACTCATCGATCACAGGCGTCTCGCTCCATGTCTGTCAGAAATCTACGGTGTCTTTTCCTCTTTAGAAAATGGCTTCATTAGTCAATTAGTTATTCCATGCTTTCCCCGCCCACCGGCGCCCATGATTGGTTACAGTCAGACACGTCCTCAAGCTGAGTGATAGCTGTGTCACTGCAACCAATCACAGCCGCCGGCGGGCGGGTCTATATCCTGCAGTAAAATAAATAAATAATAATAATAAAAAAAAAATGCGGTTCCCCAATATTTGATACCAGCCAGGATAAAGCCACACGGCTAGAGGCTGGTATTGTCAGGATGGAGAGTGCCATGGTATGGGGAGCCCACCACCCTAACAATATCACCCAGCAGCCGCCCGGAATAGCCGCATCCATTAGATGCGACAGTCCCGGGGGATTCTACCCAGCTCATCCCAAATTGCCCTGGTGCGGTGGCAATCGAGATAATAAGAGGTTAATCATGCCAGGTGTCTCCCTGAGACACCTTCTATGATCAACCTGAAAGTAAAAGTAAATAAACACACACACCGAAAAATCCTTTATTTGAAATAAAAGACAAAAAACCAGCCTGTTCCACAGCTTTATTAATCCCCAAATACCACTCCAGGTCCGACGTAATCCACACGACACTGTCAGCTCTGCTTCCTGAAGATGTAGCAGCACCATAGAACACCATCGTGCTGTATCAGGTCCACGTAGCAATGAAGTGAATCACGCTGTCAGCAGAGACTTCAGTCAGCACTGTAGGCTTCAAGATTACAAAATCTACCTATGTTTCTCAATAGAGGCAATAGCTCAGTGGATCGAGCGCTCACCTATGAAGTATTAGGTCGTGAGTTCTAGTCTCAGCCGTCCCGGTGAAGAATTTAAGTTTTTTTTTTATTATTTTTTTATTTTTAATTATATCATGCAGTAAAATAAATAAATAAATAAAAAAAAAATACGGTTCCCGCCTTATTTGATACCAGCCAGGATAAAGCCACACGGCTGGAGGCTGGTATTGTCAGGATGGAGAGCATCACGGTATGGGGAGCCCTCCACCCTAGCAATATCACCCAGCAGCCGCCTGGAATAGCTGCATCCATTAGATGCGACACTCCCGGGGGACTCTACCCAGCTCATCCCGAATTGTCCTGGTGCGGTGGCAATCGAGGTAATAAAGAGTTAATCATGCCAGGTGTCTCCCCGGGACACCTTCCATGATCATCGTGAAAGTAAATAAACACACACACTGAAAAATCCTTTATTTGGAATAAAAGACAAAAATAAACCCTGTTTCACCATTTTATTAAAATCCACAAATACCCCTACAGGTCTGACGTAATCCACATGAGACTGTCAGCTCTGCTACAGAACACGAGTGCTCTGTATCAGCTCCACGTAGCAATGAAGTGAATCGCGCGGTCAGCACAGACTTCAGCAATGCAGGCTTCAAGATTACCAAATTACTGCCTATCTTTATCAATAGAGTCAGTAGTTGAGTGGATAGCGTGTTTACCTAAGAAGCATTAGGTCGTGAGTTCTAGTCCAGGTAAAGAACTTTTTTTTTATTTTTAATTTTAAATTATATTTATAATATATTTAGAATTATAATTTAATTATGCACTGAGGGGAGGAGCCGGACATCAGCCATGAGCCGCGGGACACACCTCTAAAATCGGAGCAGTTCACGGAATGAGGCTACATTGCTCTCTCCTCTCTCTCTTTCTCTTTCTCTATCTCGCTCTCTTTCTCTCTCTTCTCTTTCTCTCTCTCCCTTCTCTCTTCTTTCTCTCTCTCCTTTCTCTCTCTCTCCTTTCTCTCTCTCTCTCCTTTCTTTCTCTTCTTTCACTCTTTCTCTTCTTTCTCTCTTTCTCTCTCTCTCTTCTTTCTCTCTTTCTCTCTCTCTTCTTTCTCTTTCCCTCTCTCTCTTTCTCTCTCTTTCTTTCTCTCTCTCCCTTCTCTCTTCTTTCTCTCTCTCCTTTCTCTCTCTCTCCTTTCTCTCTCTCTCTCCTTTCTTTCTCTTCTTTCTCTTCTTTCTCTCTTTCTCTTCTTTCTCTCTTTCTCTCTCTCTCTTCTTTCTCTCTCTCTTCTTTCTCTCTTTCCTTTCTCTTTCTCTCTCTCTCTTCTTTCTCTCTTTCTCTCTCTCTCTTCTTTCTCTCTCTCTCCTCTCTTTTTCTCTACCTTCTCTCTCTCTCCTTTCTCTCTCTCTCTTTCTCAGAGCTGGCGGTGATCAGCTGATGTGGTCACCTGACGGAATCATGAAAGAAAAAAACCTGACCGCAATCAGCTTCAGTGCCGGGGATACTTTAATTGAAGTTCATAGGTTCATGACCGTGTTTTTATAAATTATTATGTTTATATACAACCAAGAAAATTTTGGTATGCTATTGTATCTCACCTTTTCCAGTGTCTTTTTTCATTTTAATGTATGTTTGTTTTTAAACTATAATATGGCATAAATATGCACACTTTTAATGTTTTTTTGCACAGTGTTGAAAGTGTTAAAATACTGTTGACATTCCCTCTGTTTTTATGTGTGGTGACGTGACCTGGATGCACTCCCCTTTTTAAGGAGTGGAGGTCCGTTCTCACATGTGGACCCTTGGAAGCCTGATTGGCAGGCGTAACGGCCGTCGTCCTCAGGTGAGGGACCCCGCATCTAAGTCTCCTCTCGCCACTTTTACTCTGCCCCTATGAACTGCAAATAAAGTATCCCCAGCACAGAAGCTGATTGCGGTCAGGTTTCTTTCTTTCATGGACTCAATTGGACACGTTTCCTTCTTCCTGACCAGCACACTGAGACCGGGTAATTTCTAATACTGGAGCTGGATTCCACGCACGTGGGTTAATTGCACAAGGTAACTAAGGTGGTTGAGTGGTGCAGGACTCTTCTCTACTGCATGTGAACCTGACGGAATCAGCTGACACTATAAGTCGAGCGGTGTGGCCGGCTTCTTACCGGCCGGCTAAACTATCAGCTGATGCCGTCGGACAGGAGTCTGCACTGAAATTGTGTAGTTTTTTGGGGGTTTTTTTGCACTGATGCATCAGCTGATTGTATAAAAGCCATTTATACAATCAGCTGCTGTGTCATGTGATTCAGGCCCTTGAACCTGACACATCATCTGATCGCTTTGCCTTCCAGCAAACCGATCAGATGATATTGGATCCGGATTGGACAGCGCGGGACCCTTGACCCAGGATTACTGCAGAGGGGGGTTCTTTATTTCAATAAAAATGGAGTCACTAATTGTGTTGTGTTTTATTTATAATAAAAATATTTTTCTGTGTGTTGTGGTTTTTTTTATCGGTACTAGAAATTCATGGTGGCCATGTCTAATATTGGCGTGACACCATGAATTTCGGGCTTAGGGCCAGTTGATAATATACAGCTAGCCCCAACCCCATTATTACCCAGCGAGCCACCCGTCACCAGGGCAGCTGGAAGAGTTGGATACAGCGCAAGAAGATGACGCTTCTATGAAAGCGCCATTTTCTGGGGCGACTGCGGACTGCAATTCGCAGTAGAGGGGCCCAGAAAGCTCAGGCCAACTTGTGCTGTGGATTCCAATCCCCAGCTGCCTAGTTGTACCTGGCTGGATACAAAAATATGGTGAAGCCCACGTCATTTGTTTTTTAATTGTTTCATGAAATTATGAAATAAGTGAAATAATTAAAAAAAACGGACTTCCCTATATTTTTGGTTCCCAGCCGGGTACAAATAGGTAGCTGGGGGTTTAGGGCAGCCCGTAGGTGCCTGCTGTACCTGGGTTGCATGGGAGGAAGGACGCTGCTGCTTCCCGTGCAGTCTTTTCACTCCGTGAGTGAGAAGAAGCTGCTGGCTGTAAGAGGTGACGTCACCACTGACAGGCGCGTTGCTATTGCAACGGTGATCTCCGTTATTGACCGGCTGTGACAGCCGGTGAATAACGGAACAGGGAAGCAGAACGAGGAGTCGACCGTGTGCCAAAGCATCTCGCTGGTACACGGGGATGCACAAATGTGCACCGCGTACCAGAGAGATGCAATGACAGGACCTAGCATGATGTCTAGCCATGTGACCAGTCTGTAGCCAATGAGATAATAGACACATGACTGGTCACATGGCTATTTTGACGTCACAATAGGTCCTATCATCAGTGCTGGTTACCGGGAGGATGCAGCGATTATCGGAAGGAAAAGCGTCGGGAGACAGAGTGCAGGACGCATCGCAGGGACAGGTAAGTGTTATGGCAATGTTTATTAACTGTATGTACACATTTATAATGTGTTTTTATGTGTTTTTGTTAGCCTGCAATTAGTTTCAATGGGGCTTGAGAGGTTCGTCGAACGGCTCGCCGAACCGAACTCGAATGCGGCCTCCGTTCGAAGAACCGAACTGAACTTCAGCCTCTAGAGGCTGGCTCATCTCTAGAAATGACATATGGCAACACAGTGGGAGCCGCTCTTACAGAGTGTGCACCTGATTGGGGTACTATTATGTACAAATGTACTAATAAGGCTGGGGTTGTCTTTGAGAAGACTCCTTTAAAGCACCACTACAGCAGTTTTTTTTAATTGCACCGCTGGATAGATGCTTTAAATCTAAGTCCCACGACCTCTGTCTGATACTCAGCTTCTGGTGGTGATAGAAGTTGTTAGAAGTTGAAGCCGGTCGATCTTGGCGATTTGTGACCTTCTAGTGCTACAGTGTTTCATGGAGCACACCAGAGGTCACTCTTCAATGCATCTCTCTAAGAACCTCATTCTGCCTCTTATAGAGATGCATGAGAGCTTCCAGCCAGTCAGAGGATACTGTCACATGATGGCAATTGGACAGGAGCGGCGTTTGTTTAGAGCGTTTGTTTATGATGAAGCTGCCGGAAGGTGAGTATATGACCAGGAGTAAGGGGGCTCATTTAAAGCGCCACTCCAGCACTGAAACCCCCATCCTCTACTGGAGTGGTGCCCTAATGCTCTCTTGCTGGCCAATTTATTATATACAAGTGCATCTCAATAAATTAGAATATCCTCAAAAAGTTAATTTATTTCAGTAATTCAATACAAAAAGGGAAAAACAAATTATATAGAGTCATTACAAACAGAGGGATCTATTTAAAGTGTTGCTTGTGCTATTTTTTTCTACCCCACTTTTTCTTTCTACTCAACTGGCTATTAATATGCTTGGATACAGCACTCTGTGTATAGCCAGCTTTTTTTAGCAATGACCTTTTGTAGCTTACCTTCCTTGTGGTGTGTGTCAATGACTGCCTTCTGGACACCTGTCAAGTCAGCAGTCTTCCCCATGATCGTGTAGCCTACTGAACCAGACTAAGGGACCGTTTTAAATGCTTAGGATGCCTTTGCAGGTGTTTTGTGGTAATTATTCTAACTTTCTGAGATAATGACTAGAGATGAGTGAGCAGCAAAATCCTCAGGTGCTCGATGCTTGGGTCGACCTGAGCATCGAACACAATATTAGCCTATGCGATACCCGATCATTTTTCCGGCGGCACCCCTGGCGGTCT
Organism: Anomaloglossus baeobatrachus; assembly: GCF_048569485.1. Taxonomy (NCBI): domain Eukaryota; kingdom Metazoa; phylum Chordata; class Amphibia; order Anura; family Aromobatidae; genus Anomaloglossus; species Anomaloglossus baeobatrachus. The sequence continues at coordinate 388,708,690 of NC_134355.1, read as the reverse complement.
GGAGAAACTGAAAAATTTCACAAATGTAGAACAACAGTGCTCAAATGACATGGGAGCAGCATGGGAAAGACCACTGTAAGCATTTATGACTCCCATGTCACTGCTGTGAACAATGTTGTCTGTGTATTAGGGGGAGGAAGAATCCTGTGTTCCTCCTCCCATGTGACATGCACTTTTGCTTAGCGGCGTATGTGTGGCAGCTTCTCTCTGCCTGTACATTCACTGCTAAGCGAAACCAAAAGTGAACAGTAGAAAAAAAATATCATACTCACCTGTCTGCAGACTCCCAGGACACATCCGATCGCTCCAGGACCTGCCGGTAATCAGCTGATGCGGTCACCTGACGGTATCAGCTGATCACATCAGCTGATTACCGGCAGCTCCTGTGGCTATCAGACGGGAGTCTGCAGAGAGGTGTGTATAGTTTTATTTTTCTACTGATGCATCAGCTAATTGTATAAACTGCTTTTCTGCAATCAACCGATGTGTCATGTGATTCAGGTCCTTGAACCTGACACATCATCTGATTGCTTTGCCTTCCAGAAAATCAATCAGATGATACTGGATCCAGATTGGAAATCGGGGGACCCTCGACCTAGGACTACGAAGGAGGTTGGGGGGTTCTTTAGTTCAATAAAGATGGAGTCACTAATTGTGTTGTGTTTTATTTCTAATAAAAATATTTTTCTCTGTGTTGTGTTTTTTTACTAGAAATTCATGGTGGCCATGTCTAATATTGGCGTGACACCATGAATTTCAGGCTTAGGGCCAGATGAAAATATACAGCTAGCCCTAACCCCATTATTACCCAGTGAGCCACCCGGCACCAGGGCCACTGGAAGAGTTGGATACAGAGCCTGAAGATAGCGCTTCTATGAATGCACCATTTTCTGGGGTGACTGCGGACTGCAATTCACAGTAGGGGGGCCCAGAAAGCTTGGGACAACCTGCACTGCGGATTCCAATCCCCAGCTGCCTAGTTGTAACTGGCTGGACAACTCGAATTGCAGTCTGCAGCTGCCCCAGAAAATGGCTCTTTCATAGAAGCGCCGTCATCTGGCGCTGTATCCAGCTCCTCCAGCGGCCCTGGTGCCAGGTGGCACGCAGAGTAATAAGGGGTTAATACCAGCTTTGTTTTACCAGCTGAAATTAAGCCTGAGATATTTATTGGCAGGCCACGTTTGACCCAACCATTAAGAATCTCCAATAAAGGGTTAAAAAAATACACCCCACAGAGAAAAAATACTTTATTATAAATAAATACACAGACACACTTAGGAACTCCATCTTTATTACTCCCTCTGACCCTGCCACGATCCTGGTCTTCTGTTTTCTTCAACCCATGCAGCTCTGCTATATTACACAGCACAGGGAGGAAGAACGCTGCTGCTCCCTGTACTGTGTAATCGAGCAGAGGCTGCTGCGGGTTGGTAAGCCGTGACGTCTACTAGCTGACTGTGGATCACACTGCCGAGCACAGCGCCGTCAGCTGTCATATAGAGCTGGGCGGCCAGCCAATTACTGTAATGCTACAGCCCTGTTGGTTGTGGCATTACAGTGTGTGACAGCCACTCCCTGCATGTGGACAGACTCTGTAAACAGCGCCCACATGCAGGGAGAGGGAGTCGAGCATCTGCCCGAGCATCTCCCCGGTACTTGGAGCTCGCCGAGTATACCGAGCACTGAGATGCTCGGGCGAGCATCGAGTAGCGGCAAGCATGCTCGTTCATCCTTAATAATGACTTTTGGGTTTTCATTGGCTGTAAGCCATAATCATCAACATTACCAGAAATAAACACTTGAAATTGATCACTCCGTTTGTAATGACTCTATATAATATATGCGTTTCACTTTTTGTATTGAATTACTGAAATAAATTTACCTTTTTGAGGATATTCTAATTTATTGAGATGCACTTGTACATGTGTGCCAGTTTTATCATCTTTAAGTTTGATATAAAAGATGTGACTAAAGGGCGCTTTACACGCAAAGCACCCGCCCCCGTCATTTGTGCGTCATGGGCACATCGCTGCCCGTGGCGAACAATATCGCCGATACGCGTCACACATACTTATCTTCCTAGCGACTTCACTGCGGGCGGCGAACAACCTCTTTTTTAAGGGGGAGGTTCGTGCGCCGTCACAGCGACGTCACACAGTGGCCCGCCAATAGAAACGGAGGGGTGGAGACCAGCTGCATTAACGTCACGCCCACCTCGTTGCTGGCAGGACGCAGGTACGTTGTTGTTCGTCATTCCCGGGGTGTCACACGTAGCGATGTGTGCTGCCTCAGGAACGACGAACATCCTGCGTCCAGCACCAGCAATGATATTTGGGAAATGAACGACGTGTCAATTATCAATGATTCGGTGACTATTTTTGATCGTTAGCCGTCGCTCGTAAGTGTCACACGCAACGACGTCGCTAATGAGGCCGGATGTGCGTCACGAATTCCGTGACCCCAACGATATCTCGTTAGCGATGCGTGTGAAGCGGCCTTTATTCATGGAAATGTTTTGGCTGAAACAGTATCGTTTAATAACTGACTCAGAGCAAAATGGGAACACATGGCAGTAGGAGCCAAATTAATTAAAAAAAAAATTGGGTCATACATTTACGTAGTTTCTGATCTCTTTTTTGCTCTTTTAGGACTCCACAGCATCTGCCATTTCTAAAGAAATAAACTATTCAATGAGGTGCCATTTCTATCATGCATTTACACCATATTCTATGAATAGGCCATAACAGTCTCTCGCGAGACAACTCCTTTAATTGCATGTTAATTCTAAGGCTGGCTTTGCACACTACGACATCGCAGGTGCGATGTCGGTGGGGTCAAATTGAAAATGACGCACTTCCGGCATCGCATGCGACATCGTAGTGTGTAAAGGCTCGATGATACGATTAACGAGCGCAAAAGCGTCGTAATCGTATCATCGGTGCAGCGTCGGCGTAATCCATGATTACGCTGACGCGACGGTCCGATGTTGTTCCTCGTTCCTGCGGCAGCACACATCGCTGTGTGTGAAGCCGCAGGAGCGAGGAAGATCTCCTACCGGCGTCACCGCGGCTTCCGTAGGATATGCGGAAGGAAGGAGGTGGGCGGGATGTTTACATCCCGCTCATCTCCGCCCCTCTGCTCCTATTGGCCGCCTGCCGTGTGACGTCACAGTGATGCCATACGACCCGCCCCCTTAATAAGGAGGCGGGTCGCCGGCCAGAGCGACGGTCGCAGGACAGGTGAGTCCATGTGAAGCTGCCGTAGCGATAATGTTCGCTACGGCAGTTATCACAAGGATATCGCAGCTGTGACGGGGGCGGGGACTATCGCGCTCAGCATCGCAGCATCGGCCTGCGATGTCGCAGCGTGCAAAGCCCGCCTAAGTGCGGCACAGAAGCATACATAATAAATAAGCTTTTCAATTACAATGGGAGCTGTACAAAGATATATTTTTCCTGTATCAAAATGGGATCTGTACACATTTTTAAAATGTTATTATATTCCTTTATATTTATGTATTTTTTAATATGTACGCTTTAAATAAAATATAGGCATAAGGGTTAGTGAGTACTGCATCAGGGCTGCATAAACATCTGCGTGGCCAATGCGTTTCCGTAAAATGTATTGAAGTGAATAGAAATTACGGAATCAGTAAGAAAACTACGGTATATCACGAAAGTGAATACACCCCTTACATTTTTGTAAATATTTTACTACATGTTTTTATGGGACAACACAGAAGATATGACACTTTGACCCAATGTAAAGTAGTCAATGTCTAGCTTGTGTAACAGTGTGCCCTCTAAATAATTCAACACACAGCCATTAATGTCTAAAAAACTTGCAACAAAAGTGAGTACACCCCTAAGTGAAAATGGCCAATTTTATGCCCAATTAGCCATTTTCCCTCCCTGGTGTCATATGACTCATTAGTGTTACAAGATCTCATGCATAAATGGGCAGCAGGTGTGTTCAATTTGGTGTTATCACTCAGACAATCGTACTAGTCACTGGAAGTTCGGCCTGCACCTCATGGTAAAGAATTTCCTGAGGATCTGAAAAAAGAATTGTTGCTTTAAAGATGGCCTAGGCTATAAGAAGATTGCCAACTCCCTGAAACTGAACTGCAGCACGGTGGCCAAGACCATACAGGGGTTTAACAAGACAGGTTCTATTGAGAACAAGCCTCACCATGGTTGACCAAAGAAGTTGCGTGCACGTGGTCTGTATGATATCCAGAGGTTGTCTTTTCAAAATAGATGTATGGGTGCTGATAGCATTGCTGCAGAAGTTAAAGGGGTAGGCGATCAGCCTTTCAGCGCTCACCAGACACTGTAACAAATTGGTCAGCATGGCAGTCATTCAAGAAAGAAGCCTCTTCTAAAGGTGACATACAAGAAAGCCCTCAAATTTGCTGAAGACAAGCAGACTAAGGACATGGATTACTGGAACTATGTCCTGTGCTCTGATGAAACCCAGATAAGCTTATTTGGTTCAGATGGTGTCAAGCAACCAGATGAGAAAAAAGATGTGTGTCTTGTCTACAGTCAAGCATGGTACATGTACTTTGACATACTGAAGCAGAGCATGATTCCGTCCCTTGGGAAATTGGGCCGCAGGGCAGTATTCAAGCATAATAATTACCCCAAATATCACGATGTACTGTAACTGCAGGTGTCACTTCAGAGAGAACTTCCAGCAAGCGGTGTAACACAGAGGAAACACCAGGGTAGCAATACAATTGAAGGCCCTTATACTAGGAAGAGGGTAGCAGGGTCACCTTATAACACTCACCGAAGGCTGATTCCTGCACTCCTTATGTCCCTAGATGGGTACTTCCCCCCCCATGTGCCATCACGTGCCTCGGCCCACACTGGCCCTGAATTTACCTTGGCTAGTGAGATGGTAGTATTGCCACTATAATAAGACAACATGAGGAAAAAAAGACAAATAGGTGGGGAAAGATACAACAAATTACACTCCACAGCTTCTCCAGCAGGAACTTCTCAGCTGCAACAGAAGTGACACCTGGCTCCGAGAGACTGGCTGCTTTAAAGTTCACAGCATAAATATGAGCTATTGATGGCATAGGGAGTGGTAGAAGTGAGTGGCTGCAGTTAAGGTTACAACTACCTGTTAGATCACTGCAGGATAGAAATTAACTTTAACCCCTTCAGTATGCGATGGAATTAAATATGCTCCAACTTAGGGTAAATGATGAGCGGGCACTAAAGTGGATCTGTGATCAGAAATCTGCTATGACATTCTGTTACCAGATCCCCCTGATATCACATCTGTGACACACTTGTGACACCAATCACATCTCCAAGACGACCTCTGACTTGCTAAAGAAATTGAGGGTAAAAGTGCTAGACCTAAACTTTATTGAGCATCTGTGGGGCATGCTCAAATGGAATATGGAGCAATTCAAGATCTTTAACATACGTGAGCTCTGTAATGTCGTCATGGTGTAGTGGAAGAGGATTCCAATGTCAACCTGTGAAGCTCAAGTGAACTCCATGCCAAAGAGACTTAAAGCAGTACTTGAAAATATTGGTGACCACACAAAATACCTGCTCTCCATTCATACCTGAGATCTTGTAACTCTAATGAGTCACATGACACCAGGGAGAGAAAAATGGCTAATTGGGCACAAATTGGCCATTTTCACTTAGATATATGTACTCACTTTTGTTGGCACTAGTTTAGCCATTAATGGCCTCGTTGAGTTATTTAGAGGCCTCAGGCCACAGCAATTTACACTGTTATAAATTCTGTATACTGACTACTTTACATTGTATCACCGTGTCATATCTTCAGTGTTGTCACATGAAAAGATATAGTAAAATATTTACAAAAATATAAGGAGTACTCACTTTTGCGATATACTGTATGTTGTTTACATAATTCCCATTCTCACTCAGTGTGATGACAGCATCAGATGCTTTCCAGACCACAGACTCTAAAGGTACCGTCACACTAAACAACTTACCAGCGATCCCAACAATGATACAACCTGATAGGGATCGCTGGTAAGTTGCTAGGAGGTTGCTGGTGAGAGGTCACACAGTCAGACGCTCCAGCGATCCCACCAGCAACCTGACCTGGCAGAGATCGCTGGAGCATCGCTACACGGGTTGCTGGTGAGCTGTCACCAGGAACCAGTGACCAGCCCCCAGCCAGCAGCGACGCACTGAAGCGATGCTGCGCTTGGTAACTAAGGTAAATATCGGGTAACCAACCCGATATTTACCTTGGTTACCAGCGCACGCAGCTACACGTGCAGAGAGCAGGGAGCAGCGCACACCGCTTAGCGCTGGCTCCTTGCTCTCCTAGTTACAGCACACATCGGGTTAATTACCCGATGTGTGCTGCAGCTACATGTGCACAGAGCAGGGAGCAGCGCACACCGCTTAGCGCTGGCTCCTTGCTCTCCTAGTTACAGCACACATCGGGTTAATTACCCGATTTTGCTGCAGCTACATGTGCACAGAGCAGGGAGCAGCGCACACCGCTTAGCGCTGGCTCCTTGCTCCCCTAGTTACAGCACACATCGGGTTAATTACCCGATGTGTACTGCAGCTACATGTGCACAGAGCAGGAGCCGGCACTGACAGTGAGAGCGGCGGAGGCTGGTAACAAAGGTAAATATCGGGTAACAAAGGACAGGGCTTCTTGGTTACCCGCTGTTTACCGTGGTTACCAGTGTCCGCAGAAGCCGTCTCCTGCTGCCTGCACATTTAGTTGTTGCTCTCTCGCTGTCACACACAGCGATCTGTGCTTCACAGCGGGACAGCAACAACTAAAAAATGGCCCAGGACATTCAGCAACAACCAACGACCTCACAGCAGGGGCCAGGTTGTTGCTGGATGTCCCACACAGCAATATCACTAGCAACATCGCTGCTACGTCACAAAAGTTGTTAGTTAGCAGCGATGTTGCTAGCGATGTTGCTTAGTGTGACGGGGCCTTTACACTCCTCACTACACTTTCTCTGGTGCTTCTTAGTTGCACAGGCAAGTTCAGGCATCGACCAGATGTGTGCTTATTAGTTATTGGACTAGCATAAGTTAATTTCTGCTGGCCTGCAGGTTACCTTTTGGATCTCTTATTGTGGTAGACCTATCACAGGTACTCCTGCTTTTTTAAGATGGAAGAATTTGTCTTCCTGTGACGACTATAGCTTTCTGCTACACGGGTCTGTGTGCTATGTTTTTTTAGTCTACTGATTTACTATGTGTTACTTGGTGTGTTGTGCAATTCCTCCTATCATCTGGTTACTTCCTCCCTGCTTTAGTTTTCCACCTTATCACTTGTCTGATTTTTCTGTGTAAGCATGCTGTGTGATAAAGTTTTGGTTTACCCTGTTTGTCTATCACTGTTGGTGTTTACATGCTCCCGTCCAGGGCCCTCCCCCATGGTAGAGAGGAAAAGGGTACTAGATTAGGGCTGGTCAGGAGCAGTGGTAGGAGGGTGGCCCAGACATCGTCATCATCAGATATATCTCTGGGATCAGGGACAGCTAGGGCCAGTTTAGGAGCCCCGGTCCCCTGTTATTCCATGCCACCTTGTGACACTTTTATGGGTGTTATGGAAACTAAGTTGATTTAAAATTTACTTAATATTTTATTTAATATACTGAAACAAGTCGTGCAAAAAAATTTGGAGAATTTTTTTATTTACAACCGGTGAATGAAATGGACAAAAATAACAGTTTTGTAATTCAAAGTGAACAAAAAAACAGTTTGCCAAGTTCATTGAAAGGTTATCCTTTTTGAATTGTGGCTACAAATATGGACAGTATGAAATAGTTGTCCTGGTCCAGCTTCCATATTGGTAGTTTGTGGCTGTTGGCTCAGAACTCTGAGAGCCTCCTCCTATTTGCTGAAATGCACACAGCCTCTGCTCATCAGTACGCCCAGTGCAACATCATGAGTGTATCAGGCTGCAACAATTACAGAGTGCTGGGTCTACTAACCAGAAGAATCACCGCAGATGCAGATAAAAGGAAATGTGTAGGATTCTGGCCCGGAGGCCATGGACTACCCGTGTGGTAACTGGACCAGGATAATGCAAATTATTTTGCTGATCTCTAGTATAAACTCATTTAATTAATTACTAAACCCTAATATAGAATTTAAGGAGTTATTAACAAAATAGCAAATTATCCCCAAAAAACCTGAGAATGGAGTCATGGAACCCAAAAACAAGCACAAGCTGAATGGAGAGAAGGTGCACATAATGCATATTCACTCTATTAATTGTCTTTAGGACTGCTGGAATTAGCAAAGTTCCGAGCTCAGCTTTCAATTGTAGTCCTATATAGAGTCAAAGGAGTGAAGGTTGATCATGTGCTCCTTCATTCCAACCCAGATGGGGCTCTGTGAAGACTAGTTCTCAGGATGGCTGGGGATTCCATCAATTGGACCTTCAGTAAACAGTAAGTTATTTTCTATACTTAGAATTTCAGAAATAACCCTTTTAAGTAGAATTATTGAGCTTTGTTTGCAATGTAAATGGTCAGTGTTCTCTCTAAGTTGTTCAGATTGTAAAAGAATGTGTTCAAACAACATGCTAGTATAAATTAAGAATGAAATGAACTTTACCACATGCTGTCTTTTGATGAGTGCATACATTTTTGATTTTCAATAAACATATTATGGTCGCCAAGGAGTTGACCCACTGGGCCATACACCAGACTCCCCTGAAGGAGCAACCAGTAGCGAACCCCTATACAGGGATTGTCTGGCACAGCAACAAGAGGCCTAAATGCACGACTGCCAGGAACAAATGGAGATCAGCTGTTACGTACTGGAAAAGTCTCTTAATGTCTGGTGTTGGTGTGCTCGGATGTGGAGGCACGGAGATGATAACTTGGACTTGGCAGCACAGAGGTGGTAGCTCAGATGTAGCACAACTGAGGTGGTGGCTCAGACGTGGCGGTACGGAGGTGGTAGCTCAGACCTGGCGGCACGGAGGTGGTGACTCAGACGTGGCAGCACACAGGTGGTAATAGAGAGCAGGCTCTAGGACGAGAACATTATGACATAATCCCATCCTGGTTTTTGTCCCCTTCCTTGTATATATGTCCTCCTTCTTGTATATATGTCTCCTTCCAGGGCCCCTCCTGGCGTATATTTTTCCCCCTCCTGGGCACATACTGATATATGTCCCCATTCTGTTTTTTGTATCTTTCCCTAAATATATGGCCTCCTTCTTGTATATATATCCCCTTCCAGGGCCTCTCCTGCTGTATACACTACAGTTCAAAAGTAGAGAGTCACTTAGATATTTCCTTCTTTTTTAAAGAGAAGCACATTTTTATTCAATGAAGCTAACATTAAATTAAACAGAAATACACTCTATACATTGTTAATGTGGCAAATGACTATTCTAGCTTCAAACGTCTGTTTTTGAATGCAATATCTACATAGGTTTATAGAGGCCCATTTCCAACAACTACCACTCTAGTGTTCTAATGGTACATTGTATTTGCTAGCTGTGTTAGAAGGCTAATGGATGTTTAGAAATCCCTTGAAAGCCCTTGTGCAAGTATGTTAGCTATAAAACTGACCTTCCTATGAGCTAGTTGAGAATCTGGAGCATTACATTTGTTGGTTCCATTAAACTCTCAAAAAGACCAGAAAAAGAGAACTTATGTGAAACTTGACAGTCCATTCTTGTTCTTAGAAATGAAGGATATTCCATGCGAGAAATTGCGAATAAACTGAAGATTTCCTACAGCGATGTGTACTACTCCCTTCAGAGGAGAGCACAGACATACTTTAACCATAGTAGAAAGAGAAATGGGAGGCCCGCTGCACAACTGAGCAACAAGACAAGTACATTAGAGTCTCTAGTTTGAAAAATCGACGTCTCACAGGTCCTCAACTGGCAGTTTCATTAAATAGAACACGCAAAATGCCAGTGTCAACGTCTACAGTGAAGAGGCGACTCCTGGATGCTTGCCTTCAGGGTAGAGTGGCAAAGAAAAAGCCATATCTGAGACTGGCTAATAAAAGGAAAAGATTGATATGGGAAAAAAAAACACAGACACTGGACAGAAGAAGATAGGAAAAAAGTGTTATGGACAGACAAATCGAAATTTGAGGTGTTTGGATCACATAGAAGAACATTTGTGAGATGCATAACAACTGAAAAGATGCTGGAAGAGTGCCTGACGCCATCTGTCAAGAATGGTGGAGGTAATGTGATGGTTTGGAGTTGCTTTGGTGCTGGTAAAGTGGGAGATTTGTACAAGGTAAAAGGGATTTTGAATAAGGAAGGCTATCATTCCATATTGCAACACCATGCCATACCCTGTGGACAGCGCTTGATTGGAGCCAATTGCATCCTACAACAGGACACCTCCAAATTATGCATGACCTATTTAGGGAAGAAGCAGGTAGCTGGTATTCTATCTGTAAGGGAGTTGCTAGCCCACAGTCACCAGATCTCAACCCTATTGAGCTGTTATGGAAGCAGCTTGACCGTATGGTACACAAAAAGTACACATGAAGCCAATCCAACTTATGGGAGGGGCTTCTGGAAGCATGGGGTGAAATATCTCCAGATTACCTCATCAAATTAACAGCTAGAATTGCAAAGGTCTGCAAAGCTGTAATTGCTGCAAAGAGAACATTCTTTGACGAAGGCAAAGTTTGAAGGAGAAAATTATTATTTCAAGTAAAAATCATTATTTCTAACCTAGTCAATGTCTGGACTATATTCTCTATTCTATTTCAACTCATTTGATAAATAAAAGTATGATTTTTCATGGAAAAGACAAAATTGTCTGAGTGATCCCAAACTTTTGAACTGTAGTGTGTATATATATCCCCCCTCCTGGCCACATTCTGGTATACTATCGTCCCCATCCCAGTTTTTGTCCCCTTTTTTGTATATATGCCCTCATTCTTGTATACATCACCTTCTAGAGCCTCTCCTTTTATATTTGTCTGCCGCAAAAAGAAAAATGAAAACATTTTACTCACCCTCCCCGGCTCCCATATTGCGCGGCATCCTCTCTGAGCTGCCATGCAATTAGGCTGGATGTACACCCTCCGACACGCATCCAGCTAAAGCAAGGCAGGGGCTGGGGACTGTGGGCCTCCCCAACACCCACCACTCCCAGCGATCTTTAGCTCTTTGAGCGCCTACCATTCCGGATGCCACATCCTTGACACTTCTGCGTTGCCTGCAGCACTGTGATGAGGTGCAGTGTGATGGCCTAATCACGCTGGGCTTTGGGATGGCGCACCGCTTCCCTGCTCTGCTCCACTTGACTTGCTTCCAGCCACATGGCTAATTTGCATGCCCTAGAAAGGTTTTGCATGCACTGTAGTCATATGTAGTGGCTGAAGCGACACTGCGGACCCCCCCTTCTGCGGCTGTGATTGTGGCTCCATGAAGGGCCTGGCTGGGGCTTAATAAAGCTAAGTAATTATCCCAGGCATGGCCGGGCCCCCCCATCTTTACCGGGCCTACTACACCAGTCACGGTTGTAATGCCCTGATGGTGGCCCAGGAGGCAGGCGAGGAGAAGGGCGCCCCCACTGCAACCTGGGAGCGGGGGCGTGCGGCGATGCCGCGCTGGGACCGGGCGCTACAAAAGATATATGCCTTATTCACGAGAAAGGCTCTAATGGAGTTCCTCTTGCTTTGAAATGTATACTACACATGGGTTCCTGGGCTTTAGGCACTAGAACTAGTACTCAGTACCTTATTGTAATACTTCCTTAGGTAAGCATGACCAACGGAAACTGCAAAACAATGTACAGTTATAACATTTCATAAACTAGCATAGAGGAAAGATACCTGAGAACTGTAAGCAAATTAAAAACTTACTTGTCTTTGGGACTAAAGGCCCCGTTACACGCAACGACATCACTAACGAGATGTCGCAGGAGTCACGGAATTCTTGACGCACATCTGGCGTCGTTAGCGACGTTGTTGCCTGGGACACCTACCAGTGACCGCTAATGATACCAAAAGCGGCACAATTCGTTGATTGTTGACACGTCGTTCATTTTCAAAATATCATTGCTCGTTGAGGATATAGGTTGTTCGTTGTTCCTGAAGCAGCAGACATCGCTATGTGTGACACCTCGGGAACGATGAACAACAGCGTTCCTGCGTCTTCCAGCAACGAGGTGAGAGTGACGTTCATTCGGCTGCCCTCCGCCCCTCCGCTTCTATTGGTGACCTGCTGTGTGACGTCGCTGTGACGCCGCACAAACCGCCCCCTTAAAAAAGAGGTTGTTCGGCGGCCATCGCGACGTCGTTAGGAAGGTATGTTGGTGTGACGCGTACCTGCGATATTGTTCACCACGGGCAGTGATTTGCCCGTAAAGCACGAACAACGGGGGCGGGTGACATCGCTAGCGACATCGCTAGCGATGTCGCTGCATGTAAAGCGGCCTTTAGAATAACAACAGTGGTGGATTGACATGGCAGGCTTACTATATATTATATGCAGGTGTAAAACCCACTTTTCGCACTGCAATATACAATACACAATCTAACTAGCCTGACCGTACACAGTATGGCTGTTTTTTTACTACCAATATTCATGGTGAGAGTATAGACTACAATGTCTGAACCAGCCACAGGTCTCCTGACCGCTACGTCATCAATTAATAGGATATCGATGATTGCACTTAAACCAAGAATGTACAAAATTGTAAACTATTGATTAATATAAATTGGCATGTTTTGACTCTCAGGTGACGTCTTCTCTGAATATAGTTAGTTTCTATCTTTTCATCTTCACATGGCCCAAACCTTTATAATTATTTACTTAATTTCTGCAGAATTTGCAAATTCAATCTCTTCTTCTTCTTGCGTTTCCCATATATACCCACATTGCATTCTTGAACGTGACAGTGTAACATACAGTATCACTTGAAAAAAAATGTCACACACCATGTCTTCTGGGGAACCAACCCAATGCACAAGCCTCACTGCTGCTATGCTCAGCCATCACCTAGCATAGCACATAACTCTCTTCCCTGAAAAAAAAAAGATAAAAAAAGAATAATTATTTTGGCAGCCTGTATATGCAGTGATACAGGCAGTGTGAGTAGTCAAAAAATAATTAGTGTAACTGATCTTCTACAGAACTTGACAAGGGCAGGTCAATCCAACTAGAAGAGATGCATAAGTCTCTTATGATGAATGGGAAATAAAGCCATGCTTGCTCCTAATTAATCTTTGAGGCAAGAAGAACTTACTAGGTTGTCAATCAAGAAACCCACTTATGTTATGTTCCCAAGGATTTCTTAGATACCCACTTGACAGACTGTACCATGATAATCTATAAACAAGCCAAGAGAGGAGAAAATCACAAAATATATAAATTTGTGCTTCTCAAAATTTAGTTCTATTGCTTATGTTTGTTGCCATAAACACAGCAGTTATCTGCCAAAAAAAACATTATTTATTGTACATATCCCCCCCAAGTATCAGCACAATTTGTGGAGTTTGTGATTCCAATATAAATCAATACTGCATGTTCTAGTATTACGCTTTACTCACTACAAGAAATGAAATAATCAATATGAGAAATATATTCTTGTCCTGTCCCAGTATGTAGAATTAAGTGATTTTTAGGGGAAATCTTTAAGGACTAGTTCAGTGTTGAAAATCACCTTTCCAATAGAACATGTGAAAAGTTTGTGACTTTCAGCCATGACAATGTGAAAGACATAACCTATAAAAACTTTCCAGCAATGGAAAGGTCCACAAGCAATGAAACCTAGATGTTGTAACCCCAATAAGAATGAAAAATTTGTGGGAAGAGAGGGGATACAGAGAAAAAGGAGCACAAGAAGTATCAATGTTGAATACAAAATGAGTTTATTAAATACAGGGTGATACAAGGTGCACAGTGGTAGCAAGGAAAGATGGATATCATATTATATTATATAATACCATATATATATACCATATTATAGCTTGCTAGCAGGTGTTACTGCCATCTTGTGGCAAGTCCAGGTATCGTTGTGGGTTGTTTTCTGTGCAGGTTTTTTCCATCTTTCCTTGCTACCACTGTGCACCTTGTATCACCCTGTATTTAATAAACTCATTTTGTATTCAACATTGATACTTCTTGTGGTCCTTTTTCTCTGTACCCCCTCTCTTCCCACAAATTTTTCATTCTTATTGGGGTTACATCTTCTAGGTTTCATGACAATGTGAAACGCTTGTAACTTTTTGCCATGACATAAAAAAAGATACAAGCTATCTTTCACTTCTTCTTTCCAACAGGCCAACAAGTGCATGAGAAGATTTAGCTAACAATAAGCTCACTTTTGTGTTTTCTCACATTTATGTACAGTGGGGAAAATAAGTATTTGATACACTGCTAATTTTGCACGTTTTTACACCTACATAGAATGGACAGGTCTGTAATTTTTATCGTAGCTACACTTCAACTGTGAAAGACAGAATCCCCCCAAAAATCTAGAAAATCACATTGTATGATTTTTAAATAATTAATTTGGATTTTATTACATGAAAAAAGTATTTAAAACAATAGAAAAACAGAACTTAATATTTGGTACGGAAACCTTTGTTTGCAATTATTGGAGTCAGACATTACCTGTAGTTCTTGACCAAGTTTGCACCCATGGAAGCAGGGATTTTGGCCCACTCCTTCATATAGATCTTCTCCAGGTCTTTCAGTTTTCTGTGTTGTCACTGGGCGATATTGAGTTTCAGCACCCTCCAAATATTTTCTTTTGGGTTCAGGTCTGGACACTGGCTAGTCCACTTCAGGACCTTGAAATACTTCTTACAGAGCCACTCCATTGTCATGGAATTCCCAGCCACGATCCATCTTCATTGAGTCATCTTAAGCTGAATGATTTCTGGTGAAGAAGAGAGCCAGATGATCGCTGACAATGCTCCCCTACGCTTCATCAATTGAGCGTTGTGCATGTCTTCCACTCTGGCTGGGGGATTCAACACTTGCTTCTTCGATGGCTCTTCTGTCACCCCTTCGCCGGTCACCGTCATAGACATCGTACTCGGGCAACACATCACAGAAAACAATTTCTCTTTGAATCAAACTTTAACTTCTTTTATTCAGCTTTCGTTCTTTGTAAGAGACATCTTCACAGTAAACTTTCTCAATCTTTATAATAAACACTTTAACAATAACCTTCCTAGGACAGACATGCCACTTTCTCCTGTTTTACCGTTCTGCTGCCGCTGCTCAATGGAGTACCCTTTTGTCCAGCCCTCACCCTGGTTACTATCCCTCCAGCAGCCGAGTCTGACTTCTGTGGTCCCTGTCTCTTGCAGTCGTGTCTGTAGGACACAATGGAGGATGCCTCCTGAAGCCTGGGCAAACCCCGATACAGAGCTCATGATTCCATTCTGACTACAACCACTCACAGACACTATCAAAGAGGGTGTGCAAGAAAAGCAGTGAATATGCATGAAAGTCAATGAGCAGCGTGACAGCCTCTCGAGAGACTCGATAAGTTTAATTTTCCTGGTTTACAGTACTCTATCCCTTACTAACATCATTTTACAGCAAACATGTTCAGGTCCCCATAGACTTATATGTGGTTTGGCGTTCATGTTCAAGTCTGGTCCAGGCACTGAATTGACTGTAATGCTGTTATAAAGCAGTATTTTGGAATCAAGGGCCCCACTTTGAATTTTGCCCATGCCCACATTTTTGTCTAAAACCGGCTTTGCTCAATGACAGATTCAAGCCTTTGTTAAGGAAAAAGGTGCAATGTTTTAAAGGCCACTGATAAATCTGTTTTTTTATTTTTTTTTCTCTACAAGTTGTGCTCTTTGGTGTTATATTTAAACTTTAGCCTACATTTATTAGTGAGTTATTAATGAACATTTAAATTAAACTCTTAAAATAGAGTTTAACAGCTTCTTATTTTGAGAGACTGTTCATTTTTAAAATAATTTGTCCGAGTTGTTCTGAACGGCTGATTTAGCTTGTTTCCTTAGATACTACTAGAGATGTATGCTATGTATATACTGTATATATATATATATATATATATATATATTGTTCTTTCTATCATGCAAAATATCATTGCCCCTTAAAGAGAATCTGTCAGCAGCTTTTGCTATATGTTCTGCTAGTGGCATGCTATAGCGCAAGTAAGACTGATCCCAAAGATGTCAGTGATACATCCCTGTCATCAGGCTCTTCTGCTCTATATTACGCTGTACTTAGATTGAATAGCAAATACAGTGCCTTGTGAAAATATTATAAACTTTTTAAAAAAATAAATAACTGAAGAGTGGGGTGTGCAATATTATTCAGTCCCTTTATTTTCAGTGCAGCAAACTCACTCCAGAAGTTTATTGAGGATCTCTGAATGATCCAATGTTGTCCTAAATGACTGATGATTATAAATATAAGCCACCTGTGTGTAATCAAGTCTCCGCATAAAATGCACCTGCTCTGTGATAGTCTCAGTGTTTTGTTTAAAGCACAGCTAGCATCATGAAGACCAAGGAACACAACAGACAGGTCCGTGATACTGTTG
This sequence comes from Anomaloglossus baeobatrachus, assembly GCF_048569485.1. Classification (NCBI taxonomy): domain Eukaryota; kingdom Metazoa; phylum Chordata; class Amphibia; order Anura; family Aromobatidae; genus Anomaloglossus; species Anomaloglossus baeobatrachus. The sequence goes on along the minus strand of NC_134355.1, from coordinate 388,692,165 downwards.
TGGAGAAGTTTAAAGCCGGATTTGGTTACAAAAAGATTTCTAAAACTTTAAACATCCCAAGGAGCACTGTGCAAGTGATCATATTGAAATGGAAGGAGTATCATACCATTGCAAATCTACCAAGACCTGGCCATCCATCCAAACTTTCATCTCAAACAAGGAGAAGACTGATAAGAGATGCAACAAAGAGGCCCATAATCACTCTGGATGAACTGCAGAGATCTACAGCTGTGGTGGAAGAGTCTGTCCATAGGACAACAATCACTTGTACACTGCACAAATCTGGCCTTTATGTAAGAGTAGCAAGGAGAAAGCCATTTCTCAAAGATATCCATAAAAAGTGTTGTTTAAAATTTGCCACAAGCCACTTGGGAGACACCCCAAACATGTGGAAGAAGGTGCTCTGGTCATATGAAACCAAAATCAAACTGTTTGAGCACAATGCCAAACGATATGTTTGGCGCAAAAGCAACACAGCTCATCCTCCTGAATACACCATCCCCACTGTCAAATATGGTGGTGGCAGCATTATGGTTTGGGTTTGGGCCTGCTTTTCCTCAGCAGGACAGGGAAGATGGTTAAAATTGATGGGAAGATGGATGGAGCCAAATACGGGACCATTCTTGAAGAAAACCTGTTGGAGTCTGCAAAAGACCTGAGACTGGGACAGAGGTTTGTCTTTCAACAAGACAATGATCCCAAACATAAAGCAAAATCTACAATGGAATGGTTCACAAATAAACGTATCCAGGTGTTAGAATGGCCAAGTTAAAGGCCAGACCTGAATCCAATCGAGAATCTGTGGAAAGAGCTGAAAACTGCTGTTCACAAATGCTCTCCAATCAAGAATCTGTGGAAAGAACTGAAAACTGCTGTTCACAAAAGCTGTCAATCCAACCTCACTCAGCTCCAGCTGTTTGCAAAGGAAGAATGGGCAAGAATTTCAGTCTCTCGATGTGCAAAACTGATAGAGACATACCCCAAGCGACTTGCAGCTGTAATCGCAGCAAAAGGTGGTGCTACAAAGTATTAACTTAAAGGGGCCGAATAATATTGCACGCCCCAATTTTCAGTTATTTATTTTTTAAAACAGTTTAAAATAAGCAATACATTTCTTTCAACTTCACAATTGTGTCCCACTTGTTGTTGATTCTTCACCATAACATTAAAATTTCTATCTTTATGTTTGAAGCCTGAAATGTGGGAAAACGTTTAAAAATTCAAGGGGGCCGAATACTTTCACAAGGCACTGTATCTACTGACAAACTCCCTTTAAGTTTTTAATTCAAATGCACAAACTATGTACGGGTGAAATAAGTATTGAACACGTCATCAATTTTCTAAGTAGTTTCATAGTGTTTAAGGTTGAAGATAGACTTAAGTACATCGAGTTCAACTCATGGCATAACCTAACATGTTGATCCAGAAAAAGGCAAAAAACCCACATGGGCAGACAGTAAGCGCCCCATGGGGAAAAAAAATGTTTTCCCAACACTACATATGACATTTCTGTAATGCCAACAATCAGTGATGGCACCAAAAGCGCGCGTTTAACCTGTCTGATGCAGCTATCAATAGTGACAGCGGCATTGATCTATTTACAAGAGGAAGGGAGCCATCTCTCTGCTTCGATTGGCACAAAACATTTGCAATCTAATGGTGCTGGTGATCCCAGGTTGAATAATGGTCACACGATCACTCAGGTATGGCAGCCTGTGATGTCCTGCTTTGAACAGTACCTAATATGCCTCCTGCCTTTGTCTGATTGATAGCTTTTATACCTTGTAATGCAAAAGTACAGTAGAGTATTTGACCAGCGATCAAACTAGGGAAAGTTGATGTCCCATAGACGAAAGAAATGTAAAACAGTAAAGTAAAATTTTAAAAAAATTTAAAAATATTAAAAAAAATCACAAAAAAGAACAAAGCAAAAATATGATACCAACAAATACATACTGTATATTCATGTCAACACAAAAAAACAAAAAGTACACCTATTTGTCATTGACACATCCAGAATGGTCCAATCTAAAAACCTGTCACACTTTTTAACCCCTTTAGCGAACACCATAAAAAGTGGGAAAAACCTATGGTTTTTCATTATACCGCCCACAAAAAAGTTAATACAGCTAATACCGTATTTGTTTTTTGATCATAAGACTACTTGTATACTCATTTATTGTGGTGTGTGCATATATTGGAGGATAAGCCTCATTTACTCCAAGCTCACTGTCCGGACTAAGCTGCAGTAGATAAGATACATACAGTACTAACAAATATATTGTCTCATTGTTTTTAGCTATGGTACCTGCTACTGTTTCTCTATACCTAATTATTACTCAGAACCTCTCCAACTATTGAATATTTACCTACTGTATGGGATTGTATTACTTGCAACTTGATATTTTGGTTATTATTCTTTATCTATTTATTTATCTATTGTGGCATCTGACTTCCTTTTCTATATTCCTTGTAAATAGCTCGTAAACACCCAGAACCAGCCTTGTACTAGCAGTTCAGTATAATTATAATCATTCCCCCTTATTTTAAATATCAGCACCAGTGTTCTTTCCATACTTTTGTTTTAAAAAAAAGAAAAAAAAAATGGAAAAAAAAAATGTTTTGCATCGCCATATTTTGAAAGCTATAAAAATTAACACTGCACAGTGGGAGAATAATGGAGGCTGCAGCGGAACGCTTGCTCCATCCTTCCTCATTCTTCTCCATGCCTGAACTTGGTGTCTGCCGATGGGCCCCAGAACTAGCAAGAGGCCCATGCTATGCTTCTCTGCAGCTCTCAGCTCTGCTCAGTTCTCTGCAGGAAACTCTGCCCCTTCCCTGGCTAAGGCCTAAAACACACTTCCGCATAAAAAACGTCCGTGTGACACGGTCCGTTTTTCGGGTCCGTGTTCCGTTTTTTTGGGGCGATTCTCCGGTACGTATGGCATCCGTGTGATGGCGTATGCGAGCCGTGTGTGCGTGTGGAATGTCCGTATTGACATAAAATACGTACGTGTGCAGTCCGTGTGCTGTCCGTTTTGTAATATCCGTATTTTCACACAAATAACCTTGTTAGCCCATCATAATGTGCTCCTGGTGTGTTAAATTGGTCAATTAACTACCCAATTTGGTTAGTTTGCTTAAAAACCTTAAAAAACATGGATTCTGGGCTCATTCTCACATTAGACACACTCCAAAATGTCTCTCTCCAATGAAGCAACCATGTATTTGCTCTGGTTGATATCTAGGAGATTTGGGGTTAGGCGACATATGATTGAAGAAGAGCCACCACTGGAGAGAAGGATGTGGATTCACCCCCTTGTGAAGCTCAGGAAAACACATGGCCATTTTAATATTCTCTATGGCGAAATGCGGAAATTTCCACCAAAATTCCAAGCCTACTGCCATCTCACCATGAATTCATTTGACAACATCCTTGGCCTTGTGTACCATCGTTTGAAGCATCAGGACACCTGTATGCGCCTCAGCATCTCCCCTGAGGAACGACTGTTGGTGACTTTACGGTAGGTGTTGTCATGTATACTCATGCTTTATCTGTTATTTTGAAATACATGTTAAATCTCAAAGGCATCATTTTGTAGAAATTATGTAATTTTAAATTTATGTATTTGTTGAAAATTTATATTGATCACATAACCTCATTGCAATCTCAAAATAAGATATGAGTGCTCACATCTACCATTCAATCTCTATCAAAATTAAAGAAACAAGAGTCATAAATCAAACAAGCTTGTTTATTAAACAGAAAAATAACTATTTTTCCAATATGGAAAGTAAATATCAACACATAAATACAACTTACATGAATAGTCAAAGTAATGTCATGTTTTTATTCTATTTCAGTTACCTTGCAACTGGGCAATCCATCAGCAGTCTACATTTCGAATTCTTATTGGGAAGGTCCACAATTGGCAAGATTATCCTGCATACCTGCACTGTGCTGTTATGATCCGGAACCATGGAAGACCACCACAAATCATTGGCAAAAGGAGACAAGAGCATTGGCAACTAATCTGGCCGCCATCCCCTTACTAACCATCACAACTAGAAATAGCCGAGGGGTGAACTAACATCCTGTGTACTGCGAACCCAGCCGGAGAACTAACTATCCTAAAGGTAGGAAAGATGAATAACTCTCTGCCTCAGAAAATAGACAAGAATAGCAAGCCCCCCACATTCAAAGACTGCGGTGATATAGGAAAACACAATACACAGGTAGATGACAGGATTAGCAAAAGGTGAGGCCCCCGCTGACTACAATAGGAAAGGACAGGAAAGGGACTGATGGTGGCCAGAGAAAAACCCTGCAAAATACCAACTTCCTGATAGTACAAAAAGGCCCTCAGATCGCACGATCTGAACTCCGTCCTATACCAGGTGCCCTTGTCATACCAATGAACAGAAAACAAGAATCATAACAAAGTCAACAAGCCACAAACACATGGAACCAAAGGAGCTATACTCCACACAGAACTGCAGGGAGTTCCTCAACAATCCACTGAGGGGGAAAATCCCTACAAGCAAATAAACTGAAACCAACCACAGCAAATGACAAACCCAGATAAACAAAAGAACCAGACAATAAATAAAGAGCAAGCACTTATCTGGGGAAGATGTGGTGTAGAGCAGGATTAAGCAGGCTGGAGATACAAAGAACAACTGACATCCGGCAACAGCCTGCAATCAGACCAGGATTTAAATAAGCAGAGAGTTAGCAAAGGAAACACCCACTGCACAACACACCTGGTCCAAGTCCAAACCATTCCTGGCCACCAGAGGGAGTTTCCCAGCAGCCAAGACATAACTAACATTCACAATACTGTGCTATGGGAGACCCTTAGGCATCATGTCATGCAGCTGCCTTCAACACAGGAATGGATGCACATTTCAGATGAATTTTTGGAGAAAACAACTTTCCCTAATTGTATTGGTGCCATTGACGGAAAGCACATTAGAGTGAAGAAACCACCTAACTCTGCATCAAGATATTTTAATTATCATAAGTTTTTTTCTGTAGTTATTTTGGCCAATGTAGATACAAACTACTGCTTTTTATTTGCTGATATTGGGGCCTATGGCAGTGCCTCAGATGCATGCATTTTCAGAAGCTCACGTTTAGCAAGACGATTAATGTCTGATAGTTTACGTTTGCCTGCAGCAAGACCATTGACTGGTACTAATGGCCCTATTGTTCCTTTTGTAATGGTTGCAGATCAGGGGTTTGCATTGTCTAGGCATTTGATGCGTCCATATCCCAGAAGGGGGCTGGACAGATCAAAAGCCCTATTTAATAGCAAATTGGCCAGAGCACGTTGTTATGTTGAGCGTGCCTTTGGCATTTTGGCCTCAAGATGGCGCATTTATCAAACCACCATCCAACTCCAACCAACCACCGTCAAGGCTGTCATTAAAGCTACAGTAGTGTTACATAATTACTGTAGATTTCCTGAAAGCAATGACAAAGACAATGAGGAGTTGCCAGCTTTAAATGCACCATTTGTAGAGAATGGTAGTGTTAGAACCACTGTGTCCACTTCTGGTCTACAAGTGAGGAATCAGTTTAAAGATTATTTTAGTTTAAATCGCCATAGTCATGTATAAATTTGACATTGTGATAGTTTGTTATCACTTGGTTCCATAATCACAAACACATATGTAATACAAAAGAGAAAATGACCATACATAGGTATAATTTGTGTTATTTTTGTTGGTTGTGTTTGTGGTCCCCATAAGCTATTGTGATTTAACTATATTGCTATAAAATCAGGAATTTTTGTTTTGCAAAAAACAGTACTACTGAATGTACATGACTAATAAAAATATGGCAAATTGGTTTTGAAAAAATTAGTCCAGATTTATTATTTAACCTATGTATGTATGTTATCTTTTGCAATACACCCTGTATTCTTTTTTTTTTTTTTACAGAATTTTGTCAGGGACATTAGCCCATACAAAACACCATACTTTATTATGCAATAATGTCACGCAAACATAATTTGTTTGACACTATTGGAATACAAGTATGGGACCAGACCATATGCAGATACTGCATAGTGGCTGGATTTTTATTAATAAAGGTGTCTGAATGTTAGTGTAGTAGTTTATGTGCATGCTTTTTTTTCCCTAAACCCAGTTTTTTCTAATGGATGGTCCAAATAACATGTCCAGAACAAGGCAACATTCTAACAGGCAGGTAATGTTTTGGAAGTGATAGAGTAATTTCTATTGAATTTTTTGAAAGGAAAACACAAATATGACCCCATGCATATAGAGTAAGTAATGTGTTACATTTTGATATGTTTTCCCACCAGCAATACCCTAGAAAAAATACAAAAATGTAAAATAATACATACAATATCACATTATGATTAAACTAAATCCTCTAGGCTAGTGATGCTTTCCTGTGTAGTCTCCATTGCATTGACACCTACAGAAAATGTTTGCTGCACAACACTAGATGTTGTAGTAAGTGACTGGTCAGTGTTCCACTAGTAACAGTTGTTGTACTTGGAACAAATAATGATGCAGTTGTTTGAGCAGATGGAAGACCAAGTGTAGGTGGTACATATTGATGTGTTGGAAGAGGCTGAGTATGTGTGTAAGTGAAGTTAGTTGGGTAAGTCTGTTGTTGAAAGTACTGTTGTTGTGGATTATTAGGAATATGGTAGGATGTTGGTTGTTGAAACATTTGAGGTAGTCTATGAACATTACTAACAATACTAGGATAGTTAAAAGAGGTTGGCATTGGTGTATGTTGGGGTACTTGTAGGACAAATGATGGCTGTTGAGATGGCCTTTGTGTCATTAATGTACCTGTTTGGTGTGGGACAACTGTTTGCCTAATTTGTACATCAGTTCCCATAGAAGAAGATGGACACTGTATATGTGTTTGTTGCACTACAGGATTTAGTTGAAAATTAGAGTAATGTTCATCAGTTTGGGTTTCCACAGTTTGTTGGGTTGTGCTTGTGTGTGGGCCACGTGGATTGGCTCTCCATTGTTCTATCACTTCAAAACAATATATGGGTTCTGGCTCACATTGGGTAGCAGATATTAGTGTTGTTAAGGACGCCCTCAATCTGTCCTGCCTATCAGGTGCAACCAATGCAAGAGAGGGAGAAAGGGAGCGGCAAAATCTCTCTCCATCACTCTCTGGTATCAGTGAATTCATCATGTGTATTATTCTGGTATCAATGATATCTGGCAGGGAACGTAAATCTTCATAACGCCTATGTCTGCGACCACGGATAGATTGGGCTACTGTGCGCATGGTATTAGTTGATATTCTTGGCTGTGTGCCTGCATGTTGCTGTGGACTACTCTCTGCAAGAACTGGTGAAGGGCCACTTTGTTGCCCTGTAGACTGGCCTGCAATTACATTAGTGGATTGACTTGTTCCCAAACCCAAATCAGAAGACATTTCTTCTGCGTCTGGCTGGCTGGTGTTGGGGATTGGTGGTGGTTGATATGAGGTTGGCTCCATCTCAGAAGCAGAGGTCGCTGTTAATACTGCTGACTGGGCTTCCTCACTATCTTCTAGATTATCCTCTGTACTTTGATGAAAAAAAAAAATTAATGTGTGCATGTAAAAAAAAACACCATGTGATGTAATGGTTTAAACTTACTTTGGTACTTCCATAATGGGCATAAGGAAGCTGAGTTTTTCATAATGGACATATTTTTTCTTTTTGGCTGCGGCAGCTGTGGTGGCCACTGGGTTATATTCTCTTCTGAACTGGTCACGGGCTGAGCGCCATTGCCGTTTTACAAGATCCACTGTTTAAAAAAAATAAAATTGTAAAATAAGGTCACAAATTATAACAATTGAAGATTAAAAAAATAAGACATTAGTCTTGTATTGCAGCAATTATAAAAAATTGGAACACACATCCATGTGTATGAAAACAACAACCCATAACACTCATATAGTGACATAATAACACAATAAGCAGGAGAAAGAAAACAAGTTCTCTAGTAAAAATATTAAACCACTGTATAATCATTTATCTCCTTTTAAATTTCCAAAAATAAAAAAAAAACCTTCAGTAAGCCATGAGCAACAAAATGACTACAAACCCATGAAGTGCCATATGTTCCACAAAGATTTCCCATTACACTCTACACATTACTGTTACCATTCCAGACATGGTGACACCAAGGGACATGCATAATAAACCAAACATGAAAATACAACTCAAAATGTATAGACATTTCACAGCACATTTACAATAGAAAAAGCACAAAAAAGCAAACCCAAAAAAAACCCAAACATGTTTAATAGTGGCTTGACCACCCTGAAATGTCTTTTGTACATGCATAAAATGCTTTCCAGACCACATATACACATGCTGACATTACTAGTAAAATGCAAGGAATACTTCAAAAGGCCAATAAATTACACTCTCCTGTTTGTGAGTCTCCAGTGTAGCTCAAAATGAGTCAGGCCCATTAATACATGCCAAACAAACTATACAAATATGGATCTAATCTGCCTACAGAATGTGCACATGTAGGTAAAGACAGAAGCAATGCAAATATCTGTACTCACCATATCTATTTTTCCTTCCAGGGGTACATTGAGACCATCCATTCCTAGGGTAGACTATCTCTGCCACAGACATCCATGCTCGTTCCACCATTAACCTGTCATGATAGCCATCAACACGTGTGTCCCACAGCTCTGGATGCCTCTCTACTTCTCCAATCAGCCTCTCTGTATCGATTCTGGGCGCCATGCTCAGTACCTGTGTGGGGCCCCGAGGCTCGGTGTCGGTGCAGCGGTGCATTACCTTCAGGGACTCCACGCGGCTGGATCTCGTCACAGGTAGGAAATCCTCTATTTTGATTGTCGTGACGCCACTCTCAGAATTGCGGTCAGTGGGGACCGCCACTGCAGGTTAGGGGTGCCTGGGGCTGATAGTAGGTGCAGTCAGTTGTAATAGCCTCCTGAGAGTGAGGCAGGCCCCAGGGTCCCATGTAGGTGTGTGGAACTACAAGTCGCAGAATGACTCACACGCACAAGCAGGATGTCTTTCAGGGATTTTACTCACTGATGGTGGCAGGGTGAGTAACCCGGGCGTAGCTGGGATGAACCAGGCTGGAACCAGGTGTCCTTCAGGCTGACTTATGAGGGTGGCTACCAACTCGCCTTCCTTAGCCCGTTGTGTTTTGGGGTAACCCCTGCTTGAAGCCCTGCTGGGGTCGCCCAGGGAAGTTGCTGGTGCCTCTCTCCCCTTCTTTTTGGCCCGTTTGCTTGTAGCCTGGACCAGGTCACTCCGGCTGCTTGCCTCCTGTGAGCTATGGGCCCTAACTTTGGCTACGTGGCTGCGGACTCTGTGGTGTTGTCTTGGGGGTGTAAAGTGCCCCCTCATGCAGGTTTGGCAAAGGAAAGGTGAATCTATCCCTGCACTGGGACCTGCTACCCGTTTGGGCCTGGTTCTCCCTGACAGTCTCCTTACTTTCCACTCCGTTGCTCTCTCTTTAGCCGTGTGTGGATTTCGGGCAGCACTCCCAGGTGACCGTTCTCCCCCGTCGGTAGTCACTGCGCGGACGCTGTTAGACTGCCACAGCTCCAGGGTCTGCTCCTCACGTCTCCTTTCCCTGAGCTGCTCACTAAACTGGCTCACTGCTCCTCCTCTCCTATTCTTGCCTACGTCACCTAGCAACCAGGCTCTCTACCACACCCCTCGAGTGGAGATGGAGGCTTCGCCCCTTCCACCCCTCGGGTGGAGATGGAGGCTTCGCCCCCTCCTGGGATCCCCAGGGGTCCTCTCAAAGGTAAATGTGTGAGACCTGATCACTATGCGCCTGTGTAGTCACACCTCGGTCAGCCTTCTGGATTACCTGTTTTGTACTGTCCCCAGCATGGGTGCAGTACTCAGTGGTGCCTGACCAGGTCAGGGGCGCCACACCTGTGTTGTTCTCTGTGCTCAAAGTTCCCCTGCAGTGAGAGGACAGGTGGCCAGCTGCTGTCTGGCGTGCAAATGAGACAGGATATGTATGTTTGGCACCAGAATTAATGGCCTACAATTGACCTGATGGATTGGTAACAAGTGTTTCAAATTTTGTGATGGAAAACGGACACGGACAATACATGCTGAACACGGACATACTCTGTGTGCGGTCCGTGCAGGCACGGACCCATAGACTAAAGCGGGTCCGTGCCTGCGTGCTGCCGGCTAAAAACGGACATGTTGTCCGTGTAGAAAAGCGCACACACGTACTTACCACACGGACACACGTTCCGTGGGATTTTACGTGCGTGTGCCATCTACCATTGAATAACATGGGTCTCCGTGTGTACGTGTCTCCGGTACGTGCAAATACGTACCGCACACGTACAAAAAAAAACGGATGTGTGTTGCGGGTCAAAGAGGAGCTGATTCCTAAAGTTGTACGTGTGGAGCTGATTTCTGCAGGAGTGGAGGGCAGACCTAAGGGGCAGCAGGAAGATGGAGGCCGCACAGCTCCACATTCACAGCAGGAGAGGAATAGCAGAAAAAACTCCACAGGTCATCAGCAACTTATGAAGAAACAGAGAGGTGAGTATAACTTATTGGGTCTGTCTGTTTGTTTGTTTTTATATACATACCTACAGCTGTGGCAAAAATTAAGAGACCACTTCCAAATCTTCAGTTTTTCTGATTTTTTTCTTTATAGGTATACTTTTGAGTAAAATGTAAATTGTTCTTTTATTCTATAAACTACTGACAACAAGTCTCCAAATTTCCAAGCAATAAATTTTGTATTTATTTTCTGAAGATCAGAAATGGTCAAAATAACAAAAAATGCATTGGTTTCAGACACCTCAAATAATGCAAAGAAAACAAGTTTATAATCATTTAGAAACAACAATACTAATGTTTTATCTCAGGAAAAGTTCAGAAATCAATATTTTGTGGAATAACCATGATTTTTAATCACAGTGTAGCACCCCATGGGGAAGGCAGGTAACCTACTCGTCGCTGTCTTACTCTGACCAGATGAGAAGGAGGTGGTGGAAGCGGTGTAGAACGAGGAAACAACACTGACCGAAAAATGTCCAGAGATCTGAGGTGCTTGTAGAACATGTGCTTGAATGCCAGGAGCCTCATGCACAGCCGCCACTACGTTTACCCAGTGTGCATTTAGAGAGATATACCATCCCTGCCAGTGCTTTCTGGTCCAAGTGTAGCACCCCACGGGGCAGGTGAACTAACCTACTCGTTGCCGGGCCGGGGGTGCAGATCCTCTGCATTGTCACGGGGTGGCCTGGCCCAGATCCGTTGCACCGAGGCGTATGGGAAGGAAAATTGTAGGGTGGCAGGGAGGATGGAGGTAGTAGTTGGGGGCTTTAAGAAAGTCTATTAGGATCGTGACACCACCTGTGATACGTGGCCAGGGATGGGGGCCGCCGCTGCAGGGTCTGTCACCGGGGTAGATGTTAAATGCAGCCGGGATGGTGTTGCTCCCCACAGGCGAAGCGAGATTACCCCAGGAGGATGGTGGGGGTTTGGGGGTAGTCCCCGTTGGTGCCACAGCGCTGGGCGTCGGCGCCGGTTAAAGGAGAGGCAGAGGCAGGGGCTATGGTTCGAAGTGTTTTTACTCATAAGTCCTTCAAACGCTGTCCGAGGTGCTGTTCTCTGCCACGATGGGCTCCAGCTAATCCCGGATAGTCACCGCCGGTGCACGTGAAAGTTTGTTAGTGAAGTGTCCCTCGGTTGCTGTCCAAACCCGGGCCGAGCCTCATGCTCCAAACCACGAGCCCACGAAGAGAGAGGAACACCTAACTCCAGTTGTCAGTGTTATCCCAAGCTGTGCCCAGGAAGGTTTTCTCTAAAGTGTGATGGTTGCGCCTACTTCTACCCCATGTGGTGCCCGCAACGGTGGTTGTCCTAGCAACAGAGGAAGTCCCATCCTTCGTGATGGCTGCCTAGCGTGTCTTTCCTAGTCCAATCCCCTGTGAGTAAGCACCTGCTGTTGTTTGTGTGTGTTTTGTGAAGGCACCGGCAGGTTAACCCCCTCCTGACCTGGGATAGGTATTACCCCATAAAAGTGGTGTAATATCCTGTGGCGCCTGAAGCCCAAAGGTGCCACACAAGCATCCGTAGTTACATGGAGATTTCCACTTATGGCGTTATGGAGTGAATAACGTATTTGTTCCACCCCATGTGTGTGCAGGGCAGTGATGGCATGTTTTTAAAAATAATGACGGCTGGGAACAATGTACTGCAGTACAGCCACATATATCACTTATTGGAAATTATCTGTCTCCACCAGCCTGAATGGCAGCATTTCAAAGGTAAGTATTTTGGAAATACTGTCATTCAGGGCGGGCCAGGACTCATAGTTGGCAAGGGAGGTATTTCCTCTTTCTATCTAGGGTTTGGGGGATTGTAGAGCTGTAGACTTCCATGAGATGGTGTGGATATAGTAGGTGATGCTGGTAGTGGTCATGGTGGTGATGTTGGTGGTGGTGTTGTTTCTTCCACATCATGTGCTTATGAGGGGGAAGGTGGCCCTGGTGATCATAAGCGGAAGCAAGATGCCGACACCACAACTGAAGAGGCCAACACCACAGCAGAAGAAATGCCATGATAAGGAGGTCTTTTGAGCTGGCTTAGCTGGGTGGTTTTCACTGGCATAATGGCCGATAGCAGCCGACTTACTGGCTCTGGGCCGTCTACAGGGCTTTTGCCTCTTCATCGGATCTACGCACATCGTAAAAATGGCCTTCAGATAGGGTCAAGCACCTCGTCGTCATCACTCGCATCATCTTCAGCCCTCCCTACCTTCCCAGTCTGCACAATAACGAAAGCTGCAGCGGTTGGCACCTGTGTTTCATCATCCTCTGATCTGTAGTGTGGTGATCCGCAGACCGTGTCCAACAGCCCTCCCACAAACTCATTCTCCAATACAACAAGTAGTTGGGCATCAGTTTGTTCTTCGACCTCTGGGACAGGGCCAGATGGATGAGCCATGGGACCCCATCCAGCAGAGTCATCAAAGAGCATAAGTGACTGCTGCATGACTTGTGGCTCACACTGCTTGGCTTATTTTGAATGGGTTGAGGTGGAAGGAAGATGACCATGGAACTTAGAAAATGACTCAGCTTTCAGGTATGGACCATGTGGAAGACAATGCAAAGGAACTACAGACACTGGTAGCCATTTAATCTAAAACAGCCTCAAAATCTTCTGGCCTCACCATTCGTGCAGTGATACTCGTGCCTAAGAAATGATGAAGACCAGTCAGCAGTCTGCAGAGGAGGATGGTGTTTCAATTTGGAGCATAGCAAGCACACATCTACCATGTCCTTGCTCTGAAGCAGTTACACCACCAGCATCATCACCCCCCATACCCTATTACAGGTTCTCCTCATTTTTTACCACACAAACAGGTTCAGATTAATACACGGACTGTATACAGAGAACAATTATAACAAAGCCTGTATGCAGCTGTTTTGTACCGCAAGGCAAAGCTGCGGGATGCAAAGCAGTATAAGGTTGCAGAGGTCTTTCCACAGCAAGGCACACTGAAAAACTCTGTTTTTGGCTAGATTGAGCTAATAGATTACACCGCCTGTACGCTGTTTTGTACCGCTACACAAAGCTGTTGTGGGATGCAACACAGTATAAGATTCCAGAGTATTTCCCACTGCAAAGCACACTGAAAAACTCTGTTTTTGGTTAAACTGAGCTAACAGATTACATCACCTGTATGTTGTTTGGTAACGCTACGCAAACCTGCAGGATATAACACAGTATAAGGTTGCAGAGCTATTGCCACAGTAAGGTATGCTGTAAAAAAAATGGTTTTGGCTAGATTGAGCTAATAAATTACACTCCTGAACGCTGCTGTTTTGCAATGCTAAGCAAAGCTACAGGATGCAGCTCTGTAGCTAATTTACAATTACATGCACCTATACACTGTCCCTCACTCCTACCGTGTACTATTCCTACAATGTATTTTTTTTCCTAACTGCACCTATCACTGTCCCTCACTCCAACAGCGTACTCTCCCTATTCTAGTGGAGGAAAAATGGCGCTGCGACCCGCGATCCGGGCTTTATATGGGCCGAGTCACAGGGTACATCGGCCAAATAATGGCCATGCCAATTCTTGGCATGGCTGCTTTTGCTCCAGAAGTGCCCAAATCCTAAAAGCTTGCTGATTTTATGCTCTTCAACCTCTCAACAAGCTTTATTTGGGTGACAAACCCGAACAGGAGCCAGACATACAGGCAAAAGTCTGTGTTTAGCACCGGACACAAGGTGTTCTGTATGGACACTGAACATTACAGTTCAGGTTCGCTCATCCCGAATGTTTACCTCTGTAACAGATAGGAAAATCTGTGGAAAGAGAAGCGCAATAGGGTCTTACCCCGGTATATAAGGAGTCTTGAATGAGCAAACCTACTCACCAAAAGGGGTTGTGAAAGTCACAACTCCTATGCAAGCATGTAACTAAGATTACAGATTGAGATTTGATGTTCTTTGCCAGCTTGTCCTGTTGAAGAGAGCTGAGTCTCTTGAAACGCGTTGACCTGACCTGTGCGTGAAAAAAAGCAACATTAATCTGACACTTCAGGATCTGTCGGTCATTGGCGCGGCGTTGAAACCCTTCTCTACCGTTCTCTGTTATCTACCTCTGTAACAGAACATTGGCATAGAGTCCAAGTTGGTAGCTTATTGCAACAAATAAATCTTATCTTAAAGGTCTTGACCAGGGAAAACTTGCTGATCTGGGGGAGTCTGACCGATGAGACCTGCACTAATACGCAAAACATTGAGTTTATTATTCTTGACAGGGCACTTTTATCCCCTTTACAAATGGATGCCTGTTCTCCATTCTAGCTTTATGTGGTTGCTATAAATAATCAAGCATAGTGCTTGGCAACATCATATGTAGTGAGTCATGTTCGAGAATGTACACTTTCATGCCATTATAAAGGAATAAAAGTGCTCCATCCTGCCAACCGGTGCTGGTTGATAGGTAATGACTTGTTGAACAACCCAATTAAGCACTGTCAAGGATCATGTGCAAAACCAGTCAAAAGTTTGGGTCCACTTGATTAATTATTGTTTTCTCTTAAAGTAATATAATTTATTTATTACACATGTAAATATTGTGATTGATGCCTATTTCTGAATAAATTGTATGTATCATGAGGATAATGATTGAATATACTGGTAAGTGCACCCATTTAATTTTGAATTTCAATGACATTTGTGGAAAATATTGAAGCTTAATTATAGTCATTATTTTTAAATTGCACATAACAAGGATGTATATGTTTATAACACATATGTACCTTTTAAAGTTAATTTCTGGAATATATTTCCTCTATTCTGCCTCATCGAGTGTCAAGAAGTAATAATGAGCAAGCATTAAAATGCTTGAGTGCTCGATCCTCAAATCAAGCATGTTGGACTCTCAGATGGGTTTGATTCGCGTAACGAGTATAATGAAAGTCAATGGGAAAGTTGAGGATTTTTTTGAAAGACCCCCCAAGAGGGCTGGGGGGCTGCAATGTTGCTGAAATGGATGGAAACAGCACTCAAATGGAATGGGAACAGCATGGGGAAGATGCCTGGATGCATCTCTGACTCCCAGGTTGCTTCTGGGAACAATGTCACAGTATTACGACACTCTAACGGACTGACAATAAAACAAACAACACCAAAGTTAGAATGGATTTTACAGGAAAAAAATGTTTTAAGAAACATTCTTTCCTGTGTAATGACCTGCATATAAGGTATAAGGCAAAAGAAAAAAAGAAGAAGAAAAAACCCCACATTCTCTACCCCTTAAGGGTGCTTTACACGCTGCGACATCGCCAGCGATAGCTAGCGATGTTGTGCGCGATAGCACCCGCCCCCGTCGTTCGTGCGACATTTGGTGATCGCTGCCGTAGCGAACATTATTGCTACGGCAGCGTCACACGCACATACCTTGTCAGCGACGTCGCTGTGACCGCCAAACAATCCCTCCTTCAAGGGGAGGTGCGTTCGGCGTCATAGTGACGACAAGGCGGCGTCACTAAGCGGCCGCCCAATAGCAGAGGAGGGGAGGAGATGAGCGGCCGGAAAATGCCGCCCACCTCCTTCCTTCCTCATTGCCAGTGGACGCAGGAAAGGAGATGTTCGTCGTTCCTGCGGTGTCACACGTAGCGATGTGTGGTGCTTTAGGAACGACGAACAACCTCGCTACTGACCAGGGAACGATTTTTGGTAAATGAACGACATGTTACAGACCAACGATTTTTAACTCTTTTGCGATTGTTTAAGGTCACTCCTAGGTGTCACATGCTGCGATGTCGCGAACGACGCCGGATGTGCGTCACAAACACCGTGACCCCGACGATAAATCATTAGCGATGTCGCAGCGTGTAAATGGCCTTTTAGGCTATGTTCACATGTAGTGTTTTCGCATTTTCTCATTGCTTTTAGTGTTGGAAAAAAAAGCTGCAAAAACACTAAAATAATTGACATCCTGCTTTTTCCAAAAACGTGGTGGTTTTCCATCTTAGATAGAAATAAAAAACAATCATGTGCATTAGATTTATGAAATCTCCCAGCTTTTGCTGATACTGTAAAAGACAGCTTTGAATTTGCAGAAATCTCATGAAAACACATTGAAAAGCAAAAAAGCAGCAAGAATGCAACATGTGAACATAACTTTAACAGCTGGGCCAACTCTCACTGTATTCCTCCATCACCTATGACTACAGTAGATGAAACAGTAGAGGAAGAAATAAATCTAAACCTACCAGTAGTCATGGGTAAAAATAATGTTAAAATGTTACTACCTTTTCTGGGAATGTAGTGTGTGTTTAATTTATGATTGAGTGACTCTGAACCTCACAAAGCCTATGCGGACAGTGCAAGAACTGCCAAACATTAGACAAAAGAGGGACTATATTAGACATATTACACATTCTGTTAAAATTGTTAGGTAGTGGATTAGGATCCATTACACCCTGGAAGACACGTAGAAGAAGGCCTCAGAATACATTTTTATTTCTTATTATTAAGAAGTGTTAAGGGGGCTTTACACGGTAGCGATATCGCTAGCAATTTCTAGCGATATCTAGCGTGTAAGTACCCGCCCCCATCGCGCATGCGATTGTTTGTGATCGCTGCCGTAGCGAACATTATTGCTACGGCAGCGTCACACGTACTTACCTGGTCGGCGGCGTCGCTCTGACTGCCGAACAATCCCTCCTTCAAGGGGGAGGGACGTTCGGCATCACAGCGATGTCACCGCAACGTCACTAAGCAGCCAGCCAATCAAAGCGGAGGGGCAGAGATGAGCAGGACGTAACATCCCGCCCACCTTCTCTTTCCGCATTGCGGCCGGCTGCAGGTAAGGAGATGGTCCTCGCTCCTGCGGTGTCACACATAGCGATGTGTGCTGCTGCATGAGCGATGAACAACATGGATAAACAACCCTTACCGATTTTTGAGTTTGGGACGACCTCTCCATGGTGAACGATTTTCACCATTTTTGAGGTCGCTTAAGGTCACTGGTCAGTGTCACATGCTGCGATATCGTTAATGACGCCGGATGTGCGTCACTAACAACGTGACCCCGACGATAAAACATTAACGATATCGTAGCGTGTAAAGCCCCCTTAACTCCTAGACTAGTAAAGCCTATGTAAAGCCTATGCACTATGTGCAAGGGCTGCCAAAATTAGAAGGATGGACTGCAATACACCCTGGAAGGCAGGTAGATGAGGGTCTCAGAATACAATTTTTTCCAATTATTAAGGCATGAGATATTTAGACTAGCAAAGCCTATGTAATGTGTGCAAGGTCTGCCAAAAATTGTAAGGAGGGACTGCAGTAGACCCTGGAAGACTAGTAGATGAAGGCCTCAAAATACTATTTTTTCACCTTATTAAGGATTGGGACTCCTTGACTGGTAAGCCTATGCACCATTTATGGAAGACTGGTCTTCTGGATGAGCTTGTTTCTCGTGCTCCCCCAAACTGTGCAGTTTTAACTGGCCCATGGCCTCTGTGCTCACCATCATCAGCATGTCCACTTACACGTCCCTTACAGCACGCCTTGTGCATGTTAAATTAGGTGGATGATATAAACCTGCAAAATTTACGGCATTAATAGAGAATATAAGAGATGTAGACATGTCAAAAGACTCTTGGTTTTAGGGTACAGCAACAAGGACTGGAAGGCCATAACTCTTACCTATATGCCTGTAATCCAAAGCTATCCCTCCTCCAGAAGCTCTCCTTACATTGAATGCAGCAAACAGCGGTATTAATAGGGACTAGAATAGATGTAGCCCTGACAAGGGACTTTTGGTTTTAGAGTGCAGTAGCAAGGACTGTAAGGTAATAATCCCTATCTATATAACTCGATTTTAAACCTATCTCTTGTCCAGCAGCTATCCCTACACTGTTTCCTGGGCAGAGTTTTCTGAGGGTTGTGTCACCGGTTCTTATATAGACCCAAAGAGGCGATGTGGATGGACAATCACAGTAATACTAGTAGCCAACATGGCTATAGAATTACCATGATTGGCAGGCAATCTCTACATCTTTAGTGGCTAAAAAACAGCAACAAAATATATGGGATGGGAACTCGAGCACCCGTCCATATATATGGAGGCAAGCTTACCATGGATGGAACCTCAGTTAGTCCCGGGACAGGGGCAACCCACCATTCCTCAACTAAAGGGGTTTCCACTGTACTCAGAGAAGGAGTAGGCATCTCATCTGTGGCCTTGGGCGCTTCAAAGGTGCAGTGTCTCAACATATTACGACGACAAAGGTTCCGCGAGGGTCCCTCAGCCCCCACTGGCTCCACCTGATAGACTGAGATGGCAGGGTCTGCACTCCTTTTCACCACATATGGCACCACTTCCCACCACCCATCCAACTTCCCAGTTGGTCTTTTGGCCTTGACCATCACCCGGTGCATACTCGTCTTTCTGCACAGGTCTCAAGTTGGGGTGTACCTCTTGTTTGAGACGCTCCCCCACAACCTTGTGCACTGCTCTCAGCCGGTGGTGGTGCTCTTGCGCCCATGCAGTGGTATTTCTCGGGGGTGGCTCCATTGGATCAGGCATGTGGAGATCCTCGATTTCCCATCCGACTCTCTTGAACATAAGCATATGTGGTGAGTAACCGGTGGTACTGTGTACCCTGTTGTTATAGGTCCACATCAGCTCAGGTAAGTATTCTGGCCACTGAGCCTTTTCACCATCCTCCAGAGTCCTCTGCATCTGGAGCAAGGTGCGATTGAACCGCTCGCACACCCCATAGAGTGTGCAGCTAATTTTCTATGGGGCCGAAAGATTTAACACCCTTGAAATTGATCCAGAAAATGAAGAATTTCCCCCAGATATTTATTGCAATTACACATGTTTTGTTATACACATGTTTATTTCTTGTGTGCATCGGAGCAACACAAAAGAAAACAGAGAAAAAGGCAAATTGGACATAATTTCACATAAAACCACAAAAATAGGCCAAACAAAATTATTTTCACCCTCAACTTAATATTTGTTTTCAAACACTTTGGAATAAATAACTGAAATTCATCCCTTTCTATAACTATCATCATGTTTCTTACAGTACTAAACTGGAATTTTGGACCACTTTTCATTTGCAAACACCCCAAGGTCTTTGAAGGGTTTATTTTCTCTGAACAGCAATTTTAAGATCTCTACACAGGTGTTGAATGAGATATAAATCTGGACTTAATCCTGCCACTTCAGAACTCTCCAGCGCTTTGTTTCCATGCATTTCTTGTTGCTTCTTGAAGTATATTTGGGGTCATTGTCCTGCTGAAAGACCAATGACCTAGGACACACAGCTTTCTGACACTGGGAACTACATTGCTAACCAAAATCCTTTGATAATCTTCAGATTTCATGATGTCTTGCACACAATCAATGCACCCAATGCCACAGTCCGGAAAACCACCCCAAAACATCTTTGAACCTCCACCATGTTTGACTGTAGGTAATGTATTCTTTTCCTTGTAGTACCCATTTAGTTTTCAGTAAACTGGCTGGGTATCAAAATTAGGGGGACTGTATGCCTTTTTTTAATTGTTTATCTAAATAATTTTTAAAAAAGCCTCATAGAGTTCTTCCTATTTTGATACACAGCAAAGATAAGCCCATGGCTTTGGGCTACAGCCTGTAGCTATATGCTTTATCTGTGCTGGGTATCACAATATGGGGGGGAGCCTACACCAATTTATTTATTTATTTATTTTTACTTGATATGGACACACAGCTCCTGTCATTGATTGTAATCACATACTGTCACACAGATCGGGGATGCTATCTGACTGCAACTTAACAGAGCTGCTGGGACTGGGTGGGGGAAGCAGTGCATATATATGAGGTTAATGAGCGGCCCTGGAAATAGCGTTACAGGTGTGCAGGAGACTAGTAAGTATAACGCGCCTGTTCTAATTCCCCTATCTCTTCTACCACCATTTTAAGCGCCGGATTTGAGTTTGAATAGACATATATGGGGATCGGCATCCGGGCAGATATTCAGGATCAAATCTTGGCTGGATCTGGGGTTTTTTAAAACCCGGTTAGACAGATGCGGGTCCACCCATCACTACTAACAAAAGCACAGCTGGTCGACGCCTGAGCCTGCCTGTGCAACTCAGAAGCAGCATTGTGTGGTGTATCTGACTCTGCTGTGTGAAGAGCATCAGAAGTAATCCTGATACTCAGCAAGTTTTGAGCCAGACACCATGTGAAAGCAATCCCAAATATCCCTGGTGTAAATTGTGCGATGGCGAAAATAGAAATAGATGCATGGCAAGTTGATTGAGTACAACTGATTAAATTAAAAATATCCAAAAGTTATTCCATCCACAATAGAAAATTATTCATGTTTAGGGAAATATACTGTAGCTGTTTCTTTAAGGTCTTTTTGAAAGAAAGCTGCCACATCTTTCTGAACTTGGACAACCATTTTAAGTCATGTATTTCATATGTAAGAAGGAGTAAATAAGCAATTGTAAATGAAGACCACAGGTAATTCCGAGATTAAAAAGATAGAATTCAAAAGTTCTTTCAGAATTATAGGTCAAGAGGTATGTACAGTATATAGCAATACATTTTAAATTGAACTGATGAAAGCAATAAAGCCTTGTCTAAACAGAACCATAAAGTATTGTTTTCTTGACATCTGAACTGGCAAAGATTTCAATGCTTTAAGTTTTCCCTTGCAGCCAACTGATCTATAAATCATTCAGTGCTTGCGCACATAAAATTGATGTTGTCTCGGAAGATTTTAGTATTGCTTAACAGCACACAAAACTCCTTAGGGTTGCAACTGAGTATGAAATAGAATAAGGCTGTTAGCTGTGTTTATCAAAGTCGTAGCATAAATAAATTAACGGGAGCAAGCATCTTCTGATGAAAGGGAGGCAAATTGGGCATGATTGTTTTATTTACACGTCACCCTTACATAATTCAACCTAATGCCTGGCTTTTTAATGATGCAAATAATTTCCTTGAATGGCAGCTGGGCATGAGTAGTAACCATAAAGATGTCAATACCCTATTCAGAACGAATAACTAATAGCATAGTATTCTAAAAGACCACATTCACATTAGACTGTCAGCTAAACCTGCTAATTTTGTCAGAGTTGCTGACAATCCAATGTGTATGGGGGACCCCTGGTTATTTCACACTGGTGACGTTGGGGAACAAAATCATCCGGCAAGTCCGATTTTGGACGGATGATCCTTATATTCTCTAAGAGATAATCAGTCATAGGCTACGGTGCTACGGTTCCACTTGCACATAGCTTCCGATGCTAAAGCATCGGAAGTGATATGCTAATGACCTTCTGCTGTGAGTGTTAGCCGAGGGTCATGCGACTGTGATGCGATCTTGCAATCGGGTCACAGCTGCGGAGAAAAGGGAGCACTTTCTCCCCATCTCCTCTGCTGCTTGTCTCTGCATATATCGCACTACACTCGGATTGCTCATGAGTATATTGCGATGTTTCACACACTCCCATAGACGTTTATGGGGGTGTGCTGTTCCTACTTGTTTTCTATAAACTGCTACCTTTAATGTTCGTATCCACTGTTACTTAATGTATGTTATTTATATTGTTTATGCTGGTCCTCTGCTGCCACCTACTGGTCAGGCCCTTCTGTTCCTCTGTTTCCTTTTTTGTCCAACCCGTGGGAGTGTATACTGCACTGCTTGTACCTCACTTCTTGGCATCCATTTTAGTTCTCAGCCAGTGCTTGTGAGAGTCACATCATCCTCATTTGGGCTGCAGAAAGTAAAGTTTTTTGACCTAACTGGCTCCAGAGACAAGCATCACAAGTTAACTGCAATGCCAGGTATTCAGACCATTGTACCAATACATGTCCTCAACTTATGGAGAAAATAAACCACCATTGTTTCATCTCAACGTGTGCACATTATAGCATCAACTCTGGAGTGCTCTGGTCCTGTCTGCCTCACCTAGTGGAAACAAAGATAAGATCTCTCACAGCAGTGCACAACTACATACCTTCATTTGCCTTTAAGTGGGAAATGAGAAATCAATCGCAGATGGACACTGCCCGATAGTTTTGCACTAGAGTGAGAGCAATTTG
This sequence comes from Anomaloglossus baeobatrachus, assembly GCF_048569485.1. Classification (NCBI taxonomy): domain Eukaryota; kingdom Metazoa; phylum Chordata; class Amphibia; order Anura; family Aromobatidae; genus Anomaloglossus; species Anomaloglossus baeobatrachus. The sequence goes on along the minus strand of NC_134355.1, from coordinate 388,669,546 downwards.
ATGTTTTATAGGATTGCACTCGACCATGCAAAATGCAAGTGGAGCCGTACCCTCAGCCTGCTTCTTGCTCTGTATAGATGCTTGTCTGTACAAAACGATGAAGCAGAGCTGACATTGCTCTCCCTGTGGACTACGTCAGACTAAGGATTTTTCTCATAATAAAAATGGAGTCTCTAAATTTTTTTTTGTTTTATTTCTAATACAAAAAGTTTGAATGAATTTCGGGCTTAGTACCAGCTGATAATACAAAACTGGCCCTAACCCCATTATTACCCAGCATGCCACCACCATCAGGGCCACTGCATAAGCTGGGTAAAGCAGCAGAAAATAGCCCTTTTATGAATACGCTATTTTCTGGGGTGGCTGGGGGCTGCAATTCAATTACCTGGCTGGCCATCAAAATATATATACTACATTTTTTTGTTTAAATATTTATTTAAATAACTAAAAAAAAGTGTTGGGCTTCTCTGAATTTTGATTGCCAGCCAAAGGTAAAGCCAGGCAGATAGGGATAGCAGCCCGTAGCCATCCGCTTCATATGCGTTGAGAATTAAAAATACTGCGAAGCGCTATGTAATTTTTTTTAATGATTTATTTATCTTTACAGTACTTTGATGTCAGGCAATCATAGACACCGGCACAGAGAATGGGCATCTGTGATTGCCTGTTGAAGTACTCTGAAACTAGCCCATACATTCATTTTTGGCAGGAACTGCACACAGCCATAAAGCTTATAGAGGAAGGGACAGCATCTTGAGGTGCAATCTAATGCCCCTTTTAACTTCTGGGTCTTGAAATTGGACATCTGGTCCGATCTTGCCCTTTATGCCTTGGAGATGCTGGCCTGCCCTCCGGCAAGTGTTATTTCTGAACGTCTGTTCAGCACAGCAGAGGGGTCATAACAGACAAGCGCACACATCTGTCCACAGCCATTGTGAGAACACTGACTTTCCTTAAAATGAACCAGGCATGGATCGCACAGGACTTTTCGCTAAATTTGGCTGACTAGAGAATTATAACAGCCGCACACAGCCATGGTTAGACTTTAGTTCATATTACTGTTATTTTGGTGTGTTCCCAAATTTGAACCAGCCACCCCCATCCCCCCCAAAAAAACTGTTTTGCATCTCCGCCTACAATATATATATATATATATATATATATATATATATATATATATATATATAGTACAGACACACCTCATTCAAAGAGTTTTCTTTATTTTCATGACTCTGAAAATTGTAGATTCACATTGAAGGCATCAAAACTATGAATTAACACATGTGGAATGAAATACTTAACAAAAAAGTGTGAAATAACTAAGAATATGTCTTATATTCTAGGTTCTTCAAAGTAGCTACCTTTTGCTTTGATTACTGCTTTGCACACTGTTGCCACTCTCTTGCTGAGCTTCAAGAAGTAGTCACCGGAAAAGGTTTTCACTTCACAGGTGTGCCCTGTCAGGTTTAATAAGTGGCATTTCTTACTTTATAAATGGGGTTGGGACCATCAGTTGTGTTGTGCAAAAGTCTGGTGGATACACAGCTGATAGTCCTACTGAATATACTGTTATTATGGCAAGAAAAAAGCACCTAAGTAAAGAAAAATGAGTGGCCATCATTACTTTAAGAAATAAAGGTCAGTCAGTCCAAAAAATTGGGGAAACTTGGAAAGTGTCCCCAAGTGCAGTGGCACAAACCATCAAACGCTACAAAGAAACTTTTTGTCCGAATACCCTAATGTTCCTGCTATCTAAGGGTATCCCCGCTGGTCCTACACATACAGCCTCAAACCGGGTAACACTCTGTGTAATTACACTGGGTTGCTCTGGTGATGGCATTCTGATGGTACCTTTGGTGAATCAGTATGGAACGGACCTGCGGCGATACTATGTGATGTTCGGCTCTGTGCGGCATAGTGAGTTCGGGGACGCCCTTTCTCTTGCCCACACACAAGATGGCCGCGGCGCATGTGTCTCGCCGCTCCCCACTTCCGCCCACGCTGAGGAGCTCGGTACGATGGGAGGTGACGCTGATGCGGCGTCACTTCCGCCGGGGAGACCCGGAAGTGATGGGCGGAGGGGGAGCGCTGACGCGACACATGCGGCACAGGTGGCGGCAATCTTCGGTAAGATGCAGGGATATTTGGGGGCATTTGGCCGCAGAGGGTGTATGCATTGCCCCCCGAAGAAGCAACGCAGGCGAAACGCGTTGGGGCTTCTCCCACTGGTATTGGACTCCTGCCCTGGCACTGACCTAGCACTTGCACCTTCTAATGGGTAAGCAGCTTTGCTCAATAGACACTTTTTTGGATCTGTGGTAAGAGGAGTACCTCTGCCACATTTTTAGGGTGCTGCTTACCCATTTATGTATATACCTTTACCTTATTGGGCTGATGTCCTCCTGTTTTTTGGGAATGATTTTCTGGGACTGACCTCCTATTTACTATGTCTTTTTCTATTATCATGATTTTACCATTGTCTGAAAATATGTCTAATAAACTTTAGATTTTATACTGCATTGACAATGGTCTTGATATTTGTTGAATATATGGTTGGCCATTTAGTACTCCTCCTCTCCTTCCTTTTATTGATGTTATTGTGGAGTGGCCGTAATTTATTATTATTATACTTTCCATCTATCACTCAGAGATTTTTGATTGTAACTGTTGTACTGTGTATTTCCACAGCCTATTCTATGGGACAGATGGATACAGCACGTGAAAGCACGTGGCGGAATAAATTGGAGCAGGTTTTTAGTAATGACCCAGAGAATGTTATGACACTCAATTCTAGAGAGACAGACGTTTTGATTGAGAAGCTGAAGTTCTCGTTGAACCAAAAGACACGGGTGTGGTGGAACAAGGCGTTTATGGAGAGATATTTGGCCAAGAATCTCATACCCAGGGGTTTGCGGATCCAAGTGTTCCCATCATTCCATGTTGAGGATGATGGGATCAAAAAGGAATGGGAGGACTTTGCGACAAATTGTTCCAGGGGTTTTATGAACCTCCTGATAAGAATAAATGAAGGAACACTTGCCCAACTTGATGGTGCGATTGAGGAGTTGAAAAAAGACCTATCCTCCAAACTATCGGATGAGTCCCTAAAAAAATTAAATGAGGAATTGGACAAATCCTTTTCTAGATGGGAGAAGGAGATTATTGATGTGAAAACCAAAAAATATAAGAGAGATTCGGGAGATTTTAGGAGTAATTCCGTCTATCGGTGGAAAAATCCACAGAAATTTAATAGGAAAAAGAAGATGGCGGCTAATTTGGATCATTCAAAGTCTTTCTCGGCTTCCTCCCTTTCCTCCCTAGACGAGGATCTTCTATCTAAAAAGAGTTTTGCAACCCCCTTGACTGGCAGATGGGATAATAACAAATATAAACAAGTAGGCCCGATCCCCTCAAAAAGGAAGATTACTCCTCCTGCACCAGTGGAGAAAAAAAGTAAAAATAAGGATAACACTCTTGAGGTGATTAACCTTTCTGACATCACATTATCCAAACCCCAAATGGAGGTTTTGGAATTAGGTTTGTCTTTTGTGCCTAATATGAAATTTGATTACTTCACAGCACTAAAAGACCTGAATCTATTCTCACGGAAATTGGTCCTTCAGAAACTACATTCCCAGCGGGAGTTAAGAGCAAATCAGTCGGAGACATCTACTATGGATACTATGGAAACGTCGGAGGAGCTGGATGATGATCTTCCCTCGACATCTGGAGGTAAAATTCCCTACTCTATCTGCCCACGATCGACCACATTCCCCCCTTTTTCACTTTGTCCTGCGGTTGACATTTTTCACAAACTTGTGTCCAGTGACTTTAAGGCACTGGAGAGTAGGAGATCGGGTGGGGACAACCTGACCCTAGATCAGAGGAAAGCTCTGAGGGAATTGGGGTCCCTGCCTGATGTTGTTATCAAACCTGCGGACAAGGGGGGGAATGTGGTCATCTGGCCAGTCAAAATGTACGAGCGGGAAGCCTTCAGGCATTTGAGGGATAGATCATCTTATTCCACCCTGACATCTAATCCAACTGATCGATATATGGCTACTCTCTTTGAGATAGTGGACCGGGCCTTTCAGTTGGGTTTGATACCTAAAAAGGTCATGGAGGGGTTGTTAATTAAGGATCCTAAAATTCCGACGTTTTACCTACTCCCCAAAGTCCACAAAGATCCCCTTGTTCCCCCGGGGCGTCCGATAGTGTCTGGCATTGGGGGGCTGTCTGAGCCGGTATGTAGGTTCATTGAGTTTTACCTGCATCCACTGGTTCAGACTTTGCCCTCCTATGTCAGGGACTCTACTGACGTCCTGAGGCAGATTGATGGGATCTTTGTGGACCCTGGCGTTATCCTGGCCACTGTAGATGTTGAGTCTTTGTACTCATCCATCGGTCATACCTTTGGACTTCAAGCAGCTAGGTTTTTTCTGGAGACGAGCGGTCTGGATGCACCGATGATTGAATTAATCTTGGAATTACTTTCTTTTATTTTAACGCACAATTATTTTCTTTTTAAGGATAGATTCTTTTTACAGGAGCGCGGCACTGCGATGGGCGCGGCGTGCGCGCCTTCGTACGCAAACCTTTTCCTAGGTTACTGGGAGAGGGAGGTTTTCGGCGAGGGCGTGCCCGCCGCGTCTCAAGCGCAGTGCTGGCTCCGTTTTATTGATGATATTTTGATTTTTTGGAAGGGCACTGATTTGGAATTTTTTCAATTTATTTCTGTTTTGAATTCTAATGGCTACGGCATCAAATTAACATCTAAGTGTCATGCTGTTGCCATTGATTTTTTGGATATTCGTATATCTGTGCATCCAGACCGCTCAATCCAGACCACTATACACCGTAAGGAGACTTCCGTAAACAGCCTTCTCCATGCCTCATCTGCGCACACTCCCTCCACAATCTCTGCGATACCAATTGGGCAATATCTAAGAGCTAAACGAGTATGCTCTAATGACAATCTATTTGAAGAACAAGCTAAAGATCTCCGGGAGAGATTTACTTCTAGGGGATATAGTGGGAGGAGTGTGCGCAGAGGGTATCGACGGGCCCGTGGTACACCACGGAGTGATCTATTGGTCTCAAAAAAGAAAGTGGAGACAGCTCCTGTTGCTAGGTTCATATCCACCTATAATGATAAATGGCAGGATATGCGAACAATTCTAAATCGCCATTGGGATGTGCTCAAGACTGAACCTTCCTTTGGGGAAAGTTTACCACCAAATCCACTTATGACAGCCAGAAGGGCCTCTAATTTACGTGACTCATTGGTTAATAGCCATTATGTGGCCAAGGTGCCTCGTCTCTATGGTGCTGGTGAGCCACGACGTGGCTTTTTTCCTTGTGGCAACTGCATTGCTTGTCGCAATATGACAAGAGCGACCACATTTTACTCTGCTGATGGCGGCCGTGAATACGAGATCCGCCATCACATCACTTGTCGCACAAGCAATGTAGTTTACTATGCCACTTGTGGGTGCAATTTAGTCTATATAGGACTTACCACACGTGAATTGCGCCTACGAACACGTGAACACGTTAGGAGTATTTCTGCGGCATCTGAGTTGGACCTAGAGGACCCTTGCCTTACCACGCTGCCCCGTCATCACAAGGTGGAACACGGATGTGACCCAACCCAATTCAGGGTGAGGGGCATAGATGTGGTCCACCTTGGGGCGAGGGGTGGTGATTATGGCAAGATCTTGGCACAGAGAGAATGTGCCTGGATTGTTCGCCTTGGGACCATGGCACCCAAAGGTCTCAACGAGAAGCTCGGCTTCTCTTCATTTTTATAATCTTTTATGATATTATTGTAATGGACTGTCTGTCTCTCTAGGGGCAATTCATATGTATTTATGTATGTTTTGTCTTTGTTTTAATTGATTTTAATATTTTCCCTCTATTTTTCTATATATCCTTTTCTTAGTGCTTATATGTCTTTTTGCGGCCTATATGATGGACTCTTTGTGACACAGACATGAAGCTCCCAAGAACATGTTGTATATATGTATTGTGATGTAAATGTTAAATGATGTGTCCTTTTTGTCCGAATACCCTAATGTTCCTGCTATCTAAGGGTATCCCCGCTGGTCCTACACATACAGCCTCAAACCGGGTAACACTCTGTGTAATTACACTGGGTTGCTCTGGTGATGGCATTCTGATGGTACCTTTGGTGAATCAGTATGGAACGGACCTGCGGCGATACTATGTGATGTTCGGCTCTGTGCGGCATAGTGAGTTCGGGGACGCCCTTTCTCTTGCCCACACACAAGATGGCCGCGGCGCATGTGTCTCGCCGCTCCCCACTTCCGCCCACGCTGAGGAGCTCGGTACGATGGGAGGTGACGCTGATGCGGCGTCACTTCCGCCGGGGAGACCCGGAAGTGATGGGCGGAGGGGGAGCGCTGACGCGACACATGCGGCACAGGTGGCGGCAATCTTCGGTAAGATGCAGGGATATTTGGGGGCATTTGGCCGCAGAGGGTGTATGCATTGCCCCCCGAAGAAGCAACGCAGGCGAAACGCGTTGGGGCTTCTCCCACTGGTATTGGACTCCTGCCCTGGCACTGACCTAGCACTTGCACCTTCTAATGGGTAAGCAGCTTTGCTCAATAGACACTTTTTTGGATCTGTGGTAAGAGGAGTACCTCTGCCACATTTTTAGGGTGCTGCTTACCCATTTATGTATATACCTTTACCTTATTGGGCTGATGTCCTCCTGTTTTTTGGGAATGATTTTCTGGGACTGACCTCCTATTTACTATGTCTTTTTCTATTATCATGATTTTACCATTGTCTGAAAATATGTCTAATAAACTTTAGATTTTATACTGCATTGACAATGGTCTTGATATTTGTTGAATATATGGTTGGCCATTTAGTACTCCTCCTCTCCTTCCTTTTATTGATGTTATTGTGGAGTGGCCGTAATTTATTATTACTATACTTTCCATCTATCACTCAGAGATTTTTGAAAGAAACTGGTTCACATGAGAACCGCCCCAGGAAAGGAAGACAAAAAGTCACCTCTGCTGCGGAGGATTTTTATCCGAGTCACCAGCCTCAGAAATCACAGGTTAACAGCAGCTCAGACTAGAGACGAGGTCAATGCCACACAGAGTTCTAGCAGCAGACACATCTCTAGAACAACTGTTAAGAGGAGACTTTGTGCAGCAGGCCTTCATGGTAAAAGAGCTGCTAGGAAACCACTGCTAAGGACAGGCAATAAGCAGAAAAAACTTGTTTAGGCTAAAGAACACAAGGAATGGACATTAGACCAGTGGAAATCTGTGCTTTGGTCTGATGAGTCCAATTTGAGATCTTTGGATCTGATCTAACCACTGTGTCTTTGTGCGATGCAGAAAAGGTAAACGGAAGGACTCTACATGCCTGGTTTCCACCGTGAAGCATGGAGGAGGAGGTGTGATGGTGTGGGGGTGCTTTTCTGGTAACACTGTTGGGGATTTATTCAAAATTGAAGGCATACTGAACCAGCATGGCTACCACAGCATCTTGCAGCGGCATGCTATTCCATCCGGTTTGTGTTTAGTTGGACCATCATTTATTTTTCAACAGGACAATGACCCCAAACACACCTCCAGGTGACTCCCTCTTGAAGCTAATCAAGAGAATGTCAAGAGCGTGCAAAGCAGTAATCAGAAAGGGGCTAGTTTTAAAAATGATGTGGCACTCCACTTCATTTTTTATTCCCAGCGCAGATAAAGAGGATGGCTACGGGCTGCCATTTACAGCTGCCTGGTTTTACCTTGGTTGGCAATCAAAATACAGGGAAGTCCATTCTTTTTTTTTTTAATTAGTTAAAAAAAAATTAAAAAAAAATGCATGGGCTCCCGCTTTATTTTGATCGCCAGTCTGGTAAAACAAGGCAGCTGGGGGCTGGGATTCTCAATTTGGAAGGCCCAAGCGTTCTGGGCCCCCCATGCTAAAAACCGCAGCACACAGCCGCCCCTGGAAATGGCGCATTGTTTTTTAGCGCCATTTCTAGGCACTTCACCCGGTTCATCCAGAAGCCCTGATGGCGGTTGCAATATGGGTAATAAAGAGGTTAATACCAGCTTTGTATTCTCAGCTGGTACTAAGCCCGAAATTCATGGTGTCATGCCAAATTAGAAATTAGACATGGCCACCATGAATTTCTAGTAAACAGTAAAAAAATCCACAAGACATAGAAACATTTTTTTTATTAGAAATAAGACAAAAAAAAATTTAGAGACTCCATCTTTATTATAAAAAAAAATCCCCTTAGTCCGACGTAGTCCACAGGGAGAGCAATGTCAGCTCTGCTTCATTACTCTGTACAGACAACTGTCTCTACAGGGTGAAAAGCAGGCTGACACTGACAGGGACAGTCAAAGTTCAATCGAGTCCATGGCTAAGGTCTGCAAGCTGGACTGTGCCCTTGGGTACAACAAAAGCATGGGGAAGTTGATTTCTCTGATTAAGTTCTCCAGGCCTACAATGCCTTGATAAAAGCTAAGGTATGGTACAAGAAGCTGACCGTGCACATGTTACAGATGGCACTGTACAATGCTTTAGTGCTTGTCATGCTGTGCAGGCCAGACCGATGTCTTGCATCAGTTCCAGAAGGTAGTGATCAAAGCCTCGATGTTTGTAAGTCAAGAAGGAGCAGGACCCAGTACCTGGAACTGAAGGTGCTCATGTTGTACCAGGGCAACATTTCCCACGTGAGGTACCTAAACAAGCAAAGAAAGGGAGGATGCAAAGAAAGTGCAGAGATAACGAAGGACACAATTTTCCAATGCAACACCTGCCCCGCACTGCAAAAACTGCACTGTGTATAAAAGACTGTTTCAAACTCTACCACACATCCATGAACTAAATGCATACATGCCAACCTGATGTACTCTACTCAACTAAAATATGCAACCAGAAAAAAAAAAAATCACATACCAGGTCCCCACTTCAAGACGTCATTCTTTCCCTTCTGAGCGCTTTTCCCACCAATTATGGGGTATCAGCATACTCAGGAGAAATTGCCCAACAAATTTTGGGGTCCATTTTATCCTGTTGAATTTGTGAAAATGAAAAAAATGAGGCTAAAAGAACATTTTTGTGGAAAAAAAAAAAAAATTTCACATTCACGGCTCAAGTTACAAAATTCTGTGAAGCATTTGGAAGTTCAAAGTGCTAACCACAAATTTAGATAAAGTTCTTGGGGGGTATAGTTTCTAAAATGGGGTCACCTATGGGTGGTTTCTACTGTTTAGCCACATCAGGGGCTCTCCAAATGCAACATGACACCCGCAGAGCATTCCATCAAAATCTGCACTCCAAAACATCATTTGTTCCCTTTGAGCCCTGCCGGGCGCCCAAGCATTATTTTCTCAACACATATGGGGTAGCAGCATACTCATAAGAAATTGCCCAGCAAATCTTAGGGTCCATTTTATCCTTGTGAAAAAGAAAAAAACTGAGGACAAAAAAGCATTTTTTGGAAAAAAAATGCAATTTTTGAGGCTAAATTAACATTTTTGTTGGAAAAAGTAAACTTTTCATTTTTTCCTTCTACATTGCTTTAGTTCTTCTGAAGCACCTGAAGGGTTAATAAACTTCTTGAATGTGGTTTTGAGTAGTTTTATGGGTGTTTAGTTTAAATTTTAGATTGTTGTCACTTTTGGGTATTTTCTGTCATATAGGCCTCTCAAAATCATTTCAAATGTGATGTGATACCTAAAAATAATGGTCTTGTAAATCTTGTTGGAAAAATGAGAAATTGTTGATAAATAGGGATGATCGAATACCTCAAATATTCGGCTTTGCGAATATTCGACAAATAGCTCGCCACTATGCGAATATTTGATGCGCAATGTAAGTCTATGGGAAGCCTGAATAGTTCCGAATAGTTGTTATTCGGGTTTCCCAGAGACTTACATTGCTCATTGAATATTCATGAATAGTCGAATAACGGCGACCTATTCGGCAAATATTCGCAAAGCCGAATATTTGAGGTATTCGATCATCCCTTTTGATAAACTTTCAACCCTTCTAACTTCTTAATAATTTTTTTTTTAATTGCGCTGATGTAAAAGTAGACATCTGAGAGATGTTATTTATTAACTATTTTGTGTTACATAACTCTCTGGTTTAAGGGATTAAAAATTTAAAGTTTTAAAATTGCAAAATTTTAAAAATTTTCACCAAATTTCCGATTTCTTTTCACAGAAAAAATGCAAAAAAAAAATAATCCTACTACATTTACCTCTAACATGATGTCCAATATGTCATGAAAAACAGTCTTGGAATCACCAGGATCTGTTGAAGTGTTCAAAAGTTATAACGTCGTAAAAGGACACAAGTCAGAATTGCAAAAATTGGCCAGGTCGTGAAGGTGATAACAGGCTGCATGGTAAACGGGTTAAAGAACCACTGAAGTGGTGCAATAAAAAAAAATGCTATAGTGGTGCTTTAAGTAAACCAAAATCAATGCCTTTTAACCTGACCAACCCTGGCTTCTGGTTGTTTGTAATATTTAAATTGGATACTTACTATCTTCTCTTGTGTGATAGTCTGTGTATTTGTTCATTTTTTGCTTGTAAAGACCATATCTGTTTTTTTCCCTCATCAGGTATCCAATACAACACTCATCGAAGAACTGGGCCTGATGTTTTCAGACACATGTTATTCCCTAGTTTCAGAAGCACCTTGCCCCCTCCAGCACCTGCACTGTGGGAGCTAAGAACCTATTTAGATAAAGTTGATTCCCTTGGCTGTGGATATTCCTGCTGTACATTGGAGATTTCTGGCTAGAATATATATTCTCTCAGGTTCCCTTCATACCAAGGATATAGATGAAAATCAGAGAAGACTTGTCCATTTTGATAGTCCTAATCCTGTTCTAGGCAAGATTTTATTAATCACATGTTCGATAAAAATGCATATAGCTTTTATTGCATAGTATTAAAAACATAAGAAATGGCAAAATAAACATATGTGTGCAATTAAATGACGGGTGAGCAAGAAAAAAAAATGGTGTGCAAAAAATATAAATACAGTTGAAGCCAGAAGGTTAGATACACCATCTAAAAAGACACATCTGCGTGTTTTTCTCACCATCTGACATGAAATCAGAATAAACCTTTCCCGTTTTAGGTCACTTAGGCTTCTTTCACATTGCATTTTTCCCTACGTCAACAGGTCCTGTCGGCGGATCCGTCCGAAACGCCCCTCCCCCACTCTGCAAAGCGTGTTCCGGACGCATGCGCCCGGCAGGGCCATTCACTGTAATGGAGCGCACTGCGTTAGCGTGTGCTCTGTTTTGATCCATTTTTGCACATATACGTTTTCTGCAGACGGACACCCGTACGTAGTGGACTACCTGTACCATTGCCCTTAGGCCCGTTTCACACAGTGAAAAACACTGACGTTTTTCACTGGCGTGTAAAACACGCACATGTCCCTCCGTGTGCCGTGAATTACGGCACACGTGGGTTGTCAAAGTGCAATCCGGGCTCTGTTCTCCGTGGCCCATGATTGCACTTAGAAATCAACTCACCTGTGCGCGCTCCCGCTCTCCATGGTGCTGATCGCTCCCGCGGTGCAGCATCCGGCCGGCGCTGACCCCCGCAGCAGCTGCTTCCGGGTTGGCTGTGTCATGCATCATGAATATGCGCGACAGTAATGAGCCGGCTCAGAAGCAGCAAGCTGTACGGGCTGCAGAGAGCGCGGCTGAAGCCGGGTGAGTAAAAATGTTGTATTTTTTAAAAGCACGTTTTTTTCTGGCACGTGTTTCACGGACAACACCACTGCGTGGTCCGTGGGACATCAGTGATGCCAGAAAAAAATGGACATGTCTCCGTGCAGCAATCACGGACACGCGTGAGCGCTGCACGGAGACATGGTCAGTGAAACATCACTGATGTGTGAGCAGACCCATTCATTATAATGGGTCTGCGTATGTCAGTGATTCTGGTGCGTAGAAAAAAAAGCACAAACGTACCAGAATCACTGACGTGTGAAACAGGCCTTAAACTGTGTGACTTTGGACAAACATTTTTGATATCCTAGTATATCCTTGGTAGGAATTTGGGCCCATTCCTCCTGACAGAACTAGTGTTACGTAGTTACATAGTTATATAGGTTGAAAAAAGACCTAGTTCAACCTTCCTCCACCAATTATAGATTTTGTCATTAAATCATTTATAACCAACAATGTTGTGTGTACTGAGGAAATCATCCAGCCTTTTTTTAAAAGCTGTTATAGTATCTGCCATTCTAGCTCTTGTGGTAGGGCATTCCACAGTCTGACTGCTCTAACTGTAAAGAACCTTTTCCTATTTAGCTGCCGGAATTGCTTTTCTTCCACTTGCAGTATATGTCCCTTGGTCCTTAGTATTGTCTTTGGAATAACTGAGCCATGTTTGTTGGTCATCTTGCTCACACCTGCCTTTTCAGATTTGCTCATAAATTTTCAATAGGATTGAGAGCCAGGTTTTGTGATGGCCACTCCTAAACATTGACTTTGTTATCCCTAAGCCACTTTTTAACCAGTTTGGCAGTATGCTTTGGGTCATTGTCCATTTGAAAGACCCATTTCTGCCCAAGCTTTAAGTTCCTCGTTGATGTCTTGAGATGTTGCTTTATTGCCACATAATCTTCTTTCTTCATGATGTAATCTATTTTGTGAAGTGCACCAGTTTTTCCTGCAGCAAAACAACCCTTACATGATGCTTCTGTGAAGCCCCTCACCTGCAGGTCGCCTCAGGGTCTTCACGGGCTGGAACTCTTCCGGCAACCGGTATGTCAGGTTAACTTCAATAGGACTCATGACGCCACTCTCGGTTTTGCTGTCAGTGGGTGACCACCACTGCAATTTAGAGAGCGTCTGGGTCTGATGGTAAATGCAGTCTGGTGTTATGGCCTCTCGAGACTGAGGCTGGCCCCAGGGGCTCAGGTGTAAGTGTGTAGTACCACAGGTCGCAGAAGAACTCACACACAGTCCAGAAATGTCTTTCAGGGTTTTTACTCACTTTCTCGTGGTAGAGTGAGGCAACCCGAGCGATGCTATGATGAACCAGGTGGAACCAGGTATCCTTCAGGCCGACGTAGGGGTGACTGCTGACTCGCCTTCCTAATACTTTTTGTTTTGGACAATCCCTGACTTAGAGTACCGTGGGATTCATCCAGGGAAGTCGCGGCTGCCTTCCTCCCCTTTCTGACACGTTTGCTGGCAGCGTGGACCAAGGTTAAGATGGCTCCAGGCTCAATCCTCCTTATGGGCTCCCTCGTTGCTGCTGATGCTCGGGTTCTATGATGGTTGGTGTGGGACTTGTTGTCCACCCCACCGGCAGGTTTAGTAGGCAGATAAACTTGAGCCTACTTCAGGAACCTGTTTCCCCTGCCCTCCAGAAGTCTCCGTACATGACCAGCTGGTTCTCTCAGTGTCCTCCAGACTAGCTGATTTCCCCAGCGTCTTTCCGTCCAACTTCTGGGGACTGAACTCCCCCGCCAGCAGCCACTACAGGTGCAGGGTCTGACTAGCATCCGCTCACTTGCGTCTGCACTTCAGACTCGTTTGCTCCACTCCTACTCCTCTGACTGCCACTTCACACTCTCTAGCCTCCAGTCCCACTACCCACCACTAACTATGCCCCCTCCCGGGTCTGCCCAGGGGTCCCCTCTGAGCTGTGTGTGTGTCTTGGGTACTACGTGTCTGTGCATACACACCCTAGTCAGCCTTTGGGATTCCCTGTTAGTACTCACCCAGGCGTGGGTGCAGTACTCAGTGGTGCCTCACCAGGTCAGGGGCGCCACATTCCCCCTTAGTTATGATCAGCACGCCCTCGGGCTGCAAAGACAAGAACATTTTAAAACTTTTAATACAACTTTCCCACACAGGGGAGCATTCACATAAAAACATCATAAAAACATTATAAAACATTGTACCAGGTACCATTTTTCACCACCTACCAACTACAAGTCCATTACCCACCCAAAACCCTTTCAGGAGGCAGGTCACCGGTCCTTTTGCAACCAGGTCTGGGCCATCTGTTTCCCCAAATCTTTCCTCCAATCTTCCTCTCCTTGGGATGGTGGTTTAAGGTAGGCCCCATAAATTTGCGTACCCGCTTCCACGTGGGGGAGAGCCAGGCGTGCTCCCTTGTCGTAGGCGAGCCAGGCCCCATAAACAGGCATACTCTTAGCTTTTGGACAGCAAGTGCCATCACAGGCATGCTTCCTGGTGGTGCAGAGCCAGGCCCCATAAACAGGCGTGCTCTGATGTTGGTACCGCTGGGGTAACTATATACACTGCAAGAGTTTGTGGCTATAGCCAGTTCATAGCCTTATGGTCTGTTGGGTAAAATTGCACAAAACCAGGTGCTTAAAACAGGTAAATTCTTCAAACAGTCTCACAACAGTTTTTGTGGGCACATCTTCATAGAACGTTGAACGTTGCTGAACTGGTAACTCTGTAAACTTTACTTTTCTTCACTGGGATCAAAGAGAACTGCGCTTTTCAAAACCAGGGTTTGGCACTTTGATGCACTGAAACCTGGAAGTTGGTTCTGGAGCAATTTGGGTTTGCTGGGCTAGTTGTGCTGGTTGAGCTTGCTGTGGAGCATTCTCTGGTGGTGATGACCTTAGGGAGTGGGTGGAAGTTGCAGGGCTGTAGCTTGAGCTCTTTGGGCGTGGTACCATGTTTAGGGCAACCAAGCCCCTTTCACCCTTGTGCCTGGTGAATTCAACGAAGTCTCCCATACGTAGGTCTCGACCAGGGTGTCCTCTGGGCTGGTAGGACCAGACATTCCTTCTGGACACAAAGATGCCCTCTTTGACACCAGCCTCCACGATGAAGCCATAGCCGGTATGTAGATTGAATTCTTATACCACCCCACAGTGGAGAGGACCTCGGGTCTGAAACCCGGTCTGCCGCAGGGACTTCTTTTCTTGTAAATCCCTGGCCTCCACTCTTTCTTTTTCTGAGGAAGTCTGCACAGGGGGGTGCCTTGCCCTCACGCTGCGCTGTCCTCTGCGGGCTGGTGTTCTCATCACCATTACCTCTCTGTCTGCGGGCTCCCAGGTCACACACAGGCTGGGCATAGAGGTGTTTGGTTCTTCCTCTTCCCATCGTCGGGGGGGCAACAGCACGACCTCAGGGCCTCCCTTAAACGCAAAGGGTGCTGCGTCCTCCTGCATCTGTTTGGGGATCGTTACTTCAGCCTCCATGCCTCCCCTCCTCACCCTTAGTGGTGCTGTGCACTACTCCGATTGTTCCGGCAGCAGCTCTGGGGATGGGCTTTCATCAGAGGACCAGAGTGGTGGACCGCTCTCTGGCATGAAGAGTGCTGGGACCACTCCGGGTCCGGATGGCAGCCTGGGGACCAGGTACGTGTCCACCAGGTGCGTGGGGAAGCGTGCGCTCAACTCCTCCTTGAGACGCAGGAATACTGGGTCTTCTCCCAGCGGGACGCAGGACCCGGCTCTTCAGTCGGTGGCTAGGGCACTGTGGCTGCTTCTGCTCTGCAGGCAGGGGTAGACGGTGTTGTGGCCTGGTCTGGTCTGGCCGGACGGGGCATTGCTGTGGCCTGGTCTGGTCTGGCCGGGCTCGGCGTTGCTGCGGCCTGGTCTGGTCTGGGCAGACGGGGCGTTGTTGCGGCCTGGCCTGGTCTGGTCTGGCCGGACGGGGCATTGTCGCGGCCTGCTCTGGTTTGGCCGGACGCGGCGTGGCTGCACGGGACGTCGCAGCAGGGGTCACAGCAGGAACCGCAGCAGGGATCGCCTCCAGTAGCAGCGCCGGCGGGGTCAGCACACCCGATCGGGCAGGGGCAGCGTGGAACTCACCCAAAGGCATCAGCAAGGGGGTCTGGGTGGTCACTTCTCGGCATGGCACTTGTCGCATGGTCCACTTCTCGTAGGCCTTAACTGCCTCAGCTGTCTCCCGTAGCTCCGTGCGCCACTCTATCACTTGCTGGATGATCCGTGCTTGCACCCGGGCACAGAACTGGGTGAGCTCCCAGTCCCACCAGGCGGCAGTGCCTGGTTCTGGCTCGACGCATGCAGACGACATCCTCTCTCCGTCCCTGCTCACCAGGTTCTGGTCACGCTGCAGCCTAAGTTTCTTTTTCTCTCTCTCTCCTCCCAGAGAACTCGAACATCCCAGCAGTCCAGGATCAGATCTGCCTTCATCTTCTCCGTGCACTCCGCCAGAGCGCTCCAGGGGTTCTCCGATCGCCACACCTCTTCGTGGGCGGTCACTTCTTCTTGAGCGGGCTGTTGTTTTTTGGCGCGCTTCCTTCGGTGGCAATATGGCGGCGCTTCAAATTTTTCAATCGGACCGCCAGGGCACACGGTCACCTGTTTGAACAGGTCTAGTCCTTATCCTGTTCATGACGCCAGATGTGAAGCCCCTCACCTGCAGGTCGCCTCAGGGTCTTCACAGGCTGGAAATCTTCCGGCAACAGGTATGTCAGGTTAACTTCAATAAGACTCGTGACGCCACTCTCGGTTTTGCGGTCAGTGGGTGACCGCCACTTCAATTTAGAGAGCGTATGGGGCTGATGGTAAATGCAGTCTGGTGTTATGGCCTCCCGAGAGTGAGGCTGGCCCCAGGGGCTCAGGTGTAAGTGTGTAGTACCACAGGTCGCAGAAGAACTCACACACAGTCCAGAAATGTCTTTCAAGGTTTTTACTCACTTTCTGGTGGTAGAGTGAGGCAACCCGGGTGATGCTATGATGAACCAGGTATCCTTCAGGCCGACGTAGGGGTGACTGCTGACTTGCCTTCCTAGCACTTCTTGTTTCGGACAATCCCTGACTTAGAGTACCGTGGGATTTGTCCAGGGAAGTCGCGGCTGCCTTCCTCCCCTTTCTGACCCGTTTTCTGACAGCGTAGACCAAGGTTAAGATGGCTCCAGGCTCAATCCTCCTTATGGGCTCCCTCGTTGCTGCTGATGCTCGGGCTCTGTGATGTTGGAGTGGGACTTGTTGTCCACCCCACTGGAAGGTTTAGTAGGCAGATAAACTTGAGCCTACTTCGGGAACCTGTTTCCCCTGCGTGCCTAGCACGACCAGCTGGTTCCCTCAGTGTCCTCCAGGCTAGCTGATTTCCCCAGCGTCTTTCCATCCAACTTCTGGTGACTGAACTCCCCCGCCAGCAGCCACTACAGGTGCAGGGTCTGACTAGCATCCGCTCACTTGCGTCTGCACTTCAGACTCGGCTGCTCCACTCCTACTCCTCTGACTGCCACTGCACACTCTCTAGCTTCCAGTCCCACTACCCACTACTAGCTGGGGCGCGAGGGCTACGCTCCCTTCTGGGTCTGCCCAGGGGTCCCCTCTGAGCTGTGTGTGTGTCCTGGATACTACGTGTCTGTGCGTACACACCCTAGTCAGCCTTTGGGATTCCCTGTTTGTACTCACCCAGGCGGGGGTGCAGTACTCAGTGGTGCCTGACCAGGTCAGGGGCGCCATACTTCCACCTCCATGTTTCACAGTTGGGATGGTGTTCTTAGGCTTCAAAGCTTCTCCCTTTTTCCTCCAAATGTAAGGATGGTTATTATGGCCATGGACATGTCTGTAAAATTAAAAGTCTTTGTTCCTGTGTGCATTTGCAAACATTAATCTGACTTTTTTATGGTTTTTTTTGCATAATGTCTTCTTCCTGGCAGAGTGACCTTTCAGCCCATGTTGCTATCGTACTCATTTCACTGTGGATAAAGACACAATCTTACGAGCTTCCTCCAGTATCTTCACAAGGTCTTTTGCTTTTGTGCTTGGGTTGATATGCACACATCTGACCTAAGCACATTCATCTCTGGTACACAGAACCCGTCTCCTTCCTGAGCGGTATGATGGCTGGACATTCCCATCTTGTTTGTACTTGTGTAGTACAGATGAACGAAGCACCTTCAGGTGTCTGGAAATTGCACCCAAGGATGAACCAGACTTGTGCATGTTCCCAATTCTCTTACTAAGAGCTTGGCTGATTTCTTTTGACTTTCCATGATGCTACACAAAAAAGCAGTGTGTTTCAGGTGTGCATTAAAATACATCTATTAACGCAGATGTTGCCCATAAACCTATCACAAGCTTCTAAAGACATGACATCATCATATGGGCAGCCTCATATTGTTTGAAGGTATAGTACTCTTATTGTATGTAAACTTTTAAATTTGCAGAAAGTAATAAAAATGCCTTATCCCCTTCACCCTGGGCGATTTTCTGTTTTTCATTTCTGATTTTTGCTTCCCTTCTTCCAAGAGCCGTAACTTTTTTTTATTTTTCCCTCGATCTTGCCATGTGAGGCCTTATTTTTTTCTGGAATGAGTTACAGTTTTGAATGAAACCATTAGTTTTAGCATGTAGTGTACTGGAAATAAAAAAAAATCCAAGTGCCGTGAAATTTAAACAAAAAGTGCAATTGCACAATTGTTTTGGGGGTATTTTATTCCCCATGTTCCCTATATGGTAAAACAGATATGTCAGTATGATGCCTCATGGTATTATGCGTTCATGAATACCAGACATGTATAGTTTGACTTTTATCTAAGTGGTGAAAAAAAATTCTGAAGTTTGTCCAAACAAAGTTGCAATTTTGGCACCATTTTGCGCTACCCGTAGCATTCTCATTTTTCGGGATCTGGGGCTCAGTAATGGCTTAAGTCGCCTGTTATTGCATTTAATGCAATATTGTAGCAACCAAAAAAAATGTAATTTTGGCATTTGGAATTTTTTTCATGCTACACTTTTTTACCAATCAGGTTAATTGATTTTATATTTTGATAGATTGGGCATTACTGAGTGTGGCAATACCAAATACAGTTAGGTCCAGAAATATTTGGACAGTGACACAAGTTTTGTTATTTTAGCTGTTTACAAAAACATGTTCAGAAATACAATTATATATATAATATGGGCTGAAAGTGCACACTCTCAGCTGCAATATGAGAGTTTTCAAATCCAAATCGGAGAAAGGGTTTAGGAATCATAGCTCTGTAATGCATAGCCTCCTCTTTTTCAAGGGACCAAAAGTAATTGGACAAGGGACTCTAAGGGCTGCAATTAACTCTGAAGGCGTCTCCCTTGTTAACCTGTAATCAATGAAGTAGTTAAAAGGTCTGGGGTTGATTACAGGTGTGTGGTTTTGCATTTGGAAGCTGTTGCTGTGACCAGACAACATGCGGTCTATGGAACTCTCAATTGAGGTGAAGCAGAACATCCTGAGGCTGAAAAAAAGATAAAATCCATCAGCGAGATAGCAGACATGCTTGGAGTAGCAAAATCAACAGTCGGGTACATTCTGAGAAAAAAGGAATTGACTGGTGAGCTTGGGAACTCAAAAAGGCCTGGGCGTCCATGGATGACAACAGTGGTGGATGATCGCCGCATACTTTCTTTGGTGAAGAAGAACCCGTTCACAACATCAACTGAAGTCCAGAACACTCTCAGTGAAGTAGGTGTATCTGTCTCTAAGTCAACAGTAAAGAGAAGACTCCATGAAAGTAAATACAAAGGGTTCACATCTAGATGCAAACCATTCATCAATTCCAAAAATAGACAGGCCAGAGTTAAATTTGCTGAAAAACACCTCATGAAGCCAGCTCAGTTCTGGAAAAGTATTCTATGGACAGATGAGACCAAGATCAACCTGTACCAGAATGATGGGAAGAAAAAAGTTTGGAGAAGAAAGGGAACGGCACATGATCCAAGGCACACCACATCATCTGTAAAACATGGTGGAGGCAACGTGATGGCATGGGCATGCATGGCTTTCAATGGCACTGGGTCACTTGTGTTTATTGATGACATAACAGCAGACAAGAGTAGCCGGATGAATTCTGAAGTGTACTGGGATATACTTTCAGCCCAGATTCAGCCAAATGCCGCAAAGTTGATCGGACGGCGCTTCATACTACAGATGGACAATGACCCCAAGCATACAGCCAAAGCTACCCAGGAGTTCATGAGTGCAAAAAAGTGGAACATTCTGCAATGGCCAAGTCAATCACCAGATCTTAACCCAATTGAGCATGCATTTCACTTGCTCAAATCCAGACTTAAGACGGAAAGACCCACAAACAAGCAAGACCTGAAGGCTGCGGCTGTAAAGGCCTGGCAAAGCATTAAGAAGGAGGAAACCCAGCGTTTGGTGATGTCCATGGGTTCCAGACTTAAGGCAGTGATTGCCTCCAAAGGATTCGCAACAAAATATTGAAAATAAAAATTTTTTGTTTGGGTTTGGTTTATTTGTCCAATTACTTTTGACCTCCTAAAATGTGGAGTGTTTGTAAAGAAATGTGTACAATTCCTACAATTTCTATCAGATATTTTTGTTCAAACCTTCAAATTAAACGTTACAATCTGCACTTGAATTCTGTTGTAGAGGTTTCATTTCAAATCCAATGTGGTGGCATGCAGAGCCCAACTCGCGAAAATTGTGTCACTGTCCAAATATTTCTGGACCTAACTGTATGTGTCTTTTTTTTGTTTGATTTTCAATGAGGTGAATCGGGGGGGATTTGAACTTTTAGGGTTTTTTTATTTTTTATATTTTTTAAAACTTTCTTTACACTTTTTATTTTTTTTACTAGTCCCCCTCGGAGACTTTATGGATCCACTGTCTGATTGCTTCTGCGTTTCTATTGAGCAGAGCTACAGAGCTTTGATCAGTAAAAATGTACTGTTCGTTTAAGAGCCGCTGCTCTGTCGGCTCTTACAGGAAGTTCATCATGGTCGCGTCAAGGGTCATCACATGACCCCGAGCTACCATGGCAACCATTGGCTCCATGTAATCACGTCACGGGGTTGCCGATGGCAGCATAGAAAGTTAATAGTTTCGTCCAGCTCCAGCAAAATACCTTATGTCGTAAATTTTAATCAAGTCTC
Organism: Anomaloglossus baeobatrachus; assembly: GCF_048569485.1. Classification (NCBI taxonomy): domain Eukaryota; kingdom Metazoa; phylum Chordata; class Amphibia; order Anura; family Aromobatidae; genus Anomaloglossus; species Anomaloglossus baeobatrachus. The sequence continues at coordinate 388,648,666 of NC_134355.1, read as the reverse complement.
TTCATTGCCACTTTTAGGACTTACCTCTAACTCCACCATGGCATATTTTATAATTTCACACAAGGTGACAGAAGTATTTCATAGCTTAAAAGGGCAAGGGGGTGTTATAATTATTATTCAATAATTAAAATACCATCTGTACTACCAATACACAAGGCGCACGATTACTCCATCATTGTGGTGCTATTAGGACTATTTGAAAGTTGTTTTGCCTTAGAGATGAACATTTCATGGCTATACTTGGGTTATTTGGTTTGTTTTTCTAATCTTGGACAAACTCTGTGATTTATTTCTAGAATCTTTTTGCAGCTAGTGACTATAGATCCAATTATAGGTAAAGGTGTTTTAATCAATTTATTCCTATAACTATCGGAAGCAAAATGGGATTTTTAAGTTAGACAAGTAGTGTATTTTGTCAATGTCACATTTGTATTTGCTTATTTAGTATAATGAATAGAATCTTCAAACACTTTAAAATTAAAAAATTACAAAAAAATATTTTTTTGTTGTCATTTTGTTTTTCCATGATACTTATCAAAAATATACTTGAAGAAAAAGGCCTCTTCCTTTCGGCAAACATGTTAGATTCTTTAATCGCTACTGAACGCAACATCTAAAGAGTTAAACTGTTGTGACTATAGCTATGGCTGATTACAGCAGAAGCAGGGCTAGGGATATATAATACCGCCTGACTCCTGCTGGCTGTGGCTGATTTTATGAGCACACTGACAGCATTTGAAGGATCTCCACAAAAATGTACATTGCGGTTTAGTTACTACAGTAGTGCGCTGCTGTGACGTACATTTTTTGTCGCTTTAGGAAATGTGTTAAAACAGGCTTGTTTGCCATTATTAAAAGAAAGACAACTTTTCTCAGAATAACAATATGTTTTACTGTATTAAGGATGAGATTCGACATTATGGTTGTAGCCAGAAATGCGTCATCATCATGAAATTGTCCTCCGAGATCATCACATACAGTGAGAAATGAAGACAGAAACTCTAAGGCTAGTGTAGAAAAAGGAATCTGATTGCAGCCTTAAATAATCCCACAGCAGTAATTGTGTTAGAGAATTAAAAGGCGTCTAACACTATAAACTGCCTTCTGTTCTCTGTGTACATGGAGCTCCAGAGATATGTCTTCTCTGTTTGTGAAAAGCTATGCAATAAATAAGTCTCTTCACAAACATTTTCATTGAGTATCAAGATTATATGCACCATTAATGGATAAAGGAATAAGTATTGCTGCAATTCACTACTATCCGGTATTTATTGCACCCTTATATCAAAGTTCATTCAATCTAAAAGGCTATTAAAACTGTAAAGAAAAAAGGTCTAACATCAATTTTCGGCTTAAGCTTCTGACACATTGCTCCAATGGAAGGCTGTCATCTATTCAATTGTACAGGTATGTATGTTGATCAATTGGAGTCATACTATTCCATTCCTTTTTTTTGTAATATATTTATATATACACAGCTCTAGCAAAAATTAAGAGACCACTGCAATATTTTCAATTTTTCCGATTTTTCTATTTATTGGTATATTTTTGAGTGAAAAGTAAATTGTTTTTTTATTCTATAAACTACTGACAACATTTCTCCGAATTTCCAAGCAATAAAGTTTGTATTTATTTTCTGAAAATGAGAAATGGTCAAAATAACAAAACAATGCATTTCTTTCAGACCTCAAATAATGCAAAGAAAACAAGTTCATAATAATTAAGAAACAACAATTCTAATGGTTTAACTCAGGAAGAGTTTAGAAATCAGTATTTTGTGGAATATCTGTGATTTTCAATTACAGCTTTCATGCGTCTTGGCATGCTTTCCACTAGTCTTTCACACTGCTTTTGGGTGATCTTATGCTACTCCGGGTGCAAAAATTTAAGCATTTCTTCTTTGTTTAATGGCTTGTGACTATCCATCTTCCTCTTGATTACATTCCAGAGGTTTTCAATGGGGTCCAGGTCTGGAGATTGGGCTGGCCATGACAGGGTTTTGATGTGGTTTTCCTTCATCCACACATTGATTGACCTAGCTGTGTGGCATGGTGCATTGTCCTGCTGGAAAAAAACAGTCCTCAGAGTTGGGGAACATTACCTGAGCGGAAGGAAGCAACTGTTTTTCCAGGATAACCTTGTATGTGCCTTGATTCATATGTCCAGTATGATTGGCACCAGCTCTGAACATATGCAGCTAGACTGGCATTACAGCTGTATAACACAGCCAGCACTCATGTTGTGTGCACGGGCTCAGCTGCTGATCCTGTTCCATACATACAGTGTGCACATCTGCCATATAGGTATGATAGATTTTGTAAGTTGAAGCGTGGACAGAGTGTGTTCTGCATTTGCCCTGGTTAACTGGTGGCTGTCTTCAGTTCTGTAAGTAATATATATTATTAATTCGTCAAAAAAAGTAAAATAATTATAAAGATACAATTAATATGAATGATCATTTTATAATGTCACCACTTCAAAAGCATGTTTTCAGAAGACTACCGGCTTTCACCCAGATGCCATTACTGTGTATTGTTATAATAACTGTTAGTTAAGCCTGCAGGAACTCAATATTCTGTAAGGGTAAATAGCATGACAGATAACGTCTGTATAATCATAGTGCTATGTAAAGCTGGGTTTACACACTGCAACATCTCAAACGACATCGCTGTAACGTCACCGGTTTTGTGACGCAATAGCGATGTTGTTTGCGATGTTGCAGTGTGTGAAACCTATCAGAGACCCAGGCCCTGCTGTGAAGTTGTAATCGTTACAAATCGTTCAGGACCATTCCTAGGTCCTTTGTTTCCCGCTGTGCAGCATGAAGTTTCAGTGTGTGAAAGACTTTGCAGAGACTTTGTTAGCAACTTCCCTTTCAAAAAGCTGCTTATCAACATCCCCAACAACCAGCTAGGTCGCTCTGCAGGTCCGGATCGCTGTTGCGTTGTTTGCCAGGTTTGCCTGTTTGACAGCTCACCAGCGACTCAACAGAGACTTAGGGAGGTCGCTATTGCGTCACCAAACCGGTGACGTTACAGCGATGTCCTTTGCGATGTTGCAGTGTGTAAACCCAGCTTTAGAAGGTGTCAATCATAAAAGATTTTACATGCATAATGGCATGACCTAGCACAGGTTGGTTATATAGATGACCTTTTCACTGCATACCAAAGTACAGGATACACTGACTATAGCTTTAATGAATTGGAAAACAAAATCAAGTACACATGCAGCAAATCTTGTCACAGCCAACTAGCAACCTAATTATACATTTTTAGCATTATATTTACCTGTCTAATTTATCATTTAAGGCTGACCCCTGCATTGGGGATCAATGTTTTATTACTGCACAAGCATTTTATGAAGTGCTGCAAATTCAATCTGCAATCTGTTTGTCAGCAAGTCAGCAGGATGTAAAGATGAAATGTGTGGCTCGCACTGTATATATGATTGCAGTATTTATAGACATTGATTGAAACAAATTGATTTTTGACTAAATTTTCCTGAGTGATTTGTTCTTATATTCCCAAACATAATAGCAAATCAGAAATTATTCACTTCTCTAATGTCGAATTGAAGGTGTAACTAAATGGGTTCACAGCACAATTTACCCAATGAGATCATTTTAACTGAAAAAATCCTGTTTTTTTCCCTTACTTTGATTGAAGTTGAAAACCAGAGTAAAACTACAGGCCACAGTTTCTAGACTATGTATAAGAAAGACATAATCAAAGGACAGAGAGATCCTGAATTTTTAATCCAAATAATGCTGTGGATAAAATGACCCTTTTTCCTTCATTTGTGACAATTTCGGTTTAGCTGGTGAATAGCGCAGATACTTCTTTGAACACGAATTCTCTCACCCTGTAACTCAGTATAATTTGCAGGGCATTACGACCTTTTGTGACTAGATACATTTTAGCAATTTTGCTGTAATCTTTTTAAACAACTGTATCTTTATTATGATAGGTTATAGTCAATTGTTCTGTGTCTTTTGCCAAGAAAAATTTTGATTTACTTTTCTAGCACTTTTAAAGAAATTTATTGAGTGTTTTTTTTCAGCAGAAAGTTAACATTTTCTCTATATCATGATTATTTAGTGTTTTGTTAATAAAGTTGGGATTAAAACAGTTTAGAATTCTATAGGGAACCTTCTTATTATTTGGCTAATTTTTTTTTTTTACCTTACATATTCAGAACATTCTTGCGAAAAACTAAAAAGGTATATATTATGATCAGCCGTTTCCTCCATTCTGTTCATAGTTGGTTCTCTCCAGGCTTTCTTTTTGCATATTTGTTCTTTTATAACTACAACAACAGCACAGTGTGCAACAGTATTCCTTACAGGAAGAAAACGAGAACTCCCCAATAGAGATGGGTTGATCCCTATATAAGTCTATGGAGACCCAAATATTGTGCTTCAAAATGGTGACAGAAAGGGCTAGATCAGTTAGAACAGGACCATTATACTTAGCGAGTCTCCTATTCGGTTGTAAAACTACTTCCGGGGCGGCTCATTACCCTCATGCATATTCCCTGGCAGTCCCGGCTAGAGATGAGCGAGCCTCTAGAGGCTCGAGTTCGGTTCGGTTCGTCGAACGGAGGCCGCGTTCGAGTTCGGTTCGGCGAGCCGTTCGATGAACCTCTTTTCTTCACTGATCAAAAGTATAAAATTTTGTCACACACCTGTGGTGTCAATATGCTTACGCCACCCCTTGATTAATACACTGAGGGGTCCAGTTTGTAAATTGGGGTCACTTGTGGGAGGATTTCTGCTGTAATGGCACATCAGGGGCTCTGCCATTGTGACACAAACCTTTCCAGCAAATTCTAAAATACAATATGGCGTTCCTTCCTTTTCAGCTTTGCACTCTACCTCAAATATAGTTCCCAATTACATGAAGGGTACTGGTGCACTAAAAAAAAATGATACAAGAAACTGTATGGTCCATTTTTTTTTAGCTCTTATATGAATTAAAAACTTGTGGTTAAAACAACATTTTAGTGAAATAAATATTATTTTTTCTTTACCGCACAATGGTATAAAATTCAGTAACACACGTATGATGTTAATATTCTCACTGCACTTCTAGATGAGTGCATTAAGGTGTACTGTTTGTAAAATGGGGTCACTTGTAGGGGATCTGCTTTCTTGGCATGTCAGGGGATGTGACATGGCAACCCCAAATGATTCCAACTAAATCTGAACTCCAATATGGTGCTCCTTCCTTTTCCAACCCTGCTGTGTGCCCAAACAAAAATTTTCAACCACATATGGGGTATCAGTGTACTCAGTGCAAATTACTCATCACATTCTACAGTGCATTTTCTCCTGTTACTCTTGTGAAAAGGAAAACATTTGGGAAAAGCAACAAATTTGTGGGAAAAATAAATATTTTCTTTTTCCTTTTTAAATTCCTTGAGGGGTCTAGTTTCCAAAATGGGGCTGTATGTGGGTGGTTTCTATTATTTAAGCCCATCATGGGCTCATCAAATGCACCATGGCGTTGGCTAATAATTCCAGTCAATTTTACGCTCCAAAAGTCAAATGGTGCTTCTTCCCTTTCGAGCCATGCCCTGCACCAAAACAGTATTTTTTCAGCACATATGGAGTATCGGTGTACTCAAGAGAAATTGCACAACAGATTTTATGGTGCTTTTTTCATGTTAAGCTTGTGAAAATTAACAATCTGGGGCAAAAGCAACATGTTTGTGTGAAAAATGTATATTTTTCATTTTCACAGCTCAACGTTATACAAATCTTTGAAGCATGAGGGGGTTCAAGGTGGTCATTATACATCTACACAAATTCCTTTAGGGGTCTACATTCCAAAATAGAGTCACATGTTGGGGATTTCCACTGTTTAGGCACATCAGGGGTTCTGCAAACGCGTCATGGCGTTTGCTAACAATTCCATCCAATTTTGTATTGAAAATGTTGAATGATAATCCTTCCCTTTCAAGCCCTCCTGTGTGCCCAGACAGTAGTTTTCTACCACTTATGTGATATCAAAGTGCTCTAGAGAAATTGCACAACACATTGCATGGTGCATTTTTCTCCTGCTGTGAAAATGCAAAATTTGGGGCTAAAGTAATATTTTTGTGAGAAAAAGTAGAATTTTCATTCATTCCTTCCACATTGCTTTAGTTCCTGTGAAGCACCTGAAGAGTTAATAAACTTCTTGGATGTGGTTTTGAGCAGTTTGAGTGTGCAGGTTTTAGAATGGGGTCACTTTTATTTTTTTTGTCACAAAGACCTTTCAAAGTTATTTCAAATATGATGTGGTCCCTAAGAAAAGGGTTCTGTTCCTTTTTATTTGAAAAAGGAGAAATTGGTGATATTTTAATCCTTCTAACTTCCTAACAAAACAATTATGTTTCAAAAGTTGCGCTGATGTAAAGTAAACAAGTGGAAAAACAACAATATGTCACAAAAAAAATCTCATAATCACCGGGATCCGTTGAAGCGTTCCAGAGTTAATTACTCATCAAGTAACACTGATCAGAATTGAATAAAGTAGCCTCTAAAGGTGAAAACAGGCTCGGTGGTGAAGGGGTTCAAATTAATACAGTGATTTTGTTGGGATTCAATAGTACTTGTTTGAAAACTGATCCTTCTTAGCTGTCTTGACTTTGTTATGATAGAAATCTTGATGTTACTGTGAACAAAGCTTATATTTAAATATATTATTTTGTTTTGCTATTGAGTTAAAGAGAATAAGTCCAATGATTAATGTTACTAGAAGAACAGGCAGCATAAATTAGGGAAAAGCTCCCTAATTGATGATATCTATGTTTTACTCTGAAGCACTTTGATATTCCAGAGAAGACATAGTTTAAGCAGGAGTTGGCAACAGAGAATAGTCACTGGGGAACCTGGCCGCTGTGTTCTCCATGTCCAGATCAGTTAGACTGTATAGTAAAGGACTTGTCAATCACATGCAGCAGGTAGGTGAAACCCATCAGACACCCGCCCCAGTGACTGGTCTCTTCATTCCTGACAACAGCTGAAATAATGTTTGATTTAAAATTATACAAAATTTCAGAGCAAAACATAGATATTAGAGCCATTAGGAAGCCTGCCTCTGATTTATGCTACTCATGGTTAAAAGGTCATATGGGTTCCAAACATTATCAATAAAAACAGTGCAGATTATCCCGCCACAAACAAGCCCTGATACAACTCTATTGAACAACAAATAAGACTAGTTTTTTTTTAAAAAATGTTAAAGTAGTGACACAAGCAAAAAAAAAAAAAAAAATATAAATTTAATATCACTATAAAAATAGTGCCTTGTATAACTAAATGACCAGGTATAATGTTGTTAAAATAAAAAAAAAAATCAATGGTGACATTTCAGTTTTTCTTCATTTCAAACCCACTTGGAGGTTTTTTTTCCCAATTTTTCAAATCATTAGTGTACAGTATATGGTAAAATGAACCGTGTTTTTTTTATACACATACATACAGTTGAAACAGAAGTTTTCATACACTATCTAAAAAGACACATCTGCACGTTTTTCTTATTTTCTGACATGAAATCAGAATAAACCTTTCCTGTTTTATGTCAATTAGGATTACATAATTATTGATATTTGCCAAATGCCAGAATAATGACAGAGAGAGAGAGAGAGAGAGAATGTTTTAAGGCATTTGTATTAGTTTCTGCAAAGTCAAAAGTTTACATACAATTCATTAGTATCTGTACCATTGCCATTCAACTGTATGACTTGGGTCAAACCTTTTGGATATCTTTCCACAGCTCACAATAGTTGATGGGAATTTGGACCCATTCATCCTGACAGAAATGATTTAACTGAGTCATGTTTGTAGGTCGCCTTGCTTGCACCTGGCTTCTCAGCTTTCTCTATAAATTTTCAATAGGATTGAGATCAGGGTTTTGTGATGGCCACTGCAAAACATTGACTTTGTTATCCTTAAGTCACTTTGTAACCAGTTTGGCAGTATGCTTTGGGTCATTGTCCATTTGGAAGACCCATTTCTTTAAGTTCCTGGCTGATGTCTTGAGATGTTCCTTCAGTATTGCCACATAATCTTCTTTCCTCATGATGATGCCATTAATCTTGTGAAGTGCACCAGTTCCCCCTGCAGGAAAACAATTCCACAACATGATGCTGCTACCCCCATGTTTCACAATTGGGATGGTGTTCTTAAGCTTCAAAGCTTCTCCCTTTTTCCTCCAAACATAACGATGGTCATCATGGCCAAACAGTTTAATTTTAGCTTTGTCAGACCACAGGACATGTATCCAAACATGAAGGTCTTTGTTCCTGTGTGCATTTACAAACATTAATCTGGCTTTTTTATGTTTCTTTTGGAGTAATGGCTTCTTCCTGGCAGCGTGGCCTTTCTGCTCATGTTCATGTAATGACCGTAGGTCCTAAGAGAATCCAGTGGGTCACAAACCGAGACAGAGGCAGAAATAAACAAGGGTTCCTTTACTGGTTTGAGAATTAGAGTATGACCCAGAATAAATTATGATTGACTCAAGAACCCCTCAAAGCACCACAAAAGTGGAATTAACACACTCAGCTTTTAACCAGAATTAATGCGCTGATCTCAGAGTTCCCGGGTTATGTATATTACCACATGAACTGGGAATAAATTTACCTACTCACCAGGTTGAACAAAGAAGAAAACAATTAATTATAAAGGCAAGAGGTGTAAATCCAATGGGGGCACTCTGAGAAAACTTATGATGGCGCACTGAGTATGACTTATCACCACTAATAACAAAGCCTCAAATTTTACCGTTTGTTTTACACAAAACAAAGGGATACCTGGTATCTTAAGCTATGGTACTATTAACCTCCACGGAAGTCTCACACAGGCCTGCAGTCCGGGTCCGCTGTATATGATTGCAAAGAAGGAAGAAAGAGGAAACCCAAAAATGTTCTTCTTGCTGTAAGGATGTCTTCACTCCAGTCCTGCCACGCAGGGACCCTGGACTTAGTCGATATTAGCCAATTACTCCACACAGAACACGGTCTCAGGCCCACAGCTCTGTAGTAATCCTCAGACAGAACACCGGCTTCCTCGGTCCAGAGAACAGCCCTCCCCTCAGGAAATTAGAGCTCCTTTCTCTCACACAACGCGGTCCAATTCCTTCAGCACAGCTCCTGGTTCTTTTGTGAAAAGAAAAGAAAAAAAATAAGTCTCCAAAAGTCTCTCTGATCTCTTTCTCTTTACAGGCTCTTTTCTTTACAGGCTCTTTTAGCCTGCAGTCACACAACTGACTCCCTCAGCCAGCCCGGGATCCGCACTCTCTCTCTGAGGTAACTCCTGCAGCTACGGGGTCTCTGCCCCAAAACCCTGCTGATCAGTGCAGGCAGACAGAACTCACAGGGTCCTACTGCACTGCTGACATAATCACATTTCAGACTCTCACATTCATACAGTACTCGTTTCACTGTGGATAATGACACAATCTTAGCAACTTCCACCAGCATCTTCAAACAGTCTTTTGCTGTTGGGTTGATATGCCCATGTCTGACCAAAGCACATTCATCTCTGGTACACAGAACCTGTCTCCTTCCTGAGTGGTATGATGGCTGGACATTCCCATCGTGTTTGCACTTGCATATATTTGTTTGTACAGATGAATAAGGCATCTTCAGGTATCTGGAAATTGCAACCAAGGAGAACCAGACTTGTACATTTCCACAATTCTCTTTCTGAGATCTTGTCTGATTCATTTTGACTTTCCCATGATGCTACACGTGTTTCAGGTGTGCATTAAAATACATCCACAGATGTATCTCTAATTAACTCAAATGTTGCCAATAAACCTATCAGAAGCATCCAAAGACATGACATCACCATATGGGCTGTCCTATATTGTTTAAAGGCATAATACTATTAGTGTATGTAAACTTTTGACATTGCAGAAAGTAATAATAATGCCTTAAAACTCTCTCTCTCTCTCTCTCTCTCTCTCATTATTCTGGCATTTGGCAAATATAAATAATTTTGGTTCCTAATTGTCCTAAAACAGGAAAGGTTTATTCTGATTTTATGTCAGATAGTGAGAACAACCTGCACATGTGTCTTTTAAGATAGTGTATGTAAACTTCTGGTTTGAACGGTGTGTTAACATCTTGCAGTTTGACGCATTTCCCACCTCTTCAGCTCCTCATTATGTTATGCTAATGGTAATACAATTTGCAGTGACTTATGTATATAGTAAGTATATTGAAAGAAATTGGAGACTTAAAGCCTTTAAAATGGGAAGGCAGTTCTTCATTGACGTCTAACAATGAATATTCAGTGCTTGTTCAGAAATACATTGTTACTTTCAATCTACTATCTGCCTTTTCTCTCTTGGCTACGTCTGAATGATCTTATACTTTTGTTATTGCAATAGAAGATGCCAAGGAATTTCAGAAAAATATTGCATTGTCTGCAAATGGTAAAGAATATGACATTTTTGCTGACTAAGCAGCTTGCTGCACTCATTGTAAGGTAGAGAATGAGTCCATATTAGCTTGTTGACTTAAAGATAAAAAATAAAGCTCCAGTATAGCCAAGGTTGAGTTTCTTAAAAGAACATGTTCTGCATTTTAGTAGAAACATAAGTAGACAATGCTTTATGATCATTGATAGCGTCACATCTGGAATGGTAACAAGGCAACAGATTGTGCTGGAAGTATGATGTCTTATTACTTACACATGGCTGACAGTTTTTAAGGTCATCAAGGGCATAGGCTCATGTGACTATGATCATGTCTCGAGGAGTAGCTAGAATTTTTTCTTATCCTAATTTTAAAATCAATATTTTAACTCATTAACAACCAATGAGATACATTTTTGTAACGATAAAGAATATAAAACTAAAATCTTGAGCTAGCAAATATGTTAGAATAAGTGCAACGTGTAGGTGCACAATCAAACTATGGCCATTATCATATAAAACCTAAAATAAAAACCATAAATACCCTGCAGTAAATAAATAAATAATTGTAAAAATACATGTAAAAAAATAGATACATAGTTGACACCATTTTGATCAAAAGAGTGTAAAACCCATCCAACAGCGACAAGTTGTACCCATTCAGGCTGGTCGCTTACTCTTTTAACACACCTCGCTGTATACCAGCAGGCCTCAAAATAGACGGGGAGGAAAATAAGTAACAAAAAAACATAATAAGTGTAGTATCACTGTTAATGTACTCACCTGAAGAATCAGTATGCAAAACGAATGTGATTAAAACAAAACCCCAAAAACAATGGCGGAATTACATTTATTTTTGTAGTTTCACTGCAGTTGATTTGTGGCGCCCTGGACTAGCCAGGTCGATGTCCACACCAAGAGCAGTTCTGGGTGCATGTTGCTAATCCCTGCCTAACCATCCCTGTATACACTAGCATAGATAAAGAGATCTTTAAAAAAAGTATTTCTATAGATCTTTTACCGTATGCTAATGAGCGAGGGCATTAGCCCCTGGGCACTGCTTCCCTTGCTAGTCGCCCACATTAGCATTTTAGTACAGGTAAGCAGGATTAGCAATATGCACCCAGAACTGCTCGTGGTTCTGGGTGCATATTGGATCTGACAAGTTCCCTTTAAGAGAAAAATAAAAAAGTTGGCTCTTGGAAAATGATAAGGAAAAAAAACAGCAGAAAAATTCATTGGTCATTGGCCCATACAGACAAATTGTTCCACTTCTTTGAAAAGAAAACTACTGTATTAATAATATAATCCCCCTTGATTTGACAAGGGCAGAGGAACATCTAGCACTAAAATATAGAGAATTACTTAGCAGCAATTTCTTAAAATATATTTTCTTGATTATTATTTCTACTTCTAACAGATTGACCTTATAGAATGTAATTTCTCCATATTTCCATTCCCTTGTAAGGAGGGAGGGCACCCTGTAATAATCTGTGCTCACCCTAAAAGAGTCCCTACCTATCAACAGAGTTAACACACCCTAGGGTTCAGATTGGTGCCCCCGTTCCATGACGGCTATCCCTGGGGATACTGTTAAGGCCGCTTTACACGCTACCACATCGCTAAAGCGATGTCGTTGGGGTCACGGAATTTGTGACGCACATCCGTCCGCGTTAGCGATGTTGTTGCGTGTGACACCTATGAGCGATTTTGAATCGTCACAAAAACGTGCAAAATCGCTAATCGGTGACATGCCACCCTATTCCCAATTATCGTTGCTGCTGCAGGTACGATGTTGTTCGTCGTTCCTGCGGCAGCACACATCGTTATGTGTGACACCGCAAGAACGAGGAACCTCACCTTACCTGCGGCCGCCGGCAATGAGGAAGGAAGGAGGTGGGCGGGATGTTACGTCCCGCTCATCTCTGCCCCTCCGCTTCTATTGGGAGGCCGCTTAGTGACGTCGCTGTGACGCCGAATGAACCGCCCCCTTAGAAAGGAGGCGGTTCACCGGTCACAGCGACGTCGCTAGGCAGGTAAGTAGTGTGACGGGTCCGCGCGATTTTGTGCGCCACGGGCAGCGATTTGCCCGTGACGCACATACGATGCGGGCGGGTACACACACTAGCGATCTCGCTAGCAAGATCGCAGCGTGTGAAGTGGCCTTAAGTCCCTCTTATGTTAAAAAGGGAGATAATTCTAGAAAAGTGTATAACACTCCCTTCTACATGTACAAAAACCGCAAATATTGTGCAAAACACGCAACTATATCATATTCAAACCAATTATTAAAATGTACAAATAGACAACAGTACCTAATAGGAGTATTGCACCCTACACTCACTAAACATGTGGGACCAGTTATAGTCCCCTTAAACAATATATAGTGCCTCAAATCAGTCCTAATTGTAGATAAACCAACTTAGAAACAATAGGATATATAGCTCAGGGACAACACATTCCCCCACATAAATGCTAAAGATAATGATATATGTATGAGGAGGTCAAAAAAATATTCCAATAATTGTCTCATATTGACTCCATGGTGGTATATAAATGATCATACGCCATAAAATAAAGTGAGAAACATTCACACATGTATGGAAATGCTATGCCTAGTATTCAAAACTAGTATGTAACCAACCATCCTTTAGAATATGGCGATGCTGATTATATAAAATGATTAAGCATATGATGGTTCTTATCAAAAATTTGCTCATTACCATTTGACAGACCTGATCAGTATTCACACTATTTAACATATAGTAGTGCTCTGTAACACTACGTCCCTGCACTCCTTGCTCTCCCCTCCTGCAGGGACGCGCTCTCACTGCCGCGGCCAGCTCCTTACGCGCTGCCTGGCATCCCTGCTCTCCTCAACTTGGGTTGCGTCCAAAAGTGCTTGTAGGGCACCACTGCCCTTCTTTTAAAGGGCCAGCACGCGACTGCTAGGAAGTGCCTCTCAGCCTATCGCTAAGAGGCACTGGGTATTTCATGCACACTTCCACTAGGGGAGGTGCCTGTTCAACACCCTCAGTTTAGTTAGCTGTGTTCTATCTAGCTAGTTGTCAGGTTACCTGCCTGTCCTGTCACGCTTGTACCTGCCTGTTCTGTCCCATCCTGTCTGTACCTGGTCCCAGTCTGTACTGCCTGTTGGCACCTGGTTCCAGTCCTGTCCTGTCCATAGCTGGCTACCAGCCCATCCTGCCCTGTTGGTACCTGGATCCAGTCCTGTCCTGCCCGTACCTGGCTACCAGCCCATCCTACCCTGTTGGCACCTGGTTCCAGCCCTGTTCTGCCCATACCTGGCTACCAGCCTGTACTTCCCTGTTGGCACCTGGTTCTAGTGTAGCGCCCCTGAGCCACTCAGGGCACTACAAGGAACTGCAACCTCTTGGGGATGCAGGACCTACCCCCTGGGACCTGGAGTACCAGTGCCGATACCACCAAAGCACAACCAAAATCCTAGTCCTCCACTCCACAACAGGTATAGAGGGTTAACCATGTAAGGGGATGGTCACCATGGAAGGAACGAGTTCCGGGATTAGCCAGCCTGGTGGGAGGGGTCAGCAGTCAGTCTAGAGAAGTAAGGCACACAGAGAGGTGTGCGGACGTGCCGGAGCTGGGTCCGTGCAGTGGTGACCCCGGGGCACGGGAGAGAGGTCGCCAGGGCGGATATGGACAAGTACCGCTGGAAATGAAGCATGCACAGAGCACAGGGCCCTAGATCAGGCCCCAGTTTTACACGGCTTGATAAATACCTGCCCGGTGAGGACACCTTCATGGACTTCACCGAACCAAATAATCCGGGGGCATCAGCAGTAAACTAGGATTGGGGTCCGGACACTTACCTCCCCACAGGATCTGCACTACCTGCCATACAGAGAAGGAGACTGTACCCCCAAAGGGGACAGTCGGGCCCCAAATGCTCCACGCTATGGGGACCCAACCAACAGAGAGTGCCAGGGACAGAGCAACCTGGGTCACTACATTGGCACTGATACTCCAAGGGACCTGAACCAGTAATCCAAGGGCCTGAGTGAGTAGAGACTGTTCAAGACAACCAGGTGTGGTCTCCGTTATTACCCTGTCACATCTCAAAGGCACGGCCACACCTGCAGAGGGCCTAACACCATTGCTGCAACTACCACCAGCTCTGGGAGTACCCACATTCAGCAGCGGCGGTTCTCCATCATTAAGCGCAACCCGCAGGTGGCGTCATGAACATTAACTCTTATCTCCCCTGTCAATACCTCTTTTACAAAAGAAGCCCCAGGGCACGGGATCGGGCAACGGCCACCAGAGTGACATCCCCATTTACATCCGCCCGGGATTGAGTACCCCCTTCCCTTTGCGACACACTAGTCCTGTCCGTACCTACCTACCAGCCTGTCCTGCCCTGTTGGCACCTGGTTCCAGTCCTGTCCTGCCCGTACGTGGCTAACAGCCCATCCTGCTCTGTTGGCACCAAGTTTCAGTCCTGTCAAGCCTGTACATACTACCAGCCTGTCCTGTTGGTAACTGTTACCTGTCTGTCCTATCCTGTTGGTAGTAGTGACTGTGTCTGTCCTGGCTATGCCATCTGCCACTCTGGTGGTCCCAGCCTTGCTAGTGACTCTGCCAGTCTGTTCTGCCTGTACCTGCCAACCAGTCCATTCCTGTCTGGTTGATACCTGTAGCCTGTCCTGCCTCCCTGTTGGTACTATAGACTCTGCTTAGCCATCCTGACATGTTAGTGCTAAAGACTCTGCCTGGCAGTCCTGTATGTGCTGTCTGCTTCTGTGTCTGTCACTGCCCTAGGGGGTCAGCTGCTACAGTCCCGGTCTTTATCTCATGAAAGGGTAAGCCCGGGGTTCCCCTGTGGTCCAGTGGGTTCACTCTTGCTCATCGCAGTACCATCTCCAGCGGTGAACGTTACATGCTCATCATTACATCAGTTTAAATACTCTTTTACATACAGTATGACAGTACTGCTCACTAAACACTCTACACATTTCCCCCTCAGCTGCGTTCATCAGGAGTGATTTCATAGATATGTTAAGTCCACAATGATACAAGAGTCTAATGTCCCAGGGCTCAATGTGGGCGTTCCCATCAAGATAGGACATTACTCAGCATGATGTCCCTCACAGACCACCCACATATCAGTATAATGTCCCTCACAGCCTCCACTCCTTATGATGTCCCCACAGCTCACCCTCCGTTCAGTATGAGTCTACACAGCCACCAACTTTTAAAAAGTAAATACACACTAACCTCGCCCTGATCCCTTGGTGTGCTGTTCCATTCTGTGCAGTATGAGTACTGGTGCTTCGTACTATAGGCATGATGTAGTGACGTCATCACGCCTGCAATGCATGGAGTCTCAGTATCACAAGCACTGGCTGAATGTTAAATCCAAAGCAAAAAAAGTACCCTGCACCATTGAGTCAGACCACAATCGGCCACAAGCGAGGTAAGGAGGGGTATTATTATTATTATTTTTATTTATTTATAGAGCACCATTGATTCCATGGTGCTGTTCCTGAGAGGGGGTTACATACAGAGTACATCTACAAGTTACAATAGACAGACTAGTACAGAGGGAAGAGGGCCCTGCCCTTGCGGCTTACATTCTAAAGGAATTTGGGGAGGAGACAGTAGGTGGGGTGTAGGTAGGCCAGCAGCTCCGCACGGTGGTGGGGTATAGTGGGGTGGGGTATAGTGAACAGCTGCTATGCAAGTGGTGCAAAAACTTATTAGACCAGTATGTCAACGCTCTCAGAAAATAAAAGAAATACATATGGATGGCAATCTCCATAGCATCTTTAAAATTGCTTGGCTTCAATGTGTTCCTGTAAAAACATGGTTAGCGGAGGATGGGATGTGAGGTACAAACAGATGACAGCTGTTCGCACCAAGTGCACTTCCACGGGTCCTGTACAGTCATGGACAAAAGTTTTGAGAATGACACCAAAATTATTTTTTCACATGATCTGTTGCCCTCTGGTTTTTAATTGTGTTTGTCTGATGTTTACATCACATACAGAAATATAATTGCAATCATATTATGAGTACCAAAAGGTTATATTGACAGAATGAGTTAATGTAGCAAGTCAATATTTGCAGTGTTGACCCTTCTTCTTCAAGACCTCTGCAATTCTCCCTGGCATGCTCTCAATCAACTTCTGGACCAAATCCTGACTGATAGCTGTCCATTCTTGCATAAGCAATGCTTGCATTTTGCCAGAATTTGTTGGTTTTTGTTTGTCCACCCGTCTCTTGATGATTGCCCACAAGTTCTCAATGGGATTAAGATCTGGGGAGTTTCCAGGCCATGGACCCAAAATCTCTATGTTTTGTTCCATGAGCCATTTAGTGATCACCTTTGCTTTATGGCAAGGTGCTCCATCATGCTGGAAAAGGCATTGTTGGGCGCTAAACTGCTCTTGGACAGTTGGGAGAAGTTGCTCTTGATGGACATTCTGGTACTATTCTTTATTCATGACTGTGTTTTTAGGCAAGACTGTGAGTGAGCCGATTCCCTTGGCTGAGAAGCAACCCCACACATGAATCGTTTCAGGATGCTTAACAGTTGGCATGAGACAAGACTGGTGGTAGCGCTCACCTCTTCTTCACCTAATAAGCTGTTTTCCAGATGTCCCAAACAATCGAAAAGGGGATTCATCTGATAAAATGACTTTACCCCAGTCCTCAGCAGTCCACTCCCTGTACCTTTTGCAGAATATCAGTTGGTCCCTGATGTTTTTTCTGGAGAGAAGTGGCTTCTTTGCTGCCCTCCTTAAAACCAAGCCTTGCTCAAAGAGTCTCCGCCTTACAGTGCGTGCAGAAGCACTCACACCAGCCTGCTGCCATTGTTGAGCTAGCTCGGCACTGCTGGTAGTCCGATCCCGCAGCTGAAACGGTTTTAAGATACGGTCCTGGCATTTGCTGGTCCTTCTTGGGATCCCAGGAGCCTTTTTGGCAACAATGGAAGCTCTCTCCTTGAAGTTCTTGATGATGCGATAGATTGTTGACTGAGGTGCAATCTTTGTAGCCGCGATACTCTTCCCTGTTAGGCCATTTTTGTGCAGAGCAATGATGGTTGCACGTGTTTCTTTAGAGATAACCATGGTTAACTGAAGAGAAACAATGATACCAAGCACCAGCCTCCTTTTAAAGTGTCCAGTGGTGTTATTCTTTCTTAATCATGACTGATTGATCGCCAGCCTTGTCCTCATCAACACCCACACCTGTGTTAATGGAACAATCACTAAAACAATGTTAGCTGCTCCTTTTAAGGCAGGAATGCAATGATGTTGAAATGTGTTTTGGGGGTTAAAGTTCATTTTCTTAGCCAATATTGACTTTGCAAGTAATTGCTGTTAAGCTGATCACTCTTTATGACATTCTGGAGTATATGCAAATTGCCATTAAAAAACCGTAAGCAGTAGACATTTAAAAATTAATATTTGTAGCGTTCTCAAAACTTTTGGCCATGACTGTACTGGCATACAGGACCTGTGAAAGTGCACTTGGTGCAAAACAGCTGTTGGCTGTTTGCAAGCTGCACCCCATCCCCTGACAGTCATGCTTTCATGTGAACACATTGAAGACAAGCAGTTTTAAACATGCTATGATGAGTGCCATCCATATGTATTTCTTCTATTTCTTGAGAGCACTGGCTGAATGTTGGATAACAGTGCTTTGGCTCCCTGATCCATCATTCTATTCAACTGTTTCCTTGTCCTAAGGATGCAGATGATGCTGAAATGGTGCTGATGGGTGGGAGGAGAGCCAGGTACCAAATAGTGCCGGACCCCCTTTCTTACAGGCCCAATAGGGGCTGTGTGGCATGCCGTTAAGGGTGGTACACCCCTGCCCCCTAAGGTTAACTCATGCAGAAAATTTTGACTGTGAAGTTTTGACAGCTGTTAAGATGTACAAAGGAATTAATGAGCACAAAATGTGGTACCGAAAAACAGCATGGTGGTACACTTTGTGCAATCCTGATACACTTTATTATAAAGTTTGACTACATGAATTAATAGAAGACACGATAGTGGGTATCACTTCTCTGAAGATATCAATAATCAATAACAAGTCCCCTACAGTGAAGATTTTAATCATTATTATTATTATGCTAAACCTGTTAAGAAAGTAAAGGGTATCCCTAGCTGGCTCCTCTATAAATTTAAAAAAAAAATCAGATTTCTGTCCATAAGTTCAATTGTAAGACAAAATTATGATAGATTGTGGTGACAAAATCTTAAAAAAAAGCATACTGTACCAAAAAAGCTGAAATTTGAAATTTTTCTATTAAACATTACAACACTGTTGAATGTCTTATCTGTATCAAGGCTAGCTTCATTGTGCTTCTTATGATATATTTTAAATGACTTTAATATTAATAATTGCCATACAAATGTTAAATGAAAGGGATTTACCATGTACAAACAATTGAAGAAGAATGTAATATGTCAAGAATATTTGACTAAAGCCTATTACCTATAATCTTAGAATGCAATTTAGAATCCATATTTAATAATGAGATGGGTTGGAATGAGAATCAAAGATAAACGTGTTTCTTTAACTCTATCAAGTACTGAACCAGAAGGAAATATGGATGTGGACAGTGTGTGGAAGCGAGGTATTATTCAGATTCTAAGCATTTTATAAAATTTCTATGTGAAAACATCATATCCTGGAGATTTTCATAGCTTAAAGTGAATTAATGATTCTGTCTACCTCGTCTGTGGTTATCGCGTGTGTGTAGGGGGTGATGGGGGTTGCATTGTGTGTGTGTGTGTGTGTGTAGGGGGTTATAGGGGGGGTGCAGTGTGTGTGTGTGTGTGTGTGGGGAGTAATGGGGGGTGCATTGTACTTGTGTGTGTGTGTGTGTGTAGGGGGTGATGGGGGGTGCATTGTGGGTGTAGGGGATGATGGGGGGCATTGTGTGTGTGTGTGTGTGTGTGTGTATGGAGTAATGGGGGGTGCATTATATTGTGTTTTTGTGTATGGAGTAATGGGGGGTGCATTGTATTTGTGTGTGTGTGTGTAGGGGTTGATGGGGGTACATTGTGTGTGTGTGTGTGTGTGTGTGTGTAGGGGTGATGGGGGGGTGCATTGTGTGTGTGTGTGTGTGTAGGGGTGATGGGGGGGTGCATTGTATTGTGTGTTTGTGTGTGTCAGAGCTGTGTGTGTGTGTGTGTGTGTCAGAGCTGTGTGTGTAAGAAGCAGTACTGTGTGTGTATATATGAATTTGAGAAGTCTGTGCGGCCCCCCACCAAGAACTATATGGGTCCCCCAGAGCGCTATGTCACCCATCCCAGTAATGAGTACACCACCAGAGCTGTTTGCCACTCCAGTATCGTCCATGCCCCCCGCCCCTCCTGTAATGTATATATTGTAGCGCCCAGCCCCTCCTGTGATGTATATACAGCTGTGCAGTCATGTTTGTTAATGACAGCCATCGTGAAACATAGCCACATGTCCTGAAGGAGCTGGATGGAAACAAGCGGGAGAGGTGAGTGAGGCTGCTGGTGACTTCCCCATGTTAATACCTGTAAGGGCTCATGAGCACGTAACTGCTGAATACTCTGCAGTGATTTGACAGCACATGTGCGCTTCAAATCGCTGCAGAAACACTGCATAATGGATGCAGTTTTTCTGTACAAAAAAAGCCGATTTCATGCGCTCTGGCTGCTGCCCCCACCATAGACAGAGTTTATGGAGCTGCATCCATAGCGCACAAAATAATTGACATGCTCATTTTATGAACGCACAGATTTGGGTCAACATTTTAGCACCCAAATCGCTGCGTTCATAAAAGCAACATGCACACGTATCATGCACAATCTTCATAGATTGTGCAGGGGACGTAGGACACATGCATTTACTCTGCAGTGCTATGCGCAGCGTAAACGCATGAAATTGCGCAACGTGCGCATGAGCCCTAATGCGTCTGTGTCTGCATGTATGTCAGTGTATATGACTGTGCATATATTTGTCTGCTTATATGTATTTTTCTGAATTTGTCTTCAAATATGTATATGTACGTATGCCTGTATGTGTATGTGTGTTTCTGTGTGTGGATGGTGTCCACTGAGACTCTTTTACCGAGAGGCCACAAAAACCTGGAGCCGGCCCTGGCTGCCTTAACATTGGGATCAATAAAAAATATGTGAGTAACTCTACTTTCTGTGTATATGTGACTGCTGTGAGTTCTCCTGGATTGTGTCTGTATTGTACTGTGTGTGTATAAGTGACGGCTGTGAGTGATCCTGGACTATGTCTGTATTGTAGTACTGTAGATCTGAATGTGGCAGAACAGGATAAGATAAATGTTCATTGGATTTATATCTAAATGCTACAGTTCGCGCTCTACTGTTATGGCTAAAAATGTTAACGTCTGGCCTGGAGTCATGAAAAAGTTTGCAAAGGCGCTCGATAGTAACGATGATCCATTAAAAATATTTGTATCAGCTGTTACC
Source organism: Anomaloglossus baeobatrachus (assembly GCF_048569485.1). Classification (NCBI taxonomy): domain Eukaryota; kingdom Metazoa; phylum Chordata; class Amphibia; order Anura; family Aromobatidae; genus Anomaloglossus; species Anomaloglossus baeobatrachus. Next base: position 388,627,785 of record NC_134355.1, on the reverse strand, counting down.
AGGGACCACCACTGAGAAAAGCAAGGGGGAAATATACATTATTCTCCAAATTATAAAACTTCAAAAGGACGGGAAATTTAAGAGTCGATTGAAGGACAACGAAAGAGACTAAAGCGGGCTTTACACGCTGCGACATCGCTAATGCGGAGCCGTTGGGGTCACGGAATTTGTGACGCACATCCGGCCGCATTAGCGATGCCGTTGCGTGTGACACTGATAAGCGATTTTGCATCGTTGCAAAAACGTGCAAAATCGCTAATCGGCGACACGGGGGTCCATTCTTAAAAATCGTTACTGCAGCAGTAACGAAGTTGTTCCTCGTTCCTGCGGCAGCACACATCGCTGCGTGTGACGCCGCAGGAACGAGGAAGCTCCCCTTACCTGCCTCCCGGCCGCTATGCGGAAGGAAGGAGGTGGGCGGGATGTTACGTCCCGCTCATCTCCGCCCCTCCGCTGCGATTGGGCGGCGGTTCAGTGACGTTTCAGTGACGTCGCTGTGACGCCGCACGGACCGCCCCCCTCACACGCACATACCTTGTCGGCGACGTCACGGTGACCGCCGAACAATCCCTCCTTCAAGGGGGAGGTGCATTCGGCGTCACCGCGACGTCACTAAGCGGCCAGCCAATAAAAGCGGAGGGGCGGAGATGAGCGGGACATAACATCCCGCCTACCTTCTTCCTTCCGCACTGCCGGTGAATGCAGGTAAGGAGATGCTTGTCGTTCCTGCGGGTTTACACACAGCGATGTGTGTTGCTGCAGGAACAGCAAACAACCGACATTCTGCACCGCAGCGTAACTGCATGTGTCCTGTGTCCCCAGCACAATCTATGAAGATTGTGCCTAATCCATGCCCACGTGGCATATTAGAACGCAGCGCTTTGGCTACTGCCGAAGTGCTGCGTTCGAAGAAGTGACATGTCACTTCTTTCGTGTGCTCTGCATGCAGCCCCCACTCTGTCTATGGTGAGGGACTGCAAAAAGAGCGCATGAAATCGGCTTTTTTTTTTTAAGTTAGGACTGTTTCTGCAGCGATTTGAAGCGCACGTGTGCTGTTCAAATTTCTGCAGAAATTTCTGCAGGGACAAAACACAACGTGGGCACATAGCCTAATAGATACTTCCTGGTTGCCGAGGAACTGAGAGCCAGGATGGGAGGGTTGGATAGTCTGACAGGCCAGGAAGAGAGTTCGTTCGGCAGAAAGGTACGGCTCATCTCGTGATGGGCACAGTATAACCGAGGCAGTATTGGACACAGGAAGCTGTGAAGCCAAGAAACACCTAAAAGCAGAAGTTTAAACTCGGCTGCTGGAAGGCTAATACCCAGGGAGAGGGCTAGACAGGAAAAGTACCCAAAAGAACAGCAGCAGTAGAACAGGATTGTATGGCCATGTCTGCCCAGAAGATTGAAAGTCAAATAAAGTGATAGTTGTTGTGTTGCACAAAATCCCTTAGTGTGATTTGTTGTCATGTTACGTCTACGATGGTAACAGACAGTGGGGTGGTGGACACTCCCCAGAAGACCCAAGTAAGTATCACACCCCCTGGCTGGGGCAGAACACACACACAAGTTCAGTCTAGTAAAGTACAACCGAGCCCACCTGGCCATCTCCTGGCTCCCAGCTAGACATTTTCATCAGTATACTGCAGTCAATGAGAAGCGTCACACAGGATGTGTGGTATCTTCCATTATAAAACCTGTATTGAACAGTATTATCAGTTAATTTTCGTATTTATTGCTTACTATTGAATGGTCACCCTGATTACTTTCCGTAGTTTGTATCTTGTTACTCGCTCTCTGACTCTTTGAATTATGCAATGTCTTCAGTGGACCAAAAGTCAGCTCTCTGTAAAAGTCTTGATGAATATTGACAATGTCATAAAAATACAAAGAGACGGATGATCAAATATTTTTTTCTGGAATGCTTCTTTAAGGTCTCTTCATGTCTAAAACAGAATTTTCACATTTTAAAATATATTAGAATGTAGAATACCCTGTGTGGAGGGTTAGAAAAAAAAGGTAAACAATTACGTAGATTCTGAACTTTCAACCGATTTTGACATTAATATATAACTTGCTTGTTCAGCAAAATATGAAGCCTAACAGAAAAATGTTTTTTTTTCAGCAACAAGTAAACAATATAAGACCTTTTCTCAGGTACAGTTCACATAATCTTCTTTACACACACACACACACACACACACACACACACACTATGAGGAGGCGCACTCTTTTAGGAGCCACAAAAAGAACATCATTCTTTTGCTTTTAGTTTGTTTTTTCTTCAGCAGAATTCAACTTCCCAGCTTCTTCAGACATCTAGCTTTTTTCTTTCCATGCTAGCAGGCAACTTTAATTCCACCCAGGCACTACAGCTACTTCTAAATGCCGAATCCTTGAATCTAAGTAGGGGCTCACTCAGATGAGCATATAAATCGAATGAGTGCAATCCGATAAAAAAAATTGGGCCAATGTTATTCAGTGAGGCACAGCAGATCTTTGTTTTTTTTATGAACTGTATTCGGAATGAGGAGAACATTGTAGAATGATGCGATTGCACGTATAAATTGGACGAGGCTGGCCAATGCAAGTCTAGAGGTGTAATAAAAAAAAGGGCGTTACACAGGACCATCTGTGTAGTGTGCAATTTATATACATACATGTCACAAAATAAAAGAAATTGCATCAGCTATAATAATAAGGAAGTTTACCAAAAATATTGTTCTGGCAACCTATAAAAAGGGTTTGCACATGCCTTCACGGAGTTCAGGAAAATGACACTATACATCAACGTGGAGATAGTAATTGTCCTGGTTCTGGAGAGGCCGGAACTCTGGAACATTCAGCACCCCGCCTATGTAGAACAGACTGTTTGTGATGCCTCCTGAGCTCACATCTGCAGGAAAAGCAACAAGAGAAGACTGCATAAAGAATACACACACGAATATATAATGATAACAAAAATACAATTTTTATTGACAAAAGGAAAACACACACAAAGAATTAAAAGCAGTTCAAAAGTGAAACATGACAAGCCAACAGCCCTGTATCATAACACAGTATCCACCCAATTCACATAATAGTGGGACTTATGTGCGCACGTTGCTTTTTACCTGCTTTTTACTTGCTTTTTTGCTGCTTTTTCTTCTGCGCTGTTTAATGCCAAAATGGATGTGTTCTTCTATTCAAGCAAAGTCTATGGGAATTTGGGTTTCTTGTTCACACTATTGTTGTTCAAAATGCTGCCTTTTTGTGGCAGAACTTTGGTCAAAAACTCAGCTTTGCAGTGCAAAACCCAAATGGCAAAAACAATTGACATGTTGCTTCTTTGAAAGGCCAGAATCACACTTGCTAGTGCCTCGCGTGTTTCTCGCGCGAGTCTCTCATGGTAGAACCCGGCTTGGCCGCACACTCCCAAGACAGGAGCAGGTCGGTTGCATGTATCTCTATGCAGCTCAGACGCTCCTGTATGCATAGTGTGCGGCCATGCCGGGTTCTACCATGAGAAACACGCGAGGCACTGGCAAGTGTGATTCTGGCCAAAAGCTGAGTTTTTGACCAAAGTTCTGCCACAAAAAGGCAGCATTTTGAACAACATAGTGTGAACAAGAAACCCAAATTCCCATAGACTTTGCTTGAATAGAAGAACACATCCATTTTGGCATTAAACAGCGCAGAAGAAAAAGCAGCAAAAAAGCAGGTAAAAAGCAACGTGCGCACATACCCTCAGGATAACCACAAGCTTAGCCACAATCTCTCAACAAACAATGGACATAAATCCACGGTCATATATCCTAATGCCTAGATGCTGAAACCATATGTAGCACAGACAGAGGATAATTAGTAATCTGTTCACACTGCAGAGTCTGACACGCCACCTGGTGCTTCTGAGTTGCTAAGTCAGAGCCGGACTTCGATCAGTTTTGTGCCTCCTGATGATCGGTCTGGCAGGAATTAATTCCTGATAGCTTGTGAGTTGCTGATGGATTCACAGGTTAGGCTGGAAACACATTTATGCGTGTAAAATCGGTCCGACTTGCCTGAAAAAAACTCGGGCGATTTTAGTTCACGTTAGGTCACTGTGCAATGCAAGTGCGATGCTTTTTTAAAATTATTTAATGACTAGCAGAGCGTGTGTAATGCATGTTTGATGCGTATGGGATCCCTTTTTTCTATGTTATCTGCCATTCAGCAGAGCTGAATAGTCGCTGACAGCAGACACAGATAGAGCCGCACGATCAGAATGAAGTCGGATGTACTTCACCCGACTTCATTGTCATCCTGCGGCTGTCTGTGTGTTGTGTCCTGATTAGCAGTCACCCGTGAAGGACTCACCGGTGACTGCTAATCCCCTGAGTGACTGAAGTGAGCAGCACGATTAGCGCTGCCATCACTCAGGTTATCCGCGGCTAGCTGGATCCTCCACCAGAGACCGCAACTCACCTGTGACTTCATCGCTGTCACTCTGGAGACTTGCTGTCACAGTTGGAGGATCCAGCGGTGGCCGCGAGTAACCTGAGTGACGTCATTGCTGATCGCGCAGATCACCTCAGTTGCTGCGTGGAGCTGTCAGGAGCGGCGGTGTCCTGTCACCTTCATGTAGCAGAGCTGGAAGTGACGTGGGACCTCCGTGGATTACGCCGGAGCTGGAGGGGTTTTTGGGGCTTAATAAAGTGGTGAACGAGGCTATTTGTTCGTGTTTATTATTGCAAATAAAGGATTTTTTCACTGTGTGTGTTTATTAACTTTAAATTACCGGTTAATCATTGGGGGGTGTCTCTCAGACGCTTGCAATGATTAATCTAGGACTTAGTGGCAGCTATGGGCTGCCATTAACTCCTTATTACCCCGTTTACCAACGCACTAGGGCAAAACGGGAAGAGCCGGGTACAGTCCCAGAACTGTCGCATCTAATGGATGCGGCAATTCTGGACGGCTGCTGGCTGTTATTGTTAGGCTGGGGGGCTCCCCATAACGTGGGGCTACCCATTCTGAGAATACCAGCCTTCAGCCGTGTGGCTTTACCCTGGCTGGTATTAAAATTGTGAGGACCGCACGCCGTTTTTTTTTAATTATTTATTTATTTTTTTTACTGCATTATATAGACCCGCCCACCGGCAGCTGTGATTGGTTGCAGTGAGACAGCTGTCACTCATCGTGGGGGCATGTCTGACTGCATCCAATCATAGGCGCCGATGGGTGGGGAAAGCAGGGAATACGAGATTGAATAATGAGCGGCCGGCTTTTTCAAAAGAGGAGAAGCCGCCGGAGCAGTATGAACGCCGTGCAGCGCCGCACCGGTGATTGGGGATCGGTGAGTATCAGAGTGGGGGGGAGACTGACCGACATGGACAGAGAGAGGGATAGACTGACAGAGAGAGAATAGAGACCGAGAGGAAGAGACCGACTGACATTAATAGCATGTTTCTCAAAACACTGGAAATGAGTGAGGTCTCACAATGGCGGTCAATCTCTATGATTGACCGACATTGTGAGACCGCACTCATTTCCAGTGTTTTGAGAAACATGCGATTAATGTAATTAGAAAAAATAATGTCACTAGGATGGTGTGAGTGCCGGTCCGTGTGACATGCGTTTTTTTCACGCTCCCATAGAGTTGCATTGGAGAGACTCGCGCGAGAAACTCTACAAATAGCAGCCTGCTGCAATTTTTTTCTCAGTCTGATTTGGACTGAGAAAAAAAATCGCAGATGAGAGCTGATTCATTGAATAACATGTGTCCGAGTGCAATGCGAGATTTTCTCGCATTGCACTACTGCGAGAAACTCGCAAGTGAGAAGTCGGCCTTACAAAAGACCTAGCACATCCATGCCGAATATAACGAAAGTATGGTGTATGGTGATTCAGCTGCTGGAGCACTGTTGTATGGTATCGTGTTGTGCTGTGGAAATACCCATGTCGCTGTGTATTTCTTTCCTTTTCTTTATTTCCCCCCTGTGGATATATTGTCTTTATATCCATGATTGACTGCTGTAAGTGTTTTAGTTCCTCCCTGTCTGTCTTTTTGTGTGGGGATTTGTCACTCCAGCTCCATCCCCCTCCCTGGGTGCGGTTGAAGGGGAATAAGATCAGGGCTTCTCAGGAAATAGGGTTACACTGAGCATCCAGACCTCACCATCATCCGGCATATCTCTGGGATGAGGGACAGTTACAGGTTCCCCAAACCTTAGGGTCAGCTTAGGAGTCCCGATTCTTACTATCGTGACAGTTAAGTTTTAAACCATAAAACCCCACACAGGCTTACATCATGCAGAAAACACACAGGGCACTTTTTGGCTAAAGTAAAGCACCTGCACACTGAAACTTCATATTATTCATGCCACAACCAAGGTGCCCTCACTATCATATGATGCTTGTGCCACAGTTTATCATTAGCCATGAAAAAAAACTGGAAAAAAAACCCCCACATTGTCTATTCTGTGCGTGGAAACACATATCAAATGATGTTGCAAGTGTAATATAGGCAAAGAGACACAACATTTTTTTCATTTTTTGCCACAATAAACATATATCTTTCCACAGGGCAAACATATTTATCCAGGATACAGTTGGTTTTTGTTCTGCTTTGCGTCAACATAATACCTAATTTTTATGAAAAAATAACACGATCACATCCCAACTATTAGCAACAACATGTTTCCTAATGATTTTTCTTAATCGTTCTTTTCTCATTGAGTGATATAACCAGAAACTGGGATAGCTGCCGAGATCAATATAGGCGTGAGCGCCAGCAGCACACAGAGTGGATCCACAGCCTCCAAAAAGGCCATATATTTATTTTGAACACCTTAATTTCCTGGCACCCATTATGGATTTGTGTTCGTAAGTGCATGGTGCACCAATCTGAAGAAATGTATGTGGTTTCTAAAACGTCCCCAATTATAAATATAATGATTGTAAATGCAGGATAGAATCCAACATATGAGAGAGGAAGACGGCAGAAAATTCAGATGCAATGTTAGACCCTGCAGAGGAGTGTGAAGAGGAGATAGGACCATCACATGCACCAGCAGAAGCAACATCATATTCAGCCTCAGCAACAACAGAAGTGTCGCGGGCGGGGAGGACACCGTCGCTGCTGCAGCTGCTCGGTGGCTCGAGCGGTGGGCCGGATCCGGGGACTCAGTTTGGGGGATTCAGTCCGTGACGCCCCCCACGGGTCGTGGTGAAGATCGGCACCACCGCTGCTGATGACGGGGATCCCGGGAGCGATGGTAGGGAGCAGCTGGGATGTTGTTTTCCCCCTCCGTGGGTAGGGGTCGGTGGTCCCAGGGCCCGGTGATATTGTGACGGGGAGGCAGGGTTGGTGAGGTGCAGGGTTGCAGGGACAGCGCGGCGCGGTGCTGGATGGCACGGGTGTACTCACTCAGCAAGAAAGGTACAAAGTCCTCGGTAAACCAAACGGCTGGATGGACGGGTCCCGCAGCCGGCTGCGGTGCTTCTCCCCGGACAGGTGATGGCGGCTGTCTTTCCCTGCACCTTAATGTTCTCTTTCTGACTACTAGGGATTCCCAACGGTAATCCGCTCCCCGGTGTATGGGTACCGGAGGAGCCCGTTTGCCCGCAGACGCTGGCTCTTGGGTCTCTAGCCTTAGGCGGTAGCTGTATACCCTCACGGTGTGGGCGGTTGCCTTCAATCGGGACTTTTGCTGTTGTGAAACCCCTGGGGTTCCAGTCACATTCGGATCTGACTATTGTCGGCGGCTCCAAGCCTGGTCGGGGTCCGATGGCTCTGCCTTTGTGTGCTGGCTTCACTTCGCTCCCCGGTCGGTACTGGCGGGCCATCGTCCATCCCCGGTCCTACGGTTCCGCGTTGCTCCATCACTCCTGCAGACGGCCACCACCGTCTGCCAACCTTGCTTTCAGTGCCTGGGCCACCAACCCAGACACCCAAGTGCTCACTCCTCTCACTTCAAACTCCAACTTCTAACTGACACTTTTCCCGCCTCCAGGCCTGTGAACTCCTCGGTGGGTGGAGCCAACCGCTTAGCTCCGCCCCACCTGGTGTGGACATCAGACACTGGAGGGAGGCAACAAGGGTTTTTGTTTGGCTGGTGTCCCTGTCTAAGGGGGGTGGGGGTGTTTGTGTGTTATCTGTGACGACCTGGCTAGGCCAGGGCGCCACAGAAGCAGCACCAGAACCCCTTATGATGAGGAGGGCGGACAGAGCAGCAACCAATGTTGCCATTGGATACCTCCCCTCAAGCTGAACCAATTCCCCAAATAGCCAGACACAGGAGGGATCTCCCCACCAACAGTACATAGTGCGAGGCAGATACAGGTGTTCTGGTGTGCCGTCCCGGTATTAGTCGTGCTGCTTGGATCCGGGATTGTGGCTCAAGGGGTCCGGACCCAGCTTGGCGGACACTTTGATCCGTAAAAAGGGGATATTTACAGGGGATAAGTTCGTGATGCCACCTGTGGGTTGTGGTAATGGGAGTACCGCCGCTGCTGTAAAGAGTACCGGGGCAGATTGAGTTAAGCAGCCTGATGTTACTCCCTCCACAGGTAGGGAAGGCCCCGGACACAGGGGTGTTGGTGGTTATTTGGGAGAGCAGGGTGCAGGGGACCAAGGTACTCACTGTGGGTAGTCGTGGTGCTGGATGAGGATTAAAAAGGAGACACACATGCTGCAAGTAAACCAAATTCTCTGTGTGCCGCTGCGGGAAGCCCATCCAAGTACCTGGTCCCACCGGTATCACATAGTAATCCGGAGTCTGCCTCCGTGCACAGTTTTGTGTCTGTGTGGGTCCCTCTAGCCTGAAATTATGAGGTCCCGTTCTTCAGTTTTTAAGTGAAGACTTGCTTCCAAGGGCTGGCACTTGGGACTTTAATGGGTTGATTTCTGTAGAAAACCCTGTCCCCTGTGGTGTGCTGATGCCCTCAGTCTCTGAGCTCCCTGGGAAGGTCCCTGAAGGTCCCCTTCCTCTGCAGGTCAATTGTCAGGACGTTGAATCGGCTCATGACCTAGGATCCTATATTCTATCATGCTCGATAACGGTCAATTCTTTTGGGTTTTCTGGTGCCGACAGTCTTCCAAGTCTATGTCCGTCGCACCCTTATCCAATGTCACTGCTACCGGTCCCCGACTCCTCTGATCCCGGACCACCGTCCCAACCTCGGTCTAGCTCCCTGGGAGGTAACACTCCAGCTCCTCACACTTTGAGGGCTCTCACTACTCTGCTTTTCCTCCCTCCCACCAGTCTGCCTGACCCCTAGGTGGGTGGCCCTGTTCCACCTAGTCTTACCCACTGGTGTCTGACAGGTCATGATGTGAGGTGTTGATTGGGATTTGTGGTGCTGATGGAGGTGACACCGGTTTCTGGGAACTTGGAACCATGGGTTCTAGGTCCTGCATCCTGAGGAAACAGGATGCAGTTCCCTGTAGCACCCTGATGTATTCAGGGGCGCTACATTGGCATTTCTATCTCCATGCTTAACGATAATGGAAAGGAGGCTTTCTCATGTAGCCTGTCTCGCTATTTGAGGGACATTCCCTTTGAAGTGATGTCATATGTGCCCTCCAAATTGTCCTTGGTGCCTGTGTGGCGCCCTGGCCTAGCCAGGTCGTCACAGATAACATACAAAAACTCCCACCCCCATTAGACAGGGACACCAGCCAAACAAAAATCCTTGTTGCCTCCCTCCAGTGTCTGATGTCCACACCAGGTGGGGCGGAGCTAAGCAGTTGGCTCCACCCACCGAGGAGTTCACATGCCTGGAGGCGGGAAAAGTGACAGAACAGTGAAGGAGTTTGAAGTGAGAGGAGCAAGAACTTGGGTGTCTGGGTTTGTGGCCCAGGCACTTACAGTCTGGAGGACTTAACTAGTAGGGTGGTTGGTTTGTTTGGGGATTTAGTCCGTGACGCCACCCATGGGTTGTGGTGAAGATGGGCACCACCGCTGCTGGTGACGGGGATCCCGGGAGCCATGGTAGGGAGCAGCTGGGATGTTGTTTTCCCCCTCCATGGGTAGGGGTCGGTGGTCCTGGGGCCCGGTGGTGTGTCGGGGAGGCAGGGTAGGTGAGGTGCAGGGTTGCAGGGACAGCGTGGCGCGGTGCCGGATGGCACGGGTGTACTCACTCAGCAAGAGATGCACAAAGTCCTCGGTAAACCAAACGGCTGGATGGACGGGTCCCGCAGCCGGCTGCAGTGTCTCTCCCCAGACAGGTGATGGCGGCTGTCTTTCCCTGCACCTTTGTGTACTCTTTTGACTACGATGGGTCCCCAACGGTAGTCCGCTCCCCGGTGTATGGATGCCGGAGGAGCCCGTTTGCCTGCAGGCGCTGGCCCTTGGGTCTCTAGCCTTAGGCGGTAGCTGTATACCCTCACGGTGCAGACGGTTGCCTTCTAACGAGTCTTTGGCTGTTAGGAAACCCCTGCGGTTCCTGTCACACTCGGATTTGACTGTTGACGGCGACTCCAAGCCTAGTCGAGGTCCGATGGCCCTGCCTGTGTGTGCTGGCTTCACTTCGCTCCCCGGTCGGTACCGACGGGCCACCGCCCGACCCCGGTTCTACGGTTCCGCGTTGATTCACCACTTCTGCAGACGGCCACCACCGTCTGCCAACCTTGTTGTCAGTGCCTGGGCCACAAACCCAGACACTCTCCACTTCACTCCTCTCACTTCAACCTCCTGGACTCAACTGTCACTTTTCCCGCCTCTAGGCCTGTGAACTCCTCGGTGGGTGGGGCCAACCGCTTGGCTCCGCCCCACCTGGTGTGGACATCAGACCCTGGAGGGAGGCAACAAGGATTTTGTGTTTGGCTAAAGTACTGTCTAGTGGGGGTGGGTGTGTGTGTTTGTTTCCTGTGACGACCTGGCTAGTCCAGGGCGCCACAATAACAATAATACTTACCCTGTACCCCATTTACATCCACCTCCCATAATTCATCATTTTTTTTTATCATATTTGTGGCTGCATTATTCGTAGGTTTTTTTAACAGGAGAGTCATATTGTTTCCCCTCCCCACTGGAATAAATGAGCATATGCATTAAACGCCCTCACCTTCCAGTCTGTGTTCACCACCTTCAAGAACAGGCTAATTTTTTCAATATTAACCAGTCTCACTTCATGCGGTAATAACTCTGGAATGCTTCAACATAGCCCAGTGTTTTCGAAATTACTTTCTTCGTGACATATTGTACTTCTTGATGATAGTAAATTTCTGATGTTTTTTTGCATTTATTTGTGAAAATATTGGGGAAATTTAGTGAAAATATTGAAAACTTTACCATTTTCAAACTTCAGACTTTATGCTTTTTTTATCTCACATAAAATAGCTAATAAACAACATTTCCCACATGCCTACTGTATGTCAGCACAAGTTTTGGAACATCATCTTTTTTTGTTAGGAAGTTAGAACGGTTAAAGGTTTATCAGCAATTTCACATTTTTCCAACAAAATGTATAAAACCATTGTTTTAGGGACCACATCACATTTTAAGTGACTTTGAGAGACCTAGGTGACATAAAATACCCAAAAGAGACACCATTCTAAAAACTACACTCTCAATCTGCTATAAACCATAACCCTTTAGGTGCTTCACAGGAACTAAAGCAATGTGGAAGGAAAAAAAATTAAAATTTTACCTTTTCCAACAAAAATGTTACTTTAGCCCCATAATTTGCCTTTTCAAAAGGGTAACAGGAGAAAATGCACCATACAGTTTGTTGTGCAATTTCTCCTGAGTATAACAATACCCCATGTGTGGTGAAAATCTACTGTTTATGTGCACGGCAAGGCTTGGGAGGGAAGGAGCGCAAAATTTAGCGCAAAATTGTCTGGAATAAATAGCGGGCACCATGTCACTTTTGCAGAGCCCGTTAAATTCCTAAACAGTAGAAACCCCCATATGTTACCCCATTATGGAAAGTAGACCCCTCAAATAATGTATCTAGATCTTTGGTGAACACCTTGAAACGTCATGTGCTTCACAGAATTTTATACGATTGAGCTGAGAAAATATTAAAAAATGTATTTTTACCATAAAAATGTTGCTTTAATCCCACATTTTTCATTTTTAATAGACTAACAAGACATAATGGACCATACATTTTGTTGTCCAATTTCTCTTCCGTTTACCCATACCCCATATGTGTCAAAAGGTACTTTTGAGGAACAGTACAAAGTGAAGAAGGGAAGAAGTGCCATATTGGAGTGCAGATTTAATTGTTATGGTTTGTGGGTTCCATGTCATATTGTCAGAGCCCCTGAAGTTCCAGAACAGCAGAAACCCCCCACAAGTGACCACATTTTACAAACAGCACCCCTCAATGAATTCATCTAGGGGTGCAATGAGCACATAGACTCTACAGGTGCGTCACAAAAGTATACTTTTAGGTGGTGAAGATATAATAATTACATTTTCACCACTAAAATGTTGTTTTAACACCAGTTTTCAATTTTCACAAAAGGAATAGGTTAAAAATAAGTCCCAAGATATGTTATACAATTACTCCTGAATGTAACAATAACCACATGTGACTGTGCATTAGTGTTTGGCCGCACTGCAGGACTCTGTAGGGAAGGAGCACCATTTGACTTTTGGAACACAGATTTTCCTAGAATAATTTGTGGGCTCCATTTGCAGAGCGCCGAAGTGACAGAAAAGCACAAACCCCTTCAGTGACCACATTTTGGAACTCACACCCCACTGGGAATTCATCTTTAGGTGTTGTGATGATTTTATCTCTGGAAAACATCCATAAAGTCAAACGCAGTGAATGTTGTAGAATTAAAAATTGCAAATAAGCCCTTGTAATTCTCAGAACATTGTAGTGCTACTACATTGTGTCCAGCACGTGCTTTTGGAGACACACATCATGCAAATTAAGCGGGCTTCCTCACTACAGCAATGCCAAACATCATGTTAACATGTTAACTGTGGTTAAGGCACATTGTGGTGCAAATTTGGATTTGGGGTGCAGAATTTCCTGGATTTCTTTTGGGGGGGCATAGCGCTTTTCCAGAGCCTTTATGCTACCAACAACGTGGAAGTCCCATATATTTCATTTAACAGGTGATGAACCTGAGTGGGGACTCAGGTACATCACCAGGTGTTTTTGTGGGTTGAGTAAAATGTTATTTAGTGGCAATTTGGGTTCAGAACATTTTGGATCAGTTTGCATTTATTCTGTGCTGTTCAGTGAACACTTACATCGAGGTTCCCATCTACGTCTACGAAATACGTGATTCAGGTGAAACACCCAACATATCCATTCACTAAAATGAAGCAGCAGAGTTACTTCAGGCTCTGTTTGGCTTATGTTCAGCAGTGTCCATCTTTTTAAAGGTGCACAAAACAGTTAATGACCACAATTTTGTGCATGCCTAATAAGACATGTAAAAAGATGGAGACACCACCGGACCACAGGCAAGTTAGGAGTTTAAAGTGACTCCCTCTGCCTCACTACAGCATATTTTCTGTTAGGAATTTTGTCTGAATCATGTTTTTCTGAATTACACGTAATCCTTGGTGTAAGCGCAGGATAAATTTGAGATTGAACCAATCAACAGCCGTTGAAGAATTAGCTATATTTTATTTTTATATTAGGGGGGGTTTTTTAGGTTTGGCTAATATTGCACACAAAAAAGTGCTTTTTTACAAAATAAAGGCTTTTTCCATCACCGAATTTTGAAGGATATAGCTTTTTTATTTTTCTGCCGACAGTCATTTGAGGGCTTGATTTTTGCGGTATTAGTTAGAGTTTTTATTGGTATCATTTTGGGCCACAATATTTTTTGATCACTTTCTATTCAGCTTTTTGTGAGACAAAAGCAAGAAGAAACAGAAATTCAGGAATTTTTTTTATGCCATTCACTGTGTCGTAAAAGGGATGACACCTTTATTCTTCAGTCAATATGATTATAGCAGTATGATTATAGCTATACCACATTTATATTTTTTTTATCTTTTGCTACTTATACATCATAAAAAACAATTATGTTGAAAAAAAATAGTTTTTGCATTGCTGTATTCTGAGAGCTATAGCTTTTTAATTTTTTCTCTGAGGCTTGATTTTTGCGAGACAATTTGACGTTTTTAGCTATACCCCTTTTTATTTACATGTAACTTTTTGATCACGTTCTTTTCCACTTTTTTTTCATGTTTCTTTATCTTTTATTAGTCCTTATGGGACACTAACTTTCATTGACCTGTATATTACACAAGCATTAATAAAATCTTTGTGGAATTTTTTTTCACCTGAATTTCATTTCCAGTACACCAGTACGGTGTCTATCATAATACCGCACAAATATTATTAAACACATTTGGTTTAGGGTTAAATAAGCAATATTTATAATGATAGAGTAAGATGGTAACTGGTAAAATCCTAGAGGGGAGATAAGTGTATAGCAACAGTGGCATCTTGCCAGGGAATAGATTCCTTTGTTGTTACAAAATAGTTTGTTAACATGTCACAAATCAAGTTTTTATTGAGTTTTCAACGTAAGATCTGGAAGTATATTACATTAATTATTACATTAATCATTACCATAAACACAGCCAACTCACAATATGACCAAATAACTTATTGTCTCCCCGAGGGAAACCTTAACCTGGTTCATGTCTACTGGAGAAAAGGCTGATACCCGGCGAAGGCAATCAAGTTCAGTGTGGACCAATATCGCTATAGCGCAATAAAACAAGAATTGACAGACAAGGCAGGGGAAGAGGGAGTGGGAAATGCAGAAGGGTGGGGGAGGGGGTAGTGAGGGTAGGAACAGAAGATTCCCATCTGGATTCAGCCACAGCTAAGAGGTAGTAAGTTGTGTCTAGAGTGTGGTCCGCGGCAACTTGGGTCAATCAACCCATTTCCTGGAGCCATGCAAGGAATTCCGGGGTCTCCCTAAGCATAATCCAGGACGCCCAGATCTCAATGACCCTCTCCCATGTACCAATTTGTTGACTAATCAACTACTCCATTCTGCATGTCACAAACTTTAAAGCTAGAAGGCTGACGCTGTGTAGTGGCAAAAGGTGGTGCTTGTACAGGATTGGGTCCTCCTTCTCCAACTTGTCCAACATTTTCAGGACATTCGTGTCTGTGTGTAAAGTTATAGAGGATCACACATCCCTCTATGATGCTATTTACATTCTGCTTGGTCAATGGAGGGCAAACATCATGACCTCCTATTTGGCACACAGAATGCCAAATGCCCACTCAACCACTCGGCTTGCTTGTGATAGGTTACAGTTAAAAATGTGACGACCATGGTTCAATTCTCCCTGTAAAAAGGGCCTCATAACATAATAGGATAAGACATTACTGAAAGACCTAACCCTCAATCATTACTTAAGGTACTGGTTCGACCCAGGAACCAGGTGGAACCCATGGGAATGGGACATATAAGTCATTATTTTGAAGCCACCACCCTATTTTGGAAGAATTGAAGATTCTGGAATCTCCAGGTTTTTTTATAGGCCCCAATATTGACAATTACAAATCTGTATGCCATGTCACCCAATGCCAACCGCACTTCAGAAAGTACCATTTGTAATTGTAATATTGGGACCCCAAGTTCCACAGCTGAAAGTGGTTGTGAAAGCGGATGTATTTCCCATCCAGAGCTCTGAGGTAGATTGTTGTTAAAACCATGAGTTATCAATAGCCAATCTTTTTGAGTTGGCACAGGCATCACAGATGTACTGCATGTAGCTGGTCCCAGATCTCCTCTCCAGACAAGTTGAGCTGACAATAACACTGTGTATTTGCCAAGGAGGAACTCCAGATGAAGTGCAGCATAGGAAAGTCCAGTGGATAGAAACAAGCAATATATATATATATATATATATATATATATATATATATATATATATATATATATATATATATATGGTATATACACACACAAAATTAGTTATGGGTCAAGGAATTCATAGGAGTGTTTTTTGTTTAAACCGCTTAAAACTTAAAAACTGCGTTTTTACAGCATAAGGGAACAAACAGAGCTCAGCAAACTATATGCTGCTGTGGAGTCCGCCCACTCAGGTAGATATACGTCTGTTTTAGCTTGACTACTCCGGTGGAGGTCTGCACACTTCCATATATACAGACCACAGGTCTCCAGTTTACCTCCTAGAGCACACTACAAGGTGAAGATATGTGAGCAGCTATCCCTCCCATCTCTTTGACTGTTCACAAAACCATGGCCCATTAACGCTCGCAATATTTAACATGCTGGAGCATGCTTCCGGGTTTACATCACTGATGGTATTAACCTCACGGAAGCATGTTTCCCCTCCAGGATTTTACCAGTGACCATGATACTCACCCTCCCTCTGCCAAAAAGCCGGGGGACTTGGCGCCTTCTGTCATTAAGTAGTGAAGTTCCGAAAGAGCACCAGCTTTATTATGTAATTTTATGGACCTATACTCTGGAAGCTAAAGTCTTGGAGCGTAAAAAACACTTGGTCACATGGGCATTATTCCTATTCCTTTCCCTCAACAATCTCAGGGGTGCATCATCTGACACTAACCCCGACTTTTTGGCCCACAGGTAGTATTTTAAAGTATCTATCACCCATCTAATGGCTAAGCACTCCTTCTCCAAAATGAAGTAGTTATTTTCGCAGGAGGAGAGTTTCCTACTCAGGTACAGTATTAAATGTTCTTTGCCATTTACTTTCTGAAACAACATGGCTCCTAACCCAACCTCTGAAGCATCTGTCTGGAACACAAATTCCTTTTTGAAGTCAGGTGTCACCAAGACCAGCTGTTTACACAGGGCTAGCTTCAATTCCTGGAACGCCGTCTCTGCTTCTGAAGTCCATTTGGCCATAGACAACTTTGTACCCTTAAGAAGGTCAGTCAAGGGTGCAGTGATCATGGCCAAGTTTAGGATAAACCGAGAGTAGTATCCTACAATTCCTAGAAACACCCTAACTTGCCACTTAATTTACCTAAGGCTTGATTTTGCCCCTACCCCACGTATTTGGCTTAGTCCTTCCCCATGGCACACTTCTTTGGGTTTATGGAAAACCAAACCTTCCTCAGCACATCAAGTACTGTCTGGATCTTCTTCAGATGTCTTCCCCAATCTGGGCTAAAGATCACAATAAGTGATGAATGAGCACTACCATGCTCTTTTGCTGTTAATGAACATTTTGAAGATTGAATGGGCTCAAAGTCATATACCAAGAATAATGTATGTCAATGAGGATTTCGAGCATTTTTAAGGTGACAGCAGCCAACCTACAAAACCCTGAGTCCCCTCCCTCAGGGCTCAATGGTCATACCAGGGAGTGGAGCCAGGTGGTTGGCCACGCCCACCGAGGAGTCCAGTGGGCCTGAGGCAGGAAACACAGACAGATGAGTAGTGACAGGAGTGAAGGAGAGTGGAGCAGTTGGAGAGTGGAGGAGTGAAAAGTAGTAAAACATCTGCAAGGGGTCTGAGTCGGAGCCCAGACACCCCGAGACCAGGAGGCAGACGGTGGTTGCCGCCTGCAGGAGCCGGGAAGACGGCTGGTGCAACCGTAAGGGACCGGGACAGGGTAGTGACCCGCCAGAACCGAACTGGGGAGCCAACTGGAAACCGGAGCACCAGGAGGGGTACTCAGACCCAGAACAAGGTCCAGAAGCCACTGGACCACGTCGAATTCATTGATTGAGGTCTGGACCTTAGGTCCTTTCCCGTCCCAAGACCTGAAAGATGGCAACAGCCCACCGAGGGGGATAGAAAGCCACTGCACAGGCAGAGAGATCCCACGGGCCAGCGCCTGCGGGCAAACGGGTTCCTGACACATATCAAGCCGGGGAGCGGACTACCGTTGCTGAAGCATAGGCAGTCAAATTCTACAAAGAGGTGCAGGAGAAAGGCGGGAACCACCAACCTGAGAAAGGGGCAAAGCGCAGCTGGCTGCGGGCACTGACCACCATCCTTTTTGGTTTACCAGAGACTCCGGTGTATCTGTCATAGTGAGTACAACAGTGCCCATGGGCCGCGCACCGCACCACACCATCTTGCCCGCACCTCACAACCACCGGGCCCCAGGACCATCATCTCCTGCCCACGGAGGGGTCAACACCAGGCTTCATAACGCCGTCCCCGGGAGCCTAGTTAATGGCAGCGGTGGTGTCCACATTCACCACAACCCGTGGGTGGCGTCACGAACTTACACCTTTAACCTCCACGGCCTCGGCCGTGAACCTTGCCCACCGATATCTCTACACGTAGCGCCAACTCCCTTTCAGAGCGACGTGACCCCCGGGTCCGGGAGGAGCTCGAGCCACCCCCCGACGAGCATGGACCCGAGCGGCTCAGCAGCCGGCCGAGCCCCGGGGAGGTACACATCGACTCTTCTGGCATCACGAACAGGATTGAACTCATCCACTTACCGGTGGAAGTGCGCCTTGAAGCAGAAGTCAGCGGTGACAAGTTGAAAAATTTCGGAATATCGCCATCTTGTCACTATCCCTTGGCGTGAAGTTTCCCGCCAGGCTCGTCTTCCCCGCGAAAAGAGAGCGAGAGTTGAAGCCCAGCCTCCTGGGAACAGAGCGGTGCAGAAGTCTGTGCAGCTGAAGAAGTGAAGCTGTACAAAAAAAGAGCGGAGTGCCCCGAAAAGACCAAGGGAGAGCGGGTGAATGGGCAGCTGCTGATGACCGCGGGAGAAGGCAAGGATGTCGGCGTTCTGGGAGGCGAGCGGAGCGGTGCCCGTCACCGGAGTGGCGGGACCCAGAAGCGGCAGAGGTGGAGTAGCCTTTAACGATGAGGACCGCGGCCCAGGCAAGCTCCCTGCAGGAAACGCTGCCTGGTTGGAGCAGGAGCTGGGTCGATTCTGCGTGAAGGTGAGGGCGCAAAGTTTGCAGCAGGTGCTTGATTAGAAGGCAGAGGTCCGAAGGATGGTTGCCGTGGTGTGGGCCCGTGAGCAGAGGGCTGCCGCAGCCGTGCCGCGCCGGGACAAAGCCACGCAGACCCCTATGTCGTCCCTCATCAGCTGGGAGCTGGAGCCCGCCAATACCGTGACCAGCGAGCCCGGGGTAGCACAACTCATGGAGGAAGAGGTACCGTGTACGCTGCCTCCGCCGCCGTTCCCGCTGGAAATTTACAGCCCAGGGAAATACTGCACCTGGAAAGGGAGTCCGATAACACGTCCGACGATGGCGCAGTGCGGTCCCCTGCAATGGTGAGAACCGCCGCAAGTTAACCCCTTCAGATCCAACATTTTAAAGTTTTAAAGTTGCAAGTTTTAAAGGATTCGCTCCTGCAGTATACCTCCTGCCTGGAGAACGGGGTCTTTGTGGACAGTGTCGCCCGTGAGTCATGGTGGCATTGGAGACCCGTGCTGCCCTGTGGTGGACTGAGGGAAAGTGGCTGGAAGAGGCTTCGTCGGCAGCAAAGTCCCGTTTGTAAATAATTCCCTACCACCCTTCAGATCCCACAGCCTCCGGAGAGGCAGACTGGAGGAAGGACCTGCGGAAGAGGAGGCCGAGGTCCCGTCACCAATGTAACCAGTGACAACCCTCCGGGTCAGGGGTCCCCTGGACGTGGGGCCTCTGAGAGACTGCCAGGTACGGAACTTTGTACCCGGCCCGTTTGAGCAACACCTGGGCTCGTTCCTGTTCCTGGACTGGGGAAAAGGGGTGCTGCCTGTTTCCTAGAGTCAGCATCAAGGCTAGGTTTGTTTGGGTGGGTGACTGAAGGACCTGGTCCCGTTCCCGTTAAATAAAAATGTTTTTTATGTGCAACGTTTAAAGATGTGCCTCCCGCAAGGGATGATTAACCAATGTGCTTTAATGTAAAAAGTTTAGTATAATTGTACATGTTTACCTGTTTTCTATCTTTCAGTAAACAAAAATAAACCGGTGGTGGTCGGGCAGCCCGCGGACGGTCTGCATTAAACCAAGGGGGAATGTGATGCCGTGGACTAGCCAGGTAGTAACAGGTAGACGCCCTGCACAAACACCAGCCCCTAATAAGGTGACAGCAGCCAACCTACAAAACCCTGAGTCCCTCCCTCAGGGCTCAATGATCACACCATGGGGTGGAGCCAGGTGGTTGGCCATGCCCAACGAGGAGTCCAGTGGGCCTGAGGCAGGAAACACAGAAAAATGAATAGTGACAGGAGTGAAGGAGAGTGGAGCAGTTGGAGAGTGGAGGAGTGAAAAGTAGTAAAACATCTGCAAAGGGTCTGGGTCGGAGCCCAGACACCCCGAGACCAGGAGGCGGATGGTGGTTGCCGCCTGCAGGATCTGGGAAGACGGCTGGTGGAACTGTAAGAGACCGGGACAGGGTAGTGGCCCGCCGGAACCGAAGCGGGGAGCCAACTGCAAACCGGAGCACCAGGAGGGGTACTCAGACCCAGAACGAGGTCCAGAAGCCACTGGACCACGTCGAATTCATTGATTGAGCTCTGGATCTTAGGTCCTTTCCCATCCCAAGACCCGAAAGACGGCAACAGCCCACCGAGGGGGATAGAAAGCCACCACACAGGCAGAGAGATCCCACGGGCCAGCGCCTGCGGGTAAACGGGTTCCCCGACACACATCAAGCCGGGGAGCGGACTACCGTTGCTGAAGCATAGGTAGTCAAATTCTACAAAGAGGTGCAGGAGAAAGGCGGGAACCACCAACCTGAGAATGGGGCAAAGCGCAGCCGGCGGCGGGCACCGACCACCATCTTTTTTGGTTTACCAGAGACTCCGGTGTATCTGTCATAGTGAGTACAACAGTGCCCTTGGGCCGCACACCACACCACACCATCTTGCCCGCACCTCACAACCACCGGGCCCCGGGACCATCACCCCCTGCCCACGGAGGGGTCAACACCAGGCTGCATAACACCATCCCCGGGAGCCTAGTTAATGGCAGCGGTGGTGTCCACATTCACCACAACCCGTGAGTGTCGTCACGAACTTACACCTTTAAACTCCACGGCCTCGGCCGTGAACCTTGCCCACCGATATCCCTACACGTAGCGCCAAGTCCCTTTCAGAGCGATGTGACCCCTGGGTCCGAGGGGAGCTCGAGACACCCACCGACGAACACGGACCCGAGCGGCTTGGCAGCCGGCCGAGCCCCGGGGCGGTACATGTGACATCGCACGAACGACAAACATCTCCTTACCTGCGTCCACCAGGGAAGGAGGTGGGCGGGATGTTACGTCCCGCTCATCTCCGCCCCTCCGCTTCTATTGGATGGCTGCCGTGTGACGTCGCCGTGACGCCGCACAAACTGCCCCCTTAGAAAGGAGGCGGTTTGCCGGCAACAGCGACGTCACAGGGAAGGTAAGTCCGTGTGACGCTGCCATAGCGATAATGTTCGCTACGGCAGCGATCACCGCATATCGCACCAACGACGGGGGCGGGTGCTATCGCTCGCGACATCGCTAGCAATCGCGATGTCGCAGCATGTAAAGCACCCTTTAGACTCTTCGATGATCCCTAGATCCAGCATCTGCATTAACTCCTTCAAAATCACCTCCTTCGAGGATCCATTATGGCTTTACATTCACTTGTACATGAGGCTCCATAAGTTTTCTATGACCTGAATACATCCCGGTAATTCTGAGAAAAAGTCTCTGTTACTATGGAACAATTCTGGCCATGGGTTGATCAGGTTGACATGGTACACCTGGTAGGGTTTACTTCTTCCGGGTTGGTGGAGCTTTTAGTTCACCTCACCAAGTTTTTAAACCACTTAGTATGGCATCTGCCACTCAGCCATAAACTTACTCTCCACAGTGGGGATCAACACTAAGGGGTACTTTGCACACTACGATATCGCAGGTGCCATGTCGGTGGGGTCAAATCGAAAGTGACGCACATTTGGCGTCGCTGTCGATATCGTAGTGTGTAAATACTTTATGATACGATTACGACGCTTTTGCGCTCGTTAATCGTATCATCGGTGTGGTATCCGACATTTCTATAATTTTGCTGCAGCGACGGTACGATGTTGTTCCTCATTCCCCTGCAGCAGCACACATCGCTGTGCAGGAGTGAGGAACATCAGCTTACCTGCGTCACCGCGGCTCACACCGGCTATGCGGAAGAACGGAGGTGGGCGGGATGTTTATGTCCCGCTCATCTCCGCCCCTTCGCTTCTATTGGCCGCCTGCCGTGGGACGTCGCTGTGATGCCGCATGACCCACCCCCTTAGTAAGGAGGCGGTTCGCCGGCCAGAGCGACGTCGCAGGGCAGGTGAGTGCATGTGAAGCTGCCGTAGTGATAATGTTCGCTACGGCAGCAATCACAAGATATCACTGCTGCGACGGGGGCGGGGACTATCTCGCTCGGCATCGCAAGCATCGGCTTGCGATGTCATAGTGTGCAATGTAACCCTAACACTCGATCCCCAGGGCTGAATGGTCTCACCCTTGCTAAGCGATTGTAAATTATTGTCTGGACCTTTTGAACATTGAGGAGACTCTCTTTCACAATAAGATCAGCTCTGCAATCCTCTCTTGCATCTGGGCCACATGGTCGAAGATGCTCCTGTGGGGTGTAACCTCTGTTTCCCAGGTTTACATTTGCTGTGTCCAGAAGTCCACCAAGATGTCATTAATGCAAGAGTTCCAAGGGCGAAAACCCAGTAAAAGCTCAGGGAACTTCTCTGATAAAAAATAGCAGATACGACAGTGGACAGTCCCAGTATCGGCCATGTTTCTCCACGGCCTTCTTGAGCAAGGTTATCAAGATCTTGATAACTCTCTCTACGAGGCCATCTGTCTGTGGGCTGTACACTGAAGTCCTCAGTTGGGTGATCTTCCGAGCTTTACACAATTCCCTCATGACCTTTGACATGAAATGAGTCCCTTTGACGGTCAGAATCTTGTTCGCTAGTCTAGTTTGAGAGAAGATAAGGACCAACCCCATGGCTTTTCTCTCAGTGTGTAAGAGTTTTTGTGTACTGTGTCACATAGTCCAGAACCCACAGGGTATATTGATGACCTCTAGCAGCCTTGACCAGCGGTCCCACTAAACCCATAGAAATGGGATCAAATAGAACCTCTATGATGGGTAACAGTACTAGGAGCCTACCGAAATGAGTGACAAAGGAGGTTAACTGGCATGTGACAGTACCTACAGTAATTTGAAAATCTCTTGGTGACAGCTGGGCCAGTAGAACCTCTGAAGGATTCATTCATGAGTCTTGTCTACCCCTAGATGTCCCCCAAGACACCTTACACATGTAGGGCCCTGGCACTCTAACAGATGCTCACCCACTTCACCCCTTTGCTTTGTGACATAATTGCCCATTCATGGCAAAATAGGAGTATCGTGTGTCGGCTACTAGTTCTTGAGCAACCCTTTTCAGTATTGTAACAGTATCAAAAGCACCTTTTAGAGTTACGTCCCTAAGTTGGTCAGTCCCAAAGTTTCTCTCAGACACCTCCAGCTTTAGGATGTTGGTCTCAGAGGACATGATCTCCTACTTATCACCAGCAAGAACATAAAAGGGAAATTCATCCGATTCTGACTTCGGTGAGGTTTCCTTAATTGTAATCAGGCTCTTACCTGAGTAACCAGGAAATCCCCCTTTTTCCCACAAGTCCCAGAATAAGGCAAAGTTCTGCCCTATTATTACAGGATGTAAAAGGTTCTTGACCATACTGACGTGATACGATTGAGTGCCACAGTTTCTATGTTTCTATAGTCACTCTGACGACATGGTAGTTTTTCACATCCCCATGGGTACAACGGATGCCCACCATTTCCCTTGGAATCATCCAGTGAGGGTATGTGGTCCTCACCAAAGTCACCAAACTACCCGAGTCCAACAGTCCCATCATTCGTACTCCATTAATTATCATGGGACATGCCTGTGGCCCCTCGCCGGGTTGAGTGTCCACACTGCAGGCAGGATAAGCATAGTATCAACAGTAATGTTGCAGTCCATTGGCTTGGTGGTCATGAGCATGGGTGGCTATGTGTCCTGAGTCTTGACAACTATAACAAATAATGTCATTAGCTGAGGCCTTCAGCAATACCACAAGAACCCCTTGGGACCTTCGCCACCCCCCATATGTAGCTTTAGTACCCTTCTTGATGGCCTCCCTTTGGGAACCCCAGTATGGAGATGCTATAACAATTTGCTTCCCCACTGACCTTTCAATCGTTTGGTTCCTTTCCACCAAGCCCATTAGGTTATCAGCATTTTGGGGATCTCCCTGGGCAACGCAGAACTGCATCAGCCTTGGAAGGGAATGAATGAATCGGTCCATGACAACTTGCTTCTTCATCCGTGCTGGGGCGGAAGACTCTGGCTGCAATTATTTTTGAACTAAATGGAACAATTCAAAACATTTAAGAGAAGGGAGCTTTGTCACCATGATAACTAAGCCTCTCTCTGAGATCTCAATTTGCTCATGCGCTGCATCTGCAACCATTGTCCTGAAGCCCATCTCGTCCACTGACCAGAGATCAATGGAGCCCATATCACACTGCCACAACACCCCCTCCTCGGGCCTGCAGTATGCCATGCCGCCACCAATGACTTCTTTAAGCTGCAACCTCACTTTGCCATGCCGCTAGTGAGCTATGTCTGGATTATAAGATGCACCCCTATTTTCCCCCAAATTTGGGGGGAGACATAGTGCGTCTTACAATCTGAAAAATACGGTATATAATTATGTTTTTTTGCCTTTGGGACTTCCACATTGGGACCCAAATAGACATGTAAAGTAACATTACCTTTCATGGAACATCACAATGCTTCCTTTGATGCTACTTAGCAGAGATGAGTTGGATAGAGTAAAGGGCCATTTACACACAACGATATCGCTAACGAGATATCGTCAGGGTCACGGTGTTGGTGATGCACATCCAGCCTCGTTAGCGATGTCGTTGTGTGTGACACCTTTTTGCGATCAGTAACGATCGCAAAAAGGTGTCAAATCGTTTGTCGTGTACATGTCGTTCATTTTTAAAAAATCATTCCTCGTTTGCAATGCAGGTTGTTTGTCGTTCCTGTGGCAGCACACATCGCTATGTGTGACACCGCAGGAATGAGGAACAACATCGTACCTGTGGCCGCCGGCAATGAGGATGGAAGGAGGTGGGCGGGATGTTCCGGCAGCTCATCTCCGCCCCTCCGCTTCTGTGACGCCCTGGACTAGTCAGGTCGTCCCAGACAAAGCCCCAAACTGACAGGGCTGAGTCAAATCAACTGATTGCGGACTGGACTTAAGGACCTATCCCACACAAGTCCCGTTAGAAGACAACAGCCCAACCATACAGGGTAAAGCCACCGCCAAGGCATAGAGACCCAAAGGGCCAGCGTCTGTGGGCAAACGGGCTCCTATGGCGTATGCAAGGCGGGGAGCGGACTACCGGTGTCTAGGCACAGGAGTCAAACATTTACACACAGAGGTGCAGGAGAAAGGCGGAAACCACCAACCTATTCTGGGAGAAGCTGCAGCCGGCTGCGGGCCCTGTTCATCACTCCGTTTGGTTTACCAGAGACTCCAGTGTGTTGTGTCAGAGTGAGTACACCAGTGCCTTCGGGCCGCGCCACACCACACCAGCGTCCAGCACGCATTACCCGCTCCCCCGCCTCAGCACCTCCCCCGGGCCCCCGGGACCATCACTCCCCTACCCACGGGGGGGTCAACACCAAGCTGCGCAACACCATCCCCGGGAGGCCTAGTTAACGGCAGCGGTGGTGTCCATCTATTCACCACAACCCGTGGGTGGCGTCACGAACTTACATCCCAAACCAAACCACCACTGCTCCGGCCGTGGAACTCCCCGTCAAGTCCCTGTGTGTAGCGCCAACTCCCTTGCAGAGCGACGTGACCCCCGGGTCCGTGAGAGGCTCGAGCCACCACCCGCAGTACAAGCATGGATCCGAGCGGCTCGGCGGTCGCAGCCGAGCCCGTGGGGCGGTACACATCGACTCTTCTGGCATCTGCGAACAGGATTGAAGCAGTCCACTTACCTGTGGATGTGTGCCTTGAGATTGTCGCCAGCGGCGTCCCGCTGGAAAATTGGAGAATCCGCCATCTTGGGCGCAAAAAGTTCCCGCCCGAGCCGTCTTCCCTGAGCAGAAAGGGCGCGAAAGTGAAACCACGCCCCCCGAGAGCAGAGCGCTGCAAAAAGCAAATGAAGTGCCCAGAAAAGACCAAGGGGGGACGGGAAGATGTCCGTACCTATCGGAGACAGCGAAGGGGCGTCAGCCGCAGGAGTGGCGGCACCTGAAGACGGGAACGTGGCGGCCCCCGCTCCGGTCGCAAGAGCGGGCGAGGCCGCGGGTCCGGCGGTCGCTCAGTGAATGCCGATCTCCTTGCCCCAGTACGATGGGAAGCCTGATACCTTGCAGGTGTTCCGGAAAAAGATAAACACTATCCTCGACCTGTATGCCATGACGGGTAGACAGCGTGTGACGGTAGTGCTAGGGCAGCTGACCGGCGCGGCCAAGCAGGAGACAGAGACCTGGGCAGACATGGACTGGGCCTCGGTGACCACTATCTTCGAGAAACTCCAGACCGCCTTTGAAACCCGCACCGAGGCCGAGTTGCGGATGCAGTTTTACCAATGTTGGCAACGACCAGCGGACAGTATAAGAGACTATGCCTTGCGCCTGCAGACAGCCCTCCGGACGCTGAGGCGGGTGGACACCATCAGTGAGGCCGACAGCAACAAGATGCTAGTGGAGCAGTTCTTGCAGGGACTGGGGTCTACTGAAGATCGCAAACAGCTGCGGTTATAGACTCTGGAGTACGCCGACCTAGACTTTACAGTACTAAAGGAGCGAGCCATCAAGGCCCTGCAAGCACCAATTGTTGGCGCTCCTGACATGGCCCCTTGGCCGGTTGGAACCGCTCCCGTGTCAGTAGCACCCCCTCCCTTGGCTCTACCGGCCCCTGTCGCACCCATTGGGATGATAGAAGCGCTGGCCTCGCAGGTCCGACGCATGAATGAAGATCTCACCCGGATCCTCGCTGCACTCCAGCTCCCGATGAGAGTCAAATCCCAGGAGAAGATCCAGCTCGCCGACAGCCCGGAGGACGTCCCTTGGATGCAGCGGAGGAAGAACAATGACCCGCGGTATGGGCCACCTGTGTGCTACAGGTACAACAAGCCTGGCCATTACTCTAGATGATGCCCATTAAACGAGCAACCCCTGAGGCCAAGGGCCAATCCTCAGGAGTAGACCCCCATGGCCCGGCTGATTGGAGAGACCGGTTTGTAGGAGGCCACCCCAACATCTCCCTGGCAGTGGACGGCGTCCCGACCATGGCCCTGCTGGACACTGGATCGCAGGTAACCACTATGCCTTATTCATTGTACCAGCGATATTGGGCCGATAGTGAACTTGCCCCTCCCGATGACAGCATGACCGTTATTATGGCCAATGGGCTACCTTTGACCCAAGTGGGACTCAGGGAGGTGACCTTGACCGTGGGACGGACCCAGCTGAAATGCCAAGGGATGATTGTGGTGCTGAATGAGTCCAGTGACCGTAACCCAAAAGTGGTCCTAGGGACCAATGTGATTGAGCACTGTATGGGAGAGGTGTTGAGCTTGCTGCAGCAACTTTTTGCCACTGCAGGAGGAGGTCGGCAGAGGGCCCTGCAGCGTGAGATCCGGGCCCTCCTGCACCGGCAGCAAGTGAACCTGACGGGTGGAGAGATTGGTGGAGTGCGAGTGATGGACGCAGCCCCTTTTGTGGTCCCGCCAAGGAGCGAGATGATGATTTGGTGTAGGGCAGCAGTAGGCCCCCAGGAACGGGATTACCTGGCGTTGGTGGAACCTTCGCCTTCGGAGCACTGGCCCACAGTAATGGTAGCCAGAGGGGTGATTGATGTCAAGAAGGGGAGAGCGCCTGTGAGAGTGCTGAATTGCGGGGAGGAAGAGGTTAGGCTCTCCCGCTACGCCACCATAGCTAAGCTGTTTACCATCGACCCCCATGCCATCCATGAGACCACCCCCACTACCCCCACACCCAACATGAGCAGTGACACCCCATCTACGCCCCTAGAGTAGTGGTGCCGGGAGTTACATGTCGGCACTGAATCTACCCCAGTACACCACAAAGACGGGGTATACAGGGTAGTACGGGAGTATGGGCAGGTTTTCAGCAAGCACCCGCTAGATTTCGGGAGGATTAAAGGGGTTCAACATCATATCCCCACAGGCACACATGCACCCATCAAGGAAAGGTAAAGGCCAATACCACCAGCACATTATCAGTGCGCCAAAGACATGTTAAGGAACATGAAAGAGGCAGGGGTCATCCAGGATAGTTGTAGTCCCTAGGCAGCTCCATTGGTGCTGGTAAAGAAGAAAGACGGTACCATGAGAATGTGTGTGGATTACCGGAAGATCAATCAGATAACGCATAAAGATGCCTACCCTCTCCCCCCGCATTGAAATGTTGCTGGCTGCACTAAAAACTGCTAATTATTTCTCTACCCTTGACCTTACCAGTGGATACTGGCAGGTGGCGGTTGCACCGGAAGACCGCGAGAAGACCGCATTTGCTACCCCCATGGGACTCTGCGAGTTCAACAGTATGCCGTTCGGGCTGTGCAATGCCCCGGGGACCTTCCAACGGCTCATGGAGTGCTGTTTGGGGCATCTCAACTTCGAGACTGTTCTATTGTATCTGGATGATGTGATCGTGTATTCCAAGATGTATGAGGCCCACCTGGAGCACCTGGCAGAAGTGTTCGCAGCCCTCTCCAAGTACGGGATGAAGCTGAAGCCCTCTAAGTGCCATCTGCTGAAACCCAAAGTGCAATACCTCGGACATGTGGTGAGCACAGAAGGCGTAACCCCGGATCCGGAAAGGTTGCTGACATCCAGAGCTGGCCGCGACCGACCACGGTGAGGGAAGTGAGGCAGTTCCTCGGCCTGGTGGGCTACTACCGCCGTTTCATCAAGGAGTACACGAAGATGGCCGCGCCCATGCAACACCTCCTCATGGGACAGACCAAGAATGGGAGAGCCCCTGGCCCCCCGTTTGTCTGGAGCGAGAAACATGAGGAGTCCTTCCACCAGTTGAAGTCAGCCCTGACAGGCGAAGATATCCTTGCCTACCCGGACTATGGCCTCCCGTTTGTCCTCTACACTGACGCCACTAATGTGGGCCTGGGTGCGGTCCTGTCCCAGGTACAGGATGGGAAGGAAAAGGCGATTGCCTATGCTAGCAGAAAACTCCGGTCGACGGAAAGGAACCCCGAAAATTACAGCTCCTTCAAGCTTGAGTTCTTAGCCCTCGTGTGGGCAATAACCGAAAGGTTCAAGCACTACCTCGCAGCGGCAAAGTTTACTGCCTACACGGACAACAATCCGTTGACACACCTAGATACGGCCAAGCTGGGCGCCCTGGAGCAGCGGTGGATGACTCGACTGTCCAATTACGATTTCACTATCAAGTACAGGGCCGGTCGCAAGAACACCAATGCGGATACGCTGTTTTGGATGCCGCACCTACCTGATGAAGGGGTGGAGGACGACGACCCTGATGAAATTGAGCTACCCGCATTCCATCGGCCACGAGATGAGAAGCCCTGCGTTAACCAACAGCAGGTGAACCTTGACCCGCTGCCCGGCCAGGAGTGGAAGGAAGTTCAGGACC
This sequence comes from Anomaloglossus baeobatrachus, assembly GCF_048569485.1. NCBI lineage: Eukaryota > Metazoa > Chordata > Amphibia > Anura > Aromobatidae > Anomaloglossus > Anomaloglossus baeobatrachus. Next base: position 388,598,235 of record NC_134355.1, on the reverse strand, counting down.
GAGAATCTGCGGTCCGGCTGGTCAAAGCCATGATCGCGCAGGGCTCCTCTAGGATGGATCCCGCAGCCCCCTCAGAAGCTCAACGGCTGTGGAACGAGAGAAACCGGCTGTACTTACATCAGGGGAAGCTGTATAGGGAAATAATTAATCCAAAGACCCATGAGAAGGTCAGCCAGGTGGTGGTCCCCCAAGCCAATGTGCCCAGGGTCCTGCAGGCCTACCATGATGGCACTGGGTACTTCGGTTGGAAAAAGCTGCAGATGTTGCTGAGAGAGCGGTTCTATTGGAGTGGGATGCGGGAGTCTGTGGAGGCCTGGTGTCGAGAATGTGGTCCCTGCACACTGAGAAGACGGGACGAAGCCAACCAGAAGGCCCCTCTACAGCCGATTGTCACTCACCAGCCATTGGAGTTGGTTGCCCTGGACCACGTCAAGCTCACGCCCAGCCAAAGCGGGTATACCTATGCCCTGACCATTGAAGACCACTTCTCCAGGTTCATGGTGGTTGTCCCTGTTAAAGATTTGACGGGCCGTACTGAAGCCAGAGCCTTCCAGGCCTACTTCTGCCGACCGCACGGCTACCCGGAAAGGGTGCTCACGGACCAGGGCTCGGCCTTTGAAGCGGAGGTGTTCCAAGAGTTCTGTCTCTTGTACGGGTGTAAGAAGATCCGGACTACACCATAGCATGCCCAGACTAACGGGATGTGTGAGAAAATGAATCACCTGGTCCTGAACCTCCTCAAGACACTACCGTTAGAGGAGAGGAACCTGTGGCCAGAGAAGTTGCCTGACCAGGTGGACATGTACAATAACATCCCCTGCAGCTCCACCAAGTGCACGCCTGCATATCTGATGAGAACCCGACTGGGGCGGCTGCCCGTGGACCTAGAAATGGACATAGAGGCCCCTGAAGCCCTTTCCTCCACTAACAACTGGGATGCCAAGCGACAGATGCAGTACCGACAGATCCAGGAGTATGTGGAAAGGAATCTGCGCCAGAGCCGAGAAAAGCAAGAGCAGCACTTCAACAAGCGGGCTCTGGCTGCCCCCTTTGAACCCGGGGATGTGGTACTGAAGCGTAAGAGGAGGACGCATAAGCGCGACGACCAGTGGGAAAGGACCCCATATATCATACAGCCCGCTGGATGGGAAAACGAGAAGACCTATCTGATCAGTCGCGACCAGGGGAAGACCACGATTACCGTTTCCATGGACCACCTGAAGAGATGCCCCGATCCCCTAAGGCTGGTGGATGTGACCCCGGCTCCCATGCCGAGCGGGGAAAAGAATAAAGAGGTGATTCATACCGTAATGGGCGACTTCCCAGCGGACTGGCCTATGCAGAATGGCGCGGTAATTGTTCCCATGATAATGTTCCCACAACCCGTGGAAGAGAGAGAGATGGAGACGCCCGCCAGCGAGCCACCCAAACAAGTGCCCAGGGATGCACCTATACTACGCCCCCGTAGGTCTCTACCTGCCATACCTGACACACGGGAAGAGGGACCAGTTGTCCCCTCTGTCCCACTGCCTCCCACTGACAACACTGGGCCCAGGAGGTCCACACGCCCTAACCTAGGTAGGCACCCGCTTAGGTACAGGGAAACTGCCATTTAGGGGTGCAATATGTTGATTGTGTAAATAGCTGAATGAATGAGCACTAATCACCCGAGGCTTTTACCTGATTAACAAGAGTTAAAGGCAGCGGAACCCGACTGCCACAGGACACAGTCCCCGTTGGGACCCTTACTGCCCGTCCCCATTGGGACTTTGTTGCCCCTGTTTTTACAAAAGACAAGGTTGAGAACTGGCAGGCCACCCAAAAACTATTGGGCATGTAAATAACCCCTTCCTCAACCGGACGTCCGGTTTCACCGCCTCCGGAGAGGCAGACTGGAGGATGGGCCTGCGGGAAGCTGTTGGCTGAGGCCCGCCACCACTACAACCGGTGGCCATCCTCTGAGTCAGGGGTCCCCTGGACGTGGGGCCTCTGAAAGGACTGTGAAACCTGCACCCATCCCATTAAACACACCTGGGCCCGTTCCTGGACTGGGGAAAAGGGGTGCTGCCTACTTCTTAGGGGCAGCATCAAGGCTAGGTTGATTGGGTGGGTGACTGGAGGACCCGGTTTCCGTGTTAATAAAAGTGCTTGACGTTCGTAACGTTCAAGTATGTGCCTCCCGTAAGGTAAGATCCAAAAAGCTAAAAATGTTGAAAGTTTGTACAAATGTTAGTATGCTTGTACCATGTTTCCGTTTTTCTATTTTACAGAAAGCAAAAATAAACTGGTGATGGACGGGCAGCCCGCGGACGGTCTGCATTAAACCAAGGGGGAATGTGATGCCCTGGACTAGTCAGGTCGTCGCAGGTAGTCACACACAACACCACACCCCCTCCCGATTAGGTGACATCAGTCAAACTAAAAACTTTGTCACCACCCTCCAGGTTTGATGTCTACACCAGAGGGGCAGAGCCAGGCAGTTGGCTCCGCCCACCGAGGAGTTCACAGGCCTGGAGGCGGGAAAACACAGAGGAGAGTCAAGTACAAGCAGAGAGAGTAGTCTAGAGGAGGTGTAGAGCAGTCAAGTTAACGGGCAGTCCTGTGTCCAGGCCTGCCAAGAGACTACCCGGTGCCTGGGTCGGAGCCCAGTCACCATTGGCAAGGAGGCAGACGGTGGTGGCCACCTGCAGGAGCTGGGATTACAGCCGGTGGAACCGTATGGACCGGGGTCGGGCGGTGGCCCGCCAGTACCGAACCAGGGAACTGATTGGAAACCGGAGCACCAGGAGGGGTACTCAGACCCAGACAAAGCCCCGAACCGACAGGGCCAAGTCAAATCAACTGATTGTGGACTAGACTTAAGGACCTATCCCACACAAGTCCCGATAGAAGACAACAGCCCAGCCATACAGGGTAAAGCCACTGTCAAGGCATAGAGACCCAAAGGGCCAGCGTCTGCGGGCAAATGGGCTCCTACGGCGTATGCAAGTCGGGGAGCGGACTACCGGTGTCTAGGCATAGGAGTCAAACATTTACACACAGAGGTGCAGGAGAACGGCGGAAACCACCAACCTATTCTGGGAGAAGCTGCAGCCGGCTGCGGGCCCCGTTCATCACTCCGTTTGGTTTACCAGAGACTCCAGTGTGTTGTGTCAGAGTGAGTACACCAGTGCCTTCGGGCCGCGCCGCACCACACCAGCGTCCAGCACGCATTACCCGCTCCCCCGCCTCAGCACCTCCCCCGGGCCCCCGGGACCATCACTCCCCTACCCACGGAGGGGTCAACACCAAGCTGCGCAACACCATCCCCGGGAGGCCTAGTTAACGGCAGCGGTGTTGTCCATCTATTCACCACAACCTGTGGGTGGCGTCACGAACTTACATCCCAAACCAAACCACCGCGGCTCCGGCCGTGGAACTCCCCGTCAAGTCCCTGCGTGTAGCGCCAACTTCCTTGCAGAGCGACGTGACCCCCGAGTCCATGAGAGGCTCAAGCCACCACCCGCAGTACGAGCACGGATCCGAGCGGCTCAGCGGTCGCAGCCGAGCCCACGGTACACTTCTATTGGGGGCCACTTAGTGACGCCGCTGTAACGCCGAACGAACCTCCCCCTTAAAGGAGAGATTCTTTGGCGGCCACAGTGACGTTGGTGAACAGGTAATTGCGTGTGATGCTGCTGTAGTGATATTGTTCGTTACGGCAGCATTCACCCCATGACGCGCCACCGACGTGGGTGGGTGCTATTGCTCGCAAGATCGCTAATGATGTTGCAGCATGTAAAGCCCGCTTAAGGGCAGGGGTTTTTTTTTTTTTTTTTTTTTAAATAAGCATTAGTAAGACTTTTTGTTGTCAAAAATATGTGTGTAACTACTTATAAGGTCATCTGAGTGTATTACGATAGTCTCACTACACATTATATGCACATATACACATTTCAGACCTTACAACTTTTGTGAAAGCGGTTATTTAAAGACAAATGCCCTCAAGAGATATATGCCACATTTTTGCAAAGATAAAAACATGAGATGCCCTACTATTATGGTGTGCTCCAAAAAAATATTACCACAACATATAAAGATAAAACAATCATGACATTTACTTTTAAGCTACGGATGCATTATTCTGTGTGTCCTCACCGTTTACCCAGCCTTTCTAACCCAAAAATCAGAAAAAAAAAATACATCAGGGTAAGCAAAAGCAGCTCCTCAATCGAGATACATCACCGCATGTTAGTACTGTATTTTGAAAGCTTACTCGTGGTCTGACTTCCTCGAAAAGACAATCATAAGTCTGCAGGCTCATCCGACTGTATACAGATAACTTTTCTGGATTCCTGCAGGGCTCTCCATGCAAATGCTGGAAATGTCCTTTTGTGGGTCGTCATGTGAGGAATGGATGCAACCAGAATCGTCGCCACTTCCTTGGATCCACAACTGGGTAATGCTACCCAGACCGATGAGACAAATCCCAGTGGAGAAGGACTCACTCAGTTTGGTTCAATGCAAGGTGGAAAGACATGTTTTTTACAAATCAAACAATAATAACAAGGCTCTCTGGTAATACTGAAAGGGATATTCAAACAATATGGCTGTGCTACTATGGCAATGGGGCCTTGTAGAGTGCTTTTATAGGCTTCCAACCACTAAAGCCCTTAATCTGTTTGGGCTTTTGATTGCAAACTCATGGTGAAAATTGTACTGCATACGGATTTTCACACATATATCATATGGATACATGCTAGTGAAAAGAAAATCGCATACTCAGATTGCACTCACATTACACATGTATTACTGTGCTGAAATCACTCGTTCAACTGACAGACAGTGACTCGCCCCAGGGCTATGGGGTACTCGGTCCCAGGCCTATATTTACGGGGGCAGTTCACTGGGTGGCCGTTGCCCAGTTCCGTGACCCTGGGAGTCGCTTAAAGGGGGTTATATATAGGGGAATAGTAATAAAGGTTTTATCGTGATGCCATTTGCGGGTTGCGGCTAGGTAGATGGAGCCGCCGCTGCACAGTATCTCACCACTGGGGCTGATGTTAATGGCAGCCTGGATGTTAGGCCCTCTGCAAGTAGGGCTGAGCCCCAGTGGCTAGGTAATGGAGTTAGGCGCAGAAAGAAGGCAGGCCACACAAGGGATTGCAGTGTAACTGGTTTCTTCACTCACAGCGTTGATATGGCTGGCAACCGAAGAAGGCCGTAATCCCAACGTATTGTTACCCCTCTATAAATCCATTGTAAGGCCACATCTAGAATATGGGATCCAGTTTTGGGCTCCACATTTTAAAAAGGACAGTTAGAAGCCAGAGTCAGTTCAAAGGTGGGTAACTAGACTACTACAAGGAATGGAGGCCGCCAATATGATGAGAGGTTGAAAAAGTTAGATATGTTTAGCTTAGAAAAAAGACGTCTCAGAGGAGATCTCATTTATATGTATAAATACATGTGTGGTCAATATAAAGGACTGGCACATGACTTATTTCTTCCAAAGGCAATACTAAGGACCAGGGGGCATACACTGCAAGTGGAAGAAAAGTGATTCCGACACCTAAATAGGAAAGGGTTCTTTACAGTTAGAGCAGTCAGACTGTGGAGTGCCCTACCGCAAGAGGTAGTAATGGCACATACTATAACAGCTTTTAAAAAGGGCTGGATGATTTCCTCAGTACACACAACATTATTGGTTATAAATGACTTACTGAAAAAATGTATAATTGGTGGAGGAAGGTTGAATTAGATGGATCTAGGTCTTTTTTTCAACCTATGTTACTATTTAACTTTCCAGGATGAGAATTGGACTGATTTTTAATATGCTCTTGTGACACCAGCCTAAATGACAAACTTGGTAACTAAAAGTTACAGTCATAAATCCTTCTGGGATCTATATCATTGAGAGCAGCAACATCAGAGGCAAGTACCTACTTTTCAGCGCTTTACCTGTTTGCTGCGTATACCATCGATTTAGCACAAAGGTACACTGTGTAAAATACATTCTGTTCAATATGCTAAAAAAACAAATGTGGCCATCACTACATCTTCTGTTATTTCATTTTGCAAGGAAACATCGGAAGCAGGTCTGTTGTGTAGGAGTTCTTGAAAGACGCCACTGTCTTTCTCAATATAATAAAATAGGCACAGTTAAAGGCAGATGAAGCAGAGTAAGAACCAGAAGGCAGCCTGGATAATATCCCTAAACTGAGAACATACACAGTGAACACTAAGCTGTTTCCTATAAATTAGCAGTTGTGTCTCCTTTGTGTTAGCTACGTATATTCCACTATTTGCATACATTAAAAAAGTGAATAACCTCCTTTTACCAACATTAATATTGTAGAGAATTGCATTTGCCATTTTCAGTCTGCTTGTGCCAACTAACAGAATATCAACCTGCATAAAATGGATGTATTTTCATCACATATACTGCATATGTGTTTTATACTGGAGTATTACGTCTATGAAATGCTATTGTGACGCCCCTGGACCAGTCAGGTCGTCACAGGGTACTGCACGCTCTTTATTCTTAGTGGCGGACTCAACCCCCCATGGTTCTGGGTTCCCAACCTATAGTACTGCTTCCATCAGCATCCAAAATCCCAACCACACCTCACACCACAACCTGCCAGACACACCAGTGGGCTGCTGAGCCGGAGTAGGGCCGTCCACGTAGGGGTCAGGCAGATTGGTGGGAGGGGGGAAGTCAGTGAGGGAGGAAGTGGAGAGCAGAGCAGAGCTGACAGGCAGAAGAGTAGTAGCTCCCAGAGAGTGAGGAGCTGGGAGTTGGAGCTCTCGGGGAGTTAGAGGTTGGGTCGCAGATGTTGGTCTGGGCCAGAGAAGTCGGAGAACTCGCAGGGTATTGAGGCTAGGTGCCTGGACCTGGTCTTGGAGGACAAGAGGCATGTGAGTCTAATAACTGGTCTGGAACCGAAAGCACGGTGGGGTACTGGACCCTAGGTCGGGGAGTAGCTTCAAGCAACCCGGCAATTAACCTGTGGAGGATATTGACTTTATGGACTGTCCCCAAGAAGCTCAGAGATCAGGGGCACTAGCACAACAAGAGGGATAGGGCTTTCCAACCCACACAGCCCACAGAAATCCCAAGCATGAGCCCTTGAGAGCACAGCTCCACTACAAACAGTAGGGAGCGGGGCCCAGACAGCTTTATGCCAACACTTCAAATTTGTGCACGGAGGCAGGCTCCGGACCATCAGGCAGTACTGTAGGGGACGGATACCCGGACGGGCTCCCCCAAGAGGGCAACGGCACCCAGAGTGTTGGTTTACCTTGTTGTCAGAGTCTGCTTTTCATCATCGATGCTGTCTGAGTTAGTACATGGTCATCTTCTGCTACTGCCTAGCCCTGCGCTCCCCTGCACACCATCATCCAGAGTCCCGGGGTCTCCTCTACCCGTGGAGGGAAACGTCATCTGGCTGCCCTACTCCATCTCCCCCAGGTACTCCCATCGGTAACGGCGGTACTCCCCTTACCGCACACCACGGGGGCGTCACAAACTAATATCCCCTGTAAATAGCCCCCTTTACATTTGAGTTGCCGCAAGCCCCCGGGTCCGGAGACCCTCGAGCCACAGCAATCCCGGATCCAAGCAGTTCGACCGCTGCAGGGGTGGTACACTATGCTCATCAAGAATTTTTCTTTTATGGGAAAATAAATATGTTCCCAAAATATTTTCTATTTAGAGAGTGCTCCAATCACCACTAGGGATGAGAGAAGCCGAACACAGACTTTTGACTGTACATCCGATTCTGTTCGCGTTTGTCACCTGAATAAAGCTTGTTGAAAGTTTGCACAGCAGCCAATCATCAATCTTTTAGGCTGTGGGCACTTTCAGAGCTATCGTAGCCATGCCAAGTATTAGCATAGCTGTGATTGGCCAGGGAAATCACTGTAAAAATAAAGGAAGCAAAATGGTTAAAGCAGGATATACTTACTAGTCTAAGGTCCCTTTCACATTGCGTATTCACTTACGTTCACTGGTCCCATCGGGGCACCCATCCGAACTCCCCTTCCCCCCACTGCAAAAACGTGTTTCGGACGCATACGCCGACGGGGCCATTGATTATAATGGAGCAGACGGAGTCAACGTTTTGTAGCATTTTCGGGCATATATACGTTTTCTGCAGGAGGATACCCGAACGTAGTTGTGCAAGCAATCACAGACGCTCACACAGGATGGGGGCATATATAGCAGTCTGCAACCAATCACAGACACTGGCACAGAGGGTGGGCGGGGGAAGTAGTGAATATTGATGAACCTTAATTAATGTGCCTGGAAGAGAGTGACTGCAGCTTGATCTTTCAGGAAACACTGGCAAACACGATATATATAACTGTCCTACTCTTACTACCATTTAATTTCCATTTGCAGCCCCCTAGCACTTACTAGTGCCATTTTACAGCCTCGAACGTCTCTTCCCCATTGACTGGTATGGGGTTCGTTGTTCCGGGTCAAGTTTCCTTGCCAAAACCATTTTTTTTTTTTTTTGCAGATTTGACGAACCCAAATGTCCACGGGTTCGCTCATCACTAATCACCACCTTTAACCACATCTTAAAGTGACCAGATCAGCTAAGAAACGTTGGCAATTTACATTAGGTATTTTATGTAATTGTTGATGGTATTCATGGCAGTAAGTCACAGGAGAGGAAAATGAATAAAACAGCCAGTTCCTATGCAGAACACAATTCAAGATGGAAGTAAAGTTGGCTTGTTCAAAGGGGTTTATTGAGTCCAGGGGCAATAAATACAAAGTGTGTCAGAATGTTGACTAAAGAAGTTCATTTAGGCACTATATGTCAAATGGACTTATTAATTGTGATACTATGCATATAATTGACGCCATCATGTTTATAGGCTGGAATAAGAGGTATATTGAATGTACAGCGAGAAAAAAAAAATCAAGATACCTGAACATATATCAGATACATTAAAAAAAGGGGTTATCAACTCAAGTGCGGCTAAACACCTTTTCAGAGAAACAAAATGGTAGTGTGGAATACGTCAGATTTTTTTCTGTGCATAAAAACTCAATTTTTGAGCATAACAACTGAGATATGTTGGCTTCATATCAGTAATAAAAGGGTATTCCATCTCCAAGATCCTATCTCAATATGTAGTAGATGTAATAATAATAATATTACTAAATACCTTCAATTAGAAATGTAGTATAGTTCTCCTGATATAGCCTTGTCTGTTACCTCATGTGCAGGGCATTGCAGATTAGGTGTCAATGGTTATGACCATAAGCAACTAACTAACTAAATAGCTGTCATTCTATGAGTGGACATAACCATGGATACCTAAGCTGAAATGTCCTGCACATGAGGTAAGAGACATGGCTATATCAGAACTACAGGGTGGGCCATAAGTACGGATACACACTGATAAAATAGAAGTGGTTGCTGATATCACCATACCGTTTGTGGCATATTAGTACATGGGAGTTGCCAAACATTTGAGGCTGGGTGACGCCCATGGTGGCCATCTGCAAAGCCGCCATTTTGAATTCAACTTTAATTTTTTCAATAGGAAGGGGGTCATGTGACACATCAAACACATAGAGAATTGCACAAGAAATACAATGGCATGCTCATTTTTAACGTTGCTTTATTCATTATCAAGTTATTGACAGGTTTGTGACATGGAACAATGACAGTAATCCACTAAAGGATTTGCTGAACGTGCTGCCCATTGTGTTGAATTGTCAACGCGATTCTTTTCTCCCACTTGACACACCGAGAGCAATACCGCAGATCCAGGATGTGGGGCATCTGAAACAACGGATACAGGAGGCCTGCGGTAGCATTTCTTCTGCGGCATTGCTCACGCCAGAGGCCTCCCCAGAGTGGGACACATTCATGACATCATTATGTAGTGTGTGCCTCTGGGAACTCCATATAGGAATGAGCCACTCAGATCCACACTCATCCTCATGCCTTTCTGCCCAACCTGTAGATGGAATCACCATATCTGACTTTACAAATCCCGTGAATGCACAGTTACACAAAGCGCAGTGCAGGTACAGTATGAGTTCACAACCAGATTGTCCCCTCTATCTCCTGACACAATACACACTATACACAAACTGTATAGACGTGGTGGATGACGCAGAAAATGTGTTACTCTGGTATGAGTGAATGGACAGTGATGTCCCACACTTTAATTGACAGCAGCAAATTAAACCAATTTTGAATGTATTATAGGGGACTATGTGTGACTTCAGAAAAAAAGGATTACAGAACTAGAAATAGCGTCACCTAAGATATCACTTACTTATCAGTTATTTTTTTATACCCGATACTGTAGATTCCCTATAAAATGCAGTTACCATATTTTCCGGCGATACTGCAGGTTCCTGATGTGTCGCGGCGGCAGATGCCATTGATCTGCCAGCGGGCTCGGAGGAGGGGATGTTGGGGCTCAAGAGCGTTAGTGTGTGGCAGTGGAGGGTCGGTGATACTGCAGACTCATGGGGTGTCGCGGCAGGTGCCATTAATCTGCCGTCGGACTGCGGGCTGCTTTGAATCGCCGACCGTTGACGCTGTGGACTTCAAAAAAATGGCCATGGAGGCCAAACTGTACACTGTTGCATACATTACTGTGACTACTAAGAGTTGAGAATATTTATGGAACAGGAGAAGGGGTAATGGTGAAAGGGGTGACAGTAGTCACCGATACTTTCAAGAATTAAGATGGTTATAAGGGGAGATATATCTGACAATTAGCCCTCAGTCACCTACCTACCAGCGGAGTTGCACCATGATGTGTTGGGTGCCCCTTGCTCCTCGTCAACTCTTCCCTACCTTACCCTAAAAGTATATTTGCCAAAGATTAACCCCCATCACTATAAATAATTGTGGAAGTCAATCGTGCCAAAAATCTGTCTGAGGTAAAAAAAATGAGGCAACAATTAAGACCTCCTCAGTTGTTAAAGACTCAAGGTCAAAGTGCCTGAGTCTACAAATTAGACTAATACTCGTAAAGCACAAACACCAGATGTATAAAGTATAGACGGATAATATAATAATATAAAAATTTAGAGCAGGGACTTATCTGCCAGTATCCGCAAAAACCTAGTCCCAAGGCGTTTCCCCCCTGGACTTCTTGGGGTTCATTGGGGGACTTTCACCACTACCCCTTCTCCTGTACCTTATTTTTTGTGTTTTGCACCCCATTCACTTGACCACGGTCTGGTAGGACTATATTGATGGTTCTAGATTATCCCGTTTTAATTTGAATTAAATAAAGTACTTTTTAGGGGATTTTTTCTTTGGTTTTATACTTAATTCCTCTTTTTGATTATTTGCTTTGGTTTTCTAAGAATTGAGAATAAGAAAGTATAGAGAAGGGTTAATGAATATCTCAAACTTATAAGCAATATAAGAATTATTTACTTCACTATTTTCACTTATTTTTTTTATATAAAACAAATTACTGCAATGCAAAACATTAAAAACAAGTAGTACTGTAAATGATGAATGACGAATACCTATGATAGACCACTAGGGGGAGCACGGTAATGTCTTTCCTTATTGCACAGGCCTGATCTGCTCAGTGCATATTTCACAGATCTGGAAGTTCAGCACAGATCAGAGTTCATCTGCATTTCAATCATAGACAAAGCATGTACAGTCTCGTTTTGGATCACTCTGTGTTGTACACAGTAAAATAATATGCTTAGCGTGTGGAATAAATTTTCTACGAAATCCTTCCTTGTCTTAGTCAGCACATTCTAAATGAAGATGCAGAAACTGCTGAAAAATGAGATATTAACCAGATAGTGTAAAGTACAAAACCAAGGGTTGACTGATTTTGTGTCATTTCCAAATACCTTATCAGTCATTTGGATTGATTTTATGCTCTTACACATTAAAAAGGACATGACCTAAACATCCAGAAAGTATTCACATCAATTACATTACATTCCATAGATAAAAACAACTGATCAGAGATGTGCTCCAGCAAATTAGGCACAAGGCAGCCAATAAGGGGTTACTCACACTGGCGTTTTTCTCCTGTCCAAGAAAATCAGGTGCTATGTGCTAATAACACTCGGCACAATCTCTGCTGCGTGCATGATCAAGTGTCATTATATTGTGATCAGGCTTTCTCAAATGCAAGAATCTGATCACAGGTGCGGAGAAGATGGAGAAATTAATTTTTATATCTGCTCCAATGTCTGTGTGTGTGTGTGCACTCGGATGACATCAGTGCAGTCCGATGTTTTGCACGCACCCATAGACTTATATGGGTTCATTAAATACAACAAAAAAATAGCCATGATTGTTACACCGAGGGAATCACTAAGTAATATCCCTCGGGAAAAGTGCCAACTTCAGAATACATGTCAATAAAAAGGAGGAAGGGAGATAAAGCACCAGTTTGATACAAAATATTTTTTATTTTGTTAATTAAATATCAAGTGAAATAGTACAAAAAACATACCCATGTAAGGAATGGGTCACAAATAGTATGGGGGAAAAAAAACAAAACAAAGAATGAGGAAAGAGGAATTATGTAACCAAAACTTAACGCACAGAACCAGCCGAGGTAAAATTTATGCAATTGTAAATTGAAAAAATGTTGATTACACACCGGCATGTATATTGCACCAAAAAATTGATGTCGGAATGAAAAGCTCAGCTGTGGAGGACTGGTGGGGGCACATATCATAAGAAATGCATGTGCACCTAGGTTTAGGTATATAAAGAGCGATGTGCACCACAGGAGTGCACCACAGAATATCTACATGAAGGGTGCAGATGGGTCTATTGCACTAGTGCAGCCCTGCTTAACATACTTCACTAATCAATACAAGGCTAAAGGTAAAGCTGTAATACCGATGAATGGTACTCCATGCCAAAAGTAGGGACAATGTGTATGGGAGCAAGGGGCACATTATAAAACCAAAAGGGGAGCTTTTACAATACCTGGTGGTATGATAACAGACTGGTGGTAAAGTAACCTTCTAACAGCTGTTTCGCAGAATGCTTTTTTGAAAGGAAGTATGGTGTATGCGGTAAGAAGCCAGCTTTTATTGAGACCCCAGGAGGGGAAACAATCATTCTTGATTGCAGTTGTTAAATGCGCGTGTGCCAGCAGCCGAGGTCAGGCGGCGGCGAGGGACGAAGACACCGCAGTTTACGGCGCATGCGCAGGACCATAGGATGCGTCAACATGGCTCCCACGCATGCGCACCACGCAGGCACCGTCACAAACCACCGCCCGCTGTCAGCACACCGGAGGACGTGCACAACCACCAAAACAAGCAGATAAAACAAACGGATTTCCCAAGACATAAGCATCACATAATAAAATACAGAGCAAAGTGAACTTATATACTTATATGGGTTCATGTTGTCTGATACACTGTACGTTGTTGATTACAACATGCAGCAACTTTTTTCTCCGGCCGACTTGATTAAGCAATTGACACTCTAATCAAACTTTAACTTCGCATGACAGAATGATTGCATCCCTACTGATCGGCATTGCCCTATAGTATAACATTGAGCAGCGTGCTATCGATAAAACATTGGATACCATTCATCCAAATTATTCACTCATGTGCCCTAAAAAATGAAAGCAATTGGTAAAATTCGAAGCTATCAACATAACTACAACTCTAATAGTTATATTGTGATCTCACAAAACATTACAATTAAATTACTGCCTTGAGTGGATTAAGGCGGCGTTCACATGAAGCAGTAACACTGGCTAATAACCACAACAACGCTGTTATCCTGTGCTCTTTTTCTCTGTACAGTTTACTTTAATCTTGCAAGGAAACAACTGTTTAACCTGCAAAACAGCAGTTCCAGTTTGATTGACCATACAGTCTTGCAGGCAGTGGCGTAACTAGAGTTTGATGGGCCCCAATGTAAAGATTGGACCTGGGCCCCCCAATCATACACCAACACCATGGATACAGGATAATGATGTCGACACTCAGGGTATGGGATAATTACGCTGACACTTGGCTCTTTCCCTCAACACCCATGTTTCCCATGATCTGAAATCCCTATTTCTATTAGCACACAGCTTTTCTGTGTTCTGATATCCATCTTGTCCTCAGCATGCACCTTCCCCTTGCTCATACATTTTTCCCTCTGCACACAGCTTTCCCATTCTCTGATATACATCTTTCCCTCAGCACCCGGCATTCCCATGATATCAGAGCATGTATAGCAGAGCATGGGAAAGCTGGGTGCTGAGGGAAAGAGCCTATTTCCCTCAGCACAAATCTTTCCCATCTCATGCTTTTATCTTTGTCCCCCTTGTATATAGCTCTCCAAATACTAAGATGGCCCTCACATAGCCTTCCATATAGTATAATGGATCCCACATTACCCTTCATATATTAGAATGCAACCCCATAGCCCTCCAATCATTATAATGCACCTCCCATAGTCCTTCATGCATTATAATTCACCCCAAAGTCCTCCAAACAGTGGGGGAACAAAAGTATTTAGTCATCCACAACTGTGCAAGTTCTCCCACTTAAAAAGATGAGAGGGCTGTAATTGACATCATAGGTAGACCACAACTATGAGAGACAAAATGAGAAAACAAATCCAATCCAGAACATGACTGCCTGCTGTGAGCTCCACGCAGCAACTGAAGTGAGCAGCACGATCAGTGGTGACGTCACTCAGGTGATTTGCGGTTACAGGTAAAGGACTCAAGCTGTGGCTGTGGGTAACCTGAGTGCCATCTTTGCTATTCGAGTGGCTCACTTCAGTCGCTGCGTGGAGCTCACAGTGGGCAGACATGTTCTATGGCACTCGCTGTGAGCTTCAGATGTAGCAGTAGTGGAAGTGTCGGGGGACCTCGTGTGGATTACGTCGGACCTGCAGGGGTGTTTTTGATGATAATAATTGCAAATAAAGGATTTTTTATTTTTTCGCTGTTTGTGTTTATTTACTTTCAGTTACAGATTAGTGGTGGAGGTGTCTCATAGATGCCTGCCATCACTAATGTAGGACTTAGTGGCTGCTGTAGGCTGCCATTAACTCCCTCATTACCCTGATTGCCACCACAACGTTTTCACAGGTATATAGCAATAGACTCGGGAATTATTTAGGGAGTCTTCACAGGGAGTTTTTATGTGGATTTTTCGGGATGCGAATCAACATCTTAAAAATACTTCCAAAGGACAAGACATTGTTGAAGCAATTTTATAAGCAGACTTGTTTTTTGACAGTATATTGATTTCCTCTACAAAAATATCAACAACAAAAATACCCAAAAATGTGATGTTAAAACGACTGGAAAAAAACGTGCATGTCACCATGATTTATAAGTGGAAAATGAGGCAATGCTTTTTTTCTGTACATGCAGAACAAATCAAGACATGCACTATAGATACATTTTGGTCATTTTTATGAATGGAAAGTTTGTTTCTTTTACTTGCCTATTTAGCACTATTAATTACACAGCACTGTACAGACACTATTAATACTGTCCCCATTGGAGCTCACAATTAGAGGTGAGTGGACCCATGGAGGTTCGGTTCGGCGTGTTTAGTCGGACTTTTGACAAAGTTTGGTTTGGGACCTGGAGTTGACCTAAATCTAAATTGAAGTCACTAATTGGGCAGTTTGGGTCTCTGCTCACATCTAGCCAGCCATAGACAGATCACTTTCGGTGAAGGCTGTGCGGGGTTTTCCGTTATTTTTTTTTGTGCACACTACAGCTGATTACGCTGTTGTTATTATTATTATTATTATTATTGTTTATTTATAGAGCACCATTGATTCCATGGTGCTGTACATGAGGGGGTTACATACAGAATACATATACACGTTACAATAGACAGACTATCACAGAGGGAAGAGGGCCCTGCCCTTGCGGGCTTACATCCTAAAGGATTTTGGGGAGGAGACAGTAGGTGGGGTGTAGGTTGGGCGGCAGCTCCGCACGGTGGTGGGGCGGAAGCTCCGCACGGTGGTGGGGCGGCAGCTCCGCACGGTGGTGGGGGCGGCAGCTCCGCACGGTGGTGGGGCGGCAGCTCCGCACGGTGGTGGGGCGGCAGCTCCGCACGGTGGTGGGGGGCAGCTCCGCACGGTGGTGGGGCGGCAGCTCCGCACGGTGGTGGGGCGGCAGCTCCGCACGGTGGTGGGGCAGTGAGGTCATTGTAGATTATAGGCATTTCTGAACAGATGAGTTTTCAGGGTCCGTTTGAAGTTTGCAAGTGTAGTAGATAGTCTGACGTGTTGAGGCAGTGAGTTCCAGGAGACTGGGGATGCTCGGGAGAAGTCTTGGAGTCGGTTGCATGAGGAGCGAATGAGAGAGGAGGAGAGAAGGAGATCTTGGGAGGACCGGAGGTTACGTTTTGGAGTGTAGCGAGAGATTAGTTCAGAGATATATGGAGGAGACAGATTATGGATAGCTTTGTAGGTCAGGGTTAGTAGTTTGAATTGGATACGATAGAAGATTGGGAGCCAATGGAGGGACTTGCAGAGAGGAGAAGCGGGTGGTATTGAGGAGAGAGGTGGATCATGCGGGCAGCAGAATTAAGGATGGACTGGAGAGGGGCGAGTGTGTTAGCAGGGAGACCACAGAGGAGGATGTTGCAGTAGTCGATGCGGGAGATTATGAGGGCGTGCACTAGCATTTTTGTAGATTGGGGATTGAGGAAAGGGCGGATTCTGGAAATATTTTGGGTTGAAAACGGCAGGAGGTGGTGAGGGATTGGATGTGTGGTATGAAGGACAGGGCAGAGTCAAAGGTCACTCCGAGGCACCGAACTTTGGGTGCTGGGGAGAGCGTGATGTTATTAATTGTAATGGATAGGTCAGGTGGAGAGTGCAGGGGAGATGGAGGAAAGATGATCAGTTCAGTTTTGGCCACATTAAGCTTTAGGAAGCGAGAGGAAAAGAAGGAAGATATTCTGGACAGCAGAGATGTGACATCTGGACCAGAGAGGTAGATCTGAGTGTCATCGGCATATAGGTGGTACTGAAAGCCATGGGAATTTATGAGTTGTCCCAGGCCAAATGTATAGATAGAAAAAAGTAAGGGTCCCAGGACAGAGCCTTGGGGGACACCAACAGAGAGAGAACGGGATGAAGAGGTTGTGTGGGAATGGGAGACACTAAAAGTGCGGTTGGAGAGGTATGAAGAGATCCAAGAGAGGGCGAGGTCTCTGACGCCAAGGGAAGAGAGGATCTGTAGTAGCAGGGAGTGGTCAACAGTTTCAAAGGCTGAGGATAGGTCTAGAAGTAGGAGTACAGAGAAGTGGTTGTTAGCTTTGGCAGTAAGTAAGTCATTTGTGATTTTAGTCAGGGCAGTTTCAGTGGAATGATGTGGACGGAAGCCGGACTGTAGGTTGTCAAAGAGAGAGTTAGAGGAGAGGTGGGAGGAAAGTTCAGCATGGACGTGCTGTTCCAGGAGTTTTGAGGCAAGTGGGAGTAGTGATATGGGTCGATAGCTTGTAGTAGAGGTTGGATCGAGGGAAGGTTTCTTTAGGATAGGTGTGACTGTTGCATGCTTAAAGGCAGAAGGGAAGGTACCAGTTGTTAAAGATAGGTTGAAGAGTTGGGTTAAGGCTGGAATAAGGATAGTGGTGAGGTTGGGGAGGAGGTGGGATGGGATGGGGTCAAGTGCGCATGTGGTGAGGTGTGCTTTTGAGAGAAGATGTGAAAGCTCTCCTTCGGTGATGGTGGGGAGGACGTTTATGGGGGAGGAGCAGTGGTCTGTTATATGAAGGGGTTGTGGTGGTTCAGCAGAAAAGACTTGTCTGGTTTGGTCGATCTTTTCTTTGAAATATGTGGCAAATTCTTCTGCGGAAATGTGGGAGGTTGGAGGGGGCAGTGGTGGGCGAAGGAGGGAGGTAAAAGTATTAAATAGCTGTTTGGGGTTGTGTGTTAAAGAGGATATGAGGTTTCTGAAGTATTCCTGTTTAGCGGAGGTAAGGGCCAAGCGAAATGTGTGAATTGTATTTTTGAATGTGGTGAAGTCTTCCTGGGAATGCGTTTTCTTCCAGCGCCGCTCTGCAGCCCTAGACACTTGCCGTAGTTTTTTAGTGAGGCTGTTGTGCCAGGGTTGTCTATTGATTCGTCTTGCTCTGCCGTTCACAAGAGGAGCGACTGAATCAATAGCTGATGTGAGAGTGGCGTTGTAGAAAATGGTGGCACTGTTTGTGTCGTGGAGTGAAGATATGGAGGACAGCGGTAGGATAGAGTCAGAAAGGGTGTGTATGTTGATGTGTGCAAGGTTTCTGCGGGGGTGTGTTAGGTTACCCCCAGTACGAGCCAAACACTGCAAAGGGCTCGAACTGGACTGAGCACTGAGTGTACCTGAGAACAGCGATACTCGTGTGATTGGTTTGCATGCATAAAACACCTGAACTCCAAACCAAACTATTTTTTAAGTACAGTCTGTGTGTGGTATGAACTTTGGGTTCACTCATTTCTACTCACAATCTAAATGTTATATCAGTATGTTTTGGGAGGAAAACAACACAAGCAGGGGCAGAATATACAAACTCCTGTCACGCTCCCGGTGTCACGCCACCGTCCCTTATCCACTGATCCGGTCGCACCTGCACGGTACCGCCCCTTGCCCACTGATCCAGTCCACGTGCCCACCGGTCACGGCTTCCGCTCCCGCTGGTGCTCCCCTGAGTCCTGTCCTCGATCTCTTGTGTCTGATTAAGATTCTTAGGGTATGTGCGCACGTTGCTTTTTACCTGCTTTTTACCTGCTTTTTTGCTGCTTTTTCTTCTGCGCTGTTTAATGCCAAAATGGGTGTGTTCTTCTATTCAAGCAAAGTCTATGGGAATTTGGGTTTCTTGTTCACACTATTGTTGTTCAAAATGCTGCCTTTTTGTGGCAGAACTTTGGTCAAAAACTCAGCTTTGCAGTGCAAAACCCAAATGGCAAAAACAATTGACATGTTGCTTCTTTGAAAAGCTGAGTTTTTGACCAAAGTTCTGCCACAAAAAGGCAGCATTTTGAACAACATAGTGTGAACAAGAAACCCAAATTCCCATAGACTTTGCTTGAATAGAAGAACACATCCATTTTGGCATTAAACAGCGCAGAAGAAAAGGCAGCAAAAAAGCAGGTAAAAAGCAGGTAAAAAGCAACGTGCGCACATACCCTTAGGCTCATGCATGTGTATAGGGCGAGGCCGCGCCCACTCACCTAGTCTTATAGGCCCAGCACTCCTGAAGCAGGATATGACATGTTACTGGGACTAGGTATATAAGACTGCCCTTTCCATGTGGGAGGCGCCTGATCAACGTGTTACATTAGCTAGGTGCTCAGGTCCCCTTGTGTTTTTGTCCTGTTATTTATTCTATCTCTTCCGCAGAGCCAGTCCTGCTACCTTAACCTGGTCCTGACTCCAGTTTGCCCAGGAAGTCCTCAGGTGACTGTCGTCTGTGAATCCTATCATCCTTCCTTAGCCTGTACCCGTCTCCAATCCCCGACTTCACCTGGTGACATCAGCTCTCACGCCAGCAGGACTCGGATCCCGCCTGACGTTCCTACACGGCACCTGAACCTGGTTCCCGTCACATGCACTGCCTCCAGGAACTCTGTGACCCCAGAGACATCTTTATACCAGTTCCCTGAAGGACGCTGTTCCTGTACCACTCGTGCTCCAGCTACCGTGCATCTAGGCCCTCTGGTGGGGTGATCAGGACAGTCCCTGTACAGGAGTTAGCTCCGGGTTGCCTCACTGGGGGAGTCCGGTGCACGGCCCAGAGGATCCACCACCAGGACCTAACAACTCCTTGCATTTGTTGTCCTTAGCGTGATCTGAAGCCAGGACCCTAGCGCTGCTAAGCAATAGCGCTAACCACTGAGCCACTGTGCTGCTGTCAGCAGATTTGCAGCAGTGGATTTTGGTACAGAAGCAGACAAAAAAACAGTTGTTGTTCATATAATATGTCTCCTGAATCCTGAGCAATAACATTAAAATTGTATTACCATATCAGGCATTGTTGGCATATATGTTATAATTGTATAACAAAAAATCCCATACAAAATAACTGTTATACACTACAATATTTTTTCTCTGTACTAATAACATATGTCATAATTGTCAGCTTAATGTGGGTGCCGCCAACTATGGGACCTGCACCCTTTTTGAAAACCAGGGTCTGCAGGTAGCTACTTGCTGCCATAGTGAGGTGAAAAAAGGATAGAAAATTGGTTGTGTCGCGCTTTCTATTCTGTTCTAAGGAAGTTACAGAAACAGCTGAGCAAGTATAAACAAGCTAAGCAAGAATTATTTGTGAAAACCATGCAGCTTTCCAACTGCCAAAATTAAGTTGTAAATTAATATTTTATTCTTTTTCTATCTTTAAAGCACAGAATATCATTTAAGATATTCCCCACACAAAGTGTTTTCCCATCCTAGCCTTCTTGCAATTTAGGAATGACTTTATAAATCTGTCACTGTCTCCAGTAATTATAGCGTGTGCTACTACTTGGAAATTAAAAGGACCTGTATTTAGCTAAAAAATGGCAAGGTTTTCCTCTAATATTTTATTTGATGCACCTAATATACTTATCATTGTGGACTTAAAGGGAACCTGTCACCAGATTTGGCGACTATAATCTGCGGCAACCACCAGTGGGCTCTTATATACAACATTCTGACATGCTCTATATAAGAGCCCAGGCCGCTGTGTAGAATGTAAAAATCACTTTATAATACACATCTAAAGGGCGGTGCGGTGCAGACTGGTTGGATGGGCGTCTCTGTTCTCCGGTACCGGCGCCTCCTCTTTTGGCCATCTTTATCATCCTTCTTCTGAAGCCTGGGTACATGACGCGTCCTATGTCATGCACACTAGGTATTGAGGTCCCGTGCAGCCGCACTACAATACTTTGATCTACACCGCTCAGGGCAAATCAAGGTGCGCAGTATTCTAGAATACTGTATATTTGAGCCCACTGGTGGTGACCGCAGCTTATAGTCGCCAAATCTGGTGACAGGTTCCCTTTAAATAAGGGGACATTGCACTCAGGATTCTCTGGGCGTATCTATAGGTTGCTTTGTTTAATTCCCTGCCAGTAATGCCCCCAAAATCATAAAAAAGTTGCATATTGGGCACACTTAATAAAAATTACTCTTTGGAAACATAGTAGATTTAAAAAAATTACACAGACTACTCGGGAGCAGAGTCTTAACCCCTTAAGGACAAAGCCAATTTTGTACTGAATAGTCAAGCCATTTTTTGCAATTCTGACCACTGTCACTTTTATGGGTTATAACTCTGGAACGCTTCAACAGATCCCAGTGATTCTGATACTTTTTTTCATGACATATGTACATGTTCAGGATAATTATAAATTTAGAATGATATTTTTTGCTTTCATTTGTAAAAAAAATAAATCAGAAATTTGACGAAAATTTTGCAGTTTTCAAACTTTTAATTTTTATGCCCTTAAACCAGAGTTATGTCACACAAAATAGTTAATAATTTTCATTTCCCACATGTCTACTTTACATCAGCGCAATGTTTGAAAAACATTTTTTGGGGGTTAGGAAGTTAGAAGGGTTAAAAGTCCATCAGCAATTTCCAATTTTTTCAACAAAATTTACAAAACCATTTTTTAGGGACAACATCACATTTGAAGTGATTTTGAGAGGCAGAGGTGACAGAAAATACCCAAAAGTGACAACATTCTAAAAAATGCACCCCTCAAAGTATTTAAAACCGCCTCCAAGAAGTTTATTATCCCTTCAGGTGCTTCACAGGAACTAAAGCAATGTGGAATGAAAAGGCAAACAAAAATTATCATTTTACCTAAAAATGTTTCTGTGACGCCCTGGCAAAACCAGGTAGTCACAAACAGGCCCCCGCATTACACCGTTCCCTCACTAGGAAACACACAGCCAACCAGAAACCCTAGTCACCCCCCCTTAGGGAAAGATAGACACACCAGTGGGCGTGACCAGGCGGTTGGGACACGCCCACTTAGGGTCCAGACAGCCCAGGGTGGGAAAGCGAGTAGTGAAGTTTTGTAGTTCAAGTGGAGAGGAGTGTGGGCTGGAGCTAAGTGTATCTCCAGCAGGCAAGGTTCAAGTTGAACGGTACCAGGGTAGCAGCCCTGGTGCCTTTGGCTAGGAGGCAGACGGTGGTCTCCGTCAGCAGGAGACAGGAAGACGGCTAGGCAGAACTGAGGTGGATCAGGACCGGGTTGTAGCCCGCCGGTACCGACACGGGAAAGCGACCCGGAAACCGTAGCACAAAGGGGGTACTCAAACCCTGAAGCCAGAACTTGGAACCAAGCGGACTGGTTAATTTATCGATTGAGGCAAGGACTAGAGGTCCTGTCCCACCCAAAGTCCCTCAAAAATGACAACAGCCCACCGATAGGGATAAGAGGTCACCACCAGGGCCCATAGATCCCATGGGCCAGCGCACGGCTCCTTAGGCCACATCCAGCCAGGAGCGGACTCCTGAGTTTCACACTAGGAAAGTCCACCTTACACAAACAGTGCAGAGAAAAAGGTTAGAGACCACCAGCCGGGTGGGGTATCTGAATGCAACTGGCCACGGCACCGGCCACCATCACCTTGGTTTACCAGAGACTTGTGTGGTTTATTAACTGTGAGTACACCAACACTCCCTGCGGTCGCTATCCCCTGCACAGAGACACCAGGTCCCGGGGACCATCCCTACCCACGGAGGGGTTAACAACTGGCTGCACAACATCTCCCCCGGGTGCCCTACAACAGCAGCGGTGGTGTCCCACTTCACCACACACCGTGGGTGGCGTCACGAACTTACTAAGGCCTAGCCCGTACATCTACGTCCCCCCATTTATTCGGCGTGACCGCGAGACCCCGGGTCCGGAGACCTTCAAGCCACCACCCCAGAAGGCTCGGACCCGAGCAGCACCGGCTGCTGGCACAGGGACTGCACATTTCTCTAGCCCCAATGTATGTACTTTTAGAAGAAATAGCACAACAAAATGCAACTTAAAATTTGTTATCCAATTTCTTCTGAGCACACTGATACCCCACATGTGGTCAGAAACCTCTGTTTTGACAAATAGGAGTCTTTATTATGGACAACTGGGAGGACCCAGAATAGAAGGAGTAATATTTGAATTTTGTTTCACAAATTTAGCTGAAATAGATCGCGAGTACCATGTTGCATTTTCCAGGCCTCTAAGGTACCTAAACAGCAGAAACCTCCCACAATTGGCCCCATTTTGGAAACTAGACCCCTCAAGGATTTTATCCAGGGGTATAGTGTGCATTTTTAACCCAGAGGTACTTCATAGAATTTGATAATATTAAGCCGTCATATTGAAAATTTTCATTTTTTTCACAAAAAAAGTTGCTTTTGCACCAAATTTCTTACTTTTTCAAGATGTAACACCAAAACGTGGACCCCACAGTTTGTTATCCATGTTCTTATGAGTGCGGTGTTACCCCACATGTCAGAAACCTCTGTTTGCTCAAATGGGAAGGCTCAGAACAGAAGGAGCAATATTTGAATTTTGGAGAGCAAATTTGGCTGAAAACGATTGCAGTTACTATGTTGCATTTATAGGCCCCCTAAGGTACCTAAACAGCAGAAACCCCCCACAAGTGACCCCATTTTAAAAACTAGACACCTCAAGCAATTTATCTAGATGCTTGGTGAGCACCTTGAACCCCTGGGTGCTTCGCAAAATTTTATAAATTTGAGCCATGGAAATAAATTTTTTCACAACGGTAATAGGAAAAAATGCACCATAAAATGTATTGATCAATTTCTCCTGAGTACGCCAATACCTTATATGTGGTGGAAATCAACTGATTGGGTACACAGCAGGGCTTGGAAGGTTAGGTGTTGTGAATACAGTACATTTGAATTAGATTCCAGTTTGGGGCTCCCTCTTGTGGTCAGTGCTCGTAGTGCAGTTGACTTGCTGAATGGGAAACGGACAGCTGAGGAGGGTTGGCAATCAGGCCATTCGGATTGGGCATATATAACTGAGTAGGCTTACATTCTATAGGATTTTGGGGAGGAGGCAGTAGGTGGGGTGTAGGTTGGGTGGCAGCTCCGCACGGTGGTGGGGCGGTAGCTCCGCACGGTGGTGGGGTGGCAGCTCCACACGGTGGTGGGGCGGCAGCTCCGGTGGCGGTGAAGCAGTGAGGTCATTGAAGGTTATAGGCGTCTTTGAACATGCTCCTAGGGTACCTATACAGCGGAAACCCCCACAAATGACCCCATTT
Organism: Anomaloglossus baeobatrachus; assembly: GCF_048569485.1. Classification (NCBI taxonomy): domain Eukaryota; kingdom Metazoa; phylum Chordata; class Amphibia; order Anura; family Aromobatidae; genus Anomaloglossus; species Anomaloglossus baeobatrachus. Next base: position 388,574,025 of record NC_134355.1, on the reverse strand, counting down.
TAGAAACTAGATCCCTCAAGGATTTTATTCAGGGTTAGGGTACGCTCACACAAGCATGAAAATCGGGCGAGTGCAATGCGAGAAATTCTCGCATTGCACTCGGACCTATGTTAGTCAATGAGAGAGAGAGCAGTTAGTCAGCTTGTCTTGCATCCAGATTCTGGATGCGAGAAAAGCGGCAGCATGCTGTGATTTTTCTGCAAGAGCCATATCCCTCGCACCCATTCAAGTGAGAACAGTCAAGGACAATCCACAGACCACCTCCAAAGACCTGCAGCATCATCTTGCTGCAAATGGTGTCAATGTGCATCGGTCAACAATACAGTGCACGTTGCACAAGGAGAAGCTGTATGGGAGACTGATGCGAAAGAAGCCGTTTCTGCAAGCACGCCACAAACAGAGTCGCCTGAGGTATGCAAAAGCACATTTGGACAAGCTAGTTACATTTTGGAAGAAGGTCCTGTGGACTGATGAAACAAAGATTGAGTTGTTTGGTCATAAAAAAAGGCGTTATGCATGGAGGCAAAAAAACACGGCATTCCAAGAAAAGCACTTGCTACCCACAGTAAAATTTGGTGGAGGTTCCATCATGCTTTGGGGCTGTGTGGCCAATTCCTGCTCCAGGAATTTTGTTAAAGTTGAGGGTCGCATGGATTCAACTCAGTATCAGCAGATTCTTGACAATAATGTGCAAGAATCAGTGACGAAGTTGAAGTTACGCAGGGGATGGATATTTCAGCAAGACAATGATCCAAAACACCGCTCCAAATCTACTCAGGCATTCATGCAGAGGAACAATTACAATGTTCTGAAATGGCCATTCCAGTCCCCAGACCTGAATATCATTGAACATGTGTGGGATGATTTGAAGCATGCTGTCCATGCTCGGCGACCATCAAACTTAACTGAACTGGAATTGTTTTGTAAACAGGAATGGTCAAATATACCTTCATCCAGGATCAAGGAACTCATTACAAGCTACAGGAAGCGACTAGAGGCTGTGATTTTTGCAAAAGGAGGATCTACAAAATATTAATGTCACTTTTATGTTGAGGTTCCCATACTTTTGCACTGGTCAAATTTTGTTTAAATGTGGATTGCACATTTTCTGTTAGTACAATAAACCTCATTTCAATCCAGAAATATTACTCAGTCCATCAGTTATTAGATATATGAAACTGAAATAGCTGTTGCAAAAACCCAAATTGTTATAAAGAAAAAAGGTTAACATTAATAGGGGTGCCCAAACTTTTTCATATGACTGTATTCCATCCACCTCACAGGTGATGGTTGCGACCCTCAACTTTAACAAAATTCCTGGAGCAGGAATTGGCCACACAGCCCCAAAGCATGATGGAACCTCCACCAAATTTTACTGTGGGTAGCAAGTGCTTTTCTTGGAATGCCGTGTTTTTTTGCCTCCATGCATAACGCCTTTTTTTATGACCAAACAACTCAATCTTTGTTTTATCAGTCCACAGGACCTTCTTCCAAAATGTAACTAGCTTGTCCAAATGTGCTTTTGCATACCTCAGGCGACTCTGTTTGTGGCGTGCTTGCAGAAACGGCTTCTTTCGCATCAGTCTCCCATACAGCTTCTCCTTGTGTAACGTGCACTGTATTGTTGACCGATGCACATTGACACCATCTGCAGCAAGATGATGCTGCAGGTCTTTGGAGGTGGTCTGTGGATTGTCCTTGACTGTTCTCACCATTCTTCTTCTCTGCCTTTCTGATATTTTTCTTGGCCTGCGACTTCTGGGCTTAACAAGAACTGTACCTGTGTTCTTCCATTTCCTTACTGTGTTCCTCACAGTGGAAACTGACAGTTTAAATCTCTGAGACAACTTTTTGTATCCTTCCCCTGAACAACTATGTTGAATAATCTTTGTTTTCAGATCATTTGAGAGTTGTTTTGAGGAGCCCATGATGGCACTCTTCATAGGAGATTCAAATAGGAGAGCAACTTGCAAGTGACCACCTTAAATACCTTTTCTCATGATTGGATACACCTGCCTATAAAGTTCAAAGCTCAATGAGGTTACAAAACCAATTTAGTGGTTTAGTAAGTCAGTAAAAAGTAGTTAGGAGTGTTCAAATCAAGAAATTGATAAGGGTGCCCATACTTTTGCACCAGTCAAATTTTGTTTAAATGTGGATTGCACATTTTCTGTTAGTACAATAAACCTCATTTCAATCCAGAAATATTACTCAGTCCATCAGTTATTAGATATATCAAACAGAAATAGCTGTTGCAAAAACCCAAATTGTTATAAAGAAAAAAGGTTAACATTAATAGGGGTGCCCAAACTTTTTCATATGACTGTATTCCATCCACCTCACAGGTGTGGCATATCAAGATGCTCATAGACAGCATGATTAATGCACAGGTGTGCTTTGGGCTGGCCACAATAAAAGGTTACTCTAAAAAGGCAGATTTACAGTATTGGTGGTGGACTGGGGGGGGAAGATAACCAGTCAGTATCTGGTGTGACTACCATTTGCCTCACGCAATGCAACACAATTCATTTGCATAGCGTGGATCAGGTTGTTGAATGTGACCTGTGGAATACTGGTCCACTTCAACGCCAGTGCAAAATTACTGGTCATTGGCGGAACTTGAACATGCTGTTGGAAAAGAACCCAAACATGCTCAATGGGTGATTTGTCCATTAAGTATTTTGGCCATGCAAGAACTGGGATGTTTTCAGCTTCCAGGAATTGTGTACAGATCTTTACAACAATGGGCCATGCATAATCATGCTGCAATGTAAGGTGATGGTTGTGGATGAATTGCACAATAATACGTGTCAGGATCTCTTCTCTGTATCTCTGTGCATTCAAATAAAATCAATAAAAAGCACCTCTGTTCATTTTCCATAACATATGCCTGCCCATGCTATAACCTCATTGCCACCATGGGGCAATCGATTCACAATGTTGACATCAGCAAACTGCTCACCCACACAATGCCATACATGCAGTCTGCCCTCTGCCCTGTACAGTCAAAACTGTGATTCATCCGTGGAAAGAACACCTCTCAACATGCCAGACGCCATCAAAGTTGAGCCTTTGCCCACTCAAGTCGGGTATGACGATGAACTACAGTCAGGTGGAGACTCCGATGAGGATGATGAGCATGCAGATGAACTTCCCTATGAAGGTTTCTGACAGTTTGTGCAGAAATCCTTTGCTTATGCAAACTGATTGTTGCAGCAGCTGTCCTGGTGGCTGATCTTGGACCATCTTGGAATTGAAGAATGCTGCATGTTGAGGTCCCGGGCTGGTGTGGTTACACGTGGTCTGCAATTGCAATGCTGGTTGGATGTACTACCAAATTCTCTGAAACACCTTTCGAGACAACTTATGGTAGAGAAATAACCATTAAATTCACAGACAACAACTCTGAAGGACATTCCTGCAGTCAGCATACCAACTACACACTCCCTCAAAACATGCGACATTTGTGGCATTGTGCTGTGTGATAAAACTGCACATTTTAGAGTAGCCTTTGACTGTGGCCAACCTAAGGCACAGCTGTGTAATAATCATGCTGTCTAATCAGCATCTTGATATGCCACGCCTGTGAGGTGGATGGATTATCTCTGCAAAGGAGAAATGCTCACTAACAGACAAGATACCGTCACACATAACGAGATCGCTAGCGAGATCACTGCTGAGTCACGGTTTCTGGTATGAGTGACATCTACCAGCGATCAGGCCCCTGCTGTGAGATCTCTAGTCCTTGCAGAATGGTCCAGGCCATTTTCTTCAAAGGCGATGTCCTGCTGGGCAGGACACATCTCTGTGTTTGACACTGTGTGACAGGGTCACAGTGACTACTGAGATCGTTATACAGGTCACTACTGCGACCTGTATCGTTCCTGCATCGTTTGTAAGATCTGACTGTGTGACATCTCACCTGCGACCTCCCAGCGACTTACCAGCGATCCCTATCAGGTCGCATCGTTTTCGGAATCGCTGGTAAGTCGTTGTGTGTGACTGGTCCTTAGACAAATCTGTGAACAATATCTGAGAGAAAAAGGCTTTTTTGTACATAGAAAAAGTCCTGGATCTTTAAGTTCAGCTCAAGAAAAATGGGAGCAAAAACAAAGTATTGCATTTATATTTTTGTTTAGTGTAACATTATATAACTGGAAGAGAGAATTATATTTACAGCCTCCTGTCCATGACAGGTGGCCCCTGAAGAGCAGACTGCACAGCTGTAAAGATACTAAGGATTAGCTAGTTACTTCACTTCTTCATTGACTGAAACAGAAAATATAGAAATAGAAACTGGTCTGTTCATCTGTACACAAATGGCTGATCACCAAAAATTGTTCTGCAAATGTGACGCCCTGGGCAAGCCAGGGGTCACAGGTCATAACACCACCACACCCTACACCCCAGTTAGGAACACCTAGGCTAACCAAAAATCCTTGTTGCCTTCCTCCAGGAGCTGGTGTCCACACCATTGGGTGGGCCAGGCAGTTGGCTCCGCCCACCGAGGAGTTCACAGCTCTGGAGGCGGGAAAACCAGGCAGATAGAGTTTGGAGTTGGAACAGAGTAGTTAGGGAAGTGAAGGAGAAAACAGTGAAGTAGAAGGAAGTGGCAAAGGAGGACAGTAAGAGTGGTGACAGAAAAGGAACAGTTAAGCAAGTCTGAAGTTAGTCCGGGTGTGTGCCCCGGACTGAGACAGCAAGGTCAGCAGACGGCGGTGACTGTCTGCAGGGGTGACTGCTTGGAAGTTGCTGGAAGGACCGCGGACGGGTGGTGGCCCTGCGGTACCGGAGCGGTATACGAAGAGCAGTCAGCACCAGTGGCAGGGGCCTTTCGGATCCCGGCAAGGCTAGGAGTCGCCGTGAATTTGCCAAATCCGTTAGTGAAGGGGACCTCTGGGTCTCCCAACAACCAAGTCCCGATTGAAGGCAACAGTCCAACCATAGCAGACAGACACCGCCACCGCCAGGGCACCAGTTTCTCAGGGCCAGCGCCTGCGGGCAAAGTAGGGCTCCTCCGGCCCATATCCAAGCCGGGGAGCGGGTTACCGGTGGGAACCCATCGCAACCATCATCATCTTAGGTGCAGGAAAAAGGGACCGTCACCGTCAACTACTGGGGAAAGCAAGTGCAGCCGTCCGTGGGAACCGTCTTTCCAGTCGTGTGTTTTACCGAGAACTGTGTCATCGTCTCAGGCTGAGTGAGTACCACAGTGCCGCAAGGCACAGAGCTGCCCCCGCGTCCCTGCATCCCACCAAGCCCTGCATCACCCACCTCATCACTGGGCCCCGGGAAAACCAACCCCCTACCCACGGAGGGGAGGACTAACATCCAGCTGTCCCATACCATCACTCCCGGGATCCCCATACAGAGCAGCAGTGGTGTCTACAAATCACCACAACCGTGGGTGGCGTCACGGACAATAAACAATCCCCACACCCAAACCCCCTTTCACTCACGGGCGAGGAGCGCCGCTAGAGTCCCCGGGATCCGGCCCATCGCTCGAGCCACCGAGCAGCAGCAGGCCGCAGCAGCCGCGGCAGCCGGACCCGAACAGTAGGAGAGCGCGGCGTCCCCTCCTCCGCCCACGACACATATACAATATAGTGTTACCAGCTACTGTGGCGCCCCTGACCTGGTCAGGCACCACTGAGTACTGCACCCATGCTGGGAACAGTACAACACAGGTAATCCAGAAGGCTGACCGGGGTGTGGTACACAGGCGCATAGTGATCAGGTCTCACACATGTACCCATGAGAGGACCCCTGGGGATCCCAGGAGGGGGAAAAGCCTTCACCTTCACTGGAATAGTGGAGGGGGCCAAAAGCCTCCATCTCCTCTCAAGGGGTGTGGTAAGAGAGTCTGGTTGCTAGGTGGCGTAGGCAAGAACAGGAGAGGAGGGGCAGTGAGCCAGAGCAGTGTAGAGTCCAGGGAGCTCGAGTGAGGAGCAGATCCCTGGGGCTGTGCAGTCTGACAGCGCCCGCGCAGTGGCTACTGACGGGGGAGAACGGTCAACTAGGAGGGCTACCCGAAATCCATCTTCCGCTAAAGAGAGAGCACGGAGTGGGAAGTAAGGAGACTGCTAGAGAGTACCAGGCCCAAACGGGCGGCAGATCCCGAAGCGGAGATAGATCCAGCTTTCTTTTGCTAAACCTGCCGGTGTGGGGCTCTCAAAGCCCACGCCACAACACTACAAAAGCCGCAGCCACGTAGCCACAGTTAGGGCCCATAGGTCACAGGAGGCAAGCAGCTGGAGTGGCCTGGTCCAGGCGACAAGCAAACGGCAACCGAAGGGGAGAGAGGCTGCAGCATCTTCCCTGGGTGACCCCCATAGGGACTCAAAGTCGGGGTTACCCCAAACCACCAAGGGCTAAGGAAGGCGAGTTAGTAGTCACCCTCACAAGTCAGCCTGAAGGACACCTGGTTCCCACTTGGTTCATCCCAGCTACGCCCGGGTCACTCACCCTGCCATCAACTGTGAGTAAAAACCCTGAAAGACATCCTGCCTGTGTTGAGTCATTCTGCGCCTTGTAGTTCTACACATCTACACAGGGCCCTGGGGCTTGCCTCACTCTCAGGGGGCTATTCCAACTAACTGCACTCACCATCAGCCCCAGGCGTCCCTCAACCTGCAGTGGCGGTCCCCCCCACTGACCGCAATACTGAGAGTGGCGTCACGACAAGAAGAAGATCTCCTACCTGTGACAGATCCAGCCGAGTGGAGTCCCTGAAGGTAATGCACCGACACTACACCTGTGGGGCTTCACATCTGGCGTCACGAACAGGATAAGGACTAGACCTGTCCAGACAGGTGACCATGTGCCTGGGCGGTCCGCTTGAAAAATTGGAAGCGCCACCATATTGCCACCATGAAAAGCGCGCTGAAAAACAACAGCAGCCCGCGCTGGGAGAAGTTACCGCCCACGAAGAGGTGTGGCTACCCAGAGATCCCCTGCAGAGTTCTGACCTCGCTTGTGAAGAGAGCGGAAGCGTCCAGAGACGTCGGGACAGAAAGGGAGCCAGAAGCCTGCTGCTGGGAGAGGAGCTGCTGAAAGAGGCAGAGCGGAAACTGAACAGCTTGCTACTAGAGGCAACGGCGAGTCCACTGCTGGGAAATCGTGCAGGAGAGGGCGCAGAAGAAATGGCGTCTGACCGCAGAAACCCAGAACCGGGCTCCGCTGCCTGGTGGTATCGGGAGCTGGCCCAGTTCTGCGACCGACTGGAGACCCGGGTCGTGGAGCAGATCAGAGAAGAACGCATGGAACTTCTGGAGATGGCTGCCGCGGTTCAGGCCTATGAGAGGGGAACCGCACGACGAGTGCCAGACCGGACGGCGACGACTCAGACCCCGATGCTGCCACCGATGGGTGAGTCCAGTATTACCCCTGCCGGCCCGGATGCCCCGACCCCTGCTGCCACGCCCGCGGTCCCTGAAGAGGCGCCCGGCGCGGCGACGCTGAGCCAGGCCGCAGCCACGCCAGGTGCGGCCCGCCAAGCCCAGGCCGCCGCAGCGATGCCCTGCTCGGCCCGTCAAGCCCCGGCCGCCACAGCGATGCCCTGCTCGGCCCGCCAAGCCCCGGCCGCCGCAGCGATGCCCTGCTCGGCCCACCAAGACCCGGTCCCTGCAGCGACGCCCAGCCCAGCCTGCACAGATCCCATCGCAGCTGCGACGCCGATCCAGGCCGCCGCCATACAGGGCGCGGCCCGCCAAGACCAGGCCGCCGCCATACAGGGCGCGGCCCGCCAAGACCAGGCCGCCGCCATACAGGGCGCGGCCCGCCAAAACCAGGCCGCCGCCATACAGGGCGCGGCCCGCCAAGACCAGGCCGCCGCCATACAGGGCGCGGCCCGCCAAGAGATTGCATCACCACTTACCCCGGCCTGCAAGGCCAGAGCAGACACCGCTCCCCAGTCCAAAGAGGTCCCTGCTGGAAAGCCCACGCTGGGGGAGGACCCCGCATACTGGCAGCTGAAGGCTGACATGGAGGTCAAGTTTCCACAATGGTTGGTGGACCAGTACATGCTCCCTCCGCACACCCCCAAGAGGATTCCGGCAACCCCTGCAGCAACCACGCCAAAGAGTCCCCCGCCTGGGCCTGTTGAAGGAAGTTCATCCCCAGCACCGCCACCAAAGGAGTGCCAAGAAGAACTAAGGGGGAGGGGAGGCCAGGAAGCTGAGGAGCTGACTCAGGAGCCATCAGCAGTGGATCCATGCCCAGAGCCGGAGATGTTGCCATATTCTCGCTGGGATGAAGAGGAAGATTTATCCAGCAACCTCACCTGGGAGCCTGCCAGCAGTGAAGCAGCCACCCAGCAGAATCAAGCCCGCAAGACACGGCGCCGTAGCCGAAACCAGTTGTCACCTGCTCCGCCATCCCCAGAGCAAAGAGATGACATAACGGCCAGAGACCTAGAAGAAAAACGGTTCCTGAGAAGAGCCAAAGCACAGGTCAGAGGACCCCTTTGTAGAGGAATTGTGGAAGACTTTAGCCTGAAGTCAGGATACGGGTTCATCGTAGCACCTGGTATCAAAGAAGGCATTTTTGTCAATAGGAGAGACGTCAGAGCTAATCTGCCCAGAGGACACCCTGGCAGAAACTTAAAGATGGGAGACTCCGTACAGTTCACCATGCACCAAGGAGAAAGAGGGTGGTATGCGCTAGATGTAGTGCCATGTCCCAAAGAAGAAAGGAAAGACAGCCATAAAGAAAGAAAAGACCAAAGACCTAATGAAGAGACAACTACAGATGAGGAAAAAGGTCAAGAAAGCAACAGGTGCCGCAGCCCTACAGGCCCAAGCCCTGGTGAAGAGGAATCTGCCTAAGTTCAAGTAAAGTACAGCAAGTTTTGACCAGTTGGAAAGTTTGTTTTGCAACGTTTTAAAAGTTCAAGTATGTGCCCACATAAACTTGTGTGAGAAAACCATAAACCTTAAGGCTATGAACTGGCTATAGCCACAAACTCTCGCAGTGTAAATAGTTACACCAGAGGGCACCACCACCACCAGAGTCAGCCTGTTTAGGGGCTTGGCTCGTCTGCAACCAGGAGGAGCCCGTCCGTATATAGGGCCTTGGCTCGCCTGCGACCAGAGAGCATGCCTGTTTATGGGGCCTGGCTCTCCACCACAAAGAGGGTACCTGGTCAGCACCAACTGTGGAGGCCGCCTCTGCATCCTGCCAGAAGAGGCTGAAGGCGCGGATCCACCAGGCCAGGTATACCCTGAAACCACCAGCCCATGAAAGCCGCCTCTACATCCTGCCAGAAGTGGCTGAAGTCGCGGCCAACGTGAAAGGGTTTGGGTGGGTTAACGGACTTGTGGGTGGAGGGTGGTGATGTATGGTACCTGGTGCTTTTAAATGTTTTACCATGTTTTAACGTTTTATGCATTTTAAAATGTTGTCTTGCAGCCCGAGGACGTGCTGGTGATAACTAAGGGGGAATGTGGCGCCCCTGACCTGGTCAGGCACCACTGAGTACTGCACCCATGCTGGGAACAGTACAACACAGGTAATCCAGAAGGCTGACCGGGGTGTGGTACACAGGCGCATAGTGATCAGGTCTCACACATGTACCCATGAGAGGACCCCTGGGGATCCCAGGAGGGGGAAAAGCCTTCACCTTCACTGGAATAGTGGAGGGGGCCAAAAGCCTCCATCTCCTCTCAAGGGGTGTGGTAAGAGAGTCTGGTTGCTAGGTGGCGTAGGCAAGAACAGGAGAGGAGGGGCAGTGAGCCAGAGCAGTGTAGAGTCCAGGGAGCTCGAGTGAGGAGCAGATCCCTGGGGCTGTGCAGTCTGACAGCGCCCGCGCAGTGGCTACTGACGGGGGAGAACGGTCAACTAGGAGGGCTACCCGAAATCCATCTTCCGCTAAAGAGAGAGCACGGAGTGGGAAGTAAGGAGACTGCTAGAGAGTACCAGGCCCAAACGGGCGGCAGATCCCGAAGCGGAGATAGATCCAGCTTTCTTTTGCTAAACCTGCCGGTGTGGGGCTCTCAAAGCCCACGCCACAACACTACAAAAGCCGCAGCCACGTAGCCACAGTTAGGGCCCATAGGTCACAGGAGGCAAGCAGCTGGAGTGGCCTGGTCCAGGCGACAAGCAAACGGCAACCGAAGGGGAGAGAGGCTGCAGCATCTTCCCTGGGTGACCCCCATAGGGACTCAAAGTCGGGGTTACCCCAAACCACCAAGGGCTAAGGAAGGCGAGTTAGTAGTCACCCTCACAAGTCAGCCTGAAGGACACCTGGTTCCCACTTGGTTCATCCCAGCTACGCCCGGGTCACTCACCCTGCCATCAACTGTGAGTAAAAACCCTGAAAGACATCCTGCCTGTGTTGAGTCATTCTGCGCCTTGTAGTTATACACATCTACACAGGGCCCTGGGGCTTGCCTCACTCTCAGGGGGCTATTCCAACTAACTGCACTCACCATCAGCCCCAGGCGTCCCTCAACCTGCAGTGGCGGTCCCCCCCACTGACCGCAATACTGAGAGTGGCGTCACGACAAGAAGAAGATCTCCTACCTGTGACAGATCCAGCCGAGTGGAGTCCCTGAAGGTAATGCACCGACACTACACCTGTGGGGCTTCACACTACCATACACAAGTATACGCAATATTACTATTTGTATTTTATACACTGCCATGCGCTGTACACGTTTTCATGTGACTAATCAGACAGTGCATACTATAGACACAAACCCAGAAATCTGGCTGTAAACGGGTTGTCTCGGCCCATGTGCACAACCTGCCTGACAGCATTCAAGCTGATTTCATTATTCAAATATGGCTTATGTATTTACATGGGAAAAGCTCAAATTATGCATGTACCAAAGGCAGCGGAAAAAAAATGCTTTGGGCATTTGCGTGAAGCGCACACTTTTAGATTACATGCTATCTTTGTATACCAATTATTGTATTTTAATTATGTTAAAATAGCAAAAATATAGCAATATGAAAGTAATAGCTCTCTCTTTCTCTGTCTCTTTTTTTGTCTCTGAAGATTTCAGTAATCAATACGAGCTCCTGTACAATACGTAAAGCTTCTATTTGAAAAAGCTATGCTTGGATCTTAGAAACAACCAGAACTTTTGATGTTTCATACTTTGAACATATCAAGTATATTCGAGAGTATACATGATAGAAAGGCAAGTCTTGATATTCAGAGTGAGTGGTCCATCTTGTTAGCTCAATTAATCCCTTCCTATAAGATCATATGTTGTGTATTTGGTGCAATTACATTAGTATTTATATGCCAAAACCAGAAAAGGAACAATCAGAGGAAACGTTTGATACAAACACGGGCACCATTTCTGTATTTTTTACTCCCTCCTGGTTTTGGCTAACAAATACTGTACTGACTAAATACTGAATGTGGCCTTACCTGAGTTGTCACATAACTGTCAGTCAATAAGGCATATTCATTTTATTTACAGTTTCATTTTTATGTATATAAGGGAATGATAGTCTTAGGCGGGCTTTGCACACTACGACATCGCAGGTGCGATGTCGGTGGGGTCAAATTGAAAGTGACGCACATCCGGCATCGCATGCGACATCCTAGTGTGTAAAGCCTAGATGATACGATTTACAAGCGCAAAATCGTCATAATCGTATCATCGGTGCAGCGTCGGCGTAATCCATAATTACGCTGACGCGACGGTCCGATGTTGTTCCTCGCTCCTGCGGCAGCACACATCGCTGTGTGTGAAGTCGCAGGAGCAAGGAACATCTCCTACCGGCGTCACCGTGGCTTCCGTAGGATATGCGGAAGGAAGGAGGTGGGCGGGATGTTTACATCCTGCTCATCTCTGCCCCTCCGCCGCTATTGGCCGCCTGCCGTGTGACGTCGCTATGACGCCGCACGACCCGCCCCCTTAGGAAGGAGGCGGGTCGCTGGCCAGAGCGACGGTCGCAGGGCAGGTGAGTGAATGTGAAGCTGGCGTAGCGATAATTTTCGCTACGCCAGCTATCACACGATATCGTACCTGCGACAGGGGCGGGGACTATCGCGTGCGACATCGCAGCATTGGCTTGGCATGTCGCAACGTGCAAAGCCGCCCTTAGGCTATGTGCCCACACTGCGGAAAATGCGCGGAATTTGCTGCGGATTTTTCGCATAAATTCTGTGGATTTTTCAACAATCTACAGCACAACTACTCCCCAGCCATTTCTATGGCATTTGGGAACTGCTGTGCCCACGCTGCATTTTTTTCCGCGGCGGAAATAATGTGGATTTCCCTGCGGAAAAATCAGCAGCATGGGAATTATTCCTGCGGACTTCTCCGCAGGGTCCCATATACTTACCTGCCTTGATAGAAGACAACAATGTCACTTTATCCATCCGGTGCACAGGAGCGCGGTCGATCCAGGTACAGGAAGGAAGAGGTGGGCAGGGCCTGCACGAGCTCCGGTCATGTGACAGCCGGAGCTAGTGCAGGCCCGCCCACCTTTTCCAGCACAGTGCACCAGACGCTGACAGAGTGACCCGGCTGCCGGAAAGCGAGGTGCTGCGTGATGGAGGTAAGTAATATAAATGCCCCGATCACTGCAGCACTTGTTCTGCATTGAGGATGCAGTGCCGAAGCCATGGTACTGTATCCTCAATGCAGAATGCCCACACCATATCCGCAGGACAATCCGCTGTACATCCGCAGCATGGAAACAGACAGAAGTTATGCTGCGGATTTCTGGGAGCACCTGCGGAATGTCCTGCGGATATAACCGCAGGGCACTGTTCCCGTGGGCACATAGCCTAATAGTCTTCCATTTGTTTAGTGAAACTTTTTTTATAACAGGTGATAGAGATAAGAAAATAAAGAGAATGTTAAAAAGAGGCAAGTGGTTTTAGCTTCCATTCACATTTTAGAATGCAATTGATTCTCCATGTGTTGCATGCACATTGCAGTGAAGTCAGATGCACATTCATTGTGTATAGGCCAGTTTTTAACAGAGAGGCCATGATAGCTGGATGTTCAGGTTCTCATCATTGTCTGCAAAAAGAAATAAATCTACTGACTCATCCTTCAGACCAAAAGTGTGCGTTGGATACAAAATAATACTTATAGAAAAGAGGGGTGAATCTTTTGACGTCCTAATTATACAGATTCAACTAATTTTACAGGAAATTCAAATTGTCACAAATTGATTTATAATAACTCTAGAGTGCTCCAAAACTTCCAACTGCCTTGATAAATATGTATGATACTATTGTCACAATCAGACTCTGAGATAGCAAAGGACAGGGGCTCCTATGCTGTTAATCCTGATGGTAGAGATTCCTGAGTCCCGTGCCTGACTATGCTCCTGACTAGTGATGAGCAAACCCATGGTGGATATTCGGGTTCCTCGAACCAGCACAGGAAAAAATAAATCAAGATTGGCGAGGGAACGTGACAAAGAACTTAACCACGAACAACAAACACCATACAAATCAATGGGTTTAAACCGTTTGGGGCTGTAAAATGGCTGTAAAATGGCAGTAGTAAGCGATAGGGGACTGTGATGAAAAATAAATAGCAGTAAGAGCAGCATAGTTATACATAATGTGTTTCCCGCATGATCACGCTGCAGTCAGACTCTTCTGGGCCTGCTAGTTACAGTTCAAAAATATTCACTCCTTCCCCCATCCACCCTCTGTGCCAGTGTCTGTGATTGGTTCCAAACTGTTATACATGCCCTACACCCTGTGTTGGCATCTGTGATTGCTTGCAGTCCGTTTGCTGTATAGTAGTGTAAAAATAAATAAATAATTAAAAAAAAATGACATAGGCTCCCACCATATTTTGATACCCAGCAAAACTACAATTGCAGGCTGCAGGCCCCACCTGTAAGCTTTACCATGGCTGAATATCAAAATAGAGGGGAAAAACAAAGATATAGGGTCCTCCCATTTTTTATATCCAGCCACGGTAAAGCAGACTGGTGGGGGCTGGTATTATCAGGATGGGAGGTACCATGGATATTGGCCCTCAAAGCTAAGAATACCAGCCAGCACCTGCCCAGAATTGTCGCATCCATTAGATGCGACAATTCAGGGCTTCACCCGACTCATCCCAATTGCCCTGGTGTGGTGGCAATCAGGTTAATATAAGAGCTTAATAACAGTTGTGATTTGTCAGCTACCATCAAGCCCTGGTTTAGTAATGAGAGATGTCTATCAGACCCCCTCATTACTACTCCTGTAAGTGAAAAGAAATAAAACATAAACACCAAAAGAATGGTTTATTTTAAATAAAATACACACACTATCTTTCACCCCTTTATTAACACCCAAAACATATTGAAGAGCCTACGCAATCCATACAAAGTCCCATGATTATCCCGACATAGCTACATCTCGAGCTTGGAGAGAGAGGAAACATGTCTGCTCTGTTCAGACTCTGGGATATAACTGACAGCAGTAGAGGGAGTCCAGCTGTGAGCAGTGATGTCATGGAGCTTACAGCCAGGTTCTCATGGTATGAAGAAAGCAAACAAATTAGGCTCACCATTAAACTCTATTAAATTAGAGGGATGCAGGTATGTCTCCATCAGGTACTGGAGCCAGCTGGTGAACACAGCGATTCCAATGTAGAGTAGAAAGGTCATTTCCAGCACAATCCGTATGGCAATAAAATCAAAAGTTTATTCCAGGGATTAATATTTAAACAGGATCCATTTTAAAGCTGACATATTTCCGGCAAAGTATTACCTTACTCCGACCTCCAGTGGTCTGACTGCTGGACTGTCGGACTGCAACACACAGCTGTGATCAACAATCCGACAGTCCGGCAGAGGTGTTAAAGAGAAAGTGAAAGTGCTGCCAGTACGACCATCTGGCAGCCCTTTCACTTTCAAGCCGCTGCCAGACTGTTGGATTGCAGGTCACGGCTGTGTCCCACAGTCCGGCAATCCGGGAGCACTTTCACTTTTGAAGCCGCTGCCAAACTGTCGGATTGTGGGTCACCACCAGGAAAAAAAGAGCATTTTTTTGCCAGGAGATGCAGATTCGGTGCTGAAATTTATACACCACATTCATGCACCAAATCTGCATCTCTTGGCAAAAAAAAAAAAAATATCAAAACTGCATCAACACTGCATCGCACTTAGATGCATGTTTTTGCCAGAAGATGTACATGTGGTGCAGGAATTTGGTGTATAAATTTCAGCAACAAATCTCTTGGCAAAAAAACGCACAAAAGCATTTTCAATGTCATTTCAGTGTGGTTTTCTGCTAGTAGATGCAAATTTGGTGCAGAAATTTAGTGCAGACACTTCAACACCAAATTTGCATCTCTTGGCAAAAAAAAACACTGAAGCAGCGTCAAAACCATTTTAATGCATTTTTTTTGCGAAATAATGCAGATTTGGTGCTTGAATTTATCACTAAATTCCTGCTCCAAATCTGCATCTCTTGGCAAAAAATTGCATCAATACCGCATCGCATTTTGATGAATTTTTTTGCAAGAAGATAAAGATTTGGTGCAGGAATTTGGTGTATACATTTCAGCACCAAATCTACATCCCTTGGCCAGAAAAACAGTTTTCTCCTAGGAGATGCAGGTCTGATTAAACTCAGTTAACCTGAGGTGAGGTCACTGAATTCAGTCAGTTCACCTGAGGTGAGTTTACCTGTGGTCACAGGTGAGGTACTGTGGGAACCTCCAGCTGTGAATGCACATAAACTCAGTGATGCTCACAGCTGCAGCTCAGTCAATCTGTGCCTGCAGCTGCAGCGGACGATCGTTCTGTGCCCACGCACTGCGATTTCAGAGTGTAGCAGAGCCGGGATCATCATGGGACCTTGTGTAGATTATATTGAACCTGGATGTTTCTTTGCATGTTCTTTCAAACACAGGATTTTTTGGGTGTTTGTGTTTATTTCTTTTCACTTACAGGGTTAGTAAAGGGGGGATTTATAGACCAAACCCATTACTAATCTGGGGCTTAGTGGCATCTGTTAGCTGTCGTTAATCCCTTATCTTACATTGATTGCCATCACACAAGGGCGATCAGCATGAGCCGGGTAAAGTGCCAGGATTGTCATATCTAATGAATGTGCAATTCTGGGTGGCTTCAGGCTGCTCTTTTTAGGCTGTGGAGGCCCAATAACCATTAGCCTTCCCCACACTGAACTTTACAGTTCGCGTTCGCTCAACCCTACTCCTGACCAGAACTAATCTGTTTCCCCCCTCCCACCAGTGAAGAAAGGGGCAGAGGTTAAATGGAAACACAGATAAAGACATTTAAGGAAAAAAACAAAACTCTGACACACTTCATACACACAGGAATAGACAATGAGAAACCCAGGACAAAAGCAAGAGCAGAAAT
Organism: Anomaloglossus baeobatrachus; assembly: GCF_048569485.1. NCBI lineage: Eukaryota > Metazoa > Chordata > Amphibia > Anura > Aromobatidae > Anomaloglossus > Anomaloglossus baeobatrachus. The sequence continues at coordinate 388,557,717 of NC_134355.1, read as the reverse complement.
ATAGCAACAAAGTGCTACAAAGGTTAACTGCACAACCACACTCAGCAACAATTACCACAATCACCAGATAGTATGGATCACAACATCTCAGCATACCAGCTATAGCTTGCATAGAAGGAAAAATCTAACCAGCAAATATAGGAGGGAAGTGTGACGCCCTGGCCTATCAGGTCGTCACAGGGTATTGTGCAATCTGCCCTTCTGCACGGTATCCACATCTTCCTTGGTTACGGGTCCCTGGCCTTTGGTGTTGCTAAGAACAAGCTAATCAAAATCCTAGAAACACTCTGCACCACACCCACCACACACCAATGGGTAGCCTGAAGGGAATAGGGCCGCCCACTTGGGGGGTTGGTAAGGGATGGTCAGGAGTGTCAGAAGCAGGGAGAGGGGTGTAGCGTTGGAGGAGGTTGGGAGCAGGGCTCCTTGAGAATACTAGGTGGCAGACGTTGGTCTGGGCCTGGTAGGAGCTGGAACCCCGATCGCAGGGGACCATGACAAAGGCCACAGAACTGCCGAGGAGGGCAGCCGGCGGCCTTGTGCTATCTCCGGGCAGGGGCTAGGGCACGACGGGATACGTGGTCCCTAGGCCAGGAAGTAGCTTCAAGCATCCTGGTAATTTACCCAAGGAGGACGAAGCCTTCAAGATTCGTTCTCCACTCGCTCCAAAATCGGGGTACTAGCGCAATGAGGGGGATAGCACTTTCCCAATATACAGTCCAGAAAATCCCAATTGTGAACTCTGAGAGCAAGCTCACTCCGTTAGCCATACGGGTGAGTGGGACCCCACTAGTTCTGCACTACAGGAACCAATCAGTAGAATGGTGCCAATAAAAAGGTCACGGGTAACAAGCAACACCATCGGGCACGGGATCCAGGCGTGCTTCCTCCCTGCTGCAGTGGTGCTCAGAACTTTGGTTTACAAGTTGTCGGTGTCAGCGTTATTGGACTAAGTGAGTACGCAGTGACCCTTACCTCCCCAACGGTATCCCTTCACTACCATCACCAAGCCCCGGGGCCTTCCCCTACCCACAGAGGGGTTAAACACCTGGCTGCCATCCCAGCACCATCGGGTACTCCCAACGGCAGCGGTGGTACTCCACCTTACCACACACCGTGGGTGGCATCATGAACTTTAACCATACAGTCCCATGTAAATACTACCCCCCTTTTATTATGAGTGGCCGCATGACCCCCGGGTCCGGAGATCCCTCGAGCCACCGTGGATCTGGATCCGAGCACTTCCAGCTGCTGACACGGGGGCTGTACACCTCCAGATGTAATTGTCTCCCCTACAACATATGTTCAAGAGTGACTAACAAGCAGACTAGCAGAGATTAACTCTTGCTAGACTGCCAATGAACTACCACTCTGCAGGTCAATGCCAGAGTTTGCCTGCGCTGATCACAGATACCAGAGAAGTTATTGGGTGGAGTGTCAGAATCAGTAGTCTGAACAGATCCTGACACCGCCATGACAGTTGGCAAAATTTGTAAGAATCTCCATCTGATAAATATTGTCTTATCCTCAAACACTAATCCTCTTCACTGCTGTGCTATCACACACTATCTGTACAGTTTCTTCAGTGTTTTATGGCTTCCTCTATCTCTGCTTCTGAGGTGTGAGTTGTTACATCGTCTCATTATCCAGATTCATCACAAAATGACTGCTACAGTTCCTACTTCTGCTTCTATACAGGCTATGAAAGTCCCTCCTGATTGGCTGTGCTACAGTCATATGAAAAAGTTTGGGCACCCCTATTAATGTTAACCTTTTTTCTTTATAACAATTTGGGTTTTTGCAACAGCTATTTCAGTTTCATATATCTAATAACTGATGGACTGAGTAATATTTCTGGATTGAAATGAGGTTTTTTGTAGTAACAGAAAATGTGCAATCCGCATTTAAACAAAATTTGACCGGTGCAAAAGTATGGGCACCTCAACATAAAAGTGACATTAATCTTTTGTAGATCCTCCTTTTGCAAAAAATAACAGCCTCTAGTCACTTCCTGTAGCTTTTAATGAGTTCCTGGATCCTGGATGAAGGTATATTTGACCATTCCTGTTTACAAAACAATTCCAGTTCAGTTAAGTTTGATGGTTGCTGAGCATGGACAGCACGCTTCAAATCATCCCACAGATTTTCAATGATATTCAGGTCTGGGGACTGGGATGGCCATTCCAGAAGATTGTAATTGTTCATCTGCATGAATGCCTGAGTAGATTTGGAGCGGTGTTTTGGATCATTGTCTTGCTGAAATATCCATCCCCTGCGTAACTTCAACTTTGTCACTGATTCTTGCACATTATTGTCAAGAATCTGCTGATACTGAGTTGAATACATGCGACCCTCAACTTTAACAAGATTCCCGCTGCCGACATTGGCCACACAGCCCCAAAGCATGATGGAACCTCCACCAAATTTTACTGTGGGTAACAAGTGCTTTTCTTGCAATGCTGTGGTTTTTTGCCTACATGCATAACGCCTTTTTGTATGACCAAACAACTCAATCTTTGTTTCATCAGTCCACAGGACCTTCTTCCAAACTGTAACTGGCTTGTCCAAATGTGCTTTTGCATACCTCAGGTGACTCTGTTTGTGGCGTGCTTGCAGAAACGGCTTCTTTCGCATCACTCTCCCATACAACTTCTCTTTGTGCAACGTGTGCTGTATTGTTGACCGATGCACATTGACACCATCTGCAGCAAGATGATGCTGCAGGTCTTTGGAGGTGGTCTGTGGATTGTCCTTGACTGTTTTCACCATTCTTCTTCTCTGCCTTTCTGATATTTTTCTTGGCCTGCCACTTGTGGGCTTAACAAGAACTGTACCTGTGTTCTTCCATTTCCTTACTATGCTCCTCACAGTGAAAACTGACAGTTTAAATCTCTGAGACAACTTTTTGTATCCTTCCCCTGAACAACTATGTTGAATAATCTTTGTTTTCAGATCATTTGAGAGTTGTTTTGAGGAGCCCATGATGCCACTCTTCATAGGAGATTCAAATAGGAGAACAACTTGCAAGTGGCCACCTTAAATACCTTTTCTCAAGATTGGATACACCTGCCTATGAAGTTCAAAGCTCAATGAGGTTACGAAACCATTTTAGTGCTTTAGTAAGTCAGTAAAAAGTAGTTAGGAGTGTTCAAATCAAGCAATTGATAAGAGTGCCCATAGTTTTGCACCGTTCAAATTTTGTTTAAATGCGGATTGCACATTTTCTGTTAGTACAATAAACCTCATTTCAAGTCAGAAATATTACTGAGTCCATCAGTTATTAGATATATGAAACTGAAATAGCTGTTGCAAAAACCCAAATTGCTATAAAGAAAAAAGGTTAACATTAATAGAGGTGCCCAAACTTGTTCATATGACTGTATACCTTGTAACGTAGTAGCTACAAGGTACTATCTGGAAGCCCGCCTGAGGTCATGTGATACTTCTCTACCTGATGCAATCTTCTGCAATTTTTAAAATAGCGCCAGCAATTTTAGCCGATCCATGCAATGCGAATCTCAAATTTTTTTCAATTTATGAAGTAGGTGAATTCAATAGAAATTCTACATTTTTTTTAAGTTACATTTAATTGATAGCTCAATACAGAACTCATCAGTTTGTGATTAGAAGAATCTTTTATGAATCCACTTGAGTTTTTGGGTGATTTAGCAGTCCCATTCAGATTACTTTTTTGCTTTATGTTAAGTGTGTATAACAATTACACGTTTATGTAAATCCCCTGATAGAAGTCAAAAAGTGTCATTTTGGATATGGCCAGAATATATCAGTATTCTATAAAAAATTAAGCATGGAATTGTACAATTGACTAACCCTTTTATATTGGGGATCCTATAAAAACTATTTGTTAAACAATTACTATAATAGTCTATGAGTGAGGGATGCCACTGCTTGCCATGTTTTACAGGCATCCATTAAATACATACATCATGAGCTTTTCAATATCTTTTCATGAAACTGATGGCATAGTAGTCTATGGATGACAGATAACTGTAACAGATGCCTTACAACAGCATCTTCCATCCATAGACCATTGTGACAACTGTCTAATGGATACATCCATTAAGCGGATGCTAAAATGATAAGCCACTATAGTATCTGCTCAGCTGATACATCTGTCATGCCCACTGGCAGAAATCTAGAAAACGTTCCCTGTGCAAGTATAGTACATGGACCTTTTTTAATTAAATAACTCCTCAAAGTGCACAATTCCACTTGCTTTGGAGGTAGAAATAGGCCCCTGATCCCTTGGGCCCCACAGGTTGCATGTCCGCCCTGGTCATATCACTGTTAGGCATCCTTCATGGAAACTGTTTAATATAAATGTTGGGAGATTTTTCAGGACTTTTTTAAAAAAAAACAAAAAAACAACAAAAAAAACAAGTCGTTTTATTGAAATTTTTTTCATAACAGACAGTACAAATATGTAATAAATAGGCATAAATTTGAATTTTGTTACAAACGTCTGCAAGTATCGATGTCAAAACAATATTACAAGTATGGTATCATACACTTATCCAGAAGTTAACTGCATTACAGTAGAATAAATAAATGTATAAATCATTGCACTCATTTGGTCATCAGAGCTATGTAAATGTCACAGAGATCAAGATATACCGTATTTTTCGGTTTATAAGACATATCCCAAATTCAGAGCAAAAGAAGGTGAAAAAATTGTGTCTTACCGGAGGGGGCAGCAGCAGTGGTGGAGCAGAGTCACGGGAGGTATGGGCGGTGGGTGTCCCAGAAACTGTAGGCTGTGCTGGGGCTGCGGCGGAGGCTGGGGCAGATGTGCTGGTGCTGGGGCAGCCGTCCTGGGGTTCAGGCTGAGGTGGCGGTGGGCGGTGAGGGCTTAAAGGAAAGGGCGCCTGTAGTCAGCACAGATTTAGCTCTCAGTTCAATGGCAAGCCGAGATCTCATCTGCGTAAGCCCCATCTCGGGGCGCCATTTTCCTTAAGTCCGCTGCTGGGAGATCAATGGACCAGAGGCAGAGTATGCACAGATGAGAGCTTGAGTCGAGAGCTACATCTGCGCACGCTCCGACTCCGGGCAGTATTATATGAAGTCCTCAACGCCCGCCCCGCAGCGCCAGTCCAGCTACCGGAGACCCCGCACAGGTCGTCGGAGATCTTGCACATTTGGCAGAAAAAGTGCGTCTTATAATCCAAAAAATACGATACATTAATTGATGATAAGGGTTTACTGTTGATCCATGAAACATCAGTAATTACATCTCAAAAGCCAACACCCCTGGAGCACATTAGGAAGGATATATAGCGCAAACGTGAGGACAGCAATGCGTCAGGCGTTAGGTCTGTTAAAGGTGAATCACACCATTTCCCCCATATTATATGGAACAGACACACCCTATTCCCATATAGTAGATGTTCATATGGTATTATGTCATTAACCAATTTTTTCCATTGAGTAATAGTGGGAGGCCTTCCCCCCCATCCATCTCAGTTATACTGCCTTCTAGGCCTGTTTCAGAAGTCAGTGATTCTGGTACGTTTGTGCTATTTTTTCACGTACCAAAATCACCGACATACGCAGGCCCATTATAATGAATGGGTCTGCGCACACATCAGTGATTTTTCACTGACCGTGTCTCCGTGCGGCATACACACGTGTACGTGATTACCGCACGGAGACATGTCTGTTTTTTTCTGGCATCACTGATGTCCCACAGACCATGCAGCGGTGTGATCCGGGAAACTCGTACCAAAAAAACACAAACATTTAAAATAATAAACATTTCCAACTCACCTTTCCAACTCACGCTCTGTGCCGCCTCATGAATATTCATGAATGCAGCCAGAGCCGACCCAGAAGTAGCTGCAGAGAGCGGTGGGTGGATGCTGCAGAGCTGGAGACTTCAGCACCATGGAGAGCAGGAACGGGACAGGTGAGCATACGTCCATGTGCAATCATGGATAACATATCACGTATCTCAGATTGCACACGGACAACCACCGTGTGCCGTGAATCACGGAACACGGAGGGACATGTGCGTGTTTTACACGTCAGTGAAGAACATCTGTGTTTTTCACTGATGTGTGAAACGGGCCTAAGACACACAGTTCTGGAACACAATCATGTGGACTATAATCACTATGTAACAAAAATAAATACATTTCTATTTCTGGATTAAAAGTGTTATTTCCTGTATAATTGTGTATTACGCATTTTGGAAAAAGTTGATGTGCCCCCGAAACATTTCTTTTGACGCTGTCACAATGATTTTATAAAACTTCCATAGTCAAAAAGTATACCCACTATAGCCAAGTTTATGTAAACTGCTCATTACTGTCTGTTTCATTCCAAACTTTCCATCGTTCAAAGCTATGAATGTGTGAGGCCCTGGCAAAACCAGGTAGTCACTGAGGTTGTACAGATCTCTCAGGTACAAAACTCCATCCTACTTGGCATACCAACACAAAACCCACACCCAGGTGCACAACACCAGACAGTAAAGCCTTGTCACCCCCTCATGACAATAGGGACACACCAGTGGGCGGGACCAGGCAGATGGGAGCACCCACCTAGGGGTCCTGAGGTGTCAGGGGCAGGAACACAACAGAACAGTCCAAGTAGTTGAAGTGGAGAGTTGAAGTCTGACAGTTGACAGTAGAGGAGTGTGGAGTGCAGTGGAGTCAGGGCTTGGGGCCCCTGGACTTCCGGACTAGGTGGCAGACTGCAAGCAGGACCACAGGCGATGGAGATCTGGTCGCGGGAGACCTAAAGTGGACCGGGGCAGGGTTGTATCCCGCCAGTGCCGACAGCGGGAATCCGTTCCGGAGGCCATGCACAGTCGGGGTACTTGGACCCTAGGGCGAGGAAGGTTGCAAGCCCCTTGTCAATTGACCAGCCGGGGACGAGGTTTCAGGCCTTGTTCTACAGAAGCCCAGAGAGCAAAACGGAAGGCCAACGCGAGGGATAGGGAGTCCGTCAGAACCCACAGAGATCCTAAGGGTCAGATTTCGCGTTCCAACCGGAGTTGTCCCAGTGAAGACACAAACACTGAGCGCAGGAGGAAGGGACCCTGTTTGCTACACCCGGGTGTGGAACCCGAATACACCCACCGGAGGCGACCGGTCACTGGCAATTTGGTTTACCACTGGACTTTGTGTGCAATTCTTTATAACTGTGAGTACACCATTTACCCCCGGTCTAACCCTGCACGTCACCTTCAGCAGCCATTGCTCCCGTACACTTGGGCCCCGTGACTACACCTCCCCTACTCGTGGAGGGGATTCCATCCTGCTGCCCCGCTCCATCAGGCTCGGGTATGCCATCACCAGGCAGCAGTGGTGCTACCCACTCTCACCGCAACCCACGGGTGGGGTCACTGACAAAACCATCCCCTGTAAATACCCCCTTCCTACGGTTGTGAGGATGGACAGCTGTGCACGCCCGGGTCTGGCTACCACTCGAGCCGCAGCAACGAACCCGGATCCGAGCAGCCCCTGCAGCGGCCCGGCCCCCGTCCGCAACAAATACATATACTGACTGTAAATTTATTATCATTCAGTTTAGTTTTCTCACTGATGATTCAACTCAGATATGGTTTCAAGAGGGTGCAAGCATCCAGCATATGCCTTTTATTAAATCTGTAAAAGATTTATTAAAACAAGAGGAAAAAAGTTCTCTATTTCATCATCAGTTGACATGCTAGGTGTGGGGAAAAACCAAGGAAACGGCGATACAGAAGGGAAGGGAAGGGAAGAGGGAAATCCTGTGTCTAGAGAAGGGGGAGATGGTGACCCCTGATGAAGTCTTCCACTAGCCAATGGCTGCTCTGAGCAACCTAGATAGGTTCTGCACCTAGGCGCCAAGGAGGACACCTGACCCTTGCTGACCCTGAACTGGGCCTTAGGTAAGGAACAGATGGGATGAGTGCTTAGTCAACCCCACTAAATTCTAAAGAAAACACAGGGAGCACAAAACAGGAGAAGCAAACAAACAACGTATCTCCAAAATGACTCAGGGAGAGATACAGCAACATACAACAATGTTTCTACAGATGATTTCAAGCAGACTGCTTGCACTCAACATCGTATAGAAAATTAACTCTATAACCAGCAAACACCAAGAGGAAATGCAAGTATTTAAAGACACAAGGGGTAGTGAGGAGGATTAACAGCTGACAGGGGAGAATATCCTCAGGTTCCTAAAAGGAAAAGGTTTAACACCAAGCAGAGAAGATACATAGGATTCTATTTACACCACAGCATGAAGAATAGAATGCCAGGGAGCAGTTTGTACAGCCAAACGCAGTGACCTCTTACAGCTGGACACCACAGGACTATCGGTCAACCATGACACACCAATGACATCAGTTAAGGTGTGTCAAGTGTACAGGGCATACTTTGGGATGCCTGTTGGAGACCAGGACAAATCCTGGGCTCCACATTTCACTTGTGAGATGTGTAAGAAAATTCTGGAAGGATGGTACAGTGGGGAAAAGAGAGCTATGTAGTTTGATGTTCCAAAAATATGGCGAGAACCCACTGATCGTTCCATGAACTGTTACTTCTACATGGTGGACTTTCTTAACGACATGCTGGCAAGAATGCACCTGCAGTCATTTAACTAAACATACCATCATCCATTGTTGCTCTGCCACATGGACCTGAACTTTCAGCTCCTACTTCTCCACAAAAAGATGAATCCAGTGATGAAAGTAGTAGCTAAGAGATTGTGAAAGATTTTTCAAGATTAGAATTAAAGTGATACAGATGAAACCAATGAAAGAAAACAATACTATCCCAACCAAAATGACCATAATGATTTGATCAGGGACCTTTGGTCTTACAAAGTCTAATGCTGAGTTCTAAATATCGAGACTAAAGGAATGGAACTTATTAGATGAAACATTGCAAGTGTCAGGACAGAGGAAGCGACATCACACTTTTTCCAGCTTTTTATTCTGTGAAGATGAATTCTGGTATTGTCTTGATATTGTAATAGGGTGTCCAGTGCCCTAGTATCCCCAGACCAAAGTGGTGACTAGGGAAACTACAAAACTACAATGTAAATGTTTGTGACTATTATATGGTATTCTGGTGCTAATGTCATGCATTGTGAATGTATTTCATGTGTATGCTCTCCTGTAATGTGGCCAGCTGTCACCAGGTGTCATAGGTTCCCGGTTCCCTTGGTGAGAAGGAATGGATATAGGGAGTGACAGGGCAGCAGGTGGTTAAGTGAGAGGGTAACTCACCAGCACAGGAAGAGATATAGGAAAAGACAGCTTCCTGTTTCAGTGAGATACGTATATGCTACAGTAGTGGGAAGAACAAGAGACAAGGACCTGTAGGGTCAGAAGAGCAAAGTGGAGTGAAACAGAACAGAAGAGAAGGGACAGAAAAGAAGAAGAAAGAAGGAAAGATGGTTCTAGAGGGCTCGTCTGCAGTGGAGTGTAAGTCAAGTGTGTTATGGATAATAGTATAATGCCTCAAGCATATGGAAAAATATTGGAAAATACAATGAAAAATGCTACTTGCTAACTGGAACATGTGAATAATGAATTGCATACCTGCCATGAATATTAGGAAAAAGGAGATATTTAGCAATCTCATTGATCAATGTAACTGAGCCCCAAGACCTCGTCAAGGTATATCTCTATATTGGGGTCCCTAGCTCTGTGACCCTAACTGTGTGTCATCTCATTGCAATTAAAAACTGCTGTGGGTGGAGAGGGGTAAGCAAGGACTTTCTTATATAGGAGATGGAAAAAACATGGCCAAAAGGGGCGGAGCTGTGTTTACATTCAGAAAAAAAACTACATATAACTGAATAGGATAACTGAAGTGAGCACTAATGTATATATTCTGAGTGCAAGCCAAAAAAATACATACTATATAAGGATAAGGCTGCACATCAAACTTAGATAATAGTATAATGCCTCAAGCATATGGAAAAATATTGGAAAATACAATGAAAAATGCTACTTGCTAACTGGAACATGTGAATAATGAATTGCATACCTGCCATGAATATTAGGAAAAAGGAGATATTTAGCAATCGCATTGATCAATGTAACTGAGCCCCAAAACCTCGTCAAGGTATATCTCTATATTGGGGTCCCTAGCTCTGTGACCCTAACTGTGTGTTATCTCATTGCAATTAAAAACTGCTGTATGTGGAGAGGGGTAAGCAAAGACTTTCTTATATAGGAGATGGAAAAAACATGGCCAAAAGGGGCGGAGCTGTGTTCACATTCAGAAAAAAAACTACATATAACTGAATAGCCAAACGAACTTGTGGTATAATTCTTTAAATAAAATTAATTTTTATTATTAATGCATTTAAAATTGCCTCAGCAAGGAGTCCTCAAGGGGTTAACAGAATTGCATGCACTTCATTTACAGCAGTTGCGATCAATTAGCATTTTAGGGCACATACAATGTTAGGATCACAAGAGGTTGGAGGTCATTCATATAGGGTTAGGGTATAGTACATCAGAGTAAATATCAATTCACATTACAAGTTCCCATTACCACTTATTAACGATAGTGTGCTCAACCTCACTGAGACCTATAATGAACACCCAGCTGTATGTTAATAGTGTAAGAAAGCCCTATATGCATAGCCACAAACCATGAATGGTTTATTATTAGCATATCATTAATCAACTATAAGATCACAACCATAGTACAATACTGACCAATTGCCGCAAGTTTGGATACCCCACCAGTCCCTACGCGCGTTTCACCTCTTCTTCAGGGGACGTATGGTGGACTGTGTGTAGGTCAGGTATATATAGTATGTGCAATTAGTTTTAGATTGGGAGAGGATGGACTTCCTGTAGAACCATGTGGGTAGTGTCCGACATTCCTATAGGGGAGGTCGGGTGTCAATCAGTTTTAGATTGGGAGGGGATGGACTTCCCGTAGAGCCACATGGGTAGTATCGGACATTCCCATAGGGGAGATCGAGTGTCAATCACTGCGAAGTGGAATCCTAATCAGCTGTGATCCACACTTCCACATAGTCCGATTTACTAAGCCCCATGAATGTAGCAAACAAATCACATAATGCCGCTTGGCAAATAAAGCGTCTTAACAGGACAGCAAGAGACTCTTTAAGCTAAACGCTTCAGACGCCAGTACAAGAGGCCAGGTCAGCCCATTACAACCGCGTCATAGGACGTGACGTTTGTTGCCAAGGTAACCTCTAGCGTCTAACTGACAAACATATGTATCGGACATGGTCTCATCTAACCAATGTTGCCAAGGTGAAGTCAGCCGGGAAACAAATATCTGTCAGTATAGCGGCCGGACTTCCGACCAAACGGTTACAATCAGCGCGTATAAGACAACCAATGGCTGCACTCTCTAGTGACAGAAAGCAAAAACACGTGATACGGCTTTGGGCCAATGAAACGTCCTAACAGGGCAGCGAGAGCCTCTTTAAACTAACCGCTTCAGCCACCAGTGAAGGAGGCCAGATCAGCCCATTACAGCCACGTCACAGGACAACTTCCTGACCAATAAGCAAGGCCAAATTCCCCCATCCTATCTACGTCTACAGTTATACACGCCATGGCCCGTGACGTAGATAGGATGGGTGAATTTGGCCTTGCTTATTGGTCAGGAAGTTGTTTGTGTCTGAACGTCCTATGATGCTCTGATAAAAACTCCTTATTGGATTGAAAGCACCACGTGGGTTGCTTCCTGTCACTAAAGAGCACAGCTATTGGCTGTCATTTGCGTGCTGAGTGTAATTGCTTGGTTTTGAAGTTTGGCTGTTATACTGACAGATGTCTGCTACCCGGTTGATTGTACCTTGGTAATATAGGGCTATATGTGTCTTTAGATGAAGCCACATCCGGGACATACGTTCTCCAGTTGGACGCTAAAGGTTGCCTTGACAACACACGTCACGTCCTATGACGTGGCAGTAATGGGCTGATCTGGCCTCCTTCACTGGTGGCTGAAGCGGTTAGTTTAAAGGACGTTTCATTGGCCCAAAGCCGTATCACGTGTTTTCGCTTTCTGTCACTAGAGAGTGCAGCCATTGGTTGTCTTATACGCGCTGATTGTAACCGTTTGGTCGGAAGTCCGGCTGCTATACTGACAGATATTTGTTTCCCGGCTGACTTCACCTTGGCAACATTGGTTAATCGGGGTAATAAGAAGTTATTGGCAGCCCATAGCTGCCAATAAGTCCTAGATTAATCATGTCAGGCGTCTATGAGACACCTTCCATGATTAATCTGTAAGTTACAGTAAAAAAACACACACGCCTGAAAAAATCCTTTATTAGAAATAAAAAACACAAACAAATTCCCTCATTACCAATTTATTAACCCCGACAAACCCTCCATGTCCGGCGTAATCCACGGACCTCCAGCGTCGCTTCCAGCTTTGCTGCATGGAGCTGACAGGAGCAGCAGAAGACACCGCCGCTCCGGTCACCTCCACGCAGCTAATGAGATGAGTAGCGCGATCAGCTGCTGTCAGTCAGGTAACTCGCGGCCACCGCTGGATCCAGTGGTGGCCGCGGGTAACCTCAGTGAAGAAGAGGTGAAACGCGCGTAGGGACTGGTGGGGTATCCGGATTTGCGGCAATTGGTCAGTATTGTGCTATGGTTGTGATCTTATAGTTGATTAATGATATGCTAATAATAAACCATTCATGGTTTGTGGCTATGCATATAGGGCTTTCTTACACTATTAACATACAGCTGGGTGTTCATTGTAGGTCTCAGTGAGGTTGAGCACACTATCGTTAATAAGTGGTAATGGGAACTTGTAATGTGAATTGATATTTACTCTGATGTACTATACCCTAACCCTATATGAATGACCTCCAACCTCTTGTGATCCTAACATTGTATGTGCCCTAAAATGCTAATTGATCGCAACTGCTGTAAGTGAAGTGCATGCAATTCTGTTAACCCCTTGAGGACTCCTTGCTGAGGCAATTTTAAATGCATTAATAATAAAAATTAATTTTATTTAAAGAATTATACCACAAGTTCGTTTGGTTATTATAGTTGTAAAGTGGTGTTCTGGCACTTTCAATAAGGTTGGTAAGTGACTTGCATTAAATTATATAACTGAATAGGATAACTGAAGTGAGCACTAGTATATATATTCTGAGTGCAAGCCAAAAAAATACATACTATATAAGAATAAGGCTGCACATCAAACTTAGATAATAGTATAATGCCTCAAGCATATGGAAAAATATTGGAAAATACAATGAAAAATGCTACTTGCTAACTGGAACATGTGAATAATGAATTGCATAACTGACATGAATATTAGGAAAAAAGAGATATTTAGCAATCGCATTGATCAATGTAACTGAGCCCCAAAACCTCGTCAAGGTATATCTCTATATTGGGGTCCCTAGCTCTGTGACCCTAACTGTGTGTCATCTCATTGCAATTAAAAACTGCTGTGGGTGGAGAGGGGTAAGCAAGGACTTTCTTATATAGGAGATGGAAAAAACATGGCCAAAAGGGGCGGAGCTGTGTTCACATTCAGAAAAAAAACTACATATAACTGAATAGCCAAACGAACTTGTGGTATAATTCTTTAAATAAAATTAATTTTTATTATTAATGCATTTAAAATTGCCTCAGCAAGGAGTCCTCAAGGGGTTAACAGAATTGCATGCACTTCATTTACAGCAGTTGCGATCAATTAGCATTTTAGGGCACATACAATGTTAGGATCACAAGAGGTTGGAGGTCATTCATATAGGTTTAGGGTATAGTACATCAGCGTAAATATCAATTCACATTACAAGTTCCCATTACCACTTATTAACGATAGTGTGCTCAACCTCACTGAGACCTATAATGAACACCCAGCTGTATGTTAATAGTGTAAGAAAGCCCTATATGCATAGCCACAAACCATGAATGGTTTATTATTAGCATATCATTAATCAACTATAAGATCACAACCATAGCACAATACTGACCAATTGCCGCAAGTCCGGATACCCCACCAGTCCCTACGCGCGTTTCACCTCTTCTTCAGGGGACGTATGGTGGACTGTGTGTAGGTCAGGTATATATAGTATGTGCAATTAGTTTTAGATTGGGAGAGGATGGACTTCCTGTAGAACCATGTGGGTAGTGTCCGACATTCCTATAGGGGAGGTCGGGTGTCAATCAGTTTTAGATTGGGAGGGGATGGACTTCCCGTAGAGCCACATGGGTAGTATCGGACATTCCCATAGGGGAGATCGAGTGTCAATCACTGCGAAGTGGAATCCTAATCAGCTGTGATCCACACTTCCACATAGTCCGATTTACTAAGCCCCATGAATGTAGCAAACAAATCACATAATGCCGCTTGGCAAATAAAGCGTCTTAACAGGACAGCAAGAAACTCTTTAAGCTAAACGCTTCAGACACCAGTACAAGAGGCCAGGTCAGCCCATTACAACCGCGTCATAGGACGTGACGTTTGTTGCCAAGGTAACCTCTAGCGTCTAACTGACAGACATATGTATCGGACATGGTCTCATCTAACCAATGTTGCCAAGGTGAAGTCAGCCGGGAAACAAATATCTGTCAGTATAGCGGCCGGACTTCCGACCAAACGGTTACAATCAGCGCGTATAAGACAACCAATGGCTGCACTCTCTAGTGACAGAAAGCGAAAACACGTGATACGGCTTTGGGCCAATGAAACGTCCTAACAGGGCAGCGAGAGCCTCTTTAAACTAACCGCTTCAGCCACCAGTGAAGGAGGCCAGATCAGCCCATTACAGCCACGTCATAGGACGTGACGTGTGTTGTCAAGGCAACCTTTAGTGTCCAACTGGAGAACGTATGTCCCGGATGTGGCTTCATCTAAAGACACATATAGCCCTATATTACCAAGGTACAATCAACCGGGTAGCAGACATCTGTCAGTATAACAGCCAAACTTCAAAACCAAGCAATTACACTCAGCACGCAAATGACAGCCAATAGCTGTGCTCTTTAGTGACAGGAAGCAACCCACGTGGTGCTTTCAATCCAATAAGGAGTTTTTATCAGAGCATCATAGGACGCTCAGACACAAACAACTTCCTGACCAATAAGCAAGGCCAAATTCACCCATCCTATCTACGTCACAGGCCATGGCGTGTATAACTGTAGACGTAGATAGGATGGGTGAATTTGGCCTTGCTTATTGGTCAGGAAGTTGTCCTGTGATGTGGCTGTATTGGGCTGATCTGGCCTCCTTCACTGGTGGCTGAAGCGGTTAGTTTAAAGAGGCTCTCGCTGCCCTGTTAGGACGTTTCATTGGCCCAAAGCCGTATCACGTGTTTTTGCTTTCTGTCACTAGAGAGTGCAGCCATTGGTTGTCTTATACGCGCTGATTGTAACCGTTTGGTCGGAAGTCCGGCCGCTATACTGACAGATATTTGTTTCCCGGCTGACTTCACCTTGGCAACATTGGTTAGATGAGACCATGTCCGATACATATGTCTGTCAGTTAGACGCTAGAGGTTACCTTGGCAACAAACGTCACGTCCTATGACGCGGTTGTAATGGGCTGACCTGGCCTCTTGTACTGGCGTCTGAAGCGTTTAGCTTAAAGAGTCTCTTGCTGTCCTGTTAAGACGCTTTATTTGCCAAGCGGCATTATGTGATTTGTTTGCTACATTCATGGGGCTTAGTAAATCGGACTATGTGGAAGTGTGGATCACAGCTGATTAGGATTCCACTTCGCAGTGATTGACACTCGATCTCCCCTATGGGAATGTCCGATACTACCCATGTGGCTCTACGGGAAGTCCATGCCCTCCCAATCTAAAACTGATTAACACCCGACCTCCCCTATAGGAATGTCGGACACTACCCACATGGTTCTACAGGAAGTCCATCCTCTCCCAATCTAAAACTAATTGCACATACTATATATACCTGACCTACACACAGTCCACCATACGTCCCCTGAAGAAGAGGTGAAACGCGCGTAGGGACTGGTGGGGTATCCGGACTTGCGGCAATTGGTCAGTATTGTACTATGGTTGTGATCTTATAGTTGATTAATGATATGCTAATAATAAACCATTCATGGTTTGTGGCTATGCATATAGGGCTTTCTTACACTATTAACATACAGCTGGGTGTTCATTATAGGTCTCAGTGAGGTTGAGCACACTATCGTTAATAAGTGGTAATGGGAACTTGTAATGTGAATTGATATTTACTCTGATGTACTATACCCTAACCTTATATGAATGAACTCCAACCTCTTGTGATCCTAACATTGTATGTGCCCTAAAATGCTAATTGATCGCAACTGCTGTAAATGAAGTGCATGCAATTCTGTTAACCCCTTGAGGACTCCTTGCTGAGGCAATTTTAAATGCATTAATAATAAAAATTTATTTTATTTAAAGAATTATACCACAAGTTTGTTTGGTTATTATAGTTGTAAAGTGGTGTTCTGGCACTTTCAATAAGGTTGGTAAGTGACTTGCATTAAATTATATAACTGAATAGGATAACTGAAGTGAGCACTAATATATATATTCTGAGTGCAAGCCAAAAAAATACATACTATATAAGGATAAGGCTGCACATCAAACTTAGATAATAGTATAATGCCTCAAGCATATGGAAAAATATTGGAAAATAAAATGAAAAATGCTACTTGCTAACTGGAACATGTGAATAATGAATTCATTATTATAATGCTTGAGGCATTATACTATTATCTAAGTTTGATGTGCAGCCTTATCCTCCTATAGTATGTATATTTTGGCTTGCACTCATAATTTATATATATTAGTGCTCACTTCAGTTATCCTATTCAGTTAAGTGTGTTATGGAGACATAAAATGAGTTGGGACGCCCCTACCTTAGGCTGGCATCTGCCAGTTGCGGTGGGACGGCAAGTGGGTCCATCCGTCTGTGAACCGAGCTGAACAATACACCACCATACTGGGGGCGTGGGTCAGAAGCAGGAGGATAAGTCGCCCCATTACGGCTGTCCCTGTAGAGCAGATTCGGTTACAGAAGCAAATGTGTATGAAGGATGATAATGATGACATCTCTGTCCTAAGAAAATGGAAAGCAAATGTAAAGCATCTGTTCAGTAAAATCATTCATAGTGTTACCTGGTAGTTGCCTGCTTACTGAGTACACGAGGCCCATGGAAGTGTATGGGAGTCGGAGAAGCTGGCTGAAGCTATAGAAGCGCAGGAGTCAGCAGGTACCACCTCCACACCAATTACCAGCCACATCACTCTTAACCCCATGTCTGTACTGTGCCATGGTGGGTTGAGGTCCGCCATGACCCTTGCCCATGATTGCCTCTCCCTGGCACGTTACAATATAACTGGTCTGTTTCAAAATATTTGAATTCCTTTTGATTCTAGTGAGTGGCACTTGTTCATTGACAGATCATGAAGGAGTCTTAAACCAGTATTAATCCATAATGGTAACAAGTATTCTTCCCTTCCCCTTGTCCAATCAGCAAAGCCTAAAGAAGACTATGAAAATTTGAAGAGATTGTTAAGTGCATTTAAATATGAAGATTGTGGTTTCGAAGTAATTGGAGATTTCAAACTGGTTGCATTCTTGATGGGTCTTCAAGGAGGGTATACTAAGTTTCCCTGCTTTCTTTGCCTTTGGGATAGCAGGGATACTAAAGCACACTACCATAGACAATATTGGCCTGAATATAATGAGTTTTCTGAGAGGAATAATAACATTAAATGAGAGCCTCTTTCAGCCCTAGAAAGATATTAATGCCAGCTTTGCACATCAAACTAGGCCTCATGAAGCAATTTGTCACAGCTTTGGACAAGGAATCAGTGGCATTCAAGTATCTAAAAGATCTCTTCCCAAAGCTTTCACAAGCAAAATTTAAAGCTGGTGTTTTTGTTGGCTCTCAAATCAAGAAAGTTATGGAGTGTCAAGAGTTTATCAGTTTTGTTAACATAGTTACAGGCGTCCTTGGAAATCATAAAGTTGAAAATTACGTTGCATTGTTTGAGACTCTGGTGAAAAGCTATAGCAAAATGGGCTGCAAGATGTCTCAAAATACATGTCCTTGATATCACCTTGATAGATTCAAACAGAACATGAGAGCCTATACAGAGGAGCAAGGAGAGCACTTTCATCAAGATATCCTACGTTTTGAACATTGCTACCAGGAAGATTACAATGAAAAATGATGGGGGATTACATTTGGGGATTAATGCATGAAAGTAATCTTGCAAAAGTAAACATTTCTAGGTTCCTTTTCATCAATTTGTAGCTTTTTGATTAAAATATACTAATGGTTTGAAATATATTGTATTTTGTTTTTATTATGAATTAAAACCCAGACATCTATAATTTTCTTTAAAGACTGTATTCCTATTTAAACTTTTCGCTGTCCTGACCGCAAACATCAAAGTTTTTACAGGCTAATGAGTTGTTTTTTTTCTATGTTTTCCATGATAAAACCAATTAATAAATTACATTTATTCCCTCGGAAGAAAAATCATGTTACATAGTGATCATGTTACATCTGTGATAATGTGGAAATCACTTCACTCCAATAGCGTCTTATCAACGTATAATTCCATATAAGATTCCAGAAATCCATGCCCAGGCCCCACACCCGTGCCACCCATTCGATGACAATCTGCCAAACCAATGTAATTTATGTGGCATTAAGTAAGACTGATGAAGGATATATAATTGTATTAAGTTTTATTTGCAGCTGGGGATACTGTAGTATGAGCTTCTGTGACGCCCTGGCAAAACCAGGGAGTCACAATTAGGCCCCCACATAACACCTTCCCTCACTAGGCAACACACTGCAAACCTAGAAACTCTAGTCACCCCCCTTAGGGAAAGACAGACACACCAGTGGGCGTGACCAGGTGGTTGGACACGCCCACCCAGGGGTCTAGACAGCCCGAGGTGGGAAAACAGTAGTTAGATGAGTTTGGAGATCAGTTTGGAGAGGAGTGTGGGCTGGAGCTAAGTGTAGCTCCAGCAGGTGAAGTTCAAGTTGAACGGTACCAGGGTAGGAGCCCTGGTGCCTTGGCTAGGAGGCAGACGGTGGGCTCTGTCAGCAGGAGACGGGAAGATAGCTCGGCAGAACTGAGGTGGACGGGGACAGGGTTGTAGCCCGCCGGTACCGACATGGGGAACTGACCCGGTAACCGGAGCACAAAGCGGGGTACTCAGACCCGGAAGCCAGAACCGGAAACAAGCAGACTGGCTAATTCACCGATTGAGGCCAAGACTAGAGGTTCTGTCCCACCCAAAGTCCCTCATAGAAGACAACAGCCCACCGATAGGGATAAGAAGTCACCGCCAGGGCCCATAGATCCCACGGGCCAGCGTCTGCGGGCACGGCTGCTCAGGCCACATCCAGCCGGGAGCGGACTCCTGAGTTTCAGACTAGGAAAGTCCACCTTATACAAAACAGTGCAGAGGAAAAGGATAGAGACCACCAGCCGAGTGGGGGACCCGAATACAACCGGCCGCGGCACCGGCCACCAGCACCTTGGTTTACCAGAGACTTGTGTGGTTTATTAACTGTGAGTAAACAAGCACTCCCTGTGGTTGCTATACCCTGCACCAGAGCCACTGGGTCCCGGGACAACCATCTCTACTCACGGAGGGGTTAACATCCAGCTGTCATTACATCCCCCCGGGTGCCCCATCACAGCAGTGGTGGTGTCCCAACTCACCACACACCGTGGGTGGTATCAAGAACTTAATAAGGCCTAGACCGTACATCTACGCCCCCTCCATTTATTCGGCGTGTCCGCGAGACCCCCGGGTCCGGAGACCCTCGAGCCACTACCCCAGCAGGTCCGTATCCGAGCAGCGCCAGTTGCTGGCATGGGGGCGGCACACCCCTAAAGCATCAATCCATTGTTCCTCTTTTAGTGAAGGAATCGATTGACGCCATTTGTCCTAAAACATAGAGTTGAGTAGATGTGAGTTCAAAGTTTAAGAGAATTCCGAAAAGTGCAGATATCATGCCCATAGGACTCTGGGTGTCCAACACCACTATCAGGGGATATTTAGATTTTGATATACGCATTCTGGAATGAGGAAACTGGTGCGTTATTGCATGTCTCAATTGAAGATATTTATAGAAAGCTGTATGCAGAGTACCATACTTTATATGGATTTGATTAAATAACAAAATGTCCTTTTCGAAAATATGGTCTAATGTTGTTATGTTATTCTAGAAGGTGGCCCGATTCTAACTAATCAGGTATTCTATCATTTATTGTGTAATGTATGATTTTTGTTATATATATATAGAGGTTGTTGTGTGTAGTTGCCAGTGTTTGTGTAGGGCGCTGTAAATGTTCTGGGTGTTGTCTGGGTGTGGGGGTGTGTGAGAGCGGTGTTGTTTGTGTGTTGTGTTGTTTGTGGTGCGCTGTGTGTCTGCAGCGTTGTGTGTGTGTGGTGCTGTGTGGCCGAGCGGGCAGTGTGCGGGGGGCGTTGCCGAGCGGGCACAGTGTGCGGGGCCGTGGCCGAGCAGGCATCATTGTGCGAGGGGCATGGCCGAGCGGGCACAGTGTGTGGGGGGGAGTGGCCGAGCGGGCACAGTGTGCGGGGGTCGTGGCCGAGCGGGCACAGTGTGCGGGGGTCGTGGCCGAGCGGGCACAGTGTGCGGGGGTCGTGCCGAGAGTGTACAGTGTGCGGGGGGCGTGACCAAGTGGGCACAGTGTGCGGGGGGTGTGGCTGAGTGGGCACAGTGTGTGGGGGGTGTGGACGGGCCAAGCCGAGTGGCCAATGCGCGCGTGCGCGTGACCGGGCCGAGCCAAGCGGCCAATGCGTGCGGGGGGCGTGGCCGGGCCGAGCCGAATGGCCAATGCGACGGTTGTCACTGTAATGACGTCATTTTGGAGCAAGACAGACAGCCAGACAGAATAAGGCAATTATATATATAGATTGTTTTCACAACACTGGATCTTGTTGGTTTTTGAGGGGGGAATTCGAAGTTATCCTTCTCCTGTATCACAAGAATCCTTGGTGTGGTTTATAGGGCCCTTCTAAAACTGCCCACACAGAATTTCCTTTCAGAAATTTGTATGAGATGAGCCTCCGCTTTAGGCAGTCTTTCTTTTCCTATCCAACCCTTTAAGTAACATAATTGGGTAGCTAGATAATATAGGAGTAGGTCAGATACTGCATGACCCCCTTGATTCTTGGGTCTTTGGAGAGTTCCAATACTAAGCTAAAGTCTCAAAGAACCCCATGTAAATGCCACCATTATGGCATGTAGTTTCTTTAAAAATATTTTAGTGATTTTAATAAATATGGCAAAACTTTAAAGGGAACCTGTCATCAGATTTGGAGCCTATAAGCTGCAGCCACCATCAGTGGGCTCTTATATACAGCATTCTTGCATCCTGTATATAAGAACCCAGGTCACTGTGTAGAACGTAAAAATCACTTTGTATTACTCACCTAAACTTTTTCTTCCTTCTTCTGAAGCCTGTGCAGTACCTTAATGTCGGCCTGTGTGCAGGACGTAGGACGCGTCATGCACCCAGGCTTCAGAAGAAGGAGGACAAAGATGGCCGAAAGAGGAGGCGCCGTACCCGGAGAATGGAGACCCATCCGACCATTCTGCACTGCACGTTTAGGTGAGTATTACAAACTGATTTTTGCATTCTACACAGCGGTCTGGGCTCTTATATAAAGCATGTTAGAATGCTGTATATAAGAGCCCACTGGTGGTGGCCGCAGCTTATAGTCATCAAATCGGGTGACAGGTTCCCGTTAATTTTAAGAAGATTAACTTTCAGCTAGTGGGAGGAGAGATGTTACTAACGTTAAAACGTCTTTTTAAGCAGATTAGAAAGGGGGTATACATTATTTTTGAAATCCACAATTGGGTCCTGATTAATGATAATCCCAAGATATTTAAATATATTAACTAATTGCAGCCCACAAGCCACAGAGTCAGGTCTATTGTCTAGTAGAGGTATAACTGATAATTTGTCTCAATTTATGTTAAGCTCCTAAAATTCTATAAAGTGATTGATCAGGGAAAGGGATCACTTTTCATTAGACAAAAAGAGAACCGAATCATCAGCATGTAATCCAACATTATTCGATCTAGAATTTATTGTGATTCTCTCTACCAGAGTGTCCTGTCTATGTTTAACATCAATGGGCTCTATTGACGAAGCAAAAGGTATTATAGATAAAGCCATCCCTGTCTGGTTGTCCTTCCCAAATCAAAATATTCTGCTAAGATGCAATTCACAAAAGTTTGGTTTGTGGTTTCCTATAAAGCAGTTTAATCAAACTACAGAATTTATCGATAAACCCAAACTTCAGAAGCACATGATGCAAAAAATTCCTATTCCATGGAGTTAAAGGCTTTTGCCACATCCAAAGATGCAATCTCCTATGGTTCTTTATATTTATGGCCGATTTGGCTCAAGACCAGGACTCTTCTATTACATGAGGTTGACCTCCCTGGCATCAAGATGGTTTGATTGTCGTGATTTATACATAAAATGTACTGTTTTCAATCTGTTTCCTATAATTTTAATAAGTATTTTATAATCCGTATTTCAGAAAATAAATAAAAAGAAAAAAGAGGAAGACAACGGGGCACAAAATCTAAGTGTAGATGAAAGTGAACACAAATTGCAATGATTGAATGAATTTTACAATCACCGTGTACATTTCTTCTGTTTTCGCTTATGTGATCCGTGTAGTGGATCAACTTTTTTATTAATCCTCCAGTATGCAGCACGAATCCTTGGGGAAACAATGTGAGTCCTATAAAGGTGCTCCCAAGTGGGTAATGGAGTAAATAGAATAAATCCCTTTCGGCACTTCCGAAGGATGAATGGGATATCAGTGCAAGTTTGTAAATACTTCAAGAGCAAAGATTTATTGTTAGATTCGATTAAAAAAATTGACAAATACGGACAACACGTTTCAGCTAACAAAAGCCTTCATCAGGTACACACGATCCATATAAGGATTTTATCATAAAAAACACCATTTACCTCTTGAGGTGCTGTGATAATCTAATTAAAAGCGCACACCCATGTTTCTAATACACACCTACATGATAGACACAGATAGATAACTCAACTTTTTCTTATAATAAGTACAGTTTGGAATTTTTAGTGCTGAAGTGCACATTTTGTGCTGGCTTTTTGTTTTTTCTTCATTGAATTGGTCGGTGGCTGACCCCCACCTTGCTATGCACCCCAATTTGGGATGTATTCCACCTGTCTAGATTTTGGCAGTTGGTGACTGTTCACATTGTCATCAGGCCTTGTCCACAGGCTATTTACTTCATGCAGCATTTGCTTGGACCTGTCCCGCCCACAGCCATGACTCAGTCATGGGTACGGGATTGAAATAGACCAGGTGAGTGCTGCTAAGAGCAGTTCTACTATTCATATGTGAGGCCGTATGGCACATTTTTAAAAAAATATTTTAGTGTAGGACTGCCCCAAATGAGATTTGCCGTGGCGTGGCGGGGAGGCTCAAGAAATTGCAATTTTTTGCCAAAAATCTCAAAAAAATTTTATAAGTACAGTTTAGAATTTTTAGTGCTGTAGTGCACATTTTGTGCTGGCTTTTTGTTTTTTCTACACAGATAGATAAGTCTATAAATTAGATTTTCTAAATATCAGCAATGTAGACTATACTAGATGAAGGCTTTTGTTAGCTGAAACGCGTTGTCCGTATTTGTCCGTTTTTTAATCGAATCTAACAATAAATCTTTGCTCTTGAAGTATTAACAAACTTGCTCTGATATCCCCTTCATCCTCCGTAAGCGCCGAAAGGGATTTATTCTATTTACTCCATAATCCGTATTTAAAAGAGCTATAGGGCGATAAGATCTACATTCTTGAGTTGGTTTCTCTAGTTTAAGGATTACCACTATGATAGCTTCATAAAAGGATAGTCCAAACTTATGTTTAAATGAAGGCTATTAGCACAATGTGAGTATAGCCTTTCCACGTTTATACCCTATTTGGTTTGTAAATTAGAATAGCTCCCATTCTACATGCTAAATATGTGAATAGATTTCCTCCATTAGGCTGGTATCAGTATAGAGCAAAAAGTTAAAGAGGTTTCCAAAGAACAAAGTTCATTTTAAAGTCCATTTTAGTCAATAAAGCTTGGTATAATAATAATTTTCACAATTGGTTGTGTTTTAAAAAAAAAAAAAAGTTTCCGATGCTGAGATAAACTTATTAATGTGCCAGTACTGTGTACTATGTAAGGCTATGTGCGCACTAGTGCGTTTTTCCCGCGGATTAACCCGCGGATTTGCCCCTGAAATTTCTTGAGAAATGTCTGCAATCTTTGTGCAGACATTTCCCATGAAATTCAATGAGAAAAAAAAATAGTTGTGCGCACTGTGCAGATTTTTCTCAAGAAAATTTCTTGAGAAAATTTTCTCGAGAAACTTTCTTGAGAAAATGTGCATGTCCATTAATTTCCGCAGGTACCTGCGGTATTCCGGGGGTATTCCGCAGGTAGCAATGATGTGCGGTATACCACCGGAATAGCCGCGAATTACCTGCGGGAATGCACATCGCTGCCTGCGGTTTTGCAGGAAGCGATGTCATTATGCCAGGAAGAGGAAGCGGAGCAGAGTAAACACAGACATCACACTCCCTGGATGCCGCACAGAAGCGCTTCCGTGCGACCTCCAGGTCTGTCCCGTGCAGTCTGTGTCCTGCTCCGGCCTCGCGGCTGCCTGCACTGCAGGGTGTCAGTGTCTGCCCGCAGTGTCAGCAGCCTGTCACGCGGCAGCGCAGGCAGACACTGACATCCTGCAGTGCTGGGAGCCGCGGGGATGACGATCGCTGCTGTCAGGAGGTGAGATCATTACCTGCTGTGACGATCTCCTGCCTCCTGACGTCAGCGCTGTCACTGCTGTCTATGCCCGTCTCGCGAGCGGCCCGAGACTGTCACTAGCAGTGACGTCACGGGCTCTCACGATACGTCTGACAACGCGGCGGGCATAGAAGTCAGTGACAGTGCTGACGTCAGCAGTACAGGAGATGATCACAGAAGGTAATGATCTCATCTATGCTCCTGATGGCAGCGCTCGTCATCCCCTGCAGTGACCTGAGCTGACCTATTGATGTTAGCTCAGGTCACTGCATTGCTCTCCCAGCCAATGGGGAACATTCTGTTCTTCATTGACTGGGACAGCGACTATGGTATGGATCGCCGTGCCCCCCCCCCCTTATTGGATTACGCCGGACGTGGAATTGATTGTGCTCTTTTCAATAAATTGGTTAAAGAGGGAATGTTTTGGGGAGTGTTTTTTCAAATAAAACTTTTTTTGTTGTCTATTTTTTAATTATTACTGACTGAGTTGGTGATGTCGGGTATCTGATAGACGCCTGACCTCACCAACCCCAGGGCTTGATGCCAGGTGACATTACACATCTGGCATCAACCCCATATATTACCCCGTTTGCCAACGCACCAGGGCGCGGGATGAGCTGGGGCAAAGCGCCAGGATTGGCGCATCTAATGGATGCGCCACTTCTGGGGCGGCTGCGGCCTGCTATTTTTAGGCTGGGGAGTGTCCAATAACAGTGGACCTCCCTAGTCTGAGAATATCAGACCCCAGCTGTCCGCTTTACCTTGGCTGGTGATCCAATATGGGGGGGACTGCACGTTTTTTGTTTTAAATTATTTATATAATTTAAAATAACAGCGTGGGGTGCCCACTGTTTTGGATTATCAGCCAAGGTGAAGCTGCCAGCGGTGGTCTGCAGGCTGCAGCCGTCTGCTTTACCCTAGCTGGCTACAAAAAATGGGGGGACCTCACGTCGTTTTTTTTTAATTATTTATTTATTTTATGGCTAAATACAAGGCTAAGCACCCTTTAGTGCCACATGAATGTCACTAAAGGGTGCCAGCTTAGAAAATGCAGGGAGGTGGAACATTATATAGGTTTTTCTCATCTATCTATCTATCCCTTTATCTATCTATCCATCTATCCCTCTATCTATCTATCCATCTATCCCTCTATCTATCTATTCATCTATCTATCTATCTATCCCTCTATCTATCTATCTATCTATTCATCTATTCATCTATCTATTTATCCCTCTATCTATCTATTCATCTATCCATCTTTCCCTCTATCCATTATCTGTCTATCGATTATCTTTATTATTTATTGCAGGGACAAACCTGCGGTGAATCCGCGGTAAATCCGCGGCAAATCCGCGGCAAATCCGCGGCAAAACCGCATGCGGATTTTTCCGCAGGTCCGGAAATCTTTCACTGGCAGAAGTTTCTCAAGAAATTTTCTTGAGAAACTTCACATTTCTAGTGCGCACATAGCCTTATGGCTGTTTCTGACCGTACAGGGACATGGTCTGATCATACCACATCTCTCTAGCAGGGGAAGATGCAAAAGAGTATACAGATATTACAGAGTGGGATCATAGCTGATTCTTTCTGTGAGGTAAAGCATTTTCCTGACTGTTTTTTGAAAATAATTTACCTTAAAAAAACAACATAGTTATTATGTAAGTATACTGTATACTGAAAGGGGTTGTCCCACAAAGTTAATTTTAATCAATAGATCTTGGAATAATCTGTTTAAAAAAATGTTCCTGTGCTGAGATAATCTCATATATCCTGCTATCTACTGTGTAATAGCTGTGTCTGACCGTACAGGGACATGGTCTGATATATCACATCTCCTGGGCTGGGGAGGACACAAAATAGTATACAGAGACATTACAGTATGGGATTGCACATGATTCTAAACATTATCCTGTAAAGTAGGTATCCATTAAACAAATATCATAATAATCTATGTGTGAAGGATGTTAGTGTAAGCCATTCTGCTAAGCTGAATCATTCATATATCTTTCTCCAGTTCGTCTTGGGTCCTTGTTGGGCACATACAGAGGTGAGTCATTTGAGTTTATGGTACATCCAATTGAGGACACCTTGTTGCTGACAGATAGCTTATATATTTTTATACAAAATGTGTTACCCACCCATCTTTTTTTTTACGTGTGTAGCAATAGTGGAATTAATGTATTTACTAATTGCAGTATGCTGACGCATAGTGTATGTATATATGTATGTATATGACTGTAAGGCATCTGTCATCGGCATCCATTTAATGGATACATCATGAGATTTTCAACAGCACCATCCATCACCGAAACACTATTATGGCATCCACCTAACATCATGTGACATATTCATTAAACAGATGCTATAAAGAGCCTATGGGTGGTAGATGCCACTATTAGGCACTCATCATAGATTCCATTTAATGTACTGTATACATTGGATGCTTTTCTCAACCTTTACATTAAACAGTGACCTGCAACTTTAGGTGCATCATTGCCAGACCTCAATATGCCTGAATTTGTTCAGGATTAGTAGGATTGTGTAAACCAGAAAAAGTAGCCAAACATGAAAAAAAAAAACTATTATTTGTTTAAAAAAATAAAAGGAAGTCTTCCCAAAACAACAGAAGATGTAATTTATTCATAATTTGAGAAATTTCAGAATGTTTCTGCATGATTTGTAGACTGTACAAATATGATGATGTCAGTGACTATCTATCTGGTTTATAGTGAAAAATAAAATGGTTGTAGGCATTATTATCTTTTGGGAATACCCATAGCTGGCACCTCCATCTCCCTTCTTTGTTACAATATACTGTAGATGATAAATATTCATTTATCACAAATTGCCTGCTAAGACTCTAGTAAGTCCCCTGGCTTGTACCTTCTTTATTGAAACTATCTTAAGTTATTCAGCCCACCAGACATCCCCATTACCATTCTGTACCGAGCCTGATATATAGCCAATATGACTTTACGGAGGAGCAGGGTTTAGCAGTTATCTTTCTGTAAAAGCAGAAAAATGTTCATTACTAAACACACAGCGATATCAACAATTACTCCTAAACATAATTACATGCATTATGTTAATGTGATTGTGAAGGCCACCAAGATGCAGGGTTGCCAACATCACGCTGTTCTTTCTTTTATTGTATAGCGGCCCCTCACACAGACAGCATTTTTACTGATATATCCTTTTAATACTGTCCATCTGCACTCAGACCGCTGTGTTCCTCTGCTGCAGCAAATCCTCCTTATAGCAGCTAGTCTTCATTATGTCTGTCAATGCACTTTTCTGCTCACTGGATAAACCTCTATGACTTGCACTCTGGTGGCAATTCTTTTCCTCTCATAAAATGGCAGAACTCTCATGCAGGGGAGACAAGGTGTATCACAAGGCAGCTCATGTTTTAGCTCTTTGGATGCTCCTCCATCGTTCTCTAAAACCCTAGTGCACCTTACTAGCTAATGCTCTCAGGACTGCCACCAGAAATTTTAGGGCCCCATACTGACAACATTTTTAGGCCCCTTTGAGATGCTACCCAGGCTCCATCCCAGCTCCACCTTTACCCTTCAAACCTTCCACAACTGCACCGTCACTCATGGAACATTTCCACTATTACAAAACGTCCTTACCAATCACACATCAACCACTGTTCGGCTCCGCCATGCATCACAGTCGTCATTTTGACAGCCTGAAAAATCTGCATGCACCATTTTTTGGGCTGTCAAAATGACAAACCCCGGACAGAGTAGTCAGCCATATGTCTGTACGTGTGTGTGTGTGTGTGTGTATGTGTGTGGGTGTGTATGTGTATGTGTGTGTATATATATATATATATATATATATATATATATATATTGTCAGGTAGCACGGTCGGCTGCGCAGCAGAAGACACGGGATCCAGGCATTAAGGTTCACAGCACACGGTTTTAATGTCCAAACAAAAGTCCATAACACAATACATGTGCCTCTCCAGCAGAAAACTCAGGGAGTTCTGTTCACTCCCTCACACCCGGCACACCTGCCCTTGTTCCTGAATCTATTTAACCCTTCCTTCAGCCTGTAGGGAAACAGCATTAACCCTATAGTGGATTTACTTTCTATCATGGAGTGAGCACAACCGGGGCGAGACATACCGGCCGTCATAGATAACCCCGGTCACAGTCTCACATACCCCCCCCCTCAGTTCAAGCGTGCGGGGTTGAACTCCAGCCATCAAACACGGGCCGCGGGACAAGGCATCGGCGTTGCCCTGCAACCTACCGGCCCGGTGTTCAACCGTAAACCGGAAGTTCTGCAGAGAAAGGAACCACCGGGTAACCCGGGCATTCCGTTCCTTGGAGGACCTCATCCAGACCAGTGGAGAGTGATCCGCCACCAAGCGAAACTGCCGTCCCAGCAGGTAATAGCGTAGGGACTCCAAGGCCCACTTGATCGCCAGGCACTCCTTCTCCACTACGCTATAATTCCGCTCGGGAGGGGTGAGCTTCCTACTCAAGAAGGTGACGGGGTGTTCCTCCCCCTGAACCACCGGAGACAGCACTGCCCCCAGGCCGACCTCCGAGGCGTCAGTCTGGACAATGAACTCCTTCCGGAAATCAGGGTTGACCAGAACGGGCTGTCCGCACAGGACCTCCTTCAGGGCCCGGAAGGAGTCCTCGGCCTGCGGAGTCCAGCGCACCATGACGGACTTCTTGCCTTTGAGAAGGTCCGTCAAGGAGGCTGATAGTCCCGCAAAATCCTTTACAAACCTCCTGTAGTACCCCACGATACCCAGGAAGGCCCTAACCTGCTTCGTGGTCAGGGGTCTAGGCCACTTCTGGATCGCCTCAACCTTGTTAATTTGGGGCTTAATCACTCCTTGGCCTATCACGTAGCCCAAGTAGCGGGCTTCCGTGAGTCCCAATGCACATTTCTTGGGATTGGCTGTTAATCCGGCTGTTCGAAGCGCGTCCACCACCGCTTGTACCTGTTCCAAGTGGGTCTGCCAATCGGAGCTGTAAATAATGATGTCATCCAGGTACGCTGATGCATACGCCTGGTGGGGTTCCAGCACTAAGTCCATCAACCTCTGGAACGTGGCCGGAGCGCCATGTAACCCAAAAGGCAAGACAACATAGTGGAAGAGACCCTCCGGCGTAACAAAAGCGGTTTTCTCTTTGGCAGACTCCGTTAGTGGCACCTGCCAGTACCCCTTGGTCAGGTCGAGCGTGGTAAAATATCGCGCCTGTCCCAGCCTATCAATCAGCTCATCCACCCGGGGCATGGGGTAGAGATCGAACTTGGATATTTCGTTCAATCTCCTAAAGTCATTGCAGAACCTTAAGGAACCATCGGGTTTTGGTATTAGGACAATCGGACTAGCCCATTCACTCCGGGATTTTTCGATGACCCCAGGCGTAACATTGTCTTTACTTCCTCCGATATGGCTTGTCGTCGAGCCTCCGGTACCCGGTATGACTTCAGGCGTACCTTCAGGTGGGGCTCGGTGACAATATCGTGTCGTATCAGACTGGTCCTACCAGGCAGCTCGGAGAAGACATCGGGGTTCTGTTGAACCAACCGTCTGGCCTCTCGCCTCTGTTGCTTGGTGAGGGCTTCTCCAATCCTTACTTCCGGTTCGTCCTCTCCGGAGGTCGCTGGAGCCGGATGTGAACGACCCGAAGAGGAGGGAGGTGGGGAAAAAACAGCCATCAGGCTTTCCCGTTCCTGCCAAGGTTTTAATAGGTTGACATGGTATATTTGTTCAGGTTTCCGCCTACCGGGCTGCAATACTTTATAGTTAACCACCCCTACTCTTTCCTTTATCTCGTAGGGGCCTTGCCACTGAGCCAGGAATTTACTCTCCGCCGTGGGGATTAATACCAACACCCGATCCCCGGGTTTAAAGGTCCGCACGGTGGCTTGTCTATTGTAGCGGCCGCTTTGCGCGGCCTGAGCCTCCTGTAAATGCTCCTTCACAATTGGCATGACCGCGCTTATGCGGTTTTGCATACCTAAAATGTGTTCGATCACACTTTTATGGGGGGTGGGCTCTTGTTCCCATGTTTCTTTTGCCAGGTCCAACAATCCCCGGGGATGTCGCCCGTATAACAATTCAAAAGGCGAAAACCCCGTGGATGCCTGTGGCACCTCTCGTATGGCAAACATCAAATAGGGAAGCATCATATCCCAGTCTTTCCCGTCTTTTGAGATCACCCTTCTTAGCATGGTTTTCAGGGTTTTATTGAAACGCTCGACTAAACCGTCCGTTTGAGGATGATACACAGACGTACGCAACTGCTTGATCTGGAGTAGCCGGCATAGCTCTTTGGTCACTTTAGACATGAATGGGGTCCCCTGATCCGTAAGGATCTCCTTGGGCAACCCCACCCGGCAGAACACAGCAAACAACTCCCGAGCTATAAGCTTTGCTGCAGTATGTCTGAGAGGTATCGCCTCGGGATACCGGGTGGCATAGTCAACGATCACTAGGATGTGTTGGTGCCCTCGAGCGGACTTTACGAGGGGCCCCACCAGATCCATCCCTATCCGTTCAAAAGCGACTTCTATAATGGGTAACGGTACCAACGGACTGCGAAAATGGGTCAGGGGTGCGGTAAGCTGACACTCCGGTCAGGTTTCGCAGAACCGTTTTACCTCCCCAAAGACCCCGGGCCAATAGAACCTTTGCAATATTCGCTCCTGCGTTTTCTTGACCCCTAGGTGGCCACTCATCAGGTGTTTATGAGCCAAGTCGAGGACCCGCCGGCGATGCGGCTGGGGCACCACCAACTGTTCTACCCCCACGCCCCGTATTTCATCTACCCGGTAGAGTAAATCCTGTTTAAGAGCGAAATGGGGGTACCTTACCTGGGCACCGGGCAGCTGTGCCACCCCGTCAACTACTGTCACCCGACTCCGGGCATGTATCAACGTAGGGTCCTGGAGTTGCGCTGTCCCAAACGTATCCGGGGACGCCTCCAACTCCGGGATGGGCTCGACCGTCTCAGCCTCTCCTGCCAATACCTCTAGGGGCGACCTACCGGGTTCACACTCTGTCCCTATCATGGTGACCCCTACGGCAGATGTCCCGGATTCAGGATTGTAGGGCTCAGGTCCCGGGCCAACCAATATCTGAGGGGACTTAGGGGTTCCCCTCCATAAAGTCCAAAAATAGGGCAGATCCCTTCCTAGGATCACGTCATAAGGAAGA
Source organism: Anomaloglossus baeobatrachus (assembly GCF_048569485.1). Classification (NCBI taxonomy): domain Eukaryota; kingdom Metazoa; phylum Chordata; class Amphibia; order Anura; family Aromobatidae; genus Anomaloglossus; species Anomaloglossus baeobatrachus. Next base: position 388,525,681 of record NC_134355.1, on the reverse strand, counting down.
GTGTTAAGAAGTCCCACCTCATGTTGCACCTGACCGCAAGGTGCTGTGATGGTGACAATCCCCGTGGGATAGTCGCGGCGGTCCCCATGTATGCAAACCACCCCCACGGTGCGTCCTGTGGCCTTTACTTTAGCCCTCAAGGTGGATCGCACAAGGGTCACTAAGCTTCCGGAATCCAACAATCCTGTAACCGGACATCCATTCACCTGTATTTGGCACAAGTGGGGCTCCGTCTCTTGGGAGACCAGGTCAGCGGTACACACCACCTGAGCATACATTGAACCCCGCCGGGTAACCCCACAATCCATGGGCTCCGTGGTGAGTGGACACTGGGCTTCCATATGTCCCACCCGCTGGCACCGCCAACATCTAATGGGGACGGAAACCCCCTTGACGGGTTGTCGTTTAGGGTACAGAACCTTCCGGACCTCAGGAATGGCGGCCGCGGCCTCAGACGGGACGGTAGGGGACTCCTGCACTGTTGTCAGCGGTGGGTCCTTGGCCCTAGGCTTGGAGGGGCCGGACCGACGAGCGGTACGCAAAGTCTCAGTGTCCCGTATCAAGTCCTGCGTAGCCACATGCCGCTCTACCAGGGACACTAATTGGTCCAGGGTACTCGGGTCACCCTGTCCGACCCACCGTTGAACGGTGACGGGTAAAGTGCGCACAAAACGATCCACTACTACCCTTTCCACCATTTGCGCCGGGCTCAGAGTGTCAGGCTGCAACCACTTTTTTACAAGATGTAACAAGTCATAGGCCTGGGAGCGTACGGGTTTGGCTTCCTCAAAGAACCACTGATTTACCCGCTGAGCCCGTACATAGGTATTCACCCCCAACCGAGCCAGTATTTCGGCTTTCAGGGTCACATAGTCAATGGCGTCCTCGGTACAGAGGTCCAGGTACGCTTTTTGGGGTTCCCCCGTCAGATAGGGTGACAATACCTCAGCCCACTGCGGGGTCGGCAGCTTTTCCCGCTCGGCCACCCGCTCAAACACCGCCAGGAACGCTTCCACATCATCACCCGGGGTCATCTTTTGCAACGCTTGTCTCACCGCTTTCCGGACGCTGCCGTCGTCACCCAGTCCCTGGGTTGTTGCTGCCGGTCCGGCACGGATCGACTTGGCCAGGAGAACCATCTGTTCTTGGTGCCTTTTTTCCTGCAATTGCAAGGCTTGCTGCTGACGTGCATTGGCTTGTTCCATCTGTTCTTGGTGCCTTTTGTCCTGCATTTGCAAGGATTGCTGCTGACGTGCATTGGCCTGATCCATCTGTTCTTGGAATTTTTTTTCCTGCACTTGCAAGGATTGGAGCAGGTGTGCATTGGTCTGTTGCTGCTGTGCATTAGCCTGTTGCTGCTGTGCATTAGCCTGTTGCTGCTGTGCATTAGCCTGAGCCAAATGCTTTAGTATGTCCTCCATGGCGTCGCCGGGTTTGGGCTGTAGTATAGCCGCTCGAATCCAGGACATGCGCAGCTGGGTCACCAGGGATGGATGCTACACCTCACCGGCTGTCATGCCCGCCGATTCTCCACCATATGTGAGGTAGCACGGTCGGCTGCGCAGCAGAAGACACGGGATCCAGGCATTAAGGTTCACAGCACACGGTTTTAATGTCCAAACAAAAGTCCATAACACAATACATGTGCCTCTCCAGCAGAAAACTCAGGGAGTTCTGTTCACTCCCTCACACCCGGCACACCTGCCCTTGTTCCTGAATCTATTTAACCCTTCCTTCAGCCTGTAGGGAAACAGCATTAACCCTATAGTGGATTTACTTTCTATCATGGAGTGAGCACAACCGGGGCGAGACATACCGGCCGTCATAGATAACCCCGGTCACAGTCTCACAATATATATATACAGTAAAGACCAAAAGTTTGGACACACCTTCTCATTCAAAGAGTTTTCTTTATTTTCAGGACTCTGAAAATTGTAGATTCACATTGAAGGCATCAAAATTGAATTGAATTGAAATGAATTAAAACATGTAGAATGAAATACTTAAAAAAGTGTGAAACAACTGAAAATATGTCTTATATTTCAGTATCTTCAAAGTAGCCACCTTTTGCTTTGATTACTGCTTTGCACACTCTTGGCATTCTCTTGATGAGCTTCAAGAGGTAGTCAACGGAAATGGTTTCCCAACAGTCTTGAAGGAGTTCCCAGAGATGCTTAGCACTTGTTGGCCCTTTTGCCTTCACTCTGCAGTCCAGCTCACCCCAAACCATCTCGATTGGGTTCAGGTCTGGTGACTGTGGAAGCCAGGTCATCTGGCGTAGCATCTCATCACTCTCATTCTTAGTCAAATAGCCCTTACACAGCCTGGAGGTGTGTTTGGGGTCATTGTCCTGTTGAAAATTAAATGATGGTCCAACTAAACGCAAACTGGATGGAATTGCACGCTGCTGCAAGATGCTGTGGTAGCCATGCTGGTTCTGTATGCCTTCAATTTTGAATAAATCCCCAACAGTGTCAGCAGCAAAGCACTCCCACACCATCACACCTACTCCTCCATGCTTCACGGTGGGAACCAGCCATGTAGAGTCCATCCGTTCAGCTTTTCTACAAAGACACGGTGGTTGGATCCAAAGAAAAGATCTCAAATTTGGACTCATCAGACCAAAGCACAGATTTCCACTGGTCTAATGTCCATTGCTTGTGTTCTTTAGCCCAAACAAGTCTCTTCTGCTTGTTGCCTGTCCTTCGCAGTGGTTTCCTAGGAGCTAATTTAATATGAAGGACTGCTGAACTAAGTCTCCTCTTAACAGTTGTTCTAGAGATGAGAAGGTGTGTCCAAACTTTTGGTCTGTACTGTGCATGTATATATATATATATATATATATATATATATATATATATATTTTATATATATATATATATATATATAGATATATTAGTATAGAAGATACAGGCATCTGACTGTATAGATATGCAACCTTTATCTATCACCCATTTCTTCAAGATAGCTGGACTGTCATTGTAAATATGCACTTGAACCTTTTGTCACACCCCATTGTAGATTGTAAGCTGTTACAAGCAAGGTTGTCTTTATTTTTTATTTAATTATTGTATCGTCTATAAATGTTACTTAAGATTGTTTGTATATGCACCTCTGAATTGTAAAGCGCTGAAGGATATATTGGCACTATAAAGTTAAAGATTAATATTGTTATAATTACATACATAATATAATGGATACAAGCTACTGACTGTAAGTGTATATATATATATATATATATATATATATATATATATATACAGTATATTTTTTGATTTACATACTTCCCAGGGGGCAATGCACTTAGGATTTCACTGTGTTGAGCGCCTTTGCTGGCTGCCGGCAGTGTTTTCTCTGGCTGGGCTCCCCGAGATCAGTGATTGTTTTGTCTTGCTGTTCTACTAGACATTGCTCCCACCTAGCCAGAATCCTACTCCACACTGATGGGGGGCAATACCCCGAAACAGCTGTCTGTGGATGGATACCTGGCCTTGGTATGTCCCTTGTCATAGCTTTAAACTTGTCAAAGAGTTGGATATTGACTAAAAGGGCCACTTAATATGGTGGTTATGGTGCTCTCCTTAAAAAGAGCCACTCCTCGGCTAGGTCCTTCCTGGAGGGATATCTAGCTATTTTCTGTGTCGAGACTCCTAACAGACGCACCACAGACCTTTATTGATTTGCATAATTCCCAGGGGGCAATGCACCTAGGATTTCACTGTGTTTGAGCGCCTTTGTTGGCTGCCGGCAGTGTTTTCTCTGGCTGGTCTCCCCGAGATCAGTGATTGTTTTGTCTTACATGAAAATATAGACATACACACTACATGCACATATAGACACAAACAGCTCTGCTACATGCACTACATGTGTGACACCCTGGCAAAACCAGGTAGTCACAGATAGGCCCCTGCATAACACCTTCCCTCACTTAGGAAACACACAGCCGACCTGAAACCCTAGTCACCCCCCCCTTAGGGAAAAATAGACACACTAGTGGGCAGAGCCAGGCGGTTGGACATGCCCACCCAGGGGTCTAGACAGGCCGGGAGGGAAAACAAGGAGTCTAAGTCTAGTTCTGGGCTAGTTCAGATTGTAGTTCAAGTTGAGAGGAGTGTGGGCTGGAGCTAGGTGTAGCTCCAGCAGAGGAGGTTCAAGTTGAACGGTACCAGGGTAGGAGCCCTGGTGCCTCTGGCTAGGTTGCAGACGGTGGTCTCCATCAGCAGGAGACGGGAAAACGCCTCTGCAGAACCGAGGTGGACTGGGATAGGGTTGTAGCCCACCGGTACCGACATGGGGAACCGACCTGGAAACCGGAGCACAAAGGGGGGTACTTGGACCCTGAAGCCAGGACCGGAAACCAGTGGCCTGGTTAATTAACCGATTGAGGCCAGGACTAGAGGTCCTGTCCCACCCAAAGTCCCTCATAGAAGACAACAGCCCACCGATAGGGATAAGAGGTCACCGCCAGGGCCCATAGATCCCATGGGCCAGCGTCTGCGGGCACGGCTCCTTAGGCCACATCCAGCCGGGAGCGGACTCCTGAGTTCCAGACTAGGAAGTCCACCTTACACAAAGTCAGTGCAGAGGAAAAGGATAGAGACCACCAGCCCGGGTGGGGGATCCGAATGCAACTGGCCGCGGCGCCGGGCACCAGCACCTTGGTTTACCAAAGACTCGTGTGATTTATTGACTGTGAGTAATCAAGCATCCCCTTGCCGTCGCTATACTCTGCACCAGACACTGGGTCCTGGGGCAACCATCCCTACCCACGGAGGGGTTAACATCTAGCTGCCACTACATCTCCCCCGGGTGCCCCATAATAGCAGCGGTGGTGTCCCAACTCACCACACACCGTGGGTGGCGTCACAAACGTAAGATGGCCTAGCCCGTACATCTACGTTCCCCCATTTATTCGGCATGTCCGCGAGACCCCCGGGTCCGGAGACCCTCGAGCGACCCCCTTAGGAGGTCCGGATCCGAGCAGCGGCGGCTGCTGGCACGAGGGCGGCACACATGCATATATAGACAAACACAGCTCTGCTACATGCACACTACATGCACATATAGACACACAGCTCTTCTACATGCACACTACATGCACATATAGACAAACACAGCTGTGCTACATGCACACTACATGCACATTTAGACACAAAGCTCTGTTACAAGCACACTATATGCACATATAGACACATACAACCCTGCAAAAGGCACATTTACTTACACACATCATACATTAACCACATCTTGCAGTTTCTGATCAGTACAGAGCAGGAGAGAAGCCACTGGGACCTGTACTGAGGCAGCAGCTGTTGAACAGCTACAGGACGTTCCAATTAACTTTTCCGGTCATTTGAACAGGCACATGATTGATCACATGATGTAAAAGGTCATGAAATTTCTAGTGCAGAAGGTCCTTCAGCTGCTCAGCTCCTGCAGCCTCTGTTCTGGTCCAGAATACTTCCTCTCCTGCTCTGCCCCGATCACATAGATCAGTGCAGAGTAGGAGGGGAGAGGTCAGTTCTCTGTGAGCCGGCTGGGCCCCCCACTTTGCTTCTGCTCTCTGGGTCCCAAACACCAGTAAGTGCAGTGATGCCCTGATGTGCTCTACTTGCTAACTAGTTAAATATATAAGACAAGACAGAAGTCTTTAAATTTGCCTAAACACAGTTAGGTCCAGAAATATTTGGACAGTGACACAATTTTCGCGAGTTGGGCTCTGCATGCCACCACATTGGATTTGAAATGAAACCTCTACAACAGAATTCAAGTGATTGTAACGTTTAATTTGAAGGTTTGAACACAAATATCTGATAGAAATTGTAGGAATTGTACACATTTCTTTACAAACACTCCACATTTTAGGAGGTCAAAAGTAATTGGACAAATAAACCAAACCTAAACAAAACATTTTTATTTTCAATATTTTGTTGCGAATCCTTTGGAGGCAATCACTGCCTTAAGTCTGGAACCCATGGACATCACCAAACGCTGGGTTTCCTCCTTCTTAATGCTTTGCCAGGCCTTTACAGCCGCAGCCTTCAGGTCTTGCTTGTTTGTGGGTCTTTCCGTCTTAAGTCTGGATTTGAGCAAGTGAAATGCATGCTCAATTGGGTTAAGATCTGGTGATTGACTTGGCCATTGCAGAATGTTCCACTTTTTTGCACTCATGAACTCCTGGGTAGCTTTGGCTGTATGCTTGGGGTCATTGTCCATCTGTACTATGAAGCGCCGTCCGATCAACTTTGCGGCATTTGGCTGAATCTGGGCTGAAAGTATATCCCGGTACACTTCAGAATTCATCCGGCTACTCTTGTCTGCTGTTATGTCATCAATAAACACAAGTGACCCAGTGCCATTGAAAGCCATGCATGCCCATGCCATCACGTTGCCTCCACCATGTTTTACAGAGGATGTGGTGTGCCTTGGATCATGTGCCGTTCCCTTTCTTCTCCAAACTTTTTTCTTCCCATCATTCTGGTACAGGTTGATCTTTGTCTCATCTGTCCATAGAATACTTTTCCAGAACTGAGCTGGCTTCATGAGGTGTTTTTCAGCAAATTTAACTCTGGCCTGTCTATTTTTGGAATTGATTAATGGTTTGCATCTAGATGTGAACCCTTTGTATTTACTTTCATGGAGTCTTCTCTTTACTGTTAACTGTAGACAGATACACCTACTTCACTGAGAGTGTTCTGGACTTCAGTTGATGTTGTGAACGGGTTCTTCTTCACCAAAGAAAGTATGCGGCAATCATCCACCACTGTTGTCATCCGTGGACGCCCAGGCCTTTTTGAGTTCCCAAGCTCACCAGTCAATTCCTTTTTTCTCAGAATGTACCCGACTGTTGATTTTGCTACTCCAAGCATGTCTGCTATCTCTCTGATGGATTTTTTCTTTTTTTTCAGCCTCAGGATGTTCTGCTTCACCTCAATTGAGAGTTCCTTAGACCGCATGTTGTCTGGTCACAGCAACAGCTTCCAAATGCAAAACCACACACCTGTAATCAACCCCAGACCTTTTAACTACTTCATTGATTACAGGTTAACGAGGGAGACGCCTTCAGAGTTAATTGCAGCCCTTAGAGTCCCTTGTCCAATTACTTTTGATCCCTTGAAAAAGAGGAGGCTATGCATTACAGAGCTATGATTCCTAAACCCTTTCTCCGATTTGGATGTGAAAACTCTCATATTGCAGCTGGGAGTGTGCACTTTCAGCCCATATTATATATATAATTGTATTTCTGAACATGTTTTTGTAAACAGCTAAAATAACAAAACTTGTGTCACTGTCCAAATATTTCTGGCCCTGACTGTATATCCATACATCCCATGATCACAAAGATAAACAGCAAAAAGCTCTATAATGAGCATAGAAATTTATTTGAACATAGAGTACATGGGGTATAAAAGTACAGAGAAGTATATCGTGACCAGGAAAATGACACAAAAAAGTGAAAAACACCCCATGTGGGGCCACATGTCAAGACAATGTATACACTTGCTCCCTGATAAAGTGCTGAGTGAGAAAATCACATATACAAGTAAGAAAGCCGTTTGCAGCAAAGCACCTTACTACATACACTGAACAGAGTCAGAGGGCTGCATGCTGCAAGACAGTAAAGCATGAGTATCACCACAGCGCTACACTTAAAATGAGGGAGCTTACCAGGATAAAACACCTTGCATGTGGACACACATGGGGACAAGTCCCAACACGTGTTTCGTGTGACTTCCTCAGGGGACCACTTTTGCAGCTCAAACTTTTTCTTAGCCTTTATGCAGGGCTTCAGTGATTTGTTGGAAACTTTTACTTTTTATGCTCTCTGTCCACTTCCAAGGCTGTATATTGGTCCCTCACTCACACACGAGCTTATTATGCAGTGCTAGCAGTGCTTTATAGACATCATCATTCTCCCAATTGGCTCACAATCTAAAGCTTCCTATCAATATGTCTTTGGAGTGTGGAAGGAAACCCATGTAAACAAGGAGCGAACATACACACTCCTTGCAGATATTGTCCTTGGTGGAATATGAGACCAGGACACCAACACTGTATGGCTACAATAACGACGCTTGCTAATACCTATCTCACACAACCATGACATGCCATATCACCATCCATTATCTCAGCACCGCTACTGGCACCCTATTAGTTTTCACAGTTATGGCATTTCTCCAAATGTAAGCATCGGCGCACATATGACAAATCATCTACATCACACATGTCCAGAACAGTTCAGCATGTAACAGTAAGTTCAGGTAGCAATAGTCCTTAATATTTTTAAAAGAGTGGTGGACACATTTTCAACTATTCAATTGTAGAATAAATAAAAACAAAAAAGCTATACCACGTGCTTCTGTTGCGGGCGGGGGCCACTGCCGCTTCTCTCGGGGGCCTGCTCGGATCCGGGTTTGCTGCTGCGGCTCGAGTGGTGACCGGACCCGGGCTCGCACGGCCGCCCATCCTTACAACCATCGGAAAGGGGATATTTACAAGGGAGGTTGTCTGTGATGCCACCCGTGGGTTGCAGTGAAGGATGTTGGCACCGCCGCTGCCTGTTGAGGGGGGCACCCGGGGCTGATGGAGCGGGGCAGCAAGTTGGGACCCCCTCCACGGGTAGGGTAGGTGTAGTCCCGGGGCCCTGGGATGGAACACGGGAGTGATGGCTGCTGGAGGTGGCGCGCCGGACTGGACCGGGGGACAGTGGTGTACTCACAGTTCAATAACTTCACACAAGTCCAGTAGTAAACCAAGTTGTCAGTGGCCGGCCGCCTCTGGAGGGTGCATTCGGGTCCCGCACCCAGGTTGATGAGCAGATAACCCTTCCTCCTGCACTTCGTGTTTCCTTCTCTTTTGAACAACTTCGTTTGGAACAGAGAAGTCCACTCCTGTTTCTCTTTGTGTTGGGAGTTGTGGCCCGCGAAAGCTGACCCTTGGGATTTTAGTGGGTTCTTGGCGGACACCCTATCCCCCGTGTTGGGCTTCCATTTCGCTCTATCTGGGCAGTATATTTGGACAACGTCTGGAACCTTATCCCCGCCTGGTTAATTGGAGAGGGGCTTGCAACCTTCCTCGCCCTTGGGTCCAGGCACCCCGACTGTGCACGGCCTCCTTACCAGATTCCTGCTGTCGGTACTGGCGGGCTACAACCCTGCCCCGATCCACTTTAGGTCTCCCGCGACTGGATCTCCGTTGCCTGTGGCTCTGCTCAACGTCTGCAACCTAGCCAAGTAGTCCAGGGGCTACGACCCCTGGCTACACTACAGTCAGCTCTCCACACTTCAACTCAACTCAACACTGAACTTGATCTACTGTGTTCCCCCCTGTGACACCTCAAGACCACTAGGTGGGTGTTCTCATCCGCCTAATCCCGCCCACTGGTGTGTCCTAGTTATCAAGAGGGGGTGACCAGGGTTTTTATGGCTGTGTGTTGCCTAGGTGTGGGTTGTGATGGTAACAAGGAGGATGTGAGCTATTTGTGACTACCTGGTTTTGCCAGGGCGTCACATTTAATTTGTCATTACTGTCTTCTTTTATACAGTAATCTAAGAGGTAAAGAGGTGCAAAACCAGTGTAAGAAGACTTATAGGCCATGCAACGCTCCTCTAGGAATTTATATATGGAAATGTTATCCCAAATGAGGCTATTTACATATTTGTATAGCAGAACTCACCAGACTAGCCTTTTCAGTATACATGTAGTAAAAAATATAATGGCCCATTTCACAGCAAAAGGAAACTCTTATGCGGGCGTCACACGAGACGATATATCTAACAAGATGTCAGCGGGGTCACGTCGTAAGTGACGCACATCCTGGCATCGTTAGTGATATCATAGCGTGTGACAGTTACGAACGAGTAGACATACTCATATTCTCGTTCATCGCTGACACGTCGCTCATTTTCTAAAAATAGAACGTCCTGTTGTTCATCGTTCCCGGGGCAGCACACGTTGCTCCGCCTGACACCCCGGGAACGATGAACTGCAGCTTACGTGGGTCCCGCCGGCAATGCTGAAGGAAGGAGGTGGGCGCGATGTTTACGTCCCGCTCATCTCCGCCCTTCCGCTTCTATTGGCCGCCCGCTGTGTGAAGTCGCTGTGACGCCGAACATCCCTCCCACTTCAGGAAGTGGATGTTCGCCGTCCACAGCGACGTCGCTCAGCAGTTAAGTGCATGTGACGGGTGTTTAACGACTTTGTGCGCCACGGGCAACTAATTGCCCGTGATGCACAAACGACGGGGGCGGGTACGATCGCTCGTGCAATCACACGATAGATCGTATCGTGTGACGCCCGCATTACTCTTTTTTTTGCATATACTGAATGCATGGACACCTAACAATATGCTTGGTGCATGTGCTGAGAGCTTTAATGAGGCTTATGGTGAATTTTTTTTTACCAAAGTAAAGGGTGCTTTACACGCTGTGACATCGCTAGCGATTGCTAGCGATGTCACGAGCGTTAGCACCCACCCCCGTCGTTGGTGTGATATGTGGTGATCGCTACCGTAGCGAACATTATCGCTACAGCAGCGTCACACGCACATACCTGTTCTGCGACATCGCCGTGCCTGCCAAAGAATCCCTCCTTCAAGGGGGAGGTGCATTCGGCGTCACGGTGACGTCACAAAACGGCCGTCCAATAGCAGAGGAGGGGCAGAGATGAGCGGCTGGAACATACCGCCCACCTCTTTCGTTCCTCATTGCCGGTGGATGGAGGTAAGGAGCTGATCGTCGCTTCTGCGGCATCACACATATCGATGGAAAAAGGAACAACCTCGCTACGTACAAGACAACGATTTTTGGTAAATGAATGACCTCTCATATACGAACGATTTTTGTCTCTTTTGCGATTGTTTAAGGTCGCTCCTGCCTGTCACACGCTACGATGACGCTAACAGCGCCGGATGTGCGTCACAAACACCGTGACCCCGACGATATATCGTTAGCGATGTCGCAGCGTGTAACTGGCCCTTAAGAACTAAGCCTTATAAAGATAAAACATTTTTTTACTAAATCTGTAAACGTTTTGCTCTTTCCATCATAACACCTTGATTTATTGTCTAATACTGTGTAAAGTACATTTGTCGATAGGATTAACCCTCCTAAGCCATCTATGTGGGCATGTAGGTCATAGAATGTTGAATAAAATAACACCTTGATATCTAACATCTGCTGTCTTATTCCAGAGAATCAACATTTTTCTCAATATGGAAATAAGCTGTTAAGATCTTTGATCCGGACATAGATCTCCATGAGAAACTGCCTCAAGGATTTATTTTACATGAAATGGGCCATTCCCAGTGTCAAACATATAATGACTGACAGTCATCTCTCATGATCTACATGTCTTACATTGGTAATGACCCTCTTTTTTTAAATAAGCCTTCCTAGGCAGATTCTCAGGGAGATCTTTGTCCAGCCCATAGATTTTACAAGCTCATTTACTTATGAAGAAAAACATGGATTTCCTTGTCATAAGGCATTGAATCATAGCTATAATGGTATCATTTGATTTAACTTTGTGTTGTGGGTGTGAAGCCACTGCACAACGTACCAGGTTTACCCTGAAGAGGCGTAACTAAGCAACTATTTGGTATTCACTAGAGCCTATGTTGGTGGGGATAGGCTGGGCTTCAGGTAGTCACCATCTACCACTCTCAGGATAGTCCCCAGGTCTGCAGCAGCTGACCAACGGGTCAGGGCTGGCGTGCGAGGCACGGAGGCACAGGCAGAGATGTAGTCAGGCAGTCAGGAAAGACAGCACAGGTTCAGTATACAAGTTGGGGTCAGGAGCGGAGAGGACAGAATATATGGGTAGACCAGCTGGGTCGATAGCAGGAGAGATAGAACAGAGCAGAGCAAAAGAGGGGAACTGATCGAGATGTAAGATCAGCCAGAATGTGAATGGAGGAGCTGCATGATAAACTCACTACTGGCAGGGGATAGGCCATAGCAGCAACACTCACAGTAAACTGATAATTGGTCTCCTGCAGAGTCTGCCCACACCTCGCTACAGCCAGGTGGAGAGTCTCCAGCAACAGGAGGATGTAGCAGTGCTAGATGTGTTTCAAGGGGCAGCTCATGAGACTATCTGACACTTGGAGGTGCAGAGTGATGCAAGCAGTGAATAGGGCGGCGCTTACCAACCATGCGAGTCACAGGCATAACAAACTTTCTATGAACTGAATGCCCATATAGATAGCTTAGAAAGGTTGATCCTACTGAAAGATTCCCTTTGACTCATTTGAAGAAGCATGACATTCTATTTCTTACTCTATAAACCTTAGTAGAAGTATTTTCTGTTTTACAATATATGATGTAATAGTATCTCATCCAAAGAATGATTCCTACAAAAGAGAGCAATAAAACTGTAATATCCCAATGTGATACAATAGGATTACACATTTCTATAAAAAGGGAAATCCTCAGAGCAATATATCTTTGTGATTGCTCCAAGCCTCAAATACCCCTTAAAAAAAGCCTGTGTGATTTAATCAAGCTACAATATACATGATAGTAGCTAAGTGCTGGTTCCAACTTTTATGAGTTTAGTATTTATCTTTCACCAAATACATTCTTTACTCCAAATCCACAATCTTTGCAATGAATATAAGCAGTTGAAGTGATTCCCACCATATCCAAAACGTACATGTTATTGTACTACTTATTTAAACAGATTTTCCTTTATGCTTCCCTTACTCTTATTGTAAACTTGTAATATGTATTCTGCAGATGTCTTGCCTGGGATTCGGAGAGGTCTGGGAAAAAGATGGAAAATTTGATCCTAAAGAAAACATTCTACTTGCTGTAAAAGGTCTACTTCTTTGACATGTCATACCCACATACGGAGGAAAAGTCAATCTTCTTCCTGTGGCTAAAATATCTAATAGAGGATTGGAAAGGATTTGTAGTATTTGTCGCCACTGTGCATAGACCCTTAAGCTAAACTTTTCAAAAGAATAGTTTTGGTAGTAATCATAGCTGGTGTGATAGAGAAAAAATATATTGTGCTTTTTGACAAACTATCTATTAGATATGGTTCAAACCACAATTTTAGTTTTTCTTTAGCGCTGATACAGTACCTCAATTAACTTTAATAGCAAAGGAGGAAATCCACAACTATTTTAAAATAATAAAAAAAAAAAAAAAGAATAATGATGAAAATAACGAGGTCACCAAATATTTCCAAAACAATGGTCTAAAAGTTCTCAAAGCATGCATCTAAACTTCAGTACATTGTTTGGTAACATTTATTCAGAAAGCCTAGAATTAAAAATCATGATCGCAACTCATCAAAACAATTTCCCCAGAATTTTGATATAAATTGCCTTCAAACACTGCAAAATTTTGTAACGAAAATATGGTAACTTTTGGCAGTTTCACGAATATTTCTTTCAGCTCCACCAAAATCTGCAGAGCTATGGTGGAACATGGGCATGATACCACAACTTGTTTAATTCATGAGGAGCTGTGGCATTCCCTACATAAGAAATGTTACTCCAGTCCCCCGATATTTCTGGTGTGGCGCACAAGTATGTACGCCACTCGTCTGACGGTTCAGGTCCATGAGGAGGCATGCAACTCTTGATGAGTCAAGAATGTCTGATTCCATTACAACAGTCTTGATGAATTGCTGATCTTGATGAATCGCGGCTCATGTTTCAAAATAGAATTTGTGCTATGTGCTCAAGATGTTATTTGAAGCCTCTATTGAATGGAGTGTTCCAAGTAATTCAGGCTAAGGTTTGGACTTCTGAGAAGATCCAGAGGCATTAGTCATAAGAAACGATACTAATAGTACACTACTAGATCAGGAAATTTCTGAAATTTAGGCGGCTGAGACACTAGGAATTTGGAAAATCTAAAAGTTCACCATGATCTATAGATAGCATGCTACATTTCTGCCATAAAATAATGTCAGGTGTTACTGGTTTATATGGAATACTTTTGAAGCCATTGAAAAACACCAGGTTAACAGTTATAACACACTTTGAAAATTTCTGAATGTTTAATGGGACCATATTCAGGGGTAAAAGTTGTTTTTGTAAGCTTTGCACCAGAATACTTTGTCCCTTCCCAGTGTATAATGTCTTTATCCTATTAAATAAGGTTAATTTAAATTGCTTTCAGAACAAAGGCAGCTTTTCCTATAAATAGCAGTCAATTCTAAAAATGTCTAATTGATCTCTGGGAGAGCCGAGCATTTGACTGTACAGAAAATGCGCTTTAAAGGTAGAGATGTAGTGCTCTGTCTGCCGAGGTCTGTCCTAGTAGTGATTGGATCCAGTCTCTGTAAGGGTCATTCAATCTGCACACACTCTGCCTGCTGATCTACTGTTTTAATTATAAGCAAATATCTGTGAGAATGCTTCACTGGTATCTATGCTTGTACTTATTCTGCCCCATTAAATCTCATACTAAGTAAACTGTGCACTGTCAGCTATCTTGTCAGTAGTCTCTACATTATCAGCAAATCTAAATGACTACCTATGTTTTGGTGCTGCAAGGTTTTATTTAGATGTGATGACTCATTCACATTTACAAAAAGTGAAATCATTTCTCTCCACCTTTTAGTCAACCAAACTGGATGGGTTTAAAGACTAGAGATGAGCGAACCGGTCGCGGTTCGGCTCGAGGTGGTTCGCCGAACGGAGGTCTCGTTCGAGTTCGGCTCGTCGAACCGAACTCGAACGTATAGGCTATAATGGGAGGCAATCACAAACACATAAAAATGCATTATAAATGTACACAAACAGTTAATAAACATTGCCATAACACTTACCGGTCCTCGCGATCCCTTCTGCACTCTGTCTCCTGCCGCTATTCCATCCGATGATCGCTGAATCCTCCCGGTGATCTGCACTGCCAGCAGAGAAGCAGGACCTATCGTGACGTCAAAATAGCCATGTGACCAGTCACGTGGCTATTATCTCATTGGCTACAGACTGGTCACATGACTATGACACGTCATGTAGGACCTGCGAGTGCATCTCTCCGGTACACGGTGCACATATGTGTATCGCCGTGTACCGGCGACATGCTCTAGCACACGGTCGACTCCCCGTTCCGTTAGGGACCGGCTGACACAGCCGGTCATTAACGGAGATCACCGTTGCCATAGCAACGCAGTTAGCGGTGACGTCACCGCTAACCGCGGCTCCGAGAGCACCGTTGCTATGGTAACGCGTCTGTCAGCGTTACCGCTGTTATCGCTGACAGCCAGCAGTGATCACTCACGGAGTGAAGGCTGCATGCTGCTTCCCGATTGTAGTGATGATTGTAGTGAGGATGGAGGTTCCCCAGCCCCAAGTGATGCACCTCATCCTTCCTCACTACAATCGTCACTACTACTACACTAGAAAGAAAGAAGACAGAAGAGCAGGATCGTGGAGGGCTGACAGGGGTAATAAAGATGGAGTCTCTAATGTGTCTGTGTATTTATTTCTATTAAAGTATTTTTTCTTTGTGTGGTGTCTTTTTTTTAACCCTTTATTGGAGATTCTTAATGGCCGGGTCAAACGTGCCTGACATTAAGAATCTCTGGCTTAATACTGGCTGGTAAAACAAAGCCAGTATTAACTCATGATTACACAACAAGCCACCCGGCTCCAGGGCTGTTGGAAGAGTTGGATACAGCGCCAGATGATGGCGCTTCTATGAGAGCGCCATTTTCTGGGACGGCTGCGGACTGAAATCCGCAGCAGAGGCGCCCACAAACCTCGGGCTAACCTGTGCTGCGGATTCCAATCCCCAGCTGCCTAGTTGTACCCGGCTGGACACAAAAATAGCCCACGTCATTTGTTTTTTAATTATTTCATGAAATAAGTGAAATAATTAAAAAAAACGGGCTTCCCTATATTTTTGGTTCCCAGCCGGGTACAAATAGGCAACTGGGGGTTGGAGGCAGCCCGTGGCTGCCAGCTGTACCTGGCTAGCATACAAAAACATGGCGAAGCCCACGTCATTTTTTTGGTGGGCAAAAAACTTCTGCATACAGTCCTGGATGGAGTATGCTGAGCCTTGTAGTTCTGCAGCTTCTGTCTGCTCTTCTCCATACAGACAGACAGCAGCTGCAGAACTACAAGGCTCAGCATACTCCATCCAGGACTGTATGCAGAAGTTTTTTGCCCCCTGAAAAAATTATGTGGGCTTCGCCATATTTTTGTATGCTAGCCAGGTACAGCAGGCAGGTACGGCTGCCCCCAACCCCCAGTTGCCTATTTGTACCCGGCTGGGAACCAAAAATAAAGGGAAGCCCTTTTTTTATTATTTCATGAATTTCATGAAATAATTAGAAAACAAATGACGTAGGATTTGCCCCATTTTTGTGTAAAGCCAGGTACAACTAGGCAGCTGGGGATTGGAATCCGCACCACCGGTTGGCCTGAGCTTTCTGGGCCCCACTGCTGCGAATTGCAGTCTGCAGCCACCTCAGAAAATGGCATTTTCATAGAAGCGCCATCTTCTGGAGCTGTATCCAACTCTTCCAGCACCTGCCTGCTATACCTGGCTAGCATACTAAAATATGGCGAAGCTCACGTCCTTTTTTTGTAGTTTTTTGGCAAAAAAAATAAAAAATGCTTCCCTGGATTTTCCATTGCCAGTGAAGGTAACACCAAGCAGTGGGGGTTAGCAGCCAGTAGCTGCTTGGATTACCCTTAGCTAGCAATACAAAAAATGCAGCGGGAGCCCATATATATATTTTTTAATTATTTATTTAAATAACTAAAAATAAAATGGGCTTCCCTGTATTTTGATTGCTGGACATCACAGTGCTGTAAAAATAAATCTTTAAAAAAATGACGTAGCGCTCCGCGGTATTTTTGATTCTCAGCGCAGATAAAGCAGACAGCTATGGGTTGCCACCCCCATCTGCCTGCCGTTACCTTGGTTGTCAATCAAAATACAGGGAAGCCCATTAATTTTTTCTATTTAAAAAATAGTTAAAAAAAAAAATTACGTTGGGTCCCCCCATTTTTGATAGCCAGCTAGGGTAAAGCAGACGGCTGTAGCCTGAAAACCACAGCTGGCAGCTTTACTGTGGTTGGGGATCCAATGTGGAGGTCCCCTCAGGCTCTTTTTTATAATTATTTTATAAATATTAATAATTACACAATAAAAGTAGGGTCCCCCCCAAATTGGATCACCAGCCAAGGTAAAGCGGACAGCTGTGGTCTGGTATTCTCAGGGTGGGAAGGTTCATAGTTATTGGGCCTTCACAGCCTAAAAATAGCAGGCCGCAGGCACCCCAGACGTGGCGCATCCACTAGATGCGCCAATCCTGGCGCTTCACCCCAGCTCATCCCGTGCCCTGGTGCAGAGGCAAACGGGGTAATAAATCGGGTTGATACTAGCTGTAAAGTCACCTGAGATCAAGCCCAGCAGTTTGTGATGTCATGGCGTCTATTAGATACCCAACATCATAAACTGTCAGTACTAACAAAAACAAAAAATCGACAAAAGGAATTTATTTGAAAAAACAGTCCCCAAAACATTTCCTCTTTCACCAATTTATTGTAAGAAAAAAAATAAAGGGGAGAAAAAAGTGGAGAAAAAGTGGAGCATAAGAGGAGAAAAAGTGGAGAAAAAGTGGAGCATAAGAGGAGAAAAAGTGGAGATTAAGAGGAGAAAAAGTGGAGAAAAAGTGGAGCATAAGAGGAGAAAAAGTGGAGATTAAGAGGAGAAAAAGTGGAGAAAAAGTGGAGAAAAAGTGGAGCATAAGAGGAGAAAAAGTGGAGAAAAAGTGGAGCATAAGAGGAGAAAAAGTGGAGAAAAAGTGGAGAAAAAGTGGAGCATAAGAGGAGAAAAAGTGGAGAAAAAGTGGAGCATAAGAGGAGAAAAAGTGGAGAAAAAGTGGAGAAAAAGTGGAGAAAAAGTGGAGCATAAGAGGAGAAAAAGTGGAGAAAAAAGTGGAGAAAAAGTGGAGAAAAAGTGGAGCATAAGAGGAGAAAAAGTGGAGAAAAAAGTGGAGAAAAAGTGGAGAAAAAGTGGAGAAAAAGTGGAGCATAAGAGGAGAAAAAGTGGAGATTAAGAGGAGAAAAAGTGGAGAAAAAGTGGAGCATAAGAGGAGAAAAAGTGGAGAAAAAGTGGAGCATAAGAGGAGAAAAAGTGGAGAAAAAGTGGAGAAAAAGTGGAGCATAAGAGGAGAAAAAGTGGAGAAAAAAGTGGAGAAAAAGTGGAGCATAAGAGGAGAAAAAAGTGGAGAAAAAAGTGGAGAAAAAGTGGAGAAAAAGTGGAGAAAAAGTGGAGCATAAGAGGAGAAAAAGTGGAGAAAAAAGTGGAGAAAAAGTGGAGCATAAGAGGAGAAAAAGTGGAGCATAAGAGGAGAAAAAGTGGAGCATAAGAGGAGAAAAAGTGGAGAAAAAGTGGAGAAAAAGTGGAGAAAAAGTGGAGAAAAAGTGGAGCATAAGAGGAGAAAAAGTGGAGAAAAAAGTGGAGAAAAAGTGGAGCATAAGAGGAGAAAAAGTGGAGAAAAAGTGGAGAAAAAGTGGAGCATAAGAGGAGAAAAAGTGGAGATTAAGAGGAGAAAAAGTGGAGAAAAAGTGGAGCATAAGAGGAGAAAAAGTGGAGATTAAGAGGAGAAAAAGTGGAGAAAAAGTGGAGAAAAAGTGGAGCATAAGAGGAGAAAAAGTGGAGAAAAAGTGGAGCATAAGAGGAGAAAAAGTGGAGAAAAAATGGAGAAAAAGTGGAGCATAAGAGGAGAAAAAGTGGAAAAAAAGTGGAGCATAAGAGGAGAAAAAGTGGAGAAAAAGTGGAGAAAAAGTGGAGCATAAGAGGAGAAAAAGTGGAGAAAAAGTGGAGAAAAAGTGGAGCATAAGAGGAGAAAAAGTGGAGAAAAAGTGGAGAAAAAGTGGAGCATAAGAGGAGAAAAAAGTGGAGAAAAAAGTGGAGAAAAAGTGGAGAAAAAGTGGAGAAAAAGTGGAGCATAAGAGGAGAAAAAGTGGAGAAAAAAGTGGAGAAAAAGTGGAGCATAAGAGGAGAAAAAGTGGAGCATAAGAGGAGAAAAAGTGGAGAAAAAGTGGAGCATAAGAGGAGAAAAAGTGGAGAAAAAGTGGAGAAAAAGTGGAGAAAAAGTGGAGCATAAGAGGAGAAAAAGTGGAGAAAAAAGTGGAGAAAAAGTGGAGCATAAGAGGAGAAAAAGTGGAGAAAAAGTGGAGAAAAAGTGGAGCATAAGAGGAGAAAAAGTGGAGATTAAGAGGAGAAAAAGTGGAGAAAAAGTGGAGCATAAGAGGAGAAAAAGTGGAGATTAAGAGGAGAAAAAGTGGAGAAAAAGTGGAGAAAAAGTGGAGCATAAGAGGAGAAAAAGTGGAGAAAAAGTGGAAAATAAGAGGAGAAAAAGTGGAGAAAAAGTGGAGAAAAAGTGGAGCATAAGAGGAGAAAAAGTGGAGAAAAAGTGGAGCATAAGAGGAGAAAAAGTGGAGAAAAAGTGGAGAAAAAGTGGAGAAAAAGTGGAGCATAAGAGGAGAAAAAGTGGAGAAAAAAGTGGAGAAAAAGTGGAGAAAAAGTGGAGAAAAAGTGGAGCATAAGAGGAGAAAAAGTAAAGAAAAAAGTGGAGAAAAAAGTGGAGAAAAAGTGGAGCATAAGAGGAGAAAAAGTGGAGAAAAAGTGGAGAAAAAGTGGAGAAAAAGTGGAGAAAAAGTGGAGCATAAGAGGAGAAAAAGTGGAGAAAAAGTGGAGCATAAGAGGAGAAAAAGTGGAGAAAAAGTGGAGAAAAAGTGGAGAAAAAGTGGAGAAAAAGTGGAGCATAAGAGGAGAAAAAGTGGAGAAAAAAGTGGAGAAAAAGTGGAGCATAAGAGGAGAAAAAGTGGAGAAAAAGTGGAGAAAAAGTGGAGCATAAGAGGAGAAAAAGTGGAGATTAAGAGGAGAAAAAGTGGAGAAAAAGTGGAGCATAAGAGGAGAAAAAAGTGGAGAAAAAAGTGGAGAAAAAGTGGAGAAAAAGTGGAGAAAAAGTGGAGCATAAGAGGAGAAAAAGTGGAGAAAAAAGTGGAGAAAAAGTGGAGCATAAGAGGAGAAAAAGTGGAGCATAAGAGGAGAAAAAGTGGAGCATAAGAGGAGAAAAAGTGGAGAAAAAGTGGAGAAAAAGTGGAGAAAAAGTGGAGAAAAAGTGGAGCATAAGAGGAGAAAAAGTGGAGAAAAAAGTGGAGAAAAAGTGGAGCATAAGAGGAGAAAAAGTGGAGAAAAAGTGGAGAAAAAGTGGAGCATAAGAGGAGAAAAAGTGGAGATTAAGAGGAGAAAAAGTGGAGAAAAAGTGGAGCATAAGAGGAGAAAAAGTGGAGATTAAGAGGAGAAAAAGTGGAGAAAAAGTGGAGAAAAAGTGGAGCATAAGAGGAGAAAAAGTGGAGAAAAAGTGGAGCATAAGAGGAGAAAAAGTGGAGAAAAAATGGAGAAAAAGTGGAGCATAAGAGGAGAAAAAGTGGAGAAAAAGTGGAGCATAAGAGGAGAAAAAGTGGAGAAAAAGTGGAGAAAAAGTGGAGCATAAGAGGAGAAAAAGTGGAGAAAAAGTGGAGCATAAGAGGAGAAAAAGTGGAGAAAAAAGTGGAGAAAAAGTGGAGCATAAGAGGAGAAAAAAGTGGAGAAAAAAGTGGAGAAAAAGTGGAGAAAAAGTGGAGAAAAAGTGGAGCATAAGAGGAGAAAAAGTGGAGAAAAAAGTGGAGAAAAAGTGGAGCATAAGAGGATAAAAAGTGGAGCATAAGAGGAGAAAAAGTGGAGAAAAAGTGGAGCATAAGAGGAGAAAAAGTGGAGAAAAAGTGGAGAAAAAGTGGAGAAAAAGTGGAGAAAAAGTGGAGCATAAGAGGAGAAAAAGTGGAGAAAAAAGTGGAGAAAAAGTGGAGCATAAGAGGAGAAAAAGTGGAGAAAAAGTGGAGAAAAAGTGGAGCATAAGAGGAGAAAAAGTGGAGATTAAGAGGAGAAAAAGTGGAGAAAAAGTGGAGCATAAGAGGAGAAAAAGTGGAGATTAAGAGGAGAAAAAGTGGAGAAAAAGTGGAGAAAAAGTGGAGCATAAGAGGAGAAAAAGTGGAGAAAAAGTGGAGCATAAGAGGAGAAAAAGTGGAGAAAAAGTGGAGAAAAAGTGGAGCATAAGAGGAGAAAAAGTGGAGAAAAAGTGGAGCATAAGAGGAGAAAAAGTGGAGAAAAAGTGGAGAAAAAGTGGAGAAAAAGTGGAGCATAAGAGGAGAAAAAGTGGAGAAAAAAGTGGAGAAAAAGTGGAGAAAAAGTGGAGAAAAAGTGGAGCATAAGAGGAGAAAAAGTGGAGAAAAAAGTGGAGAAAAAAGTGGAGAAAAAGTGGAGCATAAGAGGAGAAAAAGTGGAGAAAAAGTGGAGAAAAAGTGGAGAAAAAGTGGAGAAAAAGTGGAGCATAAGAGGAGAAAAAGTGGAGAAAAAGTGGAGCATAAGAGGAGAAAAAGTGGAGAAAAAGTGGAGAAAAAGTGGAGAAAAAGTGGAGAAAAAGTGGAGCATAAGAGGAGAAAAAGTGGAGAAAAAAGTGGAGAAAAAGTGGAGCATAAGAGGAGAAAAAGTGGAGAAAAAGTGGAGAAAAAGTGGAGCATAAGAGGAGAAAAAGTGGAGATTAAGAGGAGAAAAAGTGGAGAAAAAGTGGAGCATAAGAGGAGAAAAAGTGGAGATTAAGAGGAGAAAAAGTGGAGAAAAAGTGGAGCATAAGAGGAGAAAAAGTGGAGCATAAGAGGAGAAAAAGTGGAGAAAAAGTGGAGAAAAAGTGGAGCATAAGAGGAGAAAAAGTGGAGATTAAGAGGAGAAAAAGTGGAGAAAAAGTGGAGCATAAGAGGAGAAAAAGTGGAGATTAAGAGGAGAAAAAGTGGAGAAAAAGTGGAGAAAAAGTGGAGCATAAGAGGAGAAAAAGTGGAGAAAAAGTGGAGAAAAAGTGGAGAAAAAGTGGAGCATAAGAGGAGAAAAAGTGGAGAAAAAAGTGGAGAAAAAGTGGAGAAAAAAGTGGAGAAAAAGTGGAGAAAAAGTGGAGAAAAAGTGGAGATTAAGAGGAGAAAAAGTGGAGAAAAAGTGGAGCATAAGAGGAGAAAAAGTGGAGATTAAGAGGAGAAAAAGTGGAGAAAAAGTGGAGAAAAAGTGGAGCATAAGAGGAGAAAAAGTGGAGAAAAAGTGGAGAAAAAGTGGAGAAAAAGTGGAGCATAAGAGGAGAAAAAGTGGAGAAAAAAGTGGAGAAAAAGTGGAGAAAAAAGTGGAGAAAAAGTGGAGAAAAAGTGGAGAAAAAGTGGAGATTAAGAGGAGAAAAAGTGGAGAAAAAGTGGAGCATAAGAGGAGAAAAAGTGGAGAAAAAGTGGAGAAAAAGTGGAGCATAAGAGGAGAAAAAGTGGAGAAAAAAGTGGAGAAAAAGTGGAGAAAAAAGTGGAGAAAAAGTGGAGAAAAAGTGGAGAAAAAGTGGAGATTAAGAGGAGAAAAAGTGGAGAAAAAGTGGAGCATAAGAGGAGAAAAAGTGGAGATTAAGAGGAGAAAAAGTGGAGAAAAAGTAGAGAAAAAGTGGAGCATAAGAGGAGAAAAAGTGGAGAAAAAGTGGAGCATAAGAGGAGAAAAAGTGGAGAAAAAGTGGAGAAAAAGTGGAGCATAAGAGGAGAAAAAGTGGAGAAAAAGTGGAGCATAAGAGGAGAAAAAGTGGAGAAAAAGTGGAGAAAAAGTGGAGCATAAGAGGAGAAAAAGTGGAGAAAAAAGTGGAGAAAAAGTGGAGAAAAAAGTGGAGAAAAAGTGGAGAAAAAGTGGAGAAAAAGTGGAGATTAAGAGGAGAAAAAGTGGAGAAAAAGTGGAGCATAAGAGGAGAAAAAGTGGAGATTAAGAGGAGAAAAAGTGGAGAAAAAGTAGAGAAAAAGTGGAGCATAAGAGGAGAAAAAGTGGAGAAAAAGTGGAGCATAAGAGGAGAAAAAGTGGAGAAAAAGTGGAGAAAAAGTGGAGCATAAGAGGAGAAAAAGTGGAGAAAAAGTGGAGCATAAGAGGAGAAAAAGTGGAGAAAAAGTGGAGAAAAAGTGGAGAAAAAGTGGAGCATAAGAGGAGAAAAAGTGGAGAAAAAAGTGGAGAAAAAGTGGAGAAAAAGTGGAGAAAAAGTGGAGCATAAGAGGAGAAAAAGTGGAGAAAAAGTGGAGAAAAAGTGGAGCATAAGAGGAGAAAAAGTGGAGAAAAAGTGGAGCATAAGAGGAGAAAAAGTGGAGAAAAAGTGGAGAAAAAGTGGAGAAAAAGTGGAGCATAAGAGGAGAAAAAGTGGAGAAAAAAGTGGAGAAAAAGTGGAGCATAAGAGGAGAAAAAGTGGAGAAAAAGTGGAGCATAAGAGGAGAAAAAGTGGAGATTAAGAGGAGAAAAAGTGGAGAAAAAGTGGAGAAAAAGTGGAGCATAAGAGGAGAAAAAGTGGAGAAAAAGTGGAGAAAAAGTGGAGCATAAGAGGAGAAAAAGTGGAGAAAAAAGTGGAGAAAAAGTGGAGAAAAAAGTGGAGAAAAAGTGGAGAAAAAGTGGAGAAAAAGTGGAGATTAAGAGGAGAAAAAGTGGAGAAAAAGTGGAGCATAAGAGGAGAAAAAGTGGAGATTAAGAGGAGAAAAAGTGGAGAAAAAGTAGAGAAAAAGTGGAGCATAAGAGGAGAAAAAGTGGAGAAAAAGTGGAGCATAAGAGGAGAAAAAGTGGAGAAAAAGTGGAGAAAAAGTGGAGCATAAGAGGAGAAAAAGTGGAGAAAAAGTGGAGCATAAGAGGAGAAAAAGTGGAGAAAAAGTGGAGAAAAAGTGGAGAAAAAGTGGAGCATAAGAGGAGAAAAAGTGGAGAAAAAAGTGGAGAAAAAGTGGAGAAAAAGTGGAGAAAAAGTGGAGCATAAGAGGAGAAAAAGTGGAGAAAAAGTGGAGAAAAAGTGGAGAAAAAGTGGAGCATAAGAGGAGAAAAAGTGGAGAAAAAGTGGAGCATAAGAGGAGAAAAAGTGGAGAAAAAGTGGAGAAAAAGTGGAGAAAAAGTGGAGAAAAAGTGGAGCATAAGAGGAGAAAAAGTGGAGAAAAAAGTGGAGAAAAAGTGGAGCATAAGAGGAGAAAAAGTGGAGAAAAAGTGGAGCATAAGAGGAGAAAAAGTGGAGATTAAGAGGAGAAAAAGTGGAGAAAAAGTGGAGAAAAAGTGGAGCATAAGAGGAGAAAAAGTGGAGAAAAAGTGGAGAAAAAGTGGAGCATAAGAGGAGAAAAAGTGGAGAAAAAAGTGGAGAAAAAGTGGAGAAAAAAGTGGAGAAAAAGTGGAGAAAAAGTGGAGAAAAAGTGGAGATTAAGAGGAGAAAAAGTGGAGAAAAAGTGGAGCATAAGAGGAGAAAAAGTGGAGATTAAGAGGAGAAAAAGTGGAGAAAAAGTGGAGAAAAAGTGGAGCATAAGAGGAGAAAAAGTGGAGAAAAAGTGGAGCATAAGAGGAGAAAAAGTGGAGAAAAAGTGGAGAAAAAGTGGAGCATAAGAGGAGAAAAAGTGGAGAAAAAGTGGAGCATAAGAGGAGAAAAAGTGGAGAAAAAGTGGAGAAAAAGTGGAGAAAAAGTGGAGCATAAGAGGAGAAAAAGTGGAGAAAAAAGTGGAGAAAAAGTGGAGAAAAAGTGGAGAAAAAGTGGAGCATAAGAGGAGAAAAAGTGGAGAAAAAGTGGAGAAAAAGTGGAGAAAAAGTGGAGCATAAGAGGAGAAAAAGTGGAGAAAAAGTGGAGCATAAGAGGAGAAAAAGTGGAGAAAAAGTGGAGAAAAAGTGGAGAAAAAGTGGAGAAAAAGTGGAGCATAAGAGGAGAAAAAGTGGAGAAAAAAGTGGAGAAAAAGTGGAGCATAAGAGGAGAAAAAGTGGAGAAAAAGTGGAGCATAAGAGGAGAAAAAGTGGAGATTAAGAGGAGAAAAAGTGGAGAAAAAGTGGAGAAAAAGTGGAGCATAAGAGGAGAAAAAGTGGAGAAAAAGTGGAGAAAAAGTGGAGCATAAGAGGAGAAAAAGTGGAGAAAAAAGTGGAGAAAAAGTGGAGAAAAAAGTGGAGAAAAAGTGGAGAAAAAGTGGAGAAAAAGTGGAGATTAAGAGGAGAAAAAGTGGAGAAAAAGTGGAGCATAAGAGGAGAAAAAGTGGAGATTAAGAGGAGAAAAAGTGGAGAAAAAGTGGAGAAAAAGTGGAGCATAAGAGGAGAAAAAGTGGAGAAAAAGTGGAGCATAAGAGGAGAAAAAGTGGAGAAAAAGTGGAGAAAAAGTGGAGCATAAGAGGAGAAAAAGTGGAGAAAAAGTGGAGAAAAAGTGGAGAAAAAGTGGAGCATAAGAGGAGAAAAAGTGGAGAAAAAAGTGGAGAAAAAGTGGAGAAAAAGTGGAGAAAAAGTGGAGCATAAGAGGAGAAAAAGTGGAGAAAAAGTGGAGAAAAAGTGGAGAAAAAGTGGAGAAAAAGTGGAGCATAAGAGGAGAAAAAGTGGAGAAAAAGTGGAGCATAGGAGGAGAAAAAGTGGAGAAAAAGTGGAGAAAAAGTGGAGAAAAAGTGGAGCATAAGAGGAGAAAAAGTGGAGAAAAAAGTGGAGAAAAAGTGGAGCATAAGAGGAGAAAAAGTGGAGAAAAAGTGGAGAAAAAGTGGA
The DNA here is from genome assembly GCF_048569485.1 of Anomaloglossus baeobatrachus. NCBI lineage: Eukaryota > Metazoa > Chordata > Amphibia > Anura > Aromobatidae > Anomaloglossus > Anomaloglossus baeobatrachus. Next base: position 388,500,134 of record NC_134355.1, on the reverse strand, counting down.
GCATAAGAGGAGAAAAAGTGGAGATTAAGAGGAGAAAAAGTGGAGAAAAAGTGGAGCATAAGAGGAGAAAAAGTGGAGATTAAGAGGAGAAAAAGTGGAGAAAAAGTGGAGAAAAAGTGGAGCATAAGAGGAGAAAAAGTGGAGCATAAGAGGAGAAAAAGTGGAGAAAAAGTGGAGAAAAAGTGGAGCATAAGAGGAGAAAAAGTGGAGATTAAGAGGAGAAAAAGTGGAGAAAAAGTGGAGATTAAGAGGAGAAAAAGTGGAGAAAAAGTGGAGCATAAGAGGAGAAAAAGTGGAGAAAAAGTGGAGAAAAAGTGGAGAAAAAAATGGAGAAAAAGTGGAGAAAAAGTGGAGAAAAAGTGGAGAATAAGAGGAGAATAAGAGGAGAAAAAGTGGAGAAAAAGTGGAGAAAAAGTGGAGAAAAAAATGGAGAAAAAGTGGAACACCCTTTGGTACCTTTCATGTGGCACTAAGGGGTGCTTAGCTTTGTATTTAGCCAAAAAAATGAAAAAAAAAATGACGTAGGGTTCCCCCTAGTTTTGTAGCCAGCTCGGGTAAAGCAGACGGCTGCAGCCTGCAGACCACAGCTGGCAACCTCACCTTGGCTCGTAATCCAAAACTGAGGGCACCCCACGCTGTTATTTTAAATTAAATAAATAATTAAAAAAAAAAACACGTAGGGGTCCCCCAAAATTGGATCACCAACCAAGGTAAAGCAGACAGCTGGGGCCTGATATTCTCAGACTAGGGAGGTCCATGGTTATTGGAATCTCCCCAGCCTAAAAATAGCAGGCCGCAGCCGCCCCAGAAGTGGCGCATCCATTAGATGCGCCAATCCTGGTGCTTCGCCCCAGCTCATCCCGCGCCCTGGTGCGGTGGCAAACGGGGTAATATATGGGGTTAATACCAGATGTGTAATGTCACCTGGCATCAAGCCCTGGGGTTGGTGAGGTCAGGCGTCTATCAGATACCCGACATCACCAACCCAGTCAGTAATAAAAAAAAATAGACGACAAACACATTTTTATTTGAAAAAACACTCCCCAAAACATTCCCTCTTTAACCAATTTATTAGATTGAAAAACAAATCCAGGTCTGCTGTAATCCAAGGGGTTGCCATGACGATCCACACTGTCCCAGTCAATGAAGAGCAGGATGTTCCCCATTGGCTGGGAGAGCAATGCAGTGACCTGAGCTAACATCAATGGGTCAGCCCAGGTCACTGCAGGGGGGTGACAAGTGCTGCTGTCAGCGAGGTACATTACCTGCGCTGATCTCCAGCACACTGACAGCCCCTGTCACTGAGTTCAGTGACCGGCTCCTTCACAGCCAAACATCGCGAGAGGCCCGTGACGTCACCGCTAGTCAGTCTCGGGTCGGAAGTGAGAGGTGATGTGACAAGCGGCGGCCATGGAGGAAAGTGACAGCGCTGAGGTCGGGATGGCGGGACTTCATCACCGCAGGTAAGCCGAGCGGGGGGGATGTGTGTGTGTGTGTATGTATGTGTACATGCCGCGGGCAGGAGGGGGCGGAGCGAGCTGAGCGGGAAAGTGTGGGCTTCCTGCACATAACTAAGATAAACATCGGGTTACTAACCAAAGCGCTTTGCTTGGATACCCGATGTTTATCTTGGTTACCAGCAAGAGGAGAAAAAGTGGAGATTAAGAGGAGAAAAAGTGGAGAAAAAGTGGAGAAAAAGTGGAGCATAAGAGGAGAAAAAGTGGAGCATAAGAGGAGAAAAAGTGGAGAAAAAATGGAGAAAAAGTGGAGCATAAGAGGAGAAAAAGTGGAGAAAAAGTGGAGCATAAGAGGAGAAAAAGTGGAGAAAAAGTGGAGAAAAAGTGGAGCATAAGAGGAGAAAAAGTGGAGAAAAAGTGGAGAAAAAGTGGAGCATAAGAGGAGAAAAAGTGGAGAAAAAAGTGGAGAAAAAGTGGAGCATAAGAGGAGAAAAAAGTGGAGAAAAAAGTGGAGAAAAAGTGGAGAAAAAGTGGAGAAAAAGTGGAGCATAAGAGGAGAAAAAGTGGAGAAAAAAGTGGAGAAAAAGTGGAGCATAAGAGGAGAAAAAGTGGAGCATAAGAGGAGAAAAAGTGGAGAAAAAGTGGAGCATAAGAGGAGAAAAAGTGGAGAAAAAGTGGAGAAAAAGTGGAGAAAAAGTGGAGAAAAAGTGGAGCATAAGAGGAGAAAAAGTGGAGAAAAAAGTGGAGAAAAAGTGGAGCATAAGAGGAGAAAAAGTGGAGAAAAAGTGGAGAAAAAGTGGAGCATAAGAGGAGAAAAAGTGGAGATTAAGAGGAGAAAAAGTGGAGAAAAAGTGGAGCATAAGAGGAGAAAAAGTGGAGATTAAGAGGAGAAAAAGTGGAGAAAAAGTGGAGAAAAAGTGGAGCATAAGAGGAGAAAAAGTGGAGAAAAAGTGGAGCATAAGAGGAGAAAAAGTGGAGAAAAAGTGGAGAAAAAGTGGAGCATAAGAGGAGAAAAAGTGGAGAAAAAGTGGAGCATAAGAGGAGAAAAAGTGGAGAAAAAGTGGAGAAAAAGTGGAGAAAAAGTGGAGCATAAGAGGAGAAAAAGTGGAGAAAAAAGTGGAGAAAAAGTGGAGAAAAAGTGGAGAAAAAGTGGAGCATAAGAGGAGAAAAAGTGGAGAAAAAAGTGGAGAAAAAAGTGGAGAAAAAGTGGAGCATAAGAGGAGAAAAAGTGGAGAAAAAGTGGAGCATAAGAGGAGAAAAAGTGAAGAAAAAGTGGAGAAAAAGTGGAGATAAAGTGGAGAAAAAGTGGAGCATAAGAGGAGAAAAAGTGGAGAAAAAAGTGGAGAAAAAGTGGAGCATAAGAGGAGAAAAAGTGGAGAAAAAGTGGAGAAAAAGTGGAGCATAAGAGGAGAAAAAGTGGAGATTAAGAGGAGAAAAAGTGGAGAAAAAGTGGAGCATAAGAGGAGAAAAAGTGGAGATTAAGAGGAGAAAAAGTGGAGAAAAAGTGGAGAAAAAGTGGAGAAAAAGTGGAGAAAAAGTGGAGCATAAGAGGAGAAAAAGTGGAGAAAAAGTGGAGAAAAAGTGGAGCATAGGAGGAGAAAAAGTGGAGAAAAAAGTGGAGAAAAAGTGGAGCATAAGAGGAGAAAAAAGTGGAGAAAAAAGTGGAGAAAAAGTGGAGAAAAAGTGGAGAAAAAGTGGAGCATAAGAGGAGAAAAAGTGGAGAAAAAAGTGGAGAAAAAGTGGAGCATAAGAGGAGAAAAAGTGGAGCATAAGAGGAGAAAAAGTGGAGCATAAGAGGAGAAAAAGTGGAGAAAAAGTGGAGAAAAAGTGGAGAAAAAGTGGAGCATAAGAGGAGAAAAAGTGGAGAAAAAAGTGGAGAAAAAGTGGAGCATAAGAGGAGAAAAAGTGGAGAAAAAGTGGAGAAAAAGTGGAGCATAAGAGGAGAAAAAGTGGAGATTAAGAGGAGAAAAAGTAGAGAAAAAGTGGAGCATAAAAGGAGAAAAAGTGGAGATTAAGAGGAGAAAAAGTGGAGAAAAAGTGGAGAAAAAGTGGAGCATAAGAGGAGAAAAAGTGGAGAAAAAGTGGAGCATAAGAGGAGAAAAAGTGGAGAAAAAGTGGAGAAAAAGTGGAGAAAAAGTGGAGCATAAGAGGAGAAAAAGTGGAGAAAAAGTGGAGAAAAAGTGGAGAAAAAGTGGAGAAAAAGTGGAGCATAAGAGGAGAAAAAGTGGAGAAAAAAGTGGAGAAAAAAGTGGAGAAAAAGTGGAGCATAAGAGGAGAAAAAGTGGAGAAAAAGTGGAGAAAAAGTGGAGAAAAAGTGGAGCATAAGAGGAGAAAAAGTGGAGAAAAAGTGGAGCATAAGAGGAGAAAAAGTGGAGAAAAAGTGGAGAAAAAGTGGAGAAAAAGTGGAGCATAAGAGGAGAAAAAGTGGAGAAAAAAGTGGAGAAAAAGTGGAGCATAAGAGGAGAAAAAGTGGAGAAAAAGTGGAGAAAAAGTGGAGCATAAGAGGAGAAAAAGTGGAGATTAAGAGGAGAAAAAGTGGAGAAAAAGTGGAGCATAAGAGGAGAAAAAGTGGAGATTAAGAGGAGAAAAAGTGGAGAAAAAGTGGAGCATAAGAGGAGAAAAAGTGGAGAAAAAGTGGAGCATAAGAGGAGAAAAAGTGGAGAAAAAGTGGAGAAAAAGTGGAGCATAAGAGGAGAAAAAGTGGAGATTAAGAGGAGAAAAAGTGGAGAAAAAGTGGAGCATAAGAGGAGAAAAAGTGGAGATTAAGAGGAGAAAAAGTGGAGAAAAAGTGGAGCATAAGAGGAGAAAAAGTGGAGAAAAAGTGGAGAAAAAGTGGAGCATAAGAGGAGAAAAAGTGGAGAAAAAAGTGGAGAAAAAGTGGAGAAAAAAGTGGAGAAAAAGTGGAGAAAAAGTGGAGAAAAAGTGGAGATTAAGAGGAGAAAAAGTGGAGAAAAAGTGGAGCATAAGAGGAGAAAAAGTGGAGAAAAAGTGGAGAAAAAAATGGAGAAAAAGTGGAGAAAAAGTGGAGAAAAAGTGGAGAATAAGAGGAGAATAAGAGGAGAAAAAGTGGAGAAAAAGTGGAGAAAAAGTGGAGAAAAAAATGGAGAAAAAGTGGAACACCCTTTGGTACCTTTCATGTGGCACTAAGGGGTGCTTACCTTTGTATTTAGCCAAAAAAATGAAAAAAAAATGACGTAGGGTTCCCCCTAGTTTTGTAGCCAGCTAGGGTAAAGCAGACGGCTGCAGCCTGCAGACCACAGCTGGCAACCTCACCTTGGCTGGTAATCCAAAACTGAGGGCACCCCACGCTGTTATTTTAAATTAAATAAATAATTAAAAAAAAAAACACGTAGGGGTCCCCCAAAATTGGATCACCAGCCAAGGTAAAGCAGACAGCTGGGGCCTGATATTCTCAGACTAGGGAGGTCCATGGTTATTGGAATCTCCCCAGCCTAAAAATAGCAGGCCGCAGCTGCCCCAGAAGTGGCGCATCCATTAGATGCGCCAATCCTGGTGCTTCGCCCCAGCTCATCCCGCGCCCTGGTGCGGTGGCAAACGGGGTAATATATGGGGTTAATACCAGATGTGTAATGTCACCTGGCATCAAGCCCTGGGGTTGGTGAGGTCAGGCGTCTATCAGATACCCGACATCACCAACCCAGTCAGTAATAAAAAAAAATAGACGACAAACACATTTTTATTTGAAAAAACACTCCCCAAAACATTCCCTCTTTAACCAATTTATTAGATTGAAAAACAAATCCAGGTCTGCTGTAATCCAAGGGGTTGCCATGACGATCCACACTGTCCCAGTCAATGAAGAGCAGGATGTTCCCCATTGGCTGGGAGAGCAATGCAGTGACCTGAGCTAACATCAATGGGTCAGCCCAGGTCACTGCAGGGGGGTGACAAGTGCTGCTGTCAGCGAGGTACATTACCTGCGCTGATCTCCAGCACACTGACAGCCCCTGTCACTGAGTTCAGTGACCGGCTCCTTCACAGCCAAACATCGCGAGAGGCCCGTGACGTCACCGCTAGTCAGTCTCGGGTCGGAAGCGAGAGGTGATGTGACAAGCGGCGGCCATGGAGGAAAGTGACAGCGCTGAGGTCGGGATGGCGGGACTTCATCACCGCAGGTAAGCCGAGCGGGGGGGGGGGGGATGTGTGTGTGTGTGTATGTATGTGTACATGCCGCGGGCAGGAGGGGGCGGAGCGAGCTGAGCGGGAAAGTGTGGGCTTCCTGCACGTAACTAAGATAAACATCGGGTTACTAACCAAAGCGCTTTGCTTGGATACCCGATGTTTATCTTGGTTACCAGCTTGTGGCAGGCTGCCAGCGATGGCTCCTGCTCACTGTAGCTGTAAAAAGCCCTGCTTTTTGCTGCTAGAACCGTTCTCGAACGTATCTAGAACTATCGAGCTTTTAGCAAAAAGCTCGAGTTCTAGTTCGATCTCGAACAGCCCAAAAATCACTCGAGCCTAGAACTGGAGAACCACGAACCGCGAACCGCGCTCAACTCTACTAAAGACCCATAATCAATCGAAAGGTGTCCGTTGCATAATGGGTTAGTCAATCGTTTGGCTGACCACTATGTCTCCTGACTAATTATTTACAAAAATGTTGGTATGCACTCATCATAGTTTCTGGTGGTGCAGGTTGTACTGAGTTAAAACCCAAGATTCATTATGAAGAACAAAACAACTGCACTTCACAATAGTTTAGATGCAAAAAGAGTGCCTCTCAATTTATTTAGTGCAGGGTAATTCTATAATATTAGGACATATGTAACATTAAAGGGGTGGTTCACTACTTAGTCTTCCAAGCCACATCAATATAAAATTGAGTAACAAGGCTTCTCTTAAATACCTTGTGTTGGCAATAGTGCCTGTGAGTGGCGCTATTGCAGTCCGCTCACCCTCATCACGTGATCCCCAAGCTTCGTGATCTCTGATGTCCGGTGATGTCACGTCAACTTCCAGTTGACCTGACATCACCAAGGTTGGCCCCAGTCTCCGTGAGTAACTGGGCTGTGGGTGGAGTTTCACAGCTCAGCATCACAGCCCAGCATTGTTCCTGCTTGTGGTGCTCTGCAGTGAAGAAGAGAGCAGGAAGATGCTGGGCTGTGATGCTAGGCTGTGATGAGCAATGAAATGCCAACCACAGTCCAGTCACTGACAGTGACTGGGGCCGGCCTTGGTGGTGTCACGTCAACTTCCAAGTGACCGGACATCAGAGGTCATGGAGCCCGGGAAGGGTCACACGATGGGGATGAGCAGACTGCAATAGCGCTGCTCACAGGCACTACTGCCAACACCAGGTATTTGAGAGAAGGCTTGTTTCTCAACGTTAAATCAATGTGGCATTGAAAACTAAATAGTGAACCACCCCTTTCATTATTTATGTTTCGACCTGTCCCAGATTTTACTCATATGGTTCCTTGCAGACTCCTTCTCAAGACAGAACCAAGCGACCATATGAGTAAAACCTGGGACAGGTCAAAACATCAATAATTAATCAATCAACAGAAATTGCCGCAGCTATCCACCCCTGGGCATCAGCCGTGTTGCTTGTGTAGACGGCAGGCGGTAATCCTCCACATACACTGGGCAGGTGGTGCTTATCCCCCAAGCAAAAAAAGTTCCTGGATAGAGTCCAACAATAGAGATAGGGCAGCACTCACCAACGTCCAGTAAAAAAGACTTTATTTATTCATGGTGCAGGTAAAAAGGCAGGAGCAGAGTTGACAGCCGTTTCGCGTGTACTCACGCTTCTTCTGGTCCAACTGAAGGACCCGAGGAAGCGTGAGTACACGCGAAACGGCTGTCGTCAGGGCCCTCATGGATGACAGCCGTTTCGCGTGTACTCACGCTTCCTCGGGTCCATCAGTTGGACCCGAGGAAGCGTGAGTACACGCGAAACGGCTGTCGTCCATGAGGGGGCCCTGCTGTCAACTCTGCTCCTGCCTTTTTACCTGCACCATGAATAAATAAAGTCTTTTTTACTGGACGTTGGTGAGTGCTGCCCTATCTCTATTGTTGGACTCTATCAATAATTAATGTTGCATATGTCCTAGTATTATGGAATTACCCTGTACTTAATAAATTGAGAGACATACTTTTTGTATCTAAACTATTGTGAAGAGCATTGTTTTGATCTTCATCCCAACTAATAATGGGCGAGTGTGCTTGGCACTGCTCAGTACTTGATCGAGCATCGAGGTGCTTGGATACTGGCGGTGCTTGGCCAAGTATTGTGGGTGCTCGGATGTGTTGTTCATGAACCATCGAACACAGGCTCGCCTCCCTGAATGATGTGAGCAGGCACCCTTGTGAGAGCAACTTGCAGTCTTTAAATGTCTATCATTCAAAGTAAAAACATCGTTTTTAAATGTAGCGCATCCAAAAACAAATCTGCTCTCCCACCCCCCGCAGGGCTCTGCTTCTGGATGGCTAATGGTTGGCCAAACTGCCCAATCAATGACTTCCATTATACTCGAATAGAGCCTGTCTGAGTGTCTGCCCAGTTGGACTCGAGTAACGAGCACTTGAACATTGTAGTGTTCACTCATCATTTCAAGTGCCGAGTATTGAGCATTGCACTGCTCACTCATCATTACTCCTGACTCCTCCATCAGCTGAACGCTCCTGTGCTGAGACACATTAAAAGTGCCAGCCACCTCTGCAGTGGATCTGGTCTTCAGTCTCTTGATAATCAAGGCTTTGGTTGCAGGGTGGATTTTTGGCATGTTATCAGAGGTCAAGTTGCAGTTCAAATGAAGGTCTGGGGTGCTGGGTTTCTTTTTGTACATACCCACTTAACCCAATTAACCGATCATTTCGTGAGCACAGGTGAGGATGTAAACTAGGATTGGTGCATTATATGACAAGGTGACAAAACGTTTGTCTTGCCAAAATCTGACCTTTCTGTGTTCAGTAAATGATCATTATTTCAGCTTTGCAGCAACTTTATTTTCATAACATAAACCAAATTTGAGAGGGTTTCAGCTTTCAAAAGAGTAATTTATAAAAACCAATGGATGAATTTAAAGTCAGGTTAAGCTTTTATTTACATAACATTGATAAGCGACAGAACTTCTGTCAGGGAGTGTAGTATAATGGCCACACATAGTGCTCTATATAGTATACTGGCCCTAAAAAGTCCTCCATATAGTATAATGGCCACACATAGTGTTCAATACAGTATAATGTCCACACATAGTCCTTCATGCAGAATAATGGCCACACATAGTGCTGCATATAGTACAATGGCCACACATAATGCTCTATACAGTATACTGACTATTGTTGAGCCACCCCCTAGTGTTCGAGTTCGGTTCGGTTCGTTGAACGGCGGGTGTGTTTGGCGAACATTCGACGAACACCTTCGAACCCCATTGAAAACAATGGCAGGCAAACACAAACACATACAAGCACATTATACATGTACACATACAGTTAATAAATATTGCCATTATACTTACAGGTCCCCGCAACGCGTCCTGCACTCTGTCTCCCACCACATTGTCTTCCGATCATCGCTGCGCCCTATTATCTCATTGGCTACAAACTGGTCACATGGCTAAACATCGTGCTAGGTCCTGTCAGTGCATCTCTCCGGTACGCGGTGCTCGTTTGAGCATCTCCGTGTACCGGCGAGATGCTTGGGCACATGCTTGGCTCCCTGTTCCTGCATGTTTGCGCTCTTTACAGAGTCAGCCCACATGCAAGGACTGGATGCCACAGCCGGTGAATAGTGGCACCGGGAATCAGCTATAGTAACCCACCTGTCAGATTACTATTTCAATGGTGGAAGCGGTGACGTCATCACTTACAACCCGCAGCCTCTGCTCACTCACTGAGTGATTAGACTGCACGGGAGCAGCAGCGTCTTCCTCCCATGCAGTACTGTCTGATATAACTGAGCTGCATGGGTTGAAGGAGAAAGAAGACAGAAGACCATGGATCGTGGAGGGCTGACAGGGAGTAATAAACATGGAGTCTCTAAGTGTGTCTGTGTATTTATTTCTATTAAAGGATTTTTTCTCTCTGTGGTGTCTTTTTTTTTAACCCTTTATTAGAGATTCTTAATGGCCGGGTGAAACTTGCCTGACACTAAGAATCTCTGGCTTAATACTAGCTAGTAAACCAAAGCTAGTATTAACCCATTATTACCCAGCGAGCCACCCATCACCAGGGCAGCTGGAAGAGTTGGATACACTGCCAGAAGATGGCGCTCCTAAAAAAGCGACATTTTCTGGGGAGGCTGTGGACTGCAATTTGCAGCAGAGGGGCCCAGAACGCTCCACCCAACCTGTGCTATGGATTCCAATCCCCAGCTGCCTAGTTGTACCTGGGTGGACACAAAAATGGAGCGAATCCCATGTCGTTTGTTTTTTTTTTTAATTATTTCATGAAATTCATGAAATAATTAAAAAAAAGGGCTTCCCTATATTTTTAGTTCCCAGCCGGGTACAAATAGGCAGCTGGGGGTTGGGGGCAGCCGTACCTGCCTGCTGTACCTGGCTAGCATACAAAAATATGGCGAAGCCGACGTCATTTTTTGGTGGGAAAAGAACTCCTGCATACAGTCCTGGATGGAGTATGCTGAGCCTTGTAGTTCTGCAGCTGCTGTGTGCTCTTCTGCATCACTAGTGAATGGAGCATGCTGAGCCTTGTAGTTCTGCAGCTGCTGTCTGCTCTCTTGTATACACTAGTGAATGGAGCATGCTGAGCCTTGTAGTTCTGCTCCCCCTGTCTCTCCCTCTAGCATACAGTCCTGGATGAAGCATGCTGAGCCTTGTAGTTCTGCAGATGTTGTCTGCTCTCCTCCATACAGACAGACAGCAGACAGCAGCTGCAGAACTAAAAGGCTGATCATCGCCAGGTCTGAGAGTGAGAAAAGAGAGAAAAAAGAGAGATAAAAGAGAGAGAGAAGAAAGAGAAAAGAGAGAGAAAGTGAGAGAGAGAAAGAAAGAGAGAGAGAGAAAAAGAGAGAAAAAGAGAGCAAAAGATAGAGAGAGAGAGAGAGAGAAAAAGAGAGAAAAAGAGAGAAAAGAAGAGAGAAAGCAGCCTCATTGCGTTAACTGCTCCGATTTTAGAGGTGTGTCCCGCAGCTCACAGCTGATGTCCGGCTCCTCCCCTTAGTGCATAATTAAATCAAATTATAATTATAAATAAATAATAATTATAGTTTAAAATTATAAATAAATTAAATTCTTTACCAGGGCAGCCAGGACTCGAACTCGTGGACTAATTCTCCTTAGGCGGCAGGTCTCCCCATTGAGCCACTGCCTGTAATGAAAAGAATAGGAAAATTTGGTAATCTTGACCTCTGAATTGCAGTAGAGAATCCAGAAGTGGATTATTCAGCTACAAAGAGGAGAGAAAAAGAGAGAGAGAGAAAAAGAGAGAGAAAAAGAGAGGAAAAGAGAGAGAGAGAAAAAGAGAGAGAAAAAGAGAGAGAGAAAAAGAGAGAGAGAAAAAAGAGAGAGAAAAGAGAGAGAGAGAAAAAGAGAGAGAGAAAAAGAGAGAGAAAAAGATAGAGAGAAAAATAGAGAGAGAGAGAGAATAAGATAGAGAAAAGATAGAGAGAAAGAGAAAGAGAGAGGGAGAGAGAGGGAGAGAGAGAGGAAGATAGAGAGGGAGAGCGAAAGAGAGAGAGAAAGAGATAGAAAGAGAGAGAGAAAGAGAGAGAAAGATAGAAAGAGAGAGAAAATGAGAGCAAAAGATAGAAAAAGCGAGAGAAAGGGAGAGCGAGAAAAAGAGAGAAAAAGAAAGAAAAAGAGAGAGAAAGCAGCCTCATTGTGTTAACTACTCCGATTTTAGAGGTGTGTCCCGCGGCTCACAGCTGATGTCCGGCTCCTCCTCTTAGTGCATAATTAAATTGAATTATAATTATAAATAAATAATAATTATAAATAACTTAAATTCTACACCAGGATGGCCAGGACTCGAACTCGCGAACTAATTCTCCTTAGGCGGCAGGTCTATCCATTGAGCCACTGCCTGTAATGAAAAGAATAGGAAGATTTGGTAATTTTGACCTCTGAATTGCAGTAGAGAATCCAGAAGTGGATTATTCAGCTACAAAGAGGAAAGAAAAAGAGAGAGAGAGAGAAAAAGAGAGTGAAAAAGAGAGAGAGAAAAAGAGAGAGAAAAAGAGAGAGAGAAAAAGATAGAGAAAAGATAGAGAGAAAGAGAGAGAGAGAGAGGGAGAGAGAGAGAGGGAGAGAGAGAGAAAGAGAGAGAGAAAGAGAGAGAAAGAGAGAAAAAGATAGAAAGAGAGTGAAAGAGAGAGAAAAAAAGAGCAAAAGAGAGAAAAAGAAAGAGAAAGAGAGAGAGAGAAAAAGAGAGAAAAAGAGAGAGAAATCAGCCTCATTGCGTTAACTGCTCCGATTTTAGAGGTGTGTCCTGCGGCTCACAGCTGATGCCCGGCTCCTCCCCTCAGTGCATAATTAAATTAAATTATTATTATTTCCCAGGGGGCATTGCTCTAGAATCACTGCGTTGAGAAACACGTGATGGTGTCTCCGCAGTGGTGGATGTTGATCTCCCTAAGGTCAACCATCCTTGCTCACATAGTCTTTTACTAGGCAATGTCACACTAGCCAGATTCCTACTCCACACTGATGAGGGGCAAATACCCCGAAACGGCTGTCTGTGGATGGATACCATGTTTGGCATAGGTGGTCTCCTTGACTGGAGACTGCCCTTCCCGTGGTTGTTCCTTCCCGGTGAAAGACCTGGCTAGTTTCCTGCTAGCGTTGAGAAACATGTGATGGTGTCTCCGCAGGCCTTCTTGCTTTGAATATTTCCCAGGGGGCATTGCTCTAGAATCACTGCGTTGAGAAACACGTGATCGTGTCTCCGCAGTGGTGGATGTTGATCTCCCTAAGGTCAACCATCCTTGCTCACATAGTCTTTTACTAGGCAATGTCCCACTAGCCAGATTCCTACTCCACACTGATGAGGGGCAAATACCCCGAAACGGCTGTCTGTGGATGGATACCATGTTTGGCATAGGTGGTCTCCTTGACTGGAGACTGCCCTTCCCGTGGTTGTTCCTTCCCGGTGAAAGACCTGGCTAGTTTCCTGCCAGCGTTGAGAAACATGTGATGGTGTCTCCGCAGGCCTTCTTGCTTTAAATTAAATTATAATTATAAATAAATAATAATATAATTTATAAATAAATGAAATTTTTAACAGGATGGCCGGTACTCAAATTCGTGAACTAATTCTCCTTAGGCGGCAGCTCTACCCATTGAGCCACTGCCAGTAATGAAAAGAATAGGAAGATTTGATAATCTTGACCTCTGAATTGCAGTAGGGAATCAAGAATTGGATTATTCAGCTACAAAGAGAGAGAGAAAAAGAGAGAGAGAGAAAAAGAGAGAGAGAAAAAGAGAGAAAAAGAGAGAGAAAGCAGTCTCATTGCGTTAATTGCTCCGATTTTAGAGGTGTCCCGCAGCTCACAGCTGATGTCCGACTCCTCCCCTTAGTGCATGATTAAATTGAATTATAAATAAATAATAATTATAATTTAAAATTATTAATAAATTAAATTCTTTACTAGGATGACCAGGACTCAAACTTGTGAACTAATTCTCCTTAGGCGGCAGGACTACCCATTGAGCCACTGCCTGTAATGAAAAGAATAGGAAGATTTGGTAATCTTGACCTCTGAATTGCAGTAGAGAATCCAGAAGTGGATTATTCAGCTACAAAGAGGAAAGAAAAAAAGAGAGAGAAAAAGAGAGAGAAAAAGAGAGAGAGAAAAAGAGAGAGAGAGAAAAAGAGAGAGAGAAAAAGAGAGAGAGAAAAAGAGAGAGAAAAGGATAGAGAGAAAAAGAGAGAGAAAAAGAGAGAGAAAAAGATAGAGAAAAGATAGAGAAAAAGAGAGAGAAAGAGAGAGAAAGGGAGAGAGAGAGAGAGGAAGAGAGAGAGAGAGACGGAGAGAGAGAGAAAGAGAGAGAGAAAGAGAGAGAAAAAGAGAGAAAAAGAGGGAGAAAGAGAGAAAGAGAAAAAGCAGCCTCATTGCGTTAACTGCTCTGATTTTAGAGGTGTGTCCAGCGGCTCACAGCTGATGTCCGGCTCCTCCCCTCAGTGCATAATTAAATTAAATTATAATTATAAATAAATAATAATATAATTTATAAATAAATTAAATTCTTTACCAGGGCGGCCGGTACTCAAATTCGTGAACTAATTCTCCTTAGAGAAGCAGCTCTACCCATTGAGCCACTGCCAGTAAAAAAAAGAATAGGAAGATTTGATAATCTTGACCTCTGAATTGCAGTAGGGATTTAAGAAGTTGATTATTCAGCTACAAAGAGGAGACAAAAAGAGAGAAAAAGAGAGAGAGAGAAAAAGAGAGAGAGAAAAAGAGAGAGAGAAAAAGAGGGAGAAAAAGAGAGAGAAAAAGAGAGAGCGAGAGAGATATCACACGCAGACACTACCTGAGTGAAGTCTCCGGTGACAGCGCGGTTTACTTCAGTTGCTGCGTGGAGCTGACACAGAGCGCTTGTGTTCTACGGCACTCCCTGTCAGCTTCATGTAGCAGAGCTGAAAGCGTCGTGTGGATTACTTCGGACCTGGATTGTTGTTTGGGGATTAATAAAGAGGTAAATGAGGTTTTTTTTTTGTCTTTTATTCCAAATAAAGAATTTTTCGTTGTTTGTGTTTATTTACTTTCACTTACACGTTAATCATGGAAGGTATCTCGGGGAGACGCCTGTCATGATTTACCTAACCTTATTACCCCGATTGCCACTGCACCAGGGCAATACGGGATGAGCCGGGTAGAGTCCCGGGACTGTCGCATCTAATGGATGCGGCAATTCCGGGCAGCTGCTGGCTGATATTGTTAGGGTGGTGGGCTCCCCATAACGTGGCGCTCTCCATCCTGACAATACCAGCCTCCAGCCATGTGGCTTTATCTTCGCTGGTATTAAAATTGGGGGGAACCGCAGGGGTTTTTTTTTTATTATTTATTTATTTATTTTACTTCACGATATAGACCCGCCCGCTGGCGGCTGTGATTGGTTGCAGTGAGACAGCTGTCACTCATCGTGGGGGCGTGTCTGACTGCAACCAATCATGGGCGCCGGTGGGCGGGGAAAGCAGGGAATACCAGATTGAATAATGAGCGGCAGCCATTTTCAAAAGAGGAAAAGCTGCCGTAGCTTTGTGACAGCCGTGCAGTGCCGCGCCCGTGATCGGTGAGTAGGAAAGAGAGAGGGATTGTGCTGGGAACGCAGGACGCATGCAGATACGCAACGTGCACACATAGCCTTACTGTGAAAAGCGTGGCTTGGTGATCGAACCGTTATCGAACAGCAACTCGAACTGCCGAACTTAAAGCAAATCGTTCGAGTTCATCAAACGACTCGAACACCACCCAAAATCACTCGAATTTGAAATTGGCGAAAGGTTCGATTCGAACATCGCTCATCTCTAATACTGACCCTAAAAAGTCCTCCATATAGTATAATGCTCACACAGTCCACCAAACAGAACAATGGCCATATATAGTGCTCCACACAGTATAATGGCCACACTTAGTGCTCCATACAGAATAATGGCCACACATTAATAAAACAAAAAAAATACTCACCTCTCTCCATTCCCCTGTTGCTCCGGTCTCTTCATGGTGTCTTCAGATCCTCATGCACATATCGGTACAGCGGATGTCATCACATGATGGGAGAAGGAACATCAGCTAACACTTCCTCCTTCATCATTGCTTTCAACTGCATTGGCATCTAGGATGCTGATATACTGTATTTTTTTGACTATAAGATGCACTGGACCATAAGACACACTTAGGTTTTAGAGGTGGAAAAAAGGGAAAAAACTTTGAAGCAAAAATTGTGGTGAAATACCTAAGCCAGATATGTTTTACTCTGAAATGTTGTGGCGTTCCAGAGAAAGACATATTATACTTTGGCTTTTCCTCGCCTGCTGCCAATGACTGACAAGTCTCTTTCTGTACATGCATGCAGAAAGAAAATTGTCACTCAGTGGGAACGGATGGAGAGACGATATTGGGGAAACACCTGTCCATCTAGTCTCCAGTGTGGCTCTGGTCCTGATGGCTTTTAAGGTATGTGAATTAACAAAAAGTCCTAAAAGTTACAAATTTTATTCAATATATTTAACTAAATAGGAGAGAAAAGGCGCAATAGGGTCTTACCCGATATATTGGGCAAAAACATATAGAAGTGGTGCACTCACCTGATCGGGTTGTGCCAGTCACAACTCCTTTAACAGCAAAGAGTGAGCGCCTGAGCGGTCCAGCAGCAGCCCTGTTACACAAGTGGAACGTCAAAAGGAAAACTGGAGAAAAAACCAGGTTTTTTGCCGCGCTTGAAGACCACAGACATAGATGTCAAAACCGATGATTCTTTTTATTTCATTCCTACGCGTTTCGGAGACCCCAACTGTCTCCTTCTTCAGGGAAAAGAACTTTACAGAAGCCAAGGAAGAGTCCTTTTATGAAGCAATGAAAAGGGGAGGGAAGACAAAGGGAGGAAATCCATGCCTATGACGTCAGCTCACCATTTGCTGCAGAGCGATGACTCATAGCCACATGGAATAGAGCCGCATCATAGTCACATTGAAAAATCACATATATTACATATAAATCTAAATGATAATCCATCATAAACAGCATCATAAACAAAAGACTGTCAAGAAATGCCAAAAATAGCTATGAAGATAATGGAAATGATGGAAATATTCATATCCATATAAATCTATGCATATATATATACACATAAAAATGCAAGGAAACTAAGACATATATTAGTGTAAACCCAAAAGGAACCGTAAAAGTTGTAAAAATTGCTAGCTGTCTCACAGCCATTACTATAACTGAAAATACAGTGTCTTGATAGTGACTAATAGTCGGTTGCAATCAAGATCATTAGCACACGGGCATAAATAGAGAAGATTCTCTTACCATGGGAGGTGAAGTGAGTTCAAGCCGTGGGAAAAAAAGCAAGGCGCAGGCGCGCTGCACATGGAAAGTAGCAGGATCCTCACAGTGAGGTCAAATAAGTTCAGAAGCGTGGGAACCACCTGTAGCGCTCGTGCGCGCACATAGTACCACAGCAAACTGAAGGGAAAAAGTGGAATTGCACGTAATCGTGCCATAAATAAGGTGTATAATATAATGATCGGGAATAAATGGAACGGGACCCTGCCCGACCGTGCCGAAAGTAGAAAAAAAGTAGAAAAGGGTGCATTTAAACTCTAAACAAGAAGAACATTCCAAGTAACGAAAAAGAGGATGATCAGGCAAAGAATACATCTTTGCACCACAAAACAAGGCAGTGGGAGGGTAACAAGGGGGGGGGGGTATAAAATTTGAAATGCGCGGTAATGCCTATAAAAGGCTTGAACTCACTTCACCTCCCATGGTAAGAGAATCTTCTCTATTTTCACGCATGCGCACAATACTATTTTTTGGTTTTTCTTTTTTTTGATCTTTAAGATTCGTTCAGTAGTGTCCGAAATGTACACTTCATCACCTTTTTTTGTAAATGCATTTTTTTATTAAAATCCTTTGATCAAAAATAATAATAAGAATAATAAGATTAACAAATGGAGACACTAATAACTTTAGTCTGCATATATACATGCTGTCACCATATACAGTGCATACGTTTTTTTACGCCCGTGTGCTAATGATCTTGATTGCAACCGACTATTAGTCACTATCAAGACACTGTCTTTTCAGTTATAGTAATGGCTGTGAGACAGCTAGCAATTTTTACAACTTTTACGGTTCCCTTTGGGTTTACACTAATATATGTCTTAGTTTCCTTGCATTTTTATGTGTATATATATATGCATAGATTTATATGAATATTTCCATCATTTCCATTATCTTCATAGCTCCTTTTGGCATTTCTTGACATTCTTTTGTTTATGATGCTGTTTATGATGGATGATCATTTAGATTTATATATAATATATGTGATTTTTCAATGTGACTATGATGCGGCTCTATTCCATGTGGCTATGAGTCATCGCTCTGCAGCACATGGTGAGCTGACGTCATAGGCAAGGATTTCCTCCCTTTGTCTTCTCTTCCCTTTTCATTGCTTCATAAAAGGACTCTTCCTTGGCTTCTGTAAAGTTCTTTTCCCTGAAGAAGGAGACAGCTGGGGTCTCCGAAACGCGTAGGAATGAAATAAAAAGAATCATCGGTTTTGACATCTATGTCTGTGGTCTTCAAGCGCGGCAAAAAAACTGTTTTTTTTCTCCAGTTTTCCTTTTGACATTTAATATATTTAAAAACTCAATAAGTAGATGTGAGGAAAGCACTCCAAAAAAAGGTGAAAAGAACCAAAAAAAGTAAGATAAGCAAGGATCTTGGTAAACCTGAAGGGCTCCACCGTTGTCCGTACAGTCTCACCCTATCTTGCCACGGAGGCTGGCACCCTAATAAAGCGCAATTGGCGCCCCTGCTTTCCGATGACTCACCCTTAAAGACCCCGATGAGTCCCTAAACTGGATCCTATCAGAAATTATCCACAAAACCAAGTTTGATCAAATAAGGTTTAATAACCTGACTCAAAGGAGATAACAACAGTGGTGTCCACTATTAATATGCCATGCTAGATCCTGATAGATACCGGATATAACAACAAATCAAAATGCAAGGCCGACTTGTGGATGGTGACATCTACAAGGGAAGTGTTTTTTGTTTTTTCTCTTCATTTTTTCTGATCTTTGTTTTGTTTTATAACTTATATTGTGGGCTCTTTAATTTATTTTTGTGGGTCGCAGTGGTGCACACTAGTAGCCCTGGCATTTTGATTTGTTGTTGTATACAGTATCTATTAGGATCTAGCATGGCATATTAATAGTGGACACCACTGTTGTTATCTCCTTTGAGCCTGGTTTTTTAAACTTTTTTGACCAGACTTGGTTTTGTAGATAATTTCCAATAGGATCCAGTTTAGGGACTCATCAGAGTCTTTAAGGGTGAGTCATCGGTGAGCGGGGGCGCCAATTGCAGTTTATTAGGGTGCCAACCTCCACGGCAAGGTAGGGTGAGACCGTAGGACAACGGTGTGGCCTTTCAGGTTTACTGAGATCCTTGCTTATCTCACTTTTTTTTGGTCCTTTTCGCCTGTTTTTTGGAGTGCTTTCCTCACATCTACTTATTGAGTTTTTAAACATATTAAATAAAATTGACATCTTTTAGGAATTTTTGTTTTTGTTAATTTCCATTGGATTTCCTCCTATATCCTTGATTGTTAGCCAACTTGATATTTTAAGGTATATGCTCACGTTGCAGATTTTGGTGTAGATTGTCTGCACCCAAAACTGCATATCTTGAGAGGAAAAATGCTGCAGAAAAAAATGTGCATTTTTTAATGCGGGGTTTTTTTATGCATTGAGATAGGAAAAACACTGGAAAAAACGCAGAAACAATTGACATTCTTTGATGCAGATTTTTTCTGCACCAAAATTTGCACAGACAAAATCTGCAACGTGTGCAGAGCACTTCAGGAGTCACAGTCTTTGCTGGAATACATTTTCCCTTGCATATTGAAATCTGCAAAGAAAAAAAAAACATAAAAAAACATTAAAAAACTGCAGTGTGTGCACAGGGCCTTAAAGTATGGTATGTTTTTTTCTGAAACGCAGAATTTCAGGGAAAAACATACATGACTGAAGTCATACAGCAAGTACCTGATACACGTTGCCTGTAGATGAGGCAGCCTGTATCAGGAGACAGGTTCCCTTTAAAAGCCCATAGGTACCATTCATCTCAAGTGGTTAACCATTATCCTTTTGCCTTTGAGGAGAACTATAACTCCCAGCATGATCTGCATATCCTATGGCATGATGGGAGTTATAGTTCACCACAGGAATGGTAGAGTGCTTTAACTTACTCTTTTTCTTTATTAAAACTTAATGCTTGGCTCTTCACAGCTTCTCTTAGTACTCCGATTCTTTGTGCGTCACATTTGATTTCTCCCTGGCTCTGCTTTAATCACTGCAGTGACGATAGGTGAGAGGAAGTGGGCTATCTCGCGTACAGATCATGAGCTGCAGTGACATAAAGAAGAGGCAGGGCTGGGGCAGCACAGAACACCACAGCGCGCAGTTCCCCTGACCCCGCCCTCTTCATTACATCACTACTGCTTATGATCTGGCTGGTAGACCGCCCATTTCCTTCTGACTAGTGTGACTGCGGTGATTAAAGTAGAGCCAGGGAGAAACCAAAGGTGACGCACAGAGGACCAGAGTACTAAGAGAATCTGTGAAGAGGCAAGAAAGACTACATCGACACTTACAGACCTGCCACCACTGGCACCCTGATCTTACCTCTTCTTAATACAAAATGAATATTCACTATTCTCCACACCCATAATCCTGCCCACATCTTGGAGCAAGCTTCAGTGCTGAGAGGTGGGCAGAAATATGAGCGTGAGAGTGAAATATTCATTACCTTAAATAGCAGGCACACGTCTGCCCAAGGGGTTGGATTCCTGCTCCTGCCTCCTGTGACCTCCTTCCACCACCGCCATCCCCTACAATACACTGCATCCGGACTATAAGACACACACCGGACTTTCCTCCAAAATGTTTTTTGGGGAAAGTGCATTTATAGTCCACAAAATTTGGTAATTGAACGTGTGATGTCGGGCAGGGGACCCACCTGCATTCATTGGCCAAATATACTCACCCGCAAGGCAGAGTTTGACATATGTGCTTTAAAACATGGTTTCTCAACTTTTTTCTTTGGCCGCTTCCCAGATAGACCATGGTAATGCTTTGGCCTCCCCATCAATGGTGCAAAGTTATGCCAAAATTAAAATTACTGCTCAATTTAGATTTTGTTTACTGCACTCAGTATAACTTTAAAATAAGTACAAAATAAGTCAATTACAGAATGTTATTAAACTAAATATTTCTGGAGGCAGAAAAACCACTGTGCAATTTATAATTACTGCTCTTTCCTAATGGAGACAAGCTAAAATGCATCCAAACCGAAGGATTGGAAAAAAAATAAAAAGATAGCAGGGAGGCGTCCTACATAGGAATTGACTTACATATCCATTTTGTCACTGTAAGGCTAAGTTCACAAGACTAAAGCGGGCTTTACACACGCGACATTGCTAGCAATGTCGCTGGTAAAAGCACCTGCCCCCATCGGTTGTGCGTCACGGGCAAATCGCTGCCCGTGGTGCACAATATCGCCAGGCTCCGTCACACGGACTTACCTTCCCTGCGACATCGCTGTGGTAGGCGAACCACCTCCTTTCTAAGGGGGCGGTTCGTGCGGCGTCACAGCGATGTCACAAGGCAGGCAACCAATAGAAGCGGAGGGGCGGAGAGCAGCCGAAGGAAAGACACGCCCACCTCGATGCTGGCTGGACGCAGGTACGGTGTTGTTCGTTGTTCCTGCGGTGTCACACGTAGCGATGTGTGCTACTGCAGAAACGACGAACAACCTGCGTCCTGCAACAGCAACGATATTTGGGATTAGAACGACGTGTCAACGATCAACGATTAGGTAAGTAATTTTGATCGCTAACGGTCGTTCCTGTGTTTCCCACGCAACGACGTCGCTAACGAGGCCGGATGTGCGTCACGAATGAGACAGTATGGAGAGCAATGGGGTAAATCTGTGAAGAGTCAGAATGGTTAGCAGGGAGATGTAAAGGGTGCTTTACACGCTGCGACATCGCTACCGATATATCGTCAGGGTCACGTCATTAGTGACGAACATCTGGCGCCGATAGCGACATCGCAGCGTGTGACACCAAGGAGCGACGATCAACGATCGCAAAATTGTCCAAAAACGGTGATCGTTGACACGTCGCTCCTTTCCTTAATATCGTTGCTGCTGCAGGTACGATGTTGTTTGTCGTTCCTGTGGCAGCACACATCGCTATGTGTGACACCGCAGGAATGACAAACATCTCCTTACCTGCGTCCACCGGCAATGCGGAAGGAAGGAGCTGGGTGGGATTTTACGTCCCGCTCATCTCCGCCCCTCCGCTTCTATTGGACGGCTGCTAAGTGACGTCGCGGTGACGTCGCTGTGATGCCGAACGCACCTCCCCCTTGAAGGAGGGATTGTTCGGCGGTCACAGCGACATCGCTGACAAGGTATGTGCGTGTGACGCTGCCGTAGCGATAATGTTCGCTACAGCAGCGATCAACAAATGTCGCACGTACGACGAGGGCAGGTGCTATCGCGCTCGACATTGCTAGCAATCCTAGCGATGTCGCAGCGTGTAAAGTACCCTTAAGGAGAAACACTATGTGTGAATAGACAGAAAGGGGATAGAAAAGTGTAAGCGGGCAGAAAGTAAAGACTGAGCAGTGTGTGGGGAGTATTGTGTAATAATGAGGGAATAGCATGGGTGGACAGTGTAAGGGCGCAATCAGGAGGGACAGTATGCCAAGGAAGGGAAGCACAGTTTAGAGGCTGGGTAGTATAGACTAGACACAGTGTAGAGGATAGTGTGAAGAGAGGGCCCAGTATGGCAAAGAGAGGGCAGTGTGGAGGGCATGTACCATAAGTGGGACAATGTGTGAGTCATATTTTTTGCAGGGAACACAGCGAGGCACAATTATTTATTCAGATGCACAGTGTAGGGCAGATATTTTTATTCATGAGAATTATAATCATGCTGCTATTTTGAAGGGTATTGTGTTTGGATGTGCTGCAGAAGACTGGAGAAAATGCAGCATGCCTGCAGACCCGACCTATGGATATTAAAAACTCATCACGGCATCAAGACAAGATAAAAAAAAGAAAGTGAACAATTTCGATCAGAGACAACAATATCTATAAGGTACTTGGATGTAAATGTTTATTTGTGATGCTGACTAATGCTCTGTGGTACCTGTATGGTCGGCAGTCTGATGATGACTTATAACAACATTAGGGATGGGCGATCCTGAACTGTAAAGTTCGGGGTCCGTACCGATCATATGGTGTTCGTGCACACGACCCCAAACACAAGCTTTCTGGGATGTTCATGTTACAGTTCGTGTTACAGTTCGGGTCCAGGGGCTGTTAAAAAAAAGCACGTTATTAAAAAACCATTATGATCATACAGGTCCCGCGACGTCTTGCAGACTCTGCCTCCCAGCGCTTCTGCTTCCGCATCCGTACGATCATTGCTGTTCCCCCCCCGTAAGCACCTCTGGCTAAAAGGAACTGCCGTGACCTTGACGTCATACCCATGTGACCAGTCACGTGTAAATGTTGTATTGGCTACAGACTGATCACGTGAGTATGACGTCATCAAAGGTCCTGGTGCGCCATGATGTGAGAGTCATCGCATCACGGCGCACAATCTCTCGTCGACAGCGGGTCAGCTGCATGTATTTCCACAGCTGAGGCGCTAATGTCGGGAGAGTGGGGTGATGCAATACGAGACGTAAGTGCACTCATCCCCTCACTGTCAGCCTCTGCTTCATCACTCTGTCCAGAGCTATGTAGCAGACCTGACATGGCTCTCTGTGCTTCTCACTGTGTATAGAGTGTCTGTGTACAGTGATGAAGCTGACATGGCTGTCCCTGTGGATTACGTCGGACTAAGTATTTTTTTATAATAAAGATAGAGTCTCTAAATTTTTTTTGTTTTATTTCTAATAAAACTAAATTCTCTGTGTTGTGTTTTTTTTTTACTGCTTCCTAGAAATTCATGATGGCCATGTCTAATTTGGTGTGACACCATGAATGTCGGGCTTAGTACCATCTGAGAATACAAAGCTGTTATTAACACCTTTATTACCTAGTGAGCCACCGCCATCACGGCCGCTGAACGAGTCAGGTAAAGCACCTGGAAATGGCTCTAAGAAACAATGCGCCATTTCCAATGGCAGCTGCGGGCTATCGGGAATCCAAGCCCCCAGCTGACTGGTTTTACCTGACAGGCGATCAAAATACGGCGGGAGCCCACGCATTTTTTTTTGTATTATTTTTTTAAATAAAAAAAATTAATGGGTTTCCCTGTATTTTGATTGCCAGCCATGGTAACGCCAGGCAGATGGGGGTGGCAGCCCGTAGCCGTCTGCTTTATCTGCGCTGAGAATCAAAAATACAGCGGAGCGCTACGTCATTTTTTTTAATGATGTATTTATTTTTACAGTACTGTGATGTCAGGCAATCAAAATACAGGGAAGTCCATTTTTTTTTTAGTTCTTTAAATAAATAATTAAAAAAAATATGCATCGGCTCCCGGTGCATTTTCTATTGCTAGCTAAGGGTAATCGAAGCAGCTACTGGCTGCTAACCCCCACTGCTTGGTGTTACCTTCACTGGCAATGGAAAATCCAGGGAAGCTCTTTTTTTTAAATTTTTTTTGCCAAAAAACTAATAAAAAAATGACGTGGGCTTCGTCATATGTTTGTATGCTAGCCAGGTACAGCAGGCAGGTACGGGCTGCACACAACACCCAGCTGCCTAGTTGTACCCGGCTGGGAACCAAAAATATAGGAAAGCCTTTTTTTTAACTATTTCATGAATAGCATGAAATAATTAAAAGATAAACGACAGGGGCTTCGCCCCATTTTGTGTCCTGCCAGGTACAACTAGGCAGCTGTGGATTCGACTCCGCAGCACAGGTTGGCACTTACTTTCTGACCCCCCGCTGCGAATTGCAGTCCGTAGCCGCCCCCAGAAAATGGTGCGTTCACAGAAGTGCCATCTTCTGGCGCTGCATCCAGCTCCTCAGCGGCCCTGGTGGCGGGTGGCACACTGGATAATAAGGGGTTAATACCAGCTTTGTTTTACCAGCTGGTATTAAGCCATAGATTATGACCCGGCCATTTTGAATCTCCAATAAAGGGTTAAAAAAAGACAGCATACAGAGAAAAAATACTTTATTAGAAATAAATACACACACTTTATTAGAAATAAATACACAGACACACTCAAGGACTCCATGTTTATTACTCCCTCTCACCCCTCTATGATCCTGGTCTTCTGTCTTCTTTCTTCTTCAACCCATGCAGCTGTGCTATATCAGGCAGCACAGGGGAGGAAGAACGCTTCTGCTCCCCTGTGTTGTGTAATCACTCAATTAGTGAGCAGAAGCTGCGAGTTGCTAAGCAGTGATGTCACCGTTGCCATAGTAACCTTGACGGGCGGGTTACTATAGCAATGGTAATCTCCGATCACCTGATTCTCGGCGCCGCGATTCTTCGGCTGTGTCAGCCAATCCCTGCATGTGGGCTGACTCTGTAAAGAGCGCCGACATGCAGGGACGGGGAGCCGAGCATGTGCCTGAGCATCTCGCCGGTACACGACACTCGCTGAGTATACCAAGTACTGAGATACTTGGGCGAGCACTGCGTTCCGCGTGAGATGCACTGACAGGACCTAGGATGACGTCATAGCCATGTGACCAGTCTGTAGCCAATGAGATAATACAAAATTCACACGTGACTGGTCACATGCTATGACGTCACAGAAAGTCCTTTGGTTACCGGGCGACACAGCGATGATTGTACTTGGAAGGAGAAACGGCAGGAGACAGAGGCTGCAGGACGTGTCTCGGGACCTGTAAGTATAATGACAATGTTTATTATTAACTATATTCTTTATTTTACAGCCCATTGCCCCATTCCATAACTGTAAAGTCCAAGTTTGGGGTTCGGAGGCAAGTTCGCATTATATCACAACCCGAACGCGAACTTTACAAAACGTACGGGCGAGTCTCCCAAACACCGAACATCGGGGGGGTTCGCCCATCCCTAAACAACATCTCTCAATATCTCCTTATCATTGTTAAGGACATAGTAGCAGTTGTAGATTCATCCGATACAAAAGTACATGGGTCTGACCTGACATTACAATTGACATACCATGTATCGATGGTGGTCCTGGTGATGTACACTGAAGAACTAAAGGGTAACAACGTTTTGAACTTTGAGTTTTAGGCTCCATATCTCACCATCCCCTACAGCTTCGAACATGAGGCTATAGTCAATTTATAAACAATCATCATAGCTATCTCATGCATAAATTTGATTTGCAAATATTTAGCATATGATTAATTTTGCAGATTCTTATCATGTCATTACATTGTTACTGTTTTGCTCTGGTTGTTTGAAAAATCTTTTTCTTCCTGCGCACTACAAATTACAATTACAAATTACAGCCTGTTCTTACATTCCCTAATAGCTCAGTGTATTATTAGGTTGATTCCCAAGCAAATCATCACTGGTTCGACTTGAGGAGCAGCCATGAAGAAAATTTCCCAAGAAAAGAGAAACAGCATCATCCATTTCATCAATAGTGGTCTCTCGGCCAAGGAAATTGCTAAACTGCATCATAAGAGTGCTATGATAAATGAAAAAAATGAAATGCTGTCTATCCATTCAAAATTCAAGAGGTGGAGGTGTTCAGGCAAAATATTGCAGTCAAAAAGTTGGCTCATTACAAGGTCTATCAGTTCTGGTGTGACAAACACTGCAGCGAAGGTGGCTTGTATGCTTTGTAATAGTGAGATCATGCAAGCACTGTGCGATGCACATTTCACAAGTCTGGAATCGGGGCATGAAAAAAGGTCAAGAAGCCTCAACTTCAATATGGTCATAAAAAGCGTCTGCTCAAGTTTACAAAAAAGTATGAAAAAAAGTATGAAAAACGGACAGCAGAGAATTGAAAACAATTGATTTGAAGAGATAAAATGAAAGTCTGTAGAATAACCTCTGATTGGTGCAAAATGGTCTGTAAGAAACAAGGGAAAAA
Organism: Anomaloglossus baeobatrachus; assembly: GCF_048569485.1. Lineage (NCBI taxonomy): Eukaryota > Metazoa > Chordata > Amphibia > Anura > Aromobatidae > Anomaloglossus > Anomaloglossus baeobatrachus. The sequence continues at coordinate 388,473,938 of NC_134355.1, read as the reverse complement.
GGGGCTAACAGATAGAGAAATTGAAGAAACTGTTACGTTTGATGGAGAAAGCCTGATGTTATGGCGTTGTTTCATAGCCAAAGATGTTGGATACTTGACCAGAAGAAATTATTCAATGACAACAAAGTAGAGTTGCAGGATTGGCCCCCACAGTCCCCAGACCTCAACCCAATCGAAGACTTGTGAGTAGAGTTGAAGAAAAACCTGTTTACATACTGTATCCAAGTGAGTCAACCAGTATACACCAACATTGGGACCCTGTAGAAGAGATCTGGGATAACATTTTGGTTGAGACATACTTGAATCTGATTGATAAATAGAAAAATAGATACAGGCACAATATGAGAAGCCTCCGTGGATATATTTTCAAGTAAGTATAATTAAAACTTGCTCACCTTTTCAGGTTGTGTGCCCCCGCACAACCCCAGTGAAAGCGTGACAGTACGGGGTTTGATCCTCCGTTCTGATTGCTGTGTCCGTGCTTGTTGAATCCAGACTTTGGTATCGCTTTTGGGCTCCTGGTGATAAGGCTGTAATTTAGGTTGATGCAATCTAATCATGCATCCCTCTTAAACTGTCTGCAGTCCAAATTATGAGTCACTCGTGGTAGCATGCATAACCACTATCTTTCACACACACCAGAGAGACGTACTCGGATATGACTAGTAAGTAAGACTGACTTTAATACGGAAGTTGTACGGATATATATAATCTTATTGGCTAGGTGCCAAGAATACGTAACACGTTTCCTATTGGATAAAGTAGAACAGCTTATTCTGTGATATACAATTTACTGTAATGTGCTTGGTTCCTCATTTATATTAAGCAATGTCAGCATGATTCACTGGTCACAAGAATAGCCCAGACTGTCTGTCTGAGTCTTATGCCAAGAGATATGTGGGGTACAGTTCAAACACCATCTTAAATCCTGTTCTTTATGGATATCTCCATGTAACTCTTATATACTTATAATAATTCATAATACTGTCCATAACACTGGTATCCACCGTCACCTTGGAACTCAGGTTTCCTTTGCGATCCTCCGTCCTGCAGCTGATAATTTGCCAGGTCCTATGCAGCTATTACCGAAATCCCAGGTAGGGAAAAGGCATATAGGAATGATTTTTTTCGGTCTATTATAGCGCTTAAGGACCATTCGCTGGTATTTAAATGTTGTATTTTTATTTTTATTGTTGAGCTCCTATTAATACAACGCGTTTCAGCAATCAAAGTTGCTTTCATCAGGTCATTGAATCTGATTGAGGCAGGGTTGAAAGCCAAAGTTGAATTTACAAAATACTAGAAAATTAAATTTGAGAATTTTAGGAGGAAAACAGTAACAATGCAATAACATGACAAAAATCTGCATAACTAATTATAAGCTAAATAGTGGCAAATCAAATACATGTATGAAATAGCCAAGATGATTGTCTATAAAAGAAATGCAATCTCATATTTGAAGCTCTAGTGCAGGGGTCTCAAACTCGGCTGGGTGTATGGGCCGCACAGAGGAAAAAATAATTTGGGGGGCCGCATTCTTTGCAGGACAAAGTGACATTTTTATTGGTACTATATATTTTTTTTACACACCTTTGGATTACTGATTTTGAACAATTTTCACTTGCTTATTATAAGAAATGTACACATTCTTTGTTTAAATATATAAAAAAAAAAAATTGATGGTAAAAAAGAATTGTCATGCCTTATTTTGAAGTTTGTTTTTTGTTTTTTTACATTTTATCCCTTTCTTGTAACTAATAGTGTTACAATTAGCACTATATAGAAATTTTGGCTAACATCTTTTAGTAATGTTCCCCATATTGTTGTAATGTGCCCATCCTTGTCCCCTTGTAGTTAGAGATGAGCGAACCGGTCCCGGTTCGGCTCGAGGTCGGTTCGCCGAACGGAGCTCCCGTTCGAGTTCGGCTCGTCAAACGTTCGACGAACCGAACTCGAACTGCATAGGAAACAATGGCAGGCAATCACAAACACATAAAAACACCTAGAAAACACCCTCAAAGGTGTCCAAAAGGTGACAAACAACACAAACACATGGGAAAGTGACAAGGACATATACTCATGCGAAAACAAAACAGCTGGACAAGGAAAAAGAGGAGGACACACAGATATAGGCATGGCACGCCCTTCTAAAATCATGTAAAACACCGCAAGGTGACTCCAAGCGTAGTCTCCCTTTTTTTCCAAAAATTGGGCCCCACACACACCCACCCATTCAGTGGCAGCAGTTGTGCCCCAGTTGTACAATTCACAGCTAGATTTGCATCAAGCACATTCAAAAATACGCCATAATTAACCGTCCCCAGGATGACACCAGGGTAGGTAGCAAAGTCTTTCCTGATCCCAGCTCTGTTCATCTTGGCTTCTTTTAAAAACAATGTAAGCAAGGGTTACTCCAAGCGGAGTCTCCCTTTTTTCCAAAAATTGGGCCACACAGACACCCACCCCATCAGTGGCAGCACTTGGGCCCTAGTTGCAAACAGGATGTTTTGATTTGCATCAAGCACATTCAAAAATACGCCATAATTAACCGTCCCCAGCATGACACCGGGGTAGGTAGATAAAGTCTTTGCTGAACCATGACTTGTTCATCTTGGCTTCTTTTAAAAACAATGTAAGCAAGGGTTACTCCAAGCGGAGTCTCCCTTTTTTTCCAAAAATTGTGCCCCACACACACCCACCCATTCAGTGGCAGCACTTGTGCCCTAGTTGTACACTTCACAGCTAGATTTGCATCAAGCACATTCCAAAATACGCCATAATTAACCGTCCCCAGGATGACACCAGGGTAGGTAGCAAAGTCTTTCCTGATCCCAGCTCTGTTCATCTTGGCTTCTTTTAAAAACAATGTAAGCAAGGGTTACTCCAAGCGGAGTCTCCCTTTTTTCCAAAAATTGGGCCACACAGACACCCACCCCATCAGTGGCAGCACTTGGGCCCTAGTTGCAAACAGGATGTTTTGATTTGCATCAAGCACATTCAAAAATACGCCATAATTAACCGTCCCCAGCATGACACCGGGGTAGGTAGATAAAGTCTTTGCTGAACCATGACTTGTTCATCTTGGCTTCTTTTAAAAACAATGTAAGCAAGGGTTACTCCAAGCGGAGTCTCCCTTTTTTTCCAAAAATTGTGCCCCACACACACCCACCCATTCAGTGGCAGCACTTGTGCCCTAGTTGTACACTTCACAGCTAGATTTGCATCAAGCACATTCCAAAATACGCCATAATTAACCGTCCCCAGTATGACACCAGGGTAGGTAGCAAAGTCTTTCCTGATCCCAGCTCTGTTCATCTTGGCTTCTTTTAAAAACAATGTAAGCAAGGGTTACTCCAAGCGGAGTCTCCCTTTTTTTCCAAAAATTGTGCCCCACACACACCCACCCATTCAGTGGCAGCACTTGTGCCCTAGTTGTACACTTCACAGCTAGATTTGCATCAAGCACATTCCAAATCCACAAGCATTTACTCTCCCCAGGATGACACAGGGGTTGTAAATTCCTTCTGGATCCATGACTTGTTCATTTTGATGAACGTCAGTCTGTCCACATTGTCACTGGACAGACGCGTGCGCTTATCTGTCAGCACACACCCAGCAGCACTGAAGACACGTTCAGAGACAACGCTGGCAGCTGGACACGACAAAATCTCCAAGGCGTAAGTTGAGAGCTCTGGCCATTTTTCTAGGTTTGAAGCCCAAAAGGAGCAAGGCTCCAGTTGCACAGTCATGGCATCGATGTTCATTTGGAGATACTCCTGTACCATCCTCTCCAGCCGTTGACTATGTGTCAGACTTGTTGTCTCTGGTGGCCTTGCAAAGGAGGGTGTAAAAAAATTATGAAAAGATTGCATAAAATTGCTGTTACCAGCACCAGATACGGTCCTACTGGTACGTGTAGACTGTTGAAGATGACGAGACCGTCCCATGTTTGTCAAGTTACAACTGGGAGATTCACTCCCTGCACCTGCACGGTTGTTTGGTGGAAAAGCGGATCTAAGATCGAGTAACAGCTTCTGCTGATACTCCTGCATACGTGCGTCCCTTTCTATGGCTGGAATTATGTCACAAAATTTGGACTTGTACCGGGGATCTAATAGTGTGGCAAGCCAGTAGTCATCATCACTTTTAATTTTGACAATACGAGGGTCATGTTGGAGGTAGTGCAACAAGAAGGCACTCATGTGTCTTGCGCAGCCATGCGGACCAAGTCCACGCTGTGTTTGTGGCATAGAGGTGCTAACCGTTCTTTCTTCCTCTGACATCTCCCCCCAACCTCTTTCAACTGAAATTTGACCAAGGTCTCCCTCATCTGCTGAGTCTTCCATGTCCATGGACAGTTCGTCCTCCATTTCTTCATGTCCTCCTGCACCTTCCTCAACATCTCACCTGCTACCATGCGCCCTTGTTGATCCCTGTCCCCCATGCTCCCATGCCTGGCGCCTTGGTGATGATGAACGTCTGGACCTTGGTGATGTTGTTGTGTCTTGCGCATAGGAATCCTCCTGTAGTTCATCCCCTTCCTGTTGTCCCACCCCCTGACTCCGAATAGTGTTTAGCGTGTGTTCCAGCATGTAAATGACTGGAATCGTCATGCTGATAATGTCATTGTCAGCGCTAAACATATTCGTCGCCATGTCGAAACTGTGCAGAAGGGTGCATAGGTCCTTGATCTGAGACCACTCCATCAGGGTGATCTGCCCCACCTCTGCATCTCGTTGGCCCAGGCTATACGTCATGACGTATTGCACCAGGGCACGGCGGTGCTGCCACAGTCGCTGTAACATGTGGAGAGTTGAATTCCAGCGTGTCGCCACATCGCATTTCAGGCGATGAACCGGCAGGCCGAAAGACTTCTGGAGCGATGCAAGTCGCTCAGCTGCGGCGCTTGAACGGCGGAAGTGAGCAGACAGTTTTCGTGCCCTGTTCAGAAGGCCATCTAGGCCGGGATACTGTGTTAAAAATTGCTGCATGACAAGGTTCAACACGTGAGCCATACAAGGTACGTGTGTCACCTTGCCCAGGCGAAGGGCCGCACCCAGGTTTGCAGCATTGTCGCACACGGCCTTACCAGGCTGCAGGTTGAGTGGAGACAACCATTTATTAAACTCGGACCGCAGAGCTGACCACAACTCCTCAGCTGTGTGACTCTTATTCCCAAGACATGTCAAGCTAAAGACCGCCTGATGCCATTGCGTTCTGCTGCCAGCATAGTAATGAGGGGTGCGTGATTCCTTCTGCGCAGTGAGAACGCTGGTGGCCTGACCAGGCAGGCTTGGGGCGGAGGTGGAGGACCCAGATGAGGTGGAGGATGCAGAAGCAGTGGCGGAACTTGGACAGACAGAGGATTGACACACAAGTCGTGGGGACAGCAAGACTTGTGCAGCAGACCCATCACCATCTATCACCATAGTTACCCAGTGCCCAGTCAGCGACATGTAACGTCCCTGTCCATGCTTACTGGTCCAAGTATTGGTGGTGAAATGCACCCGTTCACACACAGAGTTTCTCAAGGAAGCGGTGATGTTGTGTGCGACATGCTGGTGTAGCGCGGGCACACCTTTCTTAGAGAAGTAGTGGCGACTAGGCATCTGGTACTGGGGCACAGCGACAGACATAAGGTCTCTAAAATCCTGTGTGTCCACTAGGCGGAAAGGCAGCATTTCTGTAGCCAACAGCTTACAGAGGGATAGAGTCAACCTCTTAGCTTTGTCATGGGTCGCAGGAAATGGCCTTTTATTTGTCCACATCTGAGGGACAGAGATCTGGCTGCTGTGTGTAGACGGTGTTGAGTAGGGTGTCCCTGGAAAAATGCAGGTTTGTGAGGAAAGTGCAGGCGGAGACATGATGTTGCCTTCATCCAAAGTTGGTGCTATCGATGTCTGAGACAGCTGTACACACTCACTTGTTTCCCCTTCCAAAACAACTGACGACCTACCAAGCAAACTGCCTGTTGCGGTTACAGTGGTGGAAGTTGTGGGTGGAAAAACAGGTGTGACAGCTGTCCCCACAGTCCTAGAAGATGACGAGCGCGCGGATGGACTGGAAGGGGCAGGCGGTGGATGGTTCGCTCCGCTAGGCCGCATTGCAGCACGGTGAGCTTCCCACCGGGCCATATGATATTTATTCATGTGACGATTCATGGAAGAAGTTGTCAAACTGCTGAGGTTTTGACCTCTACTAAGAGAACCATGACAAATTTTACAGATCACATAATTTGGGCGATCTTTTTCTATGTCAAAAAAGGACCAGGCTAGGCAAGGCTTAGAGGCCATGCGACCTGATGATCCACCCCGAATAATGCTCAGAGGCAGAGTGGTGGCTGAGGATGCAGTTGTAGACGTGCTACCAGTACTCCGACTCTGTCCAGGAAGGCGCAAGGTAACTTCGTCATCAGTTGCATCCTCCTCCACCACTTCTGTTGACCTCCTCGAGTGCCTGACTGTGGGTTGACAGTAGGTGGGATCTAGAACTTCATCATCAATTGTTGTGTTTGCACTCCCCTCCCCCTCTGACCGAGCCTCTTCTTGCCCTGACCGAATATTTAGGTTGTCATCCCAATCGGGTATCTGAGTCTCATCTTCATCAGTATGTTCCTCATTGTCTATAACCACAGGTGTTACAGTTTGTGACAAAGGGTCAACATTATGCTCCGAAACTTGGTCCTCACGGCCTGAATCAGAGTCACAAAGGTTCTGGGCATCACTGCAGACCATTTCCTGTTCTGTACTCACTGTAGCTTGGGAGCAGATCTCTGATTCCCAGGCTATAGTGTGACTGAACAGCTCTGCAGACTCAGCCATCTCAGTTCCACCATACTGTGCAGGGCTGATGGAGACTTCAGAGCTGGGAGAAATCAAGTTTGATTGGGATGACAACTCAGAGGACTGGTGTTTTTTGGATGCGGTACTTGAAGTGGCTGAGAGGGCACTTGTTGGACCACTTGAGATCCATTCAAGCATTTTCCTTTTTTGCCCATCATCTACCTTTGTTCCTGTTGTTCGTGTCCGTAAAAAAGGGAGCACATCGGATTGTCCACGGTAAGTAGTAGACATCTTACTTTTGCTGGTAGATGGTCTATCTTCAGCAGATGATAATGGAGCTTTGCCACCTTCCCCACGGACAAAACCTTTTTTGCCTTTTCCACCACGCCTCTTCCCCTTTCCACCAGCATCTGTCATTTTGCCACTCATGTTGATTGCAACAAGATTGTGGACTGAAAATGTGGTAGTAAAAATTGAGAGGTGGTGTAGATTGCAGTGGTGGTCTAGCTTTATTAACAGCAGAATAATAAAGAATAAATATCCCTGACAATGCAACTACGGCCCTTAAACTGGCAGCAAAAATTGCTAGTATAATGGCTTAGTTATAATGAGTTGGAGTGTGCAATGCAGGCAGACGTGCTGCAAATATCTTTGCACTAGTGGGACTATACAGAAGTCCAATAGCCACGTTTAGGATGCCACTAGGTACACTGAGTGTTTGCTAGTATAATGGCTTAGTTATAATGAGTTGGAGTGTGCAATGCAGGCAGAGGTGCTCTGCAAATGTCTTTGCACTAGTGTGACTAGACAACAGTCCAATAGCCACGTTTAGGATGCCACTAGGTACACTGAGTGTTTGCTAGTATAATGGCTTAGTTATAATGAGTTGGAGTGTGCAATGCAGGCAGACGTGCTCTGCAAATGTCTTTGCACTAGTGTGACTATAGCAAAGTCCAATAGCCACGTTTAGGATGCCACTAGGTACACTGAGTGTTTGCTAGTATAATGGCTTAGTTATAATGAGTTGGAGTGTGCAATGCAGGCAGAGGTGCTCTGCAAATGTCTTTGCACTAGTGTGACTATAGCAAAGTCCAATAGCCACGTTTAGGATGCCACTAGGTACACTGAGTGTTTGCTAGTATAATGGCTTAGTTATAATGAGTTGGAGTGTGCAATGCAGGCAGAGGTGCTCTGCAAATGTCTTTGCACTAGTGTGACTATAGCAAAGTCCAATAGCCACGTTTAGGATGCCACTAGGTACACTGAGTGTTTGCTAGTATAATGGCTTAGTTATAATGAGTTGGAGTGTGCAATGCAGGCAGACGTGCTCTGCAAATGTCTTTGCACTAGTGTGACTATAGCAAAGTCCAATAGCCACGTTTAGGATGCCACTAGGTACACTGAGTGTTTGCTAGTATAATGGCTTAGTTATAATGAGTTGGAGTGTGCAATGCAGGCAGAGGTGCTCTGCAAATGTCTTTGCACTAGTGTGACTATAGCAAAGTCCAATAGCCACGTTTAGGATGCCACTAGGTACACTGAGTGTTTGCTAGTATAATGGCTTAGTTATAATGAGTTGGAGTGTGCAATGCAGGCAGACGTGCTCTGCAAATGTCTTTGCACTAGTGTGACTATAGCAAAGTCCAATAGCCACGTTTAGGATGCCACTAGGTACACTGAGTGTTTGCTAGTATAATGGCTTAGTTATAATGAGTTGGAGTGTGCAATGCAGGCAGACGTGCTCTGCAAATGTCTTTGCACTAGTGGGACTATAGCAAAGTCCAATAGCCACGTTTAGGATGCCACTAGGTACACTGAGTGTTTGCTAGTATAATGGCTTAGTTATAATGAGTTGGAGTGTGCAGAGGACAGGAGGGTACAGTGGCAGGATTGTGGGGCTCTGGGTAGAGGAATGGAAGCCTGCCTTTCTATTCCCTCCTAATAGGGAAATGCAGGGAGGAAATCCCTGACCTTGGCTACACAGACGCTGTCGCTGTTTTCAGAACCTATCACCTATTGTTCTGACGCTAACGGTTTGAGCCCTTAAAAGGACTGCTAGAAAGTGCTATCCCTAAGCTGTCCAGCGCTGTGTATGGAGCGCATACAGCTGTATCGGCGATAGGACTCAGGAGGACGGAGCTGCGACAGTGATGTCTGAAACCAAAGACGCAGAAGAGATAATGGCGTCCTGGAGGAAAATGTCCGGTTTTATAATGCAGGGACATGTGACATGGACATCCTATCACACATGCCGTTGCTTCTCTGGCTAAGAGTCCACTTAGCTGTTTGTGTGTCTGGGATTGGCTGACATGCTGGCCCGCTCCACTACACGCGCGCGCTTAGGGAAGGAAGACAAGGAAAAAAAAAAAATGGCGATCGCCATTATAGAAACAGCAGTGATCTGAAGGCGCTGTTCACGCACACTATACACTGAAATGTCATAATAGTGTGATTCACAGAGTGACTTACACTATTACAGCGGAAACCAAGCTAGGAATTAGCTGTTTTTTTGCTGCTAGAACCGTTCTCGAACGTTTCTAGAACTATCGAGCTTTTGCAAAAAGCTCGAGTTCTAGTTCGATCTAGAACAGGCCCCAAAATCACTCGAGCCTAGAACTGGAGAACCTCGAACCACGAACCGCGCTCAACTCTACTTGTAGTATTGTGCCCCATTCTAGTCCCCATCCTACAGTAATGTGCTCATCCTTGTCCCCATCCTATAGTAATGTTCCCCATACTTGTCCCAATCTTGTAGTAATGTGCCTCATCCTTGTTCCCATCCTATAGTAATGTTCCCCATCCTTGTCCCCATCTTGTAGTAATGTGTCTCATCCTTGTCCCCATCCTATAGTAATGTGCCCCATCCTTGTCCCCATCCTATCGTAATGTGCCCATCCTGTAGTAATGTGTTCATCCTTGTCCCCATCCTACAGTAATGTCCCCAACCTATAGTAATGTGCTCATCATGTAGTAATGTGTCCATCCTTGTCACTATCCTACAGTAATGTTCCCCATCCTTGTCCCCTTGTAGCAATCTCCCTATCCTGTAGTACTGTCCCTATCCTATAGTTGTCCCATTCTATAGTAATGTGCCCATCCTAAAGTAATGTCCCCATCCTACAGTAATGTGCCAACCTTGTCCCCATCCTATAGTAATTTCTCAATCCTATAGTAATGTGTCAACCTTGTCCCCATCCTATAGTAATTTGCCCACCTTGTCCCTATCCTATAGTAATGTCCACAGCCTTGTCCCCATCCTGTAGTAATATCCCCATCCAATAGTGATGTGCCTATCCTTGTCCCCATCCTTTAGTAATGTCCCTATCCTATAGTAATGTCCCCAGCCTTATCCCTATCCTATAGTAATGTTTCCCATCCTTGTCCCCTTGTAGTAATGTCCCTATTCTTTAGTACTGTGCCCATCCTAGCCCCCATCCTATAGTAATGTGCCCACCTTGTCCCCATCCTATAGTAATGTGCCCACCTTGTCCCCATCCTATAGTAATGTCCCTATCCTATAGTAATGTCCCTAGCCTTATCCCTATCCTATAGTAATATTTCCCATCCTTGTCCCCTTGTAGTAATGTCCCTATCGTGTAGTACTGTGCCCATCCTAGTCCCCATCCTATAGTAATGTGCCCACCTTGTCCCCATCCTATAGTAATGTTCCCATCCTATAGTAATGTGCCCACCTTGTCCCCATCCGATATTAATGTCCCCAGCCTTGTCCCCATTCTATAGTAATGTCCCCATCCAATAGTATTGTGCCCATCCTTGTAATCTCCCCATCCTTTAATAATGTCCCCATCCTTTAGTAATAAGCCCACCTTGTCCCCATCCTATAGTAATGTGGCAGCTGAAAGATGGCAGTGGCGCTATAAGTTACCGATCGCTCCCCTCAGCTTCCACAGATGCCGGAGTGAAGCTGACGGGAGTGGTCTCCGGCCCCAGATCCACAGTGATTGGAGAGATTGGTCACAAGGCCGGTATCTCCAATCAGAGCTGGGGGCGGGTGAAACAGAGGTCACCCAGCTCCAGCCAATGATCAGTGCTATAGCTGCACTGATCATAGCTGGATTTCAATGTTTCAGCCATTTTCAATGGCCGAAACATTACAGTAGCTGTGATTGGCTGAGCGGCGTTCGTCAGCCAATCACAGCCTCCGTAGGTCCGGGGAGGAGACACCACCCCTCCTGAGGTCAGGCAGAGGTCCCCTCCTCCCCGAATCTAAGGTATTTGTAATGCGATTGCAGCCACCGGGGCTCCGGGGCCGCGATTTCGCTATGATGTACTGGGTATGTCAAGGGTACTTAAGTCATAGGACGCTAAGGGGTTAATGTGCCGTCCTTCTTACACACACAAAAAAACAAACAAAAAACCCCCACACCATTCTTCTCACCTGTCCCGCGTTCCCGCGGCTGCCTCATCTCTGCTTCTTGCTGTCTGGAGGCCCGTGCCCCCGTTGACTATCGGGGCAGGTGCAGCCCCTGTCAGTGATTTATGTCAGATGATTGTTTTGCCGGCGCTGTGCTCGCAGAGTCAAGCTCTTTATGCACAACGTTTCTAATGCAGCCGTAGCCATCTGCCAATTAGAGGTAAGCAGCTAAGGTCAGGCAGTTTCCATTGAAGAAATAGTTGTGCACAGAGCGCTGGACCCTGAGAGCGCAGCGCTGGCAAAACATGAATCTGACATAAAGCACAGACAGTGGCTGCAGCCCCTGCACCGGCCGCGATAGTCAACAGGGGCACGGGCCTGGGAGCCACATGGAGGAGCCTGAGGGGCCGCATGTGGCCCATGGGCCGCGTGTTTGAGACCTCTGCTCTAGTGGATGGTGAGACATGCAGCCTGAAAGTTAAAAGTTCGAAACATGGTTACCCTTATGCTTTTCAGTCTATTTCTGTACTGATGAGGGTTGTAATGCTGTGTTTCTGGATTGATGGGGGTTCTACTGACACATACCAATCCATACCTTCTAAGTTTACGTGATGCATGGCTATGTTAATAAAGTGTTGTGCCTTCTGACAAGTTAAGGGTTACTATGTTTTTATTTATGGTAGAAGCATTAACCCCTTCATGAGCTATGGCTAGGGGTAAATGAACCTGAACTGTAAAGTTTGGGGTCCGTACATTGACCCCGAATACAGATTTTTCAGGGACGTCCATGTTACTGTTTGGGTTCGGCCACCAGATAATGGTAGAAATTAAAAAAAAAAGAGAAAAGAAAGAATAAAGTGATAAAGCAGTTATACTTACCGACAAATTCATTGCTTCCACTGCCCACTCTTAGTCCAGGTGTCTGTGATTGGTTGCAGTCAGACCGCACCACCACCCACTGTGACAACGTCTGTGATGGTTGAAATCACACATGCCGTCTGCGTCCCTATAGCAATATAAAAATAAATAAATGTAAAAAATGTATATATTGATACACAGCGGATATATTGATACACAGCGCAGATAAATCAGATGACTACAGGCTGCAGTCCCTAGCCATGTGCGTTATCTTGGCTGTGTATCAAAATATGAGGAACCTCATGGGGCTTTTAAAAATTATTTAAACAGTTTATAAAAACTTTCAATTTTGATACTCAGCCAAGATAAAACTGACAGCTGGGGGCTGATATTCTCAGCCTAGGGAGACCCATGGTTATTGGCCCCAAGGCTAAAAATAGCAACCCGCAGCTGCCCCAGAATTGTCGCATCCATTAGATGCGACAATTCCGGCACTTTACCTGTTCATCCCGATTGCCCCAATACAGTAATATAAGGGGTTAATGACAGCAGTGATTTGTCAAAAACTACAGCTGCCACTAAACCCTGGATTAATATTGGGGAGGGGTCTATGAGAATCCCCATTACTAACCCTGTAAGTCAAAAGAAATTAACACAAAACACAGAAAGAAATCCTTTGTTTAAAAAAAACAGCAATAAATCTATTTCTCCAATTTATTAACCCCTAAACCAACCAGGTCTAATATAATCCACATAAAAATGTCCTAAGATGATCCCTTCTCTGCTACATACTGAAGTCGCAGCACACAGGTACATTAGAAAACATAACCACCCGCTGCGGCTGAGGTGAGGTCACTGAGTTCAATGAGTTCACCTGAGGTGAATTCACCTGTAGTCACAAGAGGAGTACCATGGGAACCTCCAGCTGTGACCAAAGGTAAACTCAATGACATCATCGCTCACAGCTGCAGCTCAATCAGTGTCTGCCTGAAGCCACAGCGGGCACTCATGTTATCTAAGGTGGCCCACATGCTGCGACCTTAAGCATGTAGCAGAGCCAGGATCGCCATGGGATGTTGTGATATGGTTTACATTGGTAATCTAAAGGATGCAACAATTCCAGGGTGGCAGTGGGCTGCTAATTTTAGCCTGGGGAGCCAATTAACCAATAACCCCAGCTGTTGGCATTACATTGGCTCGGTATCAAAATTGGTGGGGACCGCACGTCATTTTTTAAAATTATTTATTTAAATAATTTAAAAAAGTTGCATGGGGTCCCTAGTATATTGATACACAGTCAAGATAACTAACATGGCTGGGGGCTGCAGCCTGTAGCCATCTGATTAATCTGCGCTGGGTATTAATATATAGGGGACTTTACGTCATTTTATTTAGGGTGGGGGCATGGTGTGACTGCAACCAATCACAGAACTGACAGTGGGTGGGGAATCAGTGAATATGCATGAGAGCTAGTGATCGGGACCGGAAGCAGTGTTACAGCCGCGGGGAATGTCGATAAGTATAACTGTCCTGCTTTTTTCCTTATTTTCATTCTTTTGCAGCCCCTCTAGCCCTTACTAACATCATTTTATAAAAACGTGCGTAAAGGACAGCACTCCAAATCTTCTGAACTTTAAAGGATTTATTCCATATAAGCAAAATACAGGCGTAAATTAAGCGTTTCGGCTATTAATGAGCCTTTTTCAAACACATTTATGCAGTCTAGCATCTACAGAAGCTTCACTTCAGTCGGTGCCTGAAGCTCACAGTGCGCAGTCATGTTCTATGGTGCTCGCTGTGAGCTTCAGATGTAGCAGTGCTGGAAGCGTTGTTGGACCTTGTGTGGATTACGTCGGACCTGCAGGGGTATTTTTGGGGTTAATAAAGTGGTGAAAGAGGGTGTTTTTTTGTCTTTTATTTTAAATAAAGGATTATTTTGGTGTTTGTGTTTATTTCTTTTCACATACAGATTAGTGATGGGAGGTCTCATAGATGCCTCCCATTACTAATCTAGGGCTTACTGGCAGCTATGAGCTGCTATTAACTCCTTATTACCCCAATAGCTACTGCACCAGGGCAATTGGGAAGAGCCAGGTAAAGAACTGGGACTGTCGCATCTAATGCGGCAATTCTGGGCGGCTGCAAGCTGATATTTTTAGGCTGGGATGCGCCTAATAACCATGGGTATCCCCAGCTTGAGAATTCCAGGTACCAGCTTTGGGGCTTTATCTGTGCTGGGTATCATAACATGGGGGGATTCTACACCAATTTTATTTATTTTACTGTACCATATAAACCTGCCCATCGGCGTCTGTGATTGTAAGCATCAGACACGCTGTAACTCAGCATGAGGGCTCGTCTGACTGCAACCAAAGGTAAACTCAATGACATCATCGCTCACAGCTGCAGCTCAATCAATGTCTGCCTGAAGCCGCAGCGGGCACTCATGTTATCTAAGGTGGCCTGCATGCTGCGACCTCAAGCATGTAGCAGAGCCAGGATCGCCATGGGATGTTGTGATATGGTTTACATTGGTAATCTAAAGGATGCAACAATTCCAGGGTGGCAGTGGGCTGCTAATTTTAGCCTGGGGAGCCCATTAACCACTAACCCCAGCTGTTGGCATTATATTGGCTCGGTATCAAAATTGGTGGGGACCGCACGTCATTTTTTAAAATTATTTATTTAAATAATTTAAAAAAGTTGCATGGGGTCCCTGGTATATTGATACACAGTCAAGATAACTAACATGGCTGGGGGCTGCAGCCTGTAGCCATCTGATTAATCTGCGCTGGGTATTAATATATAGGGGACTTTACGTCACTTTATTTATTTATTGTTATACCACTATAGGGAGGCAGACAGCGAGTGTGATTACAACTAATCACAGAGGGTGGGGGCATGGTGTGACTGCAACCAATCACAGAACTGACAATGGGTGGGGAATCAGTGAATATGCATGAGAGCTAGTGATCGGGACCGGAAGCAGTGTTACAGCCGCGGGGAAGGTCGATAAGTGTAACTGTCCTGCTTTTTTCTTTATTTTCATTCTTTTGCAGCCCCTCTAGCCCTTACTAACACCATTTTATAAAAACGTGCGTAAAGGACAGCACTCCAAATCTTCTGAACTTTAAAGGATTTATTCCATATAAGCAAAATACAGGCGTAAATTAAGCGTATCGGCTATTAATGAGCCTTTTTTAAACACATTTATGCAGTCTAGCATCTACAGAAGCTTCACTTCAGTCGGTGCCTGAAGCTCACAGTGCGCAGTCATGTTCTATAGTGCTCGCTGTGAGCTTCAGATGTAGCAGTGCTGGAAGCGTTGTGGGACCTTGTGTGGATTACGTCGGACCTGCAGGGGTATTTTTGGGGTTAATAAAGTGGTGAAAGAGGGTGTTTTTTTGTCTTTTATTTCAAATAAAGGATTATTTTGGTGTTTGTGTTTATTTCTTTTCACATACAGATTAGTGATGGGAGGTCTCATAGATGCCTCCCATTACTAATCTAGGGCTTACTGGCAGCTATGGGCTGCTATTAACTCCTTATTACCCCAATAGCTACTGCACCAGGGCAATTGGGAAGAGCCAGGTAAAGTGCTGGGACTGTCGCATCTAATGCGGCAATTCTGGGCGGCTGCAAGCTGATATTTTTAGGCTGGGATGCGCCTAATAATCATGGGTATCCCCAGCTTGAGAATTCCAGGTACCAGCTTTTGGGCTTTATCTGTGCTGGGTATCATAATATGGGGGGATTTTACGCCAATTTTATTTATTTTACTGTACGATATAAAGCCGCCCATCGGCGTCTGTGATTGTAAGCATCAGACACGCTGTCACTCAGCATGAGGGCTCGTCTGACTGCAACCAATCACAGACACTGGTGGGCGGGGGAAGCAGTGCATATTCAATGAAGGTAATGAGCAGCCCGGGAAGTGAATGAGCAGCCATGGGAGCAGTGTGACATCCGCCCCGGTGAATCGGTAGGTATTAAGCCCGCTTTACACGCTGCAATGTATCTTACAATGTGTCGGCGGGGTCACGTCGTAAGTGACGCACATCCGGCATCGTAAGTTACATTGCAGTGTGTAACTGCTACGTGCAATTGCGATTGAATGGTAACACGTTCATCGCACAGACGTTGTACATTCCTCATGAATTGTACGTCAGATTGTTCATCGTACCCGGGGTAGCACACATCGCAGTGTGTGACACCCCGGGAACGATGAACAGATCTTACCTACGTCCTGCGGCTCCCGGCCGGTAATGCGGAAGGAAGGAGGTGGGCGGGATGTTTACGTCCCGCTCAGCTCCGCCCCTCCGCTTCTATTGGCCGGCTGCCACGTGACGTCGATGTGACGCCGAACGTCCCTCCCACTCCAGGAAGTGGACGTTCGCTGCCCACATCGAGGTCGTATGGAAGGTAAGTATTTGTGACGGGGGTTAATCGTTTGTGCGGCACGTTCAACAAATTGAACGTGCCACACATACGATGGGGGCGTTGCAAATCACATACGATATCGTATGCGAAATTGAAACGTGTAAAGCAGGCTTAAAGCGCTTGCTCCAATGCCTTTGCGCCTGATTCTGGTCCCCATAGACTTTATATGGGACCGGCATCTAGCCAGATGCAAGGGATCAATCACCCGCCGACCCCGAGTCAGCAAGGGATTGAGCTGCCAGTCCTCCGAAACGCAAAAAGAATTGACATGCTGCATCTTGGCTGCGTCTTCAAAAAAAGACACTGCGGACAGCAAAATAGAAATCTCATAGACTTTGCTGGGGAACCTTCTTTCTTCTTTTTTATACTTTATGTTTACTCTAGATCAGGGGTCTCAAACACGCGGCCCGCGGGCCGCATGCGGCCCCTGAGGCTGTTTGTTGCGGCCCGCAGACCCCGTGACAAATCGCGGCTCTATGCTGAGGGTCGGCGCCGGCAGGAACTTTACTGCATTTGAATCCATCTGCGGTGCCGCGCAAGGATCTGTCAGTTCTATCCCAGTTGCTGCTGCTGTCTGCCAATCAGATGCAAGGAGGTGACGTCATACAGCGACGTCACTTCCTTGCATCTGATTGGCAGGCAGCAGCCATTGGTCCAGACACAGCTCCTCTGCGCTGCACCGCAAATGGATTCAAATGCAGTGAAGTTCCTGCCGGCGCCGACCCTCAGCACAGAGCCGCGATCATCACGGGCCGCGACAAGCAGGTAAGGTACGTGCTCAAGATCAGGACCCGCTGCGTGCTGGACACAGCGCGTCCTGATCGGCGGGGCCGCAAGTCTACTCCTTAGGAGACCGCAGCTGCCCGTGCCTGCGATCAGGGGTTCGGGCCGCTGCGGTTTCCTCGCTGTGCTCTGCCTAGGGAGGACGCTTCAGACGCCGCAGCATAAATTCACATGCTGCGGCCTCTGGAAGCCACACCGCAGTTCCGTTTTCACTGCGGGCCGTACACGCACAGTGGGCATGGGGTTTTTAGAAATCCCATGCCCACTGTGCTTTTACCATACATAGCAGGGTTTTGGACGCAGCTGAAGCATGCTGCATCCAAAACTCTGCAAGTACTGATCGTGGGCACACAGGGAACGGAGGAAAGGTGAGGAGATTTTTTTTTTTGTTTGCGTATTACTAAAGGATGGGCAGAATACTACAGGGATGGCCACAATACTACAAGGGTGGGCAGAATACTACAGGGATGGCCACAATACTACAAGGGTGGGCAGAATACTACAGGGATGGCCACAATACTACAAGGGTGGGCAGAATACTACAGGGATGGCCACAATACTACAAGGGTGGGCAGAATACTACAGGGATGGCCACAATACTACAAGGGTGGGCAGAATACTACAGGGATGGCCACAATACTACAAGGGTGGGCAGAATACTACAGGGATGGGCAGAATACTACAGGGATGGGCAGAATACTACAGGGATGGGCAGAATACTACAAGGGTGGGCAGAATACTACAGGGATGGGCAGAATACTACAGGGATGGGCAGAATACTACAGGGATGGCCACAATACTACAGGGATGGCCACAATACTACAGGGATGGCCACAATACTACAGGGATGGCCACAATACTACAAGGATGGGCAGAATATTACAGGGATGGCCACAATACTACAAGGGTGGGCAGAATACTACAGGGATGGCCACAATACTACAGGGATGGCCACAATACTACAGGGATGGCCACAATACTACAGGGATGGGCAGAATACTACAGGGATGGGCAGAATACTACAGGGATGGGCAAAATACTACAGGGATGGCCAGTATACTACAGGGATGGCCAGAATACTACAGGGATGGGCTGAATACTACAGGGATGGGCTGAATACTACAGGGATGGCCACAATACTACGGGAATTGGCAGAATACTACAGAGCACAATACTACAAGGATGAGCACAATACTACAAGGATTGGAACAATATTACTGGGCACAATACTACAGGGCACAAGGATGGGCACTATACTACTGGGCACAATACCACAAGGATGAGCACCTTACTACAGGGCACACAGATGGGCACATTACTACAAGATTTTGGCTAAGATTACTATATGATGCTGCTAATTGTAAAACAATTACAAGAAGGTGATAAAATGTAAAAAAAATAAAATCCTAAAGCATGACTTTTTTTCTTTACATTAAAAATGCTTTTCTGTATATAAACTTAACAAAAAAAGTGCACGTTTGTTATAATAAACAAGCGAAAAATGTTTACAAAAGTGATCCAAGATGTATAGAAAAAAAAACATGGATTCATTAAAAATGTTCACTTTGTCCTGCAAATAATGCGGCCCCCCTCATTTTTTTTTCTATATGCGGCCCATACACCCAGCTGAGTTTGAGACCCCTGCTCTAGATAAAGGCCATGGGAAAGTATATTTATCCATCAGATGAAACAGCAACAGAAACAAAGATTTCTGAAGTATTCAATAAAAAGATGATCATTAATGGAAGTATATGAAACACAACTCATAGGTGTTGCAGCTGTTCTCAGTGCTGCTTACTAGTTTTGGATGGGCTTACATAATAGAAAAGCTGCTCAGCCCACAAAGATCTCCACCCCCAGCTCACACTGGTGGTTGCACCTGTGCCTCTGGACCCAGCACAGACATGTAGGCGCACAGTGAGGAACATGTATAGCATGTGAAGGAAGGGGAAAGGAAAGAGCTGCTGCTGCCTGAGAAAGGAGGAATGTGGCCAGCTGCTTCTCCCCCACAGCACAGTGTTAACAGCTTCTGTTCATTTCCCCACACCCCCTCCTCCACTCCCACATCAGCCTGCATGTCAGCAGCACCACCAGGAGAAGCCTTGTAGCTGCAGGCTGCATAGGGACAAGTGACTGGCACTGTCTTCAGAGTTATTGGATTCCCCTGGAAAAGTTTTGGAGGGTGGTGGAAAGTGCAGCCCCCTGGAAGTTGTGGGGTCCCTTCTTCTCATAGCTCCTGGTATTCTAACATGTGAAGGTCTAGCTGTCTACAAGTCATAGTGGTGGGCTTTGTACTCCCCCCAGCTCCTGTACTCATGGATGGAGGTAGTGCCAGGGCTGTGTGAGCACTTCTGTCTGGAGGTTCAGCTGCCTGCTGGATATACAGAGCTGTCTGATCACTGGCCCCTCCTGTACAGAGCAGCAAGGGAATTCCACAGTGCTGAGCTCCAGGAGTGGCATCAGCTGAGATCATCTTGTGGGATCTGGGTTACATGGGCACTCTGCAGCTGGTGAGCTGTGACCATCACATGCCCGTGTGTTCAGCACAAGGAGATTCGAGCAGATGATGGCAGGGGCTGTGGTTGGAGGTGGCACCTTCTGACACAGTCACACAGGTTGGCAGGGGCTGAGACTAGAGCACATCTCGGTGTGTACCCTGCTATACACCCGATCTGCTGGGCATGGTCCCTCCACACAGGGAGGTGCTCTACTCTGGAGGAGAATATGAGTCTTGATGTGACAGAGCAGAGTGATCGCCCTGAAGAGTGGAAATACAGTGGAGTGGATGAGAAGTCCTGTCTCCAGGAGCTCTGCCCCTGACATCTCAAGTGGCAGACCCTCAGAAAGCCCCTGGCATCCTGCACACAGAGCCTTTCTGTATACATGTCTCATGTCAAGTTGTGATCTATTCTGACATCGTCTCAGCCTGAAGCCAGGAAGCGCTGCCACCTCGTCCTCAGCTCTGTGCATGCACCCAGAACACCTCGCCGTGCCCTCTGTGCCCACCCCGGTGATGCCATGCCCCGCAACCATAGTGGAGGCGATGAGGGAGGCTCTGGGCTCTGGATGAAGAGCAGCTCTGGAGGGAGAGGCAGGGGCAGGGACCGCTACTACGGCATGAAGGATGTGGAGTCGGGTCGGGGCAGCAGGGTGCTGCTGAACTCCAACAGAGGTGACGGGCTGCTGCTCCTGGGCACAAGTGACACTGGCAGAGGCAGCGGTGGGGCGCCGGGAGGGGGCCTGCAGGAGAGCCGCCGGGGGAAGCAGGGTGCTCGCATGAGTTTGCTGGGGAAGCCGCTGTCCTACAACAGCAGCCAGAGCTGCCGGAGAAACGTCAAGTACCGGAGGCTGCAGAACTATCTGTACAACGTGCTGGAGAGACCCCGGGGCTGGGCATTCGTCTACCACGTCTTCGTGTGAGTACAACACCTCTATAGAAGATGTAGGGAGTCCTGACTGCACGGCAGCCACATGGGCCAATCTGTAGGCACAGCCCTGGCATCTTATAGGGTATTGCATGCCAGTGAGCACAGTGCTGTGCATTATAATTACTGCATAATGTATGTACATAAAGCAAGGAAACCAACAGCATGTAATCCAGCTCAGAACCCTGACAACTTGCACAGGCACATGGGCTTTCACGTGTAGGCACAGCCCTGGCATCTAGTAGGGTACTATATACCAGTGAGAGCTGTGCTTTACACTTTACTATATGAAGTATGTGAACCTGTAAAGACGCCCATTAGTGTATGATAGAGCCCTGACAACCTGCACAGGCACATGGGCTTTCACGTGTAGGCACAGCCCTGGCATCTAGTAGGGTACTATATACCAGTGAGAGCTGTGCTTTGCACTTTACTACATGAAGTATGTGCACCTGTAAAGACGCCCATTAGTGTATGATGTATGATAGAGCCCTGACAACCTGCACAGGCACATGGGCTTTCACGTGTAGGCACAGCCATGGCATGTAGTAGGGCATTATAAGCTAGTGAGAGCTGTGCTTTGCACTTTAATTACTACATAAAGTATGTGCACCTGTAAAGAAGCCCTATAGTATATGATGCATGATAGAGCTCTGACAACCTGCACAGGCACATGGGCTTTCATGTATAGGCACAGCCATGGCATCTAGTAGGGCATTATAAGCTAGTGAGAGCTGTGCTTTGCACTTTAATTACTACAAGATATATGTGAACCTGTAAAGAAGCCCATTAGTGTATGATGTATGATAGAGCCCTGACAACTTGCACAGGCACATGAGCTTTCACGTGTAGGCACAGTCATGGCATCTAGTAGGGCATTATAAGCTAGTGAGAGCTGTGCTTTGCACTTTAATTACTACATAAAGTATGTGAACATATAAAGAAGCCCTATAGTATATGATGCATGATAGAGCCCTGACAACCTGCACAGGCACATGAGCTTTCACGTGTAGGCACAGTCATGGCATCTAGTAGGGCATTATAAGCTAGTGAGAGCTGTGCTTTGCACTTTAATTACTACATAAAGTATGTGAACATATAAAGAAGCCCTATAGTATATGATGCATGATAGAGCTCTGACAACCTGCACAGGCACATGGGCTTTAATATGTATGCTCAGCCCTGGCATCTTATAGGGCAATACATATGACTGTGAGCTAGTTCTATGTATACTTATGATTCAATGATTATAAAATACATGCTGCCAAAATGCAGAGTCACGTTTTGAAGGATGGTTTTGTGTCCTTTATGCAAATAATTATATTGGTGGTATAATGAATTATATTGATACAACCTGTATGATTACATTGATGTAATATGTAATATGCAGTATATGTCTGATGGTAAAGACCCTTGTAACATCACATGTAGAGGCACTGCTGGAATATGCAGAATTGCATAATATTCTGTCCATTATTATACACTTTGTGCATGATGTACGTTGTATTGTAAACCTTATAGCATATTTAGTCCCAAGGTCCTAGTATATGGTAGGGTTTTATAAACTACTGTGAACTGTTATAACCTCACATGTGAAATCATAGTTCAATGGCCTACAATGTAGTTAGTCTCACGAAGAAGACCCTGATAATACTTAGTATATGGGGGTGTGCCGCGTAGGACCAGTCATGTCAGTTTCAGGGTATTATAAAGTATTCTCAGGCTGCTGGAACAAGTAAAATATATCTGTGTACCGTATCAGCCAAGTACAATGAGCTCAACAAGTCATGTACAAGTTTGTGTAAGAACTGTACACATTCGATAGAAGATGAGTATCTGCAAGTGAAGTCTGTTAGCATGGCCATACATGGTGTTATTTTTCTGACAATTCAGGGAAGATTTCATATTTTCCAACAAACCATGGCTCTGTTGGCCTATTCATTATGCAGTGATTTGTGTAGTTTAATAGTCATGTGCTTGAAATATTTATAAAGCACTGCAACGCCACTGGCCGCAATAGGAAATAGCATTTGCTTTATTAACATCTGTCTCCGATCTCTGGCTGTTGATGAGTCTGGAAATCGTTTCAAGTGATATCTGCTGTTTTGTCCATCTCAAATAATTTCATCTGCATTATTAAATAACTCCAGTGTCTGTTACTATGGCCTTCATAATAAAAGGTTCTCCATTATTGCTTCTTCCAGTCAGTTCCCACTATAGGTGGCCAGATGCTCAATATCTGATAGTAGGGCACTTTCACGTCCCTTTTTTGCAACCATCTATCCATCCAGTGGTGGACACAAATAAAAAACGACTCTGTGCAAGATCAATATATGGACCCTTTGCAGTTCAATAACTCCATCATAATGCATAATTCCACCTGCTTTGGAGATAGTAATGGGCCATCTACCTCTTGGGGTCCAGTTTCAATAATGACTTGCCCACCCTTCTCTATATATCTATCTTGGATACACATTTAAGGTTACTTTCACACATTAGTTTTTTGGCATCAGGCACAATCTGGCGTGTGCCTGATGCAACGGATCCGATGCAGAATATGCAAAAATGGATGTGCCGGATCCTTTTTTTTTTTTTGACGGATCCGGTATACCTGATCCGTTAAAAAACTAATCTGGCGCATCCGTTATTGCATCCGTTTCGTCCGTTTTTTTGCTGGATCCGTTTTTTACAATACATTGGAGCATGCTCAGTTTATAAATACAGCGTCCATAGGCTTCCATTGTAAATCACGCCGTATCGCGATGGATCCGGCACGATGCGGTTTTTTGTCAGAGACAAAAAACCTTACAAGAGACTTTCCATCCAGCCGCATTAGCCAATTACGACGGATCCGGCAAAAGCCGGATGCAACGCAAGGCCATCAGGCACAATCCGGCGCTAATACAAATCAATGGGGATAAAACGGATCCGGCGCCGGATCCGTTTTATCTGTTTTTTTCCGGATTGTGCCTGTTGGAAAAAAACTGATGTGTGAAAGTAGCCTAAAAGAACCTAACATTTTACTGGTTTCCAAAAACCCCAGAACTGAACCTCCCTTTATGAAAGACAGCACCAATCTTAGCAGGTCAGATCCAGGAGCTTGAAGGTAGCTCACTGAGGACCACAGATGAATGGAGATTACTGCAGACATGTGCATTTGCAGAGGAAGCACTGTCACTTGTTTGAGACAAGTGAGATAAGTTTCTGAAATAGTAATGGGCGTGTTATTATCCAGGGCATAATTAGATTTCTGCTTCGGGCTGAGAGAAGGAGGAAACCACTAACTGTTGCTGGTGGGCTTTGTCTGTGTGACTCACACTCTACTTTTATAGTGTCTAGAACCAAAGCTTCCATTATCATTGCACTCATGTTACACTAAACCTCACACACCATCAGTCTTTAATCTGTAGTATTGATTGTGTTACAATTTTGTTTCTACTACAATGCTGCTGAACATGCACGATACGGATACAATATATATCATGGTATTTTTGTCTCATACCTATAATAGATCGAGTTTTCTAAACTATTCAATGTATAGGTCTCTGACTGTATTTTACAGGTCAATTTCTTATTTGTTCATGTATTTATTTGCTATTAGTTCTATAAGGCTAACATATATGCTACAAATACAGTACTTCAAATAGGAGAGTCGTATTACCACTTGTGGATATAGCAGTAACAGATTTCCTCCGAGGATGTGTCAGAGCAACACTTAATACATTAGGAAAAAATAGATGCAGGTATCCATAGGCTAAAACAAAATAATTTTATTTATTGAATTAAAAAACCTTGCAATATGTAGATATAATCACATTAAAAATGGTATTAGCTCAATGCCTTACTCATGGTCTGATCACCTGATTAAGGCATAATACCGAAACACGAAGGTTTGCTATGATTGTTCCAGCTGGACATTTGGATCCATTTGTTTCTAACATATTTTACTGTGATTTAGACAAAAGTCTCAGCCCCTCTCCCTAATGAGTCTAATTTTCTTATTCCAGGCTCACATATTAATTCTCAATGTCATATTGCATGAGACGAGGATGGAGACAGTAGATTAAGGTAGACATTGATGATATACGAGTGTGGTGGCAGCAGGGGAAGGTTATGTTCACACCATCTATTGGTGTGACGTTTGATGCAAATCTGCTTGAATTCCACACCTCAGTGTATTTAAAACATTTTTTAGGTGAATACACTTTAAAATTCACATATAAAACCTCAGTGTGAACATACTGTAACCTTATTGCAGATTGTAGGCTTTCATGAAAATGTGGGCTTTCAGGTTGCGTATGAGGGTTTCAAAGGTGGAACAGGATTTGAATGGTTGGGGTAGCAAACTCCAAAGTACAAGGGAAGCACAAGAGAAATATTGGGGGTGGTTTTGTGAGGAACAGATAAAAGGAAGCAAAGAAGGAAGCCTTCTGAGGACCACAACTTATATGTGGGAAGATAAAATAAGATTAGTTTGGAGGTGTGGAGGGGACAGGTTGTGGATGGCATTGGAAGTAGTTAACATTTAAATCTTCAGTGAAGGGATTGTATGAGGAAAGGGGCAGAAAATTTAGGAAGAAAGATAACTTGAGGAACATGGTCGCTGGTGAGCTGTCAATCAGGCAGATCTCACCAGTGACCAGTGACCAGCCCTCAGCCAGCAGCGATGCGTGAAAGCGATGCTGCGCTTGGTAACTAAGGTAAATATCGGGTAACCCAGCAAAGACCTTTGCTTGGTTACCCGATATTTACCTTTGTTACCAGTGCACACCGCTTAGCGCTGGCTCCCTGCACTCCTAGGCAGAGTACACATCGGGTTAATAAGCAAACCGCTTTGCTTATTTACCCGATGTGTACTCCGGCTATGTGTGCAGGGAGCCGGCACTGACAGCCTGAGAGCGGCGTACGCTAGTAACAAAGGTAAATATCGGGTAACCAAGCAAAGGGCCTCGCTTGGTTACCCGATATTTACCTTGATTACAGCTTACCGCAGGCTGCCAGAAGCCGGCTCCCTGCTCCCTGCACATTCAGATCTTTGCTCTCTCACTGTCAAAGACAGCGATGTGTGCTTCACAGCGGGAGAGCAACGTCCAAAAAATGAACCAGCACTGTGTGTAACGAGCAGCGATTTCACAGCAGGGGCCAGATCGCTGCTCAGTGTCACACACAGCGAGATCGCTAATGAGGTCACTGGTGCGTCACAAAAACCGTGACTCAGCAGCGATCTCGCTATGTGAGAAGTGCCCCTTGGACACTGGCAATCCATACTGTAGAGAGGTGACATCTGAACCAGAGATAAATCTGAGTGTCATCAGCTTAGGAGTAGTCTTGGAATGATGATAACCTTTCACCCTTATGTTTGAGTTTTATTCTTAATTTTATTAGTGTATTGTAGGTAATGAATAAAGCAAATTGCATTCCTTTGCATTGGATGTGGAATTCGTACAATGGAAACACCTGCTATGTAAATGATTTATGCCTTTGCTCTTCTATGTGTCAACCTCAATCATCATTTTGCCTCGTGTTATAATTGCTTTAGTACAACCTTCTTTAACTTTCCTGAACAAATAATGGCACAAATAATTTTTATGTTGTGATCCTATGGTTATAACGATTTCCTGGTGGTTTGCAGATTTAATTTTTAGTTATTCCTTGTTGATAACAATCTTACGTGATATGTGAATACAATCCTTGGGAATCTGCTTCTAAAAACTGTTTGTGTAGTGAACTGTCTGCCAAAAGGCGGTCTTTCTAAATATATAATGTAACAAGTTCAGAAATACACTGAAACATATGCAGTATTCATATCCTGGATAAATTGTTGTTATGCATGAGCACACATCGCTTCACAAATGCTTACACCATACTGATTCATACAGTACATGGGGGAAACAAGGCCAGGCTTATAATTAACATTCAGTCACCATGTGAACACTAGAAATCGCATCATGTAGGAAGCTGCTTATAATAAAAGCCTGTAGGGTACCTATCATTTAAAAAAAATGCTGACATGTCAGAAGTTTTGATTAGTGAGCGATCGGTCGCTTAGGCTAGTTTCACACTACGTCTTTTTAACATCCGCTGAAAACGTTTTTTTAGCGGAAGTACGGATCCTGCTTTTACAGCAAATAACGTATGCAAACGCATCTGTTATTTTGCAGGATCCTGCACTGGATGTTTAGGGGCGGGCATTGGAGTCATGTGATCGGGAGTGAGGGGAGCTAGACTGGGAGGAGGCTTCTGACAGCTGCAGACGCTGGTAACCAAGGTAAACATCGGCCTTGGATACCCGATATTTATCTTGGTTACGAGTGTCTGCAGCTGCTAGGAGCAGGGCTGCCTGCACACGTAACCAACGTAAACATCGGGTAACTAAGAGAAGTGGTTACGCGATATTTACCTTGGTTACGAGTGTCCGCAGCTCTCAGGTGGGAGAGAGAGGAAGGGGGAAAGACATAGATAGAGAGAGAGGGGGTGAGGGAGGGAGTAGAGAGATAGACAGATCACTGGAGACTGGTTCTGGGCATGCTCAGTACTTTCTGGGCATGCTCAGTACAAAAGCAGGATCCTGTTACAACGCAACTGAACGCATTCTGCTAGGCAGGATCCAGCACTCATTGAAATGCATTGCAGCTCGCGGCGCAATGTGAAGGATCCTGTGAGATGCGTTATTTTGACAAAGCAAAAAAACGCTACATGTTGCGTTTTTGAAACATGTTAAAATAACGCAAAAGGACGGATCCTGCGTCTAACGGACGCAAACGCATGCGAACGCAGGTGGACGCGAGTCCATTGAAAATGCATTGAAGTGAAAACGGATTTGCACAGGATCCGTACTTCCGTTAAAATAACGTTTTCAACGGATGTTAAAAAGACGTAGTGTGAAACCAGCCTTAGATCCCCACTGAACAATAAGACAAAGGACAAGAATGCTTCGATGGGCTTTCTGGTGTCTTTGAAGAGCAGAATAAGTAGTGTACTGAATCATTTCAAGTATATAAAGTTCCTGTTACTTACATCACTTGCTGCCTTCAGGAAGCTAAAAAAATAATTTGGTATCTCAAGAACATGTATATACCCTAAGCCAATGTCATAGGAGGACAATTAATGTTTTTGTTATATGTATTTTAAAGCATCACTCCAGCATTTTTTTATTACACTGCTGGAGTGGTGCTTTAATAGAAGTCCTATGGCCCCTGTCACATACTCACCTGCTGCTGTTTCCAGCTTCGCTGGGGTCTGTTCCCTGTGAATTGTGACCTACTGGCTGCTCCACTTCTTCATGTGATCTGCTGGCTGCTCCAGCGTTTCATGTGATCTGCTGGCTGCTCCAGCGTTTCATGTGATCTGCTGGCTGCTCCAGCGTTTCATGTGATCTGCTGGCTGCTCCAGCGTTTCATGTGATCTGCTGGCTGCTCCAGCGTTTCATGTGATCTGCTGGCTGCTCCAGCGTTTCATGTGATCTGCTGGCTGCTCCAGCATTTCATGTAATCTGCTGGCTGCTCCAGTGTTTTATGTGATCTGCTGGCTGCTCCAGCGTTTCATGTGATCTGCTGGCTGCTCCAGTGTTTCATGTGATCTGCTGGCTGCTCCAGTGTTTCATGTGATCTGCTGGCTGCTCCAGTGTTTCATGTGATCTGCTGACTGCTCCAGCGTTTCATATGATCTGCTGGCTGCTCCAGCGTTTCATGTGATCTGCTGGCTGCTCCAGTGTTTCACGTGATCTGCCGACAGCTCCAGTGTTTCATGTGATCCGCCGGCAGCTCCAGTGTTTCACGTGATCCGCCGGCAGCTCCAGTGTTTCATGTGACTCGAGTGTTTCATGTGACTCGATGGCAGCTCCAGGGCTCCATGGAGCGTGCCGAAGATGACAACTCAATGAAAGTCTTTGAGAGCTTTGTTTTGGCTCTTATAGAGTTACATTGAAACTTTGTGATGGAACTTTTATTTTTCGGCTAGTCAGAAGTTACAGGCATTAGATAGCACTGAGGGACCAGAGTGGCACCGAAAAACCATGAAGCAGCCAGAAGGTGAGTATATGACAGAGGGTAGGGCTATTACATTTAAAGTGCCAATCCAGCACTGAAAAAGAAAGCAAAGTGCAGGATTGGTGCTTTACTAAACTCCCATAATTTTACTTTTCCATCAGTAGCACATCTGTAAGCACACAAAGTGAAATCATTATTTAAGGCAATTATTTTAAAAATAGAACTTCTATCAGTGATTAGTTGATCACTGCCTGCCATTAGTAGTTATAACTGGGTATAAACACTCCTGGCTGAATATATCCTGTGCATTGCCAACCATTTAAATAGAAGGCTGATCAGATCACATATTGGTGGTTCAGATCTGCCAGATTGTGGATGTCTTTCTACCCTCCTCTATAGGACATATGGAAAAAAGTTTTCTCAACGAATTTTGTGTTTAATTGAATTTTCCTACATGCAAAAAATTCTTTAAGGAAATTGTGTATTATAATGAGCTTGACTGCTAAGGGCCACTATATATGTTCTTGCATAGGGGCCCTCTTAGGTCTGTGTCTGGCCCTGCTTTACATGTAAAGTCTTATTCTTTCTACTTCTATTACTGAGTATTCTGGATGATAACCAATATGTCTGCCATGGTATCTCCCAGTAACCCATTCTCTTGGTAATTCTCCATAGTCATGGTCATTGACTAATGACCGATAATGACATACAGTTGCGCTCAAAAGTTTACATACCCCGCCAGATTTTTTGCTTTCTTGGCCTTTTTTCAGAGAATATTAATGCTAACACAAAATCTTTTTTCCCACTCATGGTTAGTGGTTGGGTGAAGGCAGTTATTGTCAAACTACTGTGTTTTCTGTTTTGAAATCATAATGTCAACCAAAAACATCCAAATGAGCCTGATCAAAAGTTCACATACTCCAGTTCTTAATACCGTGTATTGCCCCCTCTAACATCAATGACAGATTGAAGTCTTTTGTGGTAGTTGTGAATGAGGCTCTTTATTTTCTCAGATGGTAAAGCTGCATATTCTTCTTGACAAAAAGCCTCCAGTACCTGTAAATTCCTGGGCTTTCTTGCATGAACTGCGGGCTTGAGTCCTCCCCAGAGTGGCTCAATGATATTAAGGTCAGGAGAATGAGATGACCACTCCAGAACCTTCACTTTGTTCTGCTGTAGCCAATGACAGGTCGACTTGGCCTTGTGTTTTGAATCATTGTCATGTTGGAACGTCCAAGTATGTCTCATGTGCAGCTTGCGGGCTGATGAGTGCAAATTTGCCTCTAGTGTTCGCTGATAACGTGCTGCATTCTTTTTTCCTTCAATTTTGACCAAGTTTCCTGTGCCTTTGTAGCACACACATCCCCACATCATCAGCGATCCACCTGCGTGATTTACAGTAGGAATGGTGTTCTTTTCATCATAGGCCTTGTTGATCCTCTCTAAATGTAACATTTATGGTTGTGGCCAATAAGTTCGATTTTGGTCTCCTCACTCCAAATTACCTTGTTCCAGAAGTTTGGAGGATTCTCTCTGTGCTATTTGGCATATTGTAGGCTAGATACTTTGTGGCATTTGTGCAGTAATAGCTTTCTTCTGGCAACTGGACCATGCAGCTCAATTTTCTTCAAGTGCCTCCTTATTGTGCATCTTGAAACAGCTACACCGCTAGTTTTCAGTGAGTCTTGTATTTCAGCTGATGTTTTTTGTGGGTTTTTCTTTGAATCCCGAATTTGTCTGGCAGGTTTGGCCAAAATTTTTGTTGGTCTACCTGATCATGGTTTGGTTTTTACAGAGCCCCTGATTTTACATTTGTTAATCACAGTTTGAACACTGCTGACTGGCGTTATCAATTCCTTGAATATCTTTTTGTATCCCTTTCCTGTTTTATACAGTTCAACTATCTTTTCCCGTAGATCCATTGACAATTCTTTTGCTTTCCCCATGACTTACAATACAGAAATGTCAGTGGCTAAATGAAAGATGCAAGAGTGTGTCTGGATCCCAGAAGCTCACTCAGCTTTTATGCACACACACTGATTACAAGCAAACAGGTCACAGGTGAGGATATTACCTTTATGAACCATGTAAACCCATTTGTGTCCATTCCTGTGCATGTTTTCAGGCCAAAATCACCAGGGTATGTGAACTTTTGATGACGGTCATTTGGATATTTTTGGTTGTCATTATGATTTATAAAGAGAAAATACAGCAGTTTGACTATAAATGGCTTCACCCAATCACTAACCATGAGTGGAAAAAAAGATTTTGTGTTGTCATTCATATTGTCTGAAAAAAAGGCTAAGAGAAAAAAATCTGCCAGGGTATGTAAACTTTTGAGCACAACTGTATGGACCGGTCAATACAGGAAAATGCTAAATATATCAGTGTGCATATGGCCTAATGATTACAAGCTTTATCATAATCAAATCATTTAGCTTGAGGATATCTGATTGTTTGGCTCCATTATCATCCACAGTCTTTATTTACTGTCACTGCATATGCAAATTCCTACTTTATGTATATTATCAGCTCGACGCCAAGTATCCAAAATGAATTTGCAAGCATAGTCTAGCTGTATCAGTGGGAAGGATCAGTATGTAACTAATTGCAGCCTTCTGTAAGTTGGAGACAGGATTTTCTGTCATGTTCTAGACGGAGGTACTGTGCATAATCACATTCTGTTAGGGAATTTCTACACATTTATTAAGAAAAAGACCAAGCAGAATTTGATTGTGGATACACAGAATATGAGAGAGAACGAGCAAATCATGTGCTCACTGTCACACAGGAGGCTGGTGAAATCGCTCATCGCAGGCTCTGATAGAATAGTGCTGTACGTTGTAAATACTGTTTAGGCTAGTTTCACACTTGCGTTGGGTTGAATCCGCTGGGTCCGTTGCTGCGTCGTTTTGACGCATCCGTTATTTTTGTGTCAACGAATGCAACGGGTCCGTTATTTCACAGGAATCCGTTAGCTGATTCCTGTGAAATAACGGACCGTTACATCCGTTTGGCGTCCGTTAGGCGTCCATCTAACGGAATCCGTCGGCTCTGTTTTATTTCTTTTTTCATTTTTTTTCATTCTGGGCATGCTCAGTAGAGATTAGCGGAATCCAGCAGCGGATTCCGTTGTTAAGCACTTAGCAACGGAATCCGCTACCATAGGGAACCATTATAAATTTTAACGGAACCAACGGAATCCGTTGGTTGGCGTCATTTTGACGCCAGCATTTAACGTTACATTCTGCGTTGCTTCCGCTCGGCGGAAGCAACGGAGCATCGGCCAACGGAAGCAACGCAGGTACTTTTGGTACAATCCGTCATCAATGCAAGTCTATGGGAAACAACGGAATCCGTTAACGGATTCCGCTGTTTCCCAAGACAGCGGATTGCGCCAAAAAAAAACAACGCAAGTGTGAAAGTACCCTTACAAAACACTATAGTTTTTCTATGTTGGGATGAAATTCTTGTTTACAAGAAATAATGATGTCTAATTACTTTTTGGGAACATGTTATTTATTTGCAGTGTGTTCCTCATTGTTGCTGCCTCTGGAATTATCAGATGCACTCACATGTCAGTGGTGGATTCACAGATCCAGCAAGGTCGCAGCAGTCAGGTTGTAGCACGGCTGAGTATGTAAATATGGACCTTCGAAGGGTATATTCCCACTGAGTATTTGTATATGGATTTTGGAGAAAACGTTTCTCCAAAATACACATCAAAAACAGCTTTCAACCGGAAAGCTGATCAATAGCGCACATAGCTCTGATTTTCTTTGCCATGTATGGCTTTCAGTCATAGTGGCGCAGCTTTAGGGGTACTTTGCACGCTGCGACATTGCTAGCCGATGCTTGCGATGCCGAGCGCGACAGTACCCGCCTCCATCGCACATGCGATATCTTGTGATAGCTGCCAAAGCGAACATTATCGATACGGCAGCTTCACATGCACTAACCTGCCCTGCGACGTTGCTCTGGCCGGCGACCCGCCTCCTTCCTAAGGGGGCGGGTCGTGCGGCGTCACAGCGACGTCACACGGCAGGCGGCCAATAGAAGCGGAGGGGCGGAGATGAGCGGGAAGTAAACATCCTGCCCACCTCCTTCCTTCTGCATAGTCGGTGCAGGCAGGTAAGGAGATGTTCTTCGCTCCTGCGGTGTCACACACAGCGATGTGTGCTGACGCAGTAACGAGGAACAACATCGTATCTCATATTGGTGCGACATTATGAAAATGACCGACACTACACAGATCACCGATTTACGACGCTTTTGCAATTGTTTATCGGCGCATCTAGGCTTTACATGTTGCAACGTCATTACCGGCGCCGGATGTGCGTCACTTTCGATTTGACCCTGACGAGATCGCAGTAGCAATGTCGCAGCGTGCAAAGTACCCCTTAGTTGATAGCAGTCTCAGCAGAGCACCAGTGCAGAGCTGGCTGTCAACTTCAAGTCGTGCAAAATTTGGAGGATATATAAAGCACTTTTACTCCAGAATTAAGTAAAAAAAAACATGTCACCATATAGCCCCAGTCGTAGGGCTTTCAATAAAGCAGATCTAGGGACATTTACATACTTTCTTTGTTACATTTCCTAGAAGGACTACTTGAAAAAAAAAACCCGACATTGATGCCAAGCCATGATAAGCGATACCAAAATACAAAGTATGAAAAGTGTTAAAGGGAATCTGTTAACAGATTATTGCTACCAAATATAAGAGTAGCATAACCTAGGGGTGGAGATCCTGATTCCGATGATGTGTCACTTACTAGACTACGTCTTTTGATCTAATCACTATTATCAACAGGAAATTACCCTGCTGTCATGTAGTCCCACATATTCATGATATATGTACAACCCCTGACATCAATCCAGATTTGGAGCTTTCTGCTTATGCACTGTGTACACAGAAAACAGTCAATCAGTGATGTGCGTGGAGTAATATTGAGCTCAGCATTAGAGATTAGACCAATAAATGTTAAATATCTGAGTCAGGGTCTCTGCCGCTATATCATACTGCTCTCAAATGTAGTAGCAAAATCTGCTGACAAACTCCTTACAATAAAGGCTGCTTTACACCAGACAATCTATCGTGCGATAGATCGTCGGGGTCAAGGTTTATGTGACGCACATCCGGCATCGCTGGCGATGCCGGCCTGTGTGACACCTCCTAGCGACGCAGTATCGCTCACAAATCGTGAGTCGTGTACTGCTTGCTAGGTTCCATAATATCGTTTAATTTAGTTGTTCATCATTTCCGGGGTAGCACACGTCGCTCCGTGTGACACCCGGGGAACGATGAACAGCAGCTCACCTGCGTCACGCGGCCGCCGCCGGCTATGTGAAGGAAGGAGGTGGGCGGTATGTTTACGTCCCATCTCCGCCCCTCCGCTTCCATTGGCCGGCGGCCGTGTGACGTCGCTGTGACGCCGGACGTCCTTCCCACTCCAGGAAGTGGACGTTCGCCGCCCACAGCGAGGTTGCACGAGAGGTAAGTATGTGTGACGGGGGTTACTGACTTTGTGCGACACGGGAAGCGATTTGCCCGTGACGCAAAAAGGACGAGGGCGGGTACGATCGATTGTGAAATCGCACAATCTGTCGTACCATGTAAAGCAGCCTTAAGGTGTTGATGCCTCGTACTTTCACTGCACCAAAAACGCAATATTTATTGTTCCAGCAAAGTTGAGGGGATTTATAGAAATCTCCTGCCCACGTTGCTTCTCTCTGTATGCAGCGTAAACTGACCTGCGGTGCAATTTTCCAATCCACTTCTTGTCTCTCCTGGGGGTATGCTGAGTTTCATATGTAGACTTTCCCCAGAGAATTGCATTATATGCAGGAAGTCTACAGAGAAATAAGCACATACGCATTTACAGTGCATTCCTGTTGTGGAGTTGCACCAAATACACATGTAATCCACACATGACTGCATCTGTAAGGTTTTTTCAAAGCCAAATACCAGAAAGTATCTAAGGCCGGAGTCACACTTGCGAGTCTCGCATCGCATCACCCGGCACGGCGCACACTCTCCTGACAGGAGCGGGTCAGCTGCATGAATTTCTATGCAGCTGCACGCTCGTGTCCGGATAGCGGCAGGCTGTGCCGGGTGATGCGATGTGAGATTCATGCGAGTCACTTGCAAGTGGGACTCTGGCCTAAAAGAAAATAACTTTAAACCATGACATAACAAAAAGACAAGAATTGCAGAGATAAAAATGCATGTTGAAAAAAATAAAGTGGTCAAATGCAATGAAAAAACGCAAGTTACTAAACTTACATAAAGCCTTGTGCACAGGTAGAGTATACGGTGAGATTTTTACCTGACGATTTGAAGCCAAATCCAGGAGTGGGTAAAAAATTCAGAAGTGGTGGACATGTTGAGTATTTGGTGAGTTTTTTACCAGTGTTTGTAAAGGTATGTGCGCACGTTGCGTGTTATCATGCTTTTACGCTGCGTTTTGCACTGCAGTGTAAAAGCATGCGTCCTGCGCCCCCAGCACAATCTATGAAGATTGTGCAAATTCCATCCGCACGTTGCATTTTAGAAAGCGGTGTTTTGCATGCTGCCAAAACGCTACGTTCTAAAAAGCAACATGTCACTTCTTTTGTGCGTTCTGGATGCTTTCTCCACTCTGTCTATGGGAGAGGCAGCATCCAGAACGCACGAATTCTGTATGAATTCTGCAAACTTTCAGAGCGCAGCTTTTCAGCTGCGTTCTGAAACGCACATGCAGTGACTTAAACGTTGTGGTGCAGAATGCACACACGTGCGCAAATAGCCGAAGCCAAAGCTCGGAGTGGGTAAAAAAAATTCTGAAGTGGTGCCTGTGTGTCTACTAGGCCATGAGCACATGTTGAGTATTTGATGAGATTTTTTTACCTCAGTATTTGTAAGTCAAAACCAGGAGTGGGTGATAAATACAGAAGTGGTGCCAGTGTTTCTATTATACTTTTCCTCTGATTGTTCCATTCCTGATTTTGGCTATAAATACTGAGAAAAAAAACTCATCAAATAATAATCATGTGCACGTGGCCTAATAGAAACACAGGCACCACCTCTGTATTTATTACCCACCCCTGATTTTGGCTTACCAATACTGAGGTAAAAAAACCACAGCAAAATACTCAAGGTATGCACGTGGTCTATTAGAAACACGGGCACCACTTCTGTGTTTTTTACCCACTCATCGTTTTGGCTTACAAATACTGAGGTAAAAAACTCAGCAAATACTCAACATGTGGATGTGGTCTAATAGAGAAACAGGCACCACTTCTGTATTTTTACCCACTCATCGTTTTGGCTTACAAATACTGAGGTAAAAAACTCAGCAAATACTCAACATGTGGACGTGGTCTAATAGAGACATGGGCACCACTTCTATATTTTTACCCACTCATTGTTTTGGCTTACAAATACTGAGGTAAAAAACCTCAAAAAATACTCGACGTGTGCACATGGCCTTATAGGTGCAGAAATTCTGCACCATCGAAACTCACCAAATTCTCATTGTGGGAACACAGCTTAAATTGCAGATTCAGCCTACAAGCCTAGCTAATGCTGCAAGTTACTGAACGTTCTCCATTCATTTTTAGTGAAGCTTGCTCACGGCAGAATTTGTGTAGTCCGGGTGTTAGCATGCATGATGACCCGTGGTTAATGTCACTGCCTGGCTGCCACAGGCTTTCGCTCTCGCAGCCAAGAATCTACGGCTGAGCTGTAAATGTAATGTTAACGTGTTTGTTCTCATCATACGGTGGAGATTTCCCAAGAAAATGCTTGGTTAAACCTGTGTAAACGAAATGAAGGTTTGAGAGTTGTGGGACTGATGTTGGTAGAAAAGGCTGGATCATCAAACTGAGGACATAATGAGCCACTGATTGAAAACAAATGTGTGCTCTGCCCTGAAGACTCCAATGTTTCCAGTGATTTGCAGGGTTTGCTACTGTTTTCCCACAGAGTTTGCGTGTCAAGTTATGTCGTCTGTGGATAGAATTAATGTTTTTTGCCACTTTGCAGTGGTAATTTTGTTTTTATTGGAATTGCTTCTTTTTTTAGGCACATCACATTTCATGTATTCGTTTCTTTTTTAGCAAATCATATATGAATATTTAGTTATTCCATCGAGAGAAACACTCACAGTCTTGTAAATAGTCAAGTTTATAAGACCGCAGCTTGTGTTATAACGTATATATTTTGTATTAAGATGATGAAATACTGCAGTATGTGTATGTTCACACAAGGCAGATTTAATGCCCAAATTTCTGAAACTGAAAATCACTTCCATTTATCTGAATGGGGAAATTTTGCTAAAAATGTACCTGAATTTCTACAACCGTTATTATAAGTGGGATAGTCACAAACATGTTTATGTAATTCTACCTTTAAGCCTTTGTCAGATGGCTATAATTTGAGTTCAGTTTAGCATCCATTTTTATTTGACAAGTCACAGATCATCTGCAGGTTTTATGCCAAAAAAATAACATTATCCTAGGGATTTAGATGTTATTTTGAGAGGGTAAACTTCCAATCATGACGGGATCTGTGGTCATTATATGCCCGCGTTATGGCTGTCTGAAGGAGACCTTGATCCAATTTATAGTCCAGCGCTGACGTCATGACTGACCACCTAAACTGGCAGCACAGCATCATAGGACAAAAATGGACCCTTATTACGACCATGTGACATTGACCTGAAAGTCATGAGAAAAAAAATTCTCCCTTTGTAAGTTGTTGTTCGCATTCAGGACAACTTTGCCTGCCAGATAAGTTAATTAAAAAGAATGACCACATCCACTTTGTTGAGAATTTGGTGAGTTTTTACCTCAGTATTGTAAGCCAAAATCAGGAGTGGGTAAATAATGCAGATTGGTGCACAGATTTCTCTTGTACTTTTCCTCTGTACCACTCCTGGTTTGGGCCACAAATACTGAGGTAAAAAAGTCACCAAATACTCAACGTGCCCTCATGGCTTTCCTTTCCCCTTCTGGATCCAATGCTTTGTCTTCAATACTGGTGTTTGGCAGCAGTGTCGCGACTTCATGCCAGTAGCAGTGCAGCCAATGATTGAGCTCAGCAGCTCGTACAGTTTACATCAGCAAAATTGTCTGCAACGCTGTCAACATTACATGATATCACCACTGCAGCCTACACATACTCCCAACCAGAGCGTGATGGCTTCATATACTTCTATGAGGCTGTCATGCTCGGCACAGGAGACCCTTGACCAGTCTGTGCACAGACCATAATGCATTGACTGGCTGCAGCTCTCTCGACCAGAGCATGACAGCTTCATATATCTCTATGAGGCTATCATGATTGGCCTAGGAATATAAGACAAATTCCCATAAAAATTAACCTTTAATTAAATCTATTAAAAAGGTATATCCAAATTTACCAAATAGAACACTCTTCTCTAAATAGTAAAGGGCAAAAAATGGTAAATACCAAAGTTTGTTTTTTGTTTTTTTTTGTGTGGAGGGACACTTACACTAATATGCCCCAATTGTGTCCCTACCTATCAGGGTATGACACCCCTAGGGTAGTGAGCAGAAGGGGTGGGTCCTTAGCCAAGAGAAAAATCTTGCTTCCTGGTATAAGCTATGTTGGCTGAGACCCCTCCCCTTTCTGGTCACATGGGTATGACATCAGCACAGGTCCTTTTAGTCACAAAGTAAAACAATTGTATAACAGTATTAGCACAAGTAACGGGGGTAGGGGGACACCTATAAATACCTATCCCAGCTATCAGCTGCTGCAGCTGCTGTCACTCAACAAGCTGCTGATTTTACAAACTTTACTTGCTTGTGTTTCAAAACCTATTCATCTTAGCTGACAAGTAAAGGTATGTATAGAATCAGCATGATAGTGCCAGTATAGCACTAGCTTTAGGTTATATAGGAAATTCCTGGTAATTATTGCGCTTTAATAAAATGTTTTCCCTAATGGGGTACCACATTTGGAAATCCATTTATAGTCAATTCCCAGGTTTATAGGGATATTAATTCAATTGTAGACTTGGTAAATAGTGAATGAAACCTAAAAATCAGGTTTTATTTTCTAGCTTCTGCACTTGTAATCCTTCTAGACTGGTGTTTCATAGACTGGTTATGATCATAAGCAAGCAGGACTGAAGTAAGATGTGCACGCCTCTTAGGCTATGTGCGCACTAGAAAAGTGATTTTTCTCAAGAAAATTTCTTGAGAAACTTCTGGGAGTTGAAGATTTCCGCACCTGCGGAAAAATCCGCGGGAAAAACGCATGCGGATTTGCCGCGAATTTGCCGCGGATTTACCGCGGATTTACCGCAGGTTGGTCCCTGTGGTTTTGCAATAAATAATATAGATAATCGATAGACAGATAATGGATAGAGGGAAAGATGGATAGATGAATAGATAGATAGATAGATGAGAAAGACCTATATAATGTCCCACCTCCCTGCATTTTCTAAGCTGGCACCCTTTAGTGACTTTCATGTAGCACTAAAGGGTGCTTAGCCTTGTATTTAGCCATAAAATAAATAAATAAATAATTATAAAAAAAAAACGACGTGAGGTCCCCCTATCTTTTGTAGCCAGCTAGGGTAAAGCAGGCGGCTGCAGCCTGCAAACCACAGCTGGCAGCTTCACCTTGGCTGGTAATCCAAAACAGAGGGCACCCCACGCTGTTATTTTACATTAAATAAATAATTTAAAACAAAAAACGTGGGGTCCCCCCCAAATTGCATCACCAGCCGAGGTAAAGCGGACAGCTGTGGTCTGGTATTCTCAGACTAGAGAGGTCCACTGTTATTGGACACTCCCCAGCCTAAAAATAGCAGGCCGCAGCCGCCCCAGAAGTGGCGCATCCATTAGACGTGCCAATCCTGGCGCTTCGCCCCAACTCATCCCGTTGCCCTGGTGCGTTGGCAAACGAGGTAATATATGGGGTTGATGCCAGATGTGTAATGTCACCTGGCATCAAGCCCTGGGGTTGGTGAGGTCAGGCATCTATCAGATACCCGACATCACCAACCCAGTCAGTAAGCAATAAAAAATAGATAACAAAAAAACTTTTATTTGAAAAAACACTCCCCAAAACATTCCCTCTCTCACCAAGTTATTGAAAAGAACACATCCGGCGTAATCCAATAAGGGGGGGGGGTCCCACGGTGATCCATACCATAGTCGCTGTCCCAGTCAATGAAGAACAGAATGTTCCCCATTGGCTGGGAAAGCAATGCAGTGACCTGAGCTAACATCAATAGCCCAGGTCACTGCATGGGATGCCAAGCGCTGCTGCCAGGAGGATAGATGAGATCATTACCTGCTGTGATCATCTCCTGTACTGCTGACGTCAGCGCTGTCACTGACTTCTATGCCCGCCGCATTGTCAGAAGTATCGCGAGAGCCCGTGACGTCACCGCTAGTGACAGTCTCG
Source organism: Anomaloglossus baeobatrachus (assembly GCF_048569485.1). Classification (NCBI taxonomy): domain Eukaryota; kingdom Metazoa; phylum Chordata; class Amphibia; order Anura; family Aromobatidae; genus Anomaloglossus; species Anomaloglossus baeobatrachus. Next base: position 388,433,865 of record NC_134355.1, on the reverse strand, counting down.
GGCCACTCGCGAGACGGGCATAGACAGCAGTGACCACGGTAACGTCAGGAGGCAGGAGATCGTCACAGCAGGTAATGATCTCATCTCCTGACAGCAGCGATCGTCATCCCCGCGGCTGCCAGCACTGCAGGGTGTCAGTGTCTGCCTGCGCTGCTGCGTGACAGGCTGCTGACACTGCGGGCAGACACTGACACCCTGCAGTGCAGTGTCAGTGTCTGCCTGTGTCAGTGTCTGCCTGCGCTGCAGCGTGACAAGCTGCCGATACTGCGGGCAGACACTGACACGCTGCAGTGCAGGCAGCCGCGAGGCTGGAGCGGGACACAGACTGCACGGGCACCCACCGAACGTCACACGGAAGCGCTTCTGTGTGGCGTCCAGGGAGTGTGATGTGTGTGTTTACTCTGCTCCGCTTCCTCTTCCTGGCATAATGACATCACTTCCTGCAAAACCGCAGGCAGCGATGAGCATTACTGCAGGTAAATTGCGGCTATACCGGGGGTATACCGCACATCATTTGCTACCTGCGGTATACCCCCGGAATTTCGCGATTACATTACAGTGAATGGAGTGAAATTCCGGGGGTATACCGCACGTACCTGCGGAAAATAATGGACATGCTCATTTTCTCAAGAAATTTTCTCAAGAAATTCTTCTCAAGGAAATTTCTTGAGAAAAATCCGCAGTGTGCGCACAGCTATTTTTTTTTCACATAGGATTTTCTGGGAAATGTCTGCACAAAGATTGCAGACATTTCTCAAGAAATTTCCGTGCCAAATCTGCGGGTAAATCCGCGGGTAAAACGCACTAGTGCGCACAGGGCCTTAAAAGACTTGATTCATCTTGACGCTTTCCATGAACCAAAACCCACACCGTAAATCATAGTAAATCTTTGGGGCAGTAGTTGACCATGCCTCTTTCTGTTAAAGCTTGCCTATTTTCTACAGAGACTTTTTTTCACCAAAATGTGATGCAAATAGTTTAATAAATCTGTTCCTTTTTGTCTACTCTGTGTTTATTCCTATCTCTCTGTCACGAACAGCCGGGGAAGTCCCTCAGAAATCCGCAGCTGTTCACTGATTTGTTACACACGACTACTCTCTAGCGCCCCCCTTGTCTGCAGGCCACTTTTGGTACTGCAGGACAATGCATAAGATGAGGCTGCTGAGCTGATAATGCCAAATATTGGAGGTCTCACAGCAAGGGTAAATGTATATCTCTGATTCCTGCTAATGGAATATTTATATACCTCGGTACCCTTAATGATAGCACTCCAATAATTCTATGCAATAACAATTACGCTGCCACCACCCAGACTTTCTACAGGTAGCTGGGAACCCGTTTCAGATAGCATAAGGCCCTTCGGGGTTTTGGATTCGTATATAAAGCATAAGGAAAGAAACTCTTAAATTTTTATATATTTAATCCGAAAATAGGCAGTGTTTAAAGAATATACAGGAATTTACAAAAGGGAACAATACACATTACGGCATAACAGTTACATAAAATAAAAGGTATAAACGTGAAACTTACTAAGCTTGTGCCATAGAAGTGACGTCTGCTTAGGGAGTAGGAGGGAACTCCAAGAGATGTTAGAATCGGCCAGCATCACCCTTCATGATGCCCTCCTCGTGCTGACTGAGCCCCCAAGACAGGAACTGTCTCTTATGCTCTTGCTAGCCCCCCTTGCCTGTGACATCATTTTACAGTCACTTGTGGGCTGGGCTTGAGATGGTCACAAAGTTCCATAATTCTAGGGTTTTTCATATCTTTGCCCCTGGGTCACACAGGTGAAAGATATTAGCGTCATATTTAATATCTCGATTTTACAGTTACATTGATACCAAACACAACGCCTCTAGCACAATTTTACTGGCCAATACTAATTTGTCGTGATTCCGTCGATCTCCTCGTCAGGTGAGACGGTGCGCTGGGTTCCGCACGACGCAGGGATTCTGGCAATGTGTTTTTCATCTTTCTAGCATTAAAGTCGCACTTCAAAACCTGCTTTGGGAGTTTTCCCGCCAATATTACAAAGAATTGTCTTTCTCTGCAGCTTTTGGCTTTAGTTCTACCATCACCCAAAGTCATAAATACCTTAAGCTTCCAGGCCAATCAGATAATCGCCATGACGACCTGTGGCTGGTGAAGAAGAGGGGGATGAAGTCCCTTCAACAGCTCTACATGACACTCTCTATAACTGATCTCAGTGGAAAAAGAAATCAAAAGTGTCTACATACATGGTGTGCTCACACGATGTAACCCTGCTGTATTTAATGGGATGATCCTTTTAATTCCTGGAAGGCTACTCAGTGCTTAATGTACCTCTGTGGACAGTCATTTGTAATCTTATTTAATAAAGTAATGTAATAACAGGATTAGTTGTGTTTTGGTGACAAGTACATCTTGTGTAATGAATACAGCAATACTGAGGAATACACTAGGAAGGTTATATAGTTGTATTGTGAAATTGTTTCTTGTTAATGTTTTCATGTAAACATTGAGACTCAGAAATGATGTCTGTTACTTCTGGCGCTGTCTAAAATATTCTTCTTTTTTGTGCTGCTACATAATGCACTATTATTATTATTATTATTATTATTATATAATGCAATACATATTCAGCAAAACATTGCAGTCAGTTTCTTTATTGTGATGAAAGTATCACAACTACAAAATTTTAATTTTGTTTCTCTCACTGAGAGCAATCAATCATTTTATTGTGATGAACATGGAACCCTTAGTAGGGTATAATCACGTAAGCAGATTTATCACAAAAACATCAGTCACTATCAGAGATGAGTGAATCGATTAGAATCAAGTCTGAGTCGAATTTTCTGAAATTTTCAGTTTCGAATTAGAAAAACTTAAGTTTTGATTCACGGTTCGTATAAAACAACCTTGCATAGCTCCATGTTCCACACTGCTGAAATATCAGAAAGCTTATGAATGTTAATTTTGGTTGCCTTGTGGACGCTCTTATAATGCCTTACAGCTGTGACAACTTATCATACCTTGTACAGTGGTAGTCAATACCTGGGCCATCACAGATTAGCGGTTCCCAACACAGCAGAGTTTGTACAGCTGAGTCGTCTTCCTCCTCCTGAGTCACTGGGAAAGTCTCTCTCTTGTAGAAAAAGGATTTTTCGCAAGACATTTTGCAAGAAATTTCTTGAGAGTGAAATATTTGCGCACTTGCGTTTAAAATACGCACCAATACCGTATGAATTTTTGATGCATTTTTGATACGTTTTTGATGCGTTTTTGGTGTGTTTTTGCCGCATTATCTATGGCAAAAAACACAGGTACCTGCAGAAAAGAAGTGACATGCACATTCTTTTTCTCAAGAAATTCTGCAGAAAATTTTCTTGAGAAAAAAACGCAGTGTGCGCACAGCTATTTTTTTTTCCATAAGTTTTGCTGGGGAATTTCTGCAGAAAGGTTAAGCATTTTCTCAAGAAATTTCTGCAGCAAAAACGCAAAACAACGCGGTTAAAAACGCAGTGTGCGCACAGGGCCTTATGATCAGCAACGTTCTCTCTTTATCCTATAAAGAGTTAACTCTTCTAGTTAGTGAGGCCCACTTTTTCTCTTCCTCAGTTCTGTAGAGTGTAAGCTCTTATGGTCAGGGATGTCCTCTCCTTTTCTCTCTCTCCTGTTGTGTATAAGCTCTTATGGTCAGTAGGGTCCTCTCTCTCTCTCTCTCTCTCTCTCTCTCTCTCTTTATCCTGTAGAGTGTAAGCTCTTGTGATCAGTGAGGTCCACTGTCTCTCTCAGTTCTGTAGAGTATAAGCTCTTAAGGTCAGTGGAGTTCTCTCCCTCTCCTGTAGAGTGTAAGCTCTTATGGTCAGTGGGGTCTTCTCTCTTTCTCCTGTAGACGGTAAGCGATTCTGGTCAGTGAGGTTCTCTTTCTGTCCTCTCTCCACATGTATTTTTCATACAATTACAAGCTTTCCAGTGGTGCGATTCATTCAAATTTATTCTCCCCAAATCAAATTTCATGGGAATATTCTGCAAATTGGCAAATTTGAATTTCAAAAGAGCCGCTCATCTCTAGTGATTATCTCATTATTTGTGTTTAGGGATTGCAGATATCCATGTACTTTCCTCCAGAATGATCACATGCATGGAACAGAAATTTCTGTAAAAACCCTGTTGTGTGTGTGTGAATAAACCCTTAAGGAGACATAAATTATTGTAAAAGAAACGCTTTTTTCATGTTCCTATACCCTAACATAGGTAAATTATAAGGCTTCTTTCACATGGGCATATTTGACTAATCATTATGTCATTATGTAAGGGGGCCTTAGCAGATAAAATGCAAAGAAAAGGAAAAATACATATACATTGTATCACAAGGTATGATATATACAGTACATACCAAAAGTTTGGACACACCTCATTCAAAGAGTTTTCTTTATTTTCATGACTCTGAAAATTGTAGATTCACATTGAAGGCATCAAAACTATGATTTAAAACATGTGGAATGAAATACTTAACAAAAAAGTGAGAAACTACTGAAAATATGTCTTATATTCTAGGTTCTTCAAAGTAGCCACCTTTTGCTTTGATTACTGCTTTGCACACTCTTGGCATTCTCTTGATGAGCTTCAAGAGGTAGTAACCGGAAATGGTCTTCCAACAGTCTTGAAGGAGTTCCCAGAGATGCTTAGCATTTGTTGGCCTTTTTGCCTTCACTCTGCGGTCCAGCTCACCCCAAACCATCTCGATTGGGTTCAGGTCTGGTGACTGTGGAGGCCAGGTCATCTGGCGTAGCACCCCATCACTCTCCTTCTTAGTAAGATAGCCCTTACACAGCCTGGTGGTGTGTTTGGGCTCATTGTCCTGTTGAAAAATAAATGATAGTCCACCTAAACGCAAACCGGATGGAATAGCATGCTGCTGCAAGATGCTGTGGTAGCCATGCTTGTTCAGTATACCTTCAGTTTTGAATAAATCCCCAACAGTGTCACCAGCAAAGCACCCCCACACCATCACACCTCCTCATCCATGCTTCACGATGGGAACCAGGCATGTAGAGTCCATCCGTTCACCTTATCTGTGTCGCACAAAGACACGGTGGTTGGATCCAAAGATCTCAAATTTGGACTCATCAGACCAAAGCACAGATTTCCACTGGTCTAATGTCTATTCCTTGTGTTCTTTAGCCCAAACAAGTCTCTTCTGCTTGTTGCCTGTCCTTAGCAGTGGTTTCCTAGCAGCTATTTTACTATGAAGGCCTGCTGCACAAAGTCTCCTCTGAACAGTTGTTCTAGAGATGTGTCTGCTGCTAGAACTCTGTGTGGCATTGACCTGGTCTCTAATCTGAGCTGCTGTTAACCTGCGATTTCTGAGGCTGGTAACTCGGATAAACTTATCCTCCGCAGCAGAGGTGACACTTGGTCTTCCTTTCCTAGTGCGATCCTTATGTGAGCCAGTTTCTTTGTAGTGTTTGATAGTTTTTGCCACTGCACTTGGGGACACTTTCAAAGTTTTCCCAACTTTTCAGACTGACTGACCTTCATTTCTATAAAGTCCCACCAATTGACTTTAGGATTATAAAGGAACGTGGACTCGTATACTAATGTTAATGGTGGATTTGACAAGACAAGGAAGAACCTTATGTGCAAGGGGTAAAATACGAGTCCTGCTATATGGCTATACACACTGCAGGAGGCATATAGGCGCACTTCACGTTTCCCTATTCCATTATAGAAGCCATATAGTGGGACCCGGATTTCACCCCTTGCACATAAGGTTCTTCCTTATCTTGTCCATCTACCATCAACAATAGTATACATACTGGCAGAGTCCACGTTCCTTTAGAATCCTAGAGTCTATTGGTGAGACTTAATATTATCCTTTACATATGTGATGCTCTTTCATTTCATATATCGAACAATTCTACAAGTGAAGTGAATTTAATCTGCTGGGTCCTCCATTTGGCCTACCTTGCATTACAGTTCCCTTCATTTGAAGTTTTGCTCTAAACTGCCAATATTAGATAAGTCTAGTCTGACGAAGGCCAGTAGGCCGAAACGTCGATTTTTGTTGTGGACGATTCTATGTACAGCACTTCTGAATTTTGCCAATAAAAAAAATGAACGCAGCATAATTACAGTCTCTTTCCTTTATTTGGGATTGTCAGTGTGCCAGAACTCTCTCATCAGTAAGCTAACATTGCAGGTAAACAAAAAAAGACTGAGATAACAGACTCAGGGCTGAACTGTCTGTTTTAACTATTGCAGCATGCTGTCTTCAGGTTACATTGCAGAAACCTGCTGACAGAGTCCCTTTAAGGTGTGTTGACCACATAAGTCCTTAATACAAAGCATACTAATATAATTTTACTGTGGTTTATTACTATTAATATTATTATGAGATATAACATAATTTTACTATGATTTATTACTATTAATATTATTATGAGATATATGTTTTGAACAAACCCACACACAGTATTAGAGAGGGAGATAAACAAGAAGGGGGTGAGAATAGAAAATGTGATGCATGATAAACAAGGGTAGCGCCAACTGCGTTTAACTAATTGTCTATATGGAAAGAGTGCCAATTTTAAATTGCAAATAGCATATTTGGCAATTAGAAATGTTAAAAGAGCTGAGAAAACCAGCTTACTTTCTTAATGCTTTTGCCTGAAATGTGGATGGCAAGTATAATATATCCTATTGTTTTCCCTAGCCTATAGGCAATAAAGCAGGAACACTTCATTCTAGTACAACTAAAATACAAGTTAGAACTTGAGTACGAACTAGTTTACCATTACACTTACTTAGGGTAAACGTCTATGGCCTCAATTCACTAAAACTAGTATTGTTCACACTGGTTTTGATGAGGAAACCCACCCCAGGATAAGCTACTTTGTCGAATCTGGATGAAAATGGTATCAGAATGCAAAAAGTCACAAAATGTTAATGCTTCCTTGCGTTGCGCCAAAATTTTGTGATTTTTCAAAGGTTTTTACAATAGAATTCTGGCGTAAAAGCTTTTATGAATTAGCCCTATATCTTAACTCGATAAATGTTGTAGTATTAATTACCTACTGGAGGAGCTAATTGGAAAGCCGAGCCAAGTGGAGAACACAGTGTGTTTTTGTGGGCAGAGTTCTCATAATTTCTCCATGTCGGTAAAACTAACTATTACTAATATACTTGATTGATGACCAGGTCCAGTACTTCTTGGAACTTTAATGCAATAAAAAATAACCTTTAACTCAACATTTAAAAGGTATAGAATTTGCCATTAAAGAACACTCACTCTAATAGTGAAAGGGCAGGAAGCAGGTAAATACCAGGGGTTTTTTTGGGGACAGAGGAAAAGCTGGTCCTAGTGCGCCCCTACTGTATCCCTATCTATCAATGAAGGGTGTGACGCCCTAGGGTTGTGGCACCCCCATTCACCGACGGGAGACCCTAAGAATTCCCTGATATGCCCTACGCTACACAAATATGTGCACCAAAAGTGAAAACAGACACATTAAAAACAAGACTCCTGATTGCCATCCATAATATAATAACTTATCTGGTATAGAGGTCCAGCAGTCAGGTCCTCGTGATCAGACGTCGTCCCAACGCGTTTCCCCCTGTTTACTTCACAGGGTTCATCAGGGGACAGCTTAAAGCAAGATCCATGATAGGAGATGTTAAATCCCGGTAGCAGCCAGAGTCTAGGTGCTGTGAGGGATTCTCCTCACAACACCTAGTTTAACCTTGAGGGGCGTAATTAAGTGGCTACCTGGTATTTGCTAGGGCCTTTGATGGTGAAAATAAGCTTGAGCCGCAGGTAGTTGCGAGATGTTACTCCAGGGCTGTCCCCAAACCTGCAGCAGCTAAAAGGAGGATAATGCAGGAGACATACAAGGAAAAGACCATGGTCAGACAATCCATGGATGGGACAAATGGCACATTTACTGGAAACCTAGGCTAGGACAGGATAGGAGAGAACAAATAGAAGGCAAAGCAGGAGAGGTTAGGATAAACAAGAGGCAAGCTATGGCAAAAAGAGGAGAGACAAAACCAAGAGAGCAAATAGAGCCCTGAAGAGAATAGACAAAGACCCATGTAAGATCAGCCACCTGTGTTTAGGAAGGAGCTGGCTGATATACCGAGTTCTGGACGGGGATAGGCTTAGAAATAAACACTCTGCAGGACACAGGAAATACAAATTCCTGCATAGTCTGGCTGCACCACTCTATAGCCAGGAGGAGAATCACCAGCAACAGGTGGATGCAGCAAAGTTGGGACAGTTGCATGACCAAGCTCAGCAAGCTGATCAGGCACAGGATGGTATCCTCAGTGAGTATGTCAGTACATACTATCCATGCAAGTAACAATTGTGACACAGTGTAAAGTCATATAGCTTCCTATAACAATAAAGTAGTATGTTTAAATGAAACCTTACATTCTGAATGTTGTAAAATTAGCGATGTAATGATTTTTACTAGAGATGAAAGAATCCATTAGCAGAATCCTAGTAGAGTGGCCATATCCGTATTCTGTGGTTCCTAGACAGGAGTCTTGTGAACCACTTGCTGCCTGCTGTCCACGGCGGTGGAGTCAGCGTTGTGGAGTCGGAGTCAGAGTCTGTGTTCATTTTGGTGGAGTCGGAGTCAGTATAAAATGGACCGACTCTGACTCCTAAAATATATAATAAATTGGGTACAGTAGTTCAATGCAGAATGTGTTGAATATTTTTTCATATGAATTTGGGAAAGTTCTGAAATTTCCTATAAATGGTTGTTCTATTCCTGATCTAAGGCTGCATTCACACACAGCATTTTTGCTGCGTTTTTTGAGGATACATTTCTTAGCTGCAAAAGCAGATCAGCTTTTTAAAAAAACGCATCACCTGAAAGGTTTTTGAGCTCATAGATAATGTTTTCAATAGCAAAAGTAGATTAGAAAAACGCCACACAAACTGACATGCTCATTCTTTGTGAGGATCCGTTTTTGAGGCCTCCAGTTTCTCCAAGTGGAAAAAGTTCTGCAAGATTACAAACTCAAAAATGAATAGGTTCTTGCTATTGTAACGGACAATGCTTCAAACATGATAAGTAGAATTAAACTGATGAATGAGAGTAATGAACAACAGCTAGATAAAATTTAGGATTCAGTATGTTTGAGATGGAAGGCCACAGTGCTGTTCATGTAACTGAGGAACAAACAGATATTACAATAGAAGAACAGCAAAATGATACTTTAGAATTAGATGATCTTGTTGAAGCTGCTTCAAAACACTTTCATATTCATCACATGCGTTGTGTTGTGCACACGCTGCAGCTGGAAATAAGAGATAGTCTGCAAGAGTGACATGCTGGAAATCTGATTGGAAAAGTGAAGAAATTGGTTATTGCTGCCAGAACCCCTAAAATTGATTCCATCTTGAAGAGATGTGCTGGGAAAGGTGCAATTGTCGATCAAGCCACTCGATGGGGCAGCACTTAATGATTGAGCGATTGCTTGAACTAAAACCATTTCTAAGGCCATGTGCGCACTAGAAATTGATTTTTTCTCAAGGAAGATTGAGACCCTCTTATCCGCATCAAAATCGCAACAAAATCCGCATGCGGTTTTGCCGTGGTTTGGTGCGGATTTGCCACGGTTTTTCCGCAGGTTGGTCCCTGCGGATTTTTACCATTTTCTATGGCAAAAACCGCAGGTACCTGCGAAAAAGAAGTGACATGCACATTAATTCTGCAGCGAAAATTCCGCAGGTAAATCCGCAGGTATAAAAAAAACGCAGTGTGTGCACAGCATTATTTTATACCCATAGGTTTTGCTGGGGAATGACTGCAGAAATGTTAGACATATTTTCTGCAGCAAATCCGCGGCAGATCCGTGGTAAATCTGCAGCGTGCCCACATAGCCTTATATATATGGCGAATCCTCAAGTAACCCTAAATGAAGGTCAATGAACACAGGTGGCTGAATTGAAGGAATTGCTTAATCAACTATTTACCGTGACTAAAAAATTACAAGCTGAGGATTTATCTCCTGGCATTTTCATGAGGAAGTGGAAGAACTTGCTATTTTGCTTGTCCCAAAGAGGAGGTGTAATAGCAGACGGCATTTCTGCTTCAATGAAACTGAGAGAGACACATCTGTTGGAAAATAAAAAATTCTTCTGGCAGCTGTTTATGTGGACCCAAGTCATCGTATACTGCTTGATGATCAACAGCTTACTAAAGGAAAGGAAGCTCTGACTGAGGTAGTAGATAGGATGAGTGGCCTACAGGACTGCCAGGCGCAAGAGGACTTGGGTTCTAAAGTTTTATTCCAATAAATATATTTTATGTTCTATCTAAATATCTGGATTATTGTATCATAAAAATGATTAAATGTCTGATGTTCACATTGTATTACAATACATTTTTCACTTATATAAGCAATATATGTGGGAGTCGGAGTCGTGGAGTCGGAGTCGGTGCAAGGGAAATTGAGGAGTCGGAGTCGCAGGTTTGGCTTACCGACTCCAAAGCCGTGCTACCTCCATGACACCTTTTCCAATTTGTAAACTATAGTTGAGCTGTGATGACCATGATGTTGCCCTGGGTCTACTAATAAGGAGAAGCACTGAGGATACTGACAGGTAGTAGACAGTTCACTAGTCTCCCACCGGAAGCCACAGACTTCAGACGCGCCCGATGCACTAAAGTCCTGCGACTTAATTTACCCATCTCTAATTGTTATCATTATTGTTATAATACATTTAAAGTATAATGGCCCAAGACTAACTTGATAAAGGTTTTTGATAAAGAACCAAATTATCTTAAAATCCATGGTTATTTCTTTTTTTACTTTATATTTTTTTCAACAATGATTTTTAAATATATTGTGGGAAGATATTTTGCAGTGAATATATCTTTTTTTGCTTTATAAAAATTCAGTATAATTCAGAATGCATTATTTTTTGTATATTAATTCCTTAGCTGTGACCCCAGTTTGTGCCCTGGATGGTTGTGGTACGTAATTGTGGTCATAATTATGTGTAACATTTACAGTATTAACTAAAGCTGGTCATGCACTAGAGATTTTAGATAGCCATATCAGCAGATTTAGACCATTTTCTGCTGACTATCAGTGCTTTTTTGTAGCACTAAATAGCGTGACAGGCAACAACAAAAGGCAAATATCTGTGGAAAAGTTGATCTGTTGGATTGAATTTCTTTTTGACATTATTGGCTGCAGTCATTGGCAATACCTGAAAAGCTGTTAATGGCAAATGGTACACACAACTACAGTCTGCAAACAGCTTCCTCACCCTAACAGTAAAAGCTCAACAGGGTTACAAGGAAAGGCAGAAATTGATCTGTGGGTACATTGTAGTCCAGACCAACTACACTGACAGACAGTCTCTTTAAAGAGGTTGTCCACTACTTTTACATTAATGGCCTATCCTTAGGAAAGGTCATCAATGTCTGATCGGCGGGGGTCCTACACCACCCACCCCCACCTGTCAGCTATTCTCAGTGCTAGCAGTGACAGCAGCAGCTGGAAATGCTCAATTCCGGAGCTGCCCTGACAATTGATAACGGGCCATGGCTGAAAACTGCACAATCGCCCATTCAAGTCAATAGGTGGTGATTGTGCAGTACGTGGCCGGGGTCACTATCGGAGGACAGGGCAGCTCTGGAATTAAGCATTTTTGGCTGCCTTCTGCCACCACCATTACCTAGAACAGCTGATCAGTGGGGGTGCAGAGTGTTGGACCCCGGACAATCAGACATTGATTATCTATCCTATGAATAGGCCATCAGTTGAAAAGTAGTGGATGTCCTTTTTTTAAATCTCTACTATTAGTTTATAGTCAGCTTTTGGCTTGTTTGGCGACAACTTTCTCTGTAACTGAGCCGATCGTGAATCTATTCTCAATAGGAAGGGGAGTAAACTGATGGCAGACTCCTCTGATGAGGGTTTATTTCTTTGAGAACATAAGGTTCAGACAGTCCTCATCTCTCCCAAAATCTACACCATGAAAAAGAGTTGGAAGTCCCCAATACATATTGGAAGATTGGCCAGTCCCTGTCACCATATACATCTAATATGTATTGCCAGCTTTAGAATTAAAGGCAATCTGTCACCAAGTTTTTGTCCCCTAATCTGAGAGCAGCATAACGTAGGGGCAGAGATCCTGATTGTAGCGGTATTTCACTTACTTGGGCTGTTTAGTGCAGTTTTGATAAAATCGCTGTTTAATCAGCACTAGATTATCATTAGAGGACTACTTGGCCTGATGCCAGGTAGTCCAGCATATTCATGAGCTCTGTATAACTGCTAGACCTGCAACAGAGAAAACATTGATTTTATCAAAATGATAGCAAACAGCTCAGTAAGTGACACATCACTGAAATCAGGGTCTCTGTGTCTACATTATGCTGCTCTCAGATGGGGGAGCAAAAACCTGGTGACAAATTCCCTTTAACAGAGACCACCAAAAGTTATCTCCATAGATGATTTGAAGAACCAAAGTTGCAGGCAGCGAATTCCATTTATCAGTCACTAGTGGCCTCTAACACTATTCTCTTAACAATCCCTGAATAATTTCCTGAGTATTGGAATCAGACCGCTAGGGCCTTCATTGATTCCCGATAATTAGGGATCTGAAGTGCCCTGTGTGAATTGAGCGGTAGAGAGTCATGTGTAGTATTACTCCAGTCATTCTTAATGAGACCGCCAGAGATAGTCCAGCACTTGCTTGCCTGGACGTCAGCGCTCATGTAAGAATGAATGGAGCGGCAGTGCGCATGATTGACAACCACTCAGGGCTTTTCAAAGCAGCAGTTCATAGGATCGGTAAGGCTACCTGTTGTCAGACCCTAAGCAATCCATCCAATGGGTTGGGGATAACTTCAAAACTTGAAAAGACCCCTTTAAGGGCGCTATTTTACAATTATAATTTGAAATGCCTTTTTTTTATTGTAGTTTGCCTTTAAATTAAAATGTTTTCCAAAGGCACTTTATTGTTAATGCATATGAGTTAGAACTGACTGTATTTTAAGTTGGTGAAAGACCTGTAATACAGATGTGTTCTCAAAATAGGGCATAGTTCAATAGGGAAGCTAATTTCCTGCATAGTGTGTAGGCTTGAAATTACCACTTTTTCTGCATTTAATGGAATAACACATGCAGATGAAAGGTCCCACGCTGTCTTTTGTAAATGAAAATTTACATAAATCCCTTCATCCTTACATTAGTCCTCCTTTGAATTACAGTTGGATAGTTGCCATGCAACTCCCAAACTTGAGTTTTGTGTTTTTTTTCCATCTGATCTTCTCACCAAGTATCAACCACTTTTGAGCTGTATTGGACAACCTTATTTCCACTCCAAGTAGCAGCAGGTAGAAAAGTGAATGTTTGATGTAATGAGCGCAGCACTGAGGGACATGCGGTGCAGTCATTTCCACCTAAGTACGCTTCACTCACGGAAAATACAGCAAGATTAAAGTCTGGGACTTATGAAATACTGTATTTTACAAGCTGACATTTTACATACACTATACAGTAACTTGTCTACAATGTATATTGCTACTGAATATCCTAGAATACAGGCTACTCAATTACAAGTGACACGTAATAGGTGCTCTCCTAAATGTAGATGACTCGCCCACCCAGGGCTATGGGACACCCGGTGCCGGGCCGGACTAGTCCGGTGGTAGTCAGTGGTGGCTGGGCCCGGCTCCGTGGCCCTGGTGGGTGTCAGTTGAATGTGTGGCTTGGTTGTTAAAGTGTGTTCGTGACGCCACCTGTGGTATGCGGCTATTAAGCCGCCGCTGCTGTGTGAGGCCACCGGGATGATGTTATGGCAGCAGTGTTGGTACTGCTCCCCACAGGTGGAGCAATGCCCGGGGCACAGTTGGTGCTTGTAAGTGTCTATGTAGGTGGAATAACAGAGACGAGTCCAAGGTGCAGTTCCAGTTCTTTTACTCACTGTTTCTGTCACACTTGCAAGGACCCTCAGACTGCTGGGACCACTGTCAGGGACCTCCGCCTTCTGGGTGATTCCGAGCGTGAAATCCGGTTCCCTCTCTTTAGTGTCCCTTTTTCTGCTGACTTCACTAGCCTTGCCTTAGGTAGATGGACTTGGCTTGGCCTCCATTACAGCCTCCAGGCTGGGGGGTCACCTGTCGGCTGATTACCCCTTTTCTGGAGATCTGCTCTGGGTTCTGGCCCTGGGAGCTTGCAATTCCCTGGGCCTCGGTTTTTACTGTCTGGAGACTGTCTTTCCACTCCTTCAGTTTCTAGGGACCGTCCCCTGTCGCAGCTAATCACTCCACCGATGTCACTGTGGAACGGGCCACCGCAGCCTGCAGCTACCCGTAGCGCCTCTGGGCCCTCGGCAGCGGTACCCAACAAGGACTGCTCGTGGCACCTTACAGGACTACCCGTGGCCCTGCGACTCCTTCTTCTCTTCTCGTCCTACATGCTCACTCCTCACTCTCCCACTCCCTGAGCGAACTAACTAAACTTGACCTTCCCTTCTCTATCTACTCTCAGATGGCTCCTCCCACCTCCCCAGTTGCTAGGCTACCACCCTATGGGAGCAGGGATGGGTCTTACAGCCCCTCTCAGCATTCAGCATGGGAGGGTTGCCTGCCACTTTCCCTGGTCCTGTGTGTCCCTAACAATGGGTGTAGTGTGAATTTACCAGGAGACCGGAGTTCACTCTCTTCCTCTCCCAGAATGGGGCATCACACCGCAGATGGGGTGCAATGACCTGTGGCGACGGAAGCCTCAGGGGCGCCACACTCCCCCACAGCAAATCCCAGCACGTCCTCGGGCTGAAAAACAACAAAAACATATGGAACACTGCAAAAACATAAAACAGTAAAACATTTCTTCCCTTTATGGGAGGCACATATCATAAACGTTGCAAACTTCTTATAAAGAAAACCCTAAGTGTGCACTTCCAGTCCATTGCACGGTTCAGGCAAATCCCCCATAATTCTGGTAGGGGGCACAACGGGTGCAACTAATTACATTTTTGGCTACTACAAGTCCAGTAGCCCGTCAGTTCGTTTCAAACAAACAAAGTAATATCTTCGACCAGCCATTAAGTCCAATGGCCTGGTTGCATCAGACAGATCAACAACATACCAGCCATTAAGTCCAATGGCCTGGTAGGACATAAAACACATACACCACACACCAGCCACTAAGTCCAGTGGCCTGGTATGTCAGGACACCTAAACATTCACCGGGGCCCACATTCCAGTTCAGTGGCCCGGTAGCACATAACATGGGGGGGGTGACGTCTTCACAAAGAATCAGGGGCAGCACAGCAGGAAAGGGTGTCATCTTCGAAAAGAATTAGGGGCAAAACACGAGGGACTTCTTCAAAAAGAATGAGGGGCTATGTACAGTTTGGCAGCTCTTCATCTTCCTTACTCTCTAGGATAGATGTCAGGATCCCACTCCGGCATGGCTCCCGGCAGCAGGTACGCTGATGAGATCATCGTCTGGGTCCCTTGAGCACTGGTCCCTGACCTTCTGCGCCGTCCCGCAGCCTGGATTGGAGTGGGGCTGCCTGTAAGCGTTGCCCGGCGCTGCTGCAGGGGGCTGCTTGTCTGCAGGGGGCTATTGCTGTGGTCTCTGGGGCCCTGCTTTGGCCGGGTGCCCTGCATCACACGCGCCATGGAGATCTTGGTCTGTGTCTCCTGGGTAACTGTTGTGGGCCCGCTGCAATGTTCTGTGGTCTGGGTCGGTCGAGGGCTGGCGCTGCTGCTTGGGGAGATGCTGCGCTCTTGTGCTGTGCGGCGCCACTCCGGCTCTCCTGGGGCCGCTTCCTCCTGCACAATGCGCACATGCAGTGCATACCACCCACGATCCCCCATCAGCCGGGTATACTCCACTTCATCACCCAGCTTGGCGTCGCGGCCTGGGTGGCCTCTGGGCAGGTGCTCCTCAATGTCTCTTCGTGCTACAAACACGTCCTTGCCCAGGCCAGGCTCCCGGATGAAGCCCCAACCACCTTTCTGCCGGAAATCTACGACAGTGCCCCGTTTCACTGGGCACTAGGCTCCCTTCAGGGCCTTCCTGACCTCTTCCTTGGAGGCCAGATTGGCGACTTCCCGGGCCCTCTTTTTCTCTTCCCGGAGTTCCCGCTCCTGACGGTACTCGACCACCAGCCTTTGGCACGTCAGCTCATTGGCCAGGGGAGTTGCCTTGGGGCGCAGCGGCCGCTGCAGTCCCTTGGTTTCTATGGGCACAGCGTCCCAGTTCACTCCCGGGGATGCCATTCCCAGGAGGTTCACAGGGGGACTCGGCAGAGGGCCTGCTGGTTGTTCTGGGTCCGCCCCCCCCCAAGCTCCGTCTGCGGGGGTCTCAGGCAGGCCTCCGGTGCCCCACCGGGCTTCCGCGGGTCCGGCGGGGGAGGCCAGAGGGTCGGTGAAGTGACTGGTCAGGGGTGCGTGGCGGGGCCATGGGTCCGGACGGGTCGGGGTTTCAGTTGGCTCACCCTTTTGCTGCTCCGCGGCATCCATCCACCGGCCCAGGCCTTCCGGTATCAGCGGTGTCTCTCTCCACCGGTCCGCTTCCACCCCCACGCTGCTCAGCCTCCGGGTCAGGGCTCGCACTTCCTCTCTCAGCAGGTCCAGCTCGAGGTCCTCTCCTCCGGTCCCTGGTGCACCTCGCTGCAGCTCCTCCGCCATGCTTCCGGCCTGGGAAATGCTGCCTGGAACACTGCTCGAGTGCTCGACCACGCCACTCGGCTGTTCCCTTTTCCTTCTTGGAGGCGGGGCCGGAGGCTGTACTAGCAACTGGCGCCAGACTGGCGCCCAGCCCATCACGGCCGGTACCGCTCCACTTAGTATCAGGTACATTTTCTTTTTCTTTATCTGTTGATCGGTCGTTAAGCTGTTTCTGCCAGCCGGCCAGCTTATTTGGTCACCACTTCTTTTTCTTTCGCTTTCTATGGCGGACACCGCTTCGCGCGCTTTTCTTGGACGAGGGGGCGGGGCTTCTCTTCGCGCCCTTTCTTCTTGCACGCCCCCCTTCTTCCCGCTTTCAGCAGCGCTAATGGCGGCGGTTTCTCGGCAAAGTACACAGTTCTTCAGGCGCACAGTACCCGGTGTGACCGGGCACGAAATCCTGTTCACAGCGCCAAAATTGACTCGCCCACCCAGGGCTATGGGACACCCGGTGCCGGGCCGGACTAGTCCGGTGGTAGTCAGTGGTGGCTGGGCCCGGCTCCGTGGCCCTGGTGGGTGTCAGTTGAATGTGTGGCTTGGTTGTTAAAGTGTGTTCGTGACGCCACCTGTGGTATGCGGCTATTAAGCCGCCGCTGCTGTGTGAGGCCACCGGGATGATGTTATGGCAGCAGTGTTGGTACTGCTCCCCACAGGTGGAGCAATGCCCGGGGCACAGTTGGTGCTTGTAAGTGTCTATGTAGGTGGAATAACAGAGACGAGTCCAAGGTGCAGTTCCAGTTCTTTTACTCACTGTTTCTGTCACACTTGCAAGGACCCTCAGACTGCTGGGACCACTGTCAGGGACCTCCGCCTTCTGGGTGATTCCGAGCGTGAAATCCGGTTCCCTCTCTTTAGTGTCCCTTTTTCTGCTGACTTCACTAGCCTTGCCTTAGGTAGATGGACTTGGCTTGGCCTCCATTACAGCCTCCAGGCTGGGGGGTCACCTGTCGGCTGATTACCCCTTTTCTGGAGATCTGCTCTGGGTTCTGGCCCTGGGAGCTTGCAATTCCCTGGGCCTCGGTTTTTACTGTCTGGAGACTGTCTTTCCACTCCTTCAGTTTCTAGGGACCGTCCCCTGTCGCAGCTAATCACTCCACCGATGTCACTGTGGAACGGGCCACCGCAGCCTGCAGCTACCCGTAGCGCCTCTGGGCCCTCGGCAGCGGTACCCAACAAGGACTGCTCGTGGCACCTTACAGGACTACCCGTGGCCCTGCGACTCCTTCTTCTCTTCTCGTCCTACATGCTCACTCCTCACTCTCCCACTCCCTGAGCGAACTAACTAAACTTGACCTTCCCTTCTCTATCTACTCTCAGATGGCTCCTCCCACCTCCCCAGTTGCTAGGCTACCACCCTATGGGAGCAGGGATGGGTCTTACAGCCCCTCTCAGCATGCAGCATGGGAGGGTTGCCTGCCACTTTCCCTGGTCCTGTGTGTCCCTAACAATGGGTGTAGTGTGAATTTACCAGGAGACCGGAGTTCACTCTCTTCCTCTCCCAGAATGGGGCATCACACCGCAGATGGGGTGCAATGACCTGTGGCGACGGAAGCCTCAGGGGCGCCACATAGACTAGCTGACCCGATAGTAACTCCTGTGCTTGACTAGTCAATATAATCTAATAGCCCGCTGCTCATTTATTAATACTAACTAGTCTTCACAGAAGTTGTCTGTAATACTTGCCAGTGTTGGCTGCTTTATACCTTACAATTTCGCATACAATATCGTATGCGATGTGGCCCACCCCCATCGTATGTGCGGCATATTCAATTTGTTGACCGTGTCGCACAAACGATTATTTCCCATCACACGTACTTACCTCCCATACGACCTTGATGTGGGCAGCGAACATCCCCTTCCTGGAGTGGGAGGGACGTTCGGTGTCACCGCGACGTCACGCGGCAGCCGGCCAATAGAAGCGGCGGGGCGGAGATGAGCGGGACGTAAACATCCCGCCCACCTCCTTCCTTCCGCATTGCCGGCGGGAGCCGCGGGACGCAGGTAAGCTGCGTTCATCGTTCCCGGGGTGTCACACACTGCGATGTGTGCTGCCTCGGGAACATTGAACAACCCGACGTTCATTTTTTAGTAATTGAACGACGTGCATGCGATCAACGTTTTAACGTTCAATCACAATCGCACGGAGGTTTCACACGCTGCAATGTAACTAACGATGCCGGATGGTGCGTCACTTATGACGTGACGCCGCCAACACATCGTTAGATAAATTGTAGCGTGTAAAGCCCGCTTTAGTGTGGCAGTGATTGTACATGGACTGCAGACTGTGACCGTATTTATGCGATTTGTATAGTCACGCTCACATTCGTTCAGCTCCTCTCAGTATTAGAAAATTGAGAAAATCTGGGAACACAGCGGAATCATGAAACCCTGCTCACCGCAAACTGTCATCAGTGGCAATTTTCAGTACATAAGAGTGCATTTAATTTTCATACAATTCTTTAAACAGTTCAATTTTACCGAATGTTGTTAACTTATAAAAATTGTCACGATAACAATTTAAAATATTCTTGTACCCTGCCGAACAAAAAAGTATACTTTGGAGGAGATGGAAAATGGTTAATCCGCGCTGCCATAAGAAGAACATTGAAGATCGATGGGGATTAAAACATCTGATTTGATTGTTCTCTGCGTTTCGGAGCTGTTTAACCCCTTCTTCAGGAACAAAATCAATAATGTACATTTGGTAATGTACATTATTGATTTTGTTCCTGGAGAAGGTGTTCTAAAAGTGTAGAACAATTAAATCAGATGTTTTAATCCCCATCGATCAGTGATCCTATTCTGGCAGCGCGGATTAACCCTTTTCCATTTTCTCCAAGGCTATCCTCCTGGGTTCTGCAGCAGCCATCTTTATCACGTGGTTTTAGTGGTTGTGTCTATAACACAACTGCACGAGGTTAGTGCGCTTATTTAAATCCTTTCTGGTACCACCGGATAAAACACCATTTTCGCCCCCCCCCTCTTCTTTGTCATTTCAGTTTTTACTATGTAAATAGTACACTTTATCATACATAGTTTTTTTTACTTTGGGTACCAAATGGCTGACAAATGACTGGCAGATGGCATATGACTTGTATGCGTCATACATTCATTATTTTTTTTAATATGTTTACATCTTGGTAAATGTTGTTTTCAGAAGCAAGGAAAAAGACATCAGTACGATTATTCAGCAAAACAAGTTTCAGGTAGTCTTTTGTTGTTTAGTTATACTCAGATTTTTATGTCAGTGTGGCTTTTCCAGTTGTTTTACATAGATTCATGCAGTTCGCAATTTTTTAAAAAGTCACAAAATTTGGTACAATTTCCTGTCCCTCCCCATAAAGTGATATTATGTAAGCCAGTTATTTTCTTGCAACATTTTCTGAAACATGTGACTTTTTCCACTATGAAGTGCAACACCAGTTATGAACAGAAAAAAAGACAATTTTGAGCCATTTTGATGAATTTGCTGCAAAAAAAAAAGTCACCAAAAAAGTGCCTTAAAAAGCCTTAAGGGGTATACACTCTCTCCTAATTCTACATTTTTAATATGTACTGTACTATATTTGATAAACTCCCTGGGAGTAGTTTAAAGCACCACTTCCCTGCCCCCCTTATTATACTTACCTGCCACAGTCTTCATCTGTTCACAGCATCTCTCCTGTCAGTGTCTGGTGATTTGTGACCTGCCAGATCACTCCAGTATTTCATGTAGCATGCCGGAGGTCATAACTCAATACAAGTCTATGAGAACCTCGTTTTTGCTCTAACAGACTTGCATTGAGCGCTTGTGACGTAACTTCTGACTTCCAGCCAGTCAGCAGCTACGGGCACAAGATGGCACCACAAGACTGGATCTGAGCTGAAAAAGCATGAAATCACAGGTGGGTAAGTATAGGACAGGGGGCAGGGGACTTAAATTTAAAACACCACTCCAGCGCTGAAAAACCCTGGAGTGGTGCTTTAATGTAATTTTTGGAGTGCTAAACCTAAGGAATAAACACTGACACACTCATAGACACCTGTACAGAATAGTAATATCCTAGTGTTAACAAGTAGGGATGAGCGAACCCGAACAGTAAAGTACAGGGTTCATACCGGACACGGGTGTCTGGGTCTTGGACTCCAACACAGACTTTTAGAAAAAGTCGGTGTCCGAGTTCCGTGTTTAGGTGCTGTCCATATTTTAGTAAAGTTTGTAGAAAGACTGCAGCGCAGTCAAGCAGCAATCTTTCTTGCATGCAGAAGTTGCCGATCTGATGTTGTAAACAATTAAGATGAAAAAAAATGATGTGGGTTCTCGCCTATTTTTGATAACCAGTACAGGTAAAACAAAAAACTGCAGGCTGCAACTTTCAGCTGTCAGCTTTAACTTGTTTGGTTATCAAAAATAGAGTGGATCCCAAGCTGTTTTTTAAAATTATTTAAAGAAATCATTTTAAAAAACAATGTGGGGTCCTGACTGGTTTTGATAACCAGTCAAGGTAAAGCAGACAGCTGGGGGCTGAAATTATCAGGTTAGGGAGGACCCATGGTTATTGGCCCCACCAGCCTAAATATAACAGCCTGTAGCTGCCCAGGATTGTCGCATCCATTAGATGCGACAATCCCAGAACTTTACCTGGCTCATATTGATTGCAGCACTCAGCCACCCCAGAAGTGGTGCATCATTTAGGTGCACCAATTACGGCACTTTATCTGGCCCTGCCACTGCATCAGGGAAATTGTAAATCATGGTAATATCTTTGGGGCTGATGTCAGCTGAGAATTGTTACAGTTTTCTGCTTTATCTGCGCTGGTTATCAAAAATAGGCGAAACCCCAAATCTTTTTTTTTTGTTTTAATTAATATTTTAATTATTCCTTAGCCACAATTGTTTGCAAGGCATTTTGCAAGGCACTTTGCTTCCCTTTGCAGCCTCTCAGCCCTTACTACAACCATTTTACAGCATTTTACAAAACTATAAAACAGAGGTTCGGGTCTTCATTGACTTATATGGGGTTCAGGGTCCGGGGTCAAGTCAAGGTCCTGAACCAAACTTTTATTTAAAGTATGGCCAAATCTGGCAGTCCTGAAGTTCCACGGGTGCGTTCATCTCTGCGAACAAGCTCTACATATGACATGCCAATTACACACAGTAATAATTGCTTTGCTCGTATATACAATACTGTCTTCTCATCTAAGCCTGTTCCTAATAGCTATATATCATGCTCCAGAGCTCACAGTGACTCCAGTATTACTAATACCCACAGCCCGTGTACGAACTACAGTTGCCTGGAGATCTCTTGATACTGCAGAGCCCTGGTTGCTTTTCATTAGTTGAAAGCAGAATTGACTCAGAAAGAGACTTCACTTCAAAAGAGGGACTTGTAACCTTTTGAA
Organism: Anomaloglossus baeobatrachus; assembly: GCF_048569485.1. Taxonomy (NCBI): domain Eukaryota; kingdom Metazoa; phylum Chordata; class Amphibia; order Anura; family Aromobatidae; genus Anomaloglossus; species Anomaloglossus baeobatrachus. The sequence continues at coordinate 388,411,783 of NC_134355.1, read as the reverse complement.
GAGCAATGTGTGGAGTGTAGAGAGAAGGGAGGACAAGGTGCTTTTACCAGAAGCAACTTGTTCTGCTTCTGATATACTTTCTAATAAATCACATTACTCATCTATTAAAAAGCAATATAAATTAAAGGGATATTATGGTTTCAGAAAATAAAGGTTATTTATTGTATAATGAAATATTGGACAATTTTATAACACATTTATTTATGATTTATACATAAACACGATTTATGTTGCCGCCACTCAGACTCATTTCGGAGTCCAAAGTTATGATTTCCATTGAATGTGAGCAGAGATCTTCAAAATTTGGAAAAATTGATTATAATGTAAATTGTACGATTGTATAAAGTTTCATTTTGTAGTGAATGATCTATATTTATCAAAACCACAATATCTTTTAAATGTGTAGGATGGATTTGTATGCGGGTGGGAGATTTCAATTGAAGGGTTTTTTCATATTCTGAAATCAGAATATTACCCAATAAGAGTATGTGATCATTTGCTGATTGGTGTGGTTCCATGAATGGATCTCTACAGAGCCCCATGTGTAAGAAGCAGTGGTGGAATAGTCACACTACTGGTCTATCCACTCATTAGTTGCACCAACCGATACTCAAGTTCTGTGGATCAGTGATATATTCTGTTATTCATGTACAAAACTAACACATGGGTAAGTGGAGAAATAAAGCCTACACTACTGCAGCCACATCCAGACCCTACTTGTTCCTCTACAGAGTAGAATTTCTCTAGCCACATAACTAGAAACTACAACTGGGACCTGTCTCCCTAAAAGGCCATTGAGTTATTTCTCGTTCCTCGAGAAACCAGAAGGAAGGCCGCTACACTTAAATAATAAAATTTAGTATGCGGGGATAGAGGGAAACTCAAAGTGAGAAAACATAAAGCATGTGTACAAGTGGAAAAAGGAGAAATAATAAATGCAACCTACAATCCTATCAGAAAACGTGAAAAGTGTAGGTAAATAGTAAATGAGAAATATACAGAGCAAGACCAACACTGGTCTCTACCTAACAGGCAAAATCCCTTATCTGCAGGACTGGAACTCCTTAGCAGAAATCCACAAAGAAATATAGCCAGCAAAGAATGCTGGTGAAAGGAGAGTATAAATAGCACCACCTTGTATGTGAAAGGACGAAGACAAAATTAGCGGTTGAGAACACCTGACTAACCGTAACCAAAGAAATAAGAGCAAAGATAAAAAGAACCATCAGCATGTGGACAGGCCCCAACTAGGCTGTGGTTCAGCAAGCAAGGAAACCGACCAAGCAGGAAAGGTCACTGGATGAAGTCCTAAAACTGAGGTGTTACATCTTCATTGGAATAACTCTTTGAATCACAGTCAATTAAGGTCCCCATACTCATTAGACTAAAGTGGACAGAACCCACTGATATTAACAGGATCAACCAATGTGTAGAGGGCATCTTAGCTCTCCGCTGATTTTGGGTGAGAGAAGAATTTTGTATGTCCGATTTCATATTGGGTGATCCTTTTGTTCACGTGGATCTAAGCATCAGCAGCTCTCAGAGAACACATGAGCACTCAACCAAGCCAAGTATTTTTGTGCATGGGGGACTCGGAGAGACGGCTGTTGGCTGAATGACCGTTTGCTGATGATTTACAGTGAATGAGAGGCTTTAGTTTCGAGCCTTATCTACTTTTCACTTATTAATGCATAGTAACTGCTTCAATGATAATGCTATTGGCACATACAGTCATTTGTTCAATTTTCCACAGTATCTCTTTTTAGGTTATGGTGTTTTACTTGAGATTCCAGAAACTATTAAAAGCTTCCTACTATAATATTGTAAATTATGTCTTTACAGTAAGAGAGGCGATCTCTTCATTTACCCCATGTATCTTTTCTACATCTTAAGCTTGGCTGCTTTCAAACACAATGAATTACTTGGCTAATATAGTTTGCAAAACCGTAACTTTGTTTCTTGCATGAATCATAGCGCAGTAAACCAGTACACTGCTCCTCGCATAATTATTGTTTTTTCCATATTTTATTTTTAGCAAATACCTACCTCCTGCAGTGATTCTGGATCCCAGCCTTTTATCCGGCCTGTGTAAATAATGCAACCATTTCTTGGCTTCATATTGACTAACATAGTGAAAGTTGTGCATTCTTTTTGTAATGGGTGGGAATATAAATATCTAAGTTTTGTGAAGCCTAGAGGTCCAGTCACACTAAGCAACTTACCAGCGATCCCAACAACGATAGGGATCGCTGGTAAGTTGCTAGGAGGTTGCTGGTGAGCTGTCACACTGCGACGCTCCAGCGATCCCACCAGCAACCTGACCTGGCAGGGATCGCTGGAGCGTGGCTACACGAGTTGCTGGTGAGCTCACCAGCAACCAGTGACCAGCCCCCAGTCTCCTAGTTACAGCACACATCAGGTTAATTAACCCGATGTGTGCTGCAGCTAAATGTGCACAGAGCAGGGAGCAGCGCACACTGCTTAGTGCTGGCTCCTTGCTCTCCTAGTTACAGCACACATCGGGTTAATTACCTGATGTGTGCTGCAGCTACATGTGCACAGAGCAGGAGCCGGCACTGACAGTGAGAGCGGAGGAGGCTGGTATCAAAGGTAAATATCGGGTAACCAAGGACAGGGCTTCTTGGTTACCCGATGTTTACATTGGTTACCAGCCTCAGCAGAAGCTGGCTCCCTGCTCACTGCACATTAGTTGTTGCTGTCTCGCTGTCACATACAGCGATCTGTGCTTCACAGCGGGACAGCAACAACTAAAAAATGGCCCAGGACATTCAGCAACAACCAACGACCTCACAGCAGGGGCCAGGTTGTTGCTGGATGTCACACACAGCAACATCGCTAGCAACGTCACAAAAGTTGTTCGTTACCAGCGATGTTGCTAGCGATGTTGCTTAGTGTGACGGGGCCTTAGGACTTGCCAATATTAACCATTCAATCATTTCTGTAAATTAATGAATAGATGTGCTAATTATGAATATTATTTATGAACAATGAACTTTACTTTTCATTGTTGCTGAATAAACATTCCCAGTTCCAATAATGGGGAACAATGAATAGGAATCATATAAAAGATATGTGTATGTCAGAATCAAATCTCCTATTGTTTCAATCAGATTTTTTTCTTATACAATGATATTTATAAATAAAAATATCACTTAATAATCTTGTAATTTTTGCTCTGGCCATTGTGGGGGGTTTTTAGACTCATACTTGCTTTCCGTTTCCAGCGAAAAAAGGCTCTTAATTATGACAAAAATGATGTCATGATTAAGAGCCTTTTTTTCGCTTGAAACTCGTTTCTTTGCTCTGTACCCGCCCTAACAATTTTTGTTTTGGGCTTTTTAATTACGCTTCAATAAATTTTTTCATTTTATTTGCTGGTGCTGGATTTTTTCACCTTCTGATTTTCCACCTACTAGCTGGAGCAGGTTGTCCGTGCACCACCACCCTCAATTTTCTCTGATGAGCTGTGTATTTCTCCTTTTTCTGCTAATAATTAATAATGTCTCATTAACCTATCAATAGCTACAGCTATAAACATTAACAGATAGTCCTTCTGTCCCCTGAAGAGTATTTCATCCAAACACATTTCATCACTACACATTCAATGGTTCATCAAGAGATTCTGTTAAAGGGAACCTATTACCAGGTTTTTCCCTTACGAGCTACGACCATAATCAGTGAGCCCTTATATACAGCCTTCAAGAATACTGTATGTAAGAGCCCAGACTGCTCTGTAGAACATAAAAAACAGCTTTTATTATACTCCCCTAGGGGGCGGTCTGGTACGATGAGTGTTGCTGCTCTCGGTCCAGCGCCTCCTCCATCTTGTGCAATTGCCATCCTTCTCCCCAGCCCGTTGGGCATAACACATCCTGCGTCATCCACACAGGCCTCCATTGCGCTCATGTGAATGCACACTTTATTCTGCCCTGTATGCTCTATACAGTGTTTGTTTAGTACTGTAGATACAGCGATCAAGAAAAGAGAGAAGAAGGTGGAGATGGGGACTAACCATCCCTGCCTATTCTTTGAGGTCATGATCTCTGATGAAGTGACATACTTTTTAATCTGTGTATGCAAAACGTATGTTAGGTCCTCTCTTGGTCTCTTTCTGACCTGTCGGTATTGCCACCTTGCATAATGTGAGTATGCCTCAACAATGCCTGACTTTCATTTGATTTTCTGATTCCTGGTCAGTTTACATAGATAAGCACAATATATTTATAATTTATGTATATTTAACAATATTATTGTGGTAATAGTCCTGATATACCCTACAGTTTTGGCTACATATTTATCTGTGCTATTGTTAGACCTTCGCCTGACCAGTAATCAGATTATATAGGCCTTGTGAAGCACTCACTACTAACATTTTTGGTGTTATACATCCCCTGATTTTCAATGGTTTGTCTTTCCCAGCACTCCATGGGTATAAATTGATGTACAGCATTGTCTTATTCCAATTATTACCGAATGTGGTCATTTTCATGGATCAACAATTTAGTGTTGACTGTATTTTTAACAAACGCTTTTATATTTTTTCACTAAATTGATTCATCCTCTTTTTGTGGTGCTATACTTTTATTCCTCCTATTTAATATCATTTCATAGAGTTGTATGCTACTCTCAATGTCCTTTAATATTTTCATTTTCACATGGCTAAGATAATTTAGTCATGTTGATGTGGAATTTTGTTGCAATAATCTATAAGGCGCTTGTCTGTGTTTCACAGCAAGCTCCCTGCAGCTTAATGTGTGTGTGCAGTTGCTCATTTCAGAACGTCACTGCAGAGTAGAACAAGGACCACCCAGATGTTTAAAGTCTATCAGCAGTCTGGAAGTAGTTATAAAGTAAACTTTTTTTATAATTTCGTAAAGTTATGAGACTTTGCATATCATTGGGATACATCTTCATTCCTGTAAAAAAAAGGTTGTATTTAAGTGGTTTCCAAACCTCTTCTTTTCTCCAGTTCATTTGCGTGTCTTCATCTGCTTTGATATCAGAACATAGTCATTTGAAGTACAGATGATGGCAGTGACAGGCTCAGCACCTGTATCCTCTTCTGAGTGTTGTGCTTCTGAGAACAATCTCCTGCTGCCGCTTGTACCCAAGGTTTGTGACTTTCAGGACTTTAAATTTTGCCCAAAATTATAAAAAAAGAAGAAAGATTATTTACTCTTCAACACAAAATCTTTATATAAATAATCAATCATTTTTTCATTCCCTTTAAGGGGACATGATTCCGAACATATTTGTAACTATTGTGATAAGAATATTAGAACTTTGATAAATCTAGTAGAAATAGATGGTTGCTTAACATATCAGAAAATTTAGACAATTGTTGTATTCCAGCACTGGCTGGTATTATACACTTTCATGAGGCAATTCAGACAATGCATTATACATAGAAGGTCTCAGGATTATAGGTTTTTTGCATGTTGCTGTAGAGAATTGGTGATAGTTACGCTTTTGTTTCTTGGTCTATGTAAGCATTGTGGAAACATGTTCCAATATGTGTCAAACTTCCTTGGTGTGTACCACAAAACACCCACTCTCTCACGTTTTAATGCACAGCATGATCAGTACATGCAAAATCTCAATAAATGACACCATACAAAGATATAATACAGTACAAACAAATGAGGTGTGCGAGGCATGTGGTGTATTAAATATAGATTTCTGTTTTCAGTCCTTGTAATTTCCCAAATGCAGATTTCAAACATTTTTAAAAAGGAAGAAAAAACAAGAGTGGGCATCACTAAGATGTACCTAGACAAATGCAAAAGTATCAGTACAAGTAGAAACTGAAAACAGCAGATAACGCAGAATTTAATACACTTCAGCACAAGCTTATTCACTAACCCATGTACAAAACTAACTGCTTGATTACAGAGAACCTGTCTTCAGGATCATGCTTGTTAAAATAAAGGTTTGTTTAATTTACATTAGAAATTTGGGTTTTTGAGGCTCTTTTTGCTTTACTGTTGACTGTGGGGCGGGATGGTGGATAGGTTCTTCAGCTCTGCCTCAGTGCCTCGGCTGCCTCTGGTATCCGCATCTTCTTATGAGTTTGCAACGGATTGGAGCTAAGTTCTCAATCTGTGCATGGCGCCACCACCGATGCCATTTTACGGAGACCCAGGGTGAGGTCAGAGTGCACAGGTGTTGACGTGAAATTGAAAACAATAAGAAGATATGGACACCAGAGGCAGCAGAGGAGCCGGAGCATAGCCGAAGACTCTACCCAATATCCCACCCCAATGTCCTGCCACAATGCATGAAGAGCTTAGAAAACCCAAACTTCTCATATAAATTAAACAACCAGGTTGCAGATTTGTACACTGAAGGTACATATTGAATCAGTATAACAGTGCCATAATGACCAAAACTTTATTTTTACAAACATGATCCTGATGACGGGTCCTCTTTAAAGCAGTTTTCCACTACTTTTATACTGATGACCTATCTTTATGACAGGTCACTAATATAAGATGTGTGGAGATCCAACAGCTGGCACTTCCACCGATCAGCTGTTACCATCTCCAGGGATAACCAATATCCAAAGCTTAGCTGAATACCACAGCTCCATATGACGTGCCCATGGGGTCTGGGGGGTTACTCGTCATCGGGCCAGTGTATGGGGTTTGGGATGTCACAGCAGCTAGGCCCGGTTCAGTGACCCTGACGGTGTCAATAAATGAGGGGATGGTGATGATGGGGATAGTAGTTCTTCGTGACGCCACCTGTGGTTTGAGGCTATGATATGGGAGCCAACGCTGCAAGGGGTTGCCTCTGAGGGCCGATGGTAGTGCAGCTAGATTAGTACAGCTCTCCACAGGTAGAGCTCGGGCCCACAGTGAGATTGGGAGCAGTAATCCACTCTAATGCAGGAACGCATGGCGCGGGAAGGAACGGATGACACAGCGGTTGCAGTTTAAGTTCTTTACTCACTGAGATGTCACCGCTGTGATGGGCCCCAGCCGATCCCGGATAGTTTGAAGGTCAGAACCGGTGTTACTTTCTGTGAGTCCTTCATCCTTGCGCTGTGTGGTGTGACTCCCTGCAGCCTGAAGCCACGCGGGGACCCGAGTCCTTGAATGAACCCCGTTCCTGTCCCATATAGCAGGCAGCGCGAGTCTGTAGTTGGTGCCGTCCTTTTGGTCACGACTCCTGGCTCTATATGCTGCTGTGCCCTGGGCTCTTTGGGTGGGCCAGAAAACTTAAAATCCTCTATCCAGATTCTGCTGGCGGGACGTGAAGTGCCCACCAGCCTAGGGCTCCACACCCTGTAGTGTGCGCTCGGTCCTGAGGGAGCTATGGCGCAGCTCTCCCCTCAGCGACCATGTTCTCCTATGTCTCACTTGTTCCGTGTCTCTGCTAGACTGTAACTGACTGGACGTCTGTGTGTGTCGCCTTGCTCCCCTGTGTCAAGCTCATCCCCCAGGTCCCTGAACTGGTGAGAAGAGGGTCCACTACATTAGTGATGGCCACCCTCCAATGTCTCTACCCTAGCCCAGTCCCAGTGAGAGGGCATCTAACTGTTTATTATGGTGGATTGTGGTGGTTTACCGGCAAGGACCTCCTACTTACCCAGGATGAATACTGGACCAATGGTGAGGTGCAGTACCCTGTGGCGACTGAAGCTTCAGGGGCGCCACACATACACTGTTTCCAGGCTTCTGGTAAGAACTGCAGATCAGCTACTATTCTCTTCAATGCAAGGCTTTGGACATATACCTATCTTTTATGGATAACGTATTCTAAGGAGAGGTCCTCAAAATCATAATAGAAAACCTCTTTAATTCAATGCTGGTTATTTTGTGCATACAGTAAATTGCTTTTTTAGGTTATTATCTTGGCATACCTGTTATGTTTCAATCAGTATCATACAATCACATAGTGATGATAATGTGATGATGTGAAATGCTGTATTTGTTATATGTCCAACCTTATATGCCCATAATACAATTATACAAAATGGGCGTTCACCACTCCATGTGCTTGATAATGTGAATCCTGGATAGGTGCATACTCCCTGGAAGAGCAAATCCAGAACATGAAGACAAGAATGGAAAGACTAAATGGCACATCTAAATCCGGATAAAAGGATAAAATAATATCTTCCTCATTTATTACATGATAAAATGGTCAGAAAAATGTTAGTTTTTTCTGATGATTTTATAATGTAATAAAGATTTTCTTTTATCCTATTACCCGGATTGGATGTGCCGTTTAGTCCTTCCACTCTTATCTTCTAATACGCCCATTTAGTACAAAAAAATTGCACTTTTAATTTAACATATGCATCGATGTTGCTGTATGATATCAATGGTTTCCTCTTTACTGGTTTGCCTTGCTTACAATTACTACTCAGTATTTTCTTCTTGCGGATTCATCAACATTATCATTAGTGAGATACTGTATATGTTACAGAAACTGGAAGTTTAACAAGCTTCGTTAAAAACTGAATTAAATTTGCATTTGTTATATGACTTTGGTGTTTCCCTATGGAAAAAAAAGGTTTGCCTATAATCTCGCCTGCTTAGGATCCCTTACATGCATCTCATTTCCTATTAAATTGGATCATCTTATTGGTTAATAATGTACCCAGTCTCTGTTGTATTATCTGCTATTATTTCTAACACGATTTTATTGTTTTTTACTTATATATAATACTGTGCAAAAGTTTTAGGCAGGTGTGGGAAAAAAATTGTGCAAAGTAACAATGTGTAAAAACATAGTGTTAATAATTTATTTTTATAACAAAATGCAAAGTGAATAAAAGAGAAATCTAAATCTAATCAATATTTTATGTGGTCAATCTTTTTCTTCAAAACATCATCAGAGCATCAATTCTAGGTACATTTGCAGACAATTTTTGTAGGATGTTTGTCCAAGCATCTTGGAGAACTAACCACAAATCTTCTGTGGATGTAATCTTGCACAAATCCCTCTGTGTGTTCCAGACAGACTTGATGAAGGTGAGATCTGGGCTCTGTGGTGGGCCATATTATCACTTCCAGGATTCCTTGCTCTTGTTTATATTTAAGATGACTCTTGACCTCTTAATCCCCAGGCAATTTTCTATTTTTTTTTCTTTTTGTTTTTTTCCTCCGCTTCTTCCAAAAACCATAATATTTTTATTTTTCTGGCAATATAGCCATATAGCTTATATTTTGCGGGATGAGTTGTACTTAAGACTGACTCCATTAATTTTACCATATAGTATACTGGAAAACAGGAAAAAAGAAATTCCAAGTGAGTTGAAATTGCAAAATAAGTGCAATTCTACAATTTTTTTTTTGTGTTTTTGACCATGTTCACCATATGGTAAAACTGGCTTAAAATTGGATTCTCCAGGTCAGTACAAGTACGTAAATACCAAACATGTATGGAGGGTTTTTTTTCTTTATGTGATGAAAAAAATTCAGAAATTTGTAAATAAAAAAAATTCTCTTGTGTTACCATTTTCCATGATCCATAACGTTTTATTTTTTGCGACCTGAGCTGGTGTTTTTAATTATACCACATTTGGCTACATGCAATGTTTTGATCACCACTTATTGCATTTTATTGTGATGTTTCAGCAACCAAAAAATATACAGTTAGGTCCAGAAATATTTGGACAGTGACACAAGTTTTGTTATTTTAGCTGTTTACAAAAACATGTTCAGAAATACAATTATATATATAATATGGGCTGAAAGTGCACACTCCCAGCTGCAATATGAGAGTTTTCACATCCAAATCGGAGAAAGGGTTTAGGAATCATAGCTCTGTAATGCATAGCCTCCTCTTTTTCAAGGGACCAAAAGTAATTGGACAAGTGACTCTAAGGGCTGCAATTAACTCTGAAGGCGTCTCCCTCGTTAACCTGTAATCAATGAAGTAGTTAAAAGGTCTGGGGTTGATTACAGGTGTGTGGTTTTGCATTTGGAAGCTGTTGCTGTGACCAGACAACATGCGGTCTAAGGAACTCTCAATTGAGGTGAAGCAGAACATCCTGAGGCTGAAAAAAAAGAAAAAATCCGTCAGAGAGATAGCAGACATGCTTGGAGTAGCAAAATCAACAGTCGGGTACATTCTGAGAAAAAAGGAATTGACTGGTGAGCTTGGGAACTCAAAAAGGCCTGGGCGTCCATGGATGACAACAGTGGTGGATGATCGCCGCATACTTTCTTTGGTGAAGAAGAACCCGTTCACAACATCAACTGAAGTCCAGAACACTCTCAGTGAAGTAGGTGTATCTGTCTCTAAGTCAACAGTAAAGAGAAGACTCCATGAAAGTAAATACAAAGGGTTCACATCTAGATGCAAACTATTCATCAATTCCAAAACTAGACAGGCCAGAGTTAAATTTGCTGAAAAACACCTCATGAAGCCAGCTCAGTTCTGGAAAAGTATTCTATGGACAGATGAGACAAAGATCAACCTGTACCAGAATGATAGGAAGAAAAAAGTTTGGAGAAGAAAGGGAACGGCACATGATCCAAGGCACACCACATCCTCTGTAAAACATGGTGGAGGCAACGTGATGGCATGGGCATGCATGGCTTTCAATGGCACTGTGTCACTTATATTTATTGATGACATAATAGCAGACAAGAGTAGCCGGATGAATTCTGAAGTGTACCGGGATATACTTTCAGCCCAGATTCAGCCAAATGCCGCTAAGTTGATCGGACGGCGCTTCATAGTACAGATGGACAATGACCCCAAGCATACAGCCAAAGCTACCCAGGAGTTCATGAGTGCAAAAAAGTGGAACATTCTGCAATGGCCAAGTCAATCACCAGATCTTAACCCAATTGAGCATGCATTTCACTTGCTCAAATCCAGACTTAAGACGGAAAGACCCACAAACAAGCAAGACCTGAAGGCTGCGGCTGTAAAGGCCTGGCAAAGCATTAAGAAGGAGGAAACCCAGCGTTTGGTGATGTCCATGGGTCCCAGACTTAAGGCAGTGATTGCCTCCAAAGGATTCGCAACAAAATATTGAAAATAAAAATATTTTGTTTGGGTTTGGTTTATTTGTCCAATTACTTTTGACCTCCTAAAATGTGGAGTGTTTGTAAAGAAATGTGTACAATTCCTACAATTTCTATCAGATATTTTTGTTCAAACCTTCAAATTAAACGTTACAATCTGCACTTGAATTCTGTTGTAGAGGTTTCATTTCAAATCCAATGTGGTGGCATGCAGAGCCCAACTCGCGAAAATTGTGTCACTGTCCAAATATTTCTGGACCTAACTGTAATTCTGAAGTTTTGATTTGTTTCTCGTTACAACGTGTACAGATAGGATTAATCTCTCTTATATTTTGATAGACTGAACAATTCTGAATTTAGCGATACCAAATATCTGTATTTTCACTTTTTACTAACCTTATTTTAAGGATTATAAAGGCCCTGTCACGCACAGAGATAAATCTTTGGCAGATCTGTGGTTGCAGTGAAATCATGGACATATTGTTCCATTTGTACACAGCCACAAACCTGGCACTGATTGTCCACAATTTCACTGCAACCACAGATCTGCCGCAGATTTATCTCTGTGTGTGACAGGGCCTTAAGACGCACTTTTCCTCCCAATAATTTAGGAGGAAAATGAGGGGTGCGTCTTAAAATCTGAATGTAGCTTACCGAGGGTGGTGGAGAATGGTGACAGAAGGCAGAGGCAATGCTGTGCTGCTCTGTGCTTCTCTGTCTGGCGGGCGGCGCTGCTCTGTACGGTGGCTGGCAGCACTGCTATGTACGGCGGCCATCGGTGCTGCACTCTGCAGCGGTCAGTGAGGTACAGGCCATTCTGAAGATATCGGAGGTGAGGACTTCAAATAATGGTGCCCAGAGTTTGCCCGTGCACAGATGGGGCTCTTGGCTCAAGATCTCATCTACGCACGCTCTGCCTTCGAGCGCCATTTCTTTGAAACCCTCAAAGCCGACATCTTTAGAATGGCCCGTGCCTCACCACCCGCAGCACAGAGTAGAGCCGCACAGAGCAGTGTCAATACAGAGCAGAGACGCACAGAGCAGTGTCAATACAGAGCAGAGCCGCACAGAGCAGAACCAGGACAGAGCAGAGCCAGCACAGAGAACCGTCAGCACAAAGCAGCACTAGGACACAGCAGAACCAGGACAGAGCAGCGCCTGCAGTGGTAAGACACCACCGGATAATAAAACAAACCATATTGATTCAAAAATTATGGGCTGCCATGCTTGAAGGAGAGCAAAACATTAAATAAAATGTGCCATTTGGGGATCTTATACATTTTGAATTGGGGCAAAGGAGTTCGATGTTACACCTCTGAGTACTGGAGCATACAATAAGGCCAAGTAATACATTTTCTTTCCAGATACTGTATTATCCCAACTGGAATGCTATTTTGTGGAAAGCTTTTTTTATTTTAAGCACAGTTTGCTGAGTTTGGCTTTACTCGCCTTTGTTGTATTATCTCTTTGAGTGATTATGTACACATCCCGTTAAGTCCATCATCACAGAGAGCACTGCAATAAGTGTAATGGAACAGCATGCTAACCATCAAACTGAATAGAATTTCTCCCATTAATTGTACTTTTGAAGACTTTATCAATGTTTCTGTTTTGATGATCGCCTTTAAAGCCTTCACTTACAATATGTAAATCATAGTAAATCGGTTTGGCAATGTCATAGTCTTTTCAGGCACTTTGCATATTTGTGTGTTCTCTTGTAAATTAGATCAGTCCAGTCTGGTATTACTTCCCGTAGATGCAAATACTTTTCTGCAAATCTGTGTTGTCTATTCTTCAGAATATTTAACTGGGATGTAGTTATGGGAAATTTTGTTTGTCTTCTTTAGAAAATGCTAGCCTATATCTCTGGGCCAAGAAATAATCATATCATTTATTAAAATATTAAAAGGAAGATTTTTTTTTGTATTGACAAGCTGCATAGACAATTATCTTCATTGAATAGTCTTCTGAGCCAATAAATTACATCATATATGTTTCTATATTACATAAAATAGGGAGCATTGTCCTCCTGGGTTTTATAACTAATTCAATAGTAAATATTACCTATTTTACAAAAATATATAACCTTTACACTTCATCCCAAACCCATTTGCTTGACCATTTCCCTACCTGGCTTCTATACAAACTCAACAGACATATGCACCAATATTATAAACTAACTATTGAACCCGTTCTACATCCAGGTGTCGAGCATTTTTATTGGTACATTTTTTATTTTATTGAATCATTAACTGCAAACAAGAGGTGTTTATTGTGCAAAAACTTTTCTGTTAACCACATTTTTGGTGTAAACTCTGTGGTCTCTTTTTAAGTTGTCTTGTTGGTGCAGGACTTTGTGGGTCTGGCCTTCTTTATCTATTCCTCCCCTGGCTTCTTTCCTCCCCTTTATTTACATTTCGTGCCATGGTTGCTGCCATTATCCCTATGACCATTGCATGCGTAGCGCTATGTTCACATTGTAGTTGAATCATTCAATAAAATGGCACCTGAGTCAGCACTTGCATGTACCGCGATCTTCGTCATCATTTTCGTGCAGACACTGCCTCTGCAAATATCAACTGAAACAAATTGGTGGTCGCAAAGATAGTATCTTCAATAAAATGGCGCCGGCATTTGCGGCATGTGTACATGCTGACTCTGGCGCCATTTTATTGAAGAATTCAACTACAATGTGAACTTAGCACTTCACACGCATCGGCCATTCTGACTTAGGATAGATATACGTGTTCAGCATTATATTATTATAGATTATTGGTTACGCTTGATAAAGGTCTAGTTGTCCATAGTAACTAATTAGAACTCAGCTTTTACTTTACCTCAGCAGCTGTAATGCTGAAAGCTGCACTCTGGTTGCTATAGGCAACCAGAATGATCTTAATGTGAGGCAATTTTCATAAATGAGGCCCCAGTTACTTCTGCAATTGCTAATCTTTTTTTTTTGTTTAAAAAAATAAAAGGCCATTTGGACACTCAAGCAGTTCGATCCCAGCTTTGTCCTAGCAAGCGGTTCAATCCCGGCTTTGCTCAATCAAATGATTCAATCCCAGCTTTGGCAAATCAAACAGCTTGATTCCGGCTTCGGACAGAAGGACGCATTCAGCATTATATAGTGAATGACTTCAACTTATCGACACGTCGTCATTGTGCCTCAAAACATCTGTCACTTCCTTTTCCAGACTCCAAAGGAGTCCACCATGGCCAAGGATGAACACAATAAAACATTATTTACAACCAATTAGGTACCCTATTTAACCTCTAAAACTCATCTCTTTTGCTATTTGACCTTAATTTACCTATGTTGCTGTTACTTTTCTATTCAATTGATACTACAGCCTAGAAGTTGGCACATCCTTACAGGAAACTTACATATTTTTATATTTCAACACTCTCTTAAAGGGCTTTTCCCATCTTCAAGATCCTATCCAAATATTTAGTAGGTATAATAATAATAATAATAATAATACTAATAATATTAACAAATACCTCCAATTAGAAATGTAGTACAGTTCTCCTGTTTTAGCCATGTCTCTTCCGTCATGTGCAGGGCATTACATTTTACTGTATCCATGGTTACAACCACGAAAAACTATCACTATATGAGTGGATATAACCGAAGCTATAATGCCCTGCACATGAGGTAAGAGACATGGCTATATCAGGAGAACTATACTACATTTATAATTGGAAGTATTTGCTAATATTATTATTATTATTACACTTAATACATATTGGGATAGGATCTTGGGGATGTGAATACCCCTTTAATTGCTTCTAACACTCTTTACTAAACCATCAATTTATCACCCAGATGCAACCTCTGTTTTACATAGCACAATAATCACTTTATTCAAATTCTAGTGTTTGTTTGAGAGTCAACTCAGTTGAGACCTAATCTACAATTTGTCTTGGCATACCAATCTTATAATAAAATGGAGTCACGTTGTCAAGGTTGCATAGTGGCGCTCTACACAGCAGCTCAGTGCTCATCACCCACGACCTGCTTCTCCACCTTTTAATGATGAAAAACCTTCTACCCTTCTCTCCAAATGATATCTCACCACCTTTGCAGTAGACCCAATTCCATCCAACCTCATTTTCAACCTTCTTTTCATGTTTATTACAGCCCTTTCTTTACTTCATCACTAACGTCTTGCACCTTTCTTTAATTAGTGCCCCATCTCATTACTATTTTTTACCGCTAAACTCCTTGAATAACTTTTTGACCAACTACAAACTTATTTCTTCTTCTAGCAATCTACTGAAACCACTATAACCATAGTGACTAATGATTTGCTAACTGCAAAAACCCTGACAAAATTACTCATGCTTCTTCTCTTAAACTTGTCCTGTGACTTCAGGAGAGATGACCACTCGCTGTGAACTTTTTCATTTAGGGGCAACACAGACCAGACTGCTTCTGAATCTCCTCACACCTCATTAACCGAATATTTAGTGTCCCACACACTGCCTTATTGTCTCTCTTTCTCTGTTGGCATATTTCCATGTTCTGTTGTGGGACCTCAATTCTTAGGTCTGGGACATCTTATAGAGTCCTATGTCTCCCAATATCACTTTCACACTTATGAACGGGAAATGTCCTTCTCTGGCTCAGGTGTTGTCCTTCTTGCTACACAGAATTTCTATCTGACAGCTATTCTACACTCTAAAGCTTTCTAAAACATAACATGGAGAAACCTGAATTCATTTTTTCCCCCTATCTCACTAAATTTCTCCTACAGAACATTTAATTGTAGCAAATGACTTCACACTTTCACAAAAAAACAAAAGCCTACTAGCATCTCCTAACAAAATGAACCAAGTATTAACAAGTACAAAGCACTGTTACTGTATTATATACAGTCATGGCCAAAAGTTTTGAGAATGACACCAATATTATATTTTCACATGATCTGTTGCCCT
Source organism: Anomaloglossus baeobatrachus (assembly GCF_048569485.1). Lineage (NCBI taxonomy): Eukaryota > Metazoa > Chordata > Amphibia > Anura > Aromobatidae > Anomaloglossus > Anomaloglossus baeobatrachus. Next base: position 388,395,833 of record NC_134355.1, on the reverse strand, counting down.
CTGGTTTTTAATTGTGTTTGTCTGATGTTTACATCACATGCAGAAATATAATTGCAATCATATTATGAGTACCAAAAGGTTATATTGACAGTTAGAATGAGTTAATTCAGGAAGTCAATATTTGCAGTGTTGACCCTTCTTCTTCAGGACCTCTGCAATTCTCCCTGGCATGCTCTCAATCAACTTCTGTATCAAATCCTGACTGATAGCTGTCCATTCTTTCATAAGCAATGCTTGCATTTTGCCAGAATTTGTTGGTTTTTGTTTGTCCACCCGTCTCTTGATGATTGCCCACCAGTTCTAAATGGGATTAAGATCTGGGGAGTTTCCAGGCCATGGACCCAAAATCTCTGTTTTGTTCCATGAGCCATTTAGTGATCACCTTTGCATTATGGCAATGTGCTCCATCATGCTGGAAAAGGCATTGTTGGGCACCAAACTGCTCTTGGACAGTTGGGAGAAGTTGCTCTTGGAGGACATTCTGGTACCATTCTTTATTCATGGCTGTGTTTTTAGGCAAGACTGTGAGTGAGCCAATTCCCTTGGCTGAGAAGCAACCCCACACATGAATCGTTTCAGGATGCTTAACGGTTGTCATGAGACAAGACTGGTGGTAGCGCTCACCTCTTCTTCTCCTAATAAGCTGTTTTCCAGATGTCCCAAACAATCGAAAAGGGGTTTCATCTGAGAAAATGACCTTACCCCAGTCCTCTGCAGTCCACTCCCTGTACCTTTTGCAGAATATCAGTCGGTCCCTGATGTTTTTTCTGGAGAGAAGTGGCTTCTTTGCTGCCCTCCTTGAAACCAGGCCTTGCGCAAAGAGTCTCCGCCTCACAGTGCGTGCAGAAGCACTCACACCAGCCTTCTGCCATTGCTGAGCTAGCTCGGCACTGCTGGTAGTCCGATCCCGCAGCTGAAACAGTTTTAAGATACGGTCCTGGCGTTTGCTGGTCCTTCTTGGGCGCCCTGGAGCCTTTTTGGCAACAATGGAAACTCTCTCCTTGAAGTTCTTGATGATGCGATAGATTGTTGACTGAGGTGCAATCTTTGTAGCTGCGATACTCTTCCCTGTTAGGCCATTTTTGTGCAGAGCAATGATGGCTGCACGTGTTTCTTTAGAGATAACCATGGTTAACTGAAGAGAAACAATGATACCAAGCACCAGCCTCCTTTTAAAGTGTCTAGTGGTGTCATTCTTACTTAATCATGACTGATTGATTGCCAGCCCTGTCCTCATCAACACCCACACCTGTGTTAATGGAACAATCACTAAAACAATGTTAGCTGCTCCTTTTAAGGCAGGAATGCAATGATGTTGAAATGTGTTTTGGGGGTTAAAGTTCATTTTCTTAGTCAATATTGACTTTGCAAGTAATTGCTGTTAAGCTGATCACTCTTTATGACATTCTGGAGTATATGCAAATTGCCATTAGAAAAACTTAAGCAGTAGACTTTGTAAAAATTAATATTTGTAGCATTCTCAAAACTTTTGGCCATGACTGTACAAATTAGAGTTTTACATACAAATTATATAAAGTGTTATATACAAATTAAATTGTTCATCAGTGGACAAATTGCCAATTTGTGTATGCCCATCAGCCATGGGGCAACCTTTCTCTAATGGGACACTAACCTTTTCTGTGAAGCATGACTCTCACAGTCCAAAACTGTCAAAAATAAAGAGCAACTTATGATCCAATGCTTATTAAAAGCAGTCTTAAAGGGAAAATATTGGCAGGTTTTTACTACCTCATCTGAGAGAGCAGCATGATGTAGGCAAAGGGACCCTGAATCCAATGATCTATCACTTATTTTACTGGGTGCTGTGGTTCTGACACAATCAGAGTTTTTAGATTTAGCAATGCAGTATAACTGAGAAACCTACTCCCACCCACACCAGGTTCTCAGTGTAAAATGTCTGTAGACAGTCAGCTGACATTCACAGCAGGCGGCATGTCTAATTAAGGCTCATCTGTTCCTATAGTCCAATAATAAAAACCTCCTGGTGCTAAAAAAAAATATTGCAGGTACATAACAGCACAGACCTTGTTTTAACCTCTACAGCATGCTGTCTAGATTTTATAGGAAAAACGTGCTGACAGATTCTCTTTAATCTGAAGGGAAGAGTGCTCAGCCAACTAGTGAAGCAGTCACTGTGACGACATGGACTCTCATGGGTTAAAGTTTCTTAACATTCAGGCAGACTATTGTTCTTATGTGTGCTAAGTCATGTTTGCTTAGCTATTGCTCTCCAGACTTTTCCAGTAATCATTGTATTGTAGTTGTGTATTGATAATGTAATTACCTTAGTAGCCATTGTCTAGTCGGTGACTTACCGACTCCATGTAGATATACTGAGTCTTTCTATGCACATCATTTAAATGAACATTATCCATGCAGCTTGAAATTCATCCAATGGGAGAAGCAATCTTGTCCAACCAATCGATGAGGACGCAGTGTATCCTAAGGGAAAGTTATGGCTATAAAAGGGACTTCTTTAAGCCACCAGGGTTGTTGAAGGTTGTTGATGAAGGTTGATGGATCCAGTCTAAGCTCTTTGGAGCTGACTAGAGGATCAGGATATCTTATGGCTTCAATCTAGGGACTCCGGTCCCGGTTGGAGACCATATCCACAGCCTAGGGATTTCGACTCCGGCTGCCAGGATTTTAACATCAAACCAGGACTACCTAAGGAGGACACTCAGGTTGGGACAGTTCAGTCACCTGTTACAGACTTTGCAGAGCTCAGACAGCTTGGAACCTGTGAGGCATGGACATTCTAAATCCCTGGTGAGCCAGCGGAAGGGTGAGACTCTGTTGCCTGTTACATTTGTGTGTTTTGCTGGTTATGTGTTATGTGCCGTTAATTGTTTAGGGATCCAATAAAGTCTAATTATTGTGGTTCCCTCACCCTGTGTTGTCTGAGTAGTGTTACGCCCACGGTTAAGGAGGCCGGCGTTCAGTTGGGATGAGCCCTGAGCCACGCTGTCTTTCTAAAGGCGGCGGGTTTTGGTGGATGAGAGCACCCACTGAGCCCCGTGTCTCCACAATTGGTGGCAGCAGTGGGATACTACTCATCCTGGTTTACCCAGGGGAGCTGCAGCAGACTGGTGTTCGTGGACACTGTCCAGGGCTCAACAACCAGGGAGGCACATAAGCATACCCAGCAGGCCATAGGGGAGGCATTCAGGTTTCGGACGCTGCCATGTCCAACCCCACCAGCTCAGCCATGGGACAAGGACAAGAGAGGAGTTACGACCGCTGCAGTAAATGGATGCTACAGGATCTGTGCCAGAGGCGAAAGATTATCTACTGGAACGCTGAGACTCGGTCAGACTTGATCCAGAAATTAGTCCGTTGGGATGCCCAGAATGATGCAGAGGACGATGAGGATCCCGCCAATATTGACCCAGAGGATTTAAACTATGTGCCACATCATGGATCTAGTGACAATCGGGAATCAACTTTGTCCAAAATGGCCCAAGCCACAGCGTTGTTGGATTCATTGGGGCCTAGATCCTCAAGAGAAGAGAGGGCTTATGTTCTGGAATATGTTTATGGGATTCCAGCTGCAGTACTGCTAACACCAGCCGCTCGAGAAGGATGGTCCCGCTACCCAGCAGAAGCTGCGCCAAAACAAAGGACTACAAACAGGGCCTGTGACTCGCCCAATCTATGGCGCTGTTATACATGTGGGCGCAATGGACATATAGATAAAGATTGTCTCCAAAACCGAGGCCGCATGCTTGGAGCCCGTCTGACACTCCAACCAGTCAACATATGCCGAGATGAACCAACGAGACCTGAGGAATGCTACTCCCAAGAAACACCAATAGCTGAGGAAGTGGTTTATCCAGTCCAGACCCTACGGCAGGCCGGACACCGTACACCAGCCAACCTCCATCCCCACATCCAGACGGTCAAGGTCGGTGATATACAGGCTCAGGGACTTCGAGACATTGGATCTTCCATCACTCTGGTAAGCCCAGTTATTGTTTCTCCAGAAGACCCTGTACCAGATTCCCAATTATCCATCTCCCTGGCTGAGGGCCAGCGCTCAGATGTCCCTCTGGCATGTGTGCAGTTGGACCTAAGGACCGACCAGGGAGAGGTCGAGGTGGAGCTTGTGGACAACCTCCCCACACCTGGTATTTTGGGGACCAACCAGGAAGTGATCGATGTGGGGATTGTGAAGAGCCTCCCCATACCTGTCATTGTGGAGACTGACCAGAGCAAGGCTGATGTGGAGCTTATGAACAGCCTCCCCATACCTGACATTGTGGAGACTGACCAGAGCAAGGCTGATGTGGAGCTTATGGACGCCGTCCCCACACCAGTTATTTTGGGAAAGGACCAGGGAGAGGTTGATGTGAGACTTGTGAACAGCCTCCCCACACCTGTCATTGTGGAGACTAATCAGAGCAAGGCTGATGTGGAGCTTATGGACACCGTCCCCACACCAGTTACTTTGGGGTCTGACCAGGAAGAGGTCCATATGGAGTTTATGGACAGCCTCCCCACACCTGTTGTTTCGGGGACTATCCAGGAGGAAGTTGAAGTGGGGTTCATAGATGGCCCCACCAAGCCTGTTGTTTCGGATACCACTCAAAGGGAAGTGAAAGTGGGGCTTGTGAATTACCTGCTCACACCAGTCATTTTGGAGAATGACCTAGGACAAGGACTATCCAGTCAGTTTGAAGCAGTCATCACCCACCTCCAAGCCAAGCAGGACCCTGATGTGGATCTTTCTAACATCTTTTCCAGGGATGGTTTGCATTCCCAGTCTCCATTATCCACTTCTGAGCCAAGAACCGTGAGTAAGCCTAACCACACTGTGGCTATTGACTGGGGGAGGATTGATAGTGGGAGATTTGTGCAGGCCCAACTCATGGACCCCACCTTAGTGCTTGTCCACAATATGGCTGCTCAACTTGGGGGAGGTAATCAGGGGGAGGTGTATAGATTCAAGCCTCTGTTGCTGACCTCACCATTAAAAAGGACAATGCCGTCAAGAGGAGAAGGATTATCGGAAGCCTATCATGTCTGGCTAATATTAAGAAGGGGGAGGAATGTGACGACATGGACTCTCATGGGTTAAAGTTTCTTAACATTCAGCCAGACTATTGTTCTTATGTGTGCTAAGTCATGTTTGCTTAGCTATTGCTCTCCAGACTTTTCCAGTAATCATTGTATTGTAGTTGTGTATTGATAATGTAATTACCTTAGTAGCCATTGTCTAGTCGGTGACTTGCCGACTCCATGTAGATATACTGAGTCTTTCTATGCACATCATTTAAATGAACATTATCCATGCAGCTTGAAATTCATCCAATGGGAGAAGCAATCTTGTCCAACCAATCGATGAGGACGCAGTGTATCCTAAGGGAAAGTTATGGCTATAAAAGGGACTTCTTTAAGCCACCAGGGTTGTTGAAGGTTGTTGATGAAGGTTGATGGATCCAGTCTAAGCTCTTTGGAGCTGACTAGAGGATCAGGATATCTTATGGCTTCAATCTAGGGACTCCGGTCCCGGTTGGAGACCATATCCACAGCCTAGGGATTTCAACTCCGGCTGCCAGGATTTTAACATCAAACCAGGACTAGCTAAGGAGGACACTCAGGTTGGGATAGTTCAGTCACCTGTTACAGACTTTGCAGACCTCAGACAGCTTGGAACCTGTGAGGCATGGACATTCTAAATCCCTGGTGAGCCAGCGGAAGGGTGAGACTCTGTTGCCTGTTACATTTGTGTGTTTTGCTGGTTATGTGTTATGTGCCGTTAATTGTTTGGGGATCCAATAAAGTCTAATTATTGTGGTTCCCTCACCCTGTGTTGTCTGAGTAGTGTTACGCCCACAGTTAAGGAGGCCGGCGTTCAGTTGGGATGAGCCCTGAGCCACGCTGTCTTTCTAAAGGCGGCGGGTTTTGGTGGACGAGAGCACCCACTGAGCCCCGTGTCTCCACAGTCACTACCTCCAAATGTGAAGCACAGAGAAACCGTACAGTATGTATAGGCTTTTGGCCTGGGAGAGGCATGTCTGGTAGAAATAGTTAGGGTCCCTCTAGAGAAAGGTACACCTTGTTGTGGCTGGTGGGCACAGAAGAATTGGACAATTTGTTCTTTAGCTATCTTAATTATTTTTAGTATAGTCTATATAGTTGAAATGAAGTTTAAATTTTACATATTTAATGATTGCATATATTTTAGCTCTTAGAGAGTACTGTTATATTCCTTGGTCTTTTGTCAGTCTTACAAGTCAGCTGATTTGGAATTACCCTTTGTGTTTGTTCCTTCAAACTCCATATGCAAGCCCTTCGTCAACTCCACCCCAAAAAAAAAATATTGAATCTGATTTTTCCATACTATAGAGTTTACAAAAATGTTAGTACCCCCCTCTTACCATCTCAGGTCTGGAGTTCTTCAATATCCCTTGCTGTGGCTTCTCATCCAACAGTCTTGTACTACTCCAAACCATCCTCAAATCTGCTGCCCTGTTAATCCACCCTAATCTTCAGGTTATGACTAAGGACCATTGTGATGTAAAATGCATAAACCAAGAACGTGCCTCTCCTTCATCTATATGGATCATATCCATGATATGTTGTCGTGTTTTTTTATTATATTTTAATGCTTAGATAACAAAGAAGATTTTATAGTACAGAATCTCTGTTTTGGATCAAAGGTATATTTAATATTGCTATTGTTGGGAGCAATGCATCTGTGTCACAGGCCGTAGATGACCTGTTTTTATATTGTCTTTACTTACCGTAGAATATATAGATATAGCCAACTAATGAATAATATCGAAAATGTTTGGCTTTTTGTATAAGCATCATTTACCATAAAGGTTTGTAAAATAAAAGTAAAAAAATATGGAGACGCACCCAAGTAGATATAAACAGCCCATAATTCCTCATGGGATGTAATCTGCCGCCATGCTGACTGATTGGCTGGGTCGTGTAGGAGATTTATATATTTTAGGTGGTCTGTATGTAATATGTAATTTACTGGAACATCTTGTTTCATTAGATTTTCTTTGTCACAGCTCCCTTTATGTGCTGTCAGAAATATGTTCCAGGTTAAGTCGCTCACACTGGATACTTTTGTATGACTACTCATCATTCGAGACGTTTTCAAAAGATAATTGCACATTTTGGATACATTTACAAAAGGACAGATCATCCCTAAATGTAGTTTTTTTTATATAAACAGATATAGAATAGATGAACCAGGACAAAATCATTCTGTAAACTGTACTAGTAAAATGAAACTATATTACAAAAGCAGCACCTGGAATTTCAGATCCATCATTAGTTAAAGGTTAATACACTCCTGAAGCTACAGGATATATAATAGAAGAGCCAATTGTAATTCCTCATGTTCCTGATATTGTAGAAGAGCTTTTATACACTGCAGGTAAAGCGTGGTAACTGCATGCAGATTATCTCAAGTTGCTGTGCTTCACTTGTTCTTGGTACGAAACCCCTGGCAAGTAATGGTGCAGCACGGCAATTAACAGTAATCTATGTACATACTTAGTCATAGCGTGTTCTAATACATATCCCCTCATTTCTGTTTTAGACATTTTCAAAAAAATAATTGTCACAATTCCTCTGTGCAGAGCATCTAACACACTAGGAGATGCTTTGCTGTGTTTTCCTGGACTGGCATTTTGATTGACAGTGCAGGATTCCATGCTGGTTCTGGGAGGTGCTGATTGCTCAGGTGTTCCATCTTCTGGGTATTTGCTCTACTTCTTTAGTGAGCATGCTCTCCCAGAACCTTGCCAGTCGTATTTCCTGGTTCTGTTGTTGTGCTATTATTAGCCTGTGTTCCTGCCTGTGTGCCTGTGGATCTTTGTTTCCTGACCCCGAACTGTTGTTTGACTCCTCTCTGCCTGTTCCCTGTTCCTGTTGTAACCTCGTGGCTTTTGACCTTGGACCGTTACCTGACCATGTCTTAATTTTCTCCCTGAATCCATTATGTGCCTGCCCGGAATTCTGACCCTTGGATTGTGACCTGACTACGCATCTGTGTACTACCTGTGTCCATATGTGTCCTCCTGTAACCAGACCCTGGTTTTCCTGACTGCTCTACCATGTGTACTACCTGTAAGTAGTGACTAGCATCACAATAATATTACAACATATTAAAGAGTAATTGATCAAAAATGTTACATTGTTCTCTTATCCACCCAATAAAAGGAAAAAGAAAACCTGTAATAAAAAAGGAAACAAGGAATACAAGAGGAGGCAAAAAAATAAAAAAAGGAGGGAGCGGAAGATGCACAATTTACCCATGGTTCTCCTTCCTCCATTATTACACAGGGTAATAAAAAGAAAAAAGCAAAGGACATCATTAAAAAAGAAATGCTAAATACAGCTCTGGCAAAAATTAAGAGACCACTGCACAGTTGTAGAAAAATCAGCTTCTCTACATGTCGATTCCAGTGTCAGTTGAATTCCAACCAGAGTACGCCTCATTCTACTGACCAGTAGTGGCATAAGGTAACTCAAAAGCAGTGGGAAAGACTGGTGGAAAGCAGCCAAGATGCATTAAAGCTGTGATTAAAAATCATGGTTATTCCACAAAATATTGATTTACGAACTCTTCCTGAGATAAAACATTAGTATTGTTGTTTATAAATGATTATGAAAATCTTTGCATTATTTGAGGTCTGAAAGCAATGCACTGTTTTGTTATTTTGACCATTTCTGATCTTCAGAAAATAATACAACATTTTTTGCTTGGAAATTCGGAGACATGTTGTCAGTAGTTTATAGAATAAAAGAACAATTTACATTTCACTCAAAAATATAGCAATAAAGAGAAAACTCAGAAAAACTGACAATTTTGCAGTGGTTTCATCATTTTTGCCAGAGCTGTATTTGTAATTAGCAAATTACATTCATATTTACTAGGTTGTTAAACACTGTAGAAATAACATGTTGTCACCTTGTTTCACTCATAGAAGCCTGTCCTATTCTCTTCCATTTGTAGATCAGACTAAAGGCCACTTTACTCGCTGCTATCTCGCTAGCGAGATCGCTAGCGAGCGTTCCCACCCCCGTCGGTTGTGCGTCACGGGCAAATCACTGCCCGTGGCGCACAACATCACACGGGCCCGTCACACTACTTACCTGCCTAGTGACGTCGCTGTAACAAGCGAACTGCCTCTTTGTAAGGGGGAAGTTTATTCGGCGTCACAGCGACGTCACTAAGCAGACGTCACCCAATAGAAGCGGAGGGGGCTGAGATGAGCGGGACGAACATCCCGCCCACCTCATTCCTTCCTCATTGCGGGCGGCCGCAGGTAAGGTGATGTTCCTCGATCCTGCAGTGTCACACGTAGCGATGTGTGCTGTCGCAGGAATGACGAACAACCTGCATCCTGCAACAGGAATGATATTTGGGAAATGGACAGCGTGTCAACGATCAATGATAAGGTGAGTATTTTTGATCGTTAGCGGTCGCTCATACTTGTCACATGCAACGACGTCGCTAATGAGAATGGATGTGCGTCACGAATTCCGTGATCCCAACGACATCTCTTTAGCGATGTTGTTGCGTGTAAAGCGGCCTTAGACATTAAGATATATAGGGATCTGTAATAAGGCTCATTCAAACGAGTGTATAATACAGACTTGCCATGCGCTGTGCAAAAATCGGACAGCACACTGATCAATGTAATACAATAGGGCTGTTCAGATTACAGTGTTTTTACACCAACTGAAGATCTGGATGAAAAATAATCACAGCATGCACTAGTCTCTTCTGTATCTCAAATGAGACTCATCTATTCAAGTCTATCGGTGTGCATCCAATTAAATTGGATACATTTCCATTATTAGGATAAACGATCTTTAGGATCAACCCTTCTAAGCCATCTATACATCTATATGGGAATGCAGGCCATAGAAAGTTGAATAATACAATAATATCTGCAATCTGATGTTTTATTCCAGAGGAAATGCGCATTTTTGGGGTTTTTTTTAATATAAAACAAGCTATTAGGATCTATAGGCTGGACATTGATCTCCCTGAAAATCTGCCTCCAGAGCTTATTTTAAATGAAAGAGGGTGTTATCAGTGTGAGATGAGACAAGTAGATCACGAGAGCAGACTGTCAGGCATTACATGTCTCACACTGGTATTGTCCCCTTTCATGTAAATAAGCTCTGGAGGCAGATTCTCAGGCAGATCTGTGTCCAGCCCAAAGACCTACATGCAAATTTACATATTAAGAAATCATGGATTTCTCTAGAATATGTCATCGGATCGCAAATATCAAGGCATCATATTATTCAGCTTCCTATAATCTACGTGCCTACATAGACAGCATAGGAGCGTTGATTCTACTGACAGATTCCCTTTAACATATGGCACTGTATTTGATTATGTGCATTTTTGAATGTAGATGTATGAAATCGGATTGTGTAGCACCCCTGACTATATCAGGGTGCTACATGGAACTGCATCCTGTACTCCAGGGTGCAGGGCATACCTCCCCGTGGTTCCAGGTTCCCATCAACAGTGTCACTGACATCCGCACTACAAATCCCAACCACACCTCACACCAGGGTTGGACAGACACACCAGTGGGTTGGTAAAGTTGGAGCATGGCCGCCCACCTAGGGGTCAGGCAGACTGGTGGGAGGGGAGACAATGAGTTGAGTTGTAGCCCTCAGAGAGAGAGGAGCGTTGGGAGTTGGAGCTCCCAGGGAGGCGACAGGTTGGGTCCACAGGAGTCGGGGACCGGTATTAGGAACACTGGACAGGAGTGTAACAGACGCAGTCTAGGAGGACTGTTGGCACCAGAAAGCCCAGCCACCCTACCGATACCGAGCACGGCGGAGTGCTGGACCCTAGATCAGGGAGTAGCTTCAAGCAACCTGATAATTAACCTGTGGAAGATAGTCTCTTTATGAACTTTCCCCAAGATCTCAGAGATTGGAGGCATCAGCACAACGCGCGGGATAGTGTTCTCCAAAATACAAAACCCACTGAAATCCCAAGTGCCAGCCACCAAGAGCACAGCTGCCATACACACGGGTAGCCGGGCCCTGAAAGCTTCAAGCCAAGGGGCCACAAATGTAAAACAATTTGTGCATGGAGGCAGGGTTCTGGACTTACCAACTGACACTGGTGGGAGCAGGACCTGGGCGGGCTCCCCCCATGGGGACTGCGGTGCCTAAAGACTTTGGTTTATCATCTGTGTGAGTGTCTGCTTAATCCACCTGATCCAACACCACGACTGCCACAGTGAGTAATCTAACCTCTGCACCCTGCTTCCCAAGGCCGAGCTACCTGTTTTCCAAATCCCCATTATCCGGGGCCTTCCCTACCTGCGGAGGGACTGACACCTGGGTGCCCCACACCATCTGCCCCGGTACTTCCATTGGCAACGGCGGTGCTCCACTTTACCGCAAACCGCAGGTGGCGTCACGAACATTCATCCCCTGTAAATATCCCCTTACATTTGAAGTGGCCACAAGCCCCCGGGTCCGGAGACCCTTGAGCCACAGCAACCCGAAGTTCGACTGCTGCTGGGGCGGCACAGATTGCACATAGACATCACACAGATGGCACACAGTTGACAATATGGATGAAAATCGGACAAAAAACATCTGTGTTTTCTGAATGAAACAATATATCTTATGCTCGTCTGATCTTAACACTAAGGGGCAATTTGCACACTACGACATCGCAGGTGCGATGTCGGTGGGGTCAAATTGGAAGTGACGCACATCCGGCGTCGCATGCGATATCGTAGTGTGTAAATGCTTTATGGTACGATTAACGAGCGCAAAAGCGTCGTAATCGTATCATTGGTGCAGCGTCGGTCATTTCCATGAATTGGGAAATATTGATGTTACGATGTTGTTCCTCGTTCCTGCGGCAGCAGACATTGGTGTATGTGAAGCCGCAGGAGCGAGGAACATCTCCTACCTGCGTCCTGCGGCTCACGCCAGCTATGCGGAAGGAAGGAGGTGGGCGGGATGTTTACGTCCCGCTCATCTCTGCCCCTCCGCTTCTATTGGCCGCCTGCCGTGTGACGTCGCTATGATGCCGCACGACCCGCCCCCTTAATAAGGAGGCAGGTCGCCGGCCAGAGTGACGTCGCAGTGCAGGTGAGTGCATGTGAAGCTGCCGTAGCGATAACGTTCACTACGGCAGCTATCACCATGATATCGCAGCTGCATTGCAGCATCGGCTTGCAATGTCGTAGTGTGCAAAGTGCCCCTAAGAGTCAAAGGATAAATCACAGTTCAGACAGTTTACCTTTAAGTTTAATATCCTCATAAACTTAAAAGGCTGGTTCTGTTCTGAAAACACAAATTACAATAGGACCATCTCTGAGTCTCACAGATCTTGTATATAGATATGTAAAAGTGTACTTACCCATTCTATTCTATAGATCTGTGTGTTGTCCAATGAAAAAAAAGACAGCAAACGGATGTCTCACATTGAGGTGTAGATGCAGTGTGTAGATGCACAAACTTCTCTACCTTTTACATGGAAAAAAAATCCTTTTTTATTGACTATCCAATATTTATAGACAGTTGATCTGATCTGTATGTGTGTATATTCTAATTAGAGAAATAATTGTTTTATAACTATAATGATCTAATAAGAGGTTTGATCCTACAGTATGAGTTATACTATAGTGTACTCTACCACATGTCCTGGTAAATTCAAACAATATGTTATTCAATTCATGCGAATTTCCCCCAAAAATGCTCTCTGCAGGTTTAAACATTGCAGATATTACCTCATAATGCCTTGCAGATATCACATCACATGGTATAGCGCAGCCAATCAGAATGGATCACAATAGCCTGTATAAAAGCCTATGCATGGAATGCAGGGTGATATAGAATAACGAGAATAGAGCTCACAGATGAGCCATAGAGATGGGAAGATAAAGTCCTAAACTATTGTACCAAAACTCCAAACAGTAATGTTTGTACATCTGAAGAAGTGAAGATGAAAGTAGTAGTCTATGAATTATATAGAGATTTATAGAGGGACAGACAGATAGAAGCGGGGTAAGCTGCAGCACCAGTGTAATTGTTCAGTGATATGGTGTAGCTGGAATCTGTCCTGCTGAATTTGAATTACACAGTTTTATTCTTCATTCTTAAATGGAACCAGGAATTGCTGCCAGGTATACTATTCTCTGAAATGCTCCAACCAGCTCTTCCCAGCACCACTGCAGGTGATGGACCGGTCTATCATTTGCATGTACATACGGAGAGACCAGTCAATCACCTGCAGTTACAATGGGAAGAAGTCTTTAAAGTATAGTTTCTTTGAAACACCAGAACATTTCATAGAGTAATGAAACTGGATGCAGTCAAGTAGCCAGGTTGTGTTCATGCTGCCTGTGGTTTGGCCAAGTTCACATGACTATGTTTCCACTAAGTGCTGTCTGTGAAAAAAACAATCAGCAGACAGACTAACGTTATTCAATGGTAGAGTGCAGGATTTCGTTCACTGAATCTGCGCGTGCTAAGAAATTGCAGAATGCACTAGTTTCTTCCATGTGTTGAGTGAGACTCCAAAATCTGATTCCATTTGGAGCCACCATATAGCATTCGATTTTTACTTACACATTGCAATTCTTTAACATAGCAAACTGTATTTGGCCTTGCCAATTTTTAATAATGACTGGTGTATAAAAACGTATTGCGTATGGATGACAATTGAAAAAAAGATCATCTGAGTTTTGGAGGAAACCCAGATGATTTCTGGTATTTTGCTGTGAATCCAGCCCTACAGCGATAATGCCATTTTGAAATGGTCTGCCGCGATGACAAATGACTAACAGGAATAATTTTTGGATTGTATAAAAAAAACATGAAAAATCAGTCAGTGACCTGTTATTAAATGGGCTGCTGGTTACTACCGGGTCACCATCCATTACTATAGTGAAGCTGTGTTTGCCTTCAAACATTGAAAGGGGTTGGATCCTAGGAGACATCAGAGTGGTATGCAAATATTTTAAGAAAAAATGGACTGCTTGCTATTTAGGATGCATTTATTCACAGCAAAATACATGTTATGGAAAAATGTGCCAAATCTGGTGAATTCATATTTCAAAAGATTCGATCATCTGTAGTATCTACAGATATGAAAACCAGTAGTTATTGTGAATGCTATGTGTAAACTACCTTTAGATTTACCGTACTTCAGTTACTAAGCTACTTTGATAAAACTGTATATTTTTATGTGAAATTCATGTGAATTCTATTTATTGCCTTATGGGCTTTACAGTAAGAATAATAGGGAATAGGCACTGAAATGACATGCCGCTATGTCCCAAAGAGGACCGTTAAGAACGGAATCATTTTATGCTAATTAGACAATTTACTTCAGATTCTTTGACAGACCACCTTACATCTGAAAGAGACTTGTCATATTGTTAAAAGATCTTTACGAGCTCGCCTCTGTGATGTTAATGAAGCAGAAAAGGTAATGCTTGTGATCCATAATTTCTCAAGATACCAAGGTGAAGTCTACATGACTTTCCCGGTGATTGATGCGCATTGTTTACATAATTCTGCCACATGAAAGGAGAAAAAATACATTTTACATTATTTTCGTAAGTGCTTCTATTTTACTTTACTCCATGCTTATACAGAAAAAAAAGCACATCCAGACACATAATAATGTATTAAGTCAGGGAAGAATGGTTTAAACCATGGAGATACTTTGAATTGTTTGAGTTGACAACTGAGACTATTTATGTGCTACACTCTTTTCACATGCAGTGGTGGCACTTGGGCTGCCTTAACGTTTTAGTATTATCTCTGGTTTGTGACAAGCTTTAATCACACAAGCACAGGTTTCATGCACATTAATGGTGAATATAGAGGCAATACAGTTTAGTAGGGTCATGCATAACAAAGCATAGCATAACAAAATCTGGTGAAAATTCTTTTAATGTAGTGGTTTCTTAGAAACACTCATTTCAGTATTCCTCAAAAAACGACGTTCCTGGAACGACATGCCATATCATATGATGCCCAATGTGGTTTAATAAATAAAATGCATGTTTAGTGGAAGTTGTTTCTCAAAAACACTTTATTCACTGCAAAATGAATGACCTTATACATAAAAAAGGCAACATATAAAAGCACCTCAACATTTTACTCTACCATAACAAAAAATCAGCCAACAGTTGTAGACCAAAAAACACAAAAAATGTATAGATTACATAAAAGGATTTTTGAGTATAAAAAAACTTTGCCCAAAATGCTGAAATAAGAAAAAATCTTAAGGAATTCACCTTTAAAATGTTTCACCATTCTTTTACTAGCCCATCTCCATTCACACTGCACTGGGCTATGACGGTGACAAAACACATAGCCAAAGCCATATTGACCTAAGGCCAGACTCCTAAGTTTTCAGGCATCTTGGGTCCACTCACCCATTTGCAGATCACAACCTGACCCCAGTATGGTAGGCACTAGACCACAGTACATAGCCATTATTATAAATTGGGTTGTAGGTAGGTACAGTCCAACAGATATCTTGTTTAACTAGACTCAATGACCCATGGAAATGACTGATCATATGAAATCACTTATGACTATACTGTATTGCTCATGTAAAATATATTAAATGAGGCAAAGACATGACTTCACAACCCTGATGCTAGTGCGCTATTGATCTGTTGTCTGTCAGGGAGGTACAGTGGACTAATAGCACTTTAGCATCATGGTTGTGATATCCAACAGTCTACATACTCTACAGTGTCTTTAATCATTGGAGCCCTATGGGGCAGGAAACAGTTTCTCCATCTAAAAATAATTAGATACTTAGGCCTTGCTAAAGAGTAGTCAGCCTTATGGACATAACGTAAGTGTCACTATGATTGACTTGTCACTTCAGGGGCCCGTAATCGGCTGGTCATCAGATATTGTGTTTAGAAACGGTAACCCAAATGGTAGCAATAGTGGGAGAACTGTGAAGAATCCTAAAAGTAAATATATCAAGAGGTTTATTATTTTAGCATTTTGGGCAGGCTTTTTTGTAATCCAATGAAAACTATGATTTTACAGTTATTTTTGTTAGCTATATCAGTTTTCAAAGACAGCAAATTCTACTGTATAAATGAGATGGTATTGTATAGGTTGTAACGTTTTGTAATAACTGGAGTGTTCCGTTGAAATATTTAATAAAAGTGAAAATTACTTAAAGGGTATCTGTTAACCTTTTGAGGTTTTTGAATTATTAATATGGGCATGCAGGTTGTATACAGCTGAAATTAGTCATACCTGTATGCCTCCCGGATGATGGCTTATTCAGTAAAAATCATCTTTTATAGCTTTGATCTTCCAGGCTATGGGCCGTGCGCTGCCTGGAAGATAAGAATGCCTGCAGTCTTCATTATACAAGATTTCTCCTCCCCTTCTCTTCCTCAGTGTCCTTGTGACATCACGTGCGCAGTCGGAAATCCCGTGCCTTTGCATTCTGCTTGTCATCTCTCCCCTGCGCTACTATGCCCTTCTGTGGGCGTTGTCTTCACTTTTTATGTGCATAGTTGAAGCCAGTGAAGGGTAGAGCAGTGCAGGGGAGAGAGGACCGGCAGAATGCGCAGGCGCAGGACTTCCGGCCTTGCACCTGACATCACAAGAAAAAAGGTGAGGAGAAATTTTGAAGAATGAAGACCGGAGGCAAGCATATCTTCCGGTCAGTGAACGCCCCATAGTCTGGAAGATTAAAGCTATAAATAATGCTGTTTACAGAATAAGCCATCATGTATACAATCTTTACGCCAATATTAACTCAAAAACATCAAAAAATTACGGATTACCTTTAATATTTCTGCCACCAAAGTCATCATGCAAATATTGTATAATGGAATACAAACCTGTCAGTGAAGACAGTGTCATATAAGCCACTTTTTCACACAAAAATAAAGGAATTAGGCTATTGTGACTGTCTTTTTTTTCCCTAGGCTAAATATAAAGGGATTAGTAAGTCCTTTTTTCCATGATTCTCATGCCGCATTGACTTCATGTTCCGTGCCAAATAATATCTTGTAAGGTCTTTGTTACGGGATTAAATGTGCCTGCTAGATTTTACGTAATAGACTTGATACGGAACACTACATGGAAATAAATATCACTTCCCTGTCTAGTAGTTCATTATAGCAATTGGAATTGGTGCCTAAACATCTTCTATAGTGAGTAAATTGGATGCTTGATCAACGACAGCAGAAAATTAACTGATTTTGGATTTTTTCCTTTATTGTCATGGCTATCTCTGAGCACAGATCTCCAAGGAAACACCTGCAGTTGCCCGTGGAACTGTCTATCTAATCACGCGTGCTCCTGTTTCTAAATTAGTATTATTTTATTATTTTTCTTCATAAATTCTGGTACATAGACAAAAGCAGATGTGAACGAGCCTTAACATATGTAGCCATGATGCCCTGCAGCATGTGGCGCTACACTTTGAGCAGCATCTTGCTGTATAGTATATATTTAGCAATTAGTTTGGTCGTCTTTTTAAATCCTCACTTATGGGCTACTTTAAGCCCAAAGAAGGAATCATTAAAACAAGTGAATTTAGAAGGATCTTAGTATTGCAAAGATGTTTTAGGCCCTGTGCGCACTGGAAAACGGGATTTTCTTAAGAAAATTCCGCAGGCTCTGAAAGATTACCACACCCGCGGTAAAAAAACGTGGCAAACCGCACCCGAAAACCGCATGCGGTTTGCTGTGGTTTTACCTCGGTATTGTTCGCGGTATTGCCGCGGTTATGCCGCATGCCGGTTGGTACATGTGCTTTAATGCATTCAATGCAATAAAGCACATTGAAAAAAAAAAAGTAATTTCCTTCTGAGATAGATAGCAGACAGATAACTATATACATAGACAGATAGAAGAATAGAAGACAGATAGAAGAATAGATACAGGAATAGATAGATAGATAGATAGATAGAGTCCCTGTGAGCACACGCTGCATTTCTCCCGAGCGGTAATGTGTGTTCACATTACCGGCCGTGGGAAATGCCCTGTGGTTACCTCTGCAGGCTCGTTGCGAGGCTGCATTCAGCACTGTGTGTCAGTCGCGGCTGGATGCAAGCATCGGAGGACGTGGATTACGCCGGAGCTGTGTGTTTCGGGAGGGGTTAATAAAGGGGTGAACCAGGGGATTTTTTGTGTTTTATTTAAAATAAAGGATTTTTCGGTGTGTGTGTTTATTCACTTTACTTACAGGTTGATCATGTCAGCTGTTTCATAGACGCTGCCATGATCATGCCTGGACTTAGTGGCGGCGATCCGCCACCATTAACTCCTTATATTACCCTGATTGCCACCGCATCACGGCAACAGGAAGAGTCAGGGACACTCCGGGACTGCCGCATAATGGATGTGACAGTCCCGGGGCAGCTGCGGGCTGATATTCTCAGCTGCGGGAGGTAGGGGGACATTAACCCTGGCCCTCACCCTCCCCAGGCTGAGAATACCGGAGCGCCGCTGTGTGCTTACCTCGGCTGGATGGTAAAAATACAGCGGAGCCCACATGTTTTTTTTTCTATATGTCCGTTTGCTTTCTATGTGTATTCTATATGTCTGTGTGTGAGTGTGATATGTGTGTGTTCTATGTCTGTGATATGTGTGTGTTTACTCTCTGCTCCGCTTCCTCTTCCTGTCATAATGACATCACTTCCCTGCAAACCGCAGGGCAGCAATGAACATTATCGCAGGTAAACAGCGAAATACCGGAGGGAATAATGCAGGAAAACGCAATGAACCACACAGAATTTGCTGCCTGCGTTATTCCCTGCGGGATTTCACGATTACATGGCAGTCAATGGAGTGAAATGCCGCAGCGACATGCGGAAAAGAAGTGACATGAAAAGAAGTGACGGGAATCCTGCAGCAAAACATGCAGCTGTCAAAATCTGCATAGTGCGCACAGCATTTTTTTTTCCCATAGGTTTTGCTGGTGAATCACTGCAGAGATGTTATGAACATAACATGCAGCGAAACATGCAGCAAAACCGCAGGGAATCCGCGGCAAAAACCGGCAAGTGCACACAGGGCCTTAGGTTATGTGCACAGATACTAAATAAGACGTCAAAAAGAAAGAATATATGCACAGCAATGTTAAAATGTTTGATTTTTATTTTTCACTTTCCCTTACGTTTTTTCTAGGCTTAGAAAGACGTGAATTGACTAAAACAATTGACTTGACCATTCTTCAGGCAACTTCCACTTGCAATCTGCTATCTTACATTTGTAATTAAAAAAGGAAAGAAAAAAGGGTGGTGGCAAAGACGCTGCAAACTCGGTGCAGAAAATATCAGTGAAGACACTTACCGCCAATGTTTTCCTGATGTCTTGTTTTTAAAAACAATGAGGGTATCTATATCTGAACCTCCACCGGTGGACACAGCCAGAGCAGGGCCCCTGTGCAAGAAGAATATATGGGCCTTTTGCAGTCCAATAGCTCATCATAATGCACAGTTCCACCTGCTTTAGGGGTTGAAATGGTCCCTCCACCTCTTGGGCCATTGTGTGGCTGCACAGGTTGAATCAATTATATCTGCCCCTGATTCCTTACCTCCAGTGCCCCTTAGATGTATATTTGTCTTCAGATATTTGCAATATAATTATTTTATATTGTTTATTTTATACTTTTTTATGACCTCTCTGTGGCAATAGATATCAGTTCCACATACCTTGCATGAGCCATGATGTCTGTGATCAGATGACTTCTCTGGAAAGCTGACCTATTCCTTATGTCAAAGCAATTGATATCTGCTGCTTTCCTCAACCATGAAATATTATAGCTCCTTATATAACTTGACCCCTGATGGTTTATGTATATGAAAGTACATTAAGGTATGGGCTATATTGGGACAGTGCACTAGAGTATCACAGGACTTGACTATTGTGCAAGTCTGATCCATGGTCCTACTAATATACAGCATACAAATTATAGTAGACATATGCCAGTGTGTCAGGCTTGTGGGTCACTTCAGGCTACATCATTGGTGGTACAGCAACCTCTGTACTTCTACTTAGTACAACTACGCATTCATTTAGCAGTTTTGTATGATTCATTCTTTATTTTCATGTCTTTCCTCTAAAAATATTAAATTATATTCATTTATTTAACGTGTCCTTGTGGAAGTACAATTATTGTCTATGGAAACGTTTACCTTTTTATACTTTATTGCATTAACTGCTGTAAGATAAAATATCTTTTTAAATAAAGACTTTATAATTATTTTAATTATTTAAAAGATCTGTCCCAATCCAACAACCAGGTCTTAAAAGTAAAATATTTTATATAAATGTGTGACTTCATACCCATCTAGACCATTGTGACTTATAGTGGAGGTGGGTGGTTGTGCTCATAGAACGAGTTGTCCAAAAAGCAGCTTAGATAAAAAAAATAAAAATAAATACATCTGCAAGCAACCAGCCAAAAGCCTACAAATGTAAAAAAATATAGAATAGAAGCACTCTTCTGTGTGAATAAAGTACCCTTTGTAGTTTTAGTTATTTCCATTGGAGTCCTGCTTTCATTCTATGTATAATTATATAGGGATATTTTACAATGAAATTAGGGCATTTAAGTAGAACCATGAAATGGCGATTTCCTCATTTCAAACAATTTATTGTTTATTGAGGTATACCCCCCAAAATGTCAATGTCTCAATAACTTGTTATGTGGCCTTGAGCATCAATTACAGCTTGATGTTTGATGCTGTTCACAAGTGGAGTTATTGTCTACTGAGGCATGGTGTACCACTCTTCTTGAAGGGCAGCCCTTCTGCCCAAAGTGTAACACCACCACTACCAAAGGCTCATCTGGTGACAACAGTGGCTGATGCATAGCGCTCTCCTTGATGTCTCAAACATTATTGAAGGCCGTCATTTCTGCTCAGTGTAAATCAACTTTAATCAGTGAACAGCACTGAGGCACACCGATCCCTCGTCCAGCCTAAATGATGCTTGTTCCTGTTACTGTGGTCAGGTACCCTTGCAGGTCATCTAGTACACAGACCACGCTAATGTAAACGGTTTGGATCAGTCTGATATGACACTGGGGTGCCTCTCACCTCCCTTAAATATGTCTGGAGTTGTGTGGCATTCATCATCCAGTTGTGAAAGGCATTGTTCACAATGAAGCAGTCATCAGTGTGGGATGTGGCCAAAGGATATCCACTTTTATGCTTTCTGTGACTCTTCCACTTGCTCTGTATCTCTGTTACTACCTATTGATGATACTGTGACACTCTAAGCTCAATGCCATTTCTGTCTAAAGGCCCCTTTACACACTGAGATCTTCAGCAATCCCACCAGCGATCCCAACCTGGCCGGGATCGCTACAAAGTCTCTGGTGAGTCGCTGGGGAGCTGTCAAACAGGCAAACCTGGCCAACGACGCAACAGCGATCCGGACCTGCAGAACGACCTAGATAGTCATTGGGGACGTTGTAAAGCAGCTTTTTGAAAGGGAAGTCGCTAACAAAGTCACTGTAAAGTCCCCTTTACACACTGAAACTTTCTAGCGATCATGCTGCACAGCGGGAAACAAAGGACAAAAGAATGGTCCTGAACGATTTGTAGCGATCAGCAACTTCACAGCAGGGGTCAAGTCGCTGATGTGTTTCACACACTGCAATGTCGCTGGGGAGGTCGCTATTACGTCACAAAACCGGTGACGTTACAGCGATGTTGTTTGCGATGTTGCAGTGTGTAAAGCCACCTTAAGAACATCGTGCTTGAAGCTTGATGTGTTTCACACACTGCAATGTCGCTGGGGAGGTCGCTATTACGTCACAAAACCGGTGACGTTGCAGTGTGTAAAGCCACCTTAAGAACATCATGCTTGAAGCTGATGTCTTTCACACACTGCAATGTCGCTGGGGAGGTCGCTATTACGTCACAAAACCGGTGACGTTACAGCGATGTCGTTTGCGATGTTGCAGTGTGTAAAGCCACCTTAAGAACATCATGCTTGAAGCTTCACAATGGCGAGATACTGTTGATCAATTCTTAGGTGTCGTCTTGGTCTCATGATCTCAAAATGTAAACAGCATGATGAGGCTGTTTAAATACCAATTCTAATAGAACCCCAAAATGTATTGGGTGATTCACGTATCAAACACCTGCTGTGAATTTTGCCATTATTCTCCTTGTTAGAGAACATCAAGTTGTACAAAAAAAGTACTAAAACATTGAACAGTTGAGCTTGGGTAGTCAAGAGTTTAGAGAAGATCAAATTAAGTTCACCTGAAAAGATTACAGTGCATTTTAGAATCATGCTGAAATTTCACCCAAAAGCCAAATACCCCTAACTTTTTGTAAGTAGTGTATGCATATTTCCGTACAGTGAGGAAAATAAGTGTTTGATACACTGCTGATTTTGAAACTTTTACAACCTGCAAAGAATGAAGAGGTCTGTAACTTTTAGTAGGTACACTTCTACTGTGATAGCAGAATCCCACCCAAAAAATCCTAAAAATCACATTATATGATTTTTAAATAATTAATTTGCATTTTATTGCATGAGTTGAGTATTTGATCACCTACCAAGCAGCAAGAATTCAATATCTCACAGACCTGTTATGTTTTCTTTAAGAAGTCCTCCTACTTTGCACTCATTACTTGTATTAATTGCACCTCTTTGAACTCATTACCTGTAAAAAAGACACCTGTCCACACACTCAATTAATCACACTCCAACCTCTCCACCATGGCCACGGGGTAAAATTTTAGTCCTTCACAAGCTAGGATAAGTTACAGGACAATAGGCAAACAGTTTGGTGAGAAGGCAACAATTATTGACACAATTATTAGAAAATCGAAGAAATACAAGATGACCAAGATGACTGTCAATCTTACTCAGTCTGGGGTTCCATGCAAGATCTCGCCTCATAGGGTAAGGATGATTCTGAGAAAGGTCAGGAATCAACCCAGGACTATACAGGAGGACTTGGCCAATGACCTGAATAGAGCTGGGATCACAGTCTCAAACATGACCATTAGTAACACACTACGCTGTCATGGATTAAAATCCTGCAGGTCATGTAAGGTCCCCCTGCTCACAACAGCACATGTCCAGGCCCGTTTGAAGTTCACCAATGACCATCTGGATGATCCAGAGAAGGCATGTGGTAAGTTTAGGGAACAAAATAGAACTTTTTGGTATCAAGTCCACTCGCAGTGTTTGGAGGAAGAAGACGGATTAGTACAACCTCAAGAACCATCCCAAATGTGAAGAATGGGGTTGGAAACATCACACTTTGGAAGTGCTTTTCTGAAAAGGCGACAGGACGACCACACTGTATTGAAGGGAGGATGTATGGGGTCATGTATTGCGAGATTTTGGCCAACCTCCCTTCCTCAGTAAGAGGATTGAAGATGGGGCATAGCTGGGTCTTCCAGCATGACAATGACTCAAAACACACAGCCAGGGCAATGGAGGAGAGGCTCCGTAAGAGGCATTTCAAGGTCCTGGAGTGGCTTAGCCAGTTTGCAAATCTGAACCTAATAGAAAATCTTTGGAGAGAGCTGAAACTCAATATTGCCCAGTGACAGCCCTGAAACCTGAAAGATCTGGAGAAGATTTGTATGGAAGAGTGCACCAAAATCCCTGCTGCAGTGTGTGCAATCTTGGTCAAGAACTACAGGAAACATCTGACCTCTGTAATTGCAAACAAAGGTTTCTGTACCAAATATTGTTATGTTTTTCTATTGTATCAAATACTTATTTTATGCAATAAAATGGAAATTAATTATGTAAAAATCATACAATGGGATTTTCTGGATTTTGTTTTGGGGAAATTCTGTCTGTCACAGTTGCAGTGTACCTACGATAAAAATTACAGATCTCTCCATTCTTTGTAGGTGGGAAAATGTGCAAAATCATCAGGTATCAAATACTTATTTTCCTCACTCAATATATAAAATATATAATGGATAAGAATAGTAGTGTATCTATAGCGTGTACAATAAGAAGTCCAGTACAAGTCAAGTAAAAAACATTAGTATGTTTGGAAATGATGGCAAGTGATGTTGCTCTATAATATTGGTCCAGTAATTTTAGGCCTGTTGATTCTTCTAAAATGTCTACTTTAGCAGAAGATTGAACTTTTCTTTGAAATAACAATTAGAGCCTATTTTTTTTTTGTAGACCTCTGTATTGTGCTCCTTCTCTTTTATTTCTCTTGGAAGTGTATTAACAATTGGCCATTACCATTCCCCTTACTATAGGGGTGTGTCCTGACAATGTCTGTCACTGCCCAACCAGTTCTAACAATGTTCCCTTCCAGAAAATGCAACGGAAATTTCAAGTTTTCCATTAAATTTCATATATACTAAAACAAATATGTCTGGGAGCGGATATGCATTTTTTTTAATACTTTCATGCATTTCTAACAACTTCTTTTACCATTTCCGTCTTGTCCAGTAAAAGCTGTGGCAATCTAGCAGTACTAGTGTCTGGATATCACTCTTGCCCCCTCAGTAGTGTTTATACAATGTTTTCCATGTTCATTCCAATATGTTCTGTATTTTTTTACACTTGGCATGTATGAAACTCTAGTTCTCCAGACAAATTGTTCATCAGGAAATGAATGTACAATTTTAGAACCAAACATAATCTATTTAAACAAAGATCAAAGAGAAACTTACCTTCAAAGCCAAAGTACCTTCTGCTTCCTATGGATCGGATTATTACAATGGCACACATGAAATAAAAGATCTGTGTGTAGTATTAATGTGAACAGATAAGATTAGTCCTGTATAAGCACTCCTCTGAGAATGCGGTAATTGTGGTGGCAGGATCAGGTCCTAATTAGTATTTGATATTTGTACAACAGTTATACGTTTGATATTAGATATGGGAAAACTTGTCAAATATTGGTTGTTTGCTAATAGGGTGTTGCCTGTTAAGATACAATTTTACTCCACTTTAGTCTTGTAATCTTGCATTTCTTTAGTTAGAAAGCTAATCCCCATCTTTGGCTTTGGTTTCAGAAAATTTGATGATATTGATGCTTTTCTTTTCCTAAGGCCAGAGTCACACTTTAAAGAGACTCACGTGAGTCTCGCATCGCACCACCCGGCATGGTCGCACACTATACTGACAGGAGCAGGTCGGCTGCATGTATTTCTATGTAGCTGAGACGCTCCTGCCCGGAGGGCGGCAGGCCGTGCCGGGTGTTGCGATGAGAGACTCGTGTGAGTCTCTCGCAAGTATGACTCTGGCCTAATACCAAGGTTGTTTGCGACCAGATTGTCCAAAATAGGAAAACAGAATTCAATATGAACTAGGCAGTTGCAGTACAGTGAAATAATCTAAAGAGCTTCTCTGCCTGTATTTACTTTTGGCTAATTTGGTAAAGTAAAATTGAATATGCTTGTATTATAACTTTTTTCTTAGTTCATTGGGATAAAGACTTGGGTTGCTGCCTGGAAATAGTTAAAAAAAAGTATATATTTTATATTCTAAAAGCAGATGTCCAGTGACTATAACGATACAGGTATATGTGTTCCATTTTATATAGCCATTCAAAAAACTATGATTCTTCATTTTTGCAAACTGTAATATCACTACTGCCCTTCCTGAACCTTTCACACATTGCCGTCTTAGTTAATCAATTCATTAATTGTGGTGTGTAACAGAATCAAATAACACTCTATATTCTGACTCCATAATTGGACTACAAGTGTAAACTAAAATGTAGCAAAAAGAGGTTAAACAGCAATAATGAAACATTGGAAAACCTCTTTTAAAACAATATTACACAACATTTATTACCTGACACTACAAAGTTCTGTCATTTCCTACATTTTGACATTTTAATACATGGCAGAAATTTACAAAAAATGTTAAAGGGTTACTTCCCGTATGGAACACTATGTCACAGACCAGTGTAAAGCCTGTGCTGCAGCAGAGAACAGGGCGCATGGCGGGGGTGTGGCCATTGGCTCCATGCTCTTACTACCTGCCAACCCTCCTATACTTGCTCCTATTTAGTCTTAAGGCCCCGTCACACTAAGCAACATCGCTAGCAACATCGCTGCTAACGAACAACTTTTGTGACGTAGCAGCGATGTTGCTAGTGATGTCGCTGTGTGTGACATCCAGGAACAACCTGGCCCCTGCTGTGAGGTCGTTGGTTGTTGCTGAATGTCCTGGGCCATTTTTTAGTTGTTGCTCTCCCGCTGTGAAGCACAGATCGCTGTGTGTGACAGCGAGACAGCAACAACTAAATGTGCAGGCAGCAGGAGCCGGCTTCTGCTGAGGCTGGTAACCACGGTAAACATCGGGTAACCAAGAAGCCCTGTCCTTGGTTACCCGATATTTACCTTTGTTACCAGCCTCCGCCGCTCTCACTGTCAGTGCCGGCTCCTGCTCTGTGCACATGTAGCTGCAGGACACATCGGGTTAATTAACCCGATGTGTGCTGTAGCTAGGAGAGCAAGGAGCCAGCGCTAAGCGGTGTGCGCTGCTCCCTGCTCTGTGCACATTTAGCTGCAGTACACATCGGGTAATTAACCCGATGTGTGCTGTAACTAGGAGAGCAAGGAGCCAGCGCTAAGCATTGTGCGCTGCTCCCTGCTCTCTGCACATTTAGCTGCAGCACACATCGGGTAATTAACCCGATGTGTGCTGTACCTAGGAGAGCAGGGAGCCAGCGCTTGGTTACCCGATATTTACCTTAGTTACCAAGCGCAGCGTCTTCCAGGCGGCGCTGCTGGCTGGGGGCTGGTCACTGGTTGCTGGTGAGCTCACCAGCAACTTGTGTAGCGACGCTCCAGCGATCCCTGCCAGGTCAGGTTGCTGGTAGGATCGCTGGAGCGTCGCAGTGTGACATCTCACCAGCAACCTCCTAGCAACTTACCAGCGATCCCTATCGTTGTTGGGATCGCTAGTAAGTTGTTTAGTGTGACTGGACCTTTAGAACAGGGGTCGTGTAGGGTGTTGCTGTCAGCTCCATGCTCTCGCTACCTTCCAATCCCCTGCTACTTGCTTCTATCCAGCCTTAGAACAGGAGGTTGTGGCGGGGGCCTGGCTGCCCACTCCATACTCTCCAGTCTTAGAACAGGGGGCATAATGGGGGTGTGGCCATCAGCTCCATGCTCTTCCTATCTGCCAACCCCCCGATACTTGCTTCTATCCAGTCTTAGAACAGGTGCGTGGCAGTTGGCTTCATGCTCTTCCTACCTGCCAGCCCCCTAATACTTGCTTCTATCCAGTCTTAGTATAGGTGTGTGACCGCCGACTCCATGTGTTTCCTACCTGCCAGCCCCATGATACTTGCTTCTATTCAGTCTTAGAACAGGGTGCGTGGTGGGGATGCGGCTGCCGGCTCCATGCTCTTTCTATCTGCCAGCCCCCTGATACATGCTTCTAACCAGTCTTAGAACAAGTACGTGGCCGCCGGGTCCATGCTCTTCCAACCGGCCAACCCCCTGATATTTGCTTCTCTCCAGTCTTAGAACAGGGTGCGTGGTGGGAGCGTGGCTGCCGGCTGCACGTTCTTGCTACCTGCCAGACCCCTAATACGTGCTTCAATCCAGCCTTAGAACAGGTACGTGCCCGCCGGCTCCATGCTCTTCCTACCTGCAGCTACTATTTTATTGATTTACAATTGATCTAAAGATACTAGAATAGCAGTGACCAGCTCAGCTTCATAGTGTATGAGGGTAGGTACCAAACAACATTTTTTAATCTCCTCGTGTACTGCTTTAACATTTGCAGACTGTGCATGATTTGCACTTATATCCAGGCCTGGCACAGCCAATTTTTCATCCACGAATAATCCAAATACAGGTTTTGTATCCAAAGGCAACTAGTACAATGCTGCATCATACTACTTCTAATATTTAAAGTTTTATTTTAGGAATAATACATATCTTCATCCTATGGGGTATTAATTCAAGTATTGCTACTGAATTAACTTTACTACATTATTAATATAGATTTTTTTCCCTAACTTTATAGAAAAAAAAAATGTGTATACTTGTAAATATCCTTCAACTGCAGTGATAAATATGTGATAATATGGCAAAATGGCAGGCATATGTCCAGTCTCTTGAAATATTGCAAATTAAAGATAAAAATGAGCAAATACCAGGAATACGTCTGCACAACAGTTATACTGTTAGACCTTGCAGAAATTGTGTGAAGAGTGGATGCTGTTTATTTTTACATATTGTATTTCTCAAGCCTTAAAATACCGTAAAAGCAGATTACCTTAGAGAATAGTTTACTTTGATTTATAATTAAATAATGCATTTGGGATTTTTATTTATTTATTTTTAAATAGCAAACTTCTACAAAGCGATAACATAGTTTCTCTATCGTTTCATTGGGGGACACAGGACCATGGGTTATGCTGCTGTCACTAGGAGGCTGACACTAAGTAAACAGAAAAAGTTAGCTCCTCCCCAGCAGTATAACCCCTGAGCCGGAGGCGGGCTCAATCAGTTTTTTGCTTAGTGTCGTAGGAGGCTGATGTGGGCCGACTGGGCCCCCTTCAGCCACTTGATTTTTTGCGTATTTTTTTCATTTTTTCTCGGCGACGCTCGTCGCTCTCATCTGTGGTACTTTTCTGTTTCTGCAGGTATCGTACTTATCTTCCTCAGCTCTCGCAGCCCGGTGGGTACCACTCCCTAGGGTCGCAGAGGTTTGAGTCTTCGGGCCCTCGCCCCCGTCCATTCCCGCGGTACCAATCCCTGGTGTGTTCGTGCGGGGCAGAATCTTCCTGGGCACCCCTATCCGCTCTGCGGTATCACCCCAAAGGGCGCAAGGGGCTAGGCAAATAGGGACTGGACCACAGCGCGTCTCAATCTGGAGGGGCCCGCAGCGCTGCTACGTTTTTAGGGGTTTCTATCCCCCACCAGGTCCACCTCCCTGCCTTCTTCAGCCGTTTCCCTGGTGCCCGTAGCCATCCCTTCTGCGAGCGGAGCACACAGGAGCATGTGCAGAGTCTCAACCTGCACTCTGGAGCGCGCCGAGGATCAGGTAGGACACCATCTCCTACCTTCTCCCCCTCGGGCGGCTGTACAAATGTTAGGCCCCGGTCTGGGCCTAGTCGCCGGGCACCCCCGCTCCCAGGCCGCGCCGCCGCCGCTTTGCTGCCGGATCCGCCGGCGCTGCCTCTGCCCGCGCGGCAGCGTCATACTTTAGCCCCCGGCGTCGGCCGGGCCCCCGGCGTTCTAGGCCACGACGCCGCCGCCTCGCGGCCGGATCCGCCGGCACCGCGCGCGGCAGCGTCATAATTTAGCCCCCGGCTTCGGCTGGGTCCTCGGCGTCCTAGGCCGCGACGCCGCCGCCTCGCGGCCGGGGCCGCCGGCGCTGCCTCGGCCGCGAGGCAGCGTCAAAATTTAGCCCCCGGCTTCGGCCTGGTCCTCGGCGTCCTAGGCCGCGACGCCGCCGCCTCGCGGCCGGGGCCGCCGGCGCTGCCTCGGCCGCGAGGCGGCGTCACAATTTAGCCCCCGGCTTCGGCCTGGTCCTCGGCGTCCTAGGCCGCGACGCCGCCGCCTCGCGGCCGGGGCCGCCGGCGCTGCCTCGGCCGCGAGGCGGCGTCAAAAATTTAGTCCCCGGCTTCGGCCTGGTCCTCGGCGTCCTAGGCCGCGACGCCGCCACCTCGCGGCCGGGGCCGCCGGCGCTGCCTCGGCCGCGAGGCAGCGTCAAAATTTAGTCCCCGGCTTCGGCCTGGTCCTCGGCGTCCTAGGCCGCGACGCCGCCGCCTCGCGGCCGGGGCCGCCGGCGCTGCCTCGGCCGCGAGGCGGCGTCATAATTTAGCCCCCGGCTTCGGCCGGGTTCTCGGCGTCCTAGGCCGCGACGCCGCCGCCTCGCGGCCGGGGACGCCGGCGCTGCCTCGGCCGCGAGGCAGCGTAAAAATTTAGCCCCCGGCTTCGGCCTGGTCCTCGGCGTCCCAGGCCCGCCTCCTGCGCTGCCCCAGGCATCATCAGGGGGGTGTGGGATATTTTTTTCCCGCTCCCTCAGTGTTCATTTTATTTAAAAAAAAAAAAAAAAAAAAAAAGATTATGGGAAAAACAGAACACACTTTTTTGGTAGTGTATATTTTTTATATTGGATCGATTTTTATTATAGATACGTGCATGATCTTGCATACATTGACTCCTACATTGCTTATGCGGGCACTTGTTTTTTCTTTCACGTTTTTAGTACATGGCGTTTTTCCAGCTCGACTTTTTAGTGATTTTGGGCTGGTAAGCCCAAGACTCGGTCCCCCCTTTTGTGAGTTAGTTTCAAGAAGATGTCAGATTGCTTTGACCCCTGCCGGCTTGTAACGCCCTGTCTCAGGCCACAACTCCCCTCGCTACGTCCCTCGGGTTCGTGCGCATGCGCCGCGTCTACGGCCGATGCTCGGTCATACCATCCATAGGACTGGCGCAATCCCCTCGTGGAGGGGAGTCCCGTACCAGGGTCTTTTTTCTTCTATGCTGGAAGTGGACCAGGTCTCGTCCTTGTGGCTCCCCAGTTTCCACGTATCCCCCAGGTCCAGACTGACCTTCCTCTGGCAGTCTTCCGACATCTCGGGTGATGGCCCAGGCTTCCACCTCTGCTGGATTCCGAGCAGGACCTAGATGTCTTGGCGCATGACGAATAGCCTGCTAAAAATGGTGAGTCAAGCCGTAAGGCTGCGGACAGCCCTCTTCTCTCCGTGCACGCAGGTCTCCCTTAAGACATTTGAAGCAGTCCCTGATGTGATCAGACGGCATCCAGAGCTCGCTGAGTTACCACGGGCTCACAGACAGCTACCGGACACGGAGTTGACCAGCAGTAAGTCTTGTCATTGTCTTTTTTCCCTTCTCCAAGGCGATTTCGGAAGAGAAGGGGCACACTATACTGGAGTCGCTAATGATCACAGACGGCAACCAGACACGGCGTTTACCAGTGGTAAGTCGTGTTATTGTCATTTCATCCCCCCAAAGGGCTCTGGAGAAAGGGGGCATGCCTCTTTGCAGGAAGCAAGGTGGGGGCCACTACGGTTGTTTTCAGTGGACAGCCAGTTGGCACGGTGACTACGTGATCATGGATAATCCCCGGACGTGATTTTTCCCAGTGGTAAGTCCGTTTATTTGTCTTGCCCCTTCTCGAAGGGGGCTCAGAAAGGAAGCGGCACGCTACCCTTTATGCGACCCGCCTGGGTTCCTCCGGGCTTTTCGTCACTATCGTGCCGCTCCGCAGGGATTTCCCGGACACCATACGCAGCGGTCCACGTCTCACCTATGCCGACCCAGGGCTGGGTCTCCTCTTGAGTAAGTACCCTCTTTTCACAAAGCTGATGTCTGCCCACTACCCGGCCTGAACCTCTAGCATCAGTGTTCCCACCATCGAGACCTCTGACTCGGGATCAGGACCGCAGATTCGACATCTAGGAAGTCCCTGACTTTTTTTCCGACTTTCGGGAACGCCCTTTCGGAGATAGGTCGAGTCTAGTTTATCCCTAGGCTACGTCAGGGTAGGCTACTCTCCCCCCTAGGCTACGTAAGAGAAGGGTATATCCCCTTCCCGGCATCGGCCCTGATGCACCAGGTTTCGTTCCCTCACGCAAACCCGTCTGAAAGCCTTTATCCCTACAACAGCCATCTCCGCCTGGCATGGCTGCGGTCCTTTCCAGCCTTTCTAAAAACGCTTACAGGGATCACTGTCCCTACGTATTCTACTCTGCAGAGCTGCTAGGCTTTCTCCGCCCAGAAACGGCCGGGAGGCCCAGAGTCTCCATTCAAGAACCATCGCCTTGAGGCTCAGACCATCTTCACCCTCTAGGAAGCTACCCCTTCCTTGCTACTATGGTAGCTGAGCTACCGGATGGAGTCCTCCCAGACCGGGCCCGGTCCGGTCCATCATCCCTCAGGCACAGTATTCGAGCCGTTCAAGGGTGGCTACTTCTCACGCAGGAGTAGTTTTTTTTTTTTTTTTTGTTTTTTTTTTTCACTCCTGACACAGAGCCCCACGTGCTTTTTGCCTCCCGTGCCCGTTTCTTCCCTTCGGTTTTTTGGCTCCTTCACAGCCTGTGGCGGTGGTAGCGCCGGTGCACATACCAGATTTCATCCCGGACTCTCCAATGGAGCACGCTGAGGAACGGAGACAGGAAGGTTCCGTCTTCGCGGGTGACCCGTCAATCCCCTCCTAGCGGACCAGTCTTCGCAACCATCCCTGGAAAGCTTCCTTTCCTCCCCTGGAGCTTATTATCAACCGTCACCAGCCTCCCGTGCTAGGGTATGCTATCCCACCATTCCTCGGCAGGGTCCCGAGGGACACTCCTAGAGCGTCGTCTCTCCTTCAACATTCCGGACTTCAGAGGCAGCTGGTTAGCCCAGTTACAATTTCTTCTCTAGGTCGCGGTGACCCAGCCAGGTTCCAGTCGGACCATGCCACAGCGGTGATTACATCATCCACCAGGAAGATGCAGTGAGTGTCATGGCAAGGGAAGAGGCCAAGAAGATCTTGCTCTGGGACGGGTCCCTTCACTCGCTAATCTCGGCAGCACATCCCTAGCGGGGACGTTTGGACGGCCGATGTCCGCGGTAGGATGGACCTCCCGTAGGTAAAGGGCTCCAACGCGGAAATCACCAGCCAGATCGCTGGCGAAGGAAGACCTCTGGTCGTGGACCATTTTTTGCCTTCCGATCCAAGTCTCTGTCAAGGGTGCTTAGAGTATGCACCTGCTCCGGACTAGATGTCGACGCCCTAGTCCGGTCGTGTAGCCTGTTGAGGCTCTCGTGCATCTGCCCGCGGCTTCCTATGATCTCAAGGGTTCTCAAGATGGACCAAGGCAAGCGATAGATCGGGAGTGACCCAGGCGAGCATAGTTTCACATATTTTACTCATCTCCTCGCAAATGCCCCGTGGCCCCTTCCAGACCGCAAAATTCTTCCGTGTCGGGGCCCCTCTATTCTACCAGGGCTCAGAAGTCCCAAGTTACATAGCCTCATCAGGGGATCCCGGATGCTGGCTCGTCAGGACGGTGGGCAAGATGATGGCAGATATTGAAGAGGGCCGAGAATCAAGTTTCCTTGAAGATTTTATTTCATCGTTCACTAGAAATGTGGGACCTGAATCCAGTGATGGGTTCGCTCAAGGTTCCCCTTTTTTCCCTGCTACCACCTGTTTTGATAGGTGGGCTCCTCATGGCCATCGGGTTGTTACAGACGGCATCAGGGCGGTCAGCCCTCTCGTCGTTTTTTCCCCATTTTCCGGCTCCGCCAACAGGACAAGGGGGGGCTCCAGCCAGAACCTTTCGTTTCTGTCCAAGACACCTCGCTGTTCCTTCCAGCAGAGGACTTTGGGTTTCGGTCTTTCGGCTCTAGGCTCCTCTCTCAGCCACAAAGGGGCATAGTTCGTTCCAGGGCTAGTGCGATCCCTCAGTTTTTCGTGTCTGCAGGACACCATCTTTCGGTTACGCCGATCGTCAATACATTCTTTCACCCTTGCCCAAGAAGCGTGTGCCGGCGCCAAGGGCCAGAATTTCACATGGATCCTTTCCTCCATATGTGTAGACTATCGCATGAAGGACGGACTTCCGCCGCGGTCTACCGGGCAAGGGAGCACCCTCGAACGATTGGACTCCAGTCGTAGATCGACCAGGTCCCCTGGTCCGCCACCCGCTCTAGCTGGCATACCTTGACTATTTTCTACCAGGTTCACACCCGAGCTTGGCAGAGGCCAGTCTTGGCGTAGGGTTTGCGGGTGGCATTGGCACACCTGTTGCAACATTAGGCGCTTGTAGGTCTGGGTCAAGCCCACTCCGGTGATGGTTTTTCTTCCCACCCAGGGACTGCTTTTGGACGTCCCATGGTCCTGTGTCCCCCAATGAAACGATAGAGAAAGAAGGATTTTTGTGTACTCACCGTAAAATCTCTTTCTCTGAGTCTTCATTGGGGGACACAGCACCCACCCTGCTTGTGTTTTTTGTTATATAGGACATGCCTGTTGCCCCAGTGCCTGTTTTCCCAGGTCACTGGTCACACAAATGATCGTCATAGTTTCTTACCTTGTTTTATTCAGGATTGTTTGGTTCTCCTCCTACTGCTTGTGCACTAAACTGATTGAGCCCGCCTCCGGCTCAGGGGTTATACTGCTGGGGAGGAGCTAACTTTTTCTGTTTACTTAGTGTCAGCCTCCTAGTGACAGCAGCATAACCCATGGTCCTGTGTCCCCCAATGAAGACTCAGAGAAAGAGATTTTACGGTGAGTACACAAAAATCCTTCTTTTATAGTTTAGATACAGTCAGGGCCAGAAATATTTGGACAGTGACACAAGTTTTGTTATTTTAGCTGTTTACAAAAACATGTTCAGAAATACAATTATATATATAATATGGGCTGAAAGTGCACACTCCCAGCTGCAATATGAGAGTTTTCACATACAAATCGGAGAAAGGGTTTAGGAATCATAGCTCTGTAATGCATAGCCTCCTCTTTTTCAAGGGACCAAAAGTAATTGGACAAGGGACTCTAAGGGCTGCAATTAACTCTGAAGGCGTCTCACTCATTAACCTGTAATCAATGAAGTAGTTAAAAGGTCTGGGGTTGATTACAGGTGTGTGGTTTTGCATTTGGAAGCTGTTGCTGTGACCAGACAACATGCGGTCTAAGGAACTCTCAATTGAGGTGAAGGCTGAGGCTGAGGCTGAAAAAAAATCCTGAGGCTGAAAAAAAAGAAAAAAATCCATCAGAGAGATAGCAGACATGCTTGGAGTAGCAAAATCAACAGTCGGGTACATTCTGAGAAAAAAAGAATTGACTGGTGAGCTTGGGAACTCAAAAAGGCCTGGGTGTCCACGGATGACAACAGTGGTGGATGATCGCCGCATACTTTTTTTGGTGAAGAAGAACCCGTTCACAACATCAACTGAAGTCCAGAACACTCTCAATGAAGTAGGTGTATCTGTCTCTAAGTCAACAGTAAAGAGAAGACTCCATGAAAGTAAATTCAAAGGGTTCACATCTAGATGCAAACCATTCTTCAATTCCAAAAATAGACAGGCCAGAGTTAAATTTGCTGAAAAACACCTCATGAAGCCAGCTCAGTTCTGGAAAAGTATTCTATGGACAGATGAGACAAAGATCAACCTGTACCAGAATGATGGGAAGAAAAAAGTTTGGAGAAGAAAGGGAACGGCACATGATCCAAGGCACACCACATCCTCTGTAAAACATGGTGGAGGCAACGTGATGGCATGGGCATGCATGGCTTTCAATGGCACTGGGTCACTTGTGTTTATTGATGACATAACAGCAGACAAGAGTAGCCGGATGAATTCTGAAGTGTACCGGGATATACTTTCAGCCCAGATTCAGCCAAATGCCGCAAAGTTGATCGGACGGCGCTTCATAGTACAGATGGACAATGACCCCAAGCATACAGCCAAAGCTACCCAGGAGTTCATGAGTGCAAAAAAGTGGAACATTCTGCAATGGCCAAGTCAATCACCAGATCTTAACCCCATTGAGCATGCATTTCACTTGCTCAAATCCAGACTTAAGACGGAAATACCCACAAACAAGCAAGACCTGAAGGCTGCGGCTGTAAAGGCCTGGCAAAGCATTAAGAAGGAGGAAAACCAGCGTTTGGTGATGTCCATGGGTTCCAGACTTAAGGCAGTGATTGCCTCCAAAGGATTCGCAACAAAATATTGAAAATAAAAATATTTTGTTTGGGTTTGGTTTATTTGTCCAATTACTTTTGACCTCCTAAAATGTGGAGTGTTTGTAAAGAAATGTGTACAATTCCTACAATTTCTATCAGATATTTTTGTTCAAACCTTCAAATTAAACGTTACAATCTGCACTTGAATTCTGTTGTAGAGGTTTCATTTCAAATTCAATGTGGTGGCATGCAGAGCCGAACTCACGAAAATTGTGTCACTGTCCAAATATTTCTGGACCTAACTGTATGTATGTATAGGGGTTAATCAGCCAGGCAAACTTATTTTGAAAATAGTTTAAAAGGCTATAACCTAAAAAAAGACATACCGTATATGCCGGCGTATAAGACGACTGGGCGTATAAGACGACCCCCAACTTCTGCCCTAAAAATATAGAATTTGGGATATACTCACTGTATAAGACTACCCCGCTCCCAAATGAAAAAAAGTCTGCTTTGATTGCAACATGTTAATTTTAATTCCGCGAGAGCCGTACAATATGTTTTTAAAGGGCCATTGACAGATCAATCGCTCCAATGTTCACTTAGTACAGCAAGGAATGCTCATCCCTGCTGTATAAAGCCACAACTGGACTGAAACAATGGTACTACACTCTGCTACAAACAGACACACACAACTCTGCTACAAACAGACAAACACACACAACTCTGCTACAAACAGACAAACACACAACTCTGCTACATACAGACAAACACACACAACTCTGCTACATACAGACAAACACACACACACAACTCTGCTACATACAGACAAACACATACAACTCTGCTACATACAGACAAACACATACAACTCTGCTACATACAGACAAACACATACAACTCTGCTACATACAGACAAACACATACAACTCTGCTACATACAGACAAACACATACAACTCTGCTACATACAGACAAACACACACAACTCTGCTACATACAGACAAACACATACAACTCTGCTACATACAGACAAACACATACAACTCTGCTACATACAGACAAACACATACAACTCTGCTACATACAGACAAATACACACAACTCTGCTGCTCTGTGGGGCCTGCACCCGCGGCTCGGCGGGTACAGCACCCGCGGCATCGGCGGGGGGGGGATTGGCAGGGCATACATCTGGGGGGTTAGAAGCAGCTCACCGGGGCCCATAATGGGGAGGCGGGGAGGGCATTTACCCGATTAGGTCACGGTGGAGAGGGGGCCCACACAGCGCCGGACAGAAGCTCGCCTCCTTCATCTGTGGGACTGAGAAGGCGGTAGCTCCGCCCACAGATGAAATTCAAAACAGGATGTCTGCGCGCCTTAAAGTGACGGCGCCGCAGATTGCTGCCGAGGACTGCGGTCCTCGGAACTCGGCCGGGGGCAGCAGAACTATAAAGGCGAGTGGGCCCCGGCTAAGGGACAGGAGAACTGACGAGGCCGAGTGGGCCCCCCCGGCTCTCCAGGGCCCCGGCATTTACCCATAGACAGGTAGGAGCCCTGTCTGCGAGCCAGATACGGCCATCAAAAGAGCCATATCTGGCTCGCGAGCCATAGGTTCCCAACCCCTGCTGTATGATATATACCGTATTTTTCGCTTTATAAGATGCACCTGATTATAAGACGCACCCCCAAATTTGGTGAAGGAAAAGAGAATTTTTTTTTTTTAATGTTAAATGGGGTCCATCTTATAATGCCAGTGTCCCTCTAACAAATCATATAGGGTATATGTCCCTCATAGCCCCCCATCCTAAAATTAGCCCCCTTAATCTGGATATGGCCCCCTTATATTGAATATAGCCCCCTTGTGATGGCACACGTTCCCCTGTGCTGCCTATGGTCCCCTATGGATTGCACACGTTCCCGTGTTAGATAACGCCCCCATGCTGCTGCCCATGGCCCCTATAGATCGCACAAGTCCCCCTGTGTTAGATATCGCCCCCATAGTGCTGCCCATGGCCCCTATAGATCGCACAAGTCCCCCTGTGTTAGATATCGCCCCCATAGTGCTGCCCATGGCTCCTATATAGATCGCACAAGTCCCCCTGTGTTATATATCGCCCCCATAGTGCTGCCCATGGTCCCTATAGATCGCACAAGTCCCCCTGTGTTAGATATCGCCCCCATAGTGCTGCCCATGGCCCCTATATAGATCGCACAAGTCCCCCTGTGTTATATATCGCCCCCATAGTGCTGCCCATGGTCCCTATAGATCGCACAAGTCCCCCTGTGTTAGATATCTCCCCCATAGTGCTGCCCATGGTCCCTATAGATCGCACAAGTCCCCCTGTGTTAGATATCGCCCCCATAGTGCTGCCCATGGCCCCTATATAGATCGCACAAGTCCCCCTGTGTCAGATATCGCCCCCATAGTGCTGCCCATGGCCCCTATATAGATCGCACAAGTCCCCCTATGTCAGATATCGCCCCCATAGTGCTGCCCATGGCCCCTATAGATCGCACAAGTCCCCCTGTGTCAGATATGGCCCCTAGGCTGCTGCCCAAAGTAAAATAAAACCCTCTTTCCTTATCTCCTCCAGCGCTGAGCTCCCTCCTGTCTGGCTCCGTGCTTCTGTTCTTCCACTTCCTGGTTCTTGGTGCCGGACATGTGATCGGCACAGCAGGCTGAGCTCTCTGCCTGCCTGATCACAGTGGAAGCAGGGACACGGGGAGAAACGCTGCAGGGGTAAGTAAAGCTTTTTTATTTTAGAATGAGCAGCAGCCTGGGGGCCAAATCTAACACAGGGGTGGGCATATGCGATCACACTGGGACGCAGGCTTATATAATATGCACCGCTGCCCCAGCCCATCACTGCGTGCGATTTCAGCACCATTGGAGATGGACAGCGGCTGTGCATATTATATGAGCGGGTGCAGGAGATCAAAGGCTGCAGCCCGCAGCGTTCCCCTGTGCTCCAGAGCTGCTGCCCCCACCTCCCCTGGACGCTGCAGTGTACATATATATATATACACACACCCCCCCCCCGTATATCCGGCGTATAAGACGACCCCCCACTGTAGCCATTATTTTAAGGGGGTAAAAAGTCGTCTTATACGCCAGTATATACGGTACTTACCATACAACAAATACTTACTATACCCATCATCTCTCTCGCCATTCCTGAGCTTCCTTGGTTCCCCTTTGGTCTATTCTTCCTGTTCCAGCCAATGCAGTCAATCACTGGTTGTAATGGTGGGGCAGTAAGAGCAGGGCAGTTTGATATGGAAAAACCAGCTTCTTCTGTCATTTAATACTTGTCTACTTTTGCTATGTGGTAAACCTCATTTAGCCAGTTGTTATCCATTATTCAGTAGAATGTAAAAATGTCAGAAAAATAATAATAAAATAGTCTATTCACAAGATGACTTAAAAGGAATCTGGCAGCAGATTTTTGCTACCTCATCTGAAAGCAACATAAGGCCTCTTTCACACGTCAGCAAAAATCACACATGGTGTTCACTGACGTGATAAAAGTGCATATGTCCATCCGTGTGCCATGATTTTGGCACATGTGTAATCTTCGTGTGCTCTCTGTGATAATACACAGAGATCAGGCACTTATACTCACCTGTCCACACTTCTACTGTCCGTGCTGCTGAATCTCCCGCGATGCTGTGTCCGGCCACTGCTGTTACTTCCAGGTCGGCGGTGCAGTGTATATATATATAAGCATAATTATCCGGCCTGGAAGCAGGAGAGAGCAGCAGCTGAAGACAGCGTTGCTGGAGACAGGTGAGTTTAAAAAGCTTTTTATTTTAAATGTACGTGTTTTTCTGGTACGTGTTTCATGGATCACACCATTGTGTGGTCCTTAGGACATCAATGATGCCAGAAAAAAAAGGACATGTCTCAGTGCAGAGCACACAGACATGCATGCGCCGCACGGAGACACATCAGTGAGACATCAATGATGTGTAGGCAGTCCCATTGATTTGAATGTGTCTATGTATGTCCGTTACTCTGGTACCTATAAAAATAGCAACATATATACCAGAATCACTGACATGTGAAGGGGGCCTAATGTAGACAAAGAGACTCTGAATTCAGCAATGTATCACATAGTCTACTGCAGAGGTTCCCAACTCCAGTCCTCAAGGCACACCAACAGTGCATGTTTTCAGGATTTCCTTAGTATTGCACAGGTGATAATTTAATCACCTGCAAAGGTGCTGAATCCAACACCCATGCAATGCTAAAGAAATCCTGAAAACATGCACTGTTGGTGTGCCTTGAGGACTGGAGTTGGGAACCTCTGGTCTACTGGGTGCAGCTGTTCTGACAGAGTCAAAGTTTTTAGATTTAGCAAACCAGCATTACTGAGAGAGCTGTTCCGCCCACACTAGGCTCTGTATAGAGATTGTACATTGACAATGAGGTGACAATCAGAGGAGGGGACATGCCGGACTGCTGTGCAGGAGACACTGTAGTCCAGCAATGATAATGACTAGGTGATAAAGCTTTTAGTTTAAGTAAACAACAGCACACAGACTGATAAGAGAGGCATAGTTGATTTTTGTTTTTTAACTCCTACAGCATGCTGTCCTAATATTACAAAGCAAAAACTTGTTGACAGATTCCCTTTAAGAATGTTGTTGACTTTTTAGCTTTGATTAGCTCTAATGCGGCCTTCATGGATAGGTCTACTATTAAGAGTTTACAAACCTCATAAGTAACAGTGACAAATATTCTAAAGACAAGTCATCACCAACATGTACTACTTTAATTTCATTACATCTCTATGAGGCACCAATAACTATGAATTAAAAGATTTAATTACACTCACTAGACAATTCCGCAAAACGCTTCCTAGATGGCAGAAGTCTATGCCACATAATCATTAGAGACACTCAAAAGAGTATTCAATCCCATGGGCACATACGGGTGTGCATTACGTATCTTTTTCCAGTAAGTCCAAACAAAAGTCACAAAAACTAAATCCACGGCAGTCACTAAATTCTCTTTTTGATTTTTATTGCATCATATTTCATAGCCATGCGCCAAGATAGATGTACAATCGATGTGAAGGCCAGCTCTTTCACATCTGTCCTGTGCTGTTACCATGAAATATGCTGCAGTAAAATAAAAGATTTGCTAAGGGCCGCAGATTTCTTTTTCTGCAAGGGCCAACAAAATAGCCTGTTTTTTCTTACTACATATAAACAAGAAAAGTCATGTCTTTAGGTAGTTGGGAGTGTAACTAGAATTTATAGGACCCCTTTATAGTCTGGAATGGATGCCTTACTTTTTTGACTGTGAAATAAATTATAACAGTACAGCTGCTTTTTAAATGAAAAGTTAAAAAATAGGAAAATGTCTATATTTCAATGGGCCCCTTGAGGCTTTTGGACTTGTAGTAACTTTGATGTAATTTATTGCTGTGGTCTAGGACACCAATTCATCAAAACCGTTGTTTTTCATGCTAGTTTTGATGTTGGTCAGCTGGAGTGAGATGCGCGCGTGTCTCTTATTGAGTTAGTAACCAGGATAAAACTGTGGAATAAATGTCCGCCTCTTGACGTAGATGAAGGTCCAAAACACTGAGATAGTAAAGTATAAGGGGTTTATTTCAACCTGTTTCGAAGTGTATCCTCACTGATGAAGAAGTGAGGATGTACTTCGAAACGCGTTGAAATAGACCACCTATACTTTAATATCTCAGTGTTTTGGACCTTCATCTATGTTCAGCCACACAGGTTTGTTACACAGTTTATTCTAGTTCCTGATCAATTTGTTTGCCTTTGTGCATGTGGATTCTGCAGCAGCTGTATCATGCTATTGCCACTGGTTGTGTGTCACACAACCTTACAAGGTGAGCACATAGCTCATATTACCCTTTGTGTGCTTTCTGGGTAAGACCCTATTGCATTTTTATCCTCAGTTTTTCTGATTCAGTTAGAGGCATTTTCCTGCTGCAGTGTACCACCATAAGAAACCTGTCATGATTTCTCTTTGCAGAGCATCTTGCAGACTAGAAGATGCTCTGCTGCCTTTTCCTGAAATACTTTCCTGACAGTTACTTTTCCTCTTTGCAGACCATCTTGCCTTTGGAGATGCTCTGCTGCGCCTTCCTGAGTTACTGAGCTAGCAGCTTGTTTGACAGCGCAGGATTCTATGTTGGTGCTGATTACTCAGGTGGTCCTCCTTACCGGTAACTGCTCAGGCTTTTTTCTGAGCATGCTCACCCAGAACTTTGCCAGTTGTATTTTCTGGTTCTGCTATTATGCTGTTGTGCTGTTGCCTCTGTTAGTGTTCTGATCTTTGTGTTCTGACCCCAGATTATTTGACTTTTCTTTGCCCGTTCCCTGTTCCACTCAGACTGTTACTTGGCCAAGTCTCTGTTTTCTCCCTGAACATATTACGTGCTCTCCTAGATTTCTGACCTCTCTACGCCTCCGTTTACTCCTTGTGCTCATACGTGTCCTTCCGTTACCAGACCCTGGCGTTCCTGACTACTCTTCCATCCATTCTGCCCATAAGTAGTGACTGCATCACATTACCTTTGTGGCATAAATTATGATGAATTTCTTGGCTGCACTTGGCCATGTCCCTTCCCTGCTAAGTTGACAGACTCCGCCAAGACCAGAGTAAAATTAATAAAAGTAGCAATCGTTTTGTGCAACCACTTGCAACATCTCAAACAGTTTTATGAAATAATTCTGGCTAAAGCTGTTTGATAAACCAGGTCCGATGGCTCTGATTATTTAAGACAGAATTTTCATCTGCCAGTCTTAATGAGAGGTGTGCAGGAATAAGATGGGACAAATTAATTAACAGGTGCAATCCACTTAATGAATTCTGCACATTTTATAAGTGGCGTGCATCTCCATGCGCCTCACCAGAAACCTTAAATCAGTCGGGGACTGGCGAGTTGCTCAGAACTTTGGCAAGTTTTTAAGGTGCTTTACAACACCCAGATAAAATATTGGTGGTAGTTCATTAATAATCTCTACAATAGAGTTTATTGTGAAATATCAAGACATACTAATGTGATGGCATATTTTTTAAATAATGACTTTAATTTGTTAGAGACCCATTAGCTTTCCTAATAATAATTAATAATTATTGTCTCCTTAGACAAACCTTGATTTTCATCACTGGGTATGACCAAATAAAGTCTAAATGTGTGCCTGCATGGAAGCGATATCCTGGCCATAAGTAATTTTTTATTACTGCGTTGCGTTGTAGCATCCAGACCTCTATGCTTTAAGGCTTGTGAAAACCTAAACAATCTAACTGCTTGATAGCATTGCCTTCTGACAGCTTTATGAGCCTGCAAGTATTTTCCATGCTTGGAAGATACAGTTCATCAGGATTAAGTAAACATATTTTATATTTCATGGTTGATTGTAAAATGTATTATCCTTACTCTAGATGTATTCTAAATGTTCACAAAATAAGGGAAATTTAAATTAAAGGTTAAAGGAATTGCCCAGGTTTGGTATGAAAGTCTTCAGTCACTCTATGTAAATGCAGACATAATGTAGGCCAGGACAATCTGAATCCAACTGTTTGTCACTGATTGTTTCATAACTGTATTCTAACAATTTAGTTTCAGGAACACAGAAGAGCTCCCCTGCCCAAATCAGGCTCTCAATAGAGAAAGTACATTGACTGTGAGGTGTCAATCACAGCAGGGGGCGTGTTGGACTGCTCTGCACATCAGTTTCTAGTCCTGTAATGGTAATTACAGGATAATAAATGCTTTAGTTTACATAAATAATTATATACACACACACTGATAAGAGAAGCATGGTTGCTTTTTGTTTTTTAACTCTTACAGAATGCTGTCCTCATCTTACATAGCAAAAACCTGTTGACAGATTCCTTTTAAAACTGAATAACAGGAGCAGTATGATATATTGTTTTTGTTTTATAAAGGCAATAAATTATATTGATTAGCTGTTACTGGTAAAAATACATGTTACAATAAGCTCTGTCATAGCACCTATAAGCAGGAGCAACTAAGTCAGCATACCTAATTCTGCGCAATATTGAGTGATCTATAATAATAATAATAATAATAATAATATTCAGAATTAAGTTTAGCATGTTGAATTGGCTCGCCACAATAGTCAACCTCACATGTCGTCCCTTGGGAAAATGAATTGCCCACACCTAATTTAGAAGCATAATTTCTAATGAAACTATGCTGCCTTCAGGAATGTATTTGGAGCTACTATGGAGGAGAAAATAACCCCTAAAACATAAAGGGATAAAAATCTATAGAAAGTTAGTATGCAGGACAATTATCTTCTTTCAGCCAGAGGCCACAATAGATTTTCATAGTATCAGTTCTGGAGTAATATTGTACACCTGGGGCTACAAGTTAAGCAACAAGATGTAAAGATGTTTCCTTTAGCAACATTATTTGTCCAGTAGCATGCTTAACTATGACATAGTTAAATATATCCATGCTTTTCTGGTACCAAGGGAGGAAAAGGTATCTT
The DNA here is from genome assembly GCF_048569485.1 of Anomaloglossus baeobatrachus. Lineage (NCBI taxonomy): Eukaryota > Metazoa > Chordata > Amphibia > Anura > Aromobatidae > Anomaloglossus > Anomaloglossus baeobatrachus. The sequence goes on along the minus strand of NC_134355.1, from coordinate 388,351,715 downwards.
AACACAATATAGGTTTTGTGCCCACTCACTTAGTAAAAGATTTTACAAAAAAATCAATGTATAAAAGAGACCTACAAATCTATATTAAAATTGTTCATGGATATGTCCGTAGTATAAGGCCTATACTTTGCGGAGTATGGCAAAATGACAATGCAAAAAGAATTGCTCAAATAATTAAACATTCCTTTAACATCTGTGCGTGAAATTCATTAAATTGTAAATGCTGCAATTGCCCTTTTAACTACCTTTCAAGTCAATGGCACATAATGTGTAATCTTGGTGTAATGGCAGCAATCGCACTTTAATGAAGCTTTCCCTTCCTAGCATATAAATACTTTTCTAGCATCTTGTATTATTCTTTAACCAAGCAAAAACTGCAGAAGAAATGGGACACATTATCTCATATATTACCATTTCATTTAGTCATACATGTTGTGATGTCAGCCATTAAAAGGTTTATCCAGTCTGAGGAAATAAACTAAAAAAAACTATCAGATATGTTAAAATAACAAAAAAATCAGTACTCACCACTTTTTCTTACCTCTGGCCAGGCAGTACCTAAACCAGAGGTCTCAAACACGCGGCCCGCGGGCCGCATGCGGCCCCTAAGGCTGCTTTTTGCGGCCCGCAGACCCCGTGACTATCACAGCTCTATGCCAGGAGCCGGTGCCTGCAGGCACACTACAGTTGAATCATTTGCAGTGCCACGCAGAGCAGCTGTCTGCACTACACCAATGGATGACACGGCCAATCAGATGCAAGGAGGTGATGTCGCTGTATGATGTCACCTCCTTGCATCTGATTGGCCATTAGTATAGTGATATATTTCATCGAAAAGAACATAAATTCAAGGAGAAAAATAAAAAAAACTCACCAGAAAAAAGCCACCAGCCAACTCAGGTCAAAATGGCAATAGCACTCGCAGGATGCAGCCGGCCCACTATGATAGAGGTATAGGTAACACAGGTGCGGGATACCGATGGAACAGCCACACTCAACCTACCAAATTATGGAGGGGGTGGCTGCTGGTATTGAACACGCACACTAATAGGGTTATACATAAGGCACCAGTCGCACAGATATGTGCAATGCACAGTGTCCGGTTCACAGCCTATTGATCACGCCCTTCTATTAGATCAGGCGGGCTACCCAGCACTATTAAAGTGCACTGAACACACAGGACTGACACCCTGGAGGGCCTCTCTGCATCCTGCGAAAATTGTGCAATGATGGAATACGATAATAAATGTGAGGTATTGGTCCATATTTTGGCCAAAATACATAAGCTCGTAACTCAAACGTCAAGGGTCCTCAAGCTTACGAGTCCCTACACTGTATTCAAAAATATTTCACCGAAAAGGACATAAATTCAAGGAGAAAAATCAAAAAAACTCACCAGAAAAAAAGCCACCAGCCAACTCAGGTCAAAATGGCAATAGCCCTCGCAGGATGCAGCCGGTCCACCATGATAGAGGTATAGGTAACACAGGTGCGGAATACCAATGGAACAGCCACACTCAGCTGTGAAGCTGAGAACGGGCATTGCAGAGGAGAGGGAGGGGTTAATCCCCCCATCTCCTCCATTGTCAGCGTATGCGTATATCGCACTGCACTGGGGTAACATCCGAGTGCAGTTCGATGTATCTCTCGCACCCATTCACTTGAATGGGTGCGAGTGATATGGCTGTAGCAGAAAATCGCAGCATGCTGCTACTTTTTTACAGAATCTGGATGCGAGAAAAGCTGACCAACTGCTCGCCCTAATTGACTAATATTGGTCAGAGTGCAATTTGAGATTTTCGCATTGCACTCGTTCGATTTCAACGCTTGTGTGAGCGCACCCTTAATGAGAGTTCTTGAAATTTTGACCAAATGCTAACCTACAATCTCTTCTTTTTAGATAGCATACAGATAGGGAAACGCATACAATCCTATTATTCTTTTTTTTTTTTTAAATACCAATGAATCTTTTTTGTTGTTTATATGCATATCTACTGCTTTTAATAAATGTTGATTGCCGTTTATTTCCGCAGGTGAAAAATTAGAAATGTCCAAGTTGGAAGCTTAAAAAATGTGAGAATTATAAGCTCATAATATTTGGCATTTGAAAACATTGGTAGAAAAACAACTTTATTATACACGCTAATTAAACTGCAGCAGCTACACAAGCTTGGAAGGAACATTTTATATCGCCTTCAGCACAGTTGTCTTGTTATGGCGGCTTGAATAGATAGCGTACGTAGATTTACCAGCACATTACTAAATATTGATAAATTGCACCCGGAGTGGAGGAAAGGCATTTAATTTAGTTGCCTTGTGATTGCTTTGTAGATGAATAAAAACTCTCATTTCAATTAACAAAGTAGACTGTGTGTTAATCAGACAGCAAGTAGGCATTTAAAAGCATGACTTATTAGACGTGATTTATGTTCTTTTTTTAGAGGCTTTCCAGAAAATTATTGACTTTTTATGCATTATTATTTTTTTTTCAGATGACATTAGCCAGAGTATATCCTGAGATATCTCATTTCTTTATGTACTCAATTAAGTGGGCAACTAGATTTAGGAACTACATTAGGTTCTTTTAAAGACAGTGCCATGAACCTTTCTTCTTCTTTGGGGGAATTTATAGAATATGGAGACCCCATTTGTTACTCCGCATCTTTACAGTCTCTCAGTAGGCCCTTTTTTGAGACAGGCAATAACTAGGGCAAAGCTACAGAGACATATTAGATATATCACAGTACTACTTCTTGCTTACATGGTAAATTTATGTTAGTAATTATTAGGGGACCAATCAAAAGCCAATTTGACAAGGTCAGGCTAGGCAAGGTTTGTTTAGTGTCTGTTACCATGAAAATCCATAGGCCTAATAGGCGCTATATACAAGTAACGATAGGCCATTTTAATTAAGACAATTTACAAACGGTTTCAGAGTTATGTTTTTTTCAGTGCTTGTTATTAGGCTGTTTACAAAGGGAGCATAGATCACAGGAATCTCTGGGGGTCTCTTTGGTAAAGACCTAAGAATTAGCATATTGAGTGCTCTAGCTATTGTTAATTAAAGGGGTTTTCCGCTTTCACTCAAGTAGTGCCCTAATGAGTTTATATTTGTAAAACAACAAACTCAGATGGTTCTCACCCTCTCCAGATCCAGCGCTGGTTCCCTGCTGATGCTCCTGTCTCTGTGTGTTGGCTGCAATGGTGATGTTGCCTCTACAGTGCATATGACTGTTGCAGCCAGTCACTGAGCTCAGTGGCTCATGCTGTCTATACCACCAAAGCTATGGAGTTCACAGGACGATGTGCTGCTGAGAACTGTGATTTTTAAGCTAGCTTAAAAATATTTTAACCAGACAAATGAGCGTTTTGCTCGTTCAGCGGTTGCTTTGCAGCCTGTATACACTAACTGATTATTAATGCACAAGCACACCTAGGAATGTACTTTCATGATAATTAGACAGTGTATGTACTCCCTTTGTCTATCATAACAATGTCACAATATGACTCCTATAAGTAAACACACACTATTGTGACATCTTTATAAGATTACTAGCTGTAGTACCTGGCATTGTGCAGGATAGTAACTAAGACTCTATCTGTCTCTCTCTCTGCCTCTCTCCCACTGTCCCTTTCTCCCTCTCTGTCTGTCTCCCTCTCTCTGTCTCTCCCACTTACGTCTCACCACCAAAATCATATTAACTGACACATAAGCTGCCTTGTACTAAGAATGCCCTTCGTTGCCTATAGCAACCAATCAGAGCTCCTATTAATAACCTGTAGGAAAATAGAAGCAGAGCTGTGATTGGTTGCTATAGGCCACCTGATAAATATCCAGGCTAAGGGCTTGGTTCCACTTGCGCATAGCTCCTGATGCGAGAGCATTGGAAGTGATGTGTTAATGACCTTGTGATGCCAGTGTTAACCAAGGGTCATGCGACTGTGATCCGATCTTGTGATCAGATCACAGCTGCGGAGAAGGGGAGGGAGCACTTTCTCCCTCTCCACCGCTGCCTGTCTCTGCGGATTCCTTTAGCAAGCATGCACATAAACACATACAAACACTCAGGTTTATATATTAGATCTCATATTGAGACACACTATTGTAACTTTTTTTTTTAAAAAAAGACACACATTTTTGTGATATTATTGTAATGTGCAGCAAATAAATACACATATTCTCTAATGCAACATAATGAAAGCAGAGCATGAATGTATAACAGTAACACCATTATGACATAAATACGTATGATTGTGCACTATTGTAATGATGTGATAATCTATAAATACAGACCCAAGCTTTCATAGTCGGTCCCTATATAAGTATTGATTCAATAAAATAAAGCTCTAATCAGCTGCTAGCAGAGCAGGATTAAGGCCATTATATTCACCTGTAAGCATTTGAGAATAGTGAGTGAAATGAAGCTTTAAATGAACCAATTTTCATGGAAATAAATTATTTCCTAATACACTGCTATTCAAAGTAAAGCTACAGAGACATGAATTTATATTGTGAAATTCTGCCGAGGCCTTTATTTTTCGAGAGGATCAACTGTATTATAGTTATCATCATTGCTTTTTGAATCTGTATAAAAAAAATAAATCCTTTTATTTTCACGTTTTTCAGTATAAATTCCAAATGCTAATGTGAACTGAAATTGTGCCGTGTTAATCCAGTGACGACATTTAGCTTAAAATGGAACAGTAATTTCAACAAACTTTGTATAAATGAATAGTAGAGGCAAATATCAGAAATGTTGTAATATATCTTATCAGAGAATTCAGCTTCCATCCCCATTTATCAGCCACCTCTCCCCCACCCCCACGACATTCTGAGCTTGACATCCACTCTGAAAAAAACTGTTTAAATTTATCTTTTTCACACAAGACCGGCTTCAGGCTCACTGTGTTGTCATATAACACAGCCCATTATACTCTAATGAGAGAGGAGGGGGAAGGAGTGAGGAGCAGCAAGAGGAAACAAGCATAGGAAAATATCGGGGTGAACACATCCAGACAGCTTGGCACTGCTGTATAATATCCTCTATGTTGCTGTTGCTTTGAAATGAATCATCAGCAGGAATCCAACTCTATGTGCTGAAATATGTATGGCAGGGGTCAGTGCAGCTAGTCTACTGCCTCAGCTACCAGTGGATGGTAAAGGACAGAGCATGTGCTAGGGAAAACTAGTATATAAGTTGTATAATAGCCAAATATAGTCTTATTCCTAATTTACACACATAGGACAGCTTATTCTGAAACATTAGTTGAAAGTATGGCTACTAGTGATGAGTGAGCACTACCATGCTCAGGTCTTTGGTACTCGTTAAGAGCAATTGGACACTTGGATGGGTGGGACTCAAGCACCCTTGTATGATGGAATTCAATGGAAGATTTCCCGGAAAAATGCTTGTGTCCCCGATTGACTTCCGTTATTCTCGTGTGCTAGAATTGCCCCTGTCTGAGCCGCCAACTGTTCTTAACGAGTACCGAGCACCCAAGCATGGTAATGCTTGCTCATCACTAATGGTTACAATTTAAATTCTAATAAGACATTTATGGATGACATGATAATGGGGATATGGCTCATCCCTCGGTTTGTCCTATTACTATTTAGAAATGAGAAATGGTGCAGTGCTCAACTTTCAAAAGGAACTGCATTGTCAACACACAAGTTGTGGGTAATTACCAAAAAACTTATAGAGATTGTGAAGGGGGAAATAAACCCCATGACTTTCTGTCAAATGTAGCGAAGCTCAAGATCCTATATATTGGAGAACTCATAGAGTACCAATAACTCAAGTCACCAATATGTTATTCCCTATATAAATGTCCACCTCCTCAACCTCTGGGCCTCATAGCAGCTTCTTTGACGTCTATGGCTATTCTATCCTACACATATCAAAGCAAAAGTCCTATATGATCATGTATAGTATGTACGGCTATACTCAGCTTTTTCAAGCTCATTAACGCTTATCAGTGCTAGATAGGAAATAATTAGCACTACTAGCAATGTAAATTCTGAAAGCAACAATATATAAGTGATTTAATGAGAACTTAGGCATTATAGTAATTGTTAGATCAACAAAATGTAATGTAATGTATTATCACAATATTGTCATTTCATTTCTTTCCTTTATTATTTACTTCACTATCCATTACCAGTTACATAGCACCAACATATAAAAAAATGCTGTACTGATAGGATACTCATATTCTGCAGTGTACTTAGTCGAATTTCGTTCCTTAAACACTAGCACAGTTTTCTGGCAAATGTCTACGAATGCAGCTAACCTAAGAATGAAGTTGAGGAACCATGAGGCTGAGAAGTCAAACAAAGAACAGATGCCAATAGGTTCCCCAGTTAGAATTCAGTGTCCCTGGTGCTCAGGGGTGCAGCCAGCGTTAGATTGGAGTACCATGGACCCACCAGAGAAAATCATTCTTGGGGCCCACTATGTACCTACATAGAAATAAATATTAGACCACCAATTGAATGGTAAAACATGCTAATATCAAGGTATAATGCACAGTAATACACTTCTTAAAGCAACTCTCCAGATTTTTTTTCTTTTACCACTGGAGTGGGAGTTCTTATTTATGGTTCCTCACCTTGATCTTATACTCCCCTTCTGGCACCTTCACCCTCTAGTGCCGATTAGCTTGTCAGTGACCTGCCGGCTGCTCCAGTGTTTCATGGAGCCAGAGGTCACACCTCAATACAAGTCTATGAGAACCTCATTCTGGCTCTCATAGACTCGTATTGATCACTTGTGAAGTAACTTATGACTTATGGACAGTCAGAAGTTGTGCTCTCAGGATGGCGTCACAGGGGAAGAAAGCCAAAATGCCAGAGAGTGAGTATAAGACAGTGGCCTTCGGTTAAAAGCACAACTCCAGTGGTGATAGAAAACAAAATGCTGGAGTGGTACATTAATGTTATAGAAAAAGCTGGCACCCACATTTTGGTGAAAGCTTAATGATAATGTCCCCTGATACATATGTATTAACTAGAGTTGAGCGAGTACCTATTTGTACTCACTACAGTATACTCATAACAAATATTGTCTAATACTTACGTATTCATTCCAATAGCATGTGCAGTGCAAGTCAATGGGGAAAAACTCGCAATGTAATGGGTAACCTGAATGCCATACTTTTCGTGCGAGTAGTGAATAGTGCAGAATTCGGGTTACTCTCTACATTGCGAGTTTTTCCCATTGACTTCCATTGCACACGCTTTTTGGAATGAATACGTGAGTATTAGACAGTATTCGTTATGAGAATAGCGAGTACGAATAGTTAAGTACTCGCTCAACTGCAATATTAACCACTAAATGAATTGACTAGCGCTGCAGATTTGTCATGACTCATGAACAATCTGTGAAATTATGCTCTGGATATTCACAACTGATGTCATCCTTTCCTATACAAAGGAAGAGGTCAGTGGTAAAGGTGGAGGAACCATTTGCATACTAGTAAATGCAGCAACATCTGCACAATTTTTTCCTTGATATCACCGCTGTTAATTTGCTGTAGGATTGCCATTGTAGAAATTCTGCTACAAATTCATTATATGAATGTGCATACTATATGTACTAAAAGTGGTGAAGGCCCTAAATCAGTTATGTCTGACCACTGTACATTCAAGAACACTGTATCAGAACTAATTTGAGAGTGATGCTTCATTTGATTGCAAGAGGATTGTTATGTGACATAAAGTTGACAGCCTGTGAATGCTATATAGATGAAAAAAAACTAGAAAATGAGATTTATACAAAGACTGTGATGTTAGGATGTTAGATCAGTGAAGACTTGTAAAGGCTTTGCTTAGTCACAAGACAACAAATCAATAGAGTGAAAATACACTGTCACAGCATCTGCCATTCTTTAGCAAGTCATCAGACATCTAAACATTTGTCAAGTTGTGTCAGAGCATTAACTCTTAGTCATAACAACATCTAATTAATCAAATATTGGTGACTACAAACACTGCACGAAGTGGAGCTTATTGTTGCTTCAACAATATGGTTTCCATTTTAAATAATGATTTTAAAAAATCTTTAGTGTTCATTGTGATTAAGGAAATATCCTGTATCGGATTGTGAGTGTGATGCTATAAAATTGATGTTGGAAATCATAATCTTAGATTCTTATGAACAACACTGAAAAGCTTAGATAAAACATGACAAAACATTATTTATATTTCGTTGTTGGTTACTTGGTGTAATTTCTTGTGTCCCAATTCAGTGACCATTTTTCTGTCCTCTAGTGGTAAATTGTATTCTCACTGGTGACTAAGTGGCAGGGAGTCAAATTACTCATGGTGACCGCTTTGGCAAATGTCCTGACTACTGTCCTTAGTGAGGCTAACCTAGTGGAGTAGCATCTTGTTTATTCAGGTGGGTACATTTTAGTTTATGGTCATGTGATAATGGTTGTATAGTGTCACGCTCCCCGGGTCCTCACCCCCGCTCCCCGGCTCACCTGCCACGCTGCCCGCTCCTCAGCCCCCGGATTCCGTCCGTCCCAGGCCCCCTGGTCCCCGATCCCGGCGCCCGACGGCTTCCCAGGACCTGGCCGGCTCTCCTGCGTCCTCCTCTCAGCCTCCTTCCCTGGCTTCTGGCACCCGGGCGGCGCGCATGCGCGTTAGGGCGCGCGCGCGGTCACTGACCCTTTCTTAAAGGGCCAGCGCCCATTAACAGGAAATGAGGTTGAACAGGTACTGGGTATAAAGGGGGTTATTGTCCAAGGGGGCGGGGCCTGATCTTCGTGTTCCCTGAGCTAGGAGTCAGGTCTCCTGGTGTTTATGTGCCTGTACTCACCTATCTCTCTTTGTAGAGCCGTACCTGCCTCGCCATCCAGTCAGCCGTATCCTGAACCCCGCACACTGTCCGTCTGCCATCTGACAGTCCGTACCATCTCGGATCCCTGCGGTGACCCGTCATCTCGCTCCTGAGGTTCCGGACCCCGCCTGATATCATCTCGGCTTCCGAACCTGAGCTACGTCACCAGGACTACCATCTGTGACTCCGTGGTCCCAGGGACTCCTCCGCTGCCTTCACTTGCACGGACTGTTCTGCTGCCCATCAGTGCTTCAGCTGCCGGACTCCCTACCACCATCTTCGAGTTCGGTCCAGTGGATCCACCTCCTGGGTCTGCCCGACCGCCCGGCCGTGACAGTAAGATCAGGCCATGGATCCCGATGCAGCACTAGCGGCCTTGCAAGAGGAACTCCAACGTCAGCATGAAGTCCAGACCCGCATGTTGCAATTTATGACCTATGTGGACACCCGCCTGTACACGTTACAAGCATCAATGACGCCTGCGGCACCCAGGTCCCCAGCTAGGCAAGCCATGGCTCCCGCACCAGTGGCAGCCTCTTCAGATGCTTCCCGTCTCCGTTTGGCGTCACCACCTCGTTATGCTGGAGATCCCAAGACCTGCAGGGGCTTCATAAACCAGTGTTCCCTGCATTTCACGCAGCTGCCACATCTGTTCGCCTCTGACCAAGCCAAGGTCGCCTTTATAATGTCTCATCTGGAGGGCGAGGCGCTGGCGTGGATGAACCCCTTGTGGGAGAAGGAGGACCCCATGACCAAGAACCTTCAAGACTTCCTGCAGGCCTTTCGCAGCACCTTCGACGAGCCGGGACGCGCCTCTGCGTCTGCTTCATCCCTCCTCCGCCTACGTCAAGGAACACTGACGGTGGGCCAATATGCCATCCGTTTCCGTACTTTGGCTTCTGAACTCGGGTGGAATAATGAGGCCCTGACAGCCGCCTTCTGGGAAGGACTCTCGAGTCTCATCAAGGATGAGTTGGCGGGCCGTGACGTGCCCTCCACCCTAGATGCCCTGATTGCCCTAGCCACTCGAGTGGACATTCGTTTCCAGGAACGCTCCAAAGAGCTGTATCGTGAGAGACGTGCAGTACGGCACTCCCCTCCTCCACAGAAGTCCTCTGTGCCTCACTCATCAACAGCTGGGATTCCTGTCCACGAGCCCATGCAGGTTGACCGAGTACGACAGTCTGACCAACGTAGAGCAGAGCGGCTCGCCAAAGGCCTCTGCTTTTACTGCGGAGAGGGCACTCATCTCTTACGCTCCTGTCCGGAAAGGCCGGGAAACTCCAAAGCCTAGGGTTGGTAGGAGAGGCCACCCTAGGTGCTGGGACTCTCTCAGACCCAGTTATGTGGACGGTACAAGTGTCAACAGGAGAGACGCGCTTCACGGCTGAGGCATACCTCGACTCCGGAGCAGCAGGCAATTTTATCCAGCAGGCCACGGTGGACAAGTACCAGCTGCCTGTTACTCCACTCGATAAGCCCCTAGTGATTGCCTCGGTGGATGGGAGACCCCTCTCTGATACCATCTCCTGGATCACCAAGCCGGTGGAATTGCGTATAGGTGCTCTGCACACCGAGAACATCGCTCTCTACGTCCTTCCACACATGTCCCATCAAATCCTGCTGGGACTTCCTTGGTTGCGGACACACGAACCATCAGTCAGCTGGGGTACTGGCGAAATCACTCGTTGGGGCTCTGCCTGTCATGAGAGATGTCTAAAGTCCCTACAACCAATCCGACGTCCCCCGGCTCCAGAGAACCTACCGGAACTGCCCTCGGCCTATTGGTCCTTCGCGGACGTTTTTGACAAGAAGGAGTCTGAGGTACTTCCGCCACACCGTCCCTACGATTGCGCCATCGACCTGCTCCCAGGAACAACACCACCTCGAGGACGGATATATCCGTTGTCTCCAGCTGAAACCAGGGCCATGTCCGCATACATCACGGAAAGCCTGGCAAAGGGATTCATCCGGAGATCCTCCTCTCCTGCGGGAGCAGGCTTCTTCTTCGTTAAGAAGAAAGAGGGTGACCTTCGCCCATGCATTGACTACCGGGGCTTGAATCAGATCACCATAAAAAACAAGTACCCCCTACCGCTCATCCCCGAATTGTTCGACCGGCTCAGAGGAGCCCGTGTGTTCACCAAACTGGATCTTCGGGGTGCCTACAACCTAGTTCGTATCCGCTCTGGGGACGAATGGAAGACCGCATTTAATACTCGCGACGGGCACTACGAATACTGCGTGATGCCCTTCGGTCTGTGTAACGCTCCTGCCGTATTCCAAGAACTGGTGAACGACATTTTCCGGGACCTCCTCTACCTCTGTGTAGTAGTTTATCTGGATGACATCCTTGTCTTCTCTCCGGACCTCCAGACCCACAGAGAGAACGTAAAGCTGGTTCTACAAAGACTGAGAGAGAATCGTCTCTACGCCAAATATGAGAAGTGCGTCTTTGAGCAGTCTTCTCTTCCTTTCCTGGGATACATCATCTCGGGTACTGGGTTGCAGATGGATCCAAAGAAGGTCTCCTCCATACTCAACTGGCCTCCTCCTTCTGGACTGAAGGCAATCCAACGGTTCCTGGGATTCGCCAACTACTACCGCCAGTTTATCCCGCACTTCTCCGCCCTGAGACTGCTCCTCTCTCCGCTTTGACCAAAAAGGAGGCTAAACCAAAGGACTGGTCACCTGCGGCCGACGCCGCGTTTTGCTCTTTGAAGCGAGCTTTCGCCTCCTCTCCTGTACTCCACCGACCGGAGTTAAACCGCCAGTTCACCTTGGAGGTGGATGCCTCCTCCTCAGGAGCCGGAGCAGTGCTCATGCAAAAATCCTCCTCCGGGAAGATGGTGACTTGCGGTTTCTTTTCTAAGAGCTTCTCAGCACCTGAACGGAATTACACCATCGGTGACCGAGAATTATTGGCGGTCAAACTAGCTCTGGAGGAGTGGCGTTACCTCCTGGAAGGAGCAGTGTACCCCGTGACCATCTACACGGACCACAAGAACCTGGAATACCTGCGGTCCGCTCAGCGACTGAACCCACGGCAAGCCAGGTGGTCCTTATTCTTTGCCAGGTTTGACTTCCAGCTCCACTTCCGACCCGCGGACAAGAATGTACGCGCCGATGCCTTGTCTAGGTCCCTCATGCCCATGGAGCAGGAGGAAGAGACTACCCAACCTATCATCCCTCCTAGCAAGATTGTTCCGGTGGCTCCCGTCACTCTGGCCCAAATACCACCCGGGAAGACCTATGTCTCGGAGACCGACAGGCTAAAAGTGTTACACTGGGGTCATGCCTCAAAAACAGCCGGCCATGCAGGCCAGAAGAGAACATGGGGTGCGATTGTACGCCATTACTGGTGGCCATCCCTTCGCACTGACGTCGCCGCCTTTGTCTCTGCCTGTTCCTCTTGTGCCAGGAACAAGACGCCCAAACACCTGCCCTATGGCCGTCTTCTGCCTCTACCGATACCCTCAGTTCCGTGGCAACACATAGCTATGGACTTTATTACGGACTTGCCATTGTCATCCGGACACACAGTCATATGGGTCGTGGTGGATCGGTTCTCTAAAATGGCCCATTTCGTCCCTATGGCTGGACTGCCCTCTGCTCAGGAACTCGCGGACGCCTATATACAACACATCTTCCGCTTGCATGGCTTTCCATTACACATCGTATCAGACAGAGGAACTCAGTTCACTTCCCGCTTCTGGAGGGCTCTCTGTAACCATCTGGGAGTGACTCTGGACTTTTCATCTGCATATCATCCTCAGTCTAATGGCCAGGTAGAGAGGGTCAATCAAATCTTGACCTCTTTCTTACGTCACTACGTCAATGCCCATCATGACGACTGGTCCGCCCTTCTACCTTGGGCTGAATTCTCCCACAACCACCACTTCAGTGAGTCGTCCTCCAGCTCTCCCTTCCATGTTGTTTACGGGCTTCAGCCTTCCATCCCATTGCCTGTATCCCCCTCTTCGGATGTCCCTGCTGCAGATACAGTAGCCCGTGACTTTGCAAACATTTGGGACTCTGTCAAATCGTCCCTTGGGCGTGCTTCCCTGCGGATGAAAAGACACGCCGACAAGAGACGTCTGGACCCTCCGTGTTTCTCTCCTGGAGACCTCGTCTGGCTTGCTTCCCAGTACGTCCGCCTGAAGATACCATCATACAAGCTGGGTCCTCGCTACATTGGGCCGTTTAAAGTCCTCAGCAAGATCAATGAGGTTTCCTACAAGCTACAGCTCCCGGCCACGATGAGGATACCCAACTCATTCCACGTCTCCCTGCTCAAGCCGGTTATCCTTGGTCCCTTCTCCGATGCTGCCAGTCCGGCCCCTCCACCTATTGCCGATGACGACATCTATGCGGTAAGGGATATCGTGGCCATGAAGACTGTTCGAGGTCGGCAGTTCTTCCTGGTGGACTGGGAAGGGTATGGTCCTGAGGATAGGTCTTGGGAGCCCAGGGAGAACGTGGGCACTCCTCTTATCCGTGCCTTCATGTCCCGGTTGCAGGGTGGGGGGCGTGGGGGGGGGGTACTGTCACGCTCCCCGGGTCCTCACCCCCGCTCCCCGGCTCACCTGCCACGCTGCCCGCTCCTCAGCCCCCGGATTCCGTCCGTCCCAGGCCCCCTGGTCCCCGATCCCGGCGCCCGACGGCTTCCCAGGACCTGGCCGGCTCTCCTGCGTCCTCCTCTCAGCCTCCTTCCCTGGCTTCTGGCACCCGGGCGGCGCGCATGCGCGTTAGGGCGCGCGCGCGGTCACTGACCCTTTCTTAAAGGGCCAGCGCCCATTAACAGGAAATGAGGTTGAACAGGTACTGGGTATAAAGGGGGTTATTGTCCAAGGGGGCGGGGCCTGATCTTCGTGTTCCCTGAGCTAGGAGTCAGGTCTCCTGGTGTTTATGTGCCTGTACTCACCTATCTCTCTTTGTAGAGCCGTACCTGCCTCGCCATCCAGTCAGCCGTATCCTGAACCCCGCACACTGTCCGTCTGCCATCTGACAGTCCATACCATCTCGGATCCCTGCGGTGACCCGTCATCTCGCTCCTGAGGTTCCGGACCCCGCCTGATATCATCTCGGCTTCCGAACCTGAGCTACGTCACCAGGACTACCATCTGTGACTCCGTGGTCCCAGGGACTCCTCCGCTGCCTTCACTTGCACGGACTGTTCTGCTGCCCATCAGTGCTTCAGCTGCCGGACTCCCTACCACCATCTTCGAGTTCGGTCCAGTGGATCCACCTCCTGGGTCTGCCCGACCGCCCGGCCGTGACATATAGTCACATAGGGGAATTGACTAAGACTGGCATTTCAGATGCATGCCATTCTTGAAGTGGGGTACACTGTGCCAAATGTATTAAGAGGCACGTTGCTGCTCATAATTTGAGTAGTGTGTATGGTCCCCATGAGCTTAATAAGGTTTGAGTATGCTCTTGGTGGATTGTGTCCTGCAGTATCTTCTCATAGACCTGGATTTCGCATCAGTGAGCGCTTGGATAGTTTGTGATGCTAATAATAAGTGATGGGAGCACCTATACATAATGTCACAGATATTCTTAATTGGATTCATGTCTGGAGCAATGAGGACCTGTCAATGCTGTCAATGTTTTGATCATCCAGGAACTGCCGACACACTCTGGCTACGTGAGACCAGGCATTATCCTACATCCCTGCTCCCGGATAAGGTCTGTCTATAAGCATTGGATCCAGGTATCCAGGTACCTAAAAGCTTCATATGGAGGTCTGTACAGCCTTCCAAACAGATAATTCCACAGACCACCACTGACCAAATGTCAAACTGGTCATGTTGGCCAATGTTACAGGTAGAATAACCTTCACTGTTTTTGTGACCAGACTCTTTCATACTTCCAAAATGGGCTCAGTCTGAATCTAGTCTCATTTGAATTTAGCACCAATGACAAACCTTCCAATTCTGGTGTTCTTTGGTGATTGACAGTACAGTCAAGCTGCACAGTGCTGGTCTGTAAGTAGAAGTCCCATTACAGGAATTCGAGCTCTCATGTTGCTATCAAGGAATCTGGTTCTTAAAGTTTAACTTGTGCACACCAGAAGCCCACTAATGGACATCTTATAATTCATTGGTAGTGTTACTCCTGTTTCTCCATGCAGAAAGGAGCAGATACCTGTCCTGCTGATCTAAGGATGCTGATCTGTGGATGCCTTTCTATGGCGCTGTCTGATTGTTCTCTTATTGTGTACAATGTCTTAATATCTGCATCATGCTCTTGAGCCCTCCTTGTAATGGATGTATGGATGTGCCATCCTGGAGTCGCTGGGCTAGGTGTGCAACCTTAATGGGCTGCAGGTACCACTTCATGCTACCCAGGAGTGACAAAGACAACAGCAAAATGCAAAACTACAGAAAAATCAGTCAAGAAAGATGAGGAGCCATTGTAGTCACAGGAGTCATTGTTGCCACCACCTATAAAACTGTTCCCTTTGTTGGGGTTGTCTTGCTGTTACCTCTCCAGCTCACCTGTTTTCACTTTCATTTGTACCGAAGTAGGTTAAGTTTCACATTCACTTCCTAACTGGACAGATTATCGATGACATTAAATGATTTGGGATTATTTACATACTTTCCCTTTTTTCAGATCAACAGTAAGTAGATTTGCTTACTTAGATATAGACTGGAAAGTATTCAATGTCCTAATTGCCCTCCATGTAACAGAATGAGTGTAGGCTTCGCATTCTCCTAATCATATGGAGGGAAGCTATCCAGCACACACTGTTTTTCAAAACACAATTTGTCATCTATTTTCTTAGCATGTCCAAAGAAAAAGGTTTCAGAATACTGATAATAAATAGATGACAAAATGGAATTTTACAACAATGCTGAACTAAAGTGAATGTCGGGTACCAGGTGTCAGTCACCAATATAATTCTGAGAATGTCCATATTGCGACTGATGCAGCTGACAGCAGCAATGAAAAATTACACTATCTATGGAGGGAAATTGTATGAATAAACTTTTAATCTAATATCAAATTTATTGCTATAGGGCAGTTCCTAAGCTCCTCAGTCAATGCTGAGCATAGAAAGGAACTGCCAAGGTCCCCTAATTTCCAAAGCAGTTTTGCTCCAGGATCTCATTCCGTACAGGTGGATGTAAATACATCATGTCCTCTTCTAGAATTCATGTAAGTTAACATTTTGTGATATGGTAATATATATTATCTTGGCGAACAAGTTTTATATTTATATAATTGCTCTTTACTTACGTTTTTAGGGTATATCATATTTTTAACCTCTTCACCAGCGGTGGAGTTTCCGTTTTTAGTTTTCGTTTTTTCCTCCCACTCTTCCAAGAGCCGTAATGTTTTTATCTTTCCAGTAATATAGCCGTATGAAAGCCTATTTTGTGCGAGTTGTACTTTTGAATCGCATCATTCATTCTGCCACATATTGTACTGGAAAATGCAAAAAAAAGTTCAATTCTAAAATAGTTTTGCCCTGGCAGTATGATTCCCCAGGTTAGTACGTGTACGTAGATACCAAGCATGTAGAGGTTTTTTTATTTAAGTTGTGAAAAACAATTCACAAATATGTAAAAAAAAAGACTCGTGCTTTTGTCGCCATTTTTCAAGACCCATAACGTTCTCGTTTTTTGGAATCTGGAGCTGTGTGAGAGCTTATATTTTGCACCCTGAGCTGTTGTTTTTACTAATACTATTTTGGCATTGATACAATGCTTTGGTCGCCTTTCATTGCATCTTGTTGCAATGTTGCGAAGACCAAAAAAACGTAACTTTAATTTTTTTTCTCATTACGCCTTTTATCGATCAGTAAAATTGTAAATTGTTCTTTTATTCTATAAACCACTCACAACATGTCTCCGAATTTCCAAGTAAAAAATTTTGTATTTATTTTCTGAAAAGGAGAAATAGTCAAAATAACAAAAAAATACATTGCTTTCAGACCTCAAATAATGCAAAGAAAACAAGTTTGTAATCATTTAGAAACAACAATACTAATGTTTTAACTCAGGAAGAGTTCAGGAATCAATATTTTGTGGAATAACCATGATTTTTAATCACAGCTTTCATGCGTCTTGGCATGCTTTCCACCAGTCTTTCACACTGCTTTTGGGTGACCTTATGCCACTCCTGGCGCAAAAATGTAAGCAGTTCTTCTTTGTTTGAAAGTATGCACCATGCCACACAGCTAGGTCAATCAATGTGTGGATGAAGGTCCACCATATCAAAACCCTGTCATGGCCAGCCCAATCTTCGGACCTGAACCCCATTGAAAACCTCTGGAATGTAATCAAGAGGAAGATGGAGAGTCACAAGCCATCAAACACAGAATAACTGCTTACATATTTTCGCCAGGAGTGGCATAAAGTCACCTAAAAGCAGTGTGAAAGACTGGTGGAAAGCAGCCAAGATGCATGAAAGCTGTGATTAAAAACCATGGTTATGCCACAAAATATTGATTTCTGAACTCTTCCTGAGGTAAAACATTAGTATTGTTGTTTCTAAATGATTATGAACTTGTTTTCTTTGCATTATTTGAGGTCTGAAAGCAATGCATTTTTTTGTTATTTTGATCATTTCTCATTTTCAGAAAATAAATACAATTTTTTTTGCTTGGAAATTCAGAGACATCTCGTCAGTAGTTTATAGAATAAAAGAACAATTTACATTTATATTAAGAGAAAAATCAGAAAAGCTGAACATTTGGAAGTGGTCTCTTAATTTTTGCTAGAGCTCTATGTGTATTTTTATTTTTAAAATGCTTTTATTTTTGATGGGGCAAAAAGGGGGTGATTTGAATGCTCGTGCTTTTTTATTTTTTGATTGCTTGTGCTGTACAGAGTAGTGCATTAGCACTACCAATGTACAGCAGAAAAAATGAACTCCTATGAACATCAGCACGTAGCCGCCATTCACAGGATTGTCATGACAGACACAGGGGTCATCCACTGACCCTCTACTGTCATGACAGCCCATCGGTTCCCCCCAATAACGTCATAGGGCTGCCGATGGGAGCGAGAAATGGCGTTTTCCCCTGCCGACATGTGTGAAATCCGGCTATCAGAGACTGATGCTTTAACTTGTTAACAGTGGTAGGCGGATCTGCGGTCCACTTGCTGATGTTAGAGGTATAGCGTAAAATAAGTCATTGTGGTTTGTCCTGATGAAAAAGTCAGAAAGATTCAAAATGCATTAACATTAAACTTCACAGAAAAATCATCCATCTCCTGGAATCTTTTTTTGGTTATTATCAGTAACACCTTTAACCCATTTCTTTCCATTTGTTTTTTCTATCAGTTTTCACCCGGGGGTCTGTGGTCTGTGTTAAAAATAACCAAATAAAACCCATAATAAAATGATTTCTGCAATTAACACTAAATAGTTTGTCCTATTTTTATTTATATCTATGTATTATTTATTTGGCATATAGATACTAAGAAAATAGGGTAATACATAATATTCCCATGTATCATATTCTGAGACACATTCCTGGCAGTAAACGTGTCGCCTCAGTGGTGATTAGTCATCTTACATCTTACTCAATAGGACTAAACATGGCATCAATGACGCGATCAGTAGAAAGGTCTGAGCTCAGAATTGTAAATACATGTATGATAGAAGATTGCATGATTTTTGGAATAAAAAGTAAACTACGGAATATTGTTTAACAGTACACTCTCTCCAAGCCCAGGGCTATCAAAAAGGTTATTTTGGTTGAAGATGAAACGGCGCATGGATTTCCAGCGGACTCAGCTGCTGCAAATGCTTGTATGAAATAAAGTCAGATAGACATTGGACCAGATCTATGTAATACTGCAAAATTGTGTATTATGGCAAGCTGAAAAACATCAGGAGGTGTGTGGATCATGTAAACAACAGCATTTGATAGAATAGTGATCATTATTACATTATTAAGAATTAATACACCAGAAAATAGGAGTTTCGGTAATAAATAGACCGATAGATAGATAGCGATAGATAACGATAGAGGGATAGATAGAGGGATAGATAGAGAGATAGATAGATAGCGGGATAGATAGATAGATAGCGGGATAGATAGATAGATAGATAGATAGAGGGATAGATAGATAGCGGGATAGATAGATAGCGGGATAGATAGATAGATAGATGGATAGATAGATAGATAGATAGATAGATAGAGGGATAGATAGATAGCGGGATAGATAGAGGGATAGATAGGTAGCGATAGATACTGTAGATGATAGATAGAGGGATATAAAGATAGATAGATAGATAATAGATAGATAGAATTTAAAAACTGGAAATATCAATTTGTAGCTGCATAAATAGGAACACAGACCTATCATTCTGCTCCTTGAATTCCCCGAGGTAGTGAACTTTCTGTGGCAAAGTGTTTACAATGTGAAAGACACGGCACATTTTGAAAAGGGCAATATAATTCCATTGTAATTTATGGTTTTCTATTTATAACTTTTAGAAACGTGAATTGATGGCATAAAAGTTTGATTAGTTTAATTTCTAGAATTGTCAAAACAAC
The DNA here is from genome assembly GCF_048569485.1 of Anomaloglossus baeobatrachus. Lineage (NCBI taxonomy): Eukaryota > Metazoa > Chordata > Amphibia > Anura > Aromobatidae > Anomaloglossus > Anomaloglossus baeobatrachus. Next base: position 388,332,347 of record NC_134355.1, on the reverse strand, counting down.
ACCTGGAAATCCAAAATGCAACCCCCCCAACCCTAAATTTAAATATATCTGCATTGACTGAATGCTAATTCCGCTCAATAAATCAGTTTGTATCTGGTAAATATTGAGTATTTACAATACTATTTCCATCTGTTAATGGTAACAAAATTTTATTATCAAAGGGTTGCTAAATTATTGACATAAAATAGTGCAAATGTAGCATAGCTATTAACTAATAACCTGAAGACGTGGGGATATTATGCAGGATAATAGTGTTCTAAAGCTGCCCGGCCACCACACTGAAAGCCTGGCCACTGGAAGGAAATTAACTTTATTCCATCCGGCAGCCTTCGGCCTTCAGTCATTGAGGCATGGCTTCAGTAACTGCTCAGTACATAGTGAGAGGCGGCTGTAAGTGCCGGTGAGGGGGGTTAGTGCCAACACTTAATATGTACTGAGCAGTGGCTGAAGTTACGCCAGCTGCGCCTCTTTGACTGAAAGCCGGAGGCTGCGGGGAGGAATAAAGATAATTTCCTCCCGTTAGACGGGCTTTCAGTGATGTGGCCTGGTCTATTTAGAATGCAACTAACCTGCAGATTATACCTATATCTTCAGGTTAATAGCATATTTTTACATGACAGGTTTCGTTTTAAATCTCAATCTCAGCTCTGCTACATATACTGTACATTTTTTAATGTGATTTTTTTTACCTGTCAAAACTTGTGAGAAAGTGCAAAAACATGTTGCAGAAATGCAAGTGTTTTTCTTTGTGTCATTTTTGCTGCATTTTTTATGCCCCTTTGATAAAATTACCTTGATTAAACATCTACTATAGACAAAGGACACATGTAATCTGCACATAAAAAAGCTGCAAAAAATGTTGCATAAATACTGAAAAATGGGAGTTTTGAATGCAATGTTTTACTGCCTAGAGAGCAGGTTTTGGCTCAGAAAAAAAACATAGCAAAACCTTTTTTGCTGCATGTGAACATAGTCTAAGGGGTACTTCTCACATAGCGAGATCGCTAGCAAGATCGCTGCTGAGTCACAGGTTTTGTGACGCACCAATGACCTCATCAGCGATCTTGCTGTGTGTGACACTAAGCAGCGATGCGGCTCCTGTTGTAAAATCACTGATCGTTACACACAGTGCTGGTTCTTTTTTTGCTCGTTGCTCTCCCGCTGTGAAGCACACATTGCTGTGTTTGAGAGCGAGAGAGCAACGATCTGAATGTGCAGGGAGCAAGGAGCCGGCTTCTGACAGCTGCGGACGCTGTAACAAAGGTACACATCGGGTAACTAAGCGAAGCGCTTTGCTTGGTTACCCAATATTTACCTTTGTTACTAGCGTACACCGCTCTCAGGCTGCCAGTACTGGCTCCCTGCACACATAGCCAGAGTACACATCGGGTAACTAAGCGAAGCGCTTTGCTTAGTAACCCGATGTGTACCCTGGCTACAAGTGCAGGGAGCCAGCGCTAAGCGCTGTACGTAACCAGTGTAAATATCAGGTAACCAAGCAAAGCATTTTGCTTAGTTACCCAATATTTACCTTGGTTACCAAGCGCAGCATCGTTTCCACGAGTCTCTGGTGGCTGGTCACTGGTCGCTGGTGAGATCTACCTGATTGACAGCTCACCAGTGACCATGTTGCGACACACCAGCAATCCTGACCAGGTCATATCGTGGTCAGAATCGCTGGTACGTCGTTTAATGAGATGGTACCCTTAGGGGTACTTTGCAAACTACGACATCGCAAGCCGATGCTGTGATGCTGAGTGTGATAGTCCCCACCCCTGTCGCAGCAGCGATATGTGGTGAAAGCTGCCGTAGCGAAAATTATCGCTACGCCAGCTTCACATGCACTCACCTTGCCCTGCGACGTCGCTCTGGCTGGCGACCCGCCTCCTTATTAAGGGGGCGGGCCGTGAGGCGTCATAGCGACGTCACACGGCAGGCGGCCAATAGAAGCGGAGGGGCGGAGATGAGCGGGACGTAAACATCCCGCCCACCTCCTTCCTTCCGCATAGCCGACAGGAGCCGCGTTGAAGCAGGTAGGAGATGTTCCTCGCTCCTGCAACTTCACACACAGCGATGTGTGCTGCCGCAGGAACGAGGAACAACATCGGACCGTCGCAGCAAGGTAATTATGGTTTTCGCCGACGCTACACCGATGATACGATTACGACGCTTTTGCGCTCGTTATTTGTATCATCTAGGCTTTACACACTACGATGTCGAGAGCGACGCAGGAAGTGCATCACTTTCGACATGACCCCACCGACATTGCACCTGCGATGTCATAGTGTGCAAAGTACCCCTTAGTCATCTGAATAAGAAACCATGTAATACAGGCCAGATATATCTGAGTGAGAGTTATTCTTAGCAAGTGGCTCTCTGCTTCGGCCCATTCCTTGTTACCTACTGACAATACTCGCAAAGTGATATATTCAGAGATATATATCATAGACAAGAAAAGTGAATGTCATTCTCTGGTGTCCAGTACTGGATTTCTTATATACATGGATGTTCCATACTTGCATATGAAATGTTAGATTTAAAGTTCTGAAAATATTTTTAGTGAAGTGACTCGTATGTTTTATGATTGTGTGACTTGTAAACAAACTTCACTGTACCACATTGGCGTTAGTATGAGAGTCGTGGACTTTATCTGACCATCAGGAACGAGACAGCACCAACCCAGATGTTTCATGATCTATCTCCTTGCATTTATACAAAGCGTACTCACACAAAAACCTGCACGCTTGTTAGGATGGCTGTCATAACAGTCAAATGACCCATTTAGGTAGTTTTAGAATGGAGATTCAATGGAAGTTATTGTTTATGTTATTAGAGTTATTCCCTTACTTCCCCCCCCCAAAAAAAAAGTTCTATTTATTTCTTATACTTGGTATATGGAGAGAATATCTTGCTGATCACTGCTGTTCTAATCCCTGGGATCCCTAATGATCCTAAGAATTGGGCATGGCAGACTTGTCCTGTATGGCATTGAAGTGCACATGTCCGTCTTTCCATCCTTCCTTTGTCCATGGGGCTGCTACTATCCAATGGATAGGGGATACTTGTTTATTGAGGAGTAATACTTTATTGACGAGATTACACAGCATTAAAAAGAATCTATCAGCAGGGTTTTGCTACCTCATCTGAGAGCAGCATCATGTAATCAAGTAGATTCTGAATCCAACAGTGTACCACTTAGATTACTGGGTGCAGTCCTTCTGCCACAATCTGAATTTTTAGGTTTAGTCATGTCGCTGAGCCCCGAGAGCTGCCCCCACCCACATCAGGCTCTCATTTGAGATGGTATATTGACTGAGGTGTCAATCAGAATAGGGGCTTGTTGGACTGCCCTGCACAAGAGTTTTCTCTGAGCAATGATAAGGATCCTGCAGCTAAAACAAACATAGCAGGCAAACAAAAGATCAGACTGTAACAAGACAGGCATGCCTGAACTTCGTTTTAACCCTTACAGCATGCTGGCTTCAGCTTACATAGCAAAAACCTGCTGAGAGATTCCCTTTAACAGAAGTGAAATAATGTTAGCTGTTGATGTTTTCGAAGCATCTGTTTATAATCACATTTCAGTGTTTCCTGTGAACCTTGCAACCTGTTAATCATCTTAACATTTTGATTTAGTACATTTATAACAATGGTAGGATGAAGTTGACCAGAATGACATCAGATTTTAATTAGTTTTAGAAGTCATGTTGAACGTCTATGTTAAATTTCTGTAATATTTTATTCTATTTGTTTTTCTTTGCTGTCCTGTAGTAATAACTACTGTATATGTATAGTTATATTTCTTATTGGTATAACTTATTAGAAAGTTACAGTTAATGTATAAGCTCGTCTGAGATGTATTAGTAAATACTTTTCTGTGAAATCAGTTTTGGAGCATCTTATATTAAATCTCTGTGGCCCCAATTCATCATTTCCATTGTGCCTGTTTTTGTCTTATTTGGTGTGTTTTGCTCATATTTCTTGTTTGTACCCAATTAATTATTATAGTTGTGCCTTTTTGAAGCCTGTTCTTCATGTGCTCGTGTATTGTTTGTTTTCAGCTTTGTAGGTGGAGTTTAGCAATTCCAAATATTTTCGCCCAAGTCATCAATTGTTACAAAATTGGGCACAACTTCAGCCCCTCCCCCACTTAGTGTATTTTTTAGTAGAGTCAGTATTTTGGTATTTTTGCACCATTTTGTGAAATAAGTAACTTTTTGAGCTACAAAAACAGTTCAAGACATTGTAGAATTTGCCGCAAAAACAACAATTAACACAAGACAAAAATGGATAGTGACTTAAAAAAATACAAATGATGAATCGGAATCTGAGCCTATGTTTAGTATTTTTCATGGAAAACCCCAAAAATTTGAAAAGTGGGTAATACAGTTCCACAAGTCACTGATTTTCAATGGTGATTAGGGCCTGAGTGTCTAAAGGGTGCTTTACACGCTGCAACATCGCTAGCGATTGCTAGCGATGTCGCGAGCGATAGCACCCACCCCCGTCGTTCGTGCGACATGTGGTGATCGCTGCCATAGTGAACAATATCGCAACGGCAGCGTCACACGCACATACCTGTTAAGCGACGTCGCTGTTGCTGCCGAACAATCCCTTCAAGGGGGGGTGCATTCGGCATCACAGCCGCATCACAAAACGGCCGCCCAATAGAAGAGGAGGGGAGGAGATGAGCAGCTGGATCATGCCGCCCACCTCCTTCCTTCCTCCTTTCCGATGGACACAGGTAGGATGATGTTCCTGCGGTGTCACACACAGCAATGTGCGGTGTCGCAGGAATGACGAACAACCTGTGGAATGAAATACCAACGACATTATGATTTGGAGCGATGTGTTAACGATTAATGATTTTTGCCGTTTTTGCGATCGTTGATCGTCGCTTCTAGCTGTCACACGCTGCGATGTCGCTAACGACACCGGATGTGCATCACAAACACCATGACCCCGACGATATATAGTTAGCGATGTCGCAGCGTTTAAAGCACCCTTAAGGCTATGTACACACGTTGAGTATTTGGTTGCAGAATTTTTTGCACCATTTCTGCACCTCTTGGCAGGCAACACAGCTCAAAAACGTGTATTTTTGCTGAGTTTTTGCCACATTTTTAAGCATTTTTCCATGTTTTTCAAATGAATTTAATAAGTGAACAAACGCTCCAAAAACGCTGAAAGAATTGACATGCTGCAGATTATTTTCTGCACCAAATCTGCAAGGAGAAAATACTCAATGTGTACACTACTCTTCAGGATTCTCATTGACTTTGCTGGCATTAGGATTTGGTTGCAGCTTTCTGACAAAACTACACACAAAAAAAAAATGCATGCAATAAAAGCGCAGCCTAAGAACTCACTTTATCCACAAGGGTAATGGCAAAATAAACAGATGTAAATATATTTTTACAAATCTAGGAGAGATAATAGAGGAAAAGTCTTGTTTTATCTGCACATGCATTCTTTCTCTTTGGCTGGAGTCACACGAGCGTATGGAAAAATGGTCCAGTTCTCATTCAGCAAAGTAAGACCATTTTTTCTCTCTTTACATCCGTGTGTTGTTCGTGTGTAATCCGTGTTTTTCTCAGCAACCATTATACATTTACAGTCATGTACAGGACCATTTACAGTGTTCTGTACTACAGAATAGTTTTGTATCCAAAAAATGGACATCTGTAGGATGGTCCGTGTGGCGTCCATTTTTTTCTAACACCCATTGAATTGTATTGGCGAGTCTTGCATGATTTCGGCATCTACTCGCAGCATGCTGCAACTTTTTTTCTCGTCTAGAATATGGATGAGAAAAAAACTGACAATCTGGTCCAACATTGGTCAGAGTACAATGCGAGATTTTCTCACATTGCACTTATCCAATTCATACGCTCATGTGAGCGTGCCCTTTCTTCTTTGCCTCATAGATTGATAGCCCCTGTGGGTAGTGCCCAGTCTTCTTCTGCACCTGTCTGCCTGTTTATGGGCAGGGCCTAGTTTTCTTTTGCACCTGCCTGCCCATTTATGGGCAGGGCCCGGTCTTTTTATGCACTCGTCTGCCCGTTTATGGGCAGTGCCCGGTCTATTTCTACTTTAGTGCCCAGGCTTCTTCTGCACAAGTCTGCTCGTTTATGGACAGTACCCTGTCTTCTTCTACACCAGTTTGTCTATTAATGGACAGGGTCCAGTTGTCTTTTGCACCAGTTTTCCTGTTTATGGGCAGTGGCCTTCTGCACCAATCTGCCCTTTTAAGGGCATTGCTTGGTCTTCTGCACCAGTCTGCTCATTTATGGGCAGTGCCCAGTCTTCTTCTGCACAAGTCTGCTCGTTTATGGACAAGGCCTGGTCTTCATTTGCACCAATCTGTCTGTTTATGGGCAGTTCCCAGTCTTCATATGCACCAGGCTGTCCATTTATGGACAGTGCCCTTTGTTTTTCTGCACAAGTCTGCCTGTTTTTATGCTTTTCCAGATTATAGTCTGCATGGTATAATAGCTGTAGATTGGCTGTAAATATAGAGGACAAGTAACATGCTTGTGAATTGTATGTTCTAACAGAATTGTGAGTGGGATTTGTGTTGCTTTTCTACTTCTCTTTTTTACTATACATTATTTATATACCGCTAGTTATTCTGTTGTGTTCTGCACATAATGTATTCCCTCCTACCAGTTGTATACCTGCTGGCATGCACTCCTCTTGGGAACCACAGTATATAAAGCAGCTTGCTGTGTTCTTCAGGCACTTTGTATTAGCAATACTATCATTTGTTTACTCCAATAACTTCTGTCAACAAAATAATTATTAAAAGGGAAGCACATTCCTGCACGCGCTATTTTCGTTCTCTTCTGATAGATGCACACCATTATATAGTTGATATCACGGGTATATGCACGTTTGTGGCGTAAAGACCATGCTTAAATAATGCACTGTTTTCTTGCTGTTTTGATCATTAACCCTCACAAGTAATAGCTGATTAAAAATCTGACTTTGGTATTGTTTATGTTCTGGCAATGATAGATATCATTATGCAGCGGGTCATGAGATTTACAGGTACTATCAATTCAAGTCTATTGAAAGAAACTAAAGGTCCAGTCACACTAAGCAACTTACCAGCGATCCCAACAACGATAGGGATCGCTGGTAAGTTGCTAGGAGGTTGCTGGTGAGCTGTCACACTGCGACGCTCCAGCGATCCCACCAGCAACCTGACCTGGCAGGGATCGCTGGAGCGTGGCTACACGAGTTGCTGGTGAGCTCACCAGCAACCAGTGACCAGCCCCCAGTCTCCTAGTTACAGCACACATCAGGTTAATTAACCCGATGTGTGCTGCAGCTAAATGTGCACAGAGCAGGGAGCAGCGCACACTGCTTAGTGCTGGCTCCTTGCTCTCCTAGTTACAGCACACATCGGGTTAATTGCCTGATGTGTGCTGCAGCTAAATGTGCACAGAGCAGGGAGCAGCGCACAATGCTTAGCGCTGGCTCCTTGCTCTCCTAGTTACAGCACACATCGGGTTAATTACCTGATGTGTGCTGCAGCTAAATGTGCACAGAGCAGGAGCCGGCAGCACAGGCAGTGAGAGCAGGAGACTGGTATCAAAGGTAAATATCGGGTAACCAAGGACAGGGCTTCTTGGTTACCCGATGTTTACATTAGTTACCAGCCTCAGCAGAAGCTGGCTCCCTGCTCACTGCACATTAGTTGTTGCTGTCTCGCTGTCACACACAGCGATCTGTGCTTCACAGCAGGACAGCAACAACTAAAAAATGGCCCAGGACATTCAGCAACAACCAACGACCTCACAGCAGGGGCCAGGTTGTTGCTGGATGTCACACACAGCAACATCGCTAGCAACGTCACAAAAGTTGTTCGTTACCAGCGATGTTGCTAGCGATGTTGCTTAGTGTGACGGGGCCTTAAGCGAGTGGTATTTACCAGATCTAGCAGATTGTCTGCTATAAAAAAGCAATTACAGATAAAACCTTAATCAGAGGATGATCCACAAAGAAGAATGGCTTTACAGACCACATTTGTTTGAACCACAATCCAGAACATTCTTATCAGCCAGTGCCTCACACAATGCATAGGGCCGAAGATTTCAATGTACAGTGTCCTCTCTTATTATATGTGTCCCTATAGGTAAAACACCTGAATGCTATATCTTATTGATAGTGTCCATCATGTTGTATACATTAGATCAGTATAAAGACAGCATAGGTAAAGGCCCAGTCACACTAAACAACTTACCAGTGATCCCAACAACGATACAACCTGATAGGGATCACTGGTAAGTTGCTAGGAGGTCGCTGGTGAGTTGCTAGGAGGTCGTTGGTGAGATGTCACACTAAGCGACACTCCAGCGATCCCACCAGCAACCTGACCTGGCAGGGATCGCTGGAGCATCGCTACACGGGTTGCTGGTGAGCTGTCAAACAGGCAGATCTCACCAGCAACCAGTGACCAGCCCCCAGCGCCGCGTGGAAGCGATGCTGCGCTTGGTAATTAAGGTAAATATCGGGTCACAAACCCGATATTTACCTTGGTTACCAGCGCACACCGATTAGCGCTGGCTCCCTGCACTCCTAGCCAGAGTACACATCGGGTTAATTACCCGATGTGTACTCTGCTACGTGTGCAGGCAGCAGGAGCCGGCTTCTGCGGACGCTGGTAACCACGGTAAACATCGGGTAACCAAGAAGCCCTTCCCTTGGTTACCCGATATTTACCTTCGTTACCAGCGTCCGCCGCTCTCACACTGCCAGTGCCGGCTCCCTGTTCCCTGCACTCCTAGCCACAGTACACATCAGGTTAATTACCTGATGTGTAGTCTGGCTATGTGTGCAGAGAGCAGGGAGCCAGCACTGACAGCTGAGAGCAGTGGATGCTGGTAACTAAGGTAAATATCGGGTAACCAAGTTAAGGGCTTCTTGGTTACCCAATGTTTACTGTGGTTACCAGCGTCCGCAGAAGCCGGCTCCTGCTGCCTGCACATTTAGTTGTTGCTCTCTCGCTGTCACACACAGAGATGTGTGCTTCACAGAGGGAGAGCAACAACTAAAAAATGGCCCAGGACATTCAGCAACAACCAACGACCTCACAACAGGGGCCAGGTTATTGCTGGATGTCACACACAGCAACATCGCTAGCAACATCGCTGCTATGTCACAAAAGTCGTTCCTTAGCAGCGATGTTGCTAGCGATGTTACTTAGTGTGACGTGGCCTAAGGATCTAAAGAGTATGTTCACCTTCGAACAGGAGGATGATTGAGAATGATATGGACTTGCTGGCACTAAAGTTGTTTCACCACAGACAACTCTTTGATATGGGAGTTTGGTTGACAGCTTATTTTATCAAGAAAGTCATGACCTGTCAGTAATTATTTTAATCATTGAGGAAAAAAATTACTTCAGTACATTTTTTTATTTTTCAAAAACATGTCAGTCATTTTAACTATACTATAAAAGAACAAGTCTTTTGTGATTTCTGAGTGGGAACATTCTTGTTAAGGGTTGTCCACTAGAGTTGGTGTGAACATATTTACATCCCATTCCCTAATCCACAATAGTGGTCTGTGGCTGGAGCATGGGAGTAGCGCTCCTGACCTGATGCCAGACCCCACTTTTCTGTTGCTTAGTTATCCTGACAAGACAGTTGTAGTGTGACGCAAATGAGATCTCATGCCGGGCTTTCAGAGGTCTGTGGTGATTCACGTACATGTTCTGTCTAAAATTTTCACTGACCGAACACATACCCAGTAAGTCTATGAGGCTATTCACTTGTCTGTGTTTTGAAATCATGGAGGCATTTTCCTTTTTTATTCGAATCATGGATCAAAATTACCCAAAGAAGTCTATGGGTCCATAAAAATCCAAGCACTCGTACTGTACTTTGATGCCATCAGTGTGCCGCCTGTGATTAACTTTGTAGTGGATAGGAGAAGATTTCACATTTCTTTTCTTTTTTTTTTCATCATAAGTCAAATATGGACGATGAAACACTGATGGTAAAAACTGACTGAACACTGATGAACAAGAGTCTGTATTTTTAGTTATGCTAAAAATCACGGACATCTGAATGAGTCCTTTGATTCGAGAAGCATATCTTTGAGAAATACTGATGTCAATATAATATAATTCTATTTGGAAATTTGCCAATGTGCATTATCCTTATCTGTGCACATCATTGACAACATAGTATTATACATGCAACTCTTAACATCTGCTTAGTGAAGCCTTTGAGGACCACCGACAAGGAAGCTTTGTGTACCTACACTTGAAGACCTAAAGGCCCCGTCACATTAAGCAACATCGCTAGCAACATCGCTGCTAACGAACAACTTTTGTGACGTTGCTAGCGATGTTGCTGTGTGTGACATTCAGCAACAACCTGGCCCCTGCTGTGAGGTCGTTGGTTGTTGCTGAATGTCCTGGGCCATTTTTTAGTTGTTGCTGTCCCGCTGTGAAGCACAGATCGCTGTGTGTGACAGCGAGACAGCAACAACTAAATGTGCAGGCAGCAGGAGCCGACTTCTGCGGAGGCTGGTAACCACAGTAAACATCGGGTAACCAAGAAGCCCTGTCCTTGGTTACCCGATATTTACCTTTGTTACCAGCCTCCGCCGCTCTCACTGTCAGTGCCGGCTCCTGCTCTGTGCACATGTAGCTGCAGGACACATCGGGTTAATTAACCCGATGTGTGCTGTAGCTAGGAGAGCAGGGAGCCAGCGCTAAGCATTGTGCGCTGCTCCCTGCTCTGTGCACATGAAGCTGCAGCACACATCGGGTTAATTAACCCGATGTGTGCTGTAGCTAGGAGAGCAAGGAGCCAGCGCTAAGCATTGTGCGCTGCTCCCTGCTCTGTGCACATTTAGCTGCAGCACACATCGGGTAATTAACCCGATGTGTGCTGTAACTAGGAGAGCAGGGAGCCAGCGCTCAGTGTGCGCTGCTCCCTGCTCTCTGCACGTGTAGCTGCGTGCGCTGGTAACCAAGGTAAATATCGGGTTGGTTACCCGATATTTACCTTAGTTACCAAGCGCAGCATCTTCCACGTGGCGCTGGGGGCTGGTCACTGGTTGCTGGTGAGCTCACCAGCAACTCGTGTAGCGATGCTCCAGCGATCCCTGCCAGGTCAGGTTGCTGGTGGGATCGCTGGAGCGTCGCAGTGTGACATCTCACCAGCAACCTCCTAGCAACTTACCAGCGATCCCTATCGTTGTTGGTATATCTCATACTGGTATATCAGTATGAGAGTTAACTCATTTCCATTCATTAACATTGTACAATCCCTGTGTACAGTAATTGCAACAGTTAATGTTTTATGTAACACTAAGTGCTATGTGACTTTTAACTTTCTGAATTTATTAAAATAAACTGCATTTAATTTCTAAGAAATATTTACTATAGTCTCTTAACTAGATAATTTCCCTTTATGGCACAAAATATCCCTCTTTAAAGTCAATATACTGAAGCCTTTGAAGTATTTTTCTAAGAGAGGTTCTTAGTAAAAATTGTTGCTTTTGTTATAGTAGGGGACTAGAAGATGTCAATCACCCATTGGAGTGATTCTAACCTCAGCAGTCTGTGCCTGGTATATAGACTGAAAACCTGAAGGAGAGCAACATTAGAGCGCATTAGTCCAGTGCAGATTGACTATGGCCCCAAATTAAAACATAGGCATTAAATTGTTTCCAGGAAATTTACCATGTTTCCTGAAAATAAGATCTACCACGAAAATAAGTCCTAGCAGGATTTTTCGGGGCTTTTTGCAATATGCTCCATATACTCCAAAATAAGCCATAGTTGTGGTTTATTTTTGCATACCATACTCATAGAATCGTGAAATAGGGCACGGGCAACTTTTTCAAGATATATAACTTTTATTGCTCTATGTGCCCCGTTATGTTGATGTGAGCCCCAGAAAATGTATAGTCGGACACTGGCTATTAATGCAAAATGAATATTCACCCTTTTCCCACGCCCATAATCCAGCCCATCCATCTGCGCTGACGTCAGTGATTGGGTGCAGTTAGATCACCGTATTACTCACCCCAGGATTTCATTCAATCCTCAGACTGGGCGTCAGCTGTACTGACCTGAGAGTGACATCTGCATAGAAAGAAATGCTGTCAAGTTCAGGTCAAAAGAAGTAGATGGCCATTCCGAGGATTGCAATGCAATCCTCTGGCGAGTAATAAGGCAGTCTGACTGAATCACTGACACCGGCGCAGAGGGGTGAGTGAGATTATGAGTGGGGGAAGGGGTGAATATTCATTTTGCATTAACACCTGACACATGGCTATAAATGTTACAGGGTTTACTGCAACACAATGGGGCAATGTACAGCAATGAAAGATACATATCCTGAAAGGGCTGCCAAGGCCTATTTCAGGATATTAGGCATTAGTATGGTACGCAAAAATTTGACAGACTCCCTTTAAATAATACAGCAGGACTTTTCATCAAAGAAAGCAAAAAAATATAAGGCACGCCTTGACAATAAGCAATAGAGAATCTTTTGAAGCCAAAAATAAGCTAAGATCATGTCTTATTTTTGGGGAAATATGGTAGTACATCATCTGTAAAAAGCCATCTTGATAAGAAATCATTTTTTCAAGCATCTATGTGCTTTACTGTTTTGAAACCTACTGTATAAAGGAATAAACAGTATTTTGATAGATCCCATTGGTATCTATGTGGCAGAAACTGGTACATATGTAGGTGTCAATTTTTGCCTCTACCGTCAAAATTTTGTAAAAATAAAACATAACCTGTGTACATAAACTGAACTTTCCTATTAGAAAAACCTGTCCATGTGCCCTATTTGGGGGTCTCCCCAATATTAAAGCAGCACTCCAGAGTATTTTTTTTTCAGCGCTGGAGTACTGCTTTTAATCCAAGGTCACTGTCCTCGGTATTATACTTGCCCTCCAGCATCTTCACATTTTACCCACGTTGCTTTCATAGCGCCATTTTGTGACCACAACTTTTACCTGGCCAGAAGTCAGAAGTTATGACACAAGTGCTCAATACAAGTTTATGAGAGCCAGAACGAGGCTCTCATAGACTTACGTTGAAGAGTGACCAGTAGAGTTGAGCGAGTACCTAACCATTTGTACTTCTTATATACATAATGAATACTGTCTAATACTGGCATGTTCGTTCCGAATAGCATGTGCAATGCAAGTCCATGGTTAATACTGGCAAACTAACGAGTAACCCGAATTCTGCACTATTCGCTACTCATACGAATAGTAAGGCATTCACGTTACTCATTACTTTGCGAGTTTTTCCCATTGACTTGCATTGCACACGCTATTCGGAACAAATACACAAGTATTAGACAGTGCTCGTTATGAGTATAGTGAGTACAAATGGTTAGGTACTCGCTCAACTCTAATGACCAGTGGTTTGCTCAAGCAAACACTGGAATGATCCGGCAGGTAACAAATTGCCGGAGACCAACAGAAGCAGTGATAGAAGATGAAGATAGCGGCAGGTGAGTACATGAGTAGGCTCAGTCAGGGCTGGGGAACCAATTAGATTGAACTTATCTCCGGACTCTTCATTACCATGTAACAGCACACTTTTCCAGCAGTGACCGCCACCAAAATCTTGTAGCAGTACCCATAGATAACAGGTGACGCCATGGGTTTTGGTTCCCAGTGGGTCTTTATTCTGAGAGGGGGTTGCTAAATATTTTTTCATCAAATTTCCAAACTGTTCATCTAGTCTTCTATTCTACTGGTATGAAATATATAACATGCATATATATATATATATATATATATATATATATATATATATACAGTTAGGTCCAGAAATATTTGGACAGTGACACAAGTTTTGTTATTTTAGCTGTTTACAAAAACATGTTCAGAAATACAATTATATATATAATATGGGCTGAAAGTGCACACTCCCAGCTGCAATATGAGAGTTTTCACATCCAAATCGGAGAAAGGGTTTAGGAATCATAGCTCTGTAATGCATAGCCTCTTCTTTTTAAAGGGACCAAAAGTAATTGGACAAGGGACTCTAAGGGCTGCAATTAACTCTGAAGGCGTCTCCCTCGTTAACCTGTAATCAATGAAGTAGTTAAAAGGTCTGGGGTTGATTACAGGTGTGTGGTTTTGCATTTGGAAGCTGTTGCTGTGACCAGACAACATGCGGTCTAAGGAACTCTCAATTGAGGTGAAGCAGAACATCCTGAGGCTGAAAAAAAAGAAAAAATCCATCAGAGAGATAGCAGACATGCTTGGAGTAGCAAAATCAACAGTCGGGTACATTCTGAGAAAAAAGGAATTGACTGGTGAGCTTGGGAACTCAAAAAGGCCTGGGCGTCCACGGATGACAACAGTGGTGGATGATCGCCGCATACTTTCTTTGGTGAAGAAGAACCCGTTCACAACATCAACTGAAGTCCAGAACACTCTCAGTGAAGTAGGTGTATCTGTCTCTAAGTCAACAGTAAAGAGAAGACTCCATGAAAGTAAATACAAAGGGTTCACATCTAGATGCAAACCATTCATCAATTCCAAAAATAGACAGGCCAGAGTTAAATTTGCTGAAAAACACCTCATGAAGCCAGCTCAGTTCTGGAAAAGTATTCTATGGACAGATGAGACAAAGATCAACCTGTACCAGAATGATGGGAAGAAAAAAGTTTGGAGAAGAAAGGGAACGGCACATGATCCAAGGCACACCACATCCTCTGTAAAACATGGTGGAGGCAACGTGATGGCATGGGCATGCATGGCTTTCAATGGCACTGGGTCACTTGTGTTTATTGATGACATAACAGCAGACAAGAGTAGCCGGATGAATTCTGACGTGTACCGGGATATACTTTCATCCCAGATTCAGCCAAATGCCGCAAAGTTGATCGGACGGCGCTTCATAGTACAGATGGACAATGACCCCAAGCATACAGCCAAAGCTACCCAGGAGTTCATGAGTGCAAAAAAGTGGAACATTCTGCAATGGCCAAGTCAATCACCAGATCTTAACCCAATTGAGCATGCATTTCACTTGCTCAAATCCAGACTTAAAACGGAAAGACCCACAAACAAGCAAGACCTGAAGGCTGCGGCTGTAAAGGCCTGGCAAAGCATTAAGAAGGAGGAAACCCAGCGTTTGGTGATGTCCATGGGTTCCAGACTTAAGGCAGTGATTGCCTCCAAAGGATTCGCAACAAAATATTGAAAATAAAAAATTTTTTTGGGGGTTTGGTTTATTTGTCCAATTACTTTTGACCTCCTAAAATGTGGAGTGTTTGTAAAGAAATGTGTACAATTCCTACAATTTATATCATATATTTTTGTTCAAACCTTCAAATTAAACGTTACAATCTGCACTTGAATTCTGTTGTAGAGGTTTCATTTCAAATTCAATGTGGTGGCATGCAGAGCCCAACTCGCGAAAATTGTGTCACTGTCCAAATATTTCTGGACCTAACTGTATATATATATATATATATATATATTATATATATACATATACACACACACAGTATATACATTTATTTATATACAGTAATATTGTTTTTCTGTTAAGAAAAAAATTTTTGTTTATGCATTGCCAAGTTATTTTTAACAATGGCTGTAGCAGGAGCAAGGTAGAAAGGTCTGGTTTTTCTTGACCAAGCAGGAAACCTTTATAGCAAACATTTTGCTAAGAGAAATTCAGTAAAGCAGATGAATGAGATGAAACAGCTGGCTTTATGCCTCATTAGCTTTTTAAGACGGATTCTCTCCGTCCTTCAATAGGTGATGTTTAGAGGAAATGGGTCTGCTTTATAAGTACTGTACAAACAGGATTTACAGGCCATTATTTTTTTCTCCTAATGATGGATTAAAAGTGTAGCGTTCATTTACAGGTAGAGAAATGATCATTTCAGGTGGAGAGACGAGAGGGAGCTTAAGTTCAGTCTTCCTTTGCTGAAGGGGAAGTTCATGTTCTATTTTAAGACGTGCTATTCAGTTGCAGCTAAACTAATTGTAGTTGACAAATATCGAAAGTGATATTTTTTTTTACTTAGGTTCTCATGAAACGTCTACTGATAGAATACATTCCTGGCTTATTTGTTGATCACAGTTGTATAATTTATTGCTAGGGAAATGGTCATATTTCTATCTGGAATCAAGAGATTCTAGGTTATTTTTGGCTTCTTTTTTGGAAACTTTGCATTTGAGAGAATGTGATAGAAGCCTGTGAAACCTCAAGACCCATGGTGCCTTAGGATAAAAACAGATCAAATTCACATAAAGAATTATTCCTGTTCTCTGTTATGGATACAATGTGATATGTTTATTTAGTGTTTTTTCTGTTTGTATCAGGTTGTTGTGATTTCAGCCACTTATGACACTGATTTTTACTAGAATCCCAGAGACGATGATGGGATATATGTACCTCCCTTCCCACGTATCAGCACTATTCTCTCTTTGGGTATGTTCCCATGGCATCTTAAGACACTGGCAGAACAGCCAAGTTTTCCAAGACAAAAGACAAAAGTGCTTCAGAAAAACACTTGGAGGGTTGTTTTCCCAAAGTGTCTTTACCGGAGTCTCTTCAGTTGCTTTCAGGCAGCTCCACCGGCGTCATCTTTGCTCTATCCTATTAATCATATAACGTTATTGGCTTCCCAACCAAATCACTCGAAGAATAATAATATGTAATAGTATTTATTCATTTATGTAGTGCTGTTAATTCCACAGTGCTTTACATACATTGGCAACACTGTCCCAATTGGGGCTCACAATCTAGGTTTCCTATGAGTATGTTTTCGGAGTGTGGGAGGAAACCCGCGCAAACACAGGGAAAACATACAAACTCCTTGCAGATGGTGTCCTTGGTGGGATTTGAACCCAGGACCCCAGCGCTGCAAGGCTGCAGTTCTAACTACTGAGCCACCGTTCTGCCCATGATGAACATAGTACTTCTTTTAACCTCTTTAAAATTTGTGAACCACAATGCGGTAATGGCAAATGGTGGAACATGTGCAGAGCAATGCTGTTTTTACTTTGCAGGGTGCTACATTGAGTTTTTGAGGTCGTTCTGTGGTGCTTTTTCAGGCAGATTACAGATACTTTTGGGTATATGCTCTCTGAATCTTTCTACTCAGTTTTTGGAGTTGAAACTCCAGTTTTGAGGATGATTTGGATAGTTATTGCTCCAAAAGCTGAGTACAAAGATTCAGGGGGTGATTCATCAAAGTGTTTTTACCAGAGAAAAAAAATTGTGCAACACAAAGTTGCAACTTTTGGCATTTTCATGCCAGTATGAAGCAGCTCTGCAAAATCGGGCAAAACTTGAAAAGAGCCTTGGCAGGACAGGGCTAAAGCGGGATTTACACGCTACAACATATCTAACGATGTGTCGGCGGGGTCACGTCGTAAGTGACGTACATCCGGCATCGTTCGTGTTGTTGTTGCGTGTGACACCTACGTGCAATTCCGATTGTACACAAAAACGTTTCTAAAAATTGAATGTCCGGTTGTTCAATGTTCCTGAGACATCACACATTGCTGTGTGTGACACCCCGGGAACGATCAACACCGCTTACCTGCGGCCGCCGGCAATGCTGAAGGAAGGAGGTGGGCGGGATGTTTACGTCCCGCTCATCTCCGCCCCTCCGCTTCTATTGGCCGGCCACTGTGTGACGTCGCTGTGACGCCGAACGTCCCTCCCCCTTCAGGAAGTGGTTGTTCGCCGCCCACAGCGAGGTCGTATGGAAGGTAAGTACGTATGGCGGGGGTTACAACATTGTGCGACACGGACAACAAATTGCCTGTGCCGCACAAACAATGGGGGCGGGTGCAATCGCAAATGCGATCGTATGATTAATTGAAATATTTAAAGCAGCCTTAAGACTTGCCTAAGCTCTCCTGTCAAACTCTGCAAAAGTTCCGGTATTGCTAACACCAAACAATACTACTCCAGTTCCTTGAGTAGCATTTCTTGTGAGATGCATGCCACGGAGGAGATGTGCCGAATTCATAAAGTAGTGTGCTAAATAATTTTGTGCATCTTACCCCATTGTGAGCACAATGCCAGTCTTGAATCAGTCACTTAGTATTCACATACTTTTAGAGCTGTGGCCATCTTCTATTAATTTACATATGCTGCCACGACTGACCCCATATTGAGTAATGCACTGGCAACTTTCTTGGAATGCTATCCCTTAGGCCTCTTTCACACGTTCATGAAAAACCACGCACGTTTTTCACGGACGTGTCAGAGGAGCGTTTTGCCCTCTGTGAGCCGTGTTTATGGCCTATGTGTGTTCTCCGTGTGTTATCCGTGATAACACACGGAGAACAGGAATTTTCTACTCACCTGTCCCTGGCTTTGCTGTCCGTGATGCTGATCTTCGGTCTCCGGTCCTGCCGACTCCCCGCTGCTGCAGCTTCCGGCCGCAGTGAAGTGAATATTCAATGAGCATAATGAGCGGCGGTTGGAAGCAAGTGACAGCAGCGGCAGAGACTGCAGGGCTGGAGAAGGTGAGTAAAGTTTTTATTTTCTCAAACACCTGTGTTTTCTCCGGCGCGTGTCACATGGAACACCTCCGTGTGGTCCGTTTGCATTCCGTGTGACACCCGTGATGCCGGAGAAACGGACATGTTGACGTGTGGAGCACACGTATGCTCCACACGGACACATGGTCCATGGCAGAACACGCATGTGAGCGCAGACCCATTGATTTTAATGGGTCTACGTGTGCCCGTGTCTCTGGTACGTGAGGAAAAGGACAAAACATGTACCCGAGACAAGGAGGGTGAAAGAGGACTTATGCTGTACCAAAGCAAATAAGAAATTCTGGATTGTTTTGGCTTCATTTTGGAAACATTGCATTTGTGAGAAATTGAATATGAAGCCTGTAATGTTGCCAGATAGTTTCTTGAATAAATGGCAACTGCAGAATGAATAAACTAGGGAGTGACTCCCAGATGTTAACACCTCAGAATAGATATTGTGGCTGCTTAGAGTCTAAGGCGGGCTTTGCACACTACGACATCGCAGGCCGATGCTGCGATGCCGAGTGCGATAGTGCCCGCCCCCGTCGCAGCAGCGATATGTGGTGATAGCTGGCGTAGCGAAAGTTATCGCTACGCCAGCTTCACACACACACTCACCTGCCGTGCGACGTCCCTGTGGCCGGCGACCCGCCTCCTTGTTAAGGGGGCGGGTCGTGCGGCGTCACTGCGACGTCACACGGCAGGCGGCCAATCAGAGCGGAGGGGCGGAGATGAGCAGGATGTAAACATCCTGCCCACCTCCTTCCTTCCGCATATCCTACGGAAGCCGCAGTGAGGCCGGTAGGAGACGTTCCTCGCTCCTGCGACTTCACACACAGCGATGTGTGCTGCCGCAGGAGCGAGGAACAACATCGGACCATTGCGTCAGCGTAATTATGAATTACGCCGACGCTATACCGATGATACGATTACGACGCTTTTGCGCTCGTTAATCGTATCATCCAGCCTTTACACACTGCGATGTCGCATGCGATGCCGGAAGTGCGTCATTTTCAATTTGACCCCCACCGACATCGCACCTGCGATGTCGCAGTGTGCAAAGTGCCCCTAAGACGTAGCTGTGATGTAGATGTAGATGAAAACTGCAGTGTTATGTAAGCTGCCTTAATTTTTTAAAAAGTTCTTTAAATATTGATTATGTTTATGCATCAAGAATAGCTTACATATTATGCCTGAATAATTGGGGTCTTCATTACCAAGAAGATTACAGATAGCACTTACTTTATGCCATGTTGTCACTTGATGTTAGGAGAACACTTAGATTTACAGATTAAATATGAAGCAACTGAATATCACATGGAAGAGAATAAATGTGTACTGCACATTATTATATAAAGAATCATATGCAATGAAACATAAAATAAAACAAGATAAAACATATCTAAATACAGCACACAAACACATATTGTAATTCTTTGAGGCTATTGTCATCTAGTACTTTTACGTTGATGGCCTATCCTTAGGATAGGTCATCAATGTCTGATTGGCCGAGTTCTGACACTAGGCACCCCACCGAGTAGCTGTTCATGGTGCCACCGGCGGCAGTAGGCAGCTGGAACTGCTCACTTCTGGAGCTGCCTGGTCAACCAATAGTGGCCATGGCTGGGAACTGCACATCCACTTCCCATTCAAATCAATAGGAGGCGGATGTGCAGTGCCCAGCCTCGACCACTATCAGAAGACGGGGCAGTTCCGGAACTGAGCATGTCAAGCTGCTGCCAGCACCGGCAATAGCTGATTGTCAGGGGTACTGGGTGTCAGACTCATGCCGATCAGACATTGAGGACCTATAATAAAGATAGGCCATCAATGTAAAAGAAGTCCCAGTGATAAATGGAACACAAGAAGCAAGAAGAGCAGGATGATGGCGTCTCATAAGCAACCTCTGGCCACAAGGTCCCCTTTCTTTTTCTGAGATACACATGTGCAAAAGTATGACCCAACTTTAGATGGACCGTGACAAAGGCTAAATTGAGCTGAAACACTGCACTATTTTCCTTTTGGCCGTTTTCTGTTTTTTTTAGTGGTTTTGGGCCACCTTTACAATTTTATATATATTTTTTTCAACCCAGTCTTCTTTTGTGTTTGGAGTGCCAGGATTATTCTATTTAAGGTTTTTATGCTAACTATGCTGTATTTAAAAACATTTTTAGTATTTTTTTAATTTATTATATCATGATCTATATAAATAAATTAAATCTTTCAATTTAAAATACTGGCGGCTGGGACCATTATAGAAGCCTACTGCCTATTTTTTTTAGGAAATGCACAAGTACATTAGCTGCAATATTAACTGACTTAGGCCCTATCTTTTGTATTGAAGCATCTAATGACCATGTCAGCTGTGTATAAAGGTCTTACCTGTCACTGTTATCTTGCCTCTGATGACAACAAGGCATCCGAAATGAAACAGGGACAGGAGTTTAATCAATTCTTGTGGCCAGTGTAAAAATTGCATATTTTTTTTTAAAATACAAATTGTAATATGAAAATATTCAAAATCTTAACAAAAAAAGCTGATATAAACAATAAGTAATACATTGCCATTAATATTTCCACTTGTGAGTACTTGTGCCTACTCATACTGGTCTACATTTTATTCATTTTGTGGAGTGAGCACAGACTGCCTACACATTTGACATTTATGTGAATAATAAGTTATTTCAAGGTACATAGCCATTTATTTTGATCATTGACAAAGATGTAAAGCTTTTTGATTACTGGGGTTGCCTAATGGGAACACCGCTGTCAGCAGAAAGAGAAAAGTGGACTTTTTTTTTGTTTAGAAGTGATTTGTCCATTCTCCATTTGCATTTATTGTTTGGCCGGAGACCAAGCATGGGTACTTTAGTTTGTGACGCAAATATCAAAATAGTTTAATAGCTTTTCCCAAAGGGGTTGTACTATGATGAATTTACGTACATTTGTAAAGCCGCATGGGCTATTTCCCCATAGCAAAAACAGCAGTCCTATATATGTTCCTTCTATTATCTCAACATTGTTTATATACTGCTCTTTAGTTATGGACTAGGATGATAATAAAACATTTGCTAATCATGAAGGCCTCTTAGTAACCAGAGACAAACCTCACGACCACAGGCCTTTAAGCTGACCATGATCCCATAACCTTTTGGGCCACTGTACATGTTACGCCAATGGTATCTCCATTCCTGCCGCTATGATAGCTTTGGTTTGAAATTTGAGACCAAGGTCTTAAGTTTAAGGACTTGCTCACACAAGTGAATGGACAAGTGCTATCCGATGTATTATGACATAACACTCTGACCAATCATATGTAATGGTGCAGGGCCGATCATTGTTTTGTTTTCATGCCAAGTGTAGTCTGAATTTCATGGACTCACAGAAAGGAGAAGATGGAGAAATTTTCTTCTCCATCTTCTCCTGACAATGTGCTCCGATTTGCTCCTCTAAGATCACACTATGCTAACACTCAGATCAGAGTGTCATTTGCATAATCATCCCAATTCTGACAGAATCTATGGTCGTGTGACCTTGGCCTAATAGTGACAATATGAAAATACTTCCCCTTCTCATGCCTGTTCTACCAGAAAACCACTGTGTCATTATTGTATTGCTGTGATATGGTATTTATACTCTGTCAATCCAGGCCTGATCGCTTATATTTAGGCCTCATCCAGAGAACCATTTTTCATGTATTCTAGACGTGTTTTTTTACAGATAGAAAATGTATCAATTATAATTTATAGAGTTGTTCACAAGTCCGTGTTTTCTGCAGACCGTGTCCCTTAAGGAGACATGTCAATTTTTGATCCCAGGTGAAATCACAATATAAGTCTATGGATCAATCAAAAATCCCCAAAAGCACAAGTTATGCCATTTGTGTGCAGTCAGTGTGCTGTCCGAGATGTATATGGCAATGAATAGGAGCTTTGTAATTTATTTTTCTTTTTTTAAATATGTTTATTGTATTTTATGTTTTAACAATATTACCAAGAATAAAGTCAGATATAATTTCTATATGTTAACAGGTAATAAAGCATACAAAGAAAACAAGACAGAAAGCACTAACAATGGGAATGATAGAAAAAAAAAGGCGAGAGGAAGGGTGGAAGTGGGCAGAAAGAGTTCTATGTTAGTAAATAGGAGGCAGACTTGGTGGGCACATACGGTAGTCCATGCATGGAATGTGATTTCTACCTGTTCTATAAACTGTAACGCAATGGACTCTGCTTAAACATCCGCATGTGCTGGTACATGATTCCTGGTCAATAGCGCAAATGGTCCCTGGATATCCCACTGTATGGGTGGCCCCCATACAGCAGTGGACTCCGCGTCTGACAGCCCACACTGCATTTTCCCTCACATATGTGCTACTGAGGAAGGTCCACATAGGACCGAAAACATTTTTGTTACGCACATGAATAAATATTTCTTCAAATCATCTTGGGAGTGCCTTGTATACTTCTCACATTTATATAAATTGGCTAGTACTATGTTATCTGCTCCCTCTGGCTAGAGTCCCATGGGAAGCTCTGTAACACCACATATCATCCACACTCACTCAACCTCAGTACAAATTCCTCACTTTCTTCTTGTTATCTGCCATACAAACAGCAATTGGAAAAAAAAGATACCGCACCCGGAATTTAATTCCCAAATTGATAATTTTATGACCAATGAACAATTCGCTAGTGTTTTAAATTACACTTGGGCTACGCTCTTTAGTATCTAGGACCCTTGGATAACGCATACACATCTGTATATTATAAGCACCATTCTTTCTTTTGGATAATCATACACATCAATACATCATATTCTCATTCTTTTTTCTTCTTCTGAATGAAACCTTACATTCACATACCGGATCACGGTCATATATGGACTGAGCAGCCTGCCAGGGTTTAAGACTATCAGCTGAAATTAACATACATGATTGGCTAAGCCATAGCTCATTGGATAGTTGCAAATAAATCTATTATGGATTTACTATATTATGCATTGGCTTATTTATAAAGATTGTCCAGGCATCTATCATTTGCACCTGATGTAGCTTAAAGGGGCTCATAAGAAGACACTAAGGCCGGAGTCACACTTGTGAGTGACTCATATCGGCATCACCCGGCACGGCAGCACACTCTCCTGAAAGGAGTAGGTTGGCTGCATATATTGTTATGCAGCGGAGACACTCCTGTCCGAAGAGTGTGCGACCGTGTCGGGAGATGCCGATGCGAAACTCGCACTAGTCACTCGCAAGTGACATGGGGTGGTGCCCAGCAGCTTCAAGTTTCACTGATGAATGTATAGGCTGCTTAAGGTTTAGGTGCTGTAATATGAAGTTTTAGTTCATCATAGTTATTTACTTAAGGAAATACATCAAGACTGGTGTAGGGCATGCTTGGCTATACTAGTCTTACTGGAGTATGTGAGCAAAATACACTCCTTTGATATTTGCTATTTGTTTTACAAGCGCTCGGTAAATCATAAAGAGCACACAAGCTAACTTTGTACTGAAGATTTCTGCTTTCTGCATCATATGACCAGTTTATATAGGACCTCAGAACAAAGAACTAGCTATAGTATAGTAATATTTGACCTGCATTCTATTTGTGGTCTATGGGACTGCCAGAGAAAGCTGAGCGCTATTTTCAGCAGTCTCATTGACTGTTAGTAAGGGTGAGTAGGTGCACCTCCGATCCATTCCGGATGGGGCTCTGCAGAGCACCACATTGGTAACCTAAAACCCTGTTCCCAGGATTACTGGGTGTTTCAGCAGTCAGAGCACCAATGATTAACAAATTATCTCATATTCTATACATAGGAGAAATAACCCTTTAATAAGCTATTTGCTATTACATTAATTTGCCGCCACGCTCAGGAAAGTAATGAAGGTATAATATCTCCGCATTTCCCCAAGTTACACAGAAGCTCATCATCTGCTATAGCTGCAGTTTTATCCTTGTGCGTGTAGGTTAGTTATTATTCCACTTTGAAGCAGAAACAATCCACTTTGTTTGCGGCTTCCCCTGGAGAGATGCCCTGCACGATGGTGACAGGTGAAATGATCTTTTATTCCTTGTCCTAGATATAAGCTTACACAGTCAGAAGGGTGAGCTGTTGCCATGTCATTTTTTTAAAAGGCTTCTTTACTTGCTTTATTTGGCTCGAGAATTAGAAAAAATATTGTATTATAAGAGCTTCACAAGCTGAAGAACACTTCTCACAAGTGTTATGTGCCTGACCCTTCAGTCGTAGTCTGTATTAGTGGATTAAAAAAAAGGTTTCTCTTCAATTGGTGGTTGCTAAGGGCAACAGTACTGATGTCAGTAGATGAACGCGCTACCTATTTAGTATAATGCCTACTTTGTGAGCTAAATAAAGACCTAAAGAGCAGAAAATGAAGCTGGGTGAATGTGGAATATCAAACACTCTGAGGAAGCAGGATTATTTAGCATTTTCGATGATTTAGCTTTTGTTCACCTATGGACAAGCTAATGGCTGTTCTTTATAACCGCTTTACTATAACTATGAAACTAATAATATCTTATAAAGTTTTTGTTATTTTCACATTTACTATTAATTCATGAAAAAATTAAAATAATACGACAGTTACTCCTTTAAAGACTAAAACACTCAAATTGAAAATGCATCTTTGATAATTATTTCATTTATGTCTGAAATTATTTGTTGATTAGTTTTATATTATAGCTTTATATAAAATTTCTGAACACTATGCAATAACTGAGTTAATGGATTATTTCACTCTTAGAGATTTATTGCATATCCACAATAAATGCCATATGCCATATGTTTGATTGATATGGTTCCCACCTCTGAGACCAGCATCTTGACAAAGGTTCCCAGGTCTCTGTCTTATGGCTACTGAATCAAGACGTGGCCTTTCCAAATGCGGTCGATCATGCCTCTTCAATTACTTTTAGTACTTTTATAGAAGTGAAGTAAGAGATTTAAAGAGAATCTGTCAGGTGAATTTCTAGTACAATACTAAAGTTATCTTTAAATAGAGCTTAAGGGTACCGTCACACTTTAGCGACGCAGCAGTGATCCCACCAGCGATCTGACCTGGTCAGGATCGCTGCTGTGCCGCTACATGGTCTCTGGTGAGCTGTCAAACAGGCAGATCTCACCAGCGACCAGTGACCAGCCCCCAGCCAGCAGCGACGTGCAAGCGACGCTGCGCTTGCACGGAGCCGGCGTCTGGAAGTTGCGGACACTGGTAACTAAGGTAAACATCGGGTATGGTTACCCGATGTTTACCTTAGTTACCAGCGCACACCGCTTAGCTTAGCGTGTGCAGGGAGCAGAAGCCGGCACTGGCAGCATGAGAGCTGCGGAGGCTGGTAACGAAGGTAAATATCGGGTAACCACCTTGGTTACTCAATGTTTACCTTGGTTACAGCTTACCGCAGGCTGTCAGACGCCGGCTCCTGCTCCCTGCACATTCAGGATTGTTGCTCTCTCGCTGTCACACACAGCGATGTGTGCTTATCAGCGGGAGAGCAACAGTAAAAAAATGAACCAGGGCTGTGTGTAACGAGCAGCGATCTCACAGCAGGGGCCAGATCGCTGCTCAGTGTCACACACAGCGAGATCGCTAATGAGGTCACTGCTGCGTCACAAAAAACGTGACTCAGCAGCGATCTCGGCAATCTCGCTGTGTGTGAAGTACCCCTAAGGAGACCTTTCCGGATCAGTAACTTTTATTGTTCTACATTATCCTGTTATCTTGTTGGATACTGCTAATGACCGACACAGAAATTCTCTTAATAGCATCACTACAACTGCCCATGGCAGAAATAACAGGCTGCAGATCACAGTCACATATCTGCTAGCATTCCAAATACTGCCAGTGAAAAGAGTGAAACTATAATCTATCTCTATTCATCTCAGGTGCTAGTTACTGATAAAGGCCATGTTTGGGCCGCAACGTCTGACTTGACTATACTGAGTATCAAATAATAAAAAATCATCATATTTTACTGAATTCAGGAGTGCCTTGTATATATTACTACTGTTATCTTGTTGTAACCTCAAGGTGGTGTAGTAACTAGTCAAGTCTATGTAAATGCAACTGCATATTCACTGCTCCCCCTCCCACCTCTCAGTGCTGGCACCAGTGATAGTAAATCTGAACTGAATTTGCACTGCTGCTACCAGCCATACTCTTTCTCACCACTCAGCAGTGATAGTGAATGCACTGGGAGGTGAGAGCATTGAATGTGCATATTGTATTTAAATACACTTGACTAGGGTGCAGGAGACACTGAATTCTACAGCGTTTGCTATATTAATAAAACTTACTGATCCTGAAAGGTCTCCTTAAGGCTATGTGCGGCGTTTTTGCGCGTTTTTCGGGTGCGTTTTTGGCCTCAAAACTGCAGGACTTTGCTTCCCCAGCAAAGTCTATGAGTTTTCATTTTTGCTGTCCGCACACAACTGTTTTTTTAAGCTGCGTTTTTGAGCTTGAAAAAAAAAAATGGACATGTCAATTCTTTCCTGCGTTTTTCTGCGTTTTTCGCCCATGTACTGCATTGGAAAAACGCAGCAAAACGCAGAGATCAAAAACGCAGCAAAACGCAGCCAAAAACGCACCAAATCGCGGTAAAAACGCATGCGTTTTTTGATGCGGTTTTTCGATGCAGGTGCGTTTTTCTGCGTTTTTAGCGGCCAAAAACGCACAAAAACGCAGCGTCAAAAAAACGCAGCGTGCGCACATAGCCTAAGCCTTTTTTAAAGATATTAGTGTTGTACTACAAAATCACCTGACAGATTCCATTTAAACACTCCCAACCAACACAACTATTAGACTGGATAAATGCTGTTCCCAGAGGTGGGATCCACATCTATTAGTCATTTTTGGGAAACTTAATAGGATTTTAAAAAGCCTATTATTAAAAAGTGTACATTTTTTTTGTTACTTTGTAAAATTGAGCAAAATGATTTGCAGAAACCTGATCCAGACTTCCTTGTCCGACTCTTAATTGCTTGCCTTCATGGCACTTCTTACAATTACTAGATCCCTGTGATATCATGATGATGTATGAGGCCTAGTCACTGGACGTTACTTGATATGATGTTATTTTCATACTCACCCAGGAGGCTGGCATTGCAGTGCTAACAGAAGAAGTTCATACTACCCTAGAATGGCTGTTATAGGGAAGTAATGTGGATGCTGGACCAGTATCCTGGGATTCTTTTTGCTTCGCTATCTTATGCTTGCTGACTAGCTCTGCTAATGGAAAAGCATGACAAGTTATTCACACTTTTCTTTCACAGTATGCGCATAAATGTTTTCCATGTAAATTGCAAACAGAGTAACACGGTTCTAAAGCAATCAGACAATATAGTTATCACATTCTGTACACTATGATCCATTTGTGTTACGACGTCCATGACTACTAAATTTGTGAAGGAGATGACAAATTCCTCATTAGTTCATGGAATCTCGTTAAAGTGTAGCTGTATTTTCTGAAACTTTTCAGAAAAAGCTGGCACATGTGTAGATGAGGAATAACACTATTTCTTGCTGTGACAGAACTTGCTTCCCACAGTTTTTAGAGTTAGTCCACTGTTGGCTCTAGTCTCTGGAAGCATCAATAATTTCTCATTGTCTCTCTCTTTGTTCCCAGGGGGACAAAGAGAAAGAGTTGGAGCGCACCACTATACCAAAATGGATAATTGGATGCACCCTGGTGCAGTGAATGGAGAACCAAGGGACAAAGAAGAGGAAAGCATTGCACAAAGAACCAGGGGAACACCTGTTATAGTATAAATATCAAAAAAACACCTTTATTCAGTACACACGACAAAATATTGTTTAATGTTTTTTGATATTTATACTATAACAGGTGTGCCCCTGGTTCTTTGTGCTGTGCTTTCCTCTTCTTTCTCTCTATGTTCCCGTCTCCCTCAGATCTTTCTACCTCCTTCTTTCCACTGGGCAACCTGTGCAATTTGATATTTCACTGCAGACAGAACTGTAAACAGATTTGAGCAGTTTTTGAGATTAAACGATTAGTGAAGGCAATAAGTGAGCAGTGACTAATAAGAGAAGACAGAGGCATTTTTCTTTAATAACGTATTTCAAAGTTTCTTTTTTTATGTTGATTTTTTTAAATTGTATATGCTCTTTAAAATGTGATTCAATCTAAAGTATGTACATTATAAAAGTGAAGTCTATTAGAGAGTGCCTATCCAAGGTCAAAATAATTCCTCAAGATTTCTAGAGTTTTATATTAAGCAAATAAAGTTGTTATTGTAAACTTTCTAGAAGTAATTTGATTGAGTAGTAATACAAATAGCCCTTTCAGGTTAAATTGTTTTTATGTTTGAGAATGTGATCCATAGGTCCACTGCTTCATAGCCTTTTTTAAAAATAAAATGTATAAAACATTAGTAAACTTTCTATCCAATTAAATCTTTGTCATGGGAGAAATATGACTAGAAGCAGCTTGGTCTTTTCATGAATTGATGAGGTTGTTTCAGCAGCAGAAAACATTAATTTAGCAGCATATAATCTAAAGGATAATCTGAAATCTAGTACTTTATTTGTATTACTATTTTGGATGCTAATTTTTGAGCAAATCCAACATTACCTTGTTGTTGTAATTTACAGGCTATGTTCAACCTATCTGATGTTTGATGTGGGTATTTACAGTGTGTCCACACATATCCTGTCCACTGCCATTAACTTGAGAACGGCGGCAGCTATAGGCATAGAAGTGGTGTCTAGGTATAGTAAAGTAGCCATGCGCTACGCAATGAAACCACCTATAGCGCCACCTGGTGGAAAACAACGGAGTTAGCATTTTTATCTTGAAAACGGAACGAGATAGTGAAAAAAAGTGAATTACAAAGTTGTAGGGCATCATCAATTCAATACGAATCGACACCTTGCATACAGAAATGCTATAATTAGAACGTGTAAAACTCACAAGGCTGCGGACGTGAAGCGATACCTCATGGAGACCTTCCTACAAGTCATTGGGTATGGTGGCTGCATGGAGTGGCCTCCACGCTCACCTGACCTGACCCCATTGGACTTCTGTGAGGTCACATCAAACAGCAGGTGTATGCGACCCCTCCACCAACATTGCAGGACCTTCGACGACGTATCACAGATGCTTGTGCAAACGTGTCACCTACCATATTGCACAATGTGCAGCAAGATACAGTATGCTGTCCAGAGTCCAGATGTGCATTGCGGCTGACGGTGCCACTTTGAACATCAAAGTTAAATGAGCGCCATATGTGTGACCAGCATTCAATGTTTTGGGGGGTCATGGGTTTCATATCATAGCATTTCTGTATGCAAGGTGTCGATTCGTATTGAATTGATGATGCCCTAAAATGTTTTAATTCACTTTATTCTCTCTATCTCGTTCCATTTTCGAGATAAAAATGCTAACTCCGTTGTTTTCCACCAGGTGGCGCTATAGGTGTTTTCATTGCGTAGCGCATGGCTACTTTACTATACCTAGACACCACTTCTATTCCTATAGCTGCCGCAAAAGAGTATACAAATAGCACAGCATGGGATTAAAGCTGCTTTTTTTAAGTTAAAACATTTTTATGCCTGTTTAAAAACAAATAAATAAATGTTTTACTTCACAGAAAGAATCAGCTGTGATCCCATGCTGTCCTGTCTGTATACTCTTTTGTTTCCTCCCCTTACCAGGAGATGAGGTATGGGTCGATCATCTTCCTGCATGGTCAGACATGGCCATTACACTCACAGCACATAGCAGGGGCACCTATGTAAGATCTCAGCATAGGAACCTTTTTCAGAAGCTTATGTGTGCAGTAATATGATGTTGTGGGAGAGACAGAGACAGAAAAAGACAGACACAGACAGACAGAGAGAGAGACAGAGACAGACAGACAGAGTTAGACAAACAGAGACAGATGGATAGAAAGAGAGACAGAAAGAGAGTCAGAAACAGACAGGGAGAGAGACAGATAGGGAGAGAGACAGACAGGGAGAGAGACAGACAGGGAGAGAGACAGACAGGGAGAGAGGCAGACTGGGAGAGAGACAGAGTGAGAGACAGACAGAGCAATATATACATATATATATATACACACACACACACACACACACACACACACACACACACACACACATACACACACACACACACACACACACACACACACACACACACACATACACACACACATACACACACACACAGACACAAAAATTGACTAAACCTAGCAAAGTATTTTGGCTGCACATGTTTTCATTCTATGGTGTATCATGATACATTTTTAAGCACCATAATGCTAATTTGTTTTGTTGAATATTTATTCTAGTATTCTAGTACTTGGTAGTTATATAAAATATGCCCAGAAAGTTTTGAACTTTGACACAATCACTCTTTCCATAAAGTTCTGTAGCTGTGAAAAAGTTTGCCTTGCTTTCAAATTCTAGTTGATGTAATACCCTGTGAAGCATAGTCCTTGTACAGTATTCATGATGCATTTTGCAAAATGCCAATGCATAAAAATGAACACCACACAATTTGTATTAAATATGTATATGCATGAATTAATAAAAGGATATGCAGGTCCCTGTTATTAAATAATCCTTAAATAATCCTTAAATTATCCCTTAGTAGAAAAACAACCATAATCCAGCATTTAGAAGACAGTTGTCAGTTTATTAGATATGCTGGATCTTCAGCACAAGTGTATTGCGATGCTTTACTTGAAATACACAATCTGTATTAGCCTCCATCCAAAATCATATCAAATTTATTTATATTTTATATATTATACATTTTTAAAGTTGGGTATAAACATAGTAAAGTATATCTGTCTTGCTTCTCAAGATCATTGCGCAATCTTAATGATATGCTATAGTAAATCAGAACTGGCCACATACAAAGTACAGTGGTACTGTGCCCTCTCCCGTACCATTGCCATGGTGCTACTGCAGTCCATGTACTCAATATAACCCGACCTCCGCTGTCAGGTAGGGCACAGGAGGGAGTGACTTTCTAGGGTCTCCATCTTTCCCTCCTCCGTACACATAGCTTTGTACATGTGTTTACTGTTGGGGTATTGTTTTTAAGAATTTTGTGTAGTAAATTTTGTAATTTTAAACGTTTCTTACTATGATTTATATATATATATATATATATATATATATATATAAAAAGATAGATAGATAGATACGGTAGATATCACCCTTGCTTACCTAATTTTGAAATAGAACTCCCTATAACTACTAACAGATTGCCACATGCAACAGTTATTTTATTTCACCTTTTTATTAATTTTATCGTTGGCTCCATTTTGGCTTGAAACATGTTTTGGACACTCGTAATATACAAGTTAATAAAAAGTCCAATGTAATGAACAAGGCAAGATAAAGCTCTTTAATTTCAACAATCTATGAGGACCTCGAATTTGTGGTCAGGAAATTTCTGTAAAAAAAGAATTTTAGCAGTTTCCATGAGTGAGATAAGATCTCTAGACTAGGGCCACATGGTGGTTTTGGTCATTGAGTTCCTCCAGTAGCAGATTGTGAAATGAGTCTGTTGTATGAAATCTGCTGACTCTGCCAACAAATGTTTTATTACTTTTTATATACATTATGTTTAGCTATGCAACGTAATTCCACCCTGCCATGTCCCTTACGTATTGCAGTCCCATAAGGTTTGATTTGTTTCATGTGTAAAGCTGGTGTCACACTAAGCGACAGCGACAACGACGTCGCTGTTACGTCACCATTTTCGGTGACGTAACAGCGTCCTTGTAAGTCGCTGTTATGATCGCTGCTTAGCTGTCAAACATAGCAGAAGCAGCGATCATAACGTCGCTGTGCTACATGTGCAGAGAGCAGGGAGCCGCGCTTAGCGCTGGCTCCTTGCTCTCCTAGGTACAGTACACATCGGGTTAATTAACCCGATGTGTGCTGCAGCTACATGTCACAGTGCAGAGAGCAGGGAGCCGCGCACACTGCTTAGCGCTGGCTCCTTGCTCTCCTTGCTACAGTATACATCGGGTTAATTACCTGATGTGTACTGCAGCCACATGTCACAGTGCAGGAGCCGGCGTCTGGCAGCAAGAGCGGAGGCCGGTAACGAAGGTAAATATCGGGTAACCAGGGAAAGGTCTTCCCTTGGTTACCCGATGTTTATCTTGGTTACAGCTTTCCGCAGCTGCCAGACGCCGGCTCCTGCTCCCTGCTCGCTTCATTTCGTCGCTCTCTCGCTGTCACACACAGCGATGTGTGTGTCACAGTGGGAGAGTGACGACCAAAAAATTAAGCTGGACATTCAGCAACGACCGGCGACCTCACAGCAGGGGCCAGGTCGTTGCTGGATGTCACACACAGCGACAGCGACGGGACGTCGCTGCAACGTCACAGAAAATGGTGACGTAGCAGCGACGTCGTTGTCGTCGTCGTTATGTGTGACACCAGCTTAAGACATTTAACTAATGGGGCTTAATTTGGATTTGTCATTTTGGAAACACCTCGTATTTATATGTTGTATTCATTTTATTTCACTATGCCTATAAGTAAGGATGCATGTCCAAAACGCATAATCAGCCCATGAGCACTGAGTTTTATATTGGAGTTCCAATAAAGAAAAACTTTTATTGAGTGCCGGATCCCTCACCTCTTTCTCTGAATACCCCAAATATTAAAATCCTTTAAAAAAAATATATTTATACACCATGTCCCAAATTATTATGCAAATGATATTTTTCTCTGATTTTCCAAAATGGTCGGTGCAAATGACAGTCACTCTAATAAAAGTCATCACCCGTTAGAGTATACATTCATTTTTATTGTAGAAACCTCCTAATGATAACAGTATAATCTTCAAAATTAAAAAAAAAAATTCAAAATGCACTGTTCCAAATTTTTAGGCACAGTAGAATTTCTAAACATTTGATATGTTTTAACCCCTTAACGACCGCGGGCCGTAAAATTACGTCCTAGCGGTCATAACGTTACTGCCCGTGGTCTCCTGGCAGCAGCATGCTGCGATCGGTGCACATCTCAGCTGATTTTCACAGCTGAGATGTGTGCCTGCTAGGCACGAGCAGAATCGTTATCTGCTCGTGCCGTTTAACCCCTGTAA
Source organism: Anomaloglossus baeobatrachus (assembly GCF_048569485.1). NCBI lineage: Eukaryota > Metazoa > Chordata > Amphibia > Anura > Aromobatidae > Anomaloglossus > Anomaloglossus baeobatrachus. The sequence goes on along the minus strand of NC_134355.1, from coordinate 388,298,712 downwards.
TGGCGCTGTCAATATGTGACAGCGCCATTATAAACGCGATCGCGGTAAAGTTTTACTTACCGCCCGATACCGGAAGTCACGTGACATGATCATGTGACTTCCGATGGTTGTCATGGTAGCACAGGGTCATGTGATGACTCCTGTGCTAGACATGAACTACTTTCACTTTCGCTTTCCACGGAGGCCAGGGAAGCAGAAAGTGCACGTATCTGCTGTTTACAGCTGTGTAGCTGTGATCAGCAGATAGTGCAGAGTGATCGGATTGCTGATCGCAATAGCCCCTTAGAGGGACTAGGTAAAATAAAAAAAAAAAGTAAAAAAAAAAGTTTTAAAAAATGTAAAAAAAACCAAAAAAACATAAAAGTTCAAATCACCCCCCTTTCGCCCCATTGAAAATTAAAGGGTTAAAAAAATATACACACATTTGGTATCGCCGCGTTCAGAAACGCCCGATCTATCAAAATATAACATTAATTAATCTGATCAGTAAACGGTGTTGCGGCAAAAAAATTACAAATGCCAAAATGACGTTTTTTTGTCGCCACAACTTTTGCGCAAAATGCAATAACAGGCGATCAAAACGTAGCATCTGCGCAAAAATGGTACCGTTAAAAACGTCAGCTCGAGTCTCAAAAAATAAGCTGTCACTGAGCGATAGATCCCGAAAAATGAGAACACTAGGGGTCACGGAATATGGCGTAAAATGTGCGCCACTTTTTTCAGACAAACTTCCGATTTTTTTTTAACCCCTTACATAAAAGTAAACCTTTACATGTTTGGTGTCTACGAACTCGCACTGACCTGAGGCATCACACTCACACATCAGTTTTACCATACACAGTGAATAAAATATCTCAAAAACAATAGTGCTATCGCACTTTTTATGCAATTTTTCTGCATTTGGAAATTTTTTGCCATTTTCCAGTACACTATATGGTAAAACCTATGGTTTCATTGAAAAGTACAGCTCGTTCCGCAAAAAATGAGCCCTCAAATGACCATATCGACTGAAAAATAAAAAAGTTACGTCTCTTAGAAAAAGAATGGCGAAAAAAAAACGGAAAGCGAAAAATCGGCCGGTCGTGAAGGGGTTAAAGAACTGAACTGACATTGTCATGCATGAAGATGACTTTACTGCTGAAGGCACGTTTCAGCTTTTGTACCATGGAAGAAAGTTGTCAGTCAGAAACTCTCTATACAGTGGTACCTCGCTTAACGAGTAACCCACTTAACGAGAATTTCGCTTAACAAGCAAAGCTTTCTGTAAATTTGTAACCCGGTTTACGAAAAAGCTTTGCTGTGCGAGCAAAATCCTCACCTCAGACACTTCCGGTTTCGTCCATCCACCGCGCTCTGACCCGCACTTGCAGTCCACACAAACACACACAAACACACACAAGCACGCACAAACACGCAAAAACACACACAAACACACATGCACGCACACACATACATACAGTATTATGCTCACCTTACCTTCCGTTCCACCGCCGATCTCATGGTTCTTGTAGTTCCCAGGTACATCGCGACGTGCTGACGGCGAACTACAAGTACCATGAGGCCGGCGGTGGAACGGAAGGTAAGGTGAGCATATAATGTGTGTACCTTCCATTTCATCGCCGGCCTTCTGGGTCCTGTAGTTTGCCGCTCCACTCCAAGCTGTGCATCGGTAACCATAGCGACGAAGCAGGAACTTCCTGGTTCCTGTCACCGCTACTCAAAGGCAGCGCGCTGGCCAATCAGAGGCAAGCGGCTCTGCCTTTGACATCAGCGCTCTGGCAGGAAGTTCCTCCCTCGTTGTTATGGTAACCCGATACACGGCCCGCACCGGAGAACAGCAAGTCCCAGGAGACCGGCGATGGAACGGAAGGTAAGGTGAGCAAATAATATGTGCGTTTGCGTGCGTGCTTGTGTGTTTGTGGAGTTTGTGTGTGTTTGTATGTGTTTGTGTGCGTTTGTGCATGTGTGGAATGACAGAATAGGGGACCAGGATGGGACATTTAACTAGTTGTGGAACGAATTGTCTGCATTGCAATGATTTCCTATGGGAAATCTTGCTCTGCTGAACGAGTAACTTGGTTAACAAGCACAGTCCCAAAACGGATTGTTCTCGTTAAGCAAGGTTCCACTGTACTTTGCAGAGGTCATTTTCACACCTTCAGGAACCTTAAAGGGGCCTACCAGATGTCTCCCCATGATTCCGGCCCAAAACATGACTCCACCTCCTCCTTGCTGACGTCGCAGCCTTGTTGGAACATGGTGGTCATCCACCTACCATCCACTATTCCATCCATCTGGACCATCCAGGTTTGCTCGACACTTATCAGTAAACAAGACTGTTTGAAGATTAGTCTTCATGTATGTCTGGGCCCACTGCAATCGTTTCTGCTTGTGAGCACTGGTTAAGGGTGGCCGAATGGTAGGTTTATGCACCACAGAAAGCCTTTGAAGGATCCTACACCTTGAGGTTCAAGGAACTTCAGAGGCACCAGCCTCTTCAAATATCTGTTTGCTGGCTTGTAATGGCTTTTTAGCATCTGCTCTCTTAATCTGATGGTCTTGCCTGGCAGAAACCTTCCTCATTCTGCCTTTATCAGCACGAACACGTATGTGCTCAGAATCAGCCACAAATCTCTTCACAGTGCGATGATGACGCTTAAGTTTTCGTGAAATATTTAATGTTTTCATTCCTTGTCCAAGGCATTGCACTATTTGATGCTTTTCGGCAGCAGAGAGATCCTTTTTCTTTCCCATGTTACTCGAAAACTGTGGCGTGCTTAATATTGTGGAACATCCAGTTTTCCTTTTATTGGGCTCACCTGGCAATCTACTTATCACAGGTATCTGAGATTGAGTTCAGTGATCCACAGAACCCTGAGACACAATACCATCAATAAGTTTCATTGAAAAAAAGAAAAAATGAATTGCTACGACACTTAAATCCAATTTGCCTAATAATTTGGAACATGGTGTATATATCAGTTCTGTTGCTGTTTTTAACACTTCCAAAAAGAGCTAATAAATCTTAGATAACGTAGAAAATATGTGAACTCTAAAATACTGCCACTGACAAAAACAACCCTACTTGAAAAAACATGCTCTTCTATAGCTATTTTGACAAATAAATAAAAACACTATGTCTCATAGCATGTGATGATAAAAAAAAACCCCGGAAATAATTGTCCAAAAGGGTTTAATGCTGCATCTGCATCAGAAATGCTTCCTATTCACGTGACCAGAATTTTACAATCTCCTGTTAAAAAAAAACAAAAAAACAGAATTTGTGAGTGAGGGTCAGAGGCCAACACTCCATTAATATTACCGGTGGCACAGGGGCCCAACAAGCTGCTTCTGTCACAGACACACATAATGATGGAACAAAAAGGAGCCATATAATGTCTACTGTTGCTTTATATTAGTTTGTCTTTCCAAGTATAAAGGATTAAGAATTGATCTGTTATCGGACAAGACAATGGCACCTTTGTTATTTCTCTTTAATCAATGCTGAATCGCACAGTAGAAATGTATCATCCGGAGCTGAGGTAAAGGCTGCATAAAGAGGAAGCCCCAATGATTAATCAATAGGTAATATAGTGAGCATATCTGCATAAGTATGAATTATGCATGATAAAAGATCCCATCGCAAAATACTAAAAGTTATTAGCTTTACTGGCTGAATTTATTATTTTAGGTAAACATTAAAAAATGGTAGATATATGCAGGATTGTGTCATTGTTTGTCACTGTCACTCTGTCTTAGATATGATTTACATATCAAACATGTCCATTCAAGTGAATGGGTCCCTTAAAAAATGGATTACACTTGTGACTAGAGATGATCAACCCAAACAGTAAGGTTCGGTATTTGTACTGAACACGTATATGCCAAAAAAAAAATCAGAGTTCAGGTCCACGTTTTGGGTGCTTTACGTAAGAACACCACTCACGTGAGTATCGCTGTGCTCGGGTACTCTTGGTGCTCGGCCCAGTGCGAGCTGCTAGCATTCTTCGAATGGCTCTGGCTGGGGGTAACATCAGGGTGAATGGATGTAGTGTGTACAAATAAAAAAAAAACAAAAAAAAACCCTGCCCACCATCCCCCGGAAGTGCTCTGTCTATGGCTGGCTGCATTTGGGTGGAAAGCTAAACTGCCCAATCAGTGACTTCCATTGGGGTTCAGGTCAAGTCTGCCTCCCAACCCAAACTTTATCTAAAGTCCAACTAAACCCACAGAACTCGGACTTCCAGGGAAGTTCTAAGGAACTAGGGAAAGATTTTATGCCTATCTCCAAAGGGGGGAATGGTATGGACATGGTTATGGACTGTTATGATCAGTATTCAGTATTATATGAAAATATCCCAAAACAGGACTCAAATTGGCGTTCGAACTGTACTCAGATATGGGACTTTCTGGTCATAAGTGATTCATGCTAACTTAGCTTAATATAAAATGATGAACACATATACAGTACAGACCAAAGGTTTGGACACACCTTCTCATTCAAACAGTTTTCTTTATTTTCATGACTCTGAAAATTGTAGATTCACATTAAATGCATCAAAACTATGAAGTAACACATGTGGAATGAAATACTTAACAAAAAAGTGTGAAACAACTGATAATATGTCTTACATTGTAGGTTCTTCAAAGTAGCCACCTTTTGCTTTGATTACTGCTTTGCACACTCTTGGCATTCTCTTGACGAGCTTCAAGAGGTAGTCACCGGAAATGGTCTTCCAACAGTCTTGAAGAAGTTCCCAGAGATACTTAGCATTGTTGGCCCTTTTGCCTTCACTCTGCGGTCCAGCTCACACCAAACCATCTCAATTGGGTTCAGGTCTGGTGATTGTGGAGGCCAGGTCATCTGGCATAGCACCTCATCACTCTCCTTCTTAGTCAAATAGCCCTTACACAACCCGGAGGTGTGTTTGGGGTCATTGTCCTGTTAAAAAATAAATGATGGTCCAACTAAACGCAAACCAGATGGAATAGCATGCCGCTGCAAGGTGCTGTGGTAGCCATGCTGGTTCAGTATGCCTTCAATTTTGAATAAATCCCCAACAGTGTCACCAGCAAAGCACCCCAACACCATCACACTTCCTCCTCCATGCTTCACGGTGGGAACCAGGCATGTAGAGTCCATCCATTCACCTTTTCTGCGTCACACAAAGACACGGTGGTTGGATCCAAAGATCTCAATTTGGAATCATCAGACCAAAGCACAGATTTCCACTGGTCTAATGTCCATTCCTTGTGTTCTTTAGCCTAAACAAGTCATTTCTGCTTGTTGCCTGTCCTTAGCAGTGGTTTCCTAGCAGATATTTTACCATGAAGGCCTGCTGCTCAAAATCTCCTCTTAACAGTTGTTCTACAGATGTGTCTGCTGCTAGAACTCTGTGTGGCATTGACCTGGTCTCTAATCTGAGCTGCTGTTAACCTGCGATTTCTGAGGCTGGTGACTCAGATAAATTTATCCTCTGCAGCAGAGGTGACTCTTGGTCTTCCTTTCCTGGGGCGGTCCTCATGTCAGACAGTTTCTTTGTAGCTTTTGATGGTTTTTACCACTGCACTCGGGGACACTTTCAAAGTTTTCCCAATTTTTCGGACTGACTGAGCTTCATTTCTTAAATTAATGATGGCCACTCGTTTTTCTTTACTTAGCTGCTTTTTTCTTGCCATGATACAAATTCTAACAGTCTATTCAGTAGGACTATCAGCTGTGTATCCACCAGACTTCTGCACAACACAACTGATGGTCCCAACCCCATTTATAAGGCAAGAATTCCCACTTATTAAACCTGACAGGGCACACTTGTGAAGTGAAGACCATTTCCGGTGACTACCTCTTGAAGCTCTTCAAGAGAATGCCAAGAGTGTGCAAAGCAGTAATCAAAGCAAAAGGTGGCTACTTTGAAGAACCTAGAATATAAGACATATTTTCAGTTGTTTCACAATTTTTTGTTCAGTATTTCATTCCACATGTGTTAATTCATAGTTTTGATGCCTTCAATGCGAATCTACAATTTTCAGAGTCATGAAAATAAAGAAAACTGTTTGAATGAGAAGGTGTGTCCGAACTTTTGGTCGGTACTGTATATATCTCAGAATAAGCTCTTTTTGCTGTTTACCCAATAGGAAAAGTGTTACGAATTCTTGACTCCTAGCCAACTAATTTCTTTAAATGTGTATGAACTTCCGTAATTAAACTAGTCATATTTCCTACCCAGATCCCTGTTCATCTCTGATCTGAGTGGACAAATAGCATGCATGCTTCTGACAAATGACTCATGATTTGGAATGCAGAAGGGTTTAAGACGTGGATGCATAATTTGAATTGTGTCACCCTAAATTATTTCCCCCTTAACACACTCATCTCTAATTGTGCCATGCAAATGACCATAATGGGGCCCTTTCAGAAAACCTTTTCTTACATGCACACTTTGTTGTAAAAAACAAACTGGATTCGGCACTGAATCATTACATCTCCAGCTCTCCATATCTGCCTCCATTTATTGGCTACAGTGATCCCATCATATTGACATTTCTACAGCCAAACGCTAAGCTTAGAGCTGCTGAGCTGAATGATTGGCTGCAGCAATCTCAATGTGATGCAACCACTGCTACCAAACAAAGTCTGCAATGAAGACTCAGCGCTAAACCCAGGTGAAATAAAAGGTGTAAGGGACAGTTTGTTTTTTTGTAATGAAGTATGGTAGTATGCAAAAAGTCATTAAAATCTGCATATATCTATGGCGTCTAAAGTCATGATGACTAGTAATTGTGGCATTAGAAACAAACATCTACAGGAAAGCGGAAATCCATCAGTTCACTCTTATTAAATAGTAATTATCTATCAAAAACTGAGATGAGTGATTCTCCAGAATGTAAACATTTTGAGATACATGTTTTATAAATTTACCAAAATGTGGGCCATGTAGTCACCATTTTACTGAATTTCAGTGAATGGTGACAAATAATACTAACCTCACTGCTTATCAGTCCTGCTTCTGAAGCCCACGGTCCAGAGGTCTGCGCCTGTTTTTCAAGACTTCTTTCACAATCTTTACTTATCATCAGTCTTTTGAAGATTACATAAGAAGAGGATGCACAGAACAGCTAAGGTCAGTCGCGGTGACAGGACAGATAGGTGTCAAGGTGAGTATTTTTTTTCACCCATATTTATTGTGCTCTAGAGTCCAATAGACCAGACATATTGATTCATTTTTTACAACATTTTTGCAAAACGTGAAACTTTTTCCATTAAAAAGCAACAACAACAACTTAGATTGATGACTTAACTGTCAAAAAAGCAAACCATGAACCCCAGGGCTTTACAAATTGTGTTAAAAAGTGGATAAAAATGCATGAAACTTTTTCTAAGCATCTCCTGATGGAATCCACTTCAGGAATAAAGCCCTATAAAAATGCTTAGAAAACTCTTCAAAAGAGCTTCAGGAAATTAAAAACTCCATAAGGGTATGTGCACATGAAATCTTTGTCTAGCAGATTCTGTCATGGAAACTGCCTGAAAGACTCTTACTAACCCCTGGTCTTTATGCAGCTGACATTACACACCTAACATCAACTCCTAAAAATATTACCCCAATTGCCACTGCAAAAGGGCAATTGGAAAGAGCCAGGTAAAGTACCAGAATTGGGGCATTAAATGGATGCGCGGTGGCTGCGGGCTGCTATTTTTAGCCTGGGAAGGGCCTAATAACCATGGACTTTCGCAGTCTGCTGTGTCTGTCTGCTTTATCTTGGGTGGTTGACAAATAAAAGGGGGAACCCACATTTTTTTTTTAATTATTTATTAGGTTAAACACCCTTTACTGCCACATGAAAGGTACTAAAGGGTACAAGTGTATAATATGTCGCAAGAAATTACTTTATTTATGCTTTGGTTAACTTCTAATCTAAGCTCTACCTTCTAGATCATGTCTCTTTAAACTTTCAGAGAAGAGTGTGACGAGCATCCCCGCATGTTTAGTGGCTATCTAACAACTGTGAAACATGTGGGGCGCGGACTCTAACATAGCATTTGAGCATGCGCAATACTTGATCTAGTAATGAGCGTACCCAAGCACACCAGTGCTTGATCAAGAATCGAACAGTGGCGAGCATCCCAGCATGTTTAGTGGCTGTCTAAGATCTGTGAAACATGTGGGGAGGTGACTCGAGCATGGTATTTGAGCATGCGCAATACTCGATCGAGTAACGAGGGTACCTGAGCGAGCACCCCAATGCTTGATCAAGAATCGAACAGTGGTGAGCACGCTCGCTCATCACTACTCATTGCCTCACTGCTCAATCAAGCATGAGGTCCTGAGTATAACTGCTATCTATACCCCTTCAGCTATACCTCTGCGCACATTGACCTGTGTACTTCTGAAAAGTAATCTATTTATATAGAGTAAAACGTAATTCCTATCTTTACGCATAGTGATTATGTTGCTATAATTGTTTCTTTCTCTATGAATATACCACAGCATCGACTGTAATCATAATCATAAGTTGCTGAAAATATTACTGTTCTGCATATTTTAATCACTGCTCCCAGAAGCAATATTATACCAGGAATTATTTAATGTGATTTGCTTTTGCAAGTAAAGGATGCAAATAATATTTCTTACGAGCAAAACATGCCTCTCTGAGGATTAATATCGTATTCAATCTATATGATAAGCCTTTAAGGGATGCAGCAATATTTGTTATTTGTAAAATATGCATCTCTGAAGATTAATATTGTGTTCAATATACATATATATATATGTGTATATATATATATGTATATATATATATATATATATATATATATATATATATATATATATATATACATACAGTGTATACACACACACACACATATATACATACACACAAATAGAGGGATTTTTTTTAACCCTTCCTTGGCTCTCTATATTTCAGCAAAATGGTGGCCAAATGGCTGCTATTTTTCGGAATTCAGCCAAAACAAATTACAAATAACTTTTACTAAAATACTAGAGGACCTCGATTTGCCTCAAATCAATTCGATCAACTGTAGCCACATTATTATTTTGTAGATCTATCATATAGTTAATAAGAATTTTAAGAGGCTCCTGTTGTGATTCTTGAAAAACACATTACCTTGATCAAAATGGACCAAAGAATGTGCAACTTTTATGACAGGTACGATGGAACTATTTTTACATCTATAAACCTATATAATCCATGCTTTGGGGTCCTGCCTCTGGTCTTTGAATGACAGGTCAAGGCTTTTTCAGTGACCTGCTTCCTTAATTTGAAATCTCTTCAAACAGAGGCAGCAAATAGAGGGGCCAGGGAATCTCAGACCAGAGGCTCTGGAATCATAGACAGGGAGGAGAAGACCCAGTGTATACTCCCGCCCCTGTTCACCAAAATATAATTTTCAGAAAACTGCAAATGGTGATTAATGAAAAAATATAAAGCAGATTCAACAATGGTATCCATTTAATTTGTATTACAGCACCATTACGGCCATTTCTTTACATTACAAAATTGTGCTGACAAGTTCTTTTAAAAGGAACACTAAACATAGACAATGCACTAAAACATAATATCTCAGCAATTCCTCCATTAATCAACACTGTTTCATGCTTTATTTGTTTTATATAATAAATAAAATTGAGAAATATATAAAGAAATCTTCCCTTTACTTCCTAGGCGCACAGCCAGGTACAGAATCTGCACCCATTCTTTGTCTGGCTGTATGACAACCGGCTGTAGCAGAAGCCTCCATCCTGTGCTCTGTCTGTTAGAAAAAAGTTTGCCAAGACCTATCTCTCGACTATGGGGAAGGTCAAGATCAAAGGGAGACTGTGGAGAAAAAAAGCGCAATAGGGTGTTAACTGGTAACACCAATAGGAATGAATGTAAAAACACTCACCAATAGGGGTTGTGATAGTCGCAACTCCTATAATAGCGTGATCACAGGGTGAAAATAGTTGCAGCCCAGAAGAATTAGAATTAGTAGTTGTCAGGAAAGATGGGTATCATGCCACGCTTATCACCAGATCCAAAGGCAGAAATTGTTAATCCATGTCTTTTATTAACAAAGAAGATACAAGTCTACGCATTTCAGGGATCACAGCCCCCTACCACAGGACAAATATCAGTGACAGGATTAACAATTTCTGCCTTTGTATCTGGGGATAAGCGTGGCATGATACGTGTCCTTCCTGACAACAACTATGGGGAAGGTATCAGTCGAACACTCACGATAAACTAAATTGATCACCAGGAGGTTATCCTTTATGTAGTTAGCAGAAGTCAACAAGACAAAAGAAAAAACTGAAAATGCTGATGGCTAAAAAAAGTGAGAGAAACTATATTTCTCACATAATTTAAATCTTTATTTCTAGGTTTAGTGTTCCTTTAAGTAAATGATAGCAGCAGTATTCCAATTAAAGACATTTAATTGAATAGAAACTCAACTAAACTGCAGTACTTATACAATAATTAAAATATAATAAAACCATAAAGCTTATGTATAAAAGACAAGGGAAACCAATAAGGAAATCACAAAGCAGTTCATGCCATTTTATTATATGCAAAATGCCAATAATCAGTTCTGCTGTAGAGTTTGCAATGCATATTATATTATGTAATTAGCTAAATTAATTTAATGCATGCCAACAAAATTCTGGAGGAAATCACAAAAGTAAATGAACTGAAATAGAGCAGATGTCAGCTATTACTTACTACATCAAATCAAGCTTATGGTAATAAAATAAATACGTGTACCACAGGATATAGATCGAGATATACAGGAAGACAACAGTAGGCTATGTCAATGTTATTCTTTTCAGAAAAAAAATGTCCGACCACTGTAGATTTGACTGCACTGAGCCCAGTATACAGTTATACAAACTTGCTGTAAACAAAATACCGTGGTTTTCTCTCAAACTGGGGATAAATCCTTAGTTTGTACAATACATATATATATATGTATAGAACACACACAGTTCAAAAGTTTGGGGTCACCCAGAAAATTTTGTCTTTTCCATGAAAAATCATACTTTTATTTATCAAATGAGTTGCATAATAAATAGAAAATATAGTCCAGACATTGACGAGGTTAGAAATAATGATATTTACTTGAAATAATAATTTTCTCCTTCAGACTTTGCTTTCGTCACAGAAGGCTCCGTTTGCAGCAATTCAAGCTTTGCAGACCTTTGGCATTCTAGCTGTTAATTTGCGGAGGTAATCAGGAGATATTTCACCCCATGCTTCCCCCTCCCACAAGTTGGATTGGCTTGATGGGCACTTGTTGAGATCTGGTGACTGGGCTGGCCACTCCATTACAGATAGAATAACAGCTGCCTGCTTCTTCCCTAAATAGTTCATGCATAATTTGGAGGTGTGCTTTGGGTCGTCCTGTTGTAGGATGAAATTGGCTCCAATCAAGCGCTGTCCACAGGGTATGGCATGGCGTTGCAAAATGGAGTGACAGCCTTCCTTATTCAAAATTCCTTTTACATTGTGCAAATCTCCCACTTTACCAGTACCAAAGCAACCCCAGACCATCACATTACTTCCACCATGCTTGATAGATGGCATCAGTCACTCTTCCAGCATCTTTTCAGTAGTTCTGCATCTCAGAAATGTTCTTCTGTGTGATCCAAACACCTCAAACTTCAATTCGTCTGTCCATAACACTTTTTTCCAATCTCCCTCTGTCCAATGTCTGTATTCTTTTGCCCATATTAATCTTTTCCTTTTATTAGCCGGTCTCAGATCAGCTTTTTCTTTGCCACTCTGCCGTGAAAGCCAGAGTTGCCTCTTCACTGTAGACGTTGACACTGGCATTTTGCGGGTACTATTTAACGAAGCTGCCAGTTGAAGACTTGTGAGGTGTCGGTTTCTCAAACTAAAGACTGTAATGTACTTGTCTTGTTGCTCAGTTGTGCTGCGGGGTCTCCCACTTCTCTTTCTACTCTAGTTAGAGCCTGTTTGTACTCTCCTCTGAAGGGAGTAGTACACACCGTTGTAGGAGATCTTCAGTTTCTTGGCAATTTCTCGCATGAAATATCCTTAATTTCAAAGAACAAGAATAGACTGTTGAGTTTCACATGAAAGTTCTCTTTTTCTGGCCATTTTGAGAGTTGAATGGTAACAACAAATGTAATGCTCCAGATTCTCAACAAGCTCAAAGGAAGGTTAGTTTTTTAGCTTCTCTAATCAGCAAAACTGTTTTCAGCTGTACTAACATACTTGCACAAGGGTTTTCATGGGATTTCTAAACATCCATTAGCCTTCTAACACAGTTAGCAAACACAATGTACTATGAGAACACTGGAGTGGTGGTTGTTGGAAATGGGCCTCTATACACCTAAGTAGATATTGCATTCAAAACCAGACGTTTGCAACTTGAATAGTCATTTACCACATTAACAATGTATAGAGTGTATTTCTGTTTTATGTATTTCATGTCCTTTATATAATCTTTAGCTTCAATCCTCCATTGTCTATTTCTACTTGTCTGTCTTCATACCTTTCTGTTGGATTACTACAGTTGTGAGACTAGTGCTCTCACCAGCCTTCTCACTAGGCAGAGTGAGTTCAGGGCAAGCGAGGGCCTAGGCACATGAAATAACCCATATAAGGACATTTGGGAATGCAGGGATCAGCCTCAGGTGAGTGTAAGAGGTAACCCTGCTCCCCTCTCCCTAACACCAGGGTCCACCATTGTATCGTGGTCCTGGTGTAGATGGTTTGTTGAGATGCTCACTAGGGGATCCCTTATTCCTGGTGGAATTCCAGTAGTCACTGAGTGACAAATGGTCTCTGGATGTTCTTCATAAGTAGTGGCCACATCTGAGCTTTTTCACTTTTATATACTGTAAAAGAGAAACACTGGAAGTGAGTCATATATTGCCTAAAATGTGTATATTTATTATGTTACTTGATTTGTTAGTATTGCTCACCTTTGATGGAAAAGTACCCATCTCACCATCCAATCAAATACTGAATGCACATTTATATCTAACTGGTACCTATGTATTAATTATATAATATTGCATTTACACTTGCTTCTCATTAAGATTTTAGTGTTTTTCTTATTGTTTGTACCATATTTATCTTTTTATTTGTGCCTTTTTTAAAATCACTTTTTTATGTATTCATCTTTTCTACCTTTTTTACGATTTACAGATGTTTTCACCTGATTCATCATTTACAACTTTTCAAAAAGTCACAAAAGTAATCCAGTTCTTCCACTCCATAGTAATTTTATGTATGTCTTAAATTTTGGGCCAGTTTTTGCGAGATTTTAGCAGGGCATGTGACATTTTGCACTCCAAAGTTGCAAAACAGAATAAGAAAAACAACATCTATGATTTTGCGCAAGATATATGACCCACTTGTGCCATATAAATGAATTTGGTGCAAAAAACTTCAGGCGAAAAAAAGAAAAGTGACTTAAAAGAAATCATAAATCTGGCTCGATCTGCTTTAGGCTAGGATCACACGACTGTAGATGCTCTTTCCGATTATGCTAATGACACTCTGATCCAATCGTGATCAGCTTAGTGTGATACGATTTTCTAGGACTAGGATAAAAGAAGTGGAGCAGACTATGAGGGGATGGTGGAAAACAAGATTTCTTCATCTTCTCCATTGTGAGTGTGCAAAAATTGGACTGCACTCTGATGTCATCCGCATGCACTCCGATACCCATAGACTTGAATGGGTGAGTCTCGTCTGATTGACCTGTCAAATCGCATCTTGCTGCAATTTTTTTTCTCATATGAAATCGGCATGAGAAAAAAATCTGATTAGCACTGAATTACACTGGACTGAGTGCTCTCTGCTAAAATATTGTCCTGTTAATTCAGTGGTGTAAGCGAGCCCTTAGGCTATGTGCCCACCGGAGTTTGTACCTGCGGATATATCCGCAGGTACATCCGCAGGTTTCCCGCAGCTGCTCGCCAGAATCAACTTACAACGAAATAGCTGCGGTAAACCTGTGGGCATTCATGCGACTTACCTGCGGTAGTCCCGGCCCTATCTCCATAGTGGAGGGCTGGGATTTCCGCAGGTATTTACGTAGAAATAATTAACATGCAATTACGTGAGGCTGTGGGACTTCCACAGCCGCACGTATCCACAGCATGGACACAGCACTCCCCATGTCCCATAGGATAACATGGGGAGTACATGCTGAAACCTGCGGATTTATCTGGAAAATCCAGAAAGTCCACGGATTTTCCGCAGATAAATCCGCAGGTTTAATTTCCCGTGGGCACATAGCCTTACTGTGATTTTTATATATGGATACTTGTGCAATCAATTAAGTCTGCATGTTTCTTGTTCCGGTCTGCTAACATTGATATATAAAACGGAATGTTGAAGCTACACATTGTATTTTGTGTCCTGTAATGATGCTGCTTTTATCCACAAAATGCCTTGTACAATCCTCTATAATCTGTATTAGGACACAGCATTTTAACACTCACTGTCCAGACCATATTGCATAACACAATATAAGAACCATCAGTATATTTTATTAATCCACTAACGACTGAACTCCTCTCTTCTTGCTGATCTTCCTTTTTATAAGCTTTATGTGTTGCCAAGTTCACGGATTTAGGATCATATTTAATAATGTTGGTAAAATATAGCAGGATTTTAGGAAATCACAACACAGTACTTTGTGATTTAAAAAAACAATTCCAGTGCACTAGATATAACATGTATAGCTTATTAAAGGATTACGAATAAAAGTGATCTCTAAGCAAATTGTTCCCTTCAAGAAAAACTTTTCATATATGTATACCGTATTTTTCGGACTATAAGACGCACCTGACCATAAGACGCACCCTGGTTTTAGAGCAGGAAAAGAGAAAAATAAAATTTTAAGCAAAAAATGGAGTCATGACACACTGTTATGGGGCGAGGATCTGCTGCTGACACTGTTATGGGGGTAATGTCCCCAAATTCTCTACTAAGATACCCCATCCTGGTAATGATCCTCCTGCCTTGTATATACAGTATATACCCCCATCCTGCTCATATACCCCCATCCTGCTCATATACTCCCATCCTGCTCATATACCCCCATCCTGCTCATAGTATACCCCCATTCTGCTCATAGTATACCCCCATTCTGATCATAATATACCCCCATTCTGCTCATAATATACCTCCATTCTGCTCATAATATATCCCCATCCTGCTCATAATATACCCCATCCTGCTCATAATATACCCCCATTCTGCTCATAATATACCCCCATTCTGCTCATAATATACCCCCATCCTGCTATACACCCCATCCTGCTATACACCCCCATGCTGGTATACGGCCCGCATCCTGTGGCACATAAAAAAAATAAACGTTCATACTCACCTTACCTCACCTCACTCCCTGCAGCATCGCTCCTCCTCCGTCTGTGTCAGCAGCAGCGCCGCTGAGTGGAGCCGTCCCCGTTCCCCTGCAGTACCGCGATCTCCTCCTGGCTGCTGGCGGCCGCTGAGTGGAGCCGTCCCCATTCCCCTGCAGCACCGCGATGTCCTCCTGGCTGCCGGCGGCTGCATGTAGACACGTGCGCACATCGATGACGTCATCTCTGTGCACACCACTAGTCTCCACTCAGCGGCCGCCGGCACAGACAAGAGGGCATCGCGGTGCTGCAGGGGAATGGGGACGGCTCCACTCAGCACCTGCCGGCAGCCAGGAGGAGATCGCGGTACTGCAGGGGGACGGTGACAGGTGAGTGTACTGATTCACTGCACCCCGAACTGATGATGATGCACGGGGGGGCAGTGAATACAGGCTGTAGTTGCCAGGGGTGATCATGTGGGCTGGCTGTTGATCCCTCGCCCATCATCCTGTCCGTCAGCGCTGAGAGATGATGGGCGGGATGATGGGCGTTGTGACGTATCAACCGGCTGTATTACAAAGGGCCGGTATGTTTTGCAGAAGCATTGGTGCTTTGCAATGTGAAATTGGCTGGGACCTGTGGTTCCACAGGATTGTATTACATGCAGAGCCATGGAAGGGTGTGTGATGCTGATTACACACTCCTTACCACCTGTGGGTGTGGCTCCAGGGGTTAAAGCAATCCTGTCTCTTAACCTAGGTGGAGTGTGTGCCTAGGGCAGTCTAGATAGAGACTAGCTGCAGACGTCCAGTGTATGGACTGGAAACAAGTGAGAGCAGGGAGCTCTGAGAGTGTGTCTAGGGCAGTCTAGATAGAGACTGGCTCCAGACTTCCAGTGTGTGTACTGGAAACAAGTGAGAGCAGAGCCGGGAGCTCTGGGTGTATCAGCCTGTGTGGAGGCTGAACACAAGGCTCTGATATTTGAGTCTGAGGTGAGTGCAGCCAAGCCAGGCCAGGGCTGTAGGGCCGAATCTCTCCAGGAGGAGAGACAGACAGGGGTCTGCAGAGGGCCCTGGGTGCTGGAAGGAACCTTGGCTAGAGTTGTACGCTAGCAGGAGCCAGAGAGTGGGGAAGTTGCTTAAACTTCCATTATGGACTTATTGTTTATGTTTGACGGCAGTTTATGCTGAGTGTTTTTAAATAAACTGCCGGAATTTCTATGAAGAGACTGTGTACGTGTGTTGCTGAAGCTACCTCACACCGCTGCAAGCGAGTGGAACCCCCACGTTGCAGGGCGCAATGTTACAGCGTGCATATTAAATGAGCGGGTCCACGTGGTCACGGCAGGAGCTACTGCAGCCTGCTCATGTCCCCGATGACCCGCTCCACCGCAGCACCCTCATTCCCCGCAGTCCTACATTCAGACCATAAGACGCACCCCCCACTTTCCCCCATCATTTGGGGGGAAAAAAGTGCGTCTTATTGTCCGAAAAATACGGTATATATATACTGTATATATCACATTGAATACATAGTTATGTAAAAAAATAGGTCTTCATACAGCTCAGGAAACAAAGAAATTAAAAAGTTAGAGAATATGACAACCTATGTTGGTATTGTAGTGATCGTATCAACCAATATAATAAATATAAGATGTCAATTATACCCAGCGGTGATCTTTTTTTTTTAATAAGTTAATACAATTTAGTAGTGATTCTTTGTTCTTTTTGCCAGAATGCAATAAAAGATAAGAGTTAGTTGCCTGTACAATAAAATTGTACCAGTATAAACTACAGCTTGAAATGTAAAAATAAGCCCTCAAATAGCTCTGTTGATGGAAAATTGTAAAACCTATGGCTTTCTGAAGATGGAAACACAAACAAATATTTATTTTTCAAACTATATATTTTACTAAAATAATAACACATTTATATGTGGTATAATTATAATCACACTGATATATAAAATAAAGTTAATATTTTATTTTCAAAATACAGTGGATAGTCCCAAACTGGCTCAGAGCATGACTCATTCTTCTTTCTTGTGGGGTGTCCCTGGCATACCCACTCATGTACCCTAATAAGACATATAGAAATGAGGTGTCATAGATTAAAGGAAACTTGTCACATGGAAAAATTCTATTAACCTGCAGATATGGGGTTAATCTGCAGGTTAATAGTGTTCTGAACCTGCCCAGGGCCTATATATTAAATCCCGCTTCTGGGTGAAATAAATGTTAATCCTCTCGGCAGTCATCAGGATGGCACCGATGCAGGTCCAGTCACCACTCTGTGTATAGAGAGCGGCAGCTGTATCTGCACCCGAGCACTGACTGACAGCAGGGTCTAATGCAGTGTCCATTAACTGTGGGGGTGGATACAGCCTCCCCTCTCCATACATAGAGTGGGGACTGAACCTGCACCAGCACTGCCCCCATGACTGGTACCAGAACGTTGCTAGATGGATTAAAGTTAATTTCCTCCCAGCAGCTGGATTTAATGTGCAGGTGCCTGGCAGGAATCAAACTCTATTACCCTGCAGATTAACCCCATATCTGCAGGTTAATTGCATTTTTCCATGTGACAGGTTCCCTTTAAAGCAGCTTCACCAAAATAAGCAGGGCTTGGGAGGTGTCAGGGCAGGATTAGGTGTTGACAAACCTGTCAAATTAAGCAAAAGTGCTAGCATTTCTTTAAAGGGAATCAAATACCAAGATTTTGCTATTTGAAGTAAAGGCAGCACTAGGATGCTTGTTATGTCCTGGGGTGGATTTACGGGACCGTGCACCGGACTCCCCCAGTGAGGCAACCCGGAGCTAACCCCTATACAGGGACTGTCCAATCACCCCACCAGAGGGCCTAGATGCACAGTAGCCGGAACACTAGGGTTACGGGATAAGAGTCTTTCAAGGATCCGAACAGGAATGTCACTGAGTCCAATGGGCACCATGGGCAGGACAGATGAGAGGAACCGGATACAGGTACCGGGAAGGAATAGCAGACGGGGTCCGGGTCCAACGAGACGTGCAGACTGATGTTTCCCAGGTGAAGTCGGGAATCAGTGACGATGGTAGATGGCGGAATCCTCAGTAGACAGTCACCGGGGGACTTCCTGGGGAATCAGACGTCAGGACCGGGTTAGGGTGGCAGGCGGGCTCTGCGGAAGAGACAGGGTCAACGAAAGCAAGGCACAAGGGGACCTGAACACCTAGCTCTGGGAACACGTTGATCAGGCACCGCCCACATGGAAAGGAAGTCCTAATATACCCTGTACCTGTAATTGAGCATATCCTGTTTCCGGAACGCTGGCCCTTTAAGAAGAGGCGAGTGACCGCGCGCGCGCCCTAATGCACATGCGCAAGGCTCCTGTGCCAGAGACCAAAGCAGGAAGTGGTGCAGGAGATGCAGGGGAACCAGACAGAGCGTCCTGTGTCGCAGGGAGACGCCGGGGCCGGCGGGCAGGAGGCACGGAGGACGCAGAGGAGGGAGAGTGAGGGGGGCAGCCGCGGGCAGAAGAACCGGGGACCAGGGAGGTGAGTGACAGACGGCGCCGGGACCCGGGGAGCGTGACAATGCTGAACCCAGGCATTCCTTTTGTTGTAAGACCCGATGCTTGATTGCTGAAATATCTGTAATTAAAGTTTGAGAAATGCACTGCACTTTGATTGCCGTGTGCAGTGATGCGAGCTTTGTGGGTCGGGTCCTCGGTGTATATTCCTCCTCCTGTGTTTTGTATTGCATGCCCCCCTTTTTTTATTTAAATACCGAGTCATGCCGCCATTGCTGTGTTGGCTGCATGTACGCATTGCCACAGTAATGATGTCTTTATTAAAATGGCGCTGGAGTCCATGCATGTGTATACTACAATCTCCGGCACCATTTTTTTAAGACACTGCAGAGAAGACTATGAGTGGCAGGGTTGGGTGTGCAGATGTAAAACACAAAATAATTTGCATGCGCCAATGTCGTTCCTAGTCTTCTCCTCAGTGTCGTCAATAAAATGGGGTCGGAAATCGCAGTACACGCATGCGCAGACTCCAGCGCCATTTTAATGAAGACATGATTGCTGTGGCGATGCGCACACACCACCATCAGCAGTAAATGCGGCGAGGCGCGATACTTAAATAAAGAAGAGGGAAAAAGACATAGAGGACGCAGGAGGCGGAATATACACTGAGGACCCGACTCATAAAGGTCCGGCCCGATGCATATGTCAATCAAAGTGCAGTGCATTTCTACAACTTTGACTGCTGAAATATCTGTAATCAAGCATCCAATCTTTTAACAAAAGGAATCTTGTATTAAGCATCCTAGTGCCAGCATGGCACTGCATTTACTTCATCCACCCTGCTTTCCCAATATGTCTGACCTGTTCTCTTTGCTTCAATATCTCCCTGACATACTCCAGCATCTCACTGTGACCTCTCTCCCCCTGCCCCCCCCTTCCTTTTATGACCTTTGTTTACTCTGCCTATGTGATGCTGCATCTGGCTTTTTTGATTGAGTGATCAAGAGGTTCTTGTTGCACCCCACCCCTTCACAGCTGATTGCACTTGTATATGTAAAAATTGGAACATAGACTTTTCGTCTGCACCAAGACAAGTGTGCACCATATAAGTATGACGCATTGAATTAGGCTAGAATTGGGCCGTAAGTGACCGGAAGGTAATTAGCCACATAGTCACTGTAAACAATGTTTGTATTTATCTTCACTTTCACCCCTATAATACTTCACTTTCCATTTTCCCCTCTGATCCCTAAACCCAGTAATGAACTTTTCATCTCTCCCACCATACTCCACACCCATCTCACCTTCCCCTCAGATATTTTCCTCCACATTTCACCCAGTGTCTCCAGACACACACGACCATCTCATGGCCTCTCCTGCTCCCACCTACTAACACTCTCACTGCTTCTCCTCACTGCTGGAGATATCTCTCCTAATCCTGGTCCTCCTCACCACATCCCTATTGTCACTTCAAACTCTCATCCACAACCTATAACAAATTTCTGCAAGATCTCAAACCTCATACCCATCCACCCAGCCCCCGCTCCCCCAGACCCACTAACAGGAGCTTTATGGAACGCTCGCTCCGTCTGCAACAAACTTCATTACATTCATGATCGTTTCATCACTAATAAACTTTCCTTCCTCGCCTGGCTCACCCCCTCTGACACAGCCTCTCCTGCTGCACTTTCTTATGGCGGTCTCCAACTCTCTCACACCTCCCGCCCCAGTAACAAGCATGGTGGAGGAGTTGGTTTGCTCCTGTCCGACCAATGCTCCTTTACACCAATTCCACTACCACCCTCTGTTACACTTCCCTCTTTTGAGGTGCACTCCGTATGCATCTACGCCCCTTCCAACCTTCAACTGGCTGTCATTTACCACCCTCCAGGACCAGCCACTGCCTTTTTTGACCATTTCACCACCTGGCTACTACACGTCCTTTCCACCGACATCCCCACCATCATCATGGATGATTTCAACATCCCCATTGACACTTCCCACTCATCTGTCTCCAAACTTCTAACACTCTCTTCCTCCTTCGGCCTCACCCAATGGTCTTCTGCAGCTACTCACAAAGATGGCCACACGCTGGACCTCATCTTCACTCGCCTCTGTTCCCTATCTAACCTCTCTAACTCACCTCTCGCCCTGTCTGACCACAACCTACTCACATTCTCTTCCCTCTCATCTCCAAGTACGCAACCCCCCCTCTACAAACTTTCACACCCTTGCAGAAATATCAAACACCTTGATTTACACGCACTTTCTCAGTCCCTTCTTCCTCTCACAGACATTGCATTTGTACATGATGCAGATGCTGCTGCAACTTTATACAACACTACAATCTCTGCAGCTCTCGAATCAGCTACCCCCCTCAAACACACCAAAACCCGCACAATCAACAGGCAACCCTGGCACACCAGTCAGACTAAACAACTGAGACAGGCTTCCGGAATTGCTGAGCGCAGATGGAAGAAGTCTCATTCCACTGAGCACTTCATTGCATATAAAGAGTCCCTCACAACCTTCACGTCCACACTCACTGCTGCAAAACAAACCTACTTCTCATCCCTCATATCCTCTCTCTCTCACAACCCTAAACAGCTATTCAACACTTTCAATTCTCTCCTCCATCCTCCAGCACCACCTCCCTCTCCTCTCATCTCAGCTGAAGACTTTGCCTCTTTCTTCAAGCAGAACATTGACAACATCAGAGCAAGCTTTGGCCCACAATCACCATGGCCCCTCAGCATAGCTACTCAGCCCTCTTCCTCCAAATCCAGCTTCTCCACCATGATAGAAAACAATCTTTCCACTCTACTCTCAAGATCACATCTAACCACCTGTGCTCCCATCGCACCTCATCCCCAACATCACCACAGTCCTCATCCCAGCCCTAACCCATCTCTTCAACCTATCACTAACCAGTGGTGTATTCCCCTCATGCTTTAAACATGCCTTGATTACACCCATCCTCAAAAAGCCCTCCCTTGACCCATCCTCTGTGTCAAACTATCGCCCCATATCCCTTCTCCCCTATGCTTCAAAACTACTTGAACAGCATGTCCATCTTGAATTGTCCTCATACCTCTCCTCCTGCTCCCTCTTTGATCAGCTACAATCTGGCTTCCGACTCTACTGAAACTGCCCTAACCAAAGTCACCAATGATCTACTAACTGCCAAAGCCAAGCGACACTACTCTATTCTCCTCCTCCTGGACCTGTCCTCTGCCTTCAACACAGTAGACCATTCCCTGGTACTACAGATTCTCTCATCTCTGGGCATCACAGACTTGGCGCTATCTTGGATCTCCTCATACCTAACCGACCGAACTTTCAGTGTCTCCCATTCTCACACCACTTCCTCATCTCGCCCCCTATCTGTCGGTGTCCCCCAAGGCTCTGTTCTT
Source organism: Anomaloglossus baeobatrachus (assembly GCF_048569485.1). Classification (NCBI taxonomy): domain Eukaryota; kingdom Metazoa; phylum Chordata; class Amphibia; order Anura; family Aromobatidae; genus Anomaloglossus; species Anomaloglossus baeobatrachus. Next base: position 388,276,442 of record NC_134355.1, on the reverse strand, counting down.
GGACCCCTGCTGTTCTACATCTACACCCTCGGCCTGGGACAGCTCATAGAGTCCCACCGCTTTCAGTATCATCTATATGGCGATGACACACAGATCTACCTCTCTGGACCTGACATTACCTCTCTATTAACCAGAATCCCACAATGTCTGTCTGCTATTTCATCCTTCTCTGTGCGATTCCTAAAGCTTAACATGGACAAAACAGAGTTCATTGTCTTTCCTCCTCCTCACTCATCTCCTCCAACAAGCCTTTCCATCAAACTTGATGGTTGCTCATTCTCCCCAGTCTCACAAGCTCATTGCCTTGGAGTAACCCTCGACTGTGCTCTATCCTTCAAGCCACACATCCAAGCCCTCTTCACCTCATGCAGACTACAACTCAAAAATATCTCCTGGATCCGTGCTTTCCTTAACCAAGAATCAGCAAAAACATTAGTGCATATCCTCATCATCTCCCGCCTCGACTACTGCAACATCCTGCTCTCTGGCCTCCTTTCCAACACTCTTGCACCCCTACAATCTACCCTAAACTCTGTGGCCCGCTTAATCCACCTCTCCCTTTGCTATTCCCCAGCCTCGCCACTCTGCCAATCCCTTCACTGGCTTCCCATCGCCCAACGACTCCAGTTCAAAACATTAACCATGACACACAAAGCCATCCACAACCTTTCTCCTCCTTACATCTGTGACCTAGTCTCCCGGTACCTACCAGCACGCAACCTCAGATCCTCACAAGATCTCCTTCTCTACTCCTCTCTTATCTCCTCTTCCCACTATCGCGTACAAGATTTCTCCCGTGCCTCCCCCATACTGTGGAACGCTCTACCTCAGCATATCAGACTCTCCCCTACAGTGGAAAGCTTCAAGAGGAACCTCAAGACCCATCTCTTCCAACAAGCCTACAACCTACAATAACCCTCAGTCCAGTACACCACTGCGCAACCAGCTGTGTCCTCACCTATTGTACCATCACCCATTCCCTGTAGACTGTGAGCCCTCGCGGGCAGGGTCCTCTCTCCTCCTATACCAGTCTGTTTTGTACTGTTAATGATTGTTGTACGTATACCCTCTTTCACTTGTAAAGCGCCATGGAATAAATAGCGCCATAATAATTAATAATAATAATAAAAATAATATAGCAAAATCCTGGTGATTGGTTCCCTTTAAGTGAAATTTCATTAAGTGGCATGCGCCTCTTAATGAATTTGGCGCATCATACTCCAGTGAGATCTTCATTAAAACTCAGTTGTACAACACCAGTTTTAATAAATTCGAGCCATTGTGTCTATTTTATTAGTGTCTTCACGTAGTCTTACACCCTTTGGATTTTATGTAGTATTATATATACTGTATCCAATGTGGTAATTGCTAACTTTACAGACAAGGTATTTTTTAAACTTGCCAACGTTACATAATATATTGGGATCCATTGTTATATGATCCCAATTTTGCTCTGTTACATATATTTCTACAATAATTGGGTATGTCCAGTGCAAGGACCCTGAACATAGATCATAATTAAGCTTTAAAGTATAGATGCAAGTATTGAATTTAGAACTTTTCAAAGTTCACATCAGGATACTAATATATGTTGCCTCCAAGATTCAGTATTGACTAAAGCAGCATGAAGTCTTCCAATATGTAACCACTAGTATAAATAATATTTTCTACTTTTTTTTTCTAACAAAATGGTAAAAAAAAAAGGAAACCTTTACCATAAAGGGTTGTCTTACTGTTACATATAACCATGATGTAGATCATGAAAATTACTTATGTTTGCCAGCTGGATGCTAAAAAAATTTCAGTAAAAAATGATATACTGGTTTTTTTGTTTTATAAGATGCATCAGATTATAAGATGTACCTCAAATTTAGAGAAAAAAAAATGAGGAAAAAAAAAATGATGTCCGTCTTATAATCTGGTAGTGTCTGACCTGGGGGCGGCAGCAGTGGTGGAGTAGGGCGATGCTGTGGGCGGTATTAGTAGGTGTCCTGGAGATGCTCGCTGTGAGCGCTGTGAGGCAGAAACATCCAGAAACTGTCGGTGCGGGCTTCAAAGAAATGGCACCAGTAGTCAGAGTGTACGCAGATTGAGCAATTGGCTCAATGACGAGCCGAGATCTCATCTGTGCACACGCCGCCTCTGAGCGCCATTTTCCTTAAGTGTGCTGCTGGGAGAACAATGGGCCAGAGGCGGCGAGTGCATAGATGAGATCTTGAGTTGAGAGCGCCATATGCACACATTCTGACTCTGGGTTCCTTTATTTGAAGCACATATTGCCGACATTTTCAGGATGGTCCCTGCCTCACCGCCCGCAGTGAGCACTAGCACTACCCGTAGCACAGCCCGCAGCATCGCTCCTGCCGCCTGTCACCATTCTCCACCACCCCCTGGTAAGCTACATTTGGCTTATAATACGCACTCCTCATTTTTCTCCCACATTTTTGGGAGGAAAAGTGCATTTTATAATCCAAAAAAATACAGTGATCAAACTTTTTGGACACTTGAGCATTTCTATTTTTCATAGTTTTATAGAGGTACTAGAAGGTGGCCCGATTCTAACGCATCGGGTATTCTAGAATTTATTGTGTAGTTAATGTATGATGTTTGTTATATATATAGATGTTGTGTGTAGTTGCCAAGTGTTTGTGTAGGGCGCTGTAAATGTTCTGGGTGTTGTCTGGGTGTGGGGGTGTGTGAGAGCGGTGTTGTTTGTGTGTTGCGTTGTGTGTGTTGCGTTGCTTGTAGAGCGCTGTGTGTCTGCAGCGTTGTGTGTGTTTGGTGCTGTGTGTGTTGCGCGGTATGTGTGGGTGTGTGTGTGTGTTTTGGGGGGAGGTATATTTTGTGCAGTGTGTGTATTGGAAAAGTACTCCTGGGGGGAGAGGAGTATAATAGGGGGAGAGCAGGATAATAGGAGGAGTAGTCCTGGGGAGAGAGGAGTATAATAGGAGGAGTAGTCCTGGGGGGAGAGGAGTATAATAGGAGGAGTAGTCCTGGGGGGAGAGGAGTATAATAAAAGGAGTAGTCCTGGGGAGAGAGTAGGATAATAGGAGGAGTAATCATGGGGGAGAGAGGAGGATAATAAGAGGAGTAGTCCTGGGGAGAGAGGAGTATAATAGGAGGAGTAGTCCTGGGGAGAGAGGAGGATAATAGGAGGAGTAGTCCTGGAGGTGAGGAGTATAATAGGAGGAGAAGTCCTGGAGGTGAGGAGTATAATAGAAGGAGTAGTCCTGGGAGGAGAGGAGTATAATAGGAGGAGTAGTCCTGTAGGTGAGGAGTATAATAGGAGGAGTAGAACTGGGGGGAGAGAAGTATAATAGGAGGAATAGTCCTGGGGGAGAGGAGAATAATAGGAGGAGTAGTCCTGGGGGAAGAGGAGAATAATAGGAGCAGTAGTCCTGGAGGGAGAAGAGGATAATAGAAGGATAGAAGGAGTAGTCCTGGGGGGAGAGGAGTATAATAGGAGGTGTAGTCCTGGGGGGAGAGGAGTATAATAGGAGGAGTAGTCCTGGGGGGATAGGAGTCTAATTGGAGGAGAAGTCCTGGGGGGATAGGAGTCTAATAGTAGGAGTAGTCCTGGGGGAGAGGAGTGTAATAGGAGGAGTAGTCCTGGGGGGGAGTCTAATAGTAGGAGTAGTCCTGGGGGGAGAGGAGGATAATAGGAGTAGTCGTCCTGGGGGAGAGGAGTCTCATAGGAGGAGTAGTCCTGGGGAAGAGGAGTACAATAGGAGGAGTAGTCCTGGGGGAAGGTGTCTATTAGGTGGAGTAGTCCTGGGTGGAGGTGTATAGGTGCCCAATGTGTGTGGGGGGCGTGGCCGAACGTGCATAGTGTGTGGGGGGCATGGCCGAGCGGGCAGAGTGGGTGTCTATTAGGTGGAGTAGTCCTGGGGGGAGGTGTATAGGTGCCCACTGTGTGTGGGGGGCGTGGCCGAGCGGGCAGAGTGTGTGAGGGGCGTTGCCGAGCGGGCAGAGTGTGTGGGGGCGTGGCCGAGCAGGCAAAGTGGGTGCCTATTAGGTGGAGTAGTCCTGGGGGGAGGTGTATAGGTGCCCAATGTGTGTGTGGGGGCGTGGCTGAGCGGGCAGAGTGTGTGGGGGGCGTGGCCGAGCAGGCAAAGTGTGTGGGGGGCATGGCCGTGCAGTCAGAGTGTGTGGGGGGCGTGGCCGAGCGGGCAGAGTGTGTGTGGGGCGTGGCCAAGCAGGCAGAGTGTGTGGGGGCCGTGGCGGAGCACGCAAAATGTGTGGGGGGCATGTCCGAGCGGGCAGAGTCTGTGGGGGGTGTGGCCGAATGGGCAGAGTGTGTGGGAGGCGTGGCCGAGCAAGCAGAGTGTGTGGGGCCGTAGCCGAGCGGGCAGAGTGTGTGGGGGCGTGGCCAAGAGGGCAGAGTGTGTGGGGGCGTGGCCGAGTGGGCAAAGTGTGTGGGGGTGTGGCCAAGCGGGCAACTATGCAAAGCAGTTTCCATAGTTACCCGATGTGTATCATGGTTACCAGCGTAGCCAACTCCGGGACACGTGTGTCGGGAGCCAGGGTAAGCTAGAAAGCATGGTACACATCAGGTAACTTTTCAAAGCGACAGTGCTGGTTCACTTTTTGTTTGTTGGTCTCCTGCTGTGCAGCATGCATCGGCGTGTTTGACAGCGGGAGATCAACGATCTGAATGGGCAGGGAGCCAGCATACGCTTGTAACCATGGTACACAATCGGGTAATTAAGCAAAGTGGTTTCCATGGTTACCCGATGTGTACCATGGTTACCAGCATACGCCGGCAACCCCAGCAACGCGAGGGTATGTCTCGGCTGGGTTGCCGGTGTGGGCTCCCGGGAGTGGGAGCACTCACCAGGGAGTCGGGGCTCCGTGTGGGTTCGGGGAATGCGTGCGGGGGCGGGGTCAGGCAGAGCGTCCAAAACGTGAGGGGGCGGGGCCTGGCCAAGCGACCAATGTGTGCGGGGGGCGGGGCCGAGCGGCCAATCCGTGCAGCGGGGCAGGGCCAGGCCGAGCTCAGCGGCCAATTTGACGGTTGTCACTGTAATGACGTCATTTTGGTGACAGACAGACAGAATAAGGCAATTATATATATAGATAGTACTGTTACTGTTTATGCTTTAAATGCTTGTCTAAATTCTGTAATATATCAAGTATATATCACGTACAGAAAATCCTTTTTTGGAAAGATCGCTTTTATATGCTATTCTTTTTTTCTTGCACTGGCTGTCTTTTATGTACATAGTGCTCACTTTTATATATAGTTGATTGGTGTTATACTGAGAGGAAAACAGAATAAATGCTTTGCCAGCGCTCACAGCATGCAGTTGCCCATTTCAGGCTCTAGTATCAAAAAGATTTATCTAACAATAAATTTAGGTGGAGAATGTCTTTAAAGGAACAGTTCAGGGAAAGGAGCGCTCCTGGTACTTATGAAGTGATCACGTTGGTGAAATTTTTGTCTGGCATTGAATTTTAGCACTAAATGACTGTGAAGCATTTAAACATCTTTGTCAATGATCTGTGATTTTTTATGCTAAGGGTGCATTCATATGATAGTATAATCAGTCCGAGATCACACCGCAGTGCCCAGCTGGCCAATGGGACTCTCAATTCAGGTGTGACAGTTGCAGTAAAATACCATTTTTCTCAGAAAATAAGACAGGGTCTTATATTATTTTTAATCCGTAAGATGGGTTAGGTCTTATTTTCAGGGGATGTCTTATTTTTTTTTTCTATAAACAACAATCCACATTTATTCTTGAACATAAAAATCAACATATATTCAAATATAGTGATATCGCATTCTGGAACATCAAAACAACTCCAAAGCCTGTGTGTAACACGCCGGTCGGTCTATCTATCTATCTATCTATCAATCTATCTATATATACCTCTATCTATCTATATATCTATCTATCCATATATATATATATATATATATATATATATATATATATATATATATATATATATAGCTATCTGCCTATCTTTCTATCTATCTATCTGTCTATCCCTATCTTATCATGCTATATATGTATTTTTCTATCACCAAAGGTCCTTAAACAATCTTAACCTCGGCATACATACACTGTGCTCCCTAACAGAGTGGGAACCCTGAGAAATTGCACAGTTTGACTCCCCCTAACGCCAGACCTAACTGTAACTAGGGCTTCTTTTTGTAGGGCTTATATATTATAAGCCTACTGTAAAAATCCATTAAAATCATGGCAGGGGTTACTTTTGTGGTAGGCATTATTTTCGGGGAATCAGGGTATATGAAGTTGTTATGATCGGGTTGGGAAATCCGCTGGTCAGTTTGGGCATTGCGGTCTGATCTCGGACCGTTTTATACGGATATCTGAATGCACCCTAACAATCAGCAACATCATTATAAAGAACAAGTCTAGGCTTGAAAGGCACTTTCCTTAGAGTTCCTATAGTCCACCCTGTCTGTTCATCTACAGTATGTAATGAGAAGACTAGTGAGTGAGAAGCTAATTTTTCTCATCTTACGGGAAAAATGTCTTCTTAACGCCCAATAAGACTCCAAAAATCCCTTAATTAACAACTAATCTCTAGTAATCTAGTAACCATAGCTTACACAATTATTTTGCTCGGCAAATACAGTCATGTCTCTTTTAAACTCTTTCAATTAATTTACCATGAAAACTTCCTTGGCAAAGACCTCCATAGTCTCACTGCTCTTCTTTTTTTTTCAAAAAGTCTTCTTTAGATCTTCTCCAATCTTTAGATTAGATAATTCTCTGTTCTGATCATTAATCTCTTAGCAGGTGCTATGTCTTCTACAGTCTCCAAAACCTATTTTCATCTGTGTAATTATGGATTTCTTAAGCTGGGTTCACACATAGCGACAGCGACAACGACATCGCTGTTACGTCACCATTTTCTGTGACGTAACAGCGACCTTGTAAGTCGCTGTTATGATCGCTGCTTAGCTGTCAAACACAGCGACGCAGCAGCGATCATAATGTCGCTACATGTGCAGAGAGCAGGGAGCCGCGCACACTGCTTAGCGCTGGCTCCTTGCTCTCCTAGCTACAGTACACATCGGGTTAATTAACCCGATGTGTACTGCAGCTACATGTCACAGTGCAGAGAGCAGGGAGCCGCACACACTGCTTAGCGCTGGCTCCTTGCTCTCCTAGCTACAGTACACATAGGGTTAATTACCCGATGCGTACTGCAGCTACATGTGCACAGAGCAGGAGCCGGCACTAGCAGCAAGAGCGGCGGAGGCTGGTAACGAAGGTAAATATCGGGTAACCAGGGAAAGGTCTTCCCTTGGTTACCCGATGTTTACGCTGGTTACAGCTTACCGCAGCTGCCAGACGCCGGCTCCTGCTCCATGCTCGCTTCATTTTGTCGCTCTCTCGCTGTCACACACAGCGATGTGTGCTTCACAGCGGGAGAGCGACGACGAAAAAATGAAGCTGGGCATTCAGCAATGAGCAACGACCTCACAGCAGGGGCCAGCTCGTTGCTGGATGTCACACACAGCGACAGCGACGGGACGTCGCTGCAACGTCACAGAAAATGGTGACGTAGCAGCGACGTCGTTGTCGTCGTCGCTGTGTGTGACACCACCTTAAGTCAGCGGAGTGTAGTCCTTATTTTTATCTCCTAGACATAGAAGAGAGTGCCTGTCCTGTTCTGTCATTCAGCAGCAACCCACTGGTTTAAATGGGCACTCACCAGTACTTTATTGTTGTCATGCTGGTTCTACAGAGAGGTGCAACACTTAATACCTAGTTTCCCCTAGTTAAGGGCATTTTGTGTCCTGCCTGTTGTCAAGAGACCATAGTAGGGATAGTCCAAAGTGCTGTTCATTCTGGAAATCAAAGGTAGATTTCGATCATATGATTTCACTGATAATTTTCCCATATGATTTTTTTTTTTTACTGGATTTGTCCTTTTAGTAGCTTCAAATGTGATTCATGTCCAGTTTTCAGCACCTATATATAATACTTTTACATCTACAACTTGTAAATTCAAAATGGATAATGGACTACTGTGAAGTGAAAAAAGAAGTCTACGGCATGTAGTGCGTTTCAGAGTAAGCTGGTTTTCTTCTTCTTTTGCCTGGATCTGGTTTTACTATCCCATTTTATCTCCTTCATGCATATGTCCTTAACTGTATGTTCTGCGCTGGAAGATACCTTGCTATGTTACACAGCTGGCTTATGTTTCTTAGAAGCAGTGACCAGAGCTAAGCACCGATCACTGCTATTAACCCAGTAAGATACTAATAAACCAGCTTCCATCAGTCTCATGTGACGTAATCACCTGCTGAAGGCCCCAATCACTACTATCCCTACTCCTGTGAAGCTGAGCCATGGACTGAGCTTCACAGGAAACTGTAATTCACATTATATATTACAATGCTGTCCTATGGCAGTATATAGTATAAGTGATTGATCACAGGTTTAGGTTTCCTAGGGGAGCGAAAAAAAAAGTTTTTAAGAATATAATAGATAAAAATGTAAACATTGTAATTACCCCTATTAAAAATAAAAAAAAATCTAAACATATATGGTATTGCCCTTTTTGTAAAAGTCCACTCTATCAAAATATAAACTTTATTAATCCTTACGTTAAATGTTGTAATGAGACAAAAACTTGAAATGCCAGAATTGATTGTTTTGTTTTGTTTTTTTTGTTTGTTTGTTTTTTTAAGTCGGCATACCTTCCTTAAAAATGCAATAAAAATGGATTAAAATGTCTTATGTACCCCAAAATGATGTAACTAAAAACATAACCTTGCAACACAAATAAAATCCCTCACATTGCTCCATCCATATTAAAATAAAAACATTACAGATCTCATACCAGATCTTTTTTTTCTTCTTCGTACCTCTGAAATGTTTTTCACACCTACACACATATATATATATATATATATATATATATAGATAGATAGATAGATAGATAGATAGATAGATACGATAGATACGATAGATAGATAGATAGATAGATAGATAGATAGATAGATAGGTAGGTAGATAGATAGATAGATAGATAGATAGATAGGTAGATAGATAGATAGATAGATAGGTAGATAGATAGATAGGTAGATAGATATATAGATAGATAGGTAGATAGATAGATATATAGATATAAAAGAAACTATGTAAATTTGGTGTTGTGGTAATCACACAAGCTAGAGATGAGCAAACTCAGACTGTAAAGTTTAGGGTTTGTACCAAATAAACAACAGTATCTAAGTTTGCGTGCTTTACGTATGCAAACAACTCGAGCGAGCATCGCTGTGCCCAGGTACACTCGGTGCTCAGTCCACTGTGAGCCATTTGCAGTGTTTAAATGGCTCTCACCGGGGGTAACAACAGCATTATCGAATGTAGTGTGTACAAAAAAAAATAAAACTCTGCCCTCCTTCCCAACGAAATGCTCTGTTTATGGCTGGCTGTATGTGGTTGGAGAGCCAAATTGGCGAATCAGTGATTTCCAAAGGGGTTCGGGCTCCAGGATCAATTTCAAGTCAAGTTAGGGTCGTGAACTGAACTTTATCTAATCTCCAGCTGAATTCGCCAAACTTCCACGGGTACGCTCACTCATCTCTAATACAGACCTGAAAAATAATAAATTTTCCAGGTCATTTTTTATTACACAATGGACACCAAAAAAAAACAAAACTCAAAATACAATGGCAGCACTGAATTTTTTTCTCACCATTTCATCTCACTAGGAATTTTAGTAGTCTTTTCCAATACATTTTATGGTACCATTCAAAACTACATTTCACCCCTCAAAAAAAACCCCATCATACAGCTATGTTGATGGAAAAATAAAAACATAGTCTATGACGTTCCCTGAGTCAAAAGCGGTGTTTGTGCAAAATTTCGTGATTGTAAATGCGACAGTGCATATTCCTTTAGCAGACATAGACATACACTCAGCTTTATATATTAGATTTTTTTTTAATTATATTGGCAGTCTAAAAGTCTATTTCCGAAGTTACCCATCCTGTCTTAAACATAAATCTTAAATATAGCTCTTTGATTCTGTAGCTATAACCATGCACAACTACATCAATACTGCAGAAGCAAGTTATATTGCTAAGAAAAGCTCATTGTGAATATTTAAGATGTTTTTCTTTCATTTTACTGCATAGATTAAGTTTAATATCTTGATCGTGACAACCACTTTTACTGTTTACATCAGTGGACACTTTTAATGTAATCCAAAATAAATCAGTGAAATTGTTTTGGCCGTGGAAACAGCGATTTGTTTTTATAGGCAGAATCTGCTTTGTGCCTAAAGGATGACTAAAGATGGTGCCCTGTAGAGGTAAGCACCATATGAAATGATGGTATATTATTGGATATCAGATTTTATTATGGAATCACTAAACTTTACATTTAGAAATGCTAAACTGTTTGTCAGACAATAGTAAATTTAATTTTGTCCATGTCCTGTTGCTAAAGAATTTTTCATTTTATATAATCATCTCATTACATACAACGGGTGAAATAAGTATTGAACACGGCTCCTATTTTCTAAGTAACTATATTTCTAAATGTGCTATTTACATGAAATTATCACCAGATAGTAACAACACATCCAATCCACACAGGCAAAGAAATCAACCATAGATGTGTAAATTATGTGTAATAATGAGAAATGACACAGGGAAAAAGCATTGAATACACTTACCAAAATGTATTTAATACTTCATACAAAACACTTTGTTGGTGATAACCGTTTCATGGCACATTCTGTATGGAGAAACTAGTCATACGCGTTGCTCAGGTGTGATTTTGGTCCATTCTTCTACACACACACTATTCAAATCCTGAAGGTTCCATGGGCTCCTTCTATGAATGCTGAGCTTCAGTTTCTTCCAGAAATTTTCTATTGATTCATTTCAGGTGATTGTCTGGCCCATTCTAGCTTCGTTATTTTGGCTGGGCCATTCTAGCAACTTTATTTTCTTTCTCTGAAACCAATTGAGAAATTACTTGGCATTGTGTTCGGGATCACTGTCTTGCTGAATTTCCACCATTGTATCATCATCATCATGATCATCATCATCATCATCATGATCATCATCATCATCGTAGATGGCAGCAGATTTTTATCAAGAATGTCTGTATACATATGTCCGTACATCCTTCCTTCATTTATATGAAGGTTGCTAGTGCCGTATACTGAAAAACTGCCCCACACCATGATGTTCCCACCTCCAAAATTCACTGTTGGTATGGTGTTTTGGGGTGATGTGCAGTGCCTTTTGGCATCCAAATATGATCTATATTATGACATTCAAAGAGTTTAAATTTGCTTTCATCTGGGCAGACAACATTTTCCCACTATTTCATGTGCTTGTCTAAATGTTGTTGAGCGGTCTTTAAATGCGCTTGAACATACCTTTTGTTCAGCAATGGAGTCTTGCATGGTGACCATTCTTACAGGCCGTGGAGGTTGAGTGCATTACTTATTGTTTTCTTTGAAGCAATTGTACTTGCTGATTACAGGTCTTTCTCTAGCTCTTCACAGATGGTTCTTGGCTCTTGCACAACTCTTGTGATAGTTATTTTTATTCCTATGTTTGAAATCTTGCGGGGACCTCTTAGTTGTGTCTGGTTAATGGTGAAATGATGTTCTTTCCACGTCTGGATTATGGACCCAACAGTTCTCACTGGAACCTTCAGTAGTTTAGAAATTTTCTTTACCAAAGCCATCAGTTAAGTTTTGCAACAATAAGGTTGTGAAGGTACTGTGACTGATGGCTTTAAGTGTTTTTCGCTGACACATAGACTTCTGTTAGCCTTTATCATCCATACTGATGCTAAAAAACGGACATGTCTCTGTGTGGATTTATTAGAGATGAGCGATCCTTTGAAAGTTTGGTTTACTGGCAGCAAATGAACCTTCACTGGTCCAAAATTGGGCCAAAGAGGTTCGTAAACACTGATTGGGAGTTTAAGTCTCCACCCTCATACAGCTAGCCATAAGTAGATCACTTCCAGAAGCAAGTGGGCGTGCTTTTTCAATTTTTTTGTTACACACATGTGATCACACTATTGGTACCCCCAGTGTGCGCTGTTCAAACACTGTAAGCGACTCGCACAGGGCTGAGCATCAAGCGTACCCGAGCTGCTCACGCATGTGAAGTTCGCACGTAAAGCATACAATCCCCGAACCTGAACTCTGATTTGTTAAGTTGGTGTTCAGGTTCACTCATCTCTATTATCTATCACCTATCATCTATCTATCTTTGCACATCTTTAACACATAAAAAAACATTCATTTCAGTGTCATGCATTTTTTTTCTGGTACATGTCACATGGATATCACACGAATTGCACACACGTACACAGATGCCACACAGATGGCACACACATACACATGGATGGTACATTGATAGCACACGCATGGCACATGAATGACACATACATAAACACGGCAGCCACATGGACTGTCAACACGGAACGTGTCACACGTGCATTTTTTTTTTAAATGGTCGTGTGAAGGGGGCCTCACAATCTAGTTAGTTTTGTTTCCCTAAAGCTACAGATTCCAGTTTCTTTTACCATGCCTTGTTAATCATAGTATATGTCATATTTGGGAAAGCTACATCTGTATGTCACGAATCTTCGACCTTACTGATGAGCTGACCCTTCCACCATTCTAAGCACACCTTCTTCACCTCACAGCCACACTCAATTGTTCCATGTGGTGCAAGGCACAAAGCCTAGAAACCCTGGTAGATTTTCCACAAGATGCTTGTTTGTGTAACCATTGTATGTAACTGTGATATGTCATTTTTTTGTGCCAGAAATATTGCATCATATGTTCCCAAAATATGACAATGCTATAATTATATCTATTGCTCCAAGCTTTGTTGCCGTGATTCATCTGTGTTTTACTTATTCTTTGTAAAATAATATTGTATTATGCAATGGAAATGAGACCTTGCTAACTCTATTAGTAACAATTAGGTTATGTGACCTGGATTCAGTGGATGACTCTGGTTAGGATGGAGGACAGCTAACAAGCTGTGAGGTATAAATCAGCTCATGTCAGCGCTCTTCCCCTTTGGCTAAATACCACTATAGAAATGAGAATGATTGATGGCTCTGTGGATATGCATTCTTTATGATAAATAATATACTTGATTAACATAGACAGACTCGCATTTAGCTAATTAATGTTTTTATTTGACAAAATTGAAGTTTCAGTCTCATCTTCGCTAAATACATGCACTAAAAATAAAGGCACTCACATTATTAGGCTGAAAGACTGCCACAATGAGGAGACATGATTTCTTCATCCTCCTTTCAATTTATTAAATCATTTTACCTTTTCATTGTGATATTTTCAGATGCAAGCCAGAAAAAAAGTAAAGTGATGACTGCTTAAAAGAAAACTGCCTGTCAATTCATGCTGCCCGAACCATGGACAGCATGACTCAGAGCCTGGCAGCTCGATCGCAGCCCGGTATGTTTTGTTTCTGAAACACTCTGTTATTTCGAAGAAAACATAGGGCCCTGGTCAAACTTGTTTCTTCAAGCATCGACAAAATGAGCATAGCTGAGGCAGGACAGGGGCAAAGCGAGTGCAGAACACCACAGCTCGTCTATTTCATGACAAGTTGTTTCGTGCTGTATGCCGCACATCTCCGCATCTGACGGAGTGAGATTTCTGGATTAGGGCACGGAGGTTCTCATCACTCATTAGACATTCATATCACTCATTAGACACTGCTGATTGATGAAGAAACTTGCACATCTTCATGAATCAGTAGCATCTGACTCCAGCATGCCACCTCATCAAGACAGACGTGAATAGCACCAGTCTTGATGTCAATCACATAGTTTAAAGATCTCCACAATGCTCCACGTGACTAATAAGTCTCTTCCTATGCACACACATAAGAGACCTGTTAATAATTTAGATTGGTGCGGGGAGAAGCAGGACGGGCACATCTTTCCATATAATCCCCAGCCGACTCTTCAAATTATGTTTTCTTTGAAATGCAGTCATGCAGCTAGGCTTTGATTCATGCTTCATGATTTTGGCAACATGAATCAACTGACAGGTTCCCTTTAAGGGTTTTATATAGTATCTGATAAGATCAGGAAAGACCAGCATAGTACAAAATGTAATATACAGTTAGAGTATTCAGATTGTGGGATGCCCTACCACTAGAGTTGAGCTAGTACTTAACTATTCATACTCGCTTTACTCATAACGAGCACTGTCTAATACTCGCGTATTCATTCCAAATAGCATGTGTAATGCAAGTCAATGAATAAACCGAATTGCGCACTATACACTACTATGACGAATAGTATGGCATTCAGGTTACTCGCTACATTGCGAGTTTTCCCCATTGACTTGCATTGCACACGCTATTTGGAACAAATACGCGAGTATTAGACAGTGCTCGTTATGAGTATAGCGAGTATGAATAGTTAGGTACTCGCTCAACTCTACCTACCATAAGAGGTAGTAATGGCTGACACTATAACAGCTTTTACAAAAGGGCTGGATGATTTCCTCAGTACACACAACATTGTTGCTTATAAATTATTTAGTGTTGAAATCTATAATTAGTGGAGGAAGGTTGAACCTATGTAACTATTTAATATAACAAGAAATAAATATATCCCATGGATGTCAATCAGCCTGAAACTATATATCTACGCAAACTAATGCAATGTTTTCTACAAATAGTTACATTTAGCAGATCCTAGAGGAACCTTTGGCTTCACCCTTGAACCCCTACACATGGATTTGAACTTATGTAGAACCCCCTGGGCTATTTCCATAGAGTGGCTGCTGGCTGGTGTGGCAAACTGGCAGAACAGAATCTGAAGTCAGAGACATGGCCAGCTTGAATCCCAGATAAATACCATGAGAACAGGGTTAGAATCACAATGATACGGCAGATGAGAAGTAATAACAGTCCAAAATTAGTTACCAGAAGCAACAGTAGAATCAAGCAAGCAGGGATGCACTAAGCAACAACCAGGGTCAAAATACACTTTTAAATGGCATATAGCAGCAGAATACTGGGTGTTTAAAGTCCTAAGCCTCATAGGAAACAGCTAATATGACTGATGGTCAGTATAAATGCAAATACTCCCTGGCTTGATGGTAATACATTTCCCCGTAATCCTAGTGCTTTATTAGACCTTACTTGAATCACCCAGTACAAATTCAGCACCACCAAGAGACAGAAGTTCAGGCTGTAGGGAAAATGTCAGGAACGATTGTAACAGCTGGTTGGTTGGTATAAGCGATGGAGAAAACAGGATTAGACATAGGACATTAACTGCAAAGTTCTTAAAAGAAATGAAGTACGTCAAAATGGCTCAGTTTTTTTGTAATCTGCAAAATCATTTATAAATGACTTAAAAAAAAACCAGCTAAAGGGTTGTCCAGGCATATTATATTGATGACGTATCCTCATTAATATTAGACTGGGGGGAGTTCCGACACCACGCACCCCCACTGATATGCTGTTTTATATATATAGATATATACACTGCAGTTGGATGTCAATTTTGGATTAAGCTGAACCGCCAATAATGTGTAACGTGTAAAGGTCTTTTGCTGAGAACTGCAAATCAGCTCATATTCTCTTAAAAGTTAACACAGACCAGCAGAACTGCCTAAGGAATGGTGCTGGACCAGTTGGGAATTTACAAAAGTAGTAAAAGATTTGTAATTATTTTATTATTCTCTACTTTGAGTCCAGTTTTTAAAAATGTAGCTATAAAGAGAACCTATCACCAAGTCAAAAAGGGACAGTTTTACGCATCTTTTATTCCTGCTGTTCTCCTGAGTATTCAGTTTAGGTTTTTTTAAACTATATGGCACCAAAGATTAAATGCCTTTTTTGCTATTTTTTATGGTCATATACCAAGGGGATATGGCTCACATAGTAATAATGCAGTGAAACCCTAAAGTGGGCTTTACACGCTACGATATCGTTAATGAATTATCGTCGGGGTCACGGTGTTTGTGACGCACATCCGGCATCATTAACGATATCGCAGTGCGTGACACTTACGAGCGACCTTAAACAACCTTAAACGATCGCAAAAGCGGTCAATATCGTTTGCCGCGGAGAGGTCGTCCTGAAACAAAAAAAATCATTTTCTGCTTATTAGCGATGTTGTGCGTCGTTCCTGCGGCACCACACATCGCTGTGTGTGACACCGCAGGAGCGATGAAATTCTCCTTACCTGCCTCCACCGGCAATGAGGAAGGAAGGAGGTGGGCGGGATGTTACAGTATGTCCCACTCATCTCTGCCCCTCCGCTTCTATTGGACGCCTGCCGCGTGATGTCGCTGTGACGCCGCACAAACCGCCCCCCTTAGAAAGGAGGTGGTTCGCCAGCCAGAGCGATGTTGCAGGGCAAGTAAGACCGTGTGACGGGGTTAAGCGAGGTTGTGCGGCACGGGCAGCGATTTGCCTGTGTCGCACAACCGACTGGGGCAGGTACGATAGCTTGCGATCTCGCTAGCGAGATCGCAGCGTGTAAAGCCCGCTTAAGACTTCCACTTGGCAAAGGCCATAAAAATTAGCACTAAATAAAAGGCACATTTCTCCAGAGCCTTATGGTGGATTTCAAAATAAAAATAAATGCAGGATTACTCAGGGAATCAGCAGGAAAAAAATAAGAGCAAAAACTGTCCATTATTGACTTGATGACAGGTCCTCTTTAAGAGTTTAAACCTTCTAAAAATGCTATAGTGAAACATGTTAGGATGACCTGGACTCTTCACAACTTCTAGGGTGCTTATAGACTATAAACGTTAAGGTGATGAGCTTTCGACTCAGCAGTTACGTTCTAGCCTAGTAGAAATATAGTGCAGCTTCTGAAGTGGGAAGCTGCTATCATCAGACACTTCCCATGGAGAAGACTCTGCTTTCCAAATTAGTATATACAGTACAGACCAAAAGTTTGGACACACCTTCTCATTCAAAGAGTTTTCTGTATTTTCATGACTCTAAAAATTGTAGATTCACATTGAAGGCTTCAAAACTATGAATTAACACATGTTGAATGAAATACTTAACAACTTAACAAAAAAGTGTGAAATAATTGAAAATATGTCTTATATTCTAGGTTCTTCAAAGTAGCCACCTTTTGCTTTGATTACTGCTTTCACACTCTTGGCATTCTCTTGATGAGCTTCAAGAGGTACCATAGTCACTGGAAATGGTCTTCCAACAGTCTTGAAGGTGTTCCCAGAGATGCTTAGCACTTGTTGGCCCTTTTGCCTTCACTCTGCGGTCCAGCTCACCCCCAAACCATCTCGATTGGGTTCAGGTCTGGTGACTGTGGAGGCCAGGTTATCTACATATAGCCGAACAAGCACTGTGTACATAGTATATAGGAGGGACTGACATTGCTTCCTTCTCCAGATCTGGAGCTGATGGGTGCTTAGAGACCCAGTCAGTTTTGATATGTAGCCCCACAGCTGAATTTCAACTGTGACTGGGGTTAATTTACCAGTCTCAGTTAAACAGTAAATATGATTTTAAGAAAAGTATTTAAATGTTGAAATGCCCCAAAGATCTTGATCTTATGGAAGCATAATATATGAAATAAATAAAAAATACATAAACTAAAAGATTGAAAAAAAGTTGTTGCCAATCCAATTTGTAGTCATGAAATGAGAAAAAAGGGAACAATACATTTCCTTTATTTCCTAACTACATTACATATTTCAGTAAAAAAAAAGTGTAAAGAATAAAAAATTAAGCCCTATTTATCATGGAGAAAGGATGTAAAAATGATTTGAATATTCGAATGAGAAAAAATTACAATGCTTTAAAAAGCATGTATGAAAAACCTGAAACAGTACCTTGTCACGAAGGTAAAATGGTTTATTAACTGGTTAAAAAGTACATCTTACCACTAAATCATGACACAGGATATCATACATTTTAGAAACATTTTAATTTGTCTAAGATTTGGCTGTCCAAATGAAGTATTTCTTGTTTACTGTAAACAATCTCAGGGAATACAAAAACGGAAGACACGTTGGCATACATTGGCAAGCTCACTGAAATGCCAGTCTGTGCGAACTATACTAATATCTTGATTAAAAGCTGAAAGAGTTTATTTTAGAGTTGTGAGATGATGTGAATCTAATAAACCTTGTGAATTTGGGTTTGTAGCTCCAGGGAGCATGTAATTAAGGTTACTATATGCAGAAATTAAAGAGCAAGTGTGCACTAATTTTGGCTCAGCTGCTCTATATATGAGCCATTTGCGAAGCTGTGAACATGTCAGATTTGCAGTGAGTTCTGAAAGCTTGACTAACTTTGGCTGATTCATGCTTTAGTGAATCAAGACTTATTTGCCTGTACTTTCCTGACGATCATGTAGGCAACAATTTGGAGACTATTCATAGCTTATGGCTTTGTTTTTTTATTGATGTCCAAGTTTAACAGTTGGTTGCTGACTTAACAGTTTAAGAGACTTGAATCTAGAGTAGGATCTTCATTCTGTATCCAACAAATCAGTTAAAGGAGTATTTAGTACACAACTCCACTTCAAAAAATGTTGAGAGGCTGTGTAAAATGACAAGAACGATTTAGAAATCTCTTACAGACATATTGTACTCACATCAGAACATAGAACGAATATCAGAAGGTGAAAGTTAGACATTTTACCATTTCATTTGAAAAAAAACGAACTCACTTAGTAATTGATGGCTGCAACGCATCTCAAAAAAGCTGGCACAGGGCCATGTCTATTATTGTGCATAATCCCTCTTCTTTTTACAAAAGTCTGTAAATGTCTTGAGACGTGAGAGAACTATTTTTAGCTGAGGAATATTGTCCTACTCTTCTCTAATGAAAGATCCTAACAGCTCAACAGTCTTGGGTCTACTTTCCCAGATGTTTGTTTTCTAAAACGCCAAATGTTTTCTATTGTTGAATGGTCAGGACTGTGAGTTTTTCACTAGGGATAATCGAATACCACAAATATTCGGCTTCGTGAATATCCGATGAATAGGTCGGCGCTATGCAAATATTCGATGCGCAATGTAAGTCTATGAAAAGCCCGAATAGTTGTTATTTGGGTTATCCCATAGACTTACATTGTGCATCGAATATTTTCGAATAGCGGCGACCTATTCGGCGAATATTTCCGAAGCCGAATATTTGTGGTATTCGATCATCCCTATTCTTCACCCAAACTCTTCTTCTTTGAATCCATTCTTCTTGTGAGGGATGCAGGATGTGGTTTAGAATTGTCTTGATGAAATATGCAAGGTATATATTTAATACAGTGTCTCCTGAGGGCCTATAGATCACAAGCATGCAATACTGACCGTTGGTCTTGTCACTTAAGGGGGCTTTACACGCTGCGACATCGCTAATGCAAACTCGTTGGGGTCACGGAATTGGTGACGCACATCCGACCGCATTAGCGATGCCGTTGCATGTGACACCTATGAGCGATTTTGCATCGTTGCAAAAACGTGCAAAAACGCTCATCGGTGACATGGGGGTCCATTCTCAAAAATCGTTACTGCAGCAGTAACGAAGTTATTCCTCGTTCCTGCGGCAGCACACATCGCTCCGTGTGACACCGCAGGAACGAGGAAGCTCTCCTTACCTGCCTCCCGGCCACAATGCGGAAGGAAGGAGGTGGGCGGGATGTTCGTCCCGCTCATGTCCACTTCTCCGCTTCTATTGGGCAGCGGTTCAGTGACGCAGCTGTGACGTCGCTGTGACGCTGAACGAACCGCCCCCTTAGAAAGGAGGCGGTTCACCGGTCACAGCGACGTCGCTAGGCAGGTAAGTATGTGTGACGGCTCTGGGCGATGTTGTGCGGCACGGGCAGCGATTTGCCCATGTCGCACATCAGTTGGGGGCGGGTACCCACACTAGCGATATCAGGACAGATATCGCAGTGTGTAAAGCGGCCTTTAGGCAAATAGATTTCTCCAGAATCTGAGAACTTGTCATGATATCATGTACTGTATATGATTTGATATTCAAAGTATTTTAAATTAGAATTTGATTAATATTTTTCTGAAATTGTTCCACAATTTTCAGATGAAGTTGTTCACAGATTTGTGAATCTCTGACAATCTTTCATTCCTAAAGACTCTGCCTCTCTAAGATTCTGTTTTTAGACACAGTCATGTGACTTACATAAAAATTGACCCTCTGGTTGTTTTTTTATTAGTATTATTTATGTTTCCAGTCTTTTGTTAATGCTGTGTTAACGTTTTTGAGATGTGTTCCTGTCATCAGTTTCTTATTTAGTTAATTTCTTCAAATAAAATTGATAAATGTCTGACAGTCACCTCCTGATATGTGTTCTGTTGTGAGCAAAATATGGCTATAAACAGTGGCACAACTTGAAACTCATCGGCCCCAATTGAAAAGCTCCAGCAGGGTCCCCAATTATTGCAAAACTTTAATATGCAGAGAAATAAATATAAAAACGCCAATATCAGGCATTGAAGATCAATGAGGGAAGCCACTTCAATATCTTACTTGTTATGAACACAACGCATTTCCGGGACGGACCGTCCTGGAAACGCGTTGTATTAATAAGTAAGATGTTACAGTGGCTTCTCTCATTGATCTGCAGCGCCTGATATTGGCGTTTTTATATCTATTTCTCTGCATGTTATTTCCCCTCTGGGGGTGGGCGACTGGGGCAGCAGCGATCAATCAGAAATCCTCCACTGAGGCTAGGAACAGCCGGAGGGACGTGGAATCACTAACCAACAGCTCCAGGGGGGGTAACCATGTATCCTCCTGCTTACTTTGCTCTGGGCTCTGCTTGTGTGGTCTAAGGTGGATTTGTCTGCTAGCGTTGCATCCTCCTGCTTGTTCCTCTCTGGGTCTACACATGGGATTTGAGACAGACGGCAGACAGCACACATCCAGGAGTGAGTGAGCCCATTCATTATTTGGAGGTCACTGTTGTGTGTGTATGCTGTTTGCAGTGTTGTGCCTGCATGACAACCTGCTCAGGTAAGCGGATTATTTGCTTACCCCTGTTTCAGTCCAGACTAGGATGCTACACAGGTGCGCACCTTGTCTGTTTTTGTGTTTCATACAATACTTTAATAGCATTCGTCTTCTTATTTAGGCCTAAGACACTTTTGGTGCCCCTAGACTTTAGGGCCCCGGTTGCAATTGCAACTGCTGCACCTATTGTAGTTAGTCCTGGCTCTAAGAGGTTTCCAAATCATTGCATTCTTGTTTTCTATATGTTTTATACAGCATCACTATTTTTCTAAAATTTGGATTGTAAGTAAAATGGAATTTATTATACTTTATATAGTAGTTAGTCTTATTAATATTACATAAACATGTAATGCGTGATCTGATATAGTACCAATATTCAACCTGTTGCTTTGCAACTATTAGGGATGAACAAAATTTCACAACAGTTAATGGTTACAGTTCACTGCTATATGAAGCCAGTGCCACACGGGGACTAGTGCAATCCTTGCATGACACTCGGCTCACGCTGGCAGCACAGCAGGAGCCGAGTGTCATGAAAGTGTCATTGCAACTGAGGTCCGATCATGCGATCGGACCACAGCTGTGGGGGCGGAGGCAGTGCTGAGGAGGGGCGGGCCAGCGCTAAAGAGGGGAGGGCCGGCGCTGAGGAGGGGAGGGCCAGCGCTAAGGAGGGGAGGGAGGGATTTATCTCCCTCTCACCTCTGTTGCTGGCTATTGCCATTCTCGCTCTGCACGCGTGGTACACCAGTGTAATGCGAGTGCAGTGCGATGTTTCTCTCGCCCCATAGACTTGAATGGGTACGAGAGAAAGAGGATCACATTGCACCCGCAGCCACTATTTTCTCGGTCCGATTAGGGCTGAGAAAATAATCGCTCATGGGTGCTGGCACATAGGCTAATATTGGTCCGAGTGGAATGCAATGTTTAATCACATTCCACGCCGAGTGTCTTAGGCCTAAGAATAAAACTGTGAATGTGTCCAATCTCTTATTTTACTGTCTTCAGTAAAAAACAGTACTGTGAGAAGCTTGTGGAAGGATATCCAAAATGTTTGCCCCAAGTCATACAGTGTAAGGGAAATGGTACAAAATACTAATGAAATGGATGTAAACTTTTGACTTTGCAGAAAGTAATAAAAATGCCTTAAAACACTCTCTCTCTCATTATTCTGGCATTTGGCAAATGTAAATAATTTTGGTTCCTAATTGACCTAAAACGAGAAAGGGTTATTCTGATTTCATGTCAGAGACTGAGAAAAACATGCAGATGTGTCTTTTTAGATTGAATCTTCTAATTTCATCTGCATGTGCCAAGGAGAACAATGCTCTTGCAAAGAAAGAGGTTCTTGTCTATGAAGAGGGCAGTTAATTGGTAGTAATACATATAGACAGTTTTTTTAATTGTGAAGGGGTAAAAAGACTTAATGAACAAATGTTTAATGGACAAAATATTGTCATAATAGTTTTATCACATGATGGCAGCTTTTACATAGGTTCAAATAAGACAAAGGTCCATCAAGTTCAACCTTTCTCACCAAATTTATACATTTTTTATTGTTCGATTGTTCATAACCCACAATGCCATATGTGGTGAGAAGTATCTAACCCTTTATTAAATTCTGATAAAGTACTACCCCTTGTGGTAAGACATTCCGCAGTCTGACAGCTCTTACTGTAAAGAACCCTTTCCTATTTATCTGATAACTGTGTGGGAAGTATCTCATTTATCTTCATTCATCATAATACCTAGTATAAACAAAAAAGAACCATTCTGTTTCATGTTTTGTAATGCTTTGAGGTAGTAATTGAACCGTTTTTTTTTAGAATGATTGAATTACACCTGTCATAGTTAACAATTATCATAAGAATCTCTCTGAATAACTATTACTTTGTGTATTTCCTCTATTGTGAATCAAAAAGTCAGATGCCTTTTGTCTCATCTATAAAACTTCCAAGTAACAGAGCCCTATAATATAGTTGCATTTGTCACATTGATTACATATTTCACCTTAAATATATGCCACTTACAATACATTACATTTAATAATATTCCTCTATTTTGAAACACATTTGTTAAAGTGAGTGTTACTATGGGGGTGCACCGTGCCTTTTACATATAGAAATGTTAATAGGCTTACTTATTCACTTGCCTTTGAATGTTCTAACAAATTAATATGGCATAAAGAAAGCTCTCTGAAATATCACTGAGCCAATTCTAAATACAATATAAATGGTAATGAATAGTTTGTATGGAGCGAACAGATTTCCATGAACCTACAAAAACACAGTTAATACAGTATTTTACTGTAAAATAAGCTTGTTTTTTTTGAGCAAAGCAAAATCCTAGAAAAGGTTTATTGGTATCATTAAACCATGAAATATCCCTTGTCCACGGTTTTCCACCCATATTTATTCTCCTATAGTAACTAGTGTGACCCTGAGGATTGTTGCTTGTAGCTGGAGATAAGAGAATCAATTCGATGCAAATTGAATTCGAGTTGAATTTCATTTGAAGAATTTAGTATTCATTTTGCATGAAGCGTTAGAAAATGCCCGCCACTTTTATACACATTTCAGAAGATTGCATCAAACACAGAAAACTGAATTTATCTCAGTCATGTCTGCGTTGGCTTTTGCATAATGCCTTTTGCAGCTATTACGTTCCAGCATATAAAGTAGTCAATCAGAAGGTTCTATAAAAACCTGTATAAAAGCCTAAGCAGGGAAGGCAGCAGCAATTTTAGGCCTCCTTCACACGTCCGTGTCTCCGGTTCGTGTTTGGTCCATTTCCTCACGTGCCAGAGACACGGGCACACGTAGACCCATTAAAATCATTGGGTTTGCGCTCATGTGCGTGTTTTGCCATGGACCATGTGTCCGTGTGGAGCATACATGTCCATATTTCTCCGGCATAAAGGGTGTCACACGGACTGCACATGGACCGCATGGATGTGATCCGTGTGACACGCACCGGAGAAAACACACGTGCCTATGAAATAAAATTAATTTGTCTACTTTCCTTCCCCAGCACTGCTGTCTCTGCAGATGCTGACACTTGCTTCCGACCGCCGCTCATTATGCTCATTGCATATTCACTCCACTGCGGCTGGAAGCAGCAGCAGCGGGGAGTCAGCAGGGCCAGAGACCGAAGATCAGCACCACGGACAGCGAAGCCAGGGACAAGTGAGTAGAAAGTTCCTGTTCTCCGTGTGTTATCACGTATAGCACATGAAGAACACACGTGTGCCATAAACACGGCACACAGAGGGCAATACGCACCTTTGACACGTCCGTGCGTGATTTTCACGGACGTGTGAAAGAGGCCTTAGGGAAATTTAGGATAGTGAGAGGACATTAGAGCTCACAAATGTATGCCTTGCAAAGTGTACATGATGCAAGTAATTTTTTTTCACATTTTACTAGTCAAATTTGATATTTGTACATACGGTACCATACCGATGAATGATGCCCAGGCGCTGGCTTCTTGGATGTGTAGCTACCAGCATTTCATATGGCATCATTTTTGGGAAGGAGGTTGAATTTTGTTTAAAAAAATGTTAACATTTAGCTGCACATGTCTGTTTTTGTACGCCTGTTTTGCTAATCCAATTTGACATCCTTGCACACCACATATACATTGAGGCCTACTGTCACATTTTGGTTTTTGTACATGTACGTACAGTACCTACCTAAGATTCCTATTGGGTCCTTTTTGGCAAATGTTGAATAATTGGGGATGAAAAGATTATCATTTTAAGTCAGAATTCTGCATAGAAAAGTCTGATCACCAATTACAAAAAATTATATTTTCATGATTAAGAATGCTTATCATTTGAAACGCGTAGTTCTTTTTTAATCTTTCTATTGACATTGATGTCTGTATCTTACTTTTGGATGGATTTTATCCATACACCTTCAAGCTGGATTTTTGTCTCTTTAAGATTTTCTCCACATCTACCATTG
The DNA here is from genome assembly GCF_048569485.1 of Anomaloglossus baeobatrachus. Taxonomy (NCBI): domain Eukaryota; kingdom Metazoa; phylum Chordata; class Amphibia; order Anura; family Aromobatidae; genus Anomaloglossus; species Anomaloglossus baeobatrachus. The sequence goes on along the minus strand of NC_134355.1, from coordinate 388,251,494 downwards.
GTTTGTGGGTGAGTTGGACTTTTTCTTTTTTCTTTTGGTTAATACCAGGATACCATACATTTCTATGGTGATGTCACTTTGACATTACTAAGGCTGTCTTTGTGTTAAACAGCTTGGAAAGGATTGGATAAAGTCCGAGGAAACCTCAGAGCATTAGGCCTGTTTCAAACATCTGTGTTTCAGGTACGTGTGACATTTGTTTTTAACACAGAAGCCACATGTACCCATGTTATTCTATGCTGTTACTCACGCTGTCGTGTTTTCACACGGACCGTGTGACCCCTCATGGCCCCACATGCACACAGAGACATGTCCGTTTTTTCTTCGGCAGCACAGTTGTCACACGGATCGCACTTTGATGTGATTCGTGTGACATCAGTGTGACACGTACTAGAGAAAACACGTGTCTCTGAAATACAAAGATTTTCTATATTCACCTGTATCCAGTGCTCTTTTCTTCTCTGCTGCCTCCTGCTTATTATATTCATTGATTATTCACCGCACTGAGGAGCTGGAAGTCGGAGCATCACGGAGACAGCGCTGGGTACAGCACTGCCGAGGACAGCATCATGGGGACAGGTGAGTATTTAGCAAGCAGTGTGTGCAGTGACGTCCAGGAGGTCATCAGAGTTCCCAATGAGCTCTGATGAACTCGTGCAGTCACCGTGGTGACGCCCTCTGTAGCGCGGGTGTCACCGGAGTGTCATCAGGATGTCATCAGAGTTAATTGGGAAATTCGATGACTTCCTGGACATCACTGCACACACACTGTTTGCTGAATACTCACCTGTCCCTGCAATGCTGTCCTTGGCGATGCTGTACCCAGCGCTATCCCCGGCGATTTTGTCCTCAGCGGTGCTGTACCCAGCGCTATCCCCGGTGATGCTGTCCTCGGCGATGTTGTACCTTGCGCTATCCCCGCGATGCTCCGGCTTCCAGGTCCTCAATGCAGTGAATAATCAATGAATATAATGTGCGGCGGTCAGAAACAGGAGGCAGCACAGCCGAAGAAAACAGCGCTGGATACAGGTAAATATAGAAAATCTTTTTATTTCAAAGACCCGTGTTTTCACCTGTGCGTGTCACACTGATGTCACACGTATGCAAACACAGATATCACGCATGTGACACACATATGACCATACCGATACATGTGGCTTGTACCTGATTAAACACGGATGTCTGAAACCGGCCTTACGTTGATCTTTTCAGGACAATTTGAGGCTTTTCAGTGTTGTGTTTTTGATGTATCAATCTGATCGAAAATCAAATTTTATAGAAAAATTCAACAAACCTAGCAAATTTGAATTGATAAAAATTAGATCATTTCTATCACTAATTGCTTACAGTAGTTTTATTGGGGGAACAGCTGCTTTACAGTCCAGACTTCAAATGATAACCTATCAATTTAAGAGCGACAATGAATCAGTATTAAATAACGTACAGATAAATAACTGGTTAACGGCTCAAACAAATGACAGTTAAATAGTTAATATCATACTAAGAAAATACACACCGTAATATATTATAGAGGGTAAAATTTAAACAATGTATTATAGCACCAAATTATTTCACAACATATAGAAAACAGAAATTTTAACTACTAAACAATGTTCTAGCTTATTGATTGCATACTCGGAGGCTTTAGAGATTTTGAAAGTTTTTATCTCAAAGTTAAAATCAACACATTTTCTTCCATTTTGAGTGAAATGTAGTTTCTTTATTTAATGGCATATTGCATTTGTCATTCTGAAATCCTGTTCCTCATTTCAAGCTGAGCACAAATATGTCCAAACATACAATTTTCCTGTAATGTGCTATAACATTATTTTGTCTGACTGCATGCTAATTATTAGCAAAATGCTAATTAGAAATGCATAAAACAAGAAGAATTTTAGTATAAATTACTTGTATTGAAACTAGAAAAAAACCACCTATTCAAATGTTTTGGATTTTTATGTTCCATTACAAAGTTTACTACTTTTTCAGTTAAAAATGATATACTGTATATACTTGAGTTTAAGCCGAGTTTTTCAGCCCATTTTTTTTATGCTGAAAGTGCCCCCTCCCAGCTTATACTCGAGTGAGGGTCCCACAAAAAAACATTCTCACCTGTCCTCTGTTCCTGCGTTGTCCTCTTACCTGCTTCTAGCGGACCGCAAGCACAATAGACCCCTTGGTGGTCGCAGCCGATGCAGAGGCCACCGCTGTTTTCTGTGCTTTGTCATATGAAGGATTTGCGGCGCCGCAAAGGATATGACCAGTCCATGCTTTTGGTGGTTTTGTAATCACTGTTATATATGGAAAAAAATGGCGATATCCATGCCACCACAGATAGGAAGGACATAAGAAAAGATGCTTCAGTGAAATCACCACCGGCATTTTACTGAAGCATCTTTCACTTCAAAAACTATGATGGTCACCCGTCATCTAAAAGACACTTTATGTACATACTGTAAAGGGATTTTCCCATGAAGAAAATACATTTTAATCAATAGAACTTGGAATCCTAATAAGTTCCACTATTTGTTAACAATCCTGTGCTGAGATATTCTTATAAATGTGCCACCTCAATGTACTGTGTAATGGCCATGTCAGACTGTTCAGAAACATGGTGTGAACATACACAGCTCCTGGGCAGAGGAGAACGCAAAAGAGAGAATACTGAAATCACAGTATTGGATCCCAGCTGTTTCTTTCTGTGAGGTAAAACAAGTTTAAAAACAGGTAGTGAAATGTTTTACATCAGAAAGAATAAGCTGCAATCCCATTCTGTAATCTCTTTATACTTTTTTACCTCTTCCCTGGCCCATGAGCTGTTGTATGATCGGATCATGTTCCTGCATTACACAGTCATTACACAGTACATAGCAGAAATAAGATTATCTCAGCATAGGAACTTTTTTTTTAACACATCCAATTCTGTGACTCACTGTTATTCCAAGATCTATTGGCTAACATGTTGTCGTGAATGTATCTCACTCAGGGGGGACCCCAGGTGAATCTGATGTCAGAAAGTCACAGCGCCTTGCCGCTGGCAGGTTCACTACTGTTATTTAATAACATCTCTCTCCTTGTGGTGGTGTAAGGGTTAAGTACCCTTTCCTGCCTGGCTGTGGGCTGTAGCTGTCAATTTCAGGTGTGGCTCTTTGGGATCACTCCCCTTCCCTATTTAAGGCATATGACCTTATCACATGGTGCCTGTGATACTGTGAAAGAAACTGAATTATCATTTCTATGTGGTCCACTTTGGAAGGAGCCTGCTCTGGAAGATGTTTGTCTTGCGTGCTCCAATGGTGTTTGCTGCACTGAAGCCTCCTGGAGTGTTTTTCCTTGCATGGCTATTTCCCCTGTTTGTATTCCTTTCCTTGTGTTTCTGTATTGTAGTGGCGAGTCTAGTGAACTTGTCGGCCTACTCACTAGGCAGGTGAGTTTAGGGCCACCTGAGGGTCCAAGGTATCCTGCTCGCCTACAGGTTGAAATAACCTGTATAGGGACACTAGGAAGCTCAGGAGACAGATTGAGGTGAGTTCTGGAAGTGTCCCTCACCCATCTTCCTAGCGGCAGGGACCTTTGTCGTACCATTGTATAGTGACTCCTGTGTCCCTTTTGTGCTGTAACATCTTCTGGGGGTTTAACAAGTACTGGGTAAACCCTACTAGTCATGTGCGTGACACATGTACTTTGTTCATGGGAAAAGCCCTTTAAAGAGAGCCAAACTGCAGGATTTTCATGTCTAAAGTAAAGCCAGTGGCTCTTCCTTCATTGGAATGATGGATGCGCGATGTGAGGGTTGTGACTGTGAGAGCGCGCACGTTCACAACAGAAGTGTAGACCTCCGTAAAATCAACTCACCGGTCTCCTGTGAAGTGTGTGGCTCATCTTCTGGGTGCGGTCTGCAGTCATGTGCGGGGAACTGATTTTGGGGGCAGGTGTTCTCCACTTCTAGGACTGAGGCAGGGGGAGAAAGGCCAGGCAGGCAGGCAGGGTCGGGAATAGATAGCAAGACCCGACCCCCATATTTGCCCTTATTACACCTGTCAGTCATATAATAGTGCATATATGTAACTTGGAAATATTACTGTAATAAAACATCCAATCTCAGAACTGAAGGTATGCCTGGATTCAGAATCCTAGCACAAGTATAGCACTGGCTTTATTTTAGATATGAAAATCCTGCTGGTTGGTTCTCTTTAAGCCCCCAATATGCAATAAATGTTTAGGCTGATTGTTCGACCAACAACTTTCCCTCCAGCTCACATTAGACAATTTTCGCATTTGGTTGATGATAATCTAGTGTCTATGGAGGTTTTCTTGAACAGATATGCTTTCTTGTAGTTGCCTATGTTGAACAGACAAATATTCATATTTTGGTTTCAATATTTTTATTATTACATATTAGAACATTTATATATTACATTAGTTTAGTGGAACAAAGTAGAAACATTAGACAATTTCTTTGTAAACAGTTCAAACATTTGCGTTTTTTGTTTGAGGGGAGGTAAGCCGGGGAAGGAAGGTGGAAGGAGAGATCTTTATTGGGGAAACCGGGAAAAGAAAGGTGAAATGGCATTCGGAAAATGGTTAGAAGGAGAACTATCATGCATAATAATCATTTGCAAAGACTTCTGTACAACATATATATAGCTTAGTTTAGTTATATTCATATTTTGTACAGTTTATTTTATCATACCTGAGCTCTGAAGGTGGTTCCCTGCATGAAATATACTAATCTAACCTTTACAGTTTGAGATTATGTTTCATTTATAAACCAAGTCTAAAAGTAACTGAAATAATGTTTTATTTCACCAAACAGAACTGGCATGTTGTTTCCAAAATAAAATGCATTAAAAGTAATTAGCAAAATTCCAAATCCCATCTGTTAAAATCAATTATACAACTTGAGAACAATAACTGCTAGACACATTTCTAGGGTAGCATTAAAGTAATTGGCTTAATGATACAGTGAAGAATATAAATCCATGTTTAATATATAATTACCTATAAACTTTCACTGGAAACTGAAGTCTCAAATGCGAAAAAAGCAATAAGTCTGATTAAAATTGATTTTGAACTCTACTTTAAAACTTTCCATCGCCTACGGAAACTTCTGATTTGTATACGAATATTTGATATTCTATTTAAACAAAACAATTGTTGTATCATGATAAAAAAAAATCATATTTATAAATGCCAACCTATCATTATTCTGGTTTGCCCCAATATTTGGTTCATTTTGATATCTTAAAATGATTCCTCTATCTTCTTTTTTGTGCAATGTTTAGACTTCATACTGTTTCAGCATAGTCTCTGAATCTGTCTGCAGGTTTTTGCTATTTAATTTCAGAGCAGCATGATGTATGAGCAGAGAACCACATTGTTGCGATGTATCACTTGCTAAAGAGATTAGTGTAGTTTCAATATAATCAGTATTTTAACAGCAGGAGATTATCAATAGGAATCACATGCCATGCAGCCTAGATAATTTGAGTGACCATACCCCCACGACTGATTGGCAGCTTGCTGACAATGTACAGTGTGCACTGGAAGCTGCCAGTCAGGGGTGTGTGTGTGGGGTTATACACAGCTCAGTATTCAGACCACTGATATATCTACAGCAAATAGGGAATTTATCAAAACTGTACCAAGCAGACTAGTAAGCGACTTATCACTGGAATCAGGCCATCTGCTCCTATATCAGGCTGCTCTTAGATTCCATAGTAAAAACCTAATGACAGATCCTTTTAAATTAATGTTTGATATCTTTTGAAATTTAATGTTTGATATCTTTTAAAGTATACTAGTAAATTGCGATAATTTACTTATTTTCTGCATTTGTCACAGTTATAACCACAATTGTGACCATTTTCTTTTGGCACAATTGCATAGTAAATAATATTAGACGGCAGTGTCGGGACTTCTGATCATGCGCACTGACCCTAATCTCAGTGTCGGAGGCAGTGACAGCAGACACAGCTATGTGCATCTCCGCCAATGACTGGGCATTGAATAGGATATTAGCACTCCCCTGTGGGCCCGCTAACGTGCTAAGAGAGTGGACTAGTCAGGGGAACTAACGCCCTTGTGACTAGTCCCTGCGCTCATTAGCATACGGTAAAAGATCTTTATAAGTACTTTGTCTAAGGATCCCTTTATCTATGCTACTGTATACAGGGACAGTTAGGCAGGGATTAGAAATATACATTCAGAACTGCTCGTGATTCTGGGAGCATATTGCTCCCTTTAACACAAAAAAGTAACATTTTGTAGGCCAGTGGTTACTATAGGGACTTAGGTCCTCCATATTTATATGTTTTGGGGTAACAGATTCTATTTAAAATTAAGAGTGTAAAAAAATTGTGGTCTAAAGAAATTGCGTTTTATTTTACATGGTATCAGTTTCAATTAAAATAGTAGATATTTTGCTTCCTTCTGGTCAAAGACCACATTCACACAATGCAGACGTGATCATTGTTTTAGATCTTTATTCTTAAGGCAAAACCAGGAATGCATCGAAATGATACATATTTTTTTCGTAATACTTTTCTTTCACTCTTATTCCACTCCTCGTTTTTTTCTAACTTTGTTGCGTTTGTAATGTAATCATATAAAGAGTATATTTTAACTTATATATATACTGTATATATTTATATATGTGTATATATATATATATATATATACCTACATATATATATATATATATATATATATACATATATATATATATGCGGTATATTAGTATGTATCTTCTTACATTTATTTCATAATTTCTATTTCATTTCCATTTTTGTTATTTATTTATCATAATTTCTATTAATGAGACTTCTTTCATAAGTCCATTTTGTCGCTAGTGTGTAGAATAAGCTTTTGTTAAGCAATTGTAAGTCCAGTTACGTTAGTTACTTGATGACAAAGTGAACGCTGCTTCATCTGTAGCACATGATAGTGGTTCTATATCATCAAATAGATCAGGTAACTTGAACTCACTTGATGGATATTGTACTAAGTAGGTAATTTGCAAATAATTTAATATGTATATTGTATTACCCCCAAAGGAATCACTCCAAAATGACAGCTCCTTGCTGTCTGCTGCCTGTTGTCAAATGTAATCCATCTCTAATAGCAGAGATGTCAAAATGAATTACAGAAAATGAAAGCAGGTCTTTGTATCTCTGCTTCTGTTCTTCAGTCTGCCAAACTGTGTACAGGCAATGGGCTTCCAGATCAGGATAGGCATGGACTATGCTAAGCACTGCTGGAAAGTGCCGGAAAGGGGGTTCCAAAACCTTTAGTGCTGGCAGAATGGTGAAAAAAAGGAACAGCCCACTGAAAAAGAGCAGATGGCAAATTACAGAGATTTAAATTGGTATGGACAAACGTTTATCTTCTTATTGGGCATGACGCCAGAAAGATCATGCGTTACTGTACGGTTTAGGTAAAAGGTTTGCTTTAATTGTTACATAGTATATAGACACATGAAGTGCCACATATAGTAAGGCAGTAAATTAATATTCAGCATTATTCTTAAAGTGATCCTGGCAATTGATACATACTGCCCACAAGCAGCATTTATCGACACTGACTGTGATCTTGGCCGGGTATGTTTGACTCTTTGTTTCAGAGAAAAACATACTTCAAAAGGCACCGAGGACCGAGCCACGCTGACAACTAATCGGACAGGTATCCTGAGCGGTTTCGCCCTGTCTACTGTCCTGGATACACAGGTTTCTACCTCTACATGCACATAGGCAGAGACCTGTCAATCCAGGGCCGTGGGCGGGGAGAAGGTACCGTAGACCCGCCTCTGCAACAAGTCTCTAGAGCAGCTCGGCCCCCGGCTGCTATTAAAGTAAGTGTTCTCTGAAACGCCACTGCATGATTCAGAGTAAAACATACCGGGCTGAGATCATACAGCCCATGTCCTATCTCGGCTGCATACTTCAGCTGTCAGGTTCCCTTTAACTGGAAATGTCCATGCCTACACCACTGCCGCAAGTCAATTTGTAAGTTGCTAAAGAATCTGATTGGCTGTAACCGGTCCAACTGAATTATATCAGCGGCATTGACTGTTTATTGTCATCTCTAGTGATCTATCATACAGACGATACATTTATATCAAAGTTGACTCTAATTATGGTATTAACATCTGGAGTGTGTCTGATCCAATCTTAGGGTTATTGAAGCAACAGTGTGATTGACAGCACGTTTAATATTGTATCCTTTTGAAGATGATAACCTCTCGTATAACATGCCAGATTTATAAGCTGTTATTTAAGAAAATCTGTGCATTTTCATTTTAGCTAATTGGCAGTAATAGCTGGCAGACTGAACATGATGCACGAGGACTGTCGGCTGAAAACAGTCTTTTATTGCGTTTATCATTACAAACAGGCATTTTCATCTATATTCGATGAAGTTCATTTGGAAAGTGTTTTTTTATGCTCGTTTTTTTTTTTAATCATAAATCGGTATGGAATTTTTGACATCTATCTAGTAGACATGATTAGAGAAAATGTAAGTAATTCCTGTTTGCCAGGTGTAAATTAACTGTAAGATGAAATGGTTCCATTTGATGGTAATGTACATCCAGTATTTGATTGCAGTACGTGCATGGAGAGAACTGACAGCCAAGGACTTGCGGAGAATGCCGAAGAAATCAGTCCCACTTACTGGAATTGCAAAATACAGGAAGAATTGGAAGCAGCTCCCTCTGCATTAGGGCCATTGACAAACTCCATCATTTAATCAAAATATATATATATATATATATATATATATATATACATGTACAAAAACATGATAAAGTCATCTCACCGGATAAGTATTCCACGGAATATTAAATGTCCAATCCAGAAGTAAGCAGAGAAGGAGGGAAGTATGCTCCAGCTAAAATCCAAAAGAAAACAAGGTTCTCCAGCTACCTCATCGGTAGGCTAAAACGTGAATTTTTATTTTCATCAGTTAAAATTATTGTAGACATACAAGCAAAAATGTCTTCATACCATTAGCCACCCACGGACTACATGTTTCATCACTAAATGCACCTTCTACCAGGTCACAAACCCATCTGAACAAAGACATAGTAGGACTCAGGATATACTAAAAGGGCGTATACCTACATGTGCTGCCCTAATTAACATCTATTAACCATGCTGATCAATAGGGAGCATGGGAATGTAGTGGTTAATTGAGTTTCACATATGTCAAGTTCAGTGGTAAGAAAACACAGAAAAGCTTAAAAATTTTAAAAAAAAGAAAATATAATATACACACAAGTGCATATTTAAAATAAACATAATCCTTCACATTGTATAATTTCTTGCATACTGTATAATGGCCCACAAATAGCCCTCCATAAAATATTAAGGTTCCCTTATAGCCCTTCAAATATTCTAAAGGCTCCCACATAGCCCTCCTATTAGTATTTAGGCTTCCACATAGCATTTCAAATATAATAATAGCCTCGACATGGCCTTCTAAATAGTATAATGGGCCCCACATTGCTTTTCATATAGTATAATGCCTCCCCCATAGTCCTCCACATGGTATAATGGGCCCCACATAGTCCTCCATATGGTATTATGCACTCCTCTAATCCTGCTCTAATCCTCCCTCCTTCCTCGCCTTGTAATAACAGAGCCAGGGGGAGGAAGGACAGGGGAAGGAAGGATGAGCAGGCAGACAGGGGCTGGAATAACTAGCAAATTCCTACCCACCTATTAGATATTCCATTGCACCTCTCATCAAATATCAGTGCATTTCCCAAACTTTACTTGCCTATATTTGAGAAACTATATATCTGATCTCACTACTAAAGGTATATTTAGAATAAGCATGATAGTGCCAGCATAGCACTGGCTTTAGTTTATATAGGAAAATCCTGGTGGTTGGTCCTCTTTAAATGAAAATACCTTTTCTGTACATCGTATTGGTTAACTAACTGTGTAAGGCCTCTGTCACATGTATGTGCCTCCGGTACGTGTTTGGCAGTTTTCTCACGTACCGGAGGCACATGCACACGTGGACCTATGGATTCCTAATGGTTTGGACATACGTAAGTATTTTGGAACGGAACGTGTGTCCGTTCCGTATTTCCATGTGTCCGTGTGTTCCTCACGCCGACATGTCCGTTTTTCTCTGGCATCACGGGTGTCACATGGGCCGCACCCGTACCACATGGATGTAGTGTGGATGCCGTCCCGTGTGACACGCGCCGGAGAATCACGTGTCATTATTTTAAAATAAAAAAAAACACATACTCACCTCTGCAGAATCTTCTGTCGCGGGCGTAGGAGGGGACGCTGCGCTCACCCACTGCTCGGGTCCGGCTGCTGCTGCTCGGTGGTGGCTCGGGCGGTGGGCCGGATCCCGGAGACTCGAGCGGCGTTCCTCGCCCGTGAGTGAAAGGGGGTGGTTTGGGTTTAGGGATATTGTCCGTGACGCCACCCACGGTTGTGGTGAGATTGGTGACACCACCACTGCTCTGGACGGGGATCCCGGGAGAGGGATGTTGGTTCTTCCCTCCGTGGGTAGGGGGGTTGGTTGTCCCGGGGCCCGGTGAGGGAGGTAGGGATGTATGGCAGGCGGGTTACGGGGCCTGGTGAGGGGCAGGGTCGCGGGGGCAGCACGGTGCCGCACGGCACGGTGGTACTCACTCAGCCAATGATGAGGACACAGTTCTCGGTAAAACACACGGCTGGATGGATGGGTCCCACAGACGGCTGCGGTGTTTCTCCTCCCAGCAGGTTGATGGTGACTGCCTTTTCCTGCACCTATGTAGTGTAACGGTTCCAATGGGTTCCCACCGGTAACCCGCTCCCCAGCTTGGATGGGTGCTGAAGGAGCCCCTTTTGCCCGCAGGCTCTGGCCCTGGGAACTTTAGCCTTAGCGGTGACTGTGTATCCCTCTCTCGGTTGGACGGTTGCCTTCTGACGGGACTTGGCTGCTGGGAAACCCAGGAGGTTCCCTTTGCTAACGGATTTGGCAAATTCACGGCGACTCCTAGCCTTGCCGGGGTCCGTAAGCCCCTGCCGGGTGGTGCTGGCTTCTCTTTGCGTACCGGTCCGGTACCGCCGGGCCACCGCCCGTCCATGGTCCTTACGGTTAGCTCCAATAGGCCACTCCTGCAGACGGTCACCACCGTCTGCCAACCTTGCTGATCTGTCCGGGCCACACACCCGGACCAACTTCAGGCTGCTTAACTGCCACTTCACTCCTTCCACTTCCACTTCCCAAACTAATATGCCCTACTTTTCCCGCCTCCAGGACTGTGAACTCCTCGGTGGGCGGGGCCAACCGCCTGGCCCACCCCCCTGGTGTGGACATCAGCCCCTGGAGGAAGGCAACAAGGGTTTGTGTCTGACTTCGGTGTGCCTGACCGGGAGTGTGGGGTGTGTAGGTGTTGTTATCTGTGGCCCCTGGCTTGTCCAGGGTGCCACACTTCCACTGCAAACAGTTGCTGCCGACTGCCACTCATTATGAGCCTGTTCAGGAGGTGGGCGTGATGTAACGGCTGCTGATCTCCGCCCATCCACCGGAAGCAGCATCAGCGGGGAGTGGGCGGGGCTAGAGCCGAAGATCAGTACCCTGGACAGCAGCAAGGACCACGTGAGTATTCAAATTACTGGTTTTCCGTGTGTTATCGCGGATAGCACACGGAGAACACACGTGGGCCGCACGTACCGGAGACACATACTTACCAAACGCAACACGCAGGGAAAATACATGTCTCGCGGCACGTGCGTGATTTTAACGTACATGTGACAGAGTCCTAATAGTGTTTTTTTTCTTGGTTGTGGCCATGCTTGGTACAGGAGTCATTCATGTGAATGCAACTCTATCGAAGTACCAAACACAGCCACCTCCATATTTAGTGAGCAATAATTGAGATTTCCTTCTAACTGGAGTAGAGGGTGTTACTGGTAAAGGAAAACTGATATGTTTTTGTTAATTACACATTCAACAACGAAGTTCCAATACATACCTTATTTAATCTTTGCAGATGTTATAGATTTAGTAGACGTGTTCTGTGATATACTAGGCACGTATAGGCCAGAAAAGGCGATTGCAGAGTTCTGAGAATGATTGTTTTGCCACATTTATCCAGCTAGGTGCCAAACCATTTATTTTTACATGTAATATTTTTTATATTTAGATTGAGATCTTTCATAGGTTTTTAGGGCTGTGAACGTGTCAATACATAGACTGATGGTGTGTTGTCTGCCTTTAATAATGTTTTTCCCCTGTTATCTAAAAGCTCCTTCTACTATTTTTTCTCAACATATATGATAAAAAAAACTAGGCAATTTAACAAAACTTACAAATGCAAGATCCCGTGCCTGCAACATTGCACTGTAGGCTGCGGATACTGTACATTCCTCTAAATTCAATGTTTGGCGTCCAATCAATAGCTTTACAGAGGATGAATCTAAAACTGGATGAATGAAAATGCCTTTTAAGTTGATCCAAGTCCTGAGATGTTTCATATTGTGAATGTCGGAACACACTGAGCAAATCTGGTTTTGGACTGAAGATGTTTTTTTAGATAAAGATACATAATGTGTCGCAAATAAAAACATTCAGAAAAGATCAAGGACAGTTTGTATCAAGGTGTTTCTATAACTTCTTTCAGAAAAACAAAATATTCATTTCTTTAATGATGTCAATTATTTTGAAGATTGTATATGGTAAGGCACAGCAGGAAAGAAATGGAAATATGTCAAATAATAAAATGTTAAAAAGAATAGCAAGGCCATTTATTCTGAGAATGTACTATGAAAATGTGGATCATTTAAGGACAGTGGAATGGCTGGTTCTAATCTATACTGAACGAAAATATAAACACAACACTATTGTTTTTGGTCCCATTTTTCATGAGCTGAACTCAAAGATCAAATTTTTCGAAATCTGTGTTAGGCCTGTTTCACACGTCAGTGAAAAACACAGACGTTTTTCACTGACGTGTAAAAAACGCCTATGTCCCTCCGTGTTCCATGATTCATGGTACACGTGGGTTGTCCATGTGCAATCCATGATACGTTATCCGTGATTGCACATGGACGTATACTCACCTGTCCCCGCTCCTGCTGTCCGTGGTGCTGAAGTCTCTGGCTCTGCTGTGTTTCCAGCCGCTGCTGCAACTACTTCCGGGTCGGCTGCTCCTGCATACATGAATATGTATGAGAATAAGCAGCTGACTCTGAAGCAGAGGCAGCAGAGGCTGCACAGAGCGTCGCTGGAGAAGGTGAATTAAAAATGTTCTTTATTTTCAATGTCTGTGTTTTTCTGGTGTGTGTTTCATAGATCACACCATAGTGTGGTCCGTGGGACATCAGTGATGCCAGAAAAAAACAGACATGTCTCCGTGCGGCAATCACGGACACGCATGTACGCCGCATGGAGACACGGTCACTGAAAAATAACTGATGTGTACGCAGACCCATTGATTATAATGGATCTGCATATGTCCGTGATTCTGGTACGTATAAGGACTGTCAAATACATACCAGAATCACTGACATGTGAAACAGGCCTAAAGGGTGCTTTACACGCAGCGATATCTCTAACGATATGTCGTCAGGGTCACGGAATTCGTGACGCACATCTGGCGTCGTTCGCGACATTGTTGCGTGTGACACTTATGAGCGAGTGTTAACGATCAAAAATACTCACCTAATCGTTGATCTTTGACACGTCGTTCATTTTCAAAAAATCGTTGATGGTGCTGGACGCAGGTTATTCGTCGTTCCTGAGGCAGCACACATCGATACGTGTGACACCCAGGGAACGACGAACAGCAGCGTTCCTGCGTTTTCCGGCAACGAGGTGGGGGTGTCATTAATGCGGCTGGTCTCTGCCCTGCTGTTTCTATTGGCGGGCCGCTGTGTGACGTCGCTGTGAAGGCGCACGAACTTCCCATTTAAAAAAGAGGTTGTTCGCCGCCCACAGCGACGTTGCTAGGAAGGTAAGTACGTGTTACGCGTCCTAGCGATAATGTGCGCCACGGGCAGCGATTTGCCCGTGATGCACAAACGACGGAGGCGGGTGCTCTCACGAGTGACATCGCTAGCAATGTCGCTGCGTGTAAAGCAGCTTTTAGTGAGCACTTTTCCTTTGCCAAGATAATCCATCCACCTCACAGGTGTGGCATATCAAGATGCTGATTAGACAGCATGATTATTGCACAGGTGTGCCTTAGACTGGCCACAATAAAAGGCCACTCTAAAATGTTTACTTTTATCACACAGCACAATGCCACAGATGTTGTAAGTTTTAATGGAGCATGCAGTTGGCATGCTGACTGCAGGAATGTCCACCAGAGCTGTTGTCCCTGAATTTAATGTTCGTTTTTCTTCCATATGCCATCTCCAAAGGCATATCAGAGAATTTGGCAGTACATCCAACTGGCTTTACAACCGGAGACCACGTATAACCACACCAGCTTCTGCACCTCCTCGATCAGTGATGGCTAATCTTTTGAGCTTGGTGTGTCAAAATTTGTAAAAACAAGCGAGCATAACTCGGGTGCTATGTCACTCCTCGAAAAATCCATTATTTTGTGATATTTGTAGCTCTAATAAAAAAAGTTATCAGAAAATGCCTGCTGGAAGGGAGGGGGAGAGAAGATAATGACTGCTGGGGGAGGGGGAGAGGAGATAATCATTATTTCCTCTCCACCTCCCCCCCAGCAGTCATTATCTCCTCTCCCCCTCTCCCCAACAGTCATGAGAATGTGCCCATCTTGTCCCCATCCTGTAGTAATGTGCCCATCATTGTACTCTGTAGTAATGTGCCCATCTAATCCCAAACCTATAGTAATGTGCCCATCCTTGTCCTCTGTAGTAATGTGCCCATCCTTGTCCTCTGTAGTAATGTGCCCATCCTTGCCCCCTTCTTTTAGCAATGTCCTATCCTGTAGTAATGTCCCCTATTTATGCCACATTATGCCGTTTTCACATTCATGTATAAAAAAACCCTAAAAGTTGAAATCACCCCCCCATTCGCCACATTGAAAATAAAAGTTACAAAACTTGAAAATATACAAATATTAGGTATCATCGCGTTCAAAAATGCCCGATCCATCAAAGTATAAAATCAATTAACCTGATCGGTACATGGCATGGCAAGAAAAAAATTCCAAACTGCAAAATTACGTGTTTTGGTCGACGTGAAATATTTTTAAAATACAATAACAGGTGATCAAAATGTAGCATCTGCACAAAAATGAAATAATGAAAAACGCGGCAGCTCAAGACGCAAAAAAAAAAAACCCCATCACTGAGCCCAAGATCCCAAAACATGAGAACACTACAGGTCTCAGAAAATGACGCAAAAAGCGCAATTCTTTTTTTGGACAAACTTCTGATTTTTTTTTTACCCTTTAGATAAAAGTACAAGTATGTTTGGTATCTACGAACTCATATTGATATGAGGCATCATGCTGACATGTCAGTTTTACCATATAGTGAATACGGTAATAAAATATCCCCCCAAACAATAGTTTTTTTGCAATTTCACCGCACTTTGATTTTTTTTCCTTTTTTCCAGTACACTATATGGTAAATCTAACGGTTTAATTCTAAAGTACAACTTGTCCTGCAAAAAATAAGCCCTCATATGGCAAGCTTGACATAAAAAATAAAAAAAGTTACGGCTCTTGGAAGAAGGGGAGGAAAAAACGAAAAATAAAAACGGAAAATCGCCCAGGGGTGAAGGGATTAAAGGGTTTTCCAGACCTTACATTTTTGATGACCTAGCTCTAAGTTAGGTTATTAATTGGAACCTGACAGGCCCTGTATGCCCTCTAACCCAGTAGCTTTCAGGGCTGTCTGCCCAAATTCCTTGCCTTACCAGCCCTGTATAACGCTATTCACTAATATCAATGTTTTAAAAAGCTGAGGCCAGCTTAGAGGAATCATGTTATCATGCCCATAGAAACATGATAACATGGAAAAGGGCTGACTAGTCAGGAGAACTAACACCTCTGCGACTAGTCACAGGCCTAATTAGCATAAGGACAGCGAGGCTTATAAGTAGCTTTTTTTAAACATTCATATTAGTGAATAGTGTTATACAGAGCTGGTTAGGGACAGAATTTGGGCATACAGCCATGAATGCGGCTGAGATGGAGGGCATATAGAACCTGACAGGTTCCATTTAATATCATATTGATGGGGTCTGACACCTGGTACACCCACCGATCACCTGTTATTAGCACCAGTGACTGCAGATATAAGTAGTGTATGAAGCAGAACCCCTCAGCTCCACACACTGCTTAACCCCTCCATGACCAGGCCATTTTTATTTTTTGTTTCTTTCTTCACCTTCTTAGAGTCGTAACTTTTTATTTTTCTATCAACATATTAGTATAAGAGCTTATTTTTACAGGAAAAGTTTTACTTTTGAAAGACACCTTTCACTTAACATCATAATGTACTAAAAAAAAGGAAAACAATTCTACCATTTTCCTTTGAGGTTTGCTTTTATGGTGTTTGTTGTGTGGCCAAAATGTCTTATCATTATGATTCTTCATCTGTGTATGGAAACCTGGACACTAAACATGGAAGGGTTTCTATTTTAGTGGTAAATAAAATTGAGAACCTTGTAAAGAAATTTGGCATGCGAGGGATTGTTGTTTTGTGTGTCGAGCTGACCTTTTTACTAGTATCATTTTGTATGATACATTGTTTAGATAATGTTTTATTGCATTTATTAAGGGTTGCTTGGCAACCACAAAAAGCTACAATTCTGGTGTTTTCATCTTTTTTTACTTTTTGGCTTTTAATATTCAACTTAATAATGAAATAATAATGGAAATGACCATACAAAATTATATGCTTCTTTTTTCTTTCATTGTTTGTTTTTTGAAAGGCAATTTAAACTTTATTTTTAAATATTTTCTTCAACATTTTTTCATGTACTATTTAGTCCCATGAAGTGAGTTGAACCTATGATCCTGTGAATGCTTTTACTAAATTGAGCCATTTTTTATTTATTTATTTTTTTAAAATTTTGGTATACAAGTTGTTTGGTTTTATTTGCACGTTAAGCATAAGTTTTTATTTTGAGGTACATACAATGTTTTGATGTTTAATTGCATTTGATAGGGGAAGTAAGGAAACCTCAAAACTGCAATTCATTTTTTTTTCCTTTTGGTGTTTAATATATAATGAATGTTTAATTGAATATGATAAAATACGGTAATAGTGGAAGGAGCCAATAATGGAAATGGCCATAAAAAATGTTTATTTTTTATTTATTTTTTTAACTGGCAAAAAGGGGGGGATGTGGTTTAAAATGTATATTTTTTAATTTTTTTTTCTTTTATTTAACTTTTACTCCCCTTTGGGTAGTTGAACCCTTGATTATATGATCGCTTATACTATATTCAGCAGTATTGCATTATGCAGTTATATTGTGGTTCAGATTTATAGGAAGATCAACATGACAGCAATAGAGGCCTTCAGCAGACCCCGTGCTGCAATGGCTACCCGTTGGCAACTATTACCTATCACAAGGGTATCAAACACCTATTTTGGTCATAGGTGTTTGATACTATTGTGATAGACTCCTCTGGTGTTATATATATATATCCATTGGCAACCCATGATGAGTTACCATGGCAACCGGACGCTTGCTGAAGGTCATAGCTTAAGAGCGGCATTTAAAGCAGCGGCTGGAGCTCATTCTGGTTGCTCCTCTTACACACAGATGCCAGCTGTGTAACACAGCCATCATGTGCTATGTATGGTGTGAGCCTGGTTCCTGAGTCTGCTGCATGTACTCTGTGTGCCCATATGATGTAAACGTTTATTATATGGTCATGAAAGGGTTAAAGATAACTGCCAAGATCTGCAATTCAGCTTCTATTGAAGCAGTTCTCCGGAACAGCTACTTTCACTGTTTACGTCCAGCCATCGCCTAACGGGGGAGTGTCAGACCCCTGACTTATTACTGATTGCCTAATCTAAGGATAACTCATGAATTTCGGGAAGCCCGGAAGGCCCTTTAATATTTTTTCTGTGAGCACCTAGTAGCTTAGTTTCATTGCTGGGTTGATTCAATGATTTTTCCTCCTTAAAATGATTTGTTGCTTTGCTGTAATAAAAGTATATACCGAGCATATAATATATTTCTATATAAATAAACAATCGTGTTATTCTTTTTTCTATGATTCCATTCTCTTCTGTTCTTCTCATTTCACTTATGGGACGTAGATCATTTTGTGCTCTTTACATAATGTTACTGCCTGCTGCTGTTCTTGTATTCTGTCTTCACCTAAGGTACCTGAAACATAATGTTAGCACATTGATTTCAAAGCAGTCCCAAAGCAGCAGGATAATTTAAAGCTTTTGTAACTTGACAAGTGTCACATGTTTCTTTTCCTTATCAGGTTTATTCCTTAGCCGTTTTCCCCACTCAAGATTCCAGCAGGCATTCATCTGGTCCCTGAATAATAAGCTGTTCTGCTTACTTACACACGTCACGCTGTTGCACTGTTTGCCTACCCACATTTCAAGCCACTGGTCTCCCTGCTAATGACGTCAGTAGCTGTCTTTCCGCTCTCTTGACTTTTTCCTACTAATATTCTGTATAGTCTCTCATCTACATTTTACTTCTAGCTCCTGTAATGCTACTTTAAATGGTTCCCCTTCCTCCCTAATAAAAATAATAGAGCACATCTAAATCTGCACAGTACGTGCCATCTGCATAACAGTGATGGAAAGCAGTTTGTGCCTTGACTACTAGAGCAGCATGTAAATACTAACATTTCGATTGGAGTTAAAGGGATGATGCAAAACTGAAATCTCTCTTAATTCTAAATCTCTTTCTATTTAACCTTCGTCCGGCTGAATGGGTACAATTGTAACTATTCCGTTTTAAAATTGCAATACATTTTTTTTTTCCAAAAGCCATAGAGGGCTGAAATTTCGTGACATCTCTGCAGTTTTGGTCCAGAATATATTGGCCAAATTTCAATAAAATATCTCCACCCCCTTCCGAGATAAGGGGTCGCTGTTAACGTTGTAAAATTATGCAGCCTGACGAAGGTTAATGTCATAATTAGGGATGAGCGAACCCGAATGGTAACGTTTGAGTTTCATGCCGGACACTGTGTATTCGGGGCTCTGACCTTAACACAGACTTTTAAAAACAATATTTGAGTCCGAGTTAGGTGTTCGGGTAATGTTCATACGTTAATGAAGTTTATTTAAAAACAGCACAGCCAATCAACAAGCTTTATTACATGCATACGTTGCCTATCTACTGTTATGAACAATAAATATGGAAAAAAAAGTAAAAACTGACTTGGGCTCCAGCCTGTTTTTCATAACTAGCGCAGGTAAAACAGAAAACTGCGGGCTGCAACCCACAGCGGTCTGCTTTACTGTGGTCGGGTATCAAAAAGGGAGGGAATCCCATAAGGTTTTTTTTAATTTATTTAAATAATTTTAAAATGACAGTAGTCACCCCTATTTTTCAAACCAGACAAGGTAAAGCAGACAGCTGGGGGCTGGTATTATCATGGTGGGAAGGCCCATGGTTATTTGGCCTTTCCCATCCTAAAAATAGTAGCCCATAGCCGCCTCAGAAATAGCACATCAATTAGGTGCAGCAATTCTGGAGCTTTAACCGGTTTGTTCCGATTGCCTTGGTGCGGTGGCAGAGTAATACTTTTGGGGTTACAGAACATATATATTTTAATAGGATCTAGAATGCTATAGGGGCCCATGCATTTGAACAACATGCTGGTGGAGTGGATCTGACCAACATTCTGGTGGAGAAGGCACTGGTCCACATTTTGCGCTGGGGCCCATTGGACTTTAGGTATGCCTTTGCTCACCACCACTTTAAGTGGTTGTTCAGTTACCAAAACTCAAATCTATATCTGTGCACTGCAGCTGTCATCAGTATGCTACTATGTTCTGTTATGGTCATCAGTACACTACTGTGGACTGCAGCTGTCATTAGTGTACTATTGTAAACTGCAGCTATCATCAGTAAACTACTTGAACTGCAGCTGTCATCAGTTAACTACTGTGGACTGCAGCTATCATCCGTAAACTACTGTAAACTGCAGCTGTTATCAGGAACTTACTGTGGACTGCAGCTGTCATTGGTAAATTACTGTGGACTGTAGTTGTCATCAGTAAACTACTGTAAACTGCAGCTGTCATCAGTAAACTACTGTGGACTGCAGCTGTCATCGGTAAACTACTGTAAACTGCAGCTGTCATCAGTAAACTACTGTGGAGTGCAGCTGTCATCAGTAAACTACTGTAAACTGCAGCTGTCATCAGTAAACTACAGTGAACTGCAGCTGTCATCAGTAAACTACAATGAACTGCAGCTGTCATCATTAAACTACTGTAATCTGCAGCTGTCATCAGTAAACTACAGTGAACTGCAGCTGTCATCATTAAACTACTGTAATCTGCAGCTGTCATCAGTAAACTACTGTAAACTGCAGCTGTCATCAGTAAACTACAGTGAACTGCAGCTGTCATCATTAAACTACTGTAATTTGCAGCTGTCATCAGTAAACTACTGTAAACTGCAGCTGTCATCAGTAAACTACAGTGAACTGCAGCTGTCATCAGTAAACTACTGTAAACTGCAGCTGTCATTAGTAAACTACTATAAACTGCAGCTGTCATCAGTAAACTACTGTAAACTGCAGCTGTCATCAGTAAACTACTGTAAACTGCAGCTGTCATCAGTAAACTACTATAAACTGCAGCTGTCATCAGTAAACTACTGTAAACTGCAGCTGTCATTAGTAAACTACTGTGGATTGCAGGTGTCATCGGTAAACTACTGTGGACTGCAGCTGTCTTTAGTAAAATACTGTGGACTGCAGCTGTCATTAGTAAACTACTGTGGACTGCAGCTGTCATCAGTGTGCTGATTAGTACTGTAACTGAACTGCAGCCATCATCAGTTTGCTACTAGGCACTGTATGGTCTTCAGTGTACTACCATAGACTGCAGATGCCATTGATTCACTGCAGCTGTCATCTGTGTACTTCTGTTAGAGCTGTCATTGGTGCACTGCTGCAGACTGCAGCTGTCATTTCATTAGTCAAAATTGGAAAGACATGCTATGAAAAGTGCTACCCTGAAACTATGGATAAAACATTATAACATCACAATTGTGACAAATGAAAAACTCATCTATATTTATATACCGTCATAGCATAAAGTGTCGACACCCTTGAAATTTGTATCACTTTTGAAAATAAAGTATCTCTCCCAGAAAATTATTGCAATTACACATTTTGTTATACACATGTTTATTTCCTTTGTGTGTATTGAAACTAAAGAACCCCCCAAAACAAAAGGCAAGCTAGACATAATTTCACACAAAATCCCAAAAATGGGCCGGAAAAAATTGTTGTCACCTTTCCAAAATGGTTAGTAAACAACTTTGTTTCAAGCATTTGATGCTTATTCAAACTCATCTGTGGATAGTAACAGGTGTGGGCAATATGAAAATCATGCCTGAAACCAGATAAAAAGAGAAGTGGACTCATTATTTGCATTCTGTGTGTGATACACTAAGTATGGAGAACGAGAAGAGAAGTGTCTGAGGACCAAAATTGTTGAAAAATATCAACAATTCCAAGGTTACAAGTCCATCTCCAGAACTTTTGATGTTCCTTTGTCTATGGTGCGCATCATAATCAAGAAGTTTAGAACCCATAGCACTGTAGCTAATCTTACTGGTTGTGGACAGCAGATAAAAATTGATGAAATGTTGCAATGCAGGTCAATCCTGATGGTGGATAAGCAGCCCCAATAAAGTTCCAAAGCAATTGAAATTGTCCTGCAGGCTCAGGGTGCATCAGTGTAAGTGCATACTATTGACATTTGAATGAAATAAAATGCTATGGCAGGAGACCCAGGAGAACCTCATTACTAATGCAGAGGCATAAAAAAGCTAGACTGCAGTATGCCAAAATGTGTGAAAGTAAAATTCTCTGGGAAAGCATTTTGTGAACAGATGAGATTAAGATAAAGCTTTTTGGTAGAGCACATCAATCTACAGTTTACCGAAAAAGGAATGAGGCCTACAAAGAAAAGAACACAGTATCTGTCCTCAAATATGGTGGAGGTTCAAAAACATTTTGTAGTTATTCTGCTGTTTCTGGCGGTTTCTGGGTGCCTTGACTGTGTTCTAGGCATCATGAAATCTGAAGATTACCAAAGGATGTTGAATTGCAATGTAGTGCCTAGTGTCAGAAAGCTGGGTTTTTTACCTAGGTCATGAGTTTCCAGCAGGACAATGACCCCAAACATACTTCAAGAAGTCCCCATATATGAATGGAAACAAAGTGCTGTAGAGTTCTGAAGTGGCCAGCAATGAGTCCTGATCTAAATCCCATTGAACATCTATGGAAAAATGTTAAAATTACTATTGGGAGAAGACGCCCATCAAATATGAGAGACCTGCAGCAGTTTGCAAAAGAAGAGTGGTCCAACATTCCAGGTGAGAGGTTTAAGGAGCTTGCTGATGGTCATAGGAAGCCATTGATTGCAGTTATTTATTCCAAAGGTTGTGCAACCAAATGTGTAATTGCAATAATTTTATGGGGAAATACTACATTTCCTGGAACAATTTGAAGGATGCCAACACTTTAGGTCATGGCATAGCTTTGCAATAGCTGGTCATCTAAAGTACTAATGTTCATTTTAGAAAATATCCAATGGATGCTTAATATGTACAGTGTTAATTGTTCACTCCATGTATTTGGTTTTTTTTTCTGCTTTAATTTTCAAAAATTGCAGAAACATTGTTGTGTTCTAACTACAATGTGTAAAAATTGCAGCAGAAACAATATTTTTTTGTTCAGTTTCTGAAAATTATGGTAAAAAAGCAGCATGTTTGCATTGTGTGAACATGCCCTAAAATAAGAGACTTTTAACCACAGAAATGTGGGTAAACTTTGTAAATTCTAAAACATCAGAATAAATAAACATGCAATGCAGAGGTAGCATTCTTAGCCTGTCACATAACATGTTAAAGGGGTTGTCCACTACTTATACACTGATGGCCTATCCTTAGGATAGGTCATCAATGTCTGATTTGCCGGGGTCCAACACCCTGCACCCCCACCGATCAGCTATTCTCTGTACTGGCGGCAGCAGACAGACAGAAATGGTCAGTTCCGGAGCTGCTATGTCTTCTGATAGCAGCCGTTGCCGGGTATTACACGTCCTCCTCTTATTGGTTTGAATAGGAGATTGATGTGCAGTAGTAGACCTCAGCCACTATCAGTTAATGGGGCACCTCCAGAACTGAACATTTCTATCCACCTGCTACTGCCACCGAAACCGAGAATGGCTAATCGGCGAGGGTGCGGGGTGTCGGACCCCGGCCGATCAGATATGGATGTCCTATCCTAAGGATAGGCCATCAATGTAAAAGTAGTGGATAACCTCTTTAAGTCACTAAAAAGTATGTTGATTTAGGAAACTGTAACTGGACTCTTAACACAGCACAAGCCATAGTACATGTAAAGTTGGTGTAGAATATACATTTCTACATAAAGATATCTAGCTGTATCATGGTATTTGTGTCATGTTAGGAAAAGCTATATCTGTATCTCAGACATGTTAAGTCTTTAAAAACAATATGGCCAAACTATGGTTATTTAGTAAAGGTTTTGTCCAGTGAAAACAAGCAATCAGCTATCTACCACATAGGTGACAATTTGTTTATGAGTTGGAGGTCAGACGTCAGGATGGAACCTGCACCGATCAACAGAATGGAGTATTTTTACCCCCATTAGAAACTAGTTGCAGTATGAAAGCCCAATCGACCTGCACTCCATTCAATCTGTATGCTGCTGCAGCCCCATAGGGAATAAACGGAACGTCAATTGGGTATTTGACCTGCTGAGCCTTTCTGTAATGGGGATAAAAGTTAATTGTCTGGGATAAACATTCCCGATTCTGCCAATCAGTGCGGATTCCCACCAATCAGCAAGTTATTATCTATCCTGTGGATAGGAAACAACTTTTAAGTAGACAACCCCTTTAAATGTTCTTGGAAGTTGGTTTTAGAGCCCATGTTCAGGTTTCCAGCATGTAGCAGTGCTATAAACTATCAGATGATGTAGTATATACAATGATCTAGAGCTGTGTTTGAACTTTGTCTTATTTGGTAATTTTTGGTACATTAAGGCTATGTGCATACGCTGCGTTTTTTTGACGCTGCGTTTTTGTGCGTTTTTGTGCGTTTTTAGTGTCGAAAAACGCGTCAAAAAACGCATGCGTTTTTACCGCGATTTGGTGCGTTTTTGGCTGCGTTTTTGATCTCTGCGTTTTGCTGCGTTTTTCCAATGCATTGCATGGGGGGAACACGCAGAAAAACGCAGGAAAGAATTGACATGTCCATTTTTTTTTTCAAGCTCAAAAACGCAGCTTAAAAAAAAGTTATATGCGGACAGCAAAAATGAAAACTCATAGACTTTGCTGGGGAAGCAAAGTCATGCAGTTTTGAGGCCAAAAACGCACCCGAAAAACGCGCAAAAACGCCGCGAAAAACGCACTGTGCGCACATAGCCTTAGGCAGATTTGGATAGGTGTCAGAATATCTGTAGGAAGCTTTTCCTAATTTACCTTTCATAGTAGAGATGATACAAGAAGTAGTTAAAATTAACTACAAGTGATAGAATAATTTTTCATTGAGAGCTTAATTGTTCCAAATGTTTCATTGTTAGGAATATGCATTGAATTTCCATTAATATACATGTATTTAGCACAGCTGAGGAATGTTTTTGTCAGCCAGGATTCTGACCTGCGCCACCTGCTACATCCTGGCATTGTGCCATGCTCGTATAATCAGAGATTGCTGCTGGGTTTCTTATCATGAATAAGGAACATGTTTCTTTTGCATTATCGCATGTGCTTTTCTGGGAAAGTTAATTAGTTGCACTTTATTTTGCCTTTTTGTATTTTATAATGTAGAAGTAAAAGGTGAATTCTTTTAAACCATGCTCATGCATCATAGAACATTATCTAATCCTACAGTCTTGATATGCTGAAGAATGATCTTTTACCAGTTTTTCACCTATATTCCTCATTTTACCAGTATACATTGTCAGATTTGTCTGTGCAAATTGAGTCACGTGTCCCATCACGGAGATCGACCTGTGCCTGTTAACCCTTTAGCTTGTGCTGTCAAAGACTGACAGAGCGATCTAATGTGCTCCGGCAGGGATCATGTCATTCCCCGCTGCCATCGGCGACCCCGTGACACGATCACGGAGCGCCAGTGTGTTGCAATGACAGCGTGGGGTCAGATCATGACCCGTTTCGCTGCCATGATGCACTTCTTGTGAAAGCCAGAACTCATAGGAGATCAGCATTTCTGCAGATCAGAGCGATGCTGAAGTATCACTCTGAGCAGCACAAGTGATCAAATAGTACAGGAATAAAGTCCCCTGGGGGACTAGTAAAATCAGTAAAAAAAAGTTTAAAAAAAAATCAAAAAACCTAAACGTTCAAATCACCCCCCTTTTGCCCCATAGAGAATAAAACAATTATAAAAAAATACACATTTGGTATTGCTGCTTTCAGAAATGCCCAATCTATCAAAATATAAAATCAATTAATCTGATTGGTAAAAGGTTTAGCGAGAAAAAAATTCCAAACACTAAATTACAGTTTTTTGCTCTCCACAACGTTGCAGTAAAATGCAATAACAGGTGATCAAAACATCATATCTGCGCAAACATGGTATAAATAAAAATGCCATCTCAAGATGCAAAGAAAGCCACTACTGAGTCCCAGATCCCGAAAAAAAAATGTCACCACTTAGATAAAAGTAAAACTATCGACAGTAGGGCGAGAAAAGGGGTTTCAGAGAAATAGGGCTTCAAACGGGAATCAGAATATAGAGGAGCTGTGTGTTCTTTTGCGACTTATACCTGGTGTTCAGTGTATTAAAAATGTTGGGGGGATAAAGTGGGAATAAAAGAGGGTGGGTTAAGACAAGGGTGGGTAAATTGGTAAGGTGAATTTATTCTTGTTCAAATGTTAGACATATTGTAATAATTCTGAAAACTGCAATAAAAATTTATGTTTAAAAAAAAAGTAAAACTATACATGCTTGGTATATATATATATGAACTCATAATGACCTGTGGAATCATAATGACGGGTCACTTTTACCATATAATGAACATGGTAAATAAAAATTAACATTAAAAAAAATAAATAAATTGTGCAATTTCACTTTTTTGCAATTTGCTGCAATTGTAATTTTTTTTCCCGTTTTCAAATACACTAAATGGTAAAACTAATGGTTTCTTTCAAAAGTACAACTCGTCCCACAAAAATAAAGCCCTCGTATGGCAATATTGATGGAAAGATAAAAAAATTATGGCTCATGGAAAAAGGTGAGGAAAAAAACGAAAAAGGAAAATTGTGGGGGGGATAAGGGGGTTAAAGGATGACACACCAAACTGACAAAACATACGGAGTCAAAAATGCAATAAAAACACACACAAAAATGCAATTTAAAAAAGCACAAGTAAACTACAGTGCGGAGAAGGTACAGACATTCTCCAGTGTCAAAAACTCAACGGATTGTGGGAACGTAGCCTTATTAATAAAATATGCTTCAGTGAACGTCCAGGACCTAGCTAATTAAATTAATGAGATAACACGTATACCTTTATTTATTTGTTCTGACAACCTCTTCTTTCACTTACAATAAGTGTCCAAAATATCCTTTATCGAAAGTGGCTACAAAGGGCAGTTGTGCACGGGATAACTTTAGACTGTTTACAGAAAGTGTGGGGGTGACAATTACAGGTTCACAAATCCTCATTGTCTCCAGTCTCCCACATATACAAACAGTTACTCATCCTTTGTCATATCCAGAAAGCCCAGTGAAAACAATTGTACTCGCATATTTATCTAATGCACTAAATGGTACAAATAAAGCAAATTATAGCAGGCTAATAGGCTAAGCCATGCCTACCAGGTCATGTCATCAACATGTTGTGCGCACATCCACTGGCAGAAGATGTGCGGCAGAAATCCCTACTACTGTCCCATTTGTGTGATCTGGCTTTGTAGAAGTCCGAGACAACCCCATTCAAATGTATGAACCTGGCTTTTAGTAGTATAAATTTCTGTAAGAAATGTGTTGGCTTTGATCCTTTAAGGAGTAATATTAATTTGTAAAAAAAATAATAAAATAAATAATGAAAATCTACTTTGATTGATTTCGCCTTAAATGAATTATTTAATTTTGCTTTAGTACATTTCGCCAAAAATAGCCACCAGCTTGTGTGATTGTCTAATCCTTCTGTCTGCCAATATGTTACTCTTGATTAGATTTAATCATATATTTTTATATTTTTCATCATATGTGGTTACATGGTTGCGCGAGCACTTTATATCCTGGATTGTGTTGAAATTCTGCTTGTGTGAATGTGAGGAGGCTATAAGCAAATTAATGCAAGCATCTGTCAGTAGCCAACTGAGGCAGCCATTGGAAGAACCTTCAACAAAGATGGCAACCCTGTGGCATCTGTGACATGTGAGGCATACATGGACAGTTTTATGGTTTGCTCCACGTCATTTTTTGGCTCTTTATTGCTTTATAGTCTGATAAAGAGGAGTCAAATTGCCAGGAGGGGCAATAGATTTAGAAACATCAACGCTTGGTCCCTTTTTCATGAAACATGAGACTGCAAGGTTCTTCGCAATGTCATACAAACCCCGGCAGACCCCGGTTCCTTCCAGTCTTTTGATGAGTATTACAGTTGGATGTGTGCACTTCACATACATACTGTACATTCCCTCACCCTCCCTGACGGCAGCATCCTCTAGTGTTTTCTTGACCTGTATGCTTTTGCAAAAAACCTCCTTGACAGCCAGATGCTGTGGCTCTCATGGGTTAAGAGTGAGCATCTGTGATTGAGACGTATAAACTGTGTTACCCTGGATTCCTACATGGAACAAATGATATCACAGAGAGAATATATTGTGGTAGGAACACATATAGAGAGCAATCTGTTATTTTTTTCATATCTATCTATTAAAGTTACAAAGTAGTACAAACCCAGTTGTTAATACATGAATATTTTATAGTAAATAAAATATATTTATTTTCAGTAAAAATGAGACAAAATAAGGTTTTGTAGTATTGGCTGTCTTCTTAAAATAGCTTCTTAGATACTAATGATTAAAATGTTACATTCTTTTTGAATGAACATGTTTACGAAATGAAAGTTGGAAATTAGTATATCAGAAGCCCAGCCAAAAGTCGCTCAAATTTTTCTCAAATTAATATCTGTCATTTTTTTAAGTTTTGATTGGTAACAGAGAATAAATTAAAACAGTCAGCGGGGTTTTGCTATGCAATCTGAGGACAGCACTGATTTGATGAGTGTTTTAACAACAGGTGATTATCACTGCTCGGGCTAGGTCCTGCGGGAAACCAGGTCAACCACACCCTCAGCACTGATTAGCAGCTTACTATCAACAGACAATGTACACAGAAAGCTGTGGCGTGGGCAGAGTTAGCATTTTGAGCTCTGCTACATGTTACATCTAAAAATTCTGATTAGGTTACAACTGCTGCACCAAGTAACCTAAGTGATACATTGTTGGAATTAGGGTCCTTTTGCCTACATTATGCTGCTCTCAG
The DNA here is from genome assembly GCF_048569485.1 of Anomaloglossus baeobatrachus. Taxonomy (NCBI): domain Eukaryota; kingdom Metazoa; phylum Chordata; class Amphibia; order Anura; family Aromobatidae; genus Anomaloglossus; species Anomaloglossus baeobatrachus. Next base: position 388,222,826 of record NC_134355.1, on the reverse strand, counting down.
ATGAGGTAAGGAAAACCTGGTGACAGATTCACTTTAAGAGATATTCCATTAAGATATTATCACCTCTTTACAGGTCGTAGCCTTCAGACCCTCACTGATATTTAGAACTATAGACTTATGTCCCTCATTTTATTGAAGCAACAGTTGAGCTTCTGCTTCATTCATTACCTATATAAATGGTAGAGATAGCTGAGTAAAGAGAATGTCATTGGGCTACTACTGATCTAGTACTCACCTATATTAATTTACAGGAAAAATATAGAAAACGTTTGTGAACTCACCACTTAGCATCGGACTATTAGTAATTCCTCTGTGCTTTGTAGATCCCACCTGCAGCCCGGCAGCATTTCATAAGCAAAAAACATAGAAAAGAAGATAGGGTATTCACGTTATAAAATCAAAAATATTCTTTCCTGGAAATCCATAAAATATGCTCATATGCATGAACAAGTTCAGGAGGAGGTGATCTTGTTCATGGCTATGAGCATGTTGAAAATAAGACTTACCCCAAAAATACATTCTAGCAGGAATTTTAAGCCTTCGTGGAGTATGCTTAAAATATAAGCCCTATTCCAAAAATAATCCCTAGTTGCAATTCAATAAGGAAGAGCCCAGGCAGCTAAAAAAGTTTAAAGAATTACATTAGGACCCTTCATTAAAGAAAGCAGACACCCCCAAAAGAAAGCAGACCCCCACCCAAAAAAAGAAAAGCAAATCACACTCACCAGACCCTAAACAATTACAGCTGGCATGTGCCATCAGTGAATGGACTCTCACACAGAGATCTGCCTTGCTGTTAGGTCCCTCGCTGTTCCAGCAGCATTGCACTGCAGCTCGCACCCACAGATGGGTCCAAGTGTCACTCTGCTCTCACACACAGATCAGGTCCCAGTATCACTGTGCTCCCACACACCCATTGAGTCCCAGTATCATTCCGCTCTTACACACACATTGAGTCCCAGCATCACTCCGCTCTTAAGGCCCAGTCACACACAACGACTTACCAGCGATCCCGAAAACGATGCGACCTGATAGGGATCGCTGGTAAGTTGCTGAGAGGTCGCTGGTGAGATGTCACACAGTCAGACCTTACCAACGATGCAGAACAATACAGGTCGCAGTAGCAACCTGTATAACAATCTCAGCAGTCACTGTGACCCTGTCTCACAGTGTCAAACACAGCGATGCGTCCTGCCCAGCAGGACATCACCTTTGAAGAAAATGGCCTGGACCATTCTGCAATGACTAGAGCTCTCACAGCAGGGGCCTGATCGCTGGTAGTTGTCACACATAACGAGATCGCTAACGGGATCACTACTGCGTCACAGAAACCGTGACTCAGCCGCGATCTTGCTAGCGATCTCGTTATGTGTGATGGTACCTTTACACACTGTGACGGCCTGGGCCCTGAACGTCTTGGGGCACACGTCTGGCAGCGGGATCAAGACACACACAAGCACTTTGTCACTTAAAGAATCTCGGTGATTTATTCACATCCTCATAAACCACGCAGTGTAATGGGCCACAGCCACTTTCCCGCAGGACAACGTCTCACTGTCTGTTTAAACTGCTGATTGTTCATACAGTTCATTCTCTGGCATCAGCCAGTAAAGTCCACCTTTGTGAGGTGTTACCTGCCAGTAGGTTTGCAGGCTGTCAGTCTGCCTCCATCCAGTCCAGGGAGACTCTCACACTGGGCTCAACATCCCGGCCCTTGTACACGTTCCAATTCCTCACAGCCTCAGTGGATTCTGCAGCTCCCTGACATTTCAGAGCCCTCACTAGCTCTGTATGCACAGGATCTCCTGCACATGTGCTCCAACCAAGATGGCTCCCACCAGCACACAGAGATCATGTGACAAACGACAGTTCCATTAAATCCCATGAGACACACCTATGTATGGGAGGTATGTGGATGGTCAGTCCCGCCCATCACTTCTGACCATCCCATGAACCCAGCCCTGAATGTGTACAACAATCCTCATGGAACTACAAGTCCCAGAGAAACATTCCAGGTTCAGATCACAGAGGATTTCCCCCTCTGTGACACATACCGGCCATCTACCACATTGCATCCTTACATATCCCCCCCCTCTGTTCCAACTTGTAGGGTGGAACACTCGACAACCTACAGTGACCCTGAGACAGGGCATTAGGGAAACCATACCCTACCAGTCGAATGGGCCCTCTACGAAAACTTTGAGTTTCTGCTCCTGACCGACCATCTGCCACTGTCAACAAACCCTCCTCAGTGAACCCTCTTCTCAGACACGTCCGCCGGTCCAACATATCGTTCCATAACTGTCTCCAACGGTCAGTGTGGTAGTGAGACACCCCATCAGTCAAAACTACCATGCGGCCTGACTCTGCGCTAACCAGTCCACTAGAGGGGCTCTTGTCCAGGTACCTCACAACCGAGCCGACAGGAGATCTCCCACAACTAGACCCTGCACACTCTCTGTTTGCCAATCTACTATGGCCTCTTCTCTCATGACGTCTTAGGTCACCTTTCCATCTCCGCCTTTTCCCACCACCACTTTTGGCTATGGACCAGTCACTCCCTCCATCTTTTCTTTTAGATTTTGTTTTAGAGGGCTTGGACCCTTCAGAGTCTGTGCCATAGCCTGATTTATACGTAGGTCTTCTATGACCTAGGCTCCTTTCCCTACAGGACCTACTTCCCTTGCCAGTGAAGGCAACACGTTCATCAGGTGGACCACACTTCTTCTTTGGGCCCTGGCCCGAAAGCGGTCGTGACCTCAAACTCACTTGACAAAGTGTCTCTGCAATCTTCTGTCTTTCAAGATCCATTTGCTTTAGTTCTTCCAGGTATCCCAGGCGGTATTCTAGGAGAACTCGTACGTTTTCAACACACTCCTTTGTTCCCGCCATGACACATGGAACCATACCAACTTCACAGGGTAACCTGGCTTTATGATAAACCTTAAGTCTTACTCTCGTCACACCGGATGTATCAACCATCTCCTGCATGACTCTTCCATTTCTGCCAATCAGTTTCTTGACAAGTTCTCTGGGCACTTGTGTGACCTCTTCCACAAAGTCCAACAACTTCCGAGCTGTTTTCACTGCTTCTTCAGTTTTCCCATAGATTTGGAATGTTCCACTGTGCTCTTCTAATTCAATCGCTGTAATACCTGGAACCTTCCTGGCTTGCTGAATGTTACTTTTCAGCGCTCTTAATGCGAGCCCAATTAATGATTTCTTCACCACGACAACTTCCTGAAATTCTGCAGTGAGCTGCTTCATACACTCCAAGCGCCCGGTGTCTTCTTCCATCTGTGTCGAGATGAGCCATTTTGTGCGAAGACACTGCAGGTGCATGTCACTCAGGATAGCCACTCGCTTCTTTGTGACATTACTGGCAGAGCACACCACCAACTGACAAGTCTCTGGGGCAAAGAACACTTCACAGGCCCCTACAGCCTTCTTAAACGTCTCATGCATCGACTTATGGGCACAGGCTTTTCTTAGGTCTTTGGGCACATCTACCATGCACTTAAAGAATGGACAGGTTTCTTGACCTTCAAGGAAATTAGACCATTCTTCCTTTGGTCTCTTGCATCTATCTTTTTCTCTCATGCACGGCTCCACCTCTTGAGTTACACACTCTTCCGGTTCAGCTCCAGCCTCAGAGCCTTTGGGTTTGCTATTGTTCTTAACCAAGACCATCTCTGTCTTCCATCTTGGTCTTACCAGGCAGGTCATTCAGGCTATCAGTTCCTGATAAGACCTCTGGTCCAGACTTTACCTCATCAGAGACTCTTTTCACTTTTGCAGCACCAGCTGTCTCTTGGGTCTTCACTGCGTTACCTTCAACTTCCTTGCGGGTCTCTGCAGTGTCACCTTCAGTCCTCTTTTTTTCTGCAAGGGTGTCACACCCTTCAGCGTGGTACTCTGTTCCTCTTAGACCTTTGGCCCCGTTTTCACCCTTCATCACCCCAACACTGGGTAATTTACCGGTCTGCTCACCATGACCTCTATGGATTTGTACTTCACCAACTTTCTCCAGGATTCCTTGTCCTGTATTACCCTCTAGGATTTCACCTCCTACAGTGCTCTCGTCCGACAGACCTTCTGCTTCATGCTTGGAATCTATAGGAGACACCACCATTACTGCTTTGGTTGGCTCATTTTTTGACATTTCACCCTGCTGATGTCTGTCGTTACAATGTGTCAGTTCAGTTTCTGATACCTCTTTCTTGTGTAGGACATCGCTGTCTAACTCTACCTTAGCAGTTGCTACTGGCAAGGTGTTTTCCTCGACCAGGTACTTCACTTTCTCTGCACCCTCAGACGGTATACCTTGCACGAGCTTTTGGCGCTTATTACGTCTCCGGCGTCTGGAGGAGGTTTTACCCTTCTCAATTGTCTGTACCTCACTGCACTCTCTTGTCCTTTTATAAGAGTCAGTGTCCATTCTGGAGTCATCGTCACTCCCCCTGGCATCCTGGACTATCATGTCCCCACTTAACCAGATATCTGCCTCCCTTTCTGGAGCTACCCCGTTTTTAACGGTCACACTATTGGTTATTCCCTTAGTCCTTATGTCACTAAGTTGGGTCCGTCCATCATTTTCTTTGGTCACCCCTAACTTAGGACAGTCAATTTTAGAAGGTACTATCTCCTCCTTACCACACATAACTCCACAACCAGGACCCCGTTTCACCTCCCAATGTGGTAGGGTTTCCTTTGGGCTGTTCTGGCTCTTACACAAGCAACCGGATACGTCCCCCTGCTTCCACAAGTGCACAAATAATTTAGAGTCCCAACCTATAATAATTGGGTGCAGTAAATCTGAGACTACACCAACATCATGAGAACCACTGTCCCTGGCTGTCTTAATGACCACGCTGGATACCGGGTATTCTGTCTCATTATTGTGGGTGCAGCCGACGTGGATCTTCCTTCCAGGAATCAAATTGACATCAGAAGTGGCCCTCACCAGGGTCACCAAGCTCCTTGAGTCTACGACCCCTGTTACAGATTCCCCATCCACTTCCACGGAACACAGACGTGGCTTCTCGTCGGATGGGTGGTCTATACCGCAAACCGGACACTTGTGGCATGAACACTGTTGTCCCTGGCTACAGTCCATCTGCGCCACTTCACCCTTGGATTTGGGATTCTCTGCACCATTTTGGGGGACCACCGCTTTCTGGGACTCATCCCCCTTTTGGGCATCCACCCCTTTATGGGACTCCATCCCCTTATGGGCAACCACCCCTTTATGGGACTCCACCCCCTTATGGGCAACCACCCCTTTATGGGACTCCACCCCCTTATGGGCAACCACCCCTTTATGGGACTCCACCCCCTTATGGGCAACCACCCCCTTATGGGCAACCACCCCTTTATGGGCAACCACCCCCTTATGGGCTTTCTGTGGCTTCCTTGCAGTGTCCTTAGATCCCAGTTCACACCGTTCCCCTTTATCTCCCTGGGTACCCTGTGCCCGTACTGGCCCCAGAAGGGAACTCACAAACTGGTCCACTGCTGCCACATCTCTGCGCACTGACAGCTCCTGCTGTCCACACACAAGGAACTGGTACAGCTCCTCCATAACGTCCAGGCTTGCGGCTCCACTCATGGTCGCTCAGCTTTCCCGGAACTTCGTGGACCCGCCGATCCACCGCAAGCTGCTGGAGTGCGCCGTCAGTTTTCGTAGACCCGCCGATCCACCGCAAACCGCTTCAAAATTTTTTTTTTTTTTCCGTGGACCCGCCGATCCACAGCAAGCAGTCCGTATCCACAAGAATATGTCCTAGGCCGTTGCCCCTAGCAACCAGGCTGTGTTGCCCCTAGCAACCAGGCTGTGTTGCCCCTACCAACCAGGCCATATGCCCGCATTCTCCACCATAATGTGACGGCCTGGGCCCTGAACGTCTTGGGGCACACGTCTGGCAGCGGGATCAAGACACACACAAGCACTTTGTCACTTAAAGAATCTCGGTGATTTATTCACATCCTCATAAACCACGCAGTGTAATGGGCCACAGCCACTTTCCCGCAGGACAACGTCTCACTGTCTGTTTAAACTGCTGATTGTTCATACAGTTCATTCTCTGGCATCAGCCAGTAAAGTCCACCTTTGTGAGGTGTTACCTGCCAGTAGGTTTGCAGGCTGTCAGTCTGCCTCCATCCAGTCCAGGGAGACTCTCACACTGGGCTCAACATCCCGGCCCTTGTACACGTTCCAATTCCTCACAGCCTCAGTGGATTCTGCAGCTCCCTGACATTTCAGAGCCCTCACTAGCTCTGTATGCACAGGATCTCCTGCACATGTGCTCCAACCAAGATGGCTCCCACCAGCACACAGAGATCATGTGACAAACGACAGTTCCATTAAATCCCATGAGACACACCTACGTATGGGAGGTATGTGGATGGTCAGTCCCGCCCATCACTTCTGACCATCCCATGAACCCAGCCCTGAATGTGTACAACAATCCTCATGGAACTACAAGTCCCAGAGAAACATTCCAGGTTCAGATCACAGAGGATTTCCCCCTCTGTGACACATACCGGCCATCTACCACATTGCATCCTTACAACACACATTGACACATTGAGTCCCAGTATCACTCCGCTCTTACACACACATTGACACATTGAGTCCCAGTATCACTCCGCTCTCACACACAGATTGGGTCCCAGTATCACTCTGCTCTCACACAGACATCGGGTACTAGTATCACTCCGCTCTCACACACAGATTGGATCCCAGTATCACTCCTCTCTTACTAACTCTGCACAAGTGATACTGTTTCTGGACAGCAGTTGGAGCCAACCACTATGGAATGCAGAGAGAGCTGATAGAAATACAGATTTATATGTGAGAGCCCATTCATTTGCGAATTTTATTGTTTAGATTCTGGTTAGTCTGATTCTTTTGGGGGGTGTTTGGTTAATTTGGGGGATAAACAGTAGATAGAGAATAATTTTAAAAATTAAAATATTAATACTGTATATCAATTAGCCAGTAGATGGTAACACATACAACAAATAAATAGGGAAAGGTATGAACATATAAATTACTGTAATAACCCTGTGTGGAGTATTCATAACTAGAGCTGATCGAACACCCAAAAAACCGGGGCCGGCGGATCACTGACAGACTTAAAAATAAGTCTGATCCACTCCGGAATCCGGTGCCCATATAAGTCAATGGGGACCGGAATCCGGAGATTAAAAACGTTTGTGGAGGGGATGGGGGGTAGGAGCATGTGCGGTGTACTCACTGACATGGCGGCACACTTCTTCCGGTTCTCGTTTTTCTCTTCCGGAGCCAACAATTCAATATTCATTGTTTTCCCCGCCCACCAATGCGTGTCATTGGTTGCAGTTAGACACGCCCCCACCCTGAGTGGCAGCATGTTAGCTGACTGTAATCAATCACAGGTGGCAGGATGGCCGGTGGGCGGTGAAAGCAGTGTATCCGTCGCAAGTGTGACTCCGACTTTTTTTTTTTATTTAAATAAATAAATAAAAAACCCGTCGTGCGGTCCCCCCTAATTTTCATCCCCAGCCATGGTAATGCCGGCTGGGGGCTAGTATTTCACCCCGCAGCCACCCGGTATTGCCACATCTATTAAGTGGGGCAATCTCGGTACATTACCGGCTCTTCCCGGAGGCGTGATGCGGTGCCAGTCGGGGTTATAGGTTTGTGATCGCACGAGCATCTGTGAGATACCCGCATCCCAAACCTGTAAGTGAATGTAAATGAACACGCACAGAGAAAAATCCTTTATTTAGAATAAAGTACAAACACGCCCTCATTCACCATTTTATTACCCCAACACTCTGCAGCTCCGGCGTAATCCACACGTCCCACGGAGACACATCCGGCTCTGCTACATGTCACAGCTAGCAGCCGTAAAGCACGACTGCCAGCTCTGAGTGTAGACACTGACTGAGCTTAGCCTGTGACAGGCTGGGCTGTGACATTCTCTCCTCCGTAGCTCCAGCCCCCCCCTCCTCAGTGCCGGCCAGCCCCCTGCAGCAGAGATCCGCTCTCACTTACCTCTAGCAGGGACACTCGCATGACACTCGGCTCTGCTGTACTGCCAGCGTGAGCTGTGTGTCATGCGATGGGATCGCACCAGTGTAAAATCGCACAGGTGCACGCGGAGACAGACAGCGGAGGAGATGGGGAGAAAGTGCTCCCCCTCTTCTCCACTCCTGTGATGCGATTGCAAGATCGCATCACAGTCGCATGACCCTTGGCTGACAACCGCAGCAGAGGGTCATTTGCATATCGCTTCCGATGCTGTTGCATCGGAAGCGGTACGCAAGTGTGCAAGAGCCCTCAGAAGTGTGCGGGTGATGATATGTCAGACTCGTGCGGGTCTGACATGACATCACCCGTCACAGCCTGCCACTGTCTGAACATGAGCGTGCATGTACCTAGAAACACATGCACGCTCCTGTCAGAAGTGTGTGTGGGTGATGCAATGTCAGACTCGTGCGGTTCTGTAATGACATCACAAGGCACAGCATGCCACTGTCTGAACATGAGCGTGCATGTACCTAGAAACACATGCATGCTCCTGTCAGATGTGTGTACGGCTGTGCAGCGATGTCAGACTTGTGATAGTCCCTCGCAAGTGTCACTGCTGCCTAAGATAAACCGCATGCGTTTTGTTTTTTTAATTTAAATAAATAATTAAAAAAAAAAACGACGTGCGTCCCCCCCCAATTTTCATCCCCAGCCATAATAACGCCGGCTGGGGGCTGATATATTCTCATCCCACAGCCGCCCGGTATTCCCACATCTATTAGATGTGACAATTCCGGTGTGATATCAGCTCATCTTGATTGCCCTGGTACGGTGCCAATCAAGGTAATAGCAGGGGTTAATAACAGCGCACAGCTGCTACTAAACCCTAGGTTTGTGATCGCACGGGCGTCTATGAGATACTCGCATCACAAACCTGTAAATTACAGTAAATAAACAAGACACAGAGAAATCCTTTATTTGAAATAAAGTACAAACGCAGCCTCCTCCTTCACCACTTTATTACCCCAACACAGCCCTCCAGCTCCGGCGTAATCCACACGAGATCCAGCAAAGACACATCCAGCTCTGCTACGTCTCAGAGCAAGCAGCACGGCTCAGAGCAAGCATAGAGCACGGCTGCCTGCTCTGAGTGAAGCCTATTACTGAGCCGCGATAAGCGATGACTGCACGGCAGAGATGTCACAGGCTGGGGGCGCATCAGCCAGGAACCAATCACAGATGAGAGGACGGCCGGTGGGCAGGGAAAACACGGAAAGCTGTGTGTATGCGATGGACAGTACAGGAAGTGAAAGTGCGACCCGGAAGCAATGTGCCACCATGACACAGAGTCTCGGTAAGCATGAAACGCTAATTTATTTCTGATCTTCATTTTTATTAATTGCCAAATTCGGATCGTGCACCCGGAATCCCATGCCCAGGTGCGGCACAGATATAGTGCTGAAACCGCGCGGATCCGGACTTTTACAGTCCGGGTCCGCTCAGTACTATTCATGACATGATGTATAGCCATGAATATATTATAAAAGGATATATTTATTACTTGTATTAAACATCACAAAAGATTAAAAATAATAAGAGTACTTTATCATTTATTCATGGTTATACCTCATTTGTGAGTACCATAGAGCTGTTTAAAGGGAACCTGTCAGCTCCAATATGCACTCAGAACCACGAGCAGTCATGGGTGCATATTGCTAATCCCTGCCGCACCGTCCCTGTATCCACTAGCATAGAGATAAAGTACAGTATTTCTAAAGTAAAAAGTAAAAGTAAAGTAAAAGTATTTCTAAACTCTTTTATCATATGCTAATGAGCGAGGGGACTAGTCCCCTGGGCGTTAGTTCCCCTGGCTATTCGTCTCCATTAGCATGTTAGTACGTCCCTGTGGGTGTGCTAACATGCTAATGAATGTGCAGCGTCTCAGGATGATCTCACTCACCTCTCCGCCGCCATCACCCCTTGACACTGGATTTCGGCTCAGTGTGCATGACCCCTGAGTTTTGATCATGAGCACTATGAAGCCAGGTGTACACGTCCTGGCTTCAAACTCATGTAGTGCACATAACCAGAACTCCTGGATCATGCGCACTGAGCTGAAGTACAGGAGTCTGACGCGATGGCGGCAGAGAGGTGAGTGAGATCATCCTCTGATGCTGCGCATTCATTAGCGTGATAGCACACCCACAGGGGCCCACATGGGTATGCTAACATGCTAATGGAGGTGACTAGCCAGAGGAACTAAGGCCCAGGGGACTAGTCCCCTTGCTCATTAGCAAAAGATAAAAGTTCTTTAGAAATACTTTTCTAACGATCTCTTTATCTATGCTAGTGTATACAGGGACGGTTAGACAGGGATTAGCAATATGACCCAGAACTGCTCGTGGTTCTGGGTGCATATTGCACCTGACAGGTTCCCTTTAACTTTTTTACATGTTCATGGAAAAATATAAGACACCCCCAGAAAATAAGCCCTAGCACATTTCTCTGACCAAAAAACAATATAAGACCCTGCCTTATTTTCTGGGAAACACACTAGCTCGGCACAGAGAGTAGCAACTGGGCCCTAAGCAATTTAGTATTTATCATCTGTATCTACTGTAGCTTTTCAGTGTGTTACTCCATTAAATAACAATACCCATAATATACTTATTTTATGAGGAATATCTCCAAATGAAAGGAACTTAAAATAGTATTATTATGGTATTAGAAATGTCGTTTTTTTAAGTATACTTATAAGGCAGTAATGATATACAAAATATTAAAATTTCATTTTCTAGAGAATATGTTTCTAAATGATAATTATTCATGTTACAAGAAAAGTAACTGTGTGTTCTGTACTTTTCATGCTCAGGACCCCATTTTGTGCCTATTGTAGCATGAAAGGGTAATTGCTAAATCTTTGTTTTGTTTGGTAAAATGTTATCAGACTTCTGAATAATGTATATTGTGTGAACACCATGATGTTTATTCTAACTCACAGATCTAAAAACAGAACTTTTGTTTGAAGCTTTGTCATGAAACAGTTTATAGTAGCGATGCTTTGAGGTAGCATCCCAGAATGTTGGTTCATTCCTATATCAGTTCAATAGGCAAAAAAATGGACTGATTCCTGAACCCTTCTCATGAATATGAACAAACACCTGGAATGCAAAATTCCATTAAAATATCAAGCGTTAAAAATAAAACAGACGACAGACAGTAGTTTCTAAATAAGTTTATGAAGCGCTGTGGCACGTAGTTCTGGGATTTAGCAATACGATGTGTTTGGAGTATTTGATGGAGCTAGATCATGCAACGTCAGATAGATTCCAGACTACATTAGGCCCTTAGCCCCACAGTTTATATATACAATTCTTCTGTTCTCTGCTAATGTGTACACTATTCACCTTACGCATAATCATCTGTCTAATATCCAGTGTATATAAGGGGCCTGATAAATCTCAATCAATCTTTGTAAGGTCCTAGCCTAGGACATAGCAGAGATGAAGACTATCTGAAGACAGATTTCTATCCTTAATGTATTAATATTTACTCTTATTAACACTATCATTTACAAGAACTGAATCTATGTGGACGCTCCATTACATCGGTCACAACAGTGGTTTTTGGCTGCCGGATGAGAGCAGGAGTACCGTGTCTTACCTGCCAGCATCCACGATCTTCTGTTGAATAGATTGCTTAGCATCCATGTTATCCACACACACAGCAGTCATCATGCATCTTTTAGACTAAAGGGGGCTTTACACGCTATGATATCGTTAATGTTTTATCGTCGGGGTCACGTTGTTAGTGACGCACATCCGGCGTCATTAATGATATCGCAGTGTGTGACACTTACCAGCGACCTTAAGCGGCCTCAAAAATGGTAAAAATCGTTCACCATGGAGAGGTCGTACCAAAACCAAAAATCGGTAATGGTTGATTATCGATGTGGTTCGTCGCTCCTGCGGCAGCACACACGCTATGTATGACACCGCAGGAGCGAGGAACGTCTCCTTACCTGCCGCCGGCCGCAATGCGGAAGGAAGCAGGTGGGCGAGATGTTACGTCCTGCTCATCTCCGCCCCTCCGCTTTGATTGGCCGGTCGCTTAGTGAAGTCGCGGTGACGTCGCTGTGATGCCGAATGTCCCTCCACCTTGTTCGGCAGTCACAGCGACGCCACCGACCAGGTAAGTGCGTGTGACGCTGCCGTAGCGATAATGTTCGCTGCGGCAGCGATCACACGAAATCGCATGCATGACAGGGGCCGGTGCTTTTGTGTACGATATCGCTAGCAATTGCTAGCGATAGCGTAGCGTGTAAAGCCCGCTTAAGTATCGGTCTTGCTGCTGTTATAACTTTTTATTTCCTGTATCACTATTTATTTCTTGTATCAGTTTTTGTTTCTTATTCATTGAGTCTTGTCTACCCCAAACTTTATATATTCTCATACTTCTCATACTTCTCTCCACTGGGAACTTATCTTTTTGGTGGTGCCAGCAGCTATTTTTTAATTTTTTGCTCCATTGGGATCCATCATTATTGTGTTTTGCATTATTTTTCATGGTTTTGTAGGATTTCCTTATGATTGTGAGATTGCACCAACATGTTGGCCCTGTGTTATCATCTCTTGCTAGTGCACTTGGGATATGTTTATTTGCACTTTATTATGAGTGTATTCTGCATGTGTTTTAGCCTTTTTGAAGTGATTTTAATTGTTTGTCAGTTCCTTACTTGTCATATTATCTGATAAAAATATGTAATTTATATGGTGATCCCCCTTTTTGCCACCTTTTTTTTCTCCTCCTTTTGGCTTGATGCCAATCCTTGGAGTGGTACTCTTCGATTCTTCTTCAGTATGGCTTGGCATGACATTATCATTGTTTACTTAAAAGATGATACTGCCAGGTAAGAGGTCGTACTCCTGCACCAACCCAGGGGCCACAGATCACTGTCATGGCTGATAGAAGCAATTCGCACGAACTCTATTCTGCACTGAAACACTATCACATAGAGCTGGATATATAGATGTGAGCTAAGGCATCAAAAAACAAATGATTTGTGAAATAAGCTTTAGTAACCATAGGAAAAGTTGTAACATTTAATTCTACTCTCCAAGTGAGTCTAGTTTTTATTTAGTTTCCTTGGTGACCCTATGGATAACATGTTTTAGAACATTAGTTTCTAAGGCACAATGACAAAAGGTATAATGGCATTCAGCTGTCATTGGTACACATGCTTTCTGCTCCTGCAAAATAGCTGTCACCTGAGGGTATGTCATACTTTATGTGTGAGTATGTCATAGATTAGCGGAATATAATAGTGCCATTGTCACTTTGGAGAATTGGGACCAAGAAGGTGAATCCAAACAGAGTGATCTATTTCAAGTGTTTATTTCTGTTAATGTTGATGATTATGGCTTACAGCCAATGAAAACCCAAAAGTCATTATCTCAGAAAATTAGAATAATTACCACAAAACACCTGTAAAGGCTTCCTAAGAGTTTAAAATGGTCCCTTAATCTGGTTCAGTAGGCTACACAATCATGGGGAAGACTGCTGACTTGACAGATGGCCAGAAGGCAATCATTGACACACTATACAAGGAGGGTAAGCCACAAAAAGTCATTGCTAAAGAAGCTGGCTATTCACAGATTGCTGTGTCCAAGCATATTAATGGAGAGTTGAGTGGAAGGAAAAAGTGTGGTAGAAAAAGGTGCACAAGCAACCTAGCTAACCGCCGTCTTGATAGGATTGTCAAGAAAAGGCCATTCAAAAATTTTAGGGAGATTCACAAGGAGAGGACTGCTGCTGGAGTCAGTGCTTCAAGAGCTTCCACACACAGATGTATCCAGGACATGGGTTACAACTGTCACATTCCTTGTGTCAAGCCCCTCATGACCAATAGACAATGCCAGAAACGTCTTACCTGGGCCAAGAAGGAAAAGATCTGGATTGTTGCTCAGTGGTCCAAGGTGTTGTTTACAGATGAAAGTAAATTTTGCATTTCATTTGGAAATTAAGGTCCCACAGTCTGGAGGAAGAGTGGAGAGGCCACAATCCAAACTGCTTCAGGTCTAGTGTGAAGTTTCCACAATCAGTGATGGTTTGGGGAGTCATGTCATCTACTGCTGTAGCTCCACTGTGTTTTATCAAGACCAAAGTCATTGCAGCTGTCTCCCAGGAAATTTTAGAGCACTTCATGCTTCCCTCTGTCGACAAGCTTATTGCAGATGGAAATTTAATTTTCCAGCAGGACTTCGCACCTGTCTACACTGCCAAAAGTACTAATACCTGTTTTAATAACAACTGTATCACTGTGCTTGATTGGTCAGCAAACTCGCCTGACCTAAACCCCATAAAGAATCTATTGAGTATTTTCAAGATGAAGATGAGAGACAACAGACCGAACAATGCAGATGAGCTGAAGGCAGCTATCAAAGCAACCTGGGCTTCCATAACACCTCAGCAGTGCCACAGACTGATCGCTTCCATGCCACGCCGCATTGATGCAGTAATTCATGAAAAAGGAGCCCCGACCAAGTATTGAGTGCACTTACTGTACATACTTTTCAGTAGGCCAACATTACTGAGTTTAAAATCATTTCTTCAGTTGGTCTTATATAATATTCTAATTTTCTGAGATAATGACTTTTGGGTTTTTATTGGCTGTAAGCCATAATCATCAACATTAGCAGAAATAAACACTTGACATAGATCACTGTCTGTAATGACTCTATATAATATACGGGTGTTCCTTTTTGTATTAAATTAGCAAAATAAATTAACTTTTTGATGATAATCTAATTTATTGAGATGCACTTGTATCAGCAAAATGAACGTGATTGCTTCTTTTTTTTCCCTTGTGAATTTTAACCATCAATGTGTTATTTAAATTCAGCAGAATGTCAATTATTTCACCGTTTTTGCAACAATTTCATTTAGTCAGTAGAATGTAATAACACTAAGTATAAACTCAACTAAAAGGCAAGGGATAATGCATCAAAAATATGTATATTGTATGCTTCATTTTTCCTACCAAAAATGCATTTTACTGCAGAATCATCCACTGCAAATACTATATTCTGCAAAATTGATCGGGACAAAGGCAGAAACCTAGTCTTCCGTTACCTACCTGCACTCAACCTCAGATCCTCACAAAATCTCCTTCTCTACTCCTCTCTTATCTCCTCTTTCCACAATTGCATAAAAGATTTCTCCTGTGCCTCTCCCATACTCTGGAACGCTCTACCTCAGCATATCAGACACTCTCCTAACATGGAAAGCTTCAAGAGGAACCTAAAGACTCATCTCTTCCGACAAGCCTACAACCCACAATAATCCTCAGTCCAGTACACCACTGCCCAACCAGCTCTGTCCTTACCTATTGTACCATCAACCATTCCCTGTAGACTGTGAGCCCTCGCGGGCAGGGTCCTCTCTCCTCCTATACCAGTCTGTTTTATATTGTTAATGATTGTTGTACGTATACCCTTTTTCACTTGTAAAGTGCCATGGAATAAATGGCGCAATAATAATAATAATAATGTAATGAGGTCAAAGATCATTTTCTCATAGAAGGGAAAAATATCCTTCTGAACACCAAATACCGCAATCAGAACATTTTATAGATCAACAATAATCCAGTACCCATAGCATGTAACACTATTACACTCATGAACAACATCCAGGCACCTTCAAAGCCCTTTTTGTATTTCAGACTGTGAGTTACATTGTCGTATTGCTGTTACAGTAAAGAATCCCTTTCTTTCATTTTTACATAATAAAATCTATAACATTAAAACTACAACACTAAGAAAGAAACGTTGTGGACTTATGTAAATTATAGGATTGATACATATGTTAATGATCTACAAATGATGAAAAGGTGGAAACAATTTTCAAAACCTCTCGAATGCCCGAGAGCAGACAGCGTAGCAGAACATTTGTCAGACAATCATTGATAAGCGCATTGATAATATGGCAAGGCGTGTAAATCCGTGGATGTCTGAGTGTGGTGCTTATACTCAATACTGAGGATATCAAGAGGTTTTGGAAATGTTGTTTCCATTTTTCACCATGTCAATCCATCCTGTGATGTCCCTAGCTCCATGACTCTTCCTTCTTTTTTGTTGCAATTTAACTTGACAGTGTTAATGCCTCATTGTTGCAAAAATCTAACCATTTTTGTATCTTCTAGCTGTTTTGTGAGACATTGTGCGGCTACAATGACTCACTAGTTACTATTGATTCTTTACTAGATTTATTGACTGTGCCATTGCTTTATCATTACATTTCTGTCAGCTCAATAATTTTAAAGTGCTTTACGTATCACTTTTTTGGATTTCTGTCAGTGTTAATTATATAAAAGAAGGTATGTGTCTGAAAATACAAGTGCTTTAGAGAAATGTATTAAAGCAAAGCGAAAAGTAGAAATGCTTACGTGGTATTTTCACTGTAAGCTTACACCTACAATGCTGTTTGGAAGTAATAAGATAAATTTCAAGAATGGTTATGTCACCTTAGGTTAACAAGCAGCAGGTAGACCTAACAGCCCGCGAGTCTGCTGAGTCAGTAAATGCTGCAAATACCTTTCATCTACCGTCTGAAAACAGCATGCATATTGAATATGGTGGCATGAATAAACAGCATAGTTATATAAGGTCACGGAAGATGCTGCAGACTGTTCTTTATAGCAATTTGGAGCTACTACATGATGTATAGTACAATATTCCAAACAGGGACACAAATATAAACTTAAGGTCACCGTGATCCTTTTATTGCCAATTTATGACCAGCGGAACATTTACGTAAAGTGGTCAATGCGCAGACAGGCTGATGGCTTTAGGACACTTTAGCTGATGTGAGTACACTGACAGACATTACTTGTATGGGAATAAGCAAAATTTGCCAATTAAACTATTGAGAAGGTGATCATTCTAAAAAAAATTTTCTTATCTCATAGATCACTTTGTTTTTTAGTCCCTTTAGTTGACTTGGAACTGTCAGAGTAAAGAGAAATTGCTGTTTTCTATAGGTTGAGCTTCACAGGAAGACCAAGATGGTGGTTAATGGGGCCTTCAGTAGGCCTCAAGAATCCATGGTAACCGTTGGTTTCGAATGATCACATTGGGATTAATTGGAGCTGTTTTGTGTGTGCACCAGCACTGCCACTATCGGAAATTGACATGGTTAAGCTGTGAGAATCAGAGCAAGCAGTTAAAAGTAGACCTGAGCGGATCCCAACTTTATAGTTTGGTGTTCGTACTGAACACAGACTTTACAAAACAAATCAGTGTTCCAGTTTCGAGTTTGGGGTCTTTATGTATGCAAACCATTCAAGCTAGCATCGCTGTGCTTGGTTACATGGGCCACTTGCAGTGGGGGTAAAATCATCATTATCGATGTAGTGTGTTAAAAAAAAAGAAGAAAATCCCACTTTCCCTTTCCTAGAGTAAATTCAGAAGAAGGAACCGGGTATCTTGCCGCGCTATCACCACACCGAGATGTAATATTATTTCAAGTCTTTATAATTTATGCACAGGTCAACGCCTTTCGGAGGTTGCAGCCTTCTTCTTCAAGACTATGTGAGCAAGGATGGTTGACCTTAGGGACATCAACATCCACCACTGCGGAGACACCATCACGTGTTTCTCAACGCAGTGATTCTAGAGCAATGCCCCCTGGGAAATATTCAAAGCAAGAAGGCCTGCGGAAACACCATCACATGTTTCTCAACGCTGGCAGGAAACTAGCCAGGTCTTTCACCGGGAAGGAACAACCACGGGAAGGGCAGTCTCCAGTCAAAGAAACCACCTATACCAAACATGGTATCCATCCACAGACAGCCGTTTCGGGGTATTTGCCCCTCATCAGTGTGGAGTAGGAATCTGGCTAGTTGGAGCATTGCCTAGTAAAAGACTATGTGAGCAAGGATGGTTGACCTTAGGGAGATCAACATCCACCACTGCGGAGACACCATCACGTGTTTCTCAACGCAGTGATTCTAGAGCAATGCCCCCTGGGAAATATTCAAAGCAAGAAGGCCTGTGGAGACACCATCACATGTTTCTCAACGCTGGCAGGGAACTAGCCAGGTCTTTCACCGGGAAGGAACAACCACGAGAAGGGCAGTCTCCAGTCAAAGAAACCACCTATGCCAAACATGGTATCCATCCACAGACAGCCGTTTCGGGGTATTTGCCCCTCATCAGTGTGGAGTAGGAATCTGGCTAGTGGGAGCATTGCCTAGTAAAAGACTATGTGAGCAAGGATGGTTGACCTTAGGGAGATCAACATCCACCACTGCGGAGACACCATCACGTGTTTCTCAACGCAGTGATTCTAGAGCAATGCCCCCTGGGAAATATTCAAAGCAAGAAGGTCTGCGGAGACACCATCACATGTTTCTCAACGCTGGCAGGAAACTAGCCAGGTCTTTCACCGGGAAGGAACAACCACGGGAAGGGCAGTCTCCAGTCAAAGAAACCACCTATGCCAAACATGGTATCCCTCCACAGACAGCCGTTTCGGGGTATTTGCCCCTCATCAGTGTGGAGTAGGAATCTGGCTAGTGGGAGCATTGCCTAGTAAAAGACTATGTGTCTTCTTCAAGACAACAGGCAAGAACACAAATAATTTTATTTGTGTTCTTGCCTGTTGTCCTGAGGAAGGAGGCTGCGACCTCCGAAACGCGTTGGCCTGTGCATAAATAATAAAGACATGGAATAATATATTACATCCTGGTGTAGTGATAACGCGGCAAGATACCCGGTTCCTTCTTCTAAATTTACTCTAGGAAAGGGAAAGTGTGATTTTCTTCTTTTTTTTATTAACACACTACATCGATAATGATGATTTTACCCGGTTCCAGCTTCTCAATTTACTCTACTCTGCTCGGGGCTTAGGCTGTTTGCCTTTATATGATGCTGATATAGGAGTTGTGACTTGCACAACTTCTCTAGGTGAGTTCTTCACTATTATTAACCAATTGTGTTATCTGCTAAGACGCTATTGTGCTTCTCCTCCACTGTTCTATCTTCTACTTTCCCTTTCCCTTTCCTGGAAGTGCTCTGTTTATGACTTCCTGTATGTGGGTAGAGAGCCGAACTGCCCAATCAGTGACTTCCAATGAAGTTCAGGTTCAGAACATAACTTTATCTTAAGTCCGGCTGAACCTGCAGGACTTGAACTACCATGGGTCCGCTCATCTTTAGTTACAAGCAGTTGCCAGGTATGTAACACAGGTATGGTATGAGGTTCATACCAGGTTCCTGGCATGAAGCAGGTTCAGCTCTTGAGCTGACTTCATACATTCCATATCGACCTGTGACTAAAATATACATTACAGGTCATTATAGAGTTAAATTATATTTGATTTTAAAACATATATTTGCCACAAGTAAAGTTAGATTTAGCCTTACATCTGAGATTTTTTTTTTTATTCTATACTTCAGATATATACGGTAATGTTGTTCATTTTTCAGTCTTGCGTAACTAAACGCTTCCCATTTCTATGAGAGAACATGCAAAACACATCACGACACACACGTAAGGGAACTTTTGACAGTTTTGCTTTTGGCTTCACTTGGTTGTCAAATCTGTTAAATGACTGGAAAATTTATTTAGAAAATCAAGAAAAAAAGGAAAAATTAGTTTGAGGATTGATAAAGTATAGGCCATAATCATTATGCATATTAGTAATATTATCTTTAATAGAGAAATAGGAATAAAACTGTTATTAAAGCAAAGGCGATAATATAGACCATTTGTTTTACTGTTAACACAGCTATATATATATATATACATACAGTGTGTGTGTATATATATATATATATATATATATATATATATATATATATATATATATATATATACAGTGCCTACAAGTAGTCTTCAACCCCCTGCAGATTTAGCAGGTTTGATAAGATGCAAATAAGTTAGAGCCTGCAAACTTCAAACAAGAGCAGGATTTATTAACAGATGCATAAATCTTACAAACCAACAAGTTATGTTGCTCAGTTAAATTATAATAAATTTTCAACATAAAAGTGTGGGTCAATTAGTATTCAACCCCTAGGTTTAATATTTTGTGGAATAACCCTTGTTTGCAATTACAGCTAATAATCGTCTTTTATAAGACCTGATCAGGCCGGCACAGGTCTCTGGAGTTATCTTGGCCCACTCCTCCATGCAGATCTTCTCCAAGTTATCTAGGTTCTTTGGGTGTCTCATGTGGACTTTAATCTTGAGCTCCTTCCACAAGTTTTCAATTGGGTTAAGATCAGGAGACTGACTAGGCCACTGCAACACCTTGATTTTTTTCCCTCTTGAACCAGGCCTTGGTTTTCTAGGCTGTGTGCTTTGGGTCATTGTCTTGTTGGAAGATGAAATGACGACCCATCTTAAGATCCTTGATGGAGGAGCGGAGGTTCTTGGCCAAAATCTCCAGGTAGGCCATGCTATCCATCTTCCCATGGATGCGGACCAGATGGCCAGGCCCCTTGGCTGAGAAACAGCCCCACAGTATGATGCTGCCACCACCATGCTTGACTGTAGGGATGGTATTCTTGGGGTCTTATGCAGTGCCATCCAGTCTCCAAACGTCACGTGTGTGGTTGGCACCAAAGATCTCGATCTTGGTCTCATCAGACCAGAGAACCTTGAACCAGTCTGTCTCAGAGTCCTCCAAGTGATCATGAGCAAACTGTAGATGAGCCTTGACATGACGCTTTGAAAGTAAAGGTACCTTACGGGCTCATCTGGAACGGAGACCATTGCGGTGGAGTACGTTACTTATGGTATTGACTGAAACCAATGCCATGAGATCTTCCCGGAGCTCCTTCCTTGTTGTCCTTGGGTTAGCCTTGACTCTTCGGACAAGCCTGGCCTCGGCACGGGTGGAAACTTTCAAAGGCTGTCCAGGCCGTGGAAGGCTAACAGTAGTTCCATAAGCCTTCCACTTCCGGATGATGCTCCCAACAGTGGAGACAGGTAGGCCCAACTCCTTGGAAAGGGTTTTGTACCCCTTGCCAGCCTTGTGACCCTCCACGATCTTGTCTCTGATGGCCTTGGAATGCTCCTTTGTCTTTCCCATGTTGACCAAGTATGAGTGCTGTTCACAAGTTTGGGGAGGGTCTTAATTAGTCAGAAAAGGCTGGAAAAAGAGATAATTAATCCAAACATGTGAAGCTCATTGTTCTTTGTGCCTTAAATACTTCTTAATACTTTTGGGGAACCAAACAGAATTCTTGTGGTTTGAGGGGTTGAATAATAAATGACACAATTTCACAATTTAAAAAAAAAAAGAAAAAAAGAAATAACATTCTTTTTTGCTGCAGTGCATTTCACACTTCCAGGCTGATCTACAGTCCAAATGTCACAATGCCAAGTTAATTCCGAATGTGTAAACCTGCTAAATCTCAGGGGGTTGAATACTACTTGTAGGCACTGTATATATATATATATATATATATATATATATATATATATATATATATATATATTGTAGATTGTAAGCTCTCACGTGTAGGTCTTTTTTTCCTCTAATAATTGTATTTTCTATAACTGTTACTTGTTTGTATATGATCCTCCTGAATTGTAAAGCGCTGTGGAATATGTTGGCGCTATAGAAATAAAGATTATTATTATTATTATTATATATATACAGTATATATACATATAAATATACAGTCATGAAGAAGATGGAGTACAACTTGAATTTTTGTCTTTTCTTGACAGCTTTTTAAAAGTCACGGAGAGGCAATATTTTTACGGACACATTGTAAAACTATAATAAATCTTTATTATCATAAGAGATACATGTCAACAGCTCATAATTCTGATATGAAGACTTCAGCTATATTCACTGTAAACTGTAAAATGATAATTACAGTGAAAATCTTTATAACTTAGAAGCTTAACAAAAAAATAATCACAGATTATGGACAGGGCAAAAAAATGACTTATTTTTACAAACTATCCTTGAGTTTCTAGACGGTTGGCAACCCAGACTATTAGAATTCCATGGTTTTACATATTATTATACATATTACATCATTTAACAAATGCTAGTCCAAAGTGCAGAAGTGGTGTGTGAAGAGTTAAGTACACACCATTACTGCTTCAATAGGAATTAAGAGTACCAGAAAGTAGCAGCCAGGTCCTGCTAATTAATTGCGCGTGATTAAGGGAGTTGTCCTGGGCATCAAAAATTGCGTCTCTAAGATCATTTCGAATGTCTTTCCTACTTGGCATTGTATTAACACACTCCTGAATTGTAATGTTCAAGACCAACAAATTGACAAAACTTTTGCTTTTACAAAGGTGGTCACTTGATGATGAACAATTAGGCTGAGTTCACATGTCCTGCAATCATCCGTTAGAATGGATCCTGTAGAGATCCCTTGGGAAACAAGTTCTGCAAACACAACCTTTTTGTCATTTGTTAAATAACTGATTTCTGTTAGATCCGTTTTTTTAATATTGGAGTATATGGAGAACAGATCCTTTGCATTGGGGACTGAAGTTATGGGGCAATGGGGACGGAAGAAGTGTGGTCATTTTGAAAGAAGCTTCAATCACTTCACCCTTCCTCCATCACCATCACAACAATGGATTTAAGAAGTAAACATGGGGCAGTGGTGAAAGAAGTTGTGGTAAGTGCAATGTCACCATCTGATGACGTGCTGTTTTGAGGGAGAGGGGGTGGTGCAGGGCCATCCTCCTGGAATGTATTGCTTGAATCTTCTCTTAAATGAAACATCACCGGAAGAAAAAAAAAAAAACAGCTTTAGGGTTTAGCTGTAAAAAGATTACAGTAGGGAAAATTAAAATAAAGCATAATATAAAAGTTGTTAGGGCTTAAAAATAGATATTTATAAAGGGTAATATATCTATTGGACATTCCATTTTATTGTTCATCATCATCAAGTGTGGCCACCTTTGTAAAAGCAGATGTTTTGTAAGTTTGTTGGTCTTGAGCATTCAGATTCAGGAATGTGTTAATAAAGTACCAAGGAAAGACATTAGCAATAATCTTAGAGAAGCAATTTTTGATTCCTTGCAATCTCAGTGAAATTGCAAAAAACCCAAGAGCTCTAGCTCAGACTCTAAAGGGATGTCAGCATGTTGGATGTACACAGTCATGTCTGTACAATTAGAAAAAGACAGAACAAATATGGCTTGTTTAGAAAGGTTGCCTGCATTAAGCATATGTCAGCACAGCTAAAGTTTGCAAAATTACATCTTAACAAAGCATGTCTTCTGTAACAATGTCATTTAGACAAATGAGACCAAGGTGGACATGTTTGACCATTATGCCCTGTGCCACACACCTAAAACTACATCAGATTTTCAGTCCTAGAAGTAGATAAAGAGAACCGAATCAAACAGATGTTAAAGATATTAGACTTTTCTGATTTCTAAAATGAGGAAAATGTTCCAATATAACGTCTTTGAGTGGCAAAAGTATATAAACCTTTGCTTTCAGTGTAACCAATGTGCAGCAACAACTTTATCTTAACACTCCCGGTATTTGTTGATTAGTCCTTCCAATTGGCTTGAAGGAATTTAGTCCATTCCTCCTTAAGGCCACGTCACACTAAGGGGTGCTTCACACACAGCGAGCTCGCTGCCGAGATCGCTGCTGAGTCACGCTTTTTGTGACGCAGCAGTGACCTCATTAGCGATCTCGCTGTGTGTAACACTGAGCAGCAATCTGGCCCCTGCTGCGAGATCGCTGCTCGTTACACACAGCCCTGGTTCGTTTTCTTCAAAGGCGCTCTCCCACTGTGACACACAGATCGCTGTGTGTGACAGCGAGAGAGCGACAAATGAAGCGAGCAGGGAGCAGGAGCCGGCGTCTGGCAGCTGCGGTAAGCTGTAACCAAGATTAACATCGGGTAACCAAGGTGGTTACCCGATATTTACCTTAGTTACCAGCCTCCGCAGCTCTCACGCCGCCTGTGCTGCCGGCTCCAGCTCTCTGCACATGTAGCTGCTGTACACATCAGGTAATTAACCCGATGTGTACTGTAGCTAGGAGAGCAAGGAGCCAGCGCTCAGTGTGCGCGGCTCCCTGCTCCCTGCACACACAGCTAAGCGGTGTGCGCTGGTAACTAATGTAAACATCGGGTAACCATACCCAATGTTTACCTTAGTTACCAGTGTCCGCAGCTTCCAGACGCCGGCTCCGTGCAAGCGCAGCGTCGCTTGCACGTCGCTGCTGGCTGGGGGCTGGTCACTGGTCGCTGGTGAGATCTGCCTGTTTGACAGCTCACCAGCGACCATGTAGCGATGCAGCAGCGATCCTGACCAGGTCAGATTGCTGGTCGGATCGCTGCTGCATTGCTAAAGTGTGAAGGTACCCTTAGCAACATCGCTAGCAACATCGCTGCTAAGGAACGACTTTTGTGATGCAGCAGCGATGTTGCTAGTGATGTCGCTGTGTGTGACATCCAGCAACAACCTGGCCCCTGCTGTGAGGTAGTTGGTTGTTGCTGAATGTCCTGGACCATTTTTTAGTTGTTGCTCTCCCGCTGTGAAGCACACATCACTGTGTGTGACAGCGAGAGAGCAACAACTGAATGTGCAGGCAGCTGGGAGCCGGCTTCTGCGGATGCTGGTAACCACGGTAAACATCGGGTAACCAAGAAGCCCTTACCTTGGTTACCCGATATTTACCTTCGTTACCAGCATCCACCGCTCTCACGCTGTCAGTCCCGGCTCCCTGCTCTCTGCACACGTAGCCGGAGTACACATCGGCTAATTAACCCGATGTGTACTTTGGCTAGGAGTGAAGGGAACAGGGAGCCGGCACTGGCAGTGTGAGAGTGGCAGACGCTGGTAACGAAGGTAAATATCGGTTAACCAAGGTAAGGGCTTCTTGGTTACCTGATGTTTACCGTGGTTACCAGCATCCGCAGAAGCCGGCTCCCTGCTGCCTGCTGACGTAGCAGAGTACACATCGGGTAATTAACCCGATGTGTACTGTGGCTAGGTGTGCAGGGAGCCAGCGCTAAGTGGTGTGTGCTGGTAACCAAGGTAAATATCGAGTTGGTTACCCGATATTTACCTTAGTTACCAAGCGCAGCATCTTCCACGCGCCGCTGCTGGCTGGGGGCTGGTCACTGGTTGCTGGTGAGATCTGCCTGTATGACAGCTCACCAGCAACCCGTGTAGCGACGCTCCAGCGATTCCCTGCCAGGTCACGTTGCTCGTGGGATCGCTAGAGCGTCGCTTAGTGTGACATCTCACCAGCGACCTCCTAGCAACTTACCAGCGATCCCTATCAGGTTGTATCGTTGTTGGGATCACTAGTAAGTTGTTTAGTGTGACTGGGCCTTTACAAAACATTCTGTTATGTTGGTGGGTTTCCTTTTAAGAGCTGCTTGATTCAGCTCTTTTCACAGCATTTTTGCAGGACTAAGAGCTCATGCGCACTTTGCGTAATTGCATGCATTTACGCTGCGTATTGCACTGCAGCGTAAATGCATGCGTCCTGCATCCCCTGCACAATCTATGAAGATTGTGCATGATACATGCGCACGATGCTTCTATAAACGCAGCGATTTGGGTGCTAAAATTTTGACCCAAATCCATGCGTTCATAAAAGCAGCATGTCAATTACTCCGTGTGCTATGGATGCAGCTCCCATTTTGTCTATGGTGGAGGCAGCAGCCATAGCGCATCAAATCGGGCTTTTTTTGTACAAAAAAACTGCATCCATTATGCAGTGTTTCTGCAGCGATTTGAAGCGCACATGTGCTGTCAAATCACTGCAGAATATTCAGCAGTTACGTGCGCATGAGCCCTAAGAGTCATTGTCTTGCCACATATCCCACATTCTCATGAGAGTCAGTTCATGTACAGATGTCCTGATATTTTTCTTTAGAATTTACTTGTATAATTCAGGGTTCATTCTATCAATGATAGCAAGTTGTCTTGTCTCAGATGCAGCAAAACAAGCCCAAACCATGACACTACAACCAAAGATGGTATGAGGTTTTTTTGCTGTAATGCAGTGTTTTTCACTCTCCAAATTTAATGCATTTAAAAAGCTCTATTTAGGTCTCATCTGTCCACAAATCGTTGTTCCAATAGCTTTCTGGCTTTTCCAGGTGATATTTATCAAACTACAAATGGGCAGCAATGCTCTTTTTTAGAAGCAGTGGCTTTCTCTTTGCAATCCTGTCATGCATATAATTTTTGCTCAGTTTTTTTTCTGATGATGATGGCATCTACGTTAGTGTCCTTTAGTTGCTTAGAGGTTTCCTTGAGTTCCTTTGGGACTTAAAGATCCATTATTCACAGTAACCTTGGTGTGATTTTTGTTAGTCGACTACTGCTGCGAAGTGTAATAATGGTATTAGATTTTCTCCATTTCTACAGAATCTAACTGACTGTGGATTGTTGGAGTACAGAGATCATTTTGTAAACTTTTGCAGCCTGACAAACATCTCTTCTTCTCAGGTCTTCTCAGGTCACCAGAATAGTTCTTTAAATAAAACAGGGCACAAACTTATACCTGATTGAAAATGCCATAATGTTCAAATTATATACTAATCCTAAAGTTTTACATCATTTTGCCACTCACAGATGTGATATTGGATCATGTTCCTTACTTAAAAATTGACACAAAGTCAAATATTTTTGACCTCTTTGTTTAATTTGATTCTCTTTATCTACTTTGAAACTTGCAATGAAATCACAAATGTTCAAGTATTGATATATGGAAGGTTATATTGCTCTGTACTATTGATATGTACATTTTAACCCCTTTATAACATCCACTCTACATACTCGGCAGGAAATGGCTGTGTATTACAGTCAGGAACTGCCGCTAACAATAGCGGGCGGAGCGAAGTATCGCTCATGACTGTTACCCTGTGAAATCCAGTTGTCAAACTCTGACAGCAGAATTTAACGTGCCTGACGTCATTTTCAGCTTCCATCAGCGCACCTGTGATGTGATCGTCTCCTGAAGACATCCGTGTTTGTTATTGCAGAGGTTCTTTGAAACCCTGCCTGTGGCCAGGCTTTGAAGGAGACTGATTTCTGCTATATACAGCAATGCTTTAGCATTGATGTATATAGCACAAGTCCTAAAGGGACTATTTGAAACAGTAAAAAAGAAGTTTTAAAAAAAATGCTTTAAAATATAAAACAAATAAAAGTTAAAATCACGCCTCTTTTGCCCCATTAAAGATAAAAGATGTTAAAAAATGTATGTGATATCGCCGCGTTCAGAAAAGTCCGATCTCTCAAAATATAAAAATTAACCCGGTTGGTAAACACTGTAAACAAAAAAGAATCAAGAAGGCCAAAATTACGTTTTTTTGGAGTCTCTGCAATACCGCAAAAAAATTTCATATCTATCCGAAAGTGGTATCATTAAAAACATTGCCTTACCCCTGAAAAAAAATGAGCCATCATTCAGATCCATCAACCAAATCGAAAAAAAAATCAGTTATGACTTTGAGAAGAAAGGGAGGAAAAAACTAAAACGCAAAAATGAAAAGATGCCGTGTCGCAAAGGGGTTAAAGGGAAAAGTATAATGATTCCCTGGTGCTTTGTGATGAATCATTAAAATGCTGAACATTACTCAGGAGCAATTACTAAGGCTATTATTTTTCATTATTCAATCAGATATACTCTTTTTTTGCAATATTCTGTATGCTTATTTTAACGACAAGTGAACATGGACTTGCTGAGTTCACATCTGCACACATCACTTTAAAAGCTTATTCCGGAAAAAAAATAACATAAAATAAATAAAAATTATATATAATAGATCCAGAAATATATTCAGGCGGGCTCTACCCCCTTCCTCATGGTGCTCGAATCAGAGGATGGTTGCCACATATAATGAATTGTCAAAGATCGGGGCTAACTTTCGTCTTGTACACAGTTTGAGAAAGATATACAGTATGTATTAGATTGAAACACGTCACTATTGTATATGATGACTTGAAGAAACTAAATTGAAAAAAAAAAATCAAGAGGAAAGTGAGTGTCGATCTTTGACAATTCATTATATATATATAATAAGGGATATTTTGTTGACCCTCAGATAGGTGTTCTGCAACCTGAATAACTAGGTGGCATATCACCATCCTGAATGGAGCAGAGGTACGTATACTTGGCCTCTGCTCCATTCACATTCTTTTGGAGTACTGAGTACAGTGCTTGGATATTGCCAGCAGTTCCTTAGGCAATGAATGGAACAGATGTCTAGCATGCACCTCTGTTTCTCAAGATGGGGCTGCGGAGACCAGTTTAAGGGGTTCCAGAGCCCTAACCTAGGGATGATTGTGTATTCCACTGATCAGACCCATAGAAATCCTCAAGTTATCACCCATCCTATGGCTTGGGGAACATTTTTTAAATAGTTCTTTAAGGGTAAGGCCAATCGTCACTGTGCAAGTCAACAGTGCCAACCACAGCCACTGGGCTGTTCACTTTGTACCACGTAGAAGTCCATAAGGCCTTTCAATGGGTACACTGAAATATTTATTTCTATCTTTTTACCATTCTACTTGGCTGATTAGGTATCATGTAACATTAGTATGCTCCTCACAAGTGAACTGGTGGACTTATTAGTATTTCTATGCTCAATCTGCAATCAATGTGTTTCATGTTCGAGTTGAGTCTATAAGTCATCTATTGTGCCACATATGTTTGACATTTGATACCGTGTCGTATTCTATATATAGAGCTTTATTTTATATGTATAGACCACATTTGTTGGTCTCTGATGTATCCTAAGTGCTCCTCTTTTTCCTGGAGATTTGTAACCCATTGACTGACATTGAACTGAAAGACGTTCCATGTAGTGTACTCAAGATGTTCATTTGCATAATCCTAAAGAATGAGCAGCTTGGCTACTGCTTGGGTTAGTTAGCTGGCAGGTGGTTACAGTTTGGTCAAAACTGTTTTAAGGAACATAATTTTCCCATTATATTTTTTTCTTGGCGCCCTTCTTGCTGGTCACTTTGTATTTCAAGCTCTCCACCGGTCTACTGAAACCGAACCATATTTCTTATGTGCATGATTAGTGTACATGATCTATATTATTGTAAATTGCATTAATTCCCTTTCGAGGTCACAATTTTGGTTTAAACTGTAATGGCAATTATAGGCACAAACTCCTAGGTAAATGTTACAGTATTTTTCAGTTCAGAATAAAATTTGCTAATAAAGGAAAAAGAAAAGCCTTAATGGGCACCAGGGGGCAGGATCACTTTATGGATTCTACGAGTGGAAAACCTCTCCTATAAAATAGTTTTATTGTTGAAGGTTGGCATTCTCAATTCAAAGGACAGATAATCCTTCCTGATTAAGCCGAGTGTAGAGAATAGCAACAGGCAGGAGACAGAAAAACACATTGACAGGAAAGAACGCTGCAAAGGCTTTCCACCATGGAAGCATTGATGGGAAGACTGTGATTTAAAAACCTCTCACAGATTTAATGCAAGAAACATGTTCCTATTCTCAGGAGCGCGATCACAGAGAAAAGTTAAATTGACCTTTACAACCATTAACAACCAATCCAAACCTTGGTTAAAATAGTGAGAACAGCATGATGAAAGCAGGTGGAATATTTATATAAGCGTGCATTTCATAACTGTTCATTCAGATTGTCAACGGGCTTTTCAGAGGCTGAGAAGGAGCAACTCTATATATTTTGCCTAATACTCATACTGGGTAAGTCTGGTGACAGTTTTAGCATTAATTTAATGAAGCTCAGGATAGGCATTGCTAAAAAGCCATTAAAGAGGTTATACTTATTAGTAAGGAGGTGTCGGAGTAGAATCCAAGATGGACTGCAAACCCTCATTGTTGGTCCCGGAAGTTTAATATGCAAGATGGTTCAGCTGCCAGCTGCTGGTCCTGATTCTATGTTACGTTCTTATTTCAGTGTGGCATGGCCTGATAGGATCTGGAGGAGGCTAGCGATCAGAAGGCCACAGCACATTGTGGATCACTGATCCACTTTAGTGCCCACTCGTCATTTACCCAGAGTTAGAGTGTATTTAACTACATCTGGTACTGAAGTGGTCAAGGTGCATTTCTATGCTGCAGTGATGTAAGAGAGAGTTGTAACCTCAGCTGCAGCCGCTCCCTTCTGCTATAAATATCCACTCCTCACTCCTCCCTATGATGGCTATAGCTCATTCCTATTCTGACCATGTTGTAGGAGCTCGTTGCTGTATAGCTGTGATGTCATTTCTATTGCAGCTGCAAGGTTTCTTACTCAAGCTGTTTGTTGTGTCTTTCTCCAGCGCTTTGTTTTACCTATCTCATATTGTCTTATTGTAGAAGCGAGACTAGCGTCCCTCTGGTGCTCAGTAGCCAGAGTGAGTTTAAGGTCAGTGAGGGCTTACGCACATTATTGGCACACGGAGGGAAGGACCCATCTAGGGACTTTAGGTAGTGCAGGGTTCAGCCGCAGGCGAGTGTTAGGTGGTGACCCTGCTCCCTTCTCCCTAGAGCCAGGTCTAATCATTGTATTGTGTTCCTGGTGTACCCTGTATGTTGCGTCAGCTGGCAGGAGTCTTCCTCTTCCCCGGCGGGACATTACCCTGTTGTTCCAGCTGTGTTGTGCCACTCACCGGGAGTCCTCCCATGACCAGTCGTGACATCGTGACATGTTATTTGCAAAGGTGCCCAAAGTTGCAACCCACTTTACCCTGTCACAACGCAATACTTCTCTGTAATTCCAATCTATCATGGCCTCTCTGGCAACAAAATGTGATAGAAGTCATTGGAAACCTGGTTGTAAAGGATATAAGCAAATGTTTTTCTAATGCATTTCTAAATCCTATCATAACTGTTAGGCACAAACAGTCTTTACTTGATGCTGCCAATTGGTATATGTTATTCATATAGATAGAACACCACATGAGATGATTTCGGGCTACTTGTGCAAATTGTGATGTATCTAATTGTATCAGATTGTTTGTTTTTTTCTTACTATTTGCAAGGAAAAAAAATCCTAAGAGTAACCATTATTTATTATAACTTTATGGTTATTTTTTTCTTTTCTTACAGTTTGTTCTTCAGCTTTGACACAATTGTAAATATTGGCACACTGCAGTTGACTGTGAAGTCACTCTTGTGTTAACTTTTTTGGGGATATAAAATTGTATTTATCAACGAGAGTCAAAAAATATTGCACTTTTGGAAGTGTCAGAATGGTAACAGCAAGCCAACAAGATAAATATGACTGTGTAATGAAAATCATTGCGGCTGTGACTAAACTACTAGACATACAAAGCATTCAAGTAGAAAGAACATCCTAAATTCCATTTTAACAAAAAAATACGCAGACCAGAAAAAAAAAATCTTAATTTATCCACACGAGTTATAAAAACAAAATTCTGCAATTACATTGCCCTCTGCTGTTTAAAATGAATTTCAATGGCATTTCAAGACTAAACGCCGCACTCTGGGACCCCATCTTCTAACTCAAAATATCTAAAAGATATATAATGATATGTAACGTCAATGCATGTGTCAATGGTGCGGTCACATTGACAGTTTGGACCTGTACTCCGATAGGAAGATGAAGTAGCCAGTATTCTTCCTACAAGATCCCATAATGTACAGCAGCCCTCATAATGAATATTGTGTTCCACAAGGTGACAAGGCTACAAGGTGACTTTGGCCACGATGCAGGTCGTACAGCCAAAGAGCAATATAGAATCATAGAATGGTAAAGTTGGAAGGGACCTCAATGGCCATCGGGTCCAATCCCCTACGAGTGCAGGCTTTCCTAAATCATCCCAGCAATATGTTTATCCATTTTCCGCTTGAAGATTTCCATTGTTGTAGAGCTCACCACCTCCCATGGTAGCCTGTTCGCTCCCTGACTGCCCAATATTTGCCCCTGCTATATTGCAGCATAGTGCAAGTTATTGGTATATAATTACGACCTGCAAATTACCATGTCTGGGACAAGAAAGTTGTACAAAATCCAACTGGTTCTGATTTTTTTCAACTTGCTTGTTTTGGTGTTTTTCAATGCGACCCAATTCGCTTTCACAACGCTGTGATATAGCAGTGGTATATAGCAATATTTGGCTGTGTGACCTGTATTGCAGCCAAAATAGCCCCAGCCCAATGCAAAAGCCAGGGAGAGCCATGGTATTGATGATGTCACTGAGCTTCCTTATGGCAGAGGATCATGCAGAATAGACATAATCAATATATTTTTGTATACACTGATTATTGCAAAGAGTGATCTGATAGGTTGTATCGTTATTAGTTAGAGCAGTTTTTAAAATAAACACACAGGCATTTTTCAGGAAATGTTCACTTACTGCCTTACAAGAAAACTTAAAACAGTGACAAAATACTTACAAAAATATTTGGGTTATTTTTTTTAACCCTTTATTTTTCAATGGGGCGAATAGAGGGTGATTTGAACTTTTAGGTTTTTTTTAGTTAAGTTTTTAACACTTTTTTTTATTTTTTTTATTTATTTTTACTAGTCCCTCTAGGGCAGAGGTTCCCAACTCCAGTCCTCAAGGCACAACAACAGTGCATGTTT
Organism: Anomaloglossus baeobatrachus; assembly: GCF_048569485.1. Taxonomy (NCBI): domain Eukaryota; kingdom Metazoa; phylum Chordata; class Amphibia; order Anura; family Aromobatidae; genus Anomaloglossus; species Anomaloglossus baeobatrachus. The sequence goes on along the minus strand of NC_134355.1, from coordinate 388,190,255 downwards.
TCAGGATTTCCTTAGTATTGCACAGGTGATAATTTAATCACCTGCAAAGGTGCTGAATCCAACACCCATGCAATTCTAAAGAAATCCTGAAAACATGCACTGTTGGTGTGCCTTGAGGACTGGAATTGGGAACCTCTGCTCTAGGGGACTATAAGGATCAGCAGTCTGATCGCTTGTTCATTTCTGCTGATCATAGCTGCACAGCTCAGTTCAGCAGAAATGCTCTTCTGTTACAGCCAGTGCTCTGCCAGCTGTAACAGGAAGTGAGTCATCATAGCGACAGAGTCATCACATGACCCTGTGGTACCATGGCAACCATCGGCTCCCCATGATCACGTTATGGGGCCTCCAATGGCGGTGGGTAAGTGCACGTTCCCTGCTGCGGCACTTTACATTGCGCTGTCACATTTTGACAGCGGGAACTAAGGTGTTAACAGGCGCAGGTCCACCTGCGCATGATAGCCGCACATGTCTGCTGCACAAATCAGCAGACATGTGCAGGACTCACTGCTGGCTCACCGCAGCAGCCGGTGGTGATTACACTGACATAAGCCATGATGTACCCAGTACATCCAATGTCGGTAACAGGTTAAGTACATGTAGTTTTGTAGAAAATCATTTTTGTATTTGGGTTTCCTTAAAAATATATCATCCTTTATCTCCTGCTGCCCCTGTGTTGTAGTATCCATTATTAACTGAGAATCCGCTGGTGAACTCATTCTAATCGGAGAGTTTCTAACTCTTTATCTGCCTTTTTGAGATTCTTCTAGCTGATTTATCTACTGTACAAATTAATGTTAAGTGTGGACATAAACAAGGAGCCTATAAAAGCAAAATTGTGCAAAATTGCTAATATAACTGAATTTCAAAAATGATTCTTAGACCCAAATCCATGCATGTACGTAATAAAAAGTCCCCCAAAGATAGATATCTAATTTAAGGTTTCACATCTGAACTTGCATTCTGCTTTTCCATTTAGATTGTGCTTGTCAGTAATATCATTCCATTGAAATGACACTAGCCATAGCAACATAATAAGACTTCTGATCTCCACTAAATATAACCCTAACCAGTATTATAAAATCTGGGCATGCATTATTGATGCTAAATACAGTAACAACAATGATGTAAAATGATTAGATAATCAAATTATTGTATGAACAAGTAAATGTAATAGGATTAAGGTGCCAGAAGTACTAATAGTGGGTTCTATTCAGTGAGCTGTAATGAGATTGTTCTCAGCCAGATAAGCCTTTGCAACCAGACTGGATTACTAAGAGTGGATATGGAGCATTAGTGGATTCTTTCAACTCACTGCTTCCCTGTGTTTCATTGATAAACATGCTAATCCTAATTTGTCATTGAATAACTAGTAGAAATCTGCTTGTCACATACCTTAAGTGAAGTCTTCCTGGAAGAGCGCTCATAAATGTGTGTGTCCTTTACAAAGCCTTTTCCCAATTGTAGATATGTTCCTCCATATAACAACTTTAGAGAAACACTGTAATTAACAAGTTAAGGTATGTGCACACAACGTCTTTTTCAAGCAGATTCCGCCTAGAACTCCCCTGAAAACGTGCTGCGAAACCTCTGTAAAAATGACATTGATGTGCCCAAATTCAGTTTCTTGTTACTTCTTTTAACCACTTCATAGTCCTGAAACCATGATGCAGGTAAAAGAAGTAACATATTCACTCTGTAGGCCACTTCTGCTAGGAAACTGCTAGCTAGTTAAGGTTTAATTCCTAGAAAATAAAAATCCAAGTGGCGGGAAAGGAGGACAAGACTAACAGCAAAGTCTTTTCATAGTTATATAGTTACATAGGTTGAAAAAATACCTAGGTCCATCTAGTTCAACCTTCCTCCACCAATTATACATTTTGTCGCTAAGTCATTTATAACCAACAATATTGTATGTACTGAAGAAATCACCCAGCCCTTTTTTAAAAGCTGTTATAGTATCTGCCATTACCACCTCTTGCGGTAGGGTATTCCACAGTCTGACTGCTCTAACTGTAAAGAACCCTTTCCTTTCCTTTTAGCTGCCGGAATCGCTTTTCTTCCTCTCGCAGTGAGTGCACCCTGGTCCTTAGTATTGTCTTTGGAAGGAATAAGTCATGTGGCAGTCCTTTATATCGACCACACATGTATTTATACATACATACAGTCCATTCCTTTCAATAATCTTGTTAGCTGCCTTTGAACTGACTCTAACTTCTAAATCTCCTTTTTAAAATGTGGAACCCAAAACTGAATCCCATATTCCAGATGTGACCTTACAACGGACTTATAGAGGGGTAACAATACATTGGGATCACGTGATCTAATCTCTCTTTTTATACAACCTAAATTCTTGTTTGCTTTTGCAGCTGCTGCCTGACATTGAGTGCTGCTGCTCAGCTTACTCGTAACCAAGATCCTCAAGTCCTTCTTCTGTTCTGTAGTTCCAGTTTAGTTCCATTTAATGAATATGCAGCAATAGGATTACTCCATCCTAGGTGCATTACTTTACATTTAGCAATCTCATTTGCCAAGTATCTGCCCATTCTGGCATCTTATCCAGATCATTTTGTAAGGACCAGGGTGAGTGCACCCTGGTCGTTAGTATTGTCTTTGGAAGGAATAAGTCATGTGGCAGTCCTTTATATCGACCACACATGTATTTATACATACATACAGTCCATTCCTTTCAATAATCTTGTTAGCTGCCTTTGAACTGACTCTAACTTCTAAATCTCCTTTTTAAAATGTGGAACCCAAAACTGAATCCCATATTCCAGATGTGACCTTACAACGGACTTATAGAGGGGTAACAATACATTGGGATCACGTGATCTAATCTCTCTTTTTATACAACCTAAATTCTTGTTTGCTTTTGCAGCTGCTGCCTGACATTGAGTGCTGCTGCTCAGCTTACTCGTAACCAAGATCCTCAAGTCCTTCTTCTGTTCTGTAGTTCCAGTTTAGTTCCATTTAATGAATATGCAGCAATAGGATTACTCCATCCTAGGTGCATTACTTTACATTTAGCAATCTCATTTGCCAAGTATCTGCCCATTCTGGCATCTTATCCAGATCATTTTGTAATATTGAACTGTCAAGGTGCATTTTTAATATCCTACATAGTTTGGTGTCATCAGTAGTTGGATGTTACCTGAAACAGTTTTGCCTGGGAAAACTTGGTGTCTTAAAGATGTAGTATGCACACAGCTTTAGAGAGTTAGGGTTGCTTTTAGACCTAAAAAAAAAAAAAATCAACAACTCATTATGGCTTTTATTAAAAAAAGATGATGTCTCTAAGTGTGTCCACTAGCATCAAAAAGGATAAAATTCCTTGATAGAAATATGTATCACTATGTCTAACTTCAACATTTAGGATTCTCATAACTTAAGGCTGCTTTACACGCTTCACTGTATCGTGCGTTCGCATGTGCGATCGCACCCGCCCCCATCGTTTGTGTGATACGGGCAATTTGTTGCCCGTGTCGCACAAACTCTGTAACCCCTGTCACACGTACTTACCTCCCGAACGACCTCGCTGTGGGCGGTGAACATCCTCTTCCTGAAGGTAGAGGGACGTTCGGCGTCACAGCGACGTCACACAGCGGCCAGCCAATAGAAGCGGAGGGGCGAAGATGAGCGGGACGTAAACATCCCGCCCACCTCCTTCCTTCTGCATTGCCGGCGGGATGCAGGTAAGCTGCAGTTCATCATTCCCGGAGTGTCACACGGAGCAACGTGTGCTGCCTCGGGAACGATGAACAGCACAGAAGGACGTTCAATTTTTTCAAAAAGGAGCGACGTGTCAACGAGCAACGATAAGGTGAGTATTTTTGCTCGTGCACAGTCGCTCATTTGTGTTACACACTACGATATGTCAAACGAGGCCGGATGTGCATCACTTACGACGTGACCCCGACGACATATCGTTTGATATATCGTAGCATGTAAAGCCCGCTTTACAATACAAGTTCCAATGTCTTAATGTCCCTGAGATTTATACATGGACTATAATTACTCTACATTACATAATTTTATTGCCTTTTCAGTCTACAGTGAAAGGGACATGCATAAGTATCAATTGACATTTGAAGTTCAGAGCTTGTGTATTTATTCCTCATTATAGGGAATTTACTATAAGAAAATGGCATTGTTAGTCACACCTGTAATATAAGGCTGGAGGCAGCTGACAGGATCCGCCTCAATATGTCTTACTTTCACCTCTCTTCGTGTCGCAGTGCATTCTTATACAGTATTTTGTACTGTAAATCGTTGTGGCTGAAGCTTAGTCTAGATAGCGGCCTCCATTGTCATTAACAATCATGTAACAAAGTAACACTTTCTGCTCGTGCAATCAAAGCGTTTTGATGTGGACGTTTGTGAGTCTTCAAGAAGTCACTGCTTGTAACATGTCAAACTGACATACTGCAAAGTACGTCGATTTTTGTGTAAAGTATAATGAAACTTTTAAGCACTGTTTAAGAGGCTCCAACATATGGCAAAACAAAAAAGATGTAAAGATTAGCATAGACTTTCTGATTAGCCTGTACACCCCTATGGGAGCTTGAAGTTTCTGCCTGTTGACTTAAAGTACCACCCCAGCTGGAATTTTTTTATTGCACCATTGGAATGGTGATTTAATATAAGTCCCCGACTATCTTCTTCTTTTTCCAGCAGAGCTCTAGTCAGTCTCTGGCAATTTGTGACATCCTGGCAGCTCCAGTATTTTATGGATCATGCCAGAGGTCAATACAAGTCTATGAGAGCCTTGTTCTGGCTCCCATAGAGTTGCATTGAAACTATGTGATGTAACTTCTGCCTTCCGGCCAGTTGCGGCCACAAGATGGTGACGTAGGACCAGAGTGGCACCAAGATACAATGAAGCCAACGGAAGGTGATGACTGGTGACCAGGGGCTTACATTTAAAGTGCCCCTTTGCAGTAGTGCTTGATGTACTTCTGCACAGTATTTTGGGTAATTGGTTGGGGTCGCAGGACCCATAATCACAATGATCTGTGGCGCCTTTATAGGACCTATATCACAGATAATAAAACTTAAAAAAAAGATTAGTTACTCTTTATTAATTTTTTAGTATATGGACAGTACGTAAATTAAGGAAGAGCCTAAAAGGTAGTTATTGAATTTAGTGAGGAAGAAAAATGTTATTTGTTCATCACCAAATTATGCTAAAAAACATTTCATAATTATATTTCAACTGAAACAAAATAGAACCAGTTTAAAACTTATATTCCTAGTGGGCTATGTGGAAAATATATTATTTATGGTAGTGTATTGGATGTATTACTAACGGACCGGAAATTTGATTATTTGGTGTGAGCATAATAGACACCAGACCATAATAAGCATAGGGTGAAAAAAAATAAAATAACCTCCCCGAACACTTATCACCCGATCTGGTCCTCGGCACCATTTCAGTATCTTCTTTACTGTTCTAGCTCACATGACATCCTCGTCCTTCCTTCATCTTCACTCTGAGCTGAGGCTTTCGGCCCTGCGTAGGCCTCTGATGTCACATCCCGATATGCATTCCCTAAAGTCTGATCATGCCTCAGGCCACATGGAGGAGACTGGACAGGGGGCTGTGGCAGTGGCAAGGAATTATTTTTACACCCACTCTACGCTATCTGCAAAATCAGCAAACTGTTGACTGACTGGCTGTTGTTTTAATTAATTTGCACAAAGTAGATCACCAAAAATTTGGATTTGTGAGAATCTGAATTTTTTGGTAGATTTTAAGGCAAATTCAATTGACCTCGATTTGCTCACCTGCAATTTCTAAGTAGTGATCATTACACATTTACATTTTCAAACACAAAATAAGGGATAGTTTTTGAGATGAGATGAAATTAAGGGGAAAAATCACTTGATCACCGTACACCGAAGTTATAATTATACAAATTTATGTATTCAAACACAAAACCTTGTGTACATCAATTGTTATAAATGTTAATGAAGGTCTATGAATTTCAATTAAGAGCCTGCTGATTATGTGCCCTTGAAGTGTTCAGCTAGTCCAGACATGTGAATATTGATAATTCTCTTCCATGAGCCTGAAAGAACACAAAATTTGCTTCCCTGGAAATTCTTTTAGAGCTATTGTTGATTAGATTTCTTTTATAACCCTTGAAATGGTTAATATCGTCCCTAGCCAAATAAAAGCAAATATTTTACCTTATTTGCATCCTTTATAATCGCAGTATTGTATGTGATTACACGGTTTATTGTTTATTATGAAGATTTCTTCACATTGCAAATTTGCCCCTAAGCTTCATTTACAACTCACAATACTGATTGTTATATTATATTATCTCATGTTAAAATAGCATTTCTGCAGTTTATCCCTACGTTGTAGTCAGTCATGTGCCACTAATCTTAGCTTAAAGGGAACCTGCCACCTTGGAAAATCATATTTAGCTGCAGATGTGCTGGGACATAATATGAAGATATGTAATGCTGCCTAGCCATCTTATTGAAATTGCAGCTACTGTGAGAAAATGAACTTATTTTCTCCCAGGAGTTGCTGGCTTTCAGTCATAGGGGATGGGCAGAGGGTGATTACAGGCAAACACTCACTATACTGGAAGCAGCGGCTGTTAATACACCTTGTCACTTTGATCGACAGCTTGCTGTGCATAGATGCATTATAGAATGAGCTGTCAAAGTGCTGGGGTGTGGTTACAGCCTCCTTTTAAAGTATAGAGAGCGGTGCTGTGAGTAGTGACTCTAAACGCTCCTGTAACACCCTTATGACTGAAAACCGGCAGCTACTGTCGCGGGCGGGGAGGAGGGTGTCAGCACACTACGCTCACCCCTTCTGCTCGGGTCCGGCGGCTGCTGCTCAGTGGTGGCTCGAGCTGTGGGCCGGATCCCGGGGGCTTCTCGAGCGGCACTCCTCGCCCGTGAGTGAAAGGGGTTTGTTGGGTGTGGGAATTGTTTATTGTCCGTGACGCCACCCACGGTTGTGGTGATTTCACCACCGCTGCTCTACAAGGGCTCCCGGGGATGGTGATGCGGAGCAGCCAGGTGTTGTGTCGCCCCTCCGTGGGTGGGGGTTGGTGATCCCGGGGCCCGGTGATGGTTTGGGAGATGCAGGGCCTGGTGGGTGCAGGGACGCGGGGGCAGCGCTGTGCCTTGCGGCACTGTGGTACTCACTCAGCCAGTAAACACGACACAGTTCTCGGTAAACAAACGGCTGGTTGGACGGGTCCCTCGGGCGGTCCACGGTGCTGCGGTTCCCTGCAGTTAGCGGTGACGGTCTCTTCCCTGCACCTTTGAAATGTCTGTTTGGTAGCGATGGATCCCCACCGGTACCCGCTCCCCGACTACAATCTGAGCCGGAGGAGCTCCACACTTTGCCTGCAGGCGCCGGCCCTGGGGAACTGGTGCCTTGTCGGTGGCGGTGTTTCCCCTTTGTGGTTGGACCTTTGCCGTCAATCAGGACTTGCTTGTTGGGGGATCTACGTCCCCTTCACTAACGGATTTGGCAACTTTCGGCGACTCCAAGCCTTGCCGGGATCCGAAAGGCCCCTGCCCTGGTGCTGACTGCCCTGTGTATACTGCTCCAGACTCCCGGGCACACAGCCAACGTGGTCCTTCCAGCAACCTTCAGACAGTCCCACTGCAGACCTTCACCACCGTCTGCTGACCTTGCTGACTCCGTCTGGGCACACAGCCACAGACCAACTTCAGGCTTTCTGTCACTTCCACTGATGTTTCACTTCCATCTAGCTCCTTCCTGAGCTACACTCCGTCCACCTCCTACTCTTCTTCTTCCTCCTCCAAACTCTCTCTCTTTACTTTCACTTGTTTGCTCCTCCACTTAACTCCTCTCTCAAGCCCTGCCTGGGCTAAACTCGTTGTTTACTCTCTCATGTCCCTCACTGGACTCAACTGCCTGGTTTCTTCCCGCCTCCAGAGTTGTGAACTCCTCGGTGGGCGGAGCCAACTGCCTGGCCCACCCCCTGGTGTGAATCATCAGCCTCTGGAGGAAGGCAACAAGGATTTGTGGGTTAGCTGGTGTATCTGCAGGGAATGTGGGGTGTGTGTGGTGTTGTGTCCTGTGTCCCCTGGCTTGCCCAGGGCGACACACTACCAAGAGGAAATAAGTTCATTTTTTCGCAGTTGTCATAATCTCAATAAGGTAGGGGGTCACACTGGCATATAGCATCCAATGCGAGAGAATCGGATGCTATATGCTAATAGCACTTGGCTAAAACTCTGCTGCGAGTATGTTCGAGTGTTATTATATTGTGCTCTGATTCTCTCTAATGCAAAAATCGGATGACAGGTGCGGCAAAGATGAAGAGATTAATTTCTCCATCTCTGCGTATATCGGACTGCACACTGATGACGTCCAAGTGCTGTCTGATGTTTCACACACAGTCATAGACTTCTATAGGTGGACATGATCCAACAATTTGAAAAGGCACTCGCAGTATGCAGCATCTGTTATCTCATACCGAATTGACATGAGTAAAAAATTACAGATCTACTCTGCCTCATTGACTAACATTCATCTGAGTGCAATGCGATTTTTTTCGATTGCATTTGCCTGATTTATATGCTTATGTGAGCGAGGCCTAGGGTGCATTATAACACTTTTTACCTGTAGATTAACTCCATTTCTACAGTTAAGCAGCATTTTTCGAAGGGACAGGTAATCAGTAAGCTATCCTCTATACAAGGAATAGGGAAAAATGTAGTATCTTGGGGATAGCCATTTAATGAAGCATTGGCAACCCGTGCTGGCCGTACCAAGACTGCATAAAGTATTATTTTTGAATTTTCTATCTGAATGATACCAAGCACTGCCAATCATGACAATTATTCTTTACCTGCTCCTTTTTCCGGATTATCAACACCTACTTGTCAAATTCCACATAAGTTTGAGGCTTTGTGAGCCATTTTAATTAGTGATATTTAAGCGTATTTAAGACATGTGCTTGCAGTCATTGTCCTTTGTCTTTTTTGATATTGAACATAAATATCCAGCTTTCCGCTGACAGGTAACACAATTGTTCACTGACTACAAATCTGAAAGCCTCTTTATCTAGAGTAATTTGTTGTTGGTGAAGCGCAGTAAAAAACATGTCATGTTGATAGGTTAGCTGTTTTCATGAATATAGTTCTCATGTACCCATAATGTAATATTTTGTGATTCTGGTGGTTTTAATGCAGCAATTGCTTACATACCAAAAATATGTGTTCTTTTTTAATTAATTTGTTTATTTGATTATTTAAGAAAACATCATAATTAGGCTGCTTTTATCACCTTTACGACCTAGGATGTATCTAGACACCCTAGTTCGTATCTGTCCCTTTAATGCAGGCTCATGCGGCAAACCCGCATTATTTCCCGCACATGTCTGCTGATCTGATCAGCAGACATGTACAGCTAACAGGCACCGGTGGATCGGAGATCCACCATGCCTGTTAATAGAGCGCGCTGTCAAACTCTGACAGCAGGATCTAACGTACTCCAGCAAGGATTGCGTTATTTTCCGCCGCCATTGGTGGAACCGTGATGCAGTAATGGGGCACCAATAGTTTGTTATGACAGCCAGGGGTCAGCTGATATCTCCTGTTATCTCCTGTCGCTGTCATGATTCACATTCTGTGAATGCCAGCAGAGCGCTGGCACTCACAGGAGAGCAGAATTTCAGCTGTTCAGAGTGATGCTGAAGCAGAGCTCTGATCAGCAAAATTGGCCAGATAGGTTTTAAGTCCCCCAAGGGGACTAGTAAAGTCAATAAAAAAAAAATGTAAAAAAAAGTCTCTAAAAATGTGAAAAAATAAAAAGGATCCTAAAAGCTCAAATCACCCTTTTTTGCCCTATTGAAAATATAACAATAACACTGGTCAACACAAAAAAATCATCAGCAGAGGTGATATGCCTGTTTTATGGGGTTTGATGTGCTGATTCCAAAAATATGCTTAGTTTTGCTCTATCACATACGTTTCTGAGATAGATGCATGTTTGTTATTACGTTATTTCTGCATTTTCAATGTATGGTTTTTCCTATGGTATTCCCATTTCTTTGCTTGTCTTACTTAATTGTTAATTTTCTTACAGGGACAACATCAGTAAAGGTTGTATTGAGCTTTATGGGAAGGAGTATTGACAGTGCAGTCAACCAATGACTGCTTCTCAGAAAATGTCACATGTTATGGGGAGAAGCTAACTGTTATGAGGCGGTAATATTTGAGTCAGTCAGAAAAGGATGGTGATGGCAGCAAGGACTGGTATATGAGACTCTGACAGGAGACAGGCCTCTACAGGAATCTGAGCTCTACCACAGGGAGATAGAAGGGAAGGCATCTGTCATCTCTGGGGAAATATCTGCATATAGTCGGTCGGCTCATCACATTTTTTTTTTTACTTTGTCACCACCGTTTAACTGAACTTACTCTACTGTTTGATCTGATTTAAAGGAGAAAAATTCCCCGACAGTGTATCAAACATCCGGACAGATTCTGCTATGTGTGTGGTTTTTTTTTATACAGATAGGCCAAGTATGTTCAATACCTCATGAAATTAAAAAGGTGTACCAGATCTACCTTAAGTGTCCACTTGGTGATCAAAATAAAGCTGAGACACTCATGTGATATCCTCAAGTTGTTCAAATGGTCTTCATGACTGGTTTAATATGAAGAAAGTGGCTATGCCATTTGCTGTTCCCATGATTTGGGAGAACCCAAAAATCATAGAGATGACTGCTACTTTTGTTTTGTCAAACTGAAGGGCTTTTCTACAAAGAACAAACATAAGATTAATTACCTTGCATCTAGATTGAAACAGAAGAATCTTCTTCATGATGATATCAAAGTGTGTTTTTTAGGTAATACAGAGTCTAGAATTCTGTATATAAGGGCTTACTGGTTGTGGCCGTAGTTTATACCTGGCGACTACTTTTCGGACTTGGGTGAAAATCTGATGTCATTTTAGGTCACACTTATGCAGAGATATGGAAAATTCTGAAAGGGTTTGCAAACATTCAATCATGACTATAGGTATTCCAGTATATGGCATTAGCTTATTGCAGTGGCATACTTTAGAATAGTGTATGGTGCCAATTCAATTTTGGATGACTAGGCCGTTTTTGCTTAAACATTAGATTTATACAGGTTTGCAGCCAGTTACTGTAGGTTCAAATTGACCTATTTGCCAATGCACTTCTGGCATCCTGAATTCTGTGCTTAGTCAGCTATAATTTAACATTCAGCCATCTATCCTCAATGTCCGCAGAAAGGCTTCATTTAATGATTAACTTGTTATTTAACAATAAACTCCTGTTTCATCATAATTCATTCCAGTTCATCACACTGGTTCATTTACTTTGTAACTAATAACTATGTGATATTTCAAGTATCAAAAGCATCTGCAACAGAATATGATTTACAGCTTCCTCTCCACATCTGCTGATAACAGTAAGATACAGTTGGAGTTGTTAATATGGTCCGCTATATATTGTAAAGGCAATTAGGAAGCCAGCATCTCTTTTGCCTTCTTCAGCTCCTTTCTGTAGTCACGCTAATGATTAATAGTTGGAGAAATTGTGTAGAGTGGGAGGATTCCAGGAAAGCAATTCATTATTTCTCAACTACAATAATACATAATTTCTCCATGTTAAGAACAGAAAAGTCTTGACATCTTTATGTTTACTAAAGGCTTTTATTTACTCATATTTGTACTCCCAAAGGTCCACTTTAAGGCACCGTAATTTATTTTTTTGCACTCCTTGAGGATGGTACTTTTTCTCAGCTCTTTTTTCCTCCCGTAAGAATGTGGAGTAAGTTTTAATGAAAAAATATTTAGCTGAACTGCAGATTTCACTATGGGAAAAGACAAACCAAATGGCTATATATATATATATATATTACACCTTTTACCTTCGTATTGACTTTGAGTGAGATCTGATTTGTTATATTTGGCTGATTGTTCGATTGACCATTTTCTCTTGTGTCTCTCTAGCTAAAACCCACTGGCAAACTCTTCTGGCAGTTGCTTACTTCCAGGAGAACAAATAGATAAGCAGTCGAAAAATTGACATGCCAGATCCTTCCATTCCCCAAGAAAATATATTTGGAGAGAGACAGGAGGCCCCTATGTACATTAGATTATCGGCTGACCCTACCAATATCATCAGTCTAATCTATAGCATTGCTTTTAGTACATGCAGTGTGATTAATTAAGTTTTGAATACATAGTTATTAGGGATGATCGAATACCTTAAATATTCGGCTTCGCGAATATTTGCCGAATAGATCGCCGCTATTCGACTATTCGCGAATATTCGATGCGCAATGTAAGTCTATGGGAAACCCGAATAACAACTATTCAGAACTATTCAAGCTTCCCATAGACTTACATTACACATTGATTATTCGCATGGCGGCGACCTATCCATCGGATATTCGCGAAGCCAAATATTTGAGGTATTCATCCCTAATAGTTATATATTGTATGTTAAAAAAAGACTTTGTTCCATCAAGTTCAACCTTTCTCCACCAATTATACATTTTTTGTCACTAAATGTTCTATAACCAACAATGTTGTGTGTACTGCGGAAATCATCAAGCTCTTTTTTAAAAACTGTTATAGTATCTGCCATTATTACTTATTGTGCTAGGGCAGGGGTGGGCAACCTTTTTACTGCCGGGGGAGTTTTGTAAATTTCTACCAACCTTCGGGGGCAGCATAAAATTATCAATGTAAAAATTAACCGGCTATATTTGATCAAGAAATTAATTAACTCACCCCCTACTGTGGTGGCCGGAGCTGCTTCTCTTTGGTGCGGTGGTTAATTTTTGGTGATATTGATCATGTAACATTGCTTTTCACAACTACTTTTCCAGGTTTGTCTCTGTCTGGAGTGCAGACAACTCTTTGTGATAATAAAATTGGTAAATCATATATATCGCATAACAGATGCTGGGACTGAAGTTCACTCATAGAATCCTTAAACATTCCCCATTTATGTTTGGTATCCCCAGTTACCGTGACATTTTCTGAATCTTCCCAGTTAAGCTCTTCCATAAATTTGTTGAAATCAGCTTTCCTAAAGTTCCAGGTTTTTGCATTTCCCATTTGAAATGTTTTATTGATTATTACATTGACGCTTACCATTTTACATATTCTTGATGAACTGTACAGGCATTTCAGCAGTCCCCAGTACCTGATTCTAATATATGTAGACCTTCATACAAAGTATGGATTAAGAGCATACCTTAAAATGTATCGGACTTTCTGATATTAAGGCCACTTTACACACAGCGACATCGCTAGCGATGTCGCTGGTGAAAGCACCTGCCCCCATCGGTTGTGCGTCATGGGCAAATCACTGCCCGTGGTGCACAACATAGCTAGGACCTGTCACACGTACTTACCTGCCTAGCGACGTCGCTGTGGCCGGCAAACCGCCTCCTTTCTAAGGGGGCGGTTCATGCGGGGTCACAGCAGCGTCACTCAGCGGCCGCCCAATAGAAGCAGAGGGGCGCAGATGAGCGGCCAGAATATCCCGCCCACCTACTTCCTTCCTCATTGCCAGCGGCTGCAGGTACCATGTTGTTCCTCGTTCCTGCGGTGTCACATATAGCGATGTGTGCTGCCGCAGGAACGACAAACAACCTGCATCCTGCAACAGCAACGATATTCAGGAAAGGAATGACGTGTCAATGATCAACGATTAGGTAAGTAATTTTGATTGTTAACAGTCGTTCCTGCGTTTCACACGCAATGACGTCGCTAACAAGGCCGGATGTGCGTTACGAATTCCGTGACCCCAACGACATCTTGTTAGCAATATCGTTGCGTGTAAAGCTCCCTTTAGTCAGGCAGATTAATACACCAGGATAGACAATAGTCTTATTTTTCATTATGTGCCAAATTTATTCTAAACGATAATTATTGGCTGTTACCCAACTTATTACCAACCACTCCAGGGACTTGAAGCCAGCTGGTCATTGGTCAGAAGAACTGCACCTGAATTTGCTTAATGCAGATTTTGACTGATATAGAGTAATGCAAGTAAGGTAGAACAAGTTTAATGTAGCAAAGAAGCCGTGCTTTTGTGGCAGGGAGAGCATAGCCAGAGGAAGCAGAACACTATCTTAGGGTAAGTTCACACAGTGCGTTTTTCGCGGCGTTTTTGCGCAGTTTTTGGGTGCGTTTTTGCTCAGAAAACTCCATGACTTTGCTTCCCCAGCAAAGTCTATGGGTTTTCATTTTTGCTGTCTGCACACAGCGGTTTTTTTTCAGCTGCGTTTTTGTGGTGCCACAAAAACGCAGCATGTCAATTATTCCCGCGTTTTTCACTGCGCTTTTCATCCATTGAGTGCAATGGGATGTTGAAAGACGCAATGAGAAACGCAAATAGGTGCGTTTTGGTGCGTTTTAGTGCGTTTCTAAGACCAAAAACGCAGCTATAAACGCAGGAGGTGGGTAGTAAAGTGACATGTACAGGAAGAGGATTCCTTCTGTCAGTAAATACAGAAGCGTGAATCCTCCCGGTACCGTCACCGCCGCTTCCACCTCCAGTCCTGTGCATGTATGACAGTGAAGTCCACGGAGCGGTTCCCCACACACATATGTCCACTTTGTAACATAATCGTGAGGGCTTTCCTCTTTTGTTCAGTATTGTCCAATCCAACCTCATCTAAGTTCGATTTTGAAACGGTGGATCCATACAGGAGGATCTCACGAAGGAAGTTCATAACTTTACCCTGCATCTCCATCGATAAGTCCTTTCTGAAGAAGACTGAATTAGGTCGAAAACGTTTAATTTATGGACTTTTTTTCTCTGAATAAAAAATCAATTTGAACATTATTACTGCTTAAGTCTCTTATTGGGGTTATTAAGAGTGCCGGAGTTCTTCCCTACACTGTGCATGTATGCTGCCGTGCGGCGCCATGTCTGGGCGGGAGGTGGAAGCGGCTACAAAATCAAAAGTGAACAGTAAAAAAAAAAAAAAAAGTTATACTCACCTGTCTGCAGACTCCCGGTGCCATGCCCGCTCCCATCTCCTCCCGGTCCAGCCGCTCCGGGTGTGTGCAGTCTCCCTGGGTGCAAATGCCTGCAGGATGCAGGACCTGGCGCTGATCACCTGATGCAGTCACCTGACGCGTCAGCTGATCGTAAGTCTCGGGCTGACGCCGGCGCCCGGCCGGTTATCAGCGGATGCGTCAGGAGACTTCATCCCTGATTACCGGAAGCTGCTGCAGCGATCGGACGGGATCAGGCTGCGCTGCAGGAGCTGCCGGTAATCAGCACATAAGTGAGTATTTTTCTTTCTTTTTTTTTTCTTTTGCACCGATGCATCTGCTGATTGTATAATCGGCTTTTATACAATCAGCTGATGTGTGATGTGATTCAGGGCGTTGAACCTGACACATCATCTGATCGCTTTGCCTTCCAGCAAACCGATCAGATGATATTGGACCCGGATCGGACGGCGCGGGACCCTTGACCCAGGATTACTGCGGAGGGGGGTTCTTTATTTCAATAAAGATGGAGTCACTAATTGTGTTGTGTTTTATTTCTAATAAAAATATTTTTCAGTGTGTTGTGCTTTTTTTATCTTTACTAGAAATTCATGGTGGCCATGTCTAATATTGGCGTGACACCATGAATTTCAGGCTTAGGGCCATCTGATAATATACAGCTAGCCCTAACCCCATTATTACCCAGTGAGCCACCCGGCATTAGGGCAGCTGGAAGAGTTGGATACAGCGCCAGAAGATGGCGCTTCTATGAAAGCGCCATTTTCTGGGGTGGCTGCGGACTGCAATTCGCAGCGGGGGTGCCCAGAAAGCATGGGCACCCTGCACTGTGGATTCCAATCCCCAGCTGCCTAGTTGTACCCGGCTGGACACACAAATTAGGCGAAGCTCACGTCATTTTTTTTTTTAATTATTTCATGAAATTCATGAAATAATTAAAAAAAAAGGGCTTCTCTATATTTTTGGTTCCCAGCCGGGTACAAATAGGCAGCTGGGGGTTGGGGGCAGCCCGTACCTGCCTGCTGTACCCGGCTAGCATACAAAAATATGGCGAAGCCCACGTAATTTTTTTTGTTTGGGGGCAAAGAAATCCTGCATACAGTCCTGGAAGGAGGATGCTGAGCCTTGTAGTTCTGCAGCTGCTGTCTGCTCTCCTGCATACAGTATTGGATGGAGGATGCTGAGCCTTGTAGTTCTGCTCCCCCTCACTCTCCCTCCAACATACAGTCCTGGATGGAGCATGCTGAGCCTTGTAGTTCTGCAGCTGCTGTCTGCTCTCCTGCATACACTATTAGATGGAGTATGCTGAGCCTTTTAGTTCTGCAGCTGTCTGCTCTCCTGCATACACTAGTGGAGAATGAAGAACATATTGAAGAAGGAAATGACATCAGACCTTTTTTTTTTGTTCACTGATAAAAAACGCATAAAGACGCAGTGAGCAAAAACGCAGCAAAACGCAGCAAAAAACGCACCAAATCGCGGCAAAACGCGTGCGTTTTTTGACGCGTTTTTTTGCCGCGGGTACGTTTTTGTGCGTTTTTTGCAGCAAAAAGCGCACAAAAACGCAGCGTCAAAAAAACGCAGTGTGTGAACCTAGCCTTAGGCTATGTGCACACGCTGCGTTTATTTGACGCTGCGTTTTTGTGCGTTTTTGGCCGCTAAAAACGCACAAAAACGCACCTGCGTCGAAAAAACGCGGCAAAAAACGCACGCGTTTTGCCGCGATTTGGTGCGTTTTTTTGCTGCGTTTTGCTGCGTTTTTGCTCACTGCGTCCTTATGCGCTTTTTATCAGTGAACAAAAAAAAAAAAGGTCTGATGTCATTTCCTTCTTCAATGTGTTCTTCATTCTCCACTAGTGTATGCAGAAGAGCAGACAGCTGCAGAACTACAAGGCTCAGCATCCTCGATCCAATAGTGTATGCAGGAGAGCAGACAGCAGCTGTCGAACTACAAGGCTCAGCATCCTCCATCCAATAGTGTATGCAGGAGAGCAGACAGCAGCTGTCGAACTACAAGGCTCAGCATCCTCCTTCCAGGACTGTATGCAGGATTTCTTTGCCCCCCCAAAAAAAAAAAATGACGTGGGCTTCGCCATATTTTTGTATGCTAGCCGGGTACAGCAGGCAGGTACGGGCTGCCCCCAACCCCCAGCTGCCTATTTGTACCCGGCTGGGAACCAAAAATATAGGGAAGCCCTTTTTTTTAAAATTATTTCATGAATTTCATGAAATAATTTAAAAAAAAAATGACGTGGGCTTCGCCCAATTTTTGAGTCCAGCCGGGTACAACTAGGCAGCTGGGGATTGGAATCCACAGTGCAGGGTGCCCATGCTTTCTGGGCACCCCCGCTGTGAATTGCAGTCCCGCAGCCACCCCAGAAAATGGCGCTTTCATAGAAGCGCCATCTTCTGGCGCTGTATCCAACTCTTCCGGCTGCCCTGGTGACGGGTGGCTCGCCGGGTAATAATGGGGTTAGGGCTAGCTGTATATTATCAGCTGGCCCTAAGCCCGAAATTCATGGTGTCACGCCAATATTAGACATGGCCACCATGAATTTCTAGTAAAGATAAAAAAAAAACACAACACAGAAAAATATTTTTATTAGAAATAAAACACAACACAATTAGTGACTCCATCTTTATTGAAATAAACCCCCCTCCGCAGTAATCCTGGGTTAGGGTCCCGCGCCGTCCAATCCGGATCCAATATCATCTGATCGGTTTGCTGGAAGGCAAAGCGATCAGATGATGTGTCAGATTCTAGGGGCTGAATCCCATCACACATCAGCTGATTGTATAAAAGCCGTTTATACAATCAGCTGATGCATCGGTGCAAAAAAAAAAAAAATAATACTCACTTATGTGCTGATTACCGGCAGCTCCTGCAGCGATGCGGCGGGAGTCTGATCCTGTCCGATCGCTGCAGCAGCTGCCGGTAATCAGGAATGAAGTCTCCTGACGCATCCGCTGATACCGGCCGGGCGCCCGCGTCACCGCGATACTTACGATCACCTGATGCGTCAGGTGACTGCATCAGGTGATCCATCGCCAGGTCCTGCATCCTGCAGGCATACGTACCCGGGGAGACTGCACACACCCGGAGCGGCGATACCGTGAGAGGATCTGGGAGCGGGCATGGCACCGGGAGGCTGCAGACAGGTGAGTATAACTTTTTTTTTTTTTTTCTACTGTTAACTTTTGTTTTCGCAGCCGCTTCCACCTCCCGCCCGAACATGGCGCCGCACGGCAGCATACATGCACAGGACGGGAGGTGGAAGCGGCGGTGGCGGTACCGGGAGGATTCACGCTTCTGTATATACTGACAGAAGGAATCCTCTTCCTGTACACGTCACTTTACTACCCACCTCCTGCGTTTATAGCTGCGTTTTTGGTCTTAGAAACGCACCAAAACGCACCAAAACGCAGCTATTTGCGTTTCTCATTGCGTCTTTCAACATCCCATTGAACTCAATGGATGAAAAGCGCAGTGAAAAACGCGGGAATAATTGACATGCTGCGTTTTTGTGGTCACCACAAAAACGCAGCTGAAAAAAAACGCTGTGTGGGGACAGCAAAAATGAAAACTCATAGACTTTGCTGGGGAAGCAAAGTCATGCAGTTTTGAGGCCAAAAACGCACCCGAAAAACGCGCAAAAACGCCGAGAAAAACGCACCGTGTGCACATAGCCTTATAGTGACTGAGAATGGCTAGCTAGTGATAGGAGTCCATCAGTGCTATAAAATTTAATTATTTGTATACATAGGTGTCAAGACAAACAGAATTTACTAGAATGAAATGTACATGATGCATTGCATACAATGTAGAAAAAAATAAGACTGACTTATGAGTGTAACAGAACAAACATAGTGAGTGGGAAAAAGATTAGCAGATCAAGATACAATTTGGATATATTCAACAATAGAACAGAAGATTAAGAGAGTAAAACCAATAATTATACTTTACATTAGCAGACATTCTCAGAGCACTAGGGGAGGTGATGTTCAGTTTAAATATGGAATACATTTGCCTTATTTTGGGCAGTCAAATCTATTGGCACAAGATGTACTGATCTGCTCTAGATTGACTTTAAAGGATTATACCCCAAATCACATTGTGTTTATATAATAGTCTCCCATATATTTATTAATTTCACCAATATAACTCCTCTTGTATCTGCTATGCAGATTACCCAACCCCAAAGGATGCCTTTACAGGTTCTATTTAGCCAACCAGTTGCCATTGATCCTATTCTGCTGTAGTTCTAATGCTCCTGGTCAATCTTGTGCAATACAGTCTCTCTCAGTTGGCTTCTTACCAGCATAGATCTGCTCTACCTTCAGCACGGGCATAGTTTATTCCTAATTTAGAATATACTCTGTTCTCGTGTACACTGTATGCTCCTGTACACAACTCTGCCTAGACAATTTTATCTTCTGCCAGCTAAATAAGTATAGCTGCCTATGTAGTTTTATATAATTGTTAACTGGTATCTCTCAGACCTTAACTCCAGCACTCTGACACAATCGAGCTTGTAATTAGCCAGTGCAAAGTTGAGATATGTTTGTTACCTGCTGCTGACAATCAGTTTTGTGAAACTGCAAATGCTGATGTCGATGCATAATACAAAAGATTATCCTTTACCATATGCATTAGCAAAGTAGCATTGGCAGTTTCACATAAGTGATTTGTCAAGAGAAGGCAGCAAACATAGCTCTACTCTGCACTCCCTTGTAAGTACAAGCTCCTTTGTAATGAAGTGCAGGAGAGTTGAGCTTTGAGAAAAAAATCACACAGGCAACTATCCTGCTGGCAGAAGATAAAATTGATCAGGCAGGTTATTATACAGGAGCAGAGTGAACAGAAGCATAGAGTAATTTCTACAATTAGAGATTAGCTTTATGATAACTAAGATGTGCAGCTGGTTAGGAGACCACAGGATGGGGGGGATGTAGTTTTCACAGTGTAAAAATAGGACTGTCCAGTCAGCTACGTGAAACTTCATGACAAATGAAAAAAAAATACACAAAGGTACAAGAAAGAAACTTTATTGTGCATGGCCTACACAGTAACAATCAGTATGCATTAACAGTGGTTTGTAAAACAATTGATGGGGGAATAATCCTTTAAAATGTTTGAAATACCAATTGTAAGCTACAGTAGCATGGTGAGAGACACGGTGTATAAAAAAAAAACCATTTCTAGTGTTTAACCTATGTTTTCAGGCAGTTTCTACAGTATAGGCTACATATTATAGTTGGCATCTTCATTCTAACAGGTAAATCCCATATTTTGATGTTCTGTGAAACTGTAAGTTAATTTCAGATATTTCACCAGATAAAGCACTTCAGAACAACATAATTTCTATTACAGTAGTATATTTACATTTGGTATGGTCACATTTAAGCTGGCGAGCACTTTAGTTAGGCAGCTTATATTAGGATTTCTCATGATATTTCTCGGAATTCTGCGTAGGCCAAGATTTTTCGGAGTTTTTGTTCTTAATTTTAAAATCTGTCAGTATTTGTTGAGAATGCCTTTATTTTTGCAATGAAAATAGTTGTACATAGTGATACAATTGTACATAGTGATGCAATATGAGTTGTACATAGTGATAAAATATGCCAGCATTGTTTTGGAATGACTTTATTTTTGCTATGAGAAGAGTTGGTTGTATATAGTGATACAGTTGTTAGCATATTCATAAGACTGATATTTTTCCCATTAGTTGGGCACATTTTTCCTGTGTGCTCTCTGGTAGTTTTTGTCTTGAAACTTTTTTATTTTTGAGGATATGGTACAATTTCTGTGCACCCTTCTAAATTGTCCAAATGGAACAAATCCTCCATTTTTTTTATAGCGATAAATTCTACAATTGAGGAGGCAATTAATGTCAACTTACTCTGTTGTGTTTCAAGCTCTTAGATACATCAAGTTATTCTACGCACACAATTTTTTTCCGCTAAATGAAGTAGCTACTCATTGGAACTAAGATCTTCAATCAGCTGTTAAAGGGACTTTTCAGTGCTTTCCCAGATGAATGTAATATAATCTATAAATCTTTTTGTAGTACGATTTTCTTGGAGTACATAGGTTGTTCAAAATATACCTGTCCTTAACAGCTCCCATGTAGAAATGTTCAAACCTAGAAGCAAATTGTCTCTTCAAGTGAGGAAGTAGACGAACTCTAGTGCCATGTATTTGGTGGTAGCAATTCTAAAAGTCAAAAGTGACCCTTTTCCAGTTATGTCACTGAAGATGTGATTGCCTCCATTGAAGATGTGCGATCTATGAGAGTGAAGAGATCAAATACAAGAAACAGTAGCAAAGAAGAGGTTTCAGAAAACAGGTTGCCTACAGTCGTGAGTACATACAGAACTGAGTGACGGGTCACTGTACAAGAGTGAGAGAGAGACCATTGTGCGACCTGCAGTTGTAGAGTGGAAGTGCCACACTTGTGAAGTTGAGTTTGTGGATCTTTGGCATGTGGAGCTGTTGGTGGACAGTGAGGATCTAGTTGTGGATATGCTTATGATGCACGCATAGACTCAGTTCCAATGGTGTTCATCTGGTGCATAAGACCCTGCCTCTTCATAGGAGAGCAGAAAAGAAGTGTTTGGAGAAAAATAAATCTGGTGGATTGGCAGGGTGGGAAGTCTGCCTATGCCCTACCTTATCTGAAATATAAATGTGTTGCGCTGAACTGACTATGGCTGACTTCTGAAGTGTGAGGAACCTTTCCTTTACATTGTTTAGTTTTATTATCCTGTACTTCCTATCAGAGATGATCTATTTAGAGAAAGTTGAACTGTTTCAGTTTGGTTTCTTACTCCTAGTGTCACCTGCCCTGTTGTCTCATTCTGATCTATAGAGGATATAGCAATGTCAGTTGAACCTTTTAGGCTTCTTTTACCTATCATTTTTCATGGTCTATTCTCATAGCATTATGCATAGACCTGGCACAGGTCTTCTTACCCAAACTTGACAGTCTCCTAAGCATGTATGAGGCTGTCAAATCCATGGTCAGAAGACCCTCGGCCAATCCATGTATCATGGTCCATACTCAGATATGTCAATCTGGCCTTACAAATGCAGGGTATTACAACTAAAAGAAAATCAATTCATGAATACTTAGTTTCAAGTTAAAAATGTATATCCCTTATTTTAAAGGTGGATTAAGGTTTTGGTATCTTGCAAGGATTGAAAGTCCTGTAGGCAATTTAAATTTAGCAACATCATCTTGTATGTGTAATGTCCACCCTTGTCAGCTCATATAAAAATCTTGTCCCGGTAGAAAACAGTAGTTGCTATGGAAACCCTGTGAAGTAGAGTCTCTTCCTAACCTGCAACGTGTCAACTATGCTGCCGCTGAGGCTGGATGGAACAGCCTTACACATTAAGTGATAAGATTGTCTGTATGCCTAGGAGCTATGAGGTGAAATCTACGTCTTCCATGTGAACATGGATAGTCTTCAGATCCAAAGAAAATCACACATTAGTCTTCACTTCTTACTGTGCACCTATGGAGCTGAGAAATAGGGAAATATATATACAGTGTGTACACTATGTATAGGATGATCCTGACTACCTGTCCATTCAGATTAGTCAGGGAGCTTTTCATTTCTAAATGCGCATTTCCTAGAAATGCTTTTCTGTAGTTTTCTATTTTTGTCCTCTGTAAGTCTCTGTGATCTCATAAATGTTTGCATATGGTTCCAGCTTACTTTCCCCAGTTACAATAGAGAGACAATCTGGAGCAGAAACTAACTGCCTTGACATTAATAGTTTGCTGTGTGGTTAAAAAAAATAGCAAAATCATAATTTTTACAGGTAAAATGCAAAAAGACCTTTAAAAGCAGCCCCAACTGCATAACCTCATGCAAATTTTGCCACTAGGGTTTTGGCTATGCAGCAAAATTTAGCGATGTGTAAAACTCATTTAGAGCTAATCATTTGTTCTAGCTTGAGATTAAGGCTATGTGCGCACGCTGCATCTTTGTAGTGACAACAAAGAAGCACATTTTTGGCCCCAAAAAACACACCCTCAGCATGCATTTTTTGCCGCATTTTACTAAGGTTTCTTACCGCATTTTTACCCAGTGTGTTTTTAAAGTCAAATCTATTAGGCTATGTACACACACTGCGTTTTTTTGCCGCTGCGTTTTTGTGCGTTTTTTAGCGCTAAAAACGCATAGAAACGCAGTGTCTTTAAAAACCGCATGAAAAAACGCATGCGTTTTACCGCGTTTTGGTGCGTTTTTGGCTGCGTTTTGCTGCGTTTTTGCACACTGCGTTTTTCTGCATTTTTTGTTATCAGTGAACATTGCCATTAAAGATTGTTGAAGAAAAAAATAAAATAGGTCTGATGTCATTTCCTTCTTACATATGTTATTCATTCTCCACTAGTGTATGCAGGAGAGCAGACAGCTGCAGAACTACAAGGCTCAGCATGCTCCATCCAGGACTGTATGCTGGAGGGAGAGTCAGGGGGAGCAGACCTACAAGGCTCAGCATACTCCATCCACTAGTGGATGCAGGAGAGCAGACAGCAGTTGTTGAACTACAAGGCTCAGCATCCTCCTTCCAGGACTGTATGCAGGATTTCTTTGCCCCCCCCAAACAAAAAAAATGACGTGGGCTTCGCCATATTTTTGTATGCTAGCCGGGTACAGCAGGCAGGTATGGGCTGCCCCCAACCCCCAGCTGCCTATTTGTACCCATAATGGGAGAGAAGCTCTGCGTCACTGATGAGTAGGTGCTCAAGGGTAAAAAATATACATATAGAGAAGATAACCCCGGCACACTACAACTCCCAAGAAAAAGCAAGATGCGGTGATTAAGTATGCAAATTTCTTTTTATTGATCAGGTTCTTAATGTCTTTAAGCGTATATGTATTTGGTCCAAAAAACACTTGACGTTTCGGCCTCCGGCCTTCGTCACACTGGACTATTATCATGCAATATCAAATGTACGTAGACACTCGGCTAAGAGGCTGATAACTACAAAAATGGATGGAGTCTCATATGTACTTCACTGTAATAACTTGCATATCATAAGGTAATACGGTATAATGCGTCAGGGGCACTAGTGCAGGCTCAAGGGCTCTATATAGTCAAATGCGCCATGGAAACCAGACCTATGAGTATGGTGCCAATTAGGGCCAGCGTACACTGGGTCACATTAACACAAAGGAATAACCATAAGATGGCGCTTGTAATTGGGTCCTAGTTCCACATATAGAAGGAACTGCTGGAAGGTAGTGGGATATGTGAGCTGAAACAGCTGGTGAGCAAACCAGCATATGATAAAGCAGAAAGACTATTCTATGATGTCAGGCACAAGAGGAGGGATGAAACCGGTATAACCGGAGGGGCATGCGGCCGGGACCAAACCGCCGCTGGACGAGTGTTCTGTGTAAAGAATCCTGCACACTGTACATATGAGACTCCATCCATTTTTGTAGTTATCAGCCTCTTAGCCGAGTGTCTACGTACATTTGATATTGCATGATAATAGTCCAGTGTGACGAAGGCCGGAGGCCGAAACGTCAAGTGTTTTTTGGACCAAATACATATACGCTTAAAGACATTAAGAACCTGATCAATAAAAAGAAATTTGCATTCTTAATCACCGCATCTTGCCTATTTGTACCCGGCTGGGAACCAAAAATATAGGGAAGCCCTTTTTTTTAATTATTTCATGAATTTCATGAAATAATTAAAAAAAAAATGACGTGGGCTTCGCCTAATTTTTGTGTCCAGCCAGGTACAACTAGGCAGCTGGGGATTGGAATCCGTAATGCAGGGTGCCCAAGCTTTCTGGGCACCCCTGCTGCGAATTGCAGTCCGCAGCCACCCCAGAAAATGGCGCTTTCATAGAAGCGCCATCTTCTGGTGCTGTATCCAACTCTTCCAGCTGCCCTGATGCCGGGTGGCTCGCTAGGTAATAATGGGGTTAGTGCTAGCTGTGTATTATCAGCTGGCCCTAAGCCCGAAATTCATGGTGTCACGCCAATATTAGACATGGCCACCATGAATTTCTAGTAAAGATAAAAAAAAAAACCAACACACAGAAAAATATTTTTATTAGAAATAAAACACAACACAATTAGTGACTCCATCTTTATTGAATTAAAGAACCCCCCTCCGCAGTAATCCTGGGTCAAGGGTCCCACGCTGTCCAATACGGATCCAATACCATCTGATCGGTTTGCTGGAAGGCAAAGCGATCAGATGATGTGTCAGGTTCAAGGCCTGATTCACATGACACAGCAGCTGATTGTATAAACGGCTTTTATACAATCAGCTGATGCATCAGTGCAAAAAAAAAAAAAAACACTTCTGTGCAGCGTCGGACTGGCTACCGGAGGAAGCTCCAGTAATGTCAGGCCTGGATTCAGGTACCTGCACTGCACTCCGGAGCTCTCACCTGAGCTCCGGCGTGCAGCCGAGACTGTATAGTGAGCGCCGAGTGACTGATTCCCCGGCACTTGCGATTAAGTCCATGACAGCTGCAGACATCCCGGGATAATCTCCGGTGCTCTCACCTGAACTCCGGAGATCACCCCAGCCTGTCTGCAGCTGTTATGAACTGACTGCAAGCGCCGGGGAATCAGTCACTCAGCGGTAAAATCCGGCGTCACCGCGAGACTTACGATCAGCTGATGCGCCAGGTGACCGCATCAGGTAATCACCGCCAGGTCCTCACGGCCAAGTCATGCAGCTATCGGACGTGCCTGGGAGCCAGCACACAGCCGGAGCGGGGGTGGCGGGACCGGGAGAGGAGCTGGGAGCGGACATGGCACCGGGAGTCTGCAGACAGGTGAGTATGACATTTTTCTACTGTTCACTTTTGATTTAGCAGCCGCTTCCACTTCCCGCCCGGGAGCAAACATGGCACCGGGCGGGAAATGGAAGCAGCGGTGGCGGAACTGGGAGGATTCACGCTTCTGTGTTTACTGACAGAAGGAATCCTCTTCCTGTACATGTCACTTTACTACCCACCCCTTGTGTTTATAGCTGCATTTTTAGTAATAAAAACGCACTAAAACGCAGCTATATTTGGAATTTGCTGTTTTCATTGCGTTTTTGAACATCTCATTGAACTC
Source organism: Anomaloglossus baeobatrachus (assembly GCF_048569485.1). Lineage (NCBI taxonomy): Eukaryota > Metazoa > Chordata > Amphibia > Anura > Aromobatidae > Anomaloglossus > Anomaloglossus baeobatrachus. The sequence goes on along the minus strand of NC_134355.1, from coordinate 388,164,130 downwards.
AATGGGTGGAAAATGCAGTGAAAAACGCAAAAATAATTGACATGCTGCGTTTTTGTGGGCACCACAAAATGCAGCTAAAAAAATACGCTGTGTGCAGACAGCAAAAATGAAAACTCATAGACTTTCCTGGAGAAGCAAAGTCATGCAGTTTTCTGAGCAAAAACGCACCCAAAAAACGCCGCGAAAAACGCACTGTGTGAACTTACCCTTAACTGGAAGTGCTCAAAAACGCTGGCAAAAATGCAGAAAGAATTGACGTGCTGCATCTTTCTGGTCACCACAAAGACGCAGCCAAAAAAAGCTGCACTGTGCGGACAGCAAAAATGAAATCTCACAGACTTTGCTGGAGAAGGAAATACATGCAGTTTTGGGACCAAAACTGCTCCCAAAAAAACACACAAAAACATGACAAAAAACGTAGCGTGCGCCTAAGGCTTTATACTTTCCTAGTGCTGAAAGGCTCTTACGTTTCATTTAACAAGCTTTATCTGACTGAATAAAGGTTTTGTGGTAACAATAATTTGGTGCATCAAATGAAATTTAAACGCTTCACCGAATTATCCCCCCAAAATTTATACATTTGCTGCAAACCACAAAGCTGAAAAATATATGTAAGACACTCTGAGGTCTCCTAGGATTGTATTGAAATGCTTTTGAGCTTCTTAATGCAAACACAGTCTTAGTTGTGCTCAAGTGATCTTAAAGGGAACGTGTCACCAGATTTGGTGACTATTAGCTGCAGCCACCACCAGTGGGCTCTTATATACAGCATTCTAACATGCTGTATATAAGAGTCCAGACCGCTGTGTAGAATGTAAAATTCAGTTTATAATACTCACCTAAATGGGTGGTGCTGTGCAGACTGGTCAGATGGGTGACTTCGTTCTCCAGTACCAGCACCTCCTCTTTCGGCCATCTTTGTCCTCCTTTTTTTCTGAAGCCTGGGGGTATGATGTGTCCTACGTTATGCACACAGGCCGGCATTGAGGTCCTGGGCGGGCGCACTTTGATCTGCCCTGAGCAGGGCAGATCAAAGTATTATAGTGCGCCTGCGCAGGGCCTCTATGTTCCAAATATATATTTGTCAACATGGTGACATTATTCTTCGCAGATTGGTCTAATGTGGGTATTTTGGTTTAACTAGGTTTTCTTTGTGCTTCTCTAAAGGGTTTATCCATTTTTTTTTAAAAAACAATGGTTTATTAGACCAGCTAGCAATTTTAATTTTTATACATCTTTCATGTTTCTTTTTTTTATTGGAGAATCTTTAATAAAATTAAGTAAAAAACAAACAAACAATTTTTAATAATAGTATGAAATCACTTTTTTGGGAAAATGCAGAAAAGTTTTCCTACATTAGGATCTCAGATTATTTGACCAGACTTTCTTTCAGTTAGAAAGAACTCAACTTGCTTTATGATAAACAAATATTTAGTATTAAACTGAAATCCAATCACAATTTAACGTCTATTAAAAGTGTAAAATGTTTCAGATACTGGTTAAAAAACATAGGTCTAACATTTGAGAGCAGTAAACACATTTGATGGTAAAAGGTACTGCTATTCATCACTATGTTTAATCTGTAGATCATAATTTGGATTTTATTAATCTATTCAAAATAGTCCCAAAAATTAAAATAAGAAAATGGATGTTTTAGATTAGAAAATATGTTTAACAAAAGTGCTTAATATATTCCAGCTTCTATGGTGTATCTAAATTATTACTAATAGCGATCAGAAATTACAATATTTTTTGTTTTATAAGACGCATCAGATTATGAAACAAAATCTAGCGGGCTGCAGATCAATGGATTTGAAGAAATTGGCTGTGAAGGCGGCACATGCGCAGATAGGACTCGATGGCCATTCTCTTGAAGTCCATCATGTCAATCTATGCACGCTCCGCCTCCGCAGCCATTTTCTTGAAGTCCATTGCATCAACTGCAGGCGATTCAATGAAGCCCGCAGTCAGATCAATGCACCCACCGCAGACACACCCATCCTGTGACCCTTCTCAGCCACTCCACTGCTCCTTCAAGCCCTCAGTATCGCTTACCTGCCTCCTCTGACCCCGTTCCACCACCGCAACCCTGGCAAGTCATATCCAAATTGTAAGGTGCACTCATATTTTACCCCCAGTTTTGGGGGGAAAAAAGTGCATCTTATAATCTGGAAAACACAGTTATTAACAGGAATTGGGTGAGAATTAACAATGTAAGTCTTTTACAATGTAAGTCTAATGAACCTCATTTTGAAGCTCCGTAGACTTACATTGTAAAAGCCACTCCCGGGTCACACAGAGATTAGTGTGACCTGGAGAGTCTGCAAAGAGGTGATTTAGTATAAAAAAAAACTTCATAGGAGAGCTTCTTTAAGTCTTAAGTACAGTTTGTAATGACAACCAGAATACTTTGCAAATAAGCTACTCTTGAAGCTTACCACTATTTCATATTGAAATGTTTAAAAGTCACCCCTGTTTGTGCTTTTTAATGGATCTTAAAATGTTATGCTTTTAATCTAAGTAGACATAATAATAAATCTAGCCTGTTATCACATAAAGTGCACCCAAAGGTCATCATCCGCCTTGGCACAGTGAAAAAACCTCTGACCCTTTCTGAGACAGCATCCAAAACATTTTTCTCTTTTGTCTAAATTTTTTTTGTCTGCAGATTAAATAGCACTTAATCTTGTGGTGATTTTCTTTTATACAAAAAAGCATGCTTTCATGTCGTATTTTAAAAAGAAGGGTCCAAGGAAACAGCATTTCATAAAGACTTAAACTCATTATAACATTGTGGCTGTATTGGATATTTATTAAACAACCAAATACAGGGCAAAAGTGAAAAATAAAAAATTATTTCCTTTGTCTGATTTTTTTGGAATGCCATGTAAAAAGGGAGATTAAAATGAAGGGTCAGGTTTTTTATTAGACTTACATTAACGAAATAAAGACAACAGGCACCCTCATTCACCAATTTATTTCCATGCAAAATCCCTAATCCAGGTCTGGAGTAATCCAATAAGAGGGCCCCACAACGATCCCATACCCACTGTCCCAGTCAATGAAGAACAGAATGTTTTCCATTGGCTGGGTGAGCAGTGCAGTGACCTGAGATAACTTCAGGAAGTCAGCCCAGGTCACAGCGGTTGCTCACACAGCAGTGTGTGAGCAGCCGCGGGCCAGACAAGTGCTCACGTCATGAGGTTAGCTCAGTTCATTACCTGTGGTGATGAACTCCGCTGAACTCATGTCATCAACGTACATCACTCAGTTTCATGACCGCTGCGTTCTTACATCAAGTACGGTCGGCGGCTCGTGGCTGTGACAAGAGGTCTCTCGCAATACTTCGCATGAGAACGCTGCATTCATGGAAATCAGTGACGAGCGCTGACATAACGAGCCGCCCGCGATACTTGATGTGAGAATGCCGTGGTCATGGAACTGCTGACAACACGAGTTCAGCAGAATTCATCACTGCTGGAAATGAACTGAGCTAACCTCATTATGTCGGCGCTCGTCATCACCGCGGCTGCTCACACGCTGCTGTGTGAGCCCCTGCAGTGACCCGGGCTGGGCAGGGGAGTGGAACATTTTGTATACTGCAAGTGCTTCCGTGTGGCTTCCGTTTTTTTTGCGAACTCATTGACTTCTATTGGTCCACAGTCCTCAATTTAGAATAGGACGGGTTCCAAAAAAAAAAGGATCGGACACACGGACATGGTTGACACATGGAACATAGTCTTGTAATTTAGTCCACAAAAACATGGAACGGACCAGAAAGAAAGGGACGGTCATGTGAATGCACCCTTAGCAGTAGTCTTGTCTATTGATTGATTGTCTTGCACCTCAATCCCATTCTAGTGTAGCACTAAGTTGAAATATCGCGCAGTGGACAAGACTGGTGCTGTTTTTCAGAAAAAAAATAAACACTTGTCTAATCTAGTGCAACCCTTTAAGAATTTTTTACACTTGCACATTACATATTAGGCGATTCCAATTTTTCATTGCATAGGAATCTTAAATACATTAAAGCAATATGTTTCCAATAACTGTAAAATCAGATTTGTATGCATACAGGCCAAAAAAAGCACAGGTGGACATTCCCTTTAAATGTTGTAGATTTGCTTAGCGGACCATGTTTTGATTACTCATGTTATACTGCCACACAGAAGTCATTACAATAAATAATTGATTTGGTTTATTCCATTGTACATTTTTCTCTTCTCATTTGCCAGCAGCAGGAGGAAATGTTTTCCTTCCTGTTTATTTGTGACAGACGTAAGAGCCAACATATTTTTGAAGTTAATTAGAAAATTGCTCCCTTTTCTGAAGGCTGAAATGTTTAAATGAAATATATAATACATTAAGTTAACTTGTTTTGACATCACTTTGCTGGACAACAGGACAGTTTCAGAAAATAACTGTTCAGCGCATTTCATTCCTGAGTCTACATACTAGTCTACAAATGTCTCACACTGTTATTGTCTTCTACAATAGTAATATTTACTTAGCAAACACAGTATCCTCATATATCAGTTGCAGTACCCTGAAAAGGGAGTAGACCCTAAGTGAAAATAGCCAAATTGTGCCCAATTGGCCATTTTCCCTCCCCAAGGCAACTGTAGAATTCCTGATGAAGAATAGGGTGAAAGTAACTCAGTGGCCAAGTGTGACTCCTACTCTGAACCAAATCGAACTTTTAAGGGAATTGCGAAGAAACAAGTTGAGCATCACTCTACATCCAGCATCCAGGCTCTAAAAGAGGTTGTTCTTAAAGAATTAAAAAAAGATAGATGATAAATGTTGTAATGCCAACAATTTGTTCACTCCATGCCTAGAAGATTTGGTGCTGTCCTTAAAAATCATGGCGGTCATACAAAATACTCAATATAGTTATTGATGTGAGTGAGGTGCATTCATTTTTTCATCAACTAATTTAAAAAAAAACTGAAGCTTTTATAATGAAAGTTATATTAATAACATAATTAAAAAAATACAATTTTGGAAATTGTTCCTGTGTTGAGTGAAATATTGACTAAAATCTTACCTTTTAAAGGAGGTGTACTCATTTATGCTGAGCACGGTTTATAAAAATAAAAATATTGCTGCATGAATAATTTTAAATTTATTTTAAGACTGAAAAAAAGAAGGGTAATTTTTATGTTTGTTTGGTTTTTTTTAAAATACTGTATGTATTTTATTTTTTGTATTTTTTTTTAGCCTCCCAAGAGGACTTTAACTTGCAATTGTTTATATTTTATACTGCAATACCACAGTATATAGAATACATTGTAGTCTCCTTAAAAACTCAGCCTGTAACTGAGGTCATGAGGAGTACCTAAATGGCAGTAATGGGGTCTTCAGCATGCCCCTTACTGCCATGGTAACTTAGAAGCACCTTACGATCCTGTTACTGAGGGCTAGTGACAGCAGCATTTAAATAAATCGTATTCTCCGCACACTCTTTGATGCAAATCAAACTTTTAGTTGTGATACACTATTTCCACAAGGTGACCAAAATGAAATAACGTTTCAGCTCTCCCAAGTCTTTTTCACGTAGGCGAAGCACAAGAAGGTTAGAGTGGGTAGCTGTGATACAGCTGTGAGGAGATCAGCAGCCGGGGATGTATGCACAAACCCTATTCAGGCATTGTGACAATGTGCCAGGGGTCTACTTTCTGAAAATGGTGTGGGAGGTTAAAAGAAATCTGTCAGTAGTATCAACCCTCCTAATCCATGTAGATGGGCATGAAGGTCATATGAAGCTGATACCTTGATTTCTTTGATCTGATGTCTTATTCTACAGAATTCCATGTTTTTCTTACATGTAAATATGCTGTCCCTGGCTATGGGCTAGACACTGATCTTTCTGAGAATCTGTCTCCAAATATTATTTTTAATAAAAGTCTGTACCAGTGTGAGATATGTAACTAACACAGAACAATAGAACTTTGTAGTCTAACAAACACGTCATCAGCTGCAGCTTTCACAGCTCTGCTGTATTGGAACAATAATGAAACACTGGCTGCCTGTTAGATGGAGGCTGAAGCACTGAGGGGATGCCTGCAGAATGTGTAAGTTATAATCAAAGACAGCTGTGCGGAGAGATCAGGAACACAAAGAGCAGTCATTACATGTCACATTGGTAACACCCCCTTTTATTAAAAGCAATCTCAGGAGACATAATTATGTAGATCAAGGTCCAACCCATAGTCTGAAACAGCTCATTTACATAAAGAAAAATATGTATTTCTCTGGAATAAGATATTGGATCACATATATTAAGGTATCATTGTATTCAGCTTCCTATCACCTGCACACCCATATAGATGGCTTAGGAGGGTTGATCCTATTGCTAGATTTCCGTTAAAATAATTTTTCATGGTGTTTAATATTTTTTTTATTGTACAATTTAGGTTTTATTTGTATACTTTAAAAATAAACTCTCGCAGCAAAAGGATTAATGCACCAAGACTAAAAGGTCATCTCAAATTCCTAAATGGGTTATTTAAGGGCAACTAGGATGAGGTGGGTAAAGTTCTGGGATTGTCACATATAATGGATGCAACAAACCTTGGCGGCTGATTGTAGTCAGACTCTGTCACACAGGCTGGGGGCGCTGTCTGACTGCAACAATCAGAGACGTGAGGACAGCCAGTGGGCGGGGGAAGCAGTGCATATGCATGAAGATAATGAGTGTCCCCGGAAGTAGTGTTACAGCTGCGTGTAGTTCACTAAGTATGAATCCCCCAATCCTTCTACCACCATTTTTAAGCACTTGATAGACATATGGGGACTGGTGTCAAACCAGATATGCAGAATCAATACTGGGCCCGAACCATGGCCATTTTGCTATAGGCAATAAATGGATCTACTATTTCCCAACTGCATTGTGTTTCCTACTCTAGAAAAATATTACTTTACAGTAGACTATCAATGTGTGTAATTGTAAATGATAAAACATTTTACGAATATATACCGTGTTTTTCCAAAAATAAGACCTCCCCCAAAAATAAGCCCTAGCAGAGATTTTCAGCATTTTCGGAGAAAGGCTTAAATATAAGCCCTCCCCCGAAAATAAGCCCTAGTCCCGGATCAATAATGAAGTGTCCGTGCAGCTAAAAAAGTTACAGATACTGCAGGACACTTCATTATTGACAGCGGCACCCGGCAATCAAACTCACCAGACGCCGAGCAGCAGGACCTGCAGTGATCGCACACCCGCACACATCAGCTCTCTCACACACAAACACACACACACACAGCAAATCAGATCTCACACACACACACCAGTTCTCACACACAAACATCGGATTGCACACACAGTCAGATCGCACACTTAATCAGATCGCACACACAAACATCGGATCACACGCAAACATCAAATCACACACACAAACATCGGATCGCACACACATCGGATCGCATACACACTCACCTCATCCAGGGACACCGATCTCTTCTTGCTGGGAGAATCCTGAGAGGCAGTGCGGTGCAGCACGATGAACAGGACCTGCGGCCGGACACATGACTTGCTCTCATTCCCTGCTGCCGTAAGTGCTGGATATGATGTGATATGTGTGTGTGTGTGTGTGTGTGATCTGCTGTGTGTGTCTGCAATCGGTTGTGTGTGTGTCTGCGATCGGCTGTGTTTTTCTGCGATCGGCTGTGTGTGTCTGCGTTCGGATGTGTGTATCTGTGATCGGCTGTGTGTGCCTGTGATAGGATGTGTGTATCTGATCGGCTGTGTGTGCCTGTGATAGGATGTGTGTATCTGTGATCGGTTGTGTGTGCCTGCGATCGGATGTGTGTATCTGTGATCGGCTGTGTGTGCCTGCGATCGGATGTGTGTATCTGTGATCGGCTGTGTGTGCCTGCGATATGCTGTGTGTGATCTGCTGTGTATATCTGCGATCTGCTGTGTGTGTGTGCCTGTGATCGGCTGTGTGTATCTGTGATCGGCTGTGTGTATCTGTGATCGGCTGTGTGTGCCTGCGATCTGCTGTGTGTGATCTGCTGTGTATATCTGTGATCGGCTGTGTGTGTGTGTGTGTGATCTGCTGTGTGTGTGATCTGCTGTGTGTGTCTGGGATCTTCTGTGTGTGTCAGGGTGTCAGCTAGCAGCAGGGTAGGACAGCGTGCAGCACCGACCGGAGATCACAGGAGGACCTGGAAACCACGCAAACGTCCTGGTCTGGTGAGTATGAGTCTCCTGGGAAGTGGAGTGGGTCTGCTTTTTTGGGGGGTAAACTTATCCCCAACCATGTTTCTCCAAGAATAAGACCTCCTCCAAAAATAAGCCCTAGTGCTTTTTTGGGGGGCAAAAAAAATATAAGACAATGTCTTATTTTTGGAAAAACACGGTATATAACAAACTTACATAAAATATAGCATTGTTGTCCACTACTGGACATCCCCATTTGAATGCCCTAAATATGCTGAGTAATTTTTTTTTTTTAAAAAAAAAAAAGCATACTTATCTCCTGGACCGGTTGTGCTCCTGCACTCTGAGCGCTGTGTCTCCTGGTAATTTTGTGACATTGTTTTAATCACATGAAGTCGTAGCCTATCAGTAGCCACTGATGAGTTGCAGCCTTCAGAGTTCCTTCATAGCAGACATTTAGAGAAGTAGCCCTAGTCTGGCAGGTAAGCATATGATTTCTTTTTTCAACTCATTTGAGCATTCAAAAACGGTTTTCTAGTCGTGGACAACCCACTTAATGACATTGCTAAATATAATGTGGAATCTGTAACTTGTTCCATCCAGTAATACATTTACCCAATAAATGTTTTCCCATAATGGATTTGTTGAAGTTATACAGTTATATTTCACTGACTGTTACCACACACTTCATTTTGAAACATAAAATGATATGATTTCTTTTCATATTTGTTATATTAAACTTGCTTTGATCTTTTATAGTTGGCTCAAGGCAATTTATCTCCTGGAATGTGTTTTGTAATAATAATAATAATAATAATAATAATACAACAAAATAGCTTAAAGGGTAACCGTACTTTTAAATGATTTTTTCAAAATAACCTGTCATGTGTGTACACGAGGAATAACACTACATCTGGCTATTAAATGACTTGTATTCTACATTTTCACCAGTGTTTCCCTCTGGAAGCTTTGTCTTAATATACAATCTAATATGAGGTGGGGAGGAGACTAGCGGTGATGACCTCTGCTTTACACAGCACAGCACACAGAGGTATTCCTGTGCTTCCTTTTATAGCACATGGAGAGAAGTAACAGCAGAATTGAGGAACTGTCCTGATCAGTGTAAATATGAATCCAGCAATCTAGTGAGATAAAAGACTTGTTAGAAAGCTCAACATAATCTTTCTGTGCCTCCCTTTGCCTCTCTCCTCACTCTGTTTTTCTCTCCTCCTTGCCCTGTCTATAAGGCATAATGAGCTGTATCACATGACAAAACAGTGTGCCTGCAGTCTGTTGTGTCTGAGCAAAATAGATTTTGAGCTGATTTTTCACAGTGAATTTTGAACACCGGAGGCAGGAGGAGGGAAAAAGTAGCTGAAAGGGGGAAGGAAACAAATTTCTCCTATAAGATGTATTACAAAGCTTCTTATATTATCCTGCAAAATCGATTTAAGGAAAATTTGGTGAAAGTGCGGTTAATATTTAATCACCCAGCATATTTTTGTTACAAGGTTTGCGTTAATGGGACATTGAAATGCAAAATGTACAAATGTACTTGCACTATTTAAAGGGTTGTTCTCAAGTTTTTTAATTTGTTAAATGCAAAAATTTTCTCTATTTTCAATAATTCAGAGATTTTTTACTTCTGTCGTGTACTGCTTGTTGCCTAGATTACAGGCCACCTCTGCAGTCTATCAGCATTAGCCGGTCTCCTAGGAAAGGAGCACAGTATTTTTAAGCTATTTTCTATAAAACTTGCATGTGCTGATCTGAAGTTGGTCAGATAATTGGATCTTGGTGGCTTCAGTGCCGTTCACTTTTTTCTTGTTGCAGAGGCAAAGTTGCCTCTAGTAGTTGTACAAGAGAGCAGACAGTTTGGACCAACGTCACAACAGTAGCTTGAGAGTGCAATGCACCCCTGATAAGCAGGAATCTGGAGTCAGGATAGTGATGCATTCTGGAAACTTAATAATGAGAAAACTCATTATCAGCATGTCTTGTTGAGGTATATAAGGCCCAGTGCACTTAAATTACATTCAATATGTACCACTTAGAAAATAGTGTTCCAATTATATTTCTGCAAGCAGACATTTTGAAAAGAGTAATAATTTATTCTGAAAGTAAATAAGTAAATTGTACTATTAATTATACAATAGTTACTAGGGATGAGTGTAACTGTGGAAGTTCATGTTTGCTGGTTTTGGCTGGACTTTAGTTAAAAGTTTGGTTCAAAACCCAGACTTGACTTGAACTTAACCCCATATAAGTGAATGGAGACCCGAACTTCTGTCCTGTGAAATGGCCCTAAAATGGTTGTAGTAAGGGCTAGGGGCTGTCAAAGGAAGGAAAATGAGAGCTATTGCCCTGCAAACAAATGTTGATAGGGAATAAATAATTAAAAAAATGACCCTATTTTTGATAACCAGTGCAGGTAAAGCAGACAACTGTCAGCTTAAGGCTATATGCGCACTAGAAAAATAATTATTCTCAATAAATTTCTTAAGAAATTTCTTGAGAGTGAAGGATTACCACACCTGCGTTAAAAAAAACGCACCAATAACGCACCGAAAAACACATGCATTTTTACCACGTTTTGGTGCATTTTTTGGGCATTTTTGGTGCGTTTTTTTGCAGGTTGTTCCCTGCGTTTTTTAATGCTTTAACAGCAGTTAATATAGATAATAGATAATCGATAGATAGACAGATGGATAGACATATAGATAGATAGATAGATAGAGGGATAGATTGATGATATATAGATAGATGGATAGACAGATAGATAAATAGAGAGATAGATAATGGACAGATAGATAAATAGAAAGAGGGATAGATAATGGATAGATAGACAGATGGACAGATAGATAGATAGAGGGATAGATAGATGATATATAGATAGATAATGGATAGATAAATAGATAGATAGATAGTTGGATAGACAGATAGATAAATAGATAGATAATGGATAGATAGCTAGAAAGATGGATAGATGAATAGCTAGATAATGGATAGATAGATAGACAGATAAATAAATAGATAATGGATAGATTGATAGAAAGATGGATAGATGAATAGATAGATAATGGATAGATAGATAGATAGATAGACAGATAAATAAATAGATAGATAATGGATAGATTGATAGAAAGATGGATAGATGGATAGATAGATTGATACACAATGGATAGATAGAGAGATAGAAAGATGGATAGATGAATAGATAGATCATGGATAGATAGATAGATAGATAGATAGATAGAAAGGTGGATAGATGAATAGATAGATTGATGGATAGATAATCAATAGATAAATAGATAGATAGATGGATAGAAAGATAATCGATAGATAATCAATAGATAGAGGACAGATCACTCAATAGATAGAGTCCCTGTGCAGTTCTCGCGAGCGTTAATATGTTCACATTACCGACCGTGAGAAATGACCTATAGTTACCCCTGCAGAATCGCTCACTGAACAAGGCTGCATTGAGTACTATGTGTCAGACATGGCTGCATCACTATGCAAGCGTCGTGGGACCTCTGTGGATTACGCCGGAGCTTTGTGTTTGGGGGGGTTAATAAAGTGGTGGAAGAGGTTTTTTTTTGTTATTTTATTTAAAATAAAGGATTTTTCAGCGTGTGTGTTTATTCACTTTACTTATAGGTTAATCATGGAAGCTGTCTCATAGATGCAACCATGGTTAAGCTAGGACTTCGTGCCAGCGATGCGCTGCTATTATCTCGTTATTACCCCAATTGCCACCGCATCACAGCAATCGGGAAGAGCTGGTAACAGACTGGGAGCAGCGGCGGGTTGATATTCTTGGCTGCGGGGGGGGGAATTAACCATGGCCCCCGCCCTCCCCTGCCTGAGAATATTGAGCTGCCGCTGTGTGTTTTCCTTGGCTGGGCGGTAAAAATACGGCAAAGGCCACGTTTTTTTTTTTGCTTTTTATTTTTATTATGTACGTTTGATTTCTATGTGCATTCTATGTGTCTGTGTCTGTGTGTGATGTGTGTGTATTCTATATGTCTGTGTCTGTGTGTGAGTGTGATATGTGTGTGTTTACTCTCTGCTCAACTTCCTCTTCCTGTCATAATGACATCACTTCCTTGCAAAACGCAGGGTGGTGATGCACATTAGGTCCCGAAAAACGCAAAATAACGTGGGAATAACGCAGGAAAACGCAATGAAACGCACATAATTTGCTACCTGCGTTATTCCCTGCAGTATTTCATGATTACATTACAGTCAAGGGAGTGAAATAATACAGTTAGCTGCAGAAAAGAAGTGACATACTAATTCTTTTTCTTAAGAAAATCTACAGAAAGAATTTTCTTGAGATAAAAACGCAGTGTACGCACAGCTATTTTTTTCTTCCATAGGTTTTGCTGGGGAATGTGTGCAGAAAGGTTACAACCATTTTCTCAAGAAATTTCTGCAGCAAAAACGCAAAAAAACGTCGGTAAAAATGCAGTGTGCGCACAGGGCCTTAACTTCGCTGGTTATCAAAAACAGAGAGTATCCCACCCAGAGTTAAAAATTACACACTCAAAGAAAAAAAAAGTTTATTTGGATACACAATCACATTGACTAAAGGAAATTCTCGATATTCTGACAATTCAATTGGTAAATAAACACTCCCCAATACTCCCTCATTTACCAATTTATTAATTAAAAAGAAATACAGGAAATTACAACGTAACCCAATGAAGTAATGTCCCATTACGCCCATCGATTCCTATAACATTTAACATGCACCTGCATTCTATGCACCCATCATCGAGCCCTTGACGTGATTGCGGGGCGCCATTATCTGCTATGACAGCCGTGGGTTTGTTGAAACCGCCATCCCCCAAATATATTTTTTTTACAAACCTCTTATTTTTTTTCACAATTAAAATATAAAAAAAAACTAGACATGTTTGGTATCACAACAATGGAACTGATAAGGAGAATCAGAATGCGAGGTCATCTTTACCACAAATTATACGTCATAAAAACAATTCCTAAAAAACAATATCAGAATTGAATTTTTTCACAATTTAACCACACTAGAATTTTTTTTTTTTTTTTCGTTTTTTAGTAAGCTATGGGGTAAAATTATTGGTGTCATTCTAAAGTACACCTCGTCCTGCAAAAACAAGCCCTCATACTTAAAAAAGCTATTGCTCTGGGAAAAAAGGTGGAAAAAACGAAAGCAAAAAACGGAAATTGGCCTTGTTGTGAAGGGGTTGATATTAAGAAGTAATATATAGGAGTTATCGTATTAACCATGGTTAGCTGCAATAAAACCTAGATATGCCTGGTTAAATTTAATTATGATTCCAATTTGGTAATTTTTAAATTACATAATTATGAAAACATATTTATCACTTGGATTGTGCGGGATAATTATGTCATGTAAATAAATACAATATCTTAGATTTTTTTTAACCACCTGATTTTATGTGGTTAATTTCTTTCTGATAAGCCTGTGATTTACACTGCGCAAAGTACGGTATTTTCAAAAGCCATCTCTATGCTGTCATGGCTTATAATAAGAAGAGTTTAGCTTTAAATATTGTGCTAACTAGAGCCAAGCAGTTGCATCTAAAAGTACATCAGCACCAAAGCTAGTAAATCATTGGGTCTTTCATTAAGCGGCTTGGATGGAAAGTGTGACTAAATCTATTTTGTGTGGAAGAATGTGCGGTATTTCCTCAGCCTGGATGTGATGTTGCAACGGGCAAAGAACAGCTGATTCTGCTGTTAAAGCAGAACATCTCCTTACTACAAAGTCTGTATTGTCAGTTCCATTTCATGGATATTATGGAAAGTGAGGAACATTTTTCACATTACCACCATGGAAAGCTATTATTGAAAACGTGTTTGCAGAACATTCTAATAATAATGTGCTGAAAGAACTAATTATACAGTTACTTATGTTGTTTTCAATATGTGCATAAACTTTCCTGACCTTAGTCACAAAAAACCTGGCAAAAATCACCTTGATTGCCGTTAAACTAAGGCCCCTTTCACACACCAGTGTTTTGCCGTCAGTCACAATCCGTTGGCTCGACGGATCCATCACTGATTGTGGAAAAATGGATGTGACGGATCCATTTTTCGATGGATCCGACTGGCTGGCTATTTGATACCAAATAAAATAAATTGGAGCATGCTTAGTTAAAAGAAACGGAATACGTCGCCGGATCCCATCATTTGACAGATTTTGACGGGTCATGCTCCCATAGGCTGCCATTCTACCAAACGACGGATGGCGACGAATCTGTCGCTGTCCAAATTTTCAACATAGACAAAAAAACGTTACTTTGTCTGTTGTCTCCGTCCGCCGGACAAACAATTTTCAACAGATCCGTCGAACGATGGATGAAACGTGAGGCCATCCGTCGCAATCCGTCGCTAATACAAGTAGATGAGAAAGAAACGGATCCAGTAGCATCAGTTGCTGGATCCGTTTTTTTCAAAATGCATCGGATTGTGACAGACGGTAAAAAACTGATGTGTGAAAGGGGTCTAACTTGTACTAAAAACAAAAATACTGTATACAAATATAGTGTAAAAGTGTGCACAATATTTTTTTTCCCTAATATTTTGCATAGCGGATGTTCCTCTAAGTAGTAGCCCAAACAGGCTGCTCTCCAAGCTTACATCTGCACTCAGATCCAGAGGATCCTCCTGCAGAAGCAAAACTTAATGAGGACCCATTGCCAAAAAATACCCCTTCCTCTTTTATTTCAATATAATACTGGTAAAAAAGTAAACTAAACTCTAAATATGTTATTAAAAAAATCAGTGAGGAAGAGGCTTTAAATAATACGGGAATAATATTCAAATTTTTGCTAATCTAAAATCTCACCACCAATTTCCAACAAACCTAGCGGCGCTTTGTCACTACAGTGCGGAAATGACGTATCTATTCTGAGCAGCGTGGCCTTGCTGCTCAGGGAAGATACGATCTTCAAGACTGTGAAGTGAGTGCATGCTGCTCCAGAGACACACTGCTGCTTTATTAGACTTTTCTTTGCCTGTCTGTAGCATTACAAATACCAGTGTGATAGTGATAAACACAGAAGCTGCTGACAGGCAGGGTCAAGTGTGATAATAATAATATACTAGTTGCTCCTGGAGTGATGAGTATGCACATACATTACATAGCATCCCGCAACCTGATCTCTACATCCAGTTATCGCCCAATATTACTGCTCCCGTTTGCATTCAAATTCTTCTAATAGCATGTCCATGATGAACTTTGCTCCCACTTCTCATTTAACTCACTCTTCGACAACCTACAATCTGGCTTCTGTCCACACTATTCAACTGAAACTACCCTGACCAAAATTACTAACGGCATACTTACCACCAAAGCAAAAGGCCAATTCTCTATAATCTTCCTTCTAGAGCTGTTCTCTGCCTTCAACACAGTTGACCACTCCCTTCTCCTGCAAATCGTCTCTTACCTTGGCATCAAACAACTTGCTCTCTCCAGGATGTCCTCATATCTTTTCATGTGCACATTTAGCATCTCCCATTCCCATACTAGCTCATCATCCCATCCTCTCTCTTTTGGTGTCACTCACGGTTCTGTCTTGGAACCTCTACTCTTCTTCATAGATACCTTTGGCCTGGAGCAACTCATAAAGTCCCTTGGCTTCCAATACCATCTATTTGATGATGACACTCAGAACCCCCTCTCTGGCACAGACATCACCTTTCTGCTGTCCAGAATCTCGGAGTGTCTATCAGCCATATCCTCTTTCTTCCCATCATGCTTCCTAAAGCTCAATGTAGATAAAACTGAACTGATCATCTTATCTCCGTCTCACCTAACTCACTTACCCAATCTATCGATCAAAAAAATGACATCATGCTTTCCCCTATACCAGAAATCCGCTGCCTCAGAGTAACCCGTGACTCTGCCATGTCCATCAAACCACACATCCAAGATCTTGCCACTTTCTGCCACCTCCAATTCAAAAATATTTCCAGAATCTGTCCTTACTCGACCCTGTATATACAAAAATGCTAGTGCATGCCCTCATTATCGCCGACTAGTGTAACATCCACCTCTGTGGACTCCTTGCTAACACTCTTACATTTCTCTTGTCCATCTTTAACTCTTCTGCCCAACTAATCCTCCTCTCTCCTCCTTCACTTCTGCCTTTCCCAACATATCCAGTTCAAACTACTAACACAGACCTACAAAGCCATCCATAATCTGTCTTTTTCTAACTAATCTCCTGATATCTTCCAATACATAAGTACTCCCAGGAGTTCCTTTTCTCCTCATCAATCATTCTTTCCTCACCCAATTGTCTTAAAGACTTTTCATGAGTATTCCCCCTCCTTTGGTATTCTGTGCCCCAACAAATCCAATTTTCTGCCGCATTCAGAACCTTCAGCCAGAACTTCAAATCCATTTCTCCAAGAAAGCTTATAGCTTGCAATGACCCCTTGAAACTTCATCACCACCTTATGTAACCCCCTTCTCATGTGCAGCACTATGGAATCAATGTTGCTCTATAAATAAATAATAATAATAATTAATAAACAGCACACACATTCCCTTTAAGAGCTCCATTGTGACATCTGTGTCCTTTTAGATCATGCCACTCATTTATTAATAACCAAATTGATATTTCTTTGCTTGAAAACATATGAATTCAGCAGCAGAACAACCATCAGTACACGAATACAGTACCAGAATCACTATGTGTATATGAGTACAGCTCCAGAACCACCATCAGAATATAACTACATCACCAGAACCATCATCAGTACATGCATGCATTCATCTCCAATACTTAATACAGCAATTAAAGGCAACATCATGAAAGCCCTACATACATTTGTATAGTAGGAATCTACAACTCCCATTATGTCTGTAGCAATGGTAAGGATATGTGGGACCCCGAGGCTCGGTGTCGGTGCAGCGGTGCATTACCTTCAGGGACTCCACGCGGCTGGATCTCGTCACAGGTAGGAAATCCTCTATTTTGATTGTCGTGACGCCACTCTCAGAATTGCGGTCAATGGAGACCGCCACTGCAGATTAGGGGTGCCTGGGGCTGATAGTAGGTGCAGTCAGTTGTAATAGCCTCCTGAGAGTGAGGCATGCCCCAGGGTCCCGTGTAGGTGTGTGGAACTACAAGTCGCAGAATGACTCACACGCACAAGCAGGATGTCTTTCAGGGATTTTACTCACTGATGGTGGCAGGGTGAGTAACCCGGGCGTAGCTGGGATGAACCAGGCTGGAACCAGGTGTCCTTCAGGCTGACTTATGAGGGTGGCTACCAACTCGCCTTCCTTAGCCCGTTGTGTTTTGGGGTAACCCCTGCTTGAAGCCCTGCTGGGGTCGCCCAGGGAAGTTGCTGGTGCCTCTCTCCCCTTCTTTTTGGCCCGTTTGCTTGTAGCCTGGACCAGGTCACTCCGGCTGCTTGCCTCCTGTGAGCTATGGGCCCCTCACTTTGGCTACGTGGCTGCGGACTCTGTGGTGTTGTCTTGGGGGTGTAAAGTGCCCCCTCATGCAGGTTTGGCAAAGGACAAGTGGATCTATCCCTGCACTGGGACCTGTTACCCGTTTGGGCCTGGTATCTCCCTGACAGTCTCTTTACTTTCCACTCCGTTGCTCTCTCTTTAGCCGTGTGTGGATTTCGGGCAGCACTACCAGGTGACCGTTCTCCCCCGTCGGTAGTCACTGCGCGTACGTTGTCAGAATTGTGTAGAGCTACAGGGTCTGCTTCTGCCCTCCCTGAACTTCACCACTCAACTGTCTTCGGCTCACTCTTCCCTCCTCTCCTGTTCTTGCCTATGTCACCTAGAAACCAGGCTCTCTACCACACCTCTCGAGTGGAGATGGAGGCTTCGCCCCCTCCTGGGATCCCCAGGGGTCCTCTCAAAAGTAAATGTGTGAGACCTGATCACTATGCGCCTGTGTAGTCACACCTCGGTCAGCCTTCTGGATTACCTGTTTTGTACTGTCCCCAGCATGGGTGCAGTACTCAGTGGTGCCTGACCAGGTCAGGGGCGCCACATTCCCCCTTAGTTATCACCAGCACGTCCTCGGGCTGCAAGACAACATTTTAAAATGCGTAAAACAGTAAAACATGGTAAAACGTTTTAAAACCAACAGGTACCATACATCACCACCCTCCACCCACAAGTCCGTTAACCCACCCTAAACCCTCTCAGGCGGCAGGTCACCGGTTTCTTTTGGTAACCAGGTCTGAGCCATCAGCTTCCCCAGACCTTTCTTCCCATCTGCCTCTCCCGTTGGCCGCGCCTTCAGCCACTTCTGGCAGGATGTAGAGGCGGCTTTCATGGTCTGGTGGTTTCAGGGTATACCTGGCCTGGTGGAGCCGCGCCTTCAGCCACTTCCGGCAGGATGTAGAGGCGGCCTCCACAGTTGGTGCTGACCAGGTACCCTCTTTGTGGTGGAGAGCCAGGCCCCATAAACAGGCGTGCTCCCTGGTAGTGGTTGTACCTCTGGGGTAACTATAAACACTGCGAGAGTTTGTGGCTATAGCCAGTTCATAGCCTTAAGGTTCATGGGTTAAAGTGCAAAAGGGTTTCTCACATAAGTTCATGTGGGCACATGCTTGAACTTGTAAACGTTGCAAAACTGTACTTTAACTTGCTGTACTTCTTACTTTACTTTACATGGACTTTGCTCCTTCTTCCTCCTCACCAGGGCTTGGGCCTGTAGGGCTGTGGCACCTGTCGTCATCATCTGTAGTGGTTTCATCAATGAGTTCTTTGTATTTTCTTTCCTCTTCTTCTGTGTCTGTTTCTTTTTCTCTTTCTTTATCTTGTAGTGTTGAGACAGCAGGGTTACTGTAGGGATTTCTGGGGCAGGGTGTGACATCTAGTGCATACCATCCGCGTTCTCCTTGGTGCTTTGTAAATTCTACTGAGTCTCCTATCTGTAGGTTTCTTCCTGGATGTCCTCTAGGTAAATGTGCTCTAACATCCCTTCTGTTCACAAATATGCCCTCTTTTACACCAGGTGCCACTATAAAGCCATATCCAGACCTTAGACTGAAGTCTTCTACAACTCCTCGACAAAGTGGGCCTCTGACCTGCGATTTGGCTCTTCTCAAGGACCGCTTTTCCTCTAAGTCTCTGGCCGTGACCTCGTCCTTCTTCTCGGGAGACTGCTGTGCAGGTGGATCCCTTGTCCTGCTGCGGCGCCGTGTCCTGCGGGCTGGGTCCTGCCTGGCTGCCACCTTACCGCTTGCAGGCTCCCAGGTGAGGTATCTGGACAAATCTTCCTCAGCGGAGGATGTCGGTCCCTCTTCATCCCAGCGGGAGTACGGCAGCATCTCTGGCTCTTGGACTGGTGCTGCATCCACTGCTGATGGCTCTGGGGTCAGCTTCTCAGCTTCCTGGCCTCCCCTCCCCCTTAGTTCTTCTGGGCACTCCTCTTGTGGCAGCGCTAGGGATGGATTTTCATCAGCAGGCCAGGGCGGGGGACCCTTTGGCATGAATGTTGCAGGAGTCTTCCTGTGAGTATGCGGAGGGAGCAGATACCGGTCCACCATCTCCTTTGGGAAGTGGGCCTCTAGATCAGCCTTCAGCTTCCAGTATTCGGGGTCCTCCCCCAGCAGGGACTTCCTAGCAGGGACTTCCTTGGGCTGGGGAGCAGTGTCTGCTCTGGCCTTGCAGGCCGGGGTAAATAATTGTACAGTCTTGTCTTGGCGGGCCGAGCCTGGCGTGGCAGCGACCTGGTCTTGGCGGGCCGAGCAGGGCATCGCTGCGGCGGCCTGGATTGGCGTCGCAGCTGCAGCCGGTCCTTGGCGGGCCGCACCTGCGGCGTGGAGGAGGGTCGCGGTGGCAGCCGGATCTTTGCGGGCCGGGCTGGGCATCGTTGCGGCGGCCTGGGCTCGGCGGGCCGCACCTGGCGTGGCTGCGGCCTGATTCAGCGTCGCCGTGCCGGGCATCTCTCCAGGGACCGCGGGCATGGCAGCAGGGGTCGGGGCACTCGCGCTGACAGGGGCAACACAGGACTCACCCATCGGTAACATCATCGGGGTCTGAGTCGTCGCCGCTCGGTCTGGCACTCGTCGTGCGGTTCCCCTCTCATAGGCCTGAACCGCTGCAGCCATCTCCAGAAGCTCCGTACGTCCCTCGCTGATCTGCCATACGACCCTGGCCTCCAGTTGGTCGCAAAACTGGGCAAGTTCCCGATACCACCAGGCAGCGGAGCCTGGTTCTGGGTCTCTGCGTTCAGACGCCATTTCCTCTGCGTCTCCTTCTTCTAGTAGCAGGCTTCTGGCTCCCTTTCTTTCCCGACGTCTCTGAACGCCTCCGCTCTCATCACTTGCGAGGCCAGGACCCTTCAGGGGATCTCTGGGTAGCCACACCTCTTCGTGGGCGGTAACTTCTCCCAGCGCGGGCTGCTGTTGTTTTTCAGCGCGCTTTTCATGGTGGCAATATGGCGGCGCTTCCAATTTTCCAAGCGGACCGCCCAGGCACATGGTCACCTGTCTGAACAGGTCTAGTCCTTATCCTGTTCGTGACGCCAGATGTGTGGGACCCCGAGGCTCGGTGTCGGTGCAGCGGTGCATTACCTTCAGGGACTCCACGCGGCTTGATCTCGTCACAGGTAGGAAATCCTCTATTTTGATTGTCGTGACGCCACTCTCAGAATTGCGGTCAATGGAGACCGCCACTGCAGATTAGGGGTGCCTGGGGCTGATAGTAGGTGCAGTCAGTTGTAATAGCCTCCTGAGAGTGAGGCATGCCCCAGGGTCCCGTGTAGGTGTGTGGAACTACAAGTCGCAGAATGACTCACACGCACAAGCAGGATGTCTTTCAGGGATTTTACTCACTGATGGTGGCAGGGTGAGTAACCCGGGCGTAGCTGGGATGAACCAGGCTGGAACCAGGTGTCCTTCAGGCTGACTTATGAGGGTGGCTACCAACTCGCCTTCCTTAGCCCGTTGTGTTTTGGGGTAACCCCTGCTTGAAGCCCTGCTGGGGTCGCCCAGGGAAGTTGCTGGTGCCTCTCTCCCCTTCTTTTTGGCCCGTTTGCTTGTAGCCTGGACCAGGTCACTCCGGCTGCTTGCCTCCTGTGAGCTATGGGCCCCTCACTTTGGCTACGTGGCTGCGGACTCTGTGGTGTTGTCTTGGGGGTGTAAAGTGCCCCCTCATGCAGGTTTGGCAAAGGACAAGTGGATCTATCCCTGCACTGGGACCTGTTACCCGTTTGGGCCTGGTATCTCCCTGACAGTCTCCTTACTTTCCACTCCGTTGCTCTCTCTTTAGCCGTGTGTGGATTTCGGGCAGCACTACCAGGTGACCGTTCTCCCCCGTCGGTAGTCACTGCGCGTACGTTGTCAGAATTGTGTAGAGCTACAGGGTCTGCTTCTGCCCTCCCTGAACTTCACCACTCAACTGTCTTCGGCTCACTCTTCCCTCCTCTCCTGTTCTTGCCTACGTCACCTAGCAACCAGGCTCTCTACCACACCCCTCGAGTGGAGATGGAGGCTTCGCCCCCTCCTGGGATCCCCAGGGGTCCTCTCAAAAGTAAATGTGTGAGACCTGATCACTATGCGCCTGTGTAGTCACACCTCGGTCAGCCTTCTGGATTACCTGTTTTGTACTGTCCCCAGCATGGGTGCAGTACTCAGTGGTGCCTGACCAGGTCAGGGGCGCCACAGATATACAAGCAGTTGTTTTTAACAGCCATTATCACACTGAGGATCCTACAGGTACAGGAACCACAGTATTGATGAGACATGGTCCATATCACAAATAAATATTTACACTCAGGTACCTTATAGGTGCCGTAATCTCTGAGTGAAGTTCTTCTCATCCCTATTCTTTTAATATGCATTTCCTCCACACTGTCCTCTCCAATAAAATATTGCCTCTACACCATCACTTCTTATTAACTATAACCACCACATAGTCACCTTTATGAATTTTAACCACCACCATGTTCACCCTTCTGAACTATAACTGCCACACTGTCCTAATTAGTTATAACTGCCACATTGTCCTCAATAATTAGTTATAACTGCCACACTGTTTGCTCTTATGAACTACAACCACAAGACTTCTCAGATTACCTTTAACCACCACACTGTGCTCTCTTCAGTGTTCCCTCCATGTTGCCCTATTTTCATACTGGGTCTTCTATAGTCTCTATATTGGGTCCCCTCCTCACACTTTCTCCCTTTTTGCACACTCTCATTTCCATACTGTCCCATCACACTATTACCTCATGCTGCTCCCTTTTCATAGTTTTCCCCCCTATTGTTCCCTCGCAATGCACAAACTTGAAAACTCATCTGTTCAGAAATGTTTTTAATCTCCCATGACCCCACTGCCTTACCACCGCCACCTCTCTACCACCGGAGCTGCTGCCTCATCACTGCCCCACCTACTGTCTCCTCCCCAATATCCTATAGAATGTAAGCCCGCAAGGGCAGGGTCCTCTTCCTTCTGTACCAGTCTGTCTATGGTAACTTGTACATGTATTTTGTATGTAACTCCCTATGTTCAGCACCATGGAATCAATGGTGCTCTATAAGTAAATATTATTATTAATAATAATAATAATAATAATAATAATAATAATATACTGTGCTCCCTTCTCACACTTTCCCCCATACTGTCCCTTCATGCTATTCCCCTCAATACAACTCCCTTGGTTCTTTAGTTCCACAATAGATCTTACTTTTTTTGCCATCTTCTGCTCTTCTGCAGCAAAGCACTGACATCAGCAGCATGATCAGGTTACCTCATCATGCTACCTCTTGACTTCGGAAGTGTCAGCAGTAAGAGATTCAATTTCATTCAATACACAAATACAATTGACAGTAGGAGACTGGTCCTTTATGTGTTTTCAAAGCCAGTGATCAGTTTAACAGTCGGCTCAAATATTGGTTGAATCCTACTCCTGTGTGGCAGTAAAATGTAACCCCCTTAGGGACACCTCAGACCACCGCATAACTCATTGCAAAAGCAGCTTAATAGTACCCACTTACAAATTATGTCCGGGGCAGATGCCAACCTACCCCTCCTTAGTGATATGCCCTGGCATCCAAGTAGTTTTTTTCAAGGATTTTTTTCAACTTGCATTGTCAAGTTTGATCCATGACTAGGATCAAAAATGATATGTCTTTTGTTTTAGGGATTTTTGTGGACTCATTCTACACAAAAAAAACCCAAGAAAATGTGAACATGCTCATAGACTATAATGGGTACGAATTCTATCTGTAATATTTACGGATATAACTCGTACTATAATCATGGATTTCTAAATGACCATTAAGGTAAAAAGCAATTTTGGTCAATTGCTTCTAAATACCAGATTAAGATATGGTGCTGAATCCTCTGGCATGGCAATCATCAGAAAAAGCACAGAAAGTTTTTTAACTATGCTGCAGTTCATTTGATGATTTTAATGCTTCTTCAAAAAAGTTTTTCTTTATTCTATTCACCACTCCTTTTGAAAGTTTCTGTTTCTTTTTTGTGCTCTTTCTGGTAAATGGCAGATTATGTCATGCCAGATTACTGGGGAAAGTGCATGCATTTTTAAGTGCCCGGTCCTATGTTCTCCCAGTCTCAGAAAACTTTTTGAAAGGTCGAAGTTGCTGAGGCAGGAAGGGGCATGGCTACGCCCAACAAATTCATTATAATTTACACCAGAAATGGGACTTAAATTCTGACAAATGCAGTGGTGTAGCTATGATTTCCAGAACCCAGGCAATAATTCAGTTTGCCGCCCCCTCAAGCAGTGTAAGTAGTTGTCATGTGACCAATCATTCCTATGCGATTTTCACACTTACAGTCGTGACAACAAAATGCTCTTCCTAATTTTCTCAATGTTCAGGGAAAAACAGAGCAGTATGAAAAGCTAGTTTTCACATGACCGCAAGTATATAAAATCCCATATGAGTGGAGTGGCCTTGTGATGACTGCTGGAACCAGCAAGCAGAGCCGAATACTGACAGTGAGTATATTACATGCTGTTAGGATTGGGCATGCTACAGTGTTTAGTTTTATAATTAAAGGGCTTGTCCAAGTTTGAGATGAAAGTCTTCAGTCACTGTAGGTGACTACAGGCTTCTGTATTCTCATAGAACATGCACAGCACACTTTTAGGATTCTCCCTTGCCAGTGGCAAGAATGGTAAGACATTGCGATTTGCATATTTCTGGGCACATTCTGACTAGACATGTCCGACCTTGATGAATTCATTTTCATTGAGCAAGGCCACGACTGTCTAGTCAGCATGTGACTACATTAAAGTAAATTGCTTACTTGTGGTTTTGTGACCGCCCACTGTCACCACAGGCACTGGATAATCCTGACAGTTTGTAGTGTGCTCCCTGTGAGAATTTAGAAGTCTGCAGTCAAACAGAGTGCAGACTCATCACAAACTTGGACAACCCCTTTAAATCTCCAAACATAAATAAAAAATGTAGTAACCCTTAACTTATGAGATGGCACAACACTATTAACATAGCCATGTATCACGCAATCTTAGAAATTACATTTTGTTACATGTGTACAGGATCAGAACCAATAACAGCTCAAGAATACATAATCATAACCCCATCATTACAGAAATACATCGCTAGAACAACCATCAGTACAGAAACATATCACCAGAACCACCAACAATACAAAAATACATTGCTAGAACCCGATAAGTACAGAAACACAGAATACATCCTTAACAATAGAAAGGAGATACTGGGAGTTGTTATCATCAGTCATCATATGATTACTTAGCTAACAGAAACCCCAGCACTGATGAGAATTGATCAGTATCACAAATAAACCTTTACATCCAAGTACATTATAGTTGATGCTGTCTCTGATCTGAGTGTTCTCTTTCTTTACTTCATCTTGTCCAGATGCCATGATGACTTGTCACATCTATGGCTCATCTCTGCAGACTTCCATATTCTCCAGTGTTCTGCAGCACATGGTGTTATTAAACATAGCAGTGTCATTATAATGTTCATAATTTAAAATATCTGCACCTGAATAAATAATTGATCCTCATGTTATTCCCTGTACAAAATATGACCCACCCACTGTCTCTCTTATGGTACATGCCCTCCACACTGCCCTCTTCATTCCATAATGGGACCTCTCTCACACTGTCTTTTTCCCTAATTACAATAATTCTTTGGTGTCTTCAGCTCCGCTGGAAAACTTACCACACCATACTTCTGCCACCTATGCGGCACCAAGTAGTGACGTCAGCAGTGAGATCAGCTGACTTGATCATGCTGCTGACACGGAAGTGCTGGCAATTGCACCTGGGAACCAGCGAGCTGCACTCTGTGTGAACCAGCTGTCAGCTTGACAGTCAGCTCAGAGAACGGCCAACTCCCAACTATGTGGGGTGGGAAAAATGCAGCTGCCGGGGAGACTCCTTGGACTGCCATATCAGGCTGCTCAATGTCGCCCCCCCCCCCCCTTAGATACGCCACCTATATATGTGCTCCAGCCAATAGTGCTCAGCAGTTGAAGGATGCAACAAATTTATTAACGATATGAATGTACAAAATCGAATGAATCGGGCCCTTTGACTCCTCCAATATAAGTTGCCAATCAATGTCAGATCAGACACAACAGTAATATAAATGCTACAGAAATGATGAGAACAAAATAAGTATAGAACTGGAACCGGATTCATTATGTGTTTTTAAATACATTTTCTGTTCCATGTGTATTTGGAGCGCACATTATGCACACAAAGTGAATAAACGAGCTGCAAACAAATGGACATTGCTTTTAACTACTATATTAATTGTGAGCACATCTCAGCCGGAACAAAAGAAACTGTATAAAACCAAATTTGGCTATATTTAGTAATTAACACATACGTATTTTGTTGAGGTCCCCTAATTGCATATGTCATGGGAACTAATGGTAATATAAATCTGCTCTAGTTTATTTGTTCTAAGATTAGATCTTTTCCTTTGTGAGAAAAAGTTGTGTTGGTATATACTTGTTTACAGGGATAATGAGGACCAGATTTGCTCCACATGTATTGTATATTTATATTTGATTTATTTTATTTTTATTCTATTTTTTTGCATAACGTTTTGTAAATTGTGAACTATATACTGCTCTGATGAACCCTGAAAACCTAAAGAAATATTTTCTTGATGGCAATGTGAATAAAATCAAGTAATTTAACACCTCCACTGCTTAAGGCCTGAAACACACATCCGTGAAACACGTGCGTGTTTGGTCCGTTTCCGTGTATACTGGAGACACGGCCAAACGTGCACCAATGTTATTGTATGATAAAACCTCCACGTGCGTTTTTGATGCATGTCCGTTTGTCCTTGTCCATGATCCGTACCTGTGTGCGTTTTGCACGGCAGCATGTCCGTTTTCTGCACGCAACACGCAGCACGGACCCAATGAAAGTCAATGGGTCTGTGCGCACGTCCGAGTGACACGGACGCATCTCTGTTTGCTCCCTGTACGTTTTGTGCTTTTTTCATGTGATCCAGCGGTGGCCGCGAGTTACCTGACTGACAGCAGCTGATCGCGCTACTCACCTCATTAGCTGCGTGGAGCTGACCGGAGCGGCGGTGTATTCTGCTGCTCCTGTCACCTGCATGCAGCAGAGCTGGAAGCGACGCTGGAGGTCCGTGGATTACGCCGGACACGGAGGGCTTTGTCGGGGTTAATAAATTGGTAATGAGGGAATTTGTTTGTGTTTTTTATTTCTAATAAATGATTTTTTCAGGTGTGTGTGTGTTTATTTACTGTAATTTACAGATTAATCATGGAAGGTATCTCGAGGAGACGCCTGACATGATTAATCTAGGACTTATTGGCAGCTATGGGCTGCCAATAACTCCTTATTACCCCGATTTGCCAACACACCAGGGTAAATCGGGAAGAGCCGGGTACAGCCCCAGAACTGTCGCATCTAATGTATGCGGCAATTCTGGGCGGCTGCTGACTGATATTGTTAGGCTGGGGGGGCTCCCCATAACGTGGAGCTCCCCATCCTGAGAATACCAGCCTTCAGCCGTATGGCTTTATCTGGCTGGTATTAAAATGGGGAGGGACCGCACGCCGTTTTTTTTTAATTATTTATTTATTTATTTCACTGCACAGTATAGACACGCCCACCGGCTGCTGTGATTGGGTGCAGTGAGACAGCTGTCACTCAGCGTGGTGGGCATGTGTGACTGCAACCAATCACAGGCGCCGGTAGGCGGGTAAAGCATGGAATACGAGATTGATTAATGGGCGGCCGGCTTTTTCAAAATAGTAAAAGCCGCCGCAGCAGTGTGAATGCCGTGCAGCACTGGTGATCGGGGATCGGTGAGTTTGAGAGAGGGGGGGAAAACTTCTGTCACTCGGGTGATTAGCGGTCACCGGTGAATCCTTCACAGGTGACCGCTAATCAGTACACGGCACAAAGACAGAGCCGCGGCATGACAATGAAGTCGGGTGAAGTTCACCCGAGTTCATTCTCATCCCGCTACTAGAGATGAGCGAACCGGTCCCGGTTCGGCTCGAGGCCGGTTCGCCGAACGGGGGTCCCGTTCGAGTTCAGTTCGTCGAACGTTCGACGAACCGAACTAGAACCAATAGGCTATAATGGGAGGCAATCACAAACACATAAAAATGCATTATAAATGTACACAAACAGTTAATAAACATTGCCATAACACTTACCGGTCCTCGCGATCCCTTCTGCACTCTGTCTCCTGCCGCTATTCCATCCGATGATCGCTGAATCCTCCCGGTGACCTGCACTGCCAGCAGAGAAGCAGGACCTATCGTGACGTCAAAATAGCCATGTGACCAGTCACGTGGCTATTATCTCATTGGCTACAGACTGGTCACATGACTATGACACGTCATGTAGGACCTGCGAGTGCATCTCTCCGGTACACGGTGCACATATGTGTATCGCCGTGTACCGGCGACATGCTCTAGCACACGGTCGACTCCCCGTTCCGTTAGGGACCGGCTGACACAGCCGGTCATTAACGGAGATCACCGTTGCCATAGCAACGCAGTTAGCGGTGACGTCACCGCTAACCGCGGCTCCGGGAGCACCGTTGCTATGGTAACGCGTCTGTCAGCGTTACCGCTGTTACCGCTAGCAGCCAGCAGTGATCACTCACGGAGTGAAGGCTGCACGCTGCTTCCCGATTGTAGTGAGCATTGTAGTTAAGATGGAGGTTCCCCAGCCCCAAGTGATGCCCCTCACTACAATCGTCACTACTACTACACTAGAAAGAAAGAAGACAGAAGAGCAGGATCGTGGAGGGCTGACAGGGGTAATAAAGATGGAGTCTCTAATGTGTCTGTGTATTTATTTCTATTAAAGTATTTTTTCTCTGTGTGGTGTCTTTTTTTAACCCTTTATTGGAGATTCTTAATGGCCGGGTCAAACGTGCCTGACATTAAGAATCTCTGGCTTAATACTGGCTGGTAAAACAAAGCCAGTATTAACTCATGATTACCCAACAAGCCACCCGGCTCCAGGGCTGTTGGAAGAGTTGGATACAGCGCCAGATGATGGCGCTTCTATGAGAGCGCCATTTTCTGGGACGGCTGCGGACTGAAATCCGCAGCAGAGGCGCCCACAAACCTCGGGCTAACCTGTGCTGCGGATTCCAATCCCCAGCTGCCTAGTTGTACCCGGCTGGACACAAAAATAGGGCGAAGCCCACGTCATTTGTTTTTTAATTATTTCATGAAATAAGTGAAATAATTAAAAAAAACGGGCTTCCCTATATTTTTGGTTCCCAGCCGGGTACAAATAGGCAACTGGGGGTTGGAGGCAGCCCGTGGCTGCCAGCTGTACCTGGCTAGCATACAAAAATATGGCGAAGCCCACGTCATTTTTTTGGTGGGCAAAAAACTTCTGCATGCAGTCCTGGATGGAGTATGCTGAGCCTTGTAGTTCTGCAGCTGCTGTCTGCTCTTCTCCATACAGACAGACAGCAGCTGCAGAACTACAAGGCTCAGCATACTCCATCCAGGACTGTATGCAGAAGTTTTTTGCCCCCTGAAAAAATTATGTGGCTTCGCCATATTTTTGTATGCTAGCCAGGTACAGCAGGCAGGTACGGCTGCCCCCAACCCCCAGTTGCCTATTTGTACCCGGCTGGGAACCAAAAATAAAGGGAAGCCCTTTTTTTATTATTTCATGAATTTCATGAAATAATTAGAAAACAAATGACGTAGGCTTTGCCCCATTTTTGTGTCCAGCCAGGTACAACTAGGCAGCTGGGATTGGAATCCGCACCACCGGTTGGCCTGAGCTTTCTGGGCCCCACTGCTGCGAATTGCAGTCTGCAGCCACCTCAGAAAATGGCATTTTCATAGAAGCGCCATCTTCTGGCGCTGTATCCAACTCTTCCAGCACCTGCCTGCTATACCTGGCTAGCATACAAAAATATGGCGAAGCTCACGTCCTTTTTTTGTAGCTTTTTGGCAAAAAAAAAAAAAATGCTTCCCTGGATTTTCCATTGCCAGTGAAGGTAACACCAAGCAGTGGGGGTTAGCAGCCAGTAGCTGCTTGGATTACCCTTAGCTAGCAATACAAAAAATGCAGTGGGAGCTAACATATATTTTTTTTAATTATTTATTTAAATAACTAAAAATAAAATGGGCTTCCCTGTATTTTGATTGCTGGACATCACAGTGCTGTAAAAATAAATCTTTAAAAAAATGACGTAGCGCTCCGCGGTATTTTTGATTCTCAGCGCAGATAAAGCAGACAGCTATGGGTTGCCACCCCCATCTGCCTGCCGTTACCTTGGTTGGCAATCAAAATACAGGGAAGCCCATTAATTTTTTCTATTTAAAAAATAGTTAAAAAAAAAAATTACGTTGGGTCCCCCCATTTTTGATAGCCAGCTAGGGTAAAGCAGACGGCTGTAGCCTGAAAACCACAGCTGGCAGCTTTACCGTGGTTGGGGATCCAATGTGGAGGTCCCCTCAGGCTCTTTTTTATAATTATTTTATAAATATTAATAATTACACAATAAAAGTAGGGGACCCCCCAAATTGGATCACCAGCCAAGGTAAAGCGGACAGCTGTGGTCTGGTATTCTCAGGGTGGGAAGGTCCATAGTTATTGGGCCTTCACAGCCTAAAAATAGCAGGCCGCAGGCACCCCAGACGTGGCGCATCCACTAGATGCGCCAATCCTGGCGCTTCACCCCAGCTCATCCCGTGCCCTGGTGCAGTGGCAAACGGGGTAATAAATCGGGTTGATACTAGCTGTAAAGTCACCTGAGATCAAGCCCAGCAGTTTGTGATGTCATGGCGTCTATTAGATACCCAACATCATAAACTGTCAGTACTAACAAAAACAAAAAATCGACAAAAGAAATTTATTTGAAAAAACAGTCCCCAAAACATTTCCTCTTTCACCAATTTATTGTAAGAAAAAAAATAAAGGGGTCCCACGACGACTCTGGACCGTCTAGAATATGGGGGGGAGACACTCAGGGAACGTATCCCCCATTTTCTAGGAGTGCGGACCCTTCATGTGAGGAGTGTGGGTGCAATGAATCTGCACTCACTCTCCCCGGGTCCACAGCAGCAGAGTCCATGTCGTAATGGTTGCTACCAAAGCTGCAATGCCCTGCTCATGAGGTAAGGGCATGCCTAATCAGGAGAACTACTGTAGAGGAAGCTCTGCTCACTGGTATATAGGTGCTCAGAGGTAATAATAGATAAAATTAGTGAGTAACCTCGGCACTCTATATCTCCCAGACTAAGTCAGTAAGTCACAACGGATAGTAATGCAAAATCACTCTTTATTGGTCCGTATTAAGAAAATTTTTTTTTCATAAGCATATATGTTTTTGTCCAAAACAAGTTACAAATGACGTTTCGGCCTGAGCCTTCGTCAGATTGGACTTATCTGCATGTAATCATGAAAAATGACAATAATCAGTATCACATAAGAGTGAGAGAACAATAACATAAACTCGAACAATGTAGAGGTACAATTGGGATGCAGCAAAAAAATTGCAACACAGCAAGAAATGAAACACATGATACAAATGTCATAATACAGTACAAGGACAATATAGTAATTGACAAATATGGGGTCAGAGTAGACTTAGACAGCTCTGGTACGAAAGAGATGTCAATCATAAAGTAACATGTGCAGTAGGTGTAGAGCTACACTATGCATGGCAGAGCTAATGGGTAGACCGACCATAGAAAAAGTAGAGAAAAAGTGGAGAAAAAGTGGAGAATAAGTGGAACATAAGAGGAGAAAAAGTGGAGAAAAAGTGGAGAAAAAAGTGGAGAAAAAGTGGAGAAAAAGTGGAGAAAAAGTGGAGAAAAAGTGGAGAAAAAGTGGAGATTAAGAGGAGAAAAAGTGGAGAAAAAAGTGGAGAAAAAGTGGAGAAAAAGTGGAGCATAAGTGGAGAAAAAGTGGAGAAAAAGTGGAGAAAAAGTGGAGCATAAGAGGAGAAAAAGTGGAGAAAAAAGTGGAGAAAAAGTGGAGAAAAAGTGGAGCATAAGAGGAGAAAAAGTGGAGAAAAAGTGGAGAAAAAGTGGAGCATAAGAGGAGAAAAAGTGGAGAAAAAGTGGAGAAAAAGTGGAGAAAAAGTGGAGCATAAGAGGAGAAAAAGTGGAGATTAAGAAGAGAAAAAGTGGAGAAAAAGATGAGCATAAGAGGAGAAAAAGTGGAGAAAAAGTGGAGAAAAAGTGGAGAAAAAGTGGAGAAAAAGTGGAGCATAAGAGGAGAAAAAGTGGAGAAAAAGTGGAGAAAAAGTGGAGAAAAAGTGGAGAAAAAGTGGAGCATAAGAGGAGAAAAAGTGGAGAAAAAAGTGGAGAAAAAGTGGAGAAAAAGTGGAGAAAAAGTGGAGATTAAGAGGAGAAAAAGTGGAGCATAAGAGGAGAAAAAGTGGAGAAAAAAGTGGAGAAAAAGTGGAGAAAGTGGAGAAAAAAATGGAGAAAAAGTGGAGAATAAGAGGAGAAAAAGTGGAGAAAAAGTGGAGAAAAAGTGGAGAATAAGAGGAGAAAAAGTGGAGAATAAGTGGAGAAAAAAATGGAGAAAAAGTGGAGAAAAAGTGGAGCATAAGAGGAGAAAAAGTGGAGAAAAAGTGGAGAAAAAGTGGAGAAAAAGTGGAGCATAAGAGGAGAAAAAGTGGAGAAAAAAGTGGAGAAAAAGTGGAGAAAAAGTGGAGCATAAGAGGAGAAAAAGTGGAGAAAAAGTGGAGAAAAAGTGGAGCATAAGAGGAGAAAAAGTGGAGAAAAAGTGGAGAAAAAGTGGAGAAAAAGTGGAGCATAAGAGGAGAAAAAGTGGAGAAAAAGTGGAGAAAAAAGTGGAGAAAAAGTGGAGAAAAAGTGGAGAAAAAGTGGAGAAAAAGTGGAGATTAAGAGGAGAAAAAGTGGAGAAAAAGTGGAGAAAAAGTGGAGCATAAGAGGAGAAAAAGTGGAGAAAAAAGTGGAGAAAACGTGGAGAAAACGTGGAGAAAAAGTGGAGAAAAAGTGGAGAAAAAGTGGAGCATAAGAGGAGAAAAAGTGGAGAAAAAGTGGAGAAAAAAGTGGAGAAAAAGTGGAGTAAAAGTGGAGAAAAAGTGGAGAAAAAGTGGAGAAAAAGTGGAGATTAAGAGGAGAAAAAGTGGAGAAAAAGTGGAGAAAAAGTGGAGCATAAGAGGAGAAAAAGTGGAGAAAAAAGTGGAGAAAACGTGGAGAAAACGTGGAGAAAAAGTGGAGAAAAAGTGGAGAAAAAGTGGAGAAAAAGTGGAGAAAAAGTGGAGCATAAGAGGAGAAAAAGTGGAGAAAAAAGTGGAGAAAACGTGGAGAAAAAGTGGAGAAAAAGTGGAGAAAAAGTGGAGCATAAGAGGAGAAAAAGTGGAGATTAAGAGGAGAAAAAGTGGAGAAAAAGTGGAGCATAAGAGGAGAAAAAGTGGAGAAAAAAGTGGAGAAAAAGTGGAGAAAAAGTGGAGAAAAAGTGGAGAAAAAGTGGAGATTAAGAGGAGAAAAAGTGGAGCATAAGAGGAGAAAAAGTGGAGAAAAAAGTGGAGAAAAAGTGGAGAAAGTGGAGAAAAAAATGGAGAAAAAGTGGAGAAAAAGTGGAGAAAAAGTGGAGAATAAGAGGAGAAAAAGTGGAGAAAAAGTGGAGAAAAAGTGGAGAATAAGAGGAGAAAAAGTGGAGAATAAGAGGAGAAAAAAATGGAGAAAAAGTGGAGAAAAAGTGGAGAAAAAGTGGAGCATAAGAGGAGAAAAAGTGGAGAAAAAGTGGAGAAAAAAGTGGAGAAAAAGTGGAGCATAAGAGGAGAAAAAGTGGAGAAAAAAGTGGAGAAAAAGTGGAGCATAAGAGGAGAAAAAGTGGAGAAAAAGTGGAGAAAAAGTGGAGCATAAGAGGAGAAAAAGTGGAGAAAAAGTGGAGAAAAAGTGGAGAAAAAGTGGAGCATAAGAGGAGAAAAAGTGGAGAAAAAGTGGAGAAAAAAGTGGAGAAAAAGTGGAGAAAAAGTGGAGAAAAAGTGGAGATTAAGAGGAGAAAAAGTGGAGAAAAAGTGGAGAAAAAGTGGAGCATAAGAGGAGAAAAAGTGGAGAAAAAAGTGGAGAAAACGTGGAGAAAACGTGGAGAAAAAGTGGAGAAAAAGTGGAGAAAAAGTGGAGAAAAAGTGGAGCATAAGAGGAGAAAAAGTGGAGAAAAAAGTGGAGAAAACGTGGAGAAAAAGTGGAGAAAAAGTGGAGAAAAAGTGGAGCATAAGAGGAGAAAAAGTGGAGATTAAGAGGAGAAAAAGTGGAGAAAAAGTGGAGAAAAAGTGGAGAAAAAGTGGAGAAAAAGTGGAGCATAAGAGGAGAAAAAGTGGAGAAAAAAGTGGAGAAAAAGTGGAGAAAAAGTGGAGAAAAAGTGGAGATTAAGAGGAGAAAAAGTGGAGCATAAGAGGAGAAAAAGTGGAGAAAAAAGTGGAGAAAAAGTGGAGAAAGTGGAGAAAAAAATGGAGAAAAAGTGGAGAAAAAGTGGAGAAAAAGTGGAGAATAAGAGGAGAAAAAGTGGAGAAAAAGTGGAGAAAAAGTGGAGAATAAGAGGAGAAAAAGTGGAGAATAAGTGGAGAAAAAAATGGAGAAAAAGTGGAGAAAAAGTGGAGAGAAAGTGGAGAAAAAAATGGAGAAAAAGTGGAACACCCTTTGGTACCTTTCATGTGGCACTAAGGGGTGCTTAGCTTTGTATTTAGCCAAAAAAATGAAAAAAAAATGACATAGGGTTCCCCCTAGTTTTGTAGCCAGCTAGGGTAAAGCAGACGGCTGCAGCCTGCAGACCACAGCTGGCAACCTCACCTTGGCTGGTAATCCAAAACTGAGGGCACCCCACGCTGTTATTTTAAATTAAATAAATAATTAAAAAAAAAAAACACGTAGGGGTCCCCCAAAATTGGATCACCAGCCAAGGTAAAGCAGACAGCTGGGGCCTGATATTCTCAGACTAGGGAGGTCCATGGTTATTGGAATCTCCCCAGCCTAAAAATAGCAGGCCGCAGCCGCCCCAGAAGTGGCGCATCCATTAGATGCGCCAATCCTGGTGCTTCGCCCCAGCTCATCCCGCGCCCTGGTGCGGTGGCAAACGGGGTAATATTTGGGGTTAATACCAGATGTGTAATGTCACCTGGCATCAAGCCCTGGGGTTGGTGAGGTCAGGCGTCTATCAGATACCCGACATCACCAACCCAGTCAGTAATAAAAAAAAAATACACGACAAACACATTTTTATTTGAAAAAACACTCCCCAAAACATTCCCTCTTTAACCAATTTATTAGATTGAAAAACAAATCCAGGTCTGGTGAAATCCAAGGGGTTGCCATGACGATGCACACTGTCCCAGTCAATGAAGAGCAGGATGTTCCCCATTGGCTGGGAGAGCAGTGCAGTGACCTGAGCTAACATCAATGGGTCAGCCCAGGTCACTGCAGGGGATGACAAGTGCTGCTGTCAGCGAGGTACATTACCTGCGCTGATCTCCAGCACACTGACAGCCCCTGTCACTGAGGTCAATGACCGGCGCCTTCACATCAAGTATCGCGAGAGGTCCGTGACGTCACCGCCAGTGTCAGTCTCGGGTCGGAAGCGATAGGTGATGTGACAAGCGGCGGCCATGGAGGACAGTGACAGCGCTGAGGTCGGGATGGCGGGACTTCATCACCGCAGGTAAGCCGAGCGAGCGAGCGAGCGAGCGGGCGGGCGGGCGGGCGGGGGGGGGGGTGGATGTGTGTGTGTGTGTGTTTGTGTATGTGTATGTATGTGTACATGCCGCGGGCAGGAGGGGGTGGAGCGAGCTGAGCGGGAAAGTGTGGGCTTCCTGCACGTAACTAAGATAAACATCGGGTTACTAACCAAAGCGCTTTGCTTGGATACCCGATGTTTATCTTGGTTACCAGCTTGTGGCAGGCTGCCAGCGATGGCTCCTGCTCACTGTAGCTGTAAAAAGCCCTGCTTTTTGCTGCTAGAACCGTTCTCGAACGTATCTAGAACTATCGAGCTTTTAGCAAAAAGCTCGAGTTCTAGTTCGATCTCGAACAGCCCAAAAATCACTCGAGCCGCGAACTGGAGAACCACGAACCACGAACCGCGCTCAACTCTACCCGCTACTCTGTCTTCCGACATGTAGTAACGACATTTTGCATCACACACGTACATTTCACACGGACAACACACACACATGTCAGTTATTTCACTCACGCACACACGGACATTCCACACGCACATACGGCTAGCATACGGGATACACACACAGGCCACACATACCATAAAAACGGACCTAAAAAACGGAAAACGGACCCGAAAAATGGCCCGTTTTACACGGATGTGGTTTTCACGGATGTGTGTTTCAGGCCTAAAAGGAATCTCTCACCAGGTTTTTTTCTCCCTCATCTGAGACCCTGATTCCACTGATATGTCACTTACTAGGCTGCTTTCTGTAGTTTTGATAAAATCAGCAGGAGATTATCGCTTGAGGACTAATAAATCTGCTGCCACGTACTTCTCCATATTCATGATATCTGTACAACCCCACCCCTCTACTTATTGGCATCTTTCTGTCTATGAACTGTGTACATAGAATGATGTCAGTCGATAGTGTGGGCAGGGTTATATAACGCACAGAATTCTCAGAACTGGTAGATCTGCAGCAGATCAAAACTGCAGCAAGAAGTCCAGTAAGTGATACATTAATGGAATCATAGTTTCTGTCCCTACATCATTCTACTCTCCTAGTAGATAAACCTGGTGATCGATTACCTTTAATCTTTTGTAGTTTGCAGTTTTCCTACTGACCCCAAAATTGTCCCTAAAATACTTGGGGCACAGTTTCTGTGCAGGAATAGTATTCATAGTTACCTATTAAGCTGGTAAAATACACAAGGTAATGGTTGTGCAACCTGACTCATCTTAGCAAGATTGTTTGACTACATTGAGAGACCTCTGGACTAGAGTTGAGCGCGGTTCGTGGTTCGAGGTTCTCCAGTTCTAAGCTCGAGTGA
Organism: Anomaloglossus baeobatrachus; assembly: GCF_048569485.1. Lineage (NCBI taxonomy): Eukaryota > Metazoa > Chordata > Amphibia > Anura > Aromobatidae > Anomaloglossus > Anomaloglossus baeobatrachus. The sequence goes on along the minus strand of NC_134355.1, from coordinate 388,127,495 downwards.
TTTTTGGGGCTGTTCGAGATCGAACTAGAACTCGAGCTTTTTGCAAAAGCTCGATAGTTCTAGATACGTTCGAGAACGGTTCTAGCAGCAAAAAGCAGGGCTTTTTACAGCTACAGTGTGCAGGAGCCATCGCTGGCAGCCTGCCACAAGCTGGTAACCAAGATAAACATCGGGTATCCAAGCAAAGCGCTCTGGTTAGTAACCCGATGTTTATCTTAGTTACGTGCAGGAAGCCCACACTTCCCCGCTCAGCTCACTCCGCCCCCTCCTGCCCGCGGCATGTACACATATACACACATACACGTACACATACATACACACACACACACACACACACACACACACACACACACACACATCCACACATCCCCCCCCCCGCTCGGCTTACCTGCGGTGATGAAGTCCCGCTATCCCAACCTCAGCACTGTCACTGTCCTCCATGGCCGCCGCTTGTCACATCACCTCTCGCTTCCGACCCGAGACGTCACGGACCTCTCGCGATACTTGATGTGAAGGCGCCGGTCATTGAACTCAGTGACAGGGGCTGTCAGTGTGCTGGAGATCAGCGCAGGTAATGTACCTCGCTGACAGCAGCACTTGTCATGCCCTGCAGTGACCTGGGCTGACCCATTGATGTTAGCTCAGGTCACTGCATTGCTCTCCCAGTCAATAGGGAACATCCTGCTCTTCATTGACTGGGACAGTGTGGATCGTCATGGCAACCCCTTGGATTACACCAGACCTGGATTTGTTTTTCATTCTAATAAATTGGTTAAAGAGGAAATGTTTTGGGGAGTGTTTTTTCAAATAAAAATGTGGTTGTCGTCTATTTTTTTTTTATTACTGACTGGGTTGGTGATGTCGGGTATCTGATAGACGCCTGACCTCACCAACCCCAGGGCTTGATGCCAGGTGACATTACACATCTGGTATTAACCCCATATATTACCCCGTTTGCCACCGCACCAGGGCGCGGGATGAGCTGGGGCGAAGCACCAGGATTGGCGCATCTAATGGATGCGCCACTTCTGGGGCGGCTGCGGCCTGCTATTTTTAGGCTGGGGAGAGTCCAATAACCATGGACCTCCCTAGTCTGAGAATATCAGGCCCCAGCTGTCTGCTTTACCTTGGCTGGTAATCCAATTTTGGGGGACCCCTACGTGTTTTTTTTTTTTAATTATTTATTTAATTTAAAATAACAGCGTGGGGTGCCCTCAGTTTTGGATTACCAGCCAAGGTGAGGTTGCCAGCTGTGGTCTGCAGGCTGCAGCCGTCTGCTTTACCCTAGCTGGCTACAAAACTAGGGGGAACCCTACGTCATTTTTTTTTTCATTTTTTTGGCTAAATACAAAGCTAAGCACCCCTTAGTGCCACATGAAAGGCACCAAAGGGTGCTCCACTTTTTCTCCACTTTTTCTCCACTTTTCTCCACTTTTTCTCCACTTTTTCTCCACCTTTTCTCCACTTTTTCTCCATTTTTTTCTCCACTTTTTCTCCACTTTTTCTCCACTTTTTCTCCACTTTTTCTCCACTTTTTCTCCACTTTTTCTCCATTTTTTTCTCCACTTTTTCTCCACTTTTTCTCCACTTATTCTCCACTTTTTCTCCACTTTTTCTCCACTTTTTCTCCACTTTTTCTCCACTTTTTCTCCATTTTTTTCTCCACTTTTTCTCCACTTTTTCTCCATTTTTTTCTCCACTTTTTCTCCACTTTTTCTCCATTTTTTTCTCCACTTTTTCTCCACTTTTTCTCCACTTATTCTCCACTTTTTCTCCATTTTTTCTCCACTTTTTCTCCACTTTTTCTCCACTTTTTCTCCACTTTTTCTCCATTTTTTCTCCACTTTTTCTCCGTTCTTTTTCTATGGTCGGTCTACCCATTAGCTCTGCCATGCATACTGTAGCTCTACACCTACTGCACATGTTACTTTATGATTGACATCTCTTTCGTACCAGAGCTGTCTAAGCCTATTCTGACCCCATATTTGTCATTACTATATTGTCCTTGTACTGTATTATGACATTTGTATCATGTGTTTCATTTCTTGCTGTGTTGCAATTTTTTTGCTGCATCCCAATTGTACCTCTACATTGTTCGAGTTTATGTTATTGTTCTCTCACTCTTATGTGATACTGATTATTGTCATTTTTCATGATTACATGCAGATAAGTCCAATCTGACGAAGGCTCAGGTCGAAACGTCATTTGTAACTTGTTTTGGACAAAAACATATATGCTTATGAAAAAAAAAATTTCTTAATACGGACCAATAAAGAGTGATTTTGCATTACTATCCATTGTGACTTACTGACTTAGTCTGGGAGATATAGAGTGCCGAGGTTACTCACTAATTTTATCTATTATTACCTCTGAGCACCTATATACCAGTGAGCAGAGCTTCCTCTACAGTAGTTCTCCTGATTAGGCATGCCCTTACCTCATGAGCAGGGCATTGCAGCTTTGGTAGCAACCATTACGACATGGACTCTGCTGCTGTGGACCCGGGGAGAGTGAGTGCAGATTCATTGCACCCACACTCCTCACATGAAGGGTCCGCACTCCTAGAAAATGGGGGATACGTTCCCCGAGTGTCTCCCCCCCATATTCTAGATGGTCCAGAGTCGTCGTGGGACCCCTTTATTTTTTTTCTTACAATAAATTGGTGAAAGAGGAAATGTTTTTGGGACTGTTTTTTCAAATAAATTTCTTTTGTCGATTTTTTGTTTTTGTTAGTACTGACAGTTTATGATGTTGGGTATCTAATAGACGCCATGACATCACAAACTGCTGGGCGTGATCTCAGGTGACTTTACAGCTAGTATCAACCCGATTTATTACCCCGTTTGCCACTGCACCAGGGCACGGGATGAGCTGGGGTGAAGCGCCAGGATTGGCGCATCTAGTGGATGCGCCACGTCTGGGGTGCCTGCGGCCTGCTATTTTTAGGCTGTGAAGGCCCAATAACTATGGACCTTCCCACCCTGAGAATACCAGACCACAGCTGTCCGCTTTACCTTGGCTGGTGATCCAATTTGGGGGGGACCCTACTTTTATTGTGTAATTATTAATATTTATAAAATAATTATAAAAAAGAGCCTGAGGGGACCTCCACATTGGATCCCCAACCACGGTAAAGCTGCCAGCTGTGGTTTTCAGGCTACAGCCGTCTGCTTTACCCTAGCTGGCTATCAAAAATGGGGGGACCCAACGTAATTTTTTTTTTTAACTATTTTTTAAATAGAAAAAATTAATGGGCTTCCCTGTATTTTGATTGCCAACCAAGGTAACGGCAGGCAGATGGGGGTGGCAACCCATAGCTGTCTGCTTTATCTGCGCTGAGAATCAAAAATACCGCGGAGCGCTACGTCATTTTTTTAAAGATTTATTTTTACAGCACTGTGATGTCCAGCAATCAAAATACAGGGAAGCCGATTTTATTTTTAGTTATTTAAATAAATAATTAAAAAAAATATATATGGGCTCCCGCTGCATTTTTTGTATTGCTAGCTAAGGGTAATCCAAGCAGCTACTGGCTGCTAACCCCCACTGCTTGGTGTTACCTTCACTGGCAATGGAAAATCCAGGGAAGCATTTTTTATTTTTTTTGCCAAAAAACTACAAAAAAAGGACGTGAGCTTCGCCATATTTTTGTATGCTAGCCAGGTATAGCAGGCAGGTGCTGGAAGAGTTGGATACAGCGCCAGAAGATGGCGCTTCTATGAAAATGCCATTTTCTGAGGCGGCTGCAGACTGCAATTCGCAGCAGTGGGGCCCAGAAAGCTCAGGCCAACCTGTGGTGCGGATTCCAATCCCCAGCTGTCTAGTTGTACCTGGCTGGACACAAAAATGGGGCAAAGCCTACGTCATTTGTTTTCTAATTATTTCATGAAATTCATGAAATAATAAAAAAAGGGCTTCCCTTTATTTTTGGTTCCCAGCCGGGTACAAATAGGCAACTGGGGGTTGGGGGCAGCCGTACCTGCCTGCTGTACCTGGCTAGCATACAAAAATATGGCGAAGCCCACATAATTTTTTCAGGGGGCAAAAAACTTCTGCATACAGTCCTGGATGGAGTATGCTGAGCCTTGTAGTTCTGCAGCTGCTGTCTGTCTGTATGGAGAAGAGCAGACAGCAGCTGCAGAACTACAGGGCTCAGCATACTCCATCCAGGACTGTATGCAGAATTTTTTTGCCCACCAAAAAAATGACGTGGGCTTCGCCATATTTTTGTATGCTAGCCAGGTACAGCAGGCAGCCACGGGCTGCCTCCAACCCCCAGTTGCCTATTTGTACCCGGCTGGGAACCAAAAATATAGGGAAGCCCGTTTTTTTTTAATTATTTCACTTATTTCATGAAATAATTAAAAAACAAATGACGTGGGCTTCGCCCCATTTTTGTGTCCAGCCGGGTACAACTAGGCAGCTGGGGATTGGAATCCGCAGCACAGGTTAGCCCGAGGTTTGTGGGCGCCTCTGCTGTGGATTTCAGTCCGCAGCCGTCCCAGAAAATGGCGCTCTCATAGAAGCGCCATCATCTGGCGCTGTATCCAACTCTTCCAACAGCCCTGGAGCGGCAGGAGACAGAGTGCAGAAGGGATCGCGAGGACCGGTAAGTGTTATGGCAATGTTTATTAACTGTTTGTGTACATTTATCATGCATTTTTATGTGTTTGTGATTGCCTCCCATTCTAGCCTATACGTTCGAGTTCGGTTCGTCGAACGTTCAACGAACCGAACTCGAACGGGACCCCGTTCGGCGAACCGGCCTCGAGCCGAACCGGGACCAGTTCGCTCATCTCTACTCTGGACTATCCCTCCATATCTCCGGAAAATTAGAGACTTCAGACAGAGGCCATTGCGCATGTCTCACAATAGTTAAGAGATATTGCTGTCAGTTGCGCTAATATTTGCCCCCATTTGTCTCATGTACAGTGGGGAAAAAAGTATTTAGTCAGCCACCAATTGTGCAAGTTCTCCCACTTAAAAAGATGAGAGAGGCCTGTAATTGACATCATAGGTAAACCACAACTATGAGAGACAAAATGAGAAAACAAATCCAGAAAATCATCTTTTCTGATTTGGCAAGAGTTTTTTTTGCAAATTATGGTGGCAAATAAGTATTTGTTCAATAACAAAAGTTCATCTCAATATTTTGTTATATATCCTTTGTTGGCAATAACAGAGGTCAAACGTTTTCTGTAAGACTTCACAAGGTTGGCACACACTGTTGGTAGTATGTTGGAGCATTCCTCCATGCAGATCTCTGTTAGAGTAGTGATGTTTTGGGCCTGTCGCTGGGCAACATGGACTTTCAACTCCCTCCAAAGGTTTTCTATGGGGTTGAGATCTGGAGACTGGCAAGGCCACTCCAGGACCTTCATATGCTTCTTACGAAGCCACTCCTTCATTGCCCTGGTGGTGTGTTTGGGATCATTATCATGCTGAAAGACCCAGCCATGATTCATCTTCAGTGCCCTTGCTGAAAGAAGGAGGTTTGCACTCAAAATCTCACAATACATAGCTCTATTCATTCTTTCATGTACACGGATCAGTTGTCCTGGTCCCTTTGCAGACAAACAGCCCCAAAGCATGATGTTGCCACCCCCATGCTTCACAGTAAGTATGGTGTTCTTTGGATGCAACTCAGCATTCTGTCTCCTACCAACACGACGAGTTGTTTTTTCACCAATCAGTTATCAGACCATATGACATTCTCCCAATATTCTTCTTTATAATCCAAATGCTCTCTAGCAAATTTTAGACTGGCCCGGATATGTACTGGCTTATGCAGGGGAATGTGTCTGGCACTGCAGGATCTGAGTCCCTGGCAGCATAATGTGTTACTGATGGTAGCTTTTGTTACGGTGGTCACAGCTCTAAGCAGGTAATTCGCTAGGTCCCACCATGTGGTTTTGAGATTTTTGCTCACCGTTCCTGTGATCATTTTGACCCCACGGGGTGAGATCTTGCGTGTAGCCCCGGATCGAGGGAGCTTGCTTGCCTATTGCAGATTCAGTCTTCTCAGCCTGGTGCAGTGCTACAATTTTGTTTCTGGTGTCCTTCGACAGCTCTTTGGTCTTTGCTATAGTGGAGTTTGGAGTGTGACTGCTTGAGGTTGTGGACAGGTGTCTTTTATACTAATAACAAGTTCAAACAGGTGCCATTACTACAGGTAATGAGTGGAGGATAGAGGAGCCTCTTAAATAAGAAGTTACAGGTCTGTGAGTGCCAGAAATCTTGCATGTTTTTAGGTGACAAAATACTTATTTTCCACCATAATTTGCAAGAAACATCTTGCCAAATCAGACAAGGTGAATTTCTGGATTTCTTTTCTCATTTTGTCCCTTATAGTTGTGGTCTACCTATGATGTCAATTACAGGCCTCTCTTATCTTTTTAAGTGGGAGAACTTGCACAATTGGTGGCTGACTAAATATTTTTTCCCCCCACTGCATGTGATTAGCTTTAGACAAAAGGTGATTTTCCGACTACATCAAGTCAAGTTCATACAATGTAGCTGTCCTGCAAACACAAAGCTGTGCTTTTGGCTATGCTCCCACCATGAGATTTGTAGTGAGTTCTGGAAGTTATAAATATTTTGCAGCATGTGTCCACCTATTACCGGAATCGGGTTTCTTGCTTTTTTTGTTTTGTTTTTTAACGCATTTTTTTCATGCAATTTTTATTGCATTTTTCCTTCTGCAGCTTTTGTTCTGTTTTGTAGGTCATGTTTAAAAAAAAAGTTTTTATTTCGGATACTTAGATACATTAGAAAACGTTATTGATTAGGTGCGGATTATATGCATTTTTAGTGTGTTTTCATTGTTGAAATTCAATAAAAACGCATATGTATCTTTTACCTTCGGATTGTCCTTATTTCATAAAAAAAAAACTCAGTAGGTATGACATTCCTATAAATTTAATATACTTTGCTGGCACTTAGGTGTAAAGGTGCAAAACTGAAAAGCAGTTACTGGAGAAAAAATAGATGGACATTTCAGATAGATGCTGACTTACAGCCACTTACAATGATTTGTATGTGGTTTACAAAAATATATATATAAAATATATATCACGGACTGGTTTCTAGTAGCAGACTTTTGTTTTTCTTGTATTTTTTTGATATACAATACAATAGTTCCAAATATCCATAGGTCCACTTTATAGTCTATAGCTATAGTACTCGCCATTGCCCGGGATAGTAACTAAGGCCATTTCTCCCACTCTCCCTCTCTCGCCTGCTCTCCCGCTCTCACCCAGTTTCCCTCTCTCTCTTACGCTCCCTCTCTCTGTCTCCCCACTCCCCCTCACACCACTGAAATCATATTAACTGACACATAAGCTATCTAATACTAAAAATGTCCATTGTTGCCTATAGTAACCAATCAGAGCTCCTATTAATGACTTGAAGCAAACTAGAAGCAGAGCTGTGATTGGTTGCTATAGGCCACCTGATAAAAATCCAAGCTAACTATTAAAATAGCCAATATATTACCTCACACATCCAAACATTAAGCAAGTAGGGTTTTTTTGCGAATAACTGTAAAGTGCGGGGTCAAATTTTCCCCTCAAAATATAGTCTGTGACATTCCCTGATTCAAATGCAGTGTCTGTGCAAAATGTTGTGATTGTAAATGCGACGGTGCAGATTCTTTTAGCGGACATACACACACACACACACACACATACATACATACATACATACACACACACACACACACACATACATACATACATACATACACTCAGTTTTATATGTTAGATGGCACTTTCAACAGTCAATACCAGCACATAGCTTTCATGAGATTATTGAGAAATGTAGTGTATTGACTACCAAACAGCTACATCAAAGAAAACTTACTAAACAATCCAAAAATGTCAAGTATTGGCACTGTTAGCAATCTGTTTAGAGTGTGCAAATACATTCAAGAATGTCAAGTGCCCAAACAGTAAATGGACTATTGGGGGGAAATATGATCAACAACAAAATGAATGCAGACGTCCTAAAATTATTACGGCAAAGTGTCTTCCACTTTCTTGAACTTACTACTGTGCTTCATTCAGCCATATTCTGTACAATGTTCTCCAACAACTAGTTACTTTTTTATGGATCAATAGCCATAAAAATTGGAAGATTTTAAAGAAACATATAAGGCTTTATTCACATGTTATGGGATTTGTAATGGATCCAGAATTAAGAAAAAAATGGATTCTTTACAAATGGACCATATACTTTAGGTTTGCATTTTACATTCTTTTTCTTCATGTCTCTGTTCTGTGCATGCTTAGACCTTACAAAAAAGAATATGTAAGCAACTGACATGACAGATGAACAGTCTTTATGATCCATCTGAAAAAAAACAAAAAAAACATCCAGTTGCTACAGTTTTTCTTTAACCAGACAAAATTTTAACAGTTAGATTAAGGTAAATGATATTTGAGAACATTTCTGTCCACATTAAAATGAATAAATTCTGTACTGGTTCATTTTATTTAGTTTTTTGTCATCCAAAAATGGACTCCAATATTCGCCATGTGAACATAGCCATAATCAGTTAATTAAAAGTAGCTTCACCTCAGTTTTAATGACATACCAGAAACTATCATCCTTTAACAGAACATCCATTACAACCATAGTTCTGAGAATATCCTTAAATAAATGATTATCTGTTGAGCCACTTGGTAACTTTGCAGAGCTGGGGTCCTTAGTTCAAATCCCACCAAGAACAACCTCTACAAGGATATTGTTTATAATCCACATATTTGCATGGGTTTACTCTTGGTGCTTTGATTTTTTTCCCCATACCTAAAAGACATGCTGATAGTGAATTTAGATTGTGAGCCCAATGGGGACAATTATGATAATGATTGTAAAATTCTGCAGAATAATGATGACACTATATAGATAAGTAAAATACATAAACTTAAGATTTGAAAATGAGTAACAGTAATGGTAGTGAACCGGTTTGCATGAAAAGACAAATCCAACACCCCGATCATCACGGAGTAAGGCCGGCGTCACACGGTACGATATATCGGGCAATATGTTGTCGGGGTCACAGATTCCGTGACACACATCTGGCATCGTTAGAGATATCGTAGCATGTGACAGCTACGAACGACTGTGAACAAGCAAAAATACTCACCTTATCGTTGGTCGTTGACACGTCATTCATTTTCATAAAGTCGTTCCTCCTTCTGCACGCCGGTTGATCGTCGTTCCTGTGGCAGCACACATCGCTCCATGTGACACCCCGGGAACGACGAACACAGCTTACCTTTGCCCCGCCGGCAATGCAGAAGGAAGGTGGTGGGCGGGATATCATGTCCCGCTCATCTACACCCCTCCGTTTCTATTGGGCGGCTGCTGTGTGACGTCGCTGTGACGCCGAACGTCCCTCCCCCTTCAGGAAGAGGATGTTCGCCGCCCACAGCGAGGTCGTTCGGGGGGTAAGTACGTGTGACGGGGTAAACAACATTGTGCACCACGAGCAACAAATTGCCCGTGACGCACAAACAACGGGGGCGGGTGCTATCGCTCATGCGATCGCACGATATATCATCCCGTGTGATGCCGGCCTAAGACAAATCCAGACGATCATCCAATTTTAGTCCTAAGAATTTAAAACTTAGCCGGGTTTGGCTTTTAAAGTGGTGCCCAAAGGAAATGCAATAAGAGATCAGTCCAGTATATAGAAGAATATAATCTACGGAACTCACCATATGCCAAGTCAAGTTCATTTATTGTTCATAAATAGGAAGTCCACAGAAGGAGTAGTATTGTAAGATATCCTACGTCTGTTTCACATACACACACTTTTCCAAGGCCTCATGATGGATTTTACACTTCTAAGTATTGTAGTATTAAATTGGATGACTGACAGGAAGATCATAAAATGTCTGCTTCCATACTTATTACTGTATCTAATGTCTCTTTTGAGAACCTCCAGAAACATTATCACCTATGAGTTATATTAGTAGTTCTTTTCAAAGAAACACTTCCACTTTCTTTGGTTATATTGCTCCTTTAAGTGGTTTCTTGCACTTTTATAGACTTAGCGCTTTTGTAAAATGTAGTCTAAATTACACTACAGACGTAGCTTGTGAGAAGTGAATTGCTCTTTAAGTTTTTTCTTGGTGAAAGTATAGATGGCTCAGTTTAGTGGTTGTTATTTTTATTGACCTTCACTTGTTAACCATCTCCATTATACCCTTACCTATTATTGGCCATTTTTCTGTTTGCTGACCATTCAAATGCCAACACAGATATGTTTTTAAAAGCAATTTTTCAGTGTAGATTTTTTTCTTTAGCAAATAATAGAGTAATCAGAATATTGACATGTTTAAGAATTTGATTCTCGCTGTAAATGTTTTATGTGTCTCACATGATAGTAGCTATAGTCTTATAAAAGGCAAGGGTGTTGTCTAAGTAGGTTAAAATTGATAATTTTGTCCAGCTCATCTACTAATCGTTTAGTTCCCTGATTACCTGTTCCTTATAGTCCAACAGTTCTCCATAATATATATTGTCTTTCATCTTGGTCCATCAACCTTCCTGTGCTGTTGGCCAATGACCTTTTGCTATTGTTCTCAACCTTCAGATGTTATTTGCTGGATCTATAATCTGGAGTGTTTTTCTGTGCCCCATCAGGCGACATCCATACTTCACAATTTTAGGCATGCTTTGAAAACCCTTATTGAGAGATGATTTTATCACATAACCATAGTGCAGTCTCAACTGAAGCCCTTCCACAACCTACAAAGTTGCATACTGACCTTTTTCTTAATACATCTTCTTACCTACTCCTTATATCATAGTGCACTTTTATTTGATTTAGATACTGGCTGTATAGCTAAAAAGTCCAGCAGCAAAATGGAATTCAAGACTGCAGCTTTATTATATTCAAGGTAAAATAGCCATATACAGATCCCGGTAAGCTCTATTGATACATTTAGGCTATTAATCCATCCTTACAACTTGCTATGCTATGAGTATGACATACCATCCAAAACCCAAAGGTTTAGCTGACTAGGATCCGCGTATGGGCGTGAGATAAGCTAAACCTGGAGTTGTGGATTCTCTACTGATACTGGACTTCTTTTGTTACATCTTTCAGGGATCTCTTTTGTAGAGATTTGGATTATTCAATAGCGGAGAGTGTCTTTTTTGATATTCCAATTCATTGGCCTTGCCAAATTGTCCCCTGAATTTGATTTGCGGTTAATATATTTACACAAATCTAAATACTTGAAAACATGTATTTACATGGAATATTCACACGAGAGGTAAGAGAGAGAAAACTTTGATGACCAATAAGAGTTTACACTCATTGTGAGAGCGAGAGGACCCTGCTAATCATAGGAGCTTAAACTCTACAGAAGAAAGAGAGGATTCCGCTGACCATAAGTGCTTATACTCTACGGGGAGACAGAGAAAGAGAACAACCCACTGACCATAAGATCTTACACTCTACAGGAGAGAGAGAGAGAGGACCCTGCTGACCATAAAAGCTTACACTCAACAAGAAAGAGAGAGGACCCTGCTGACCATAAGAACTTACACTCTACAGGTGAGAGAGGACTCCGCTGGATTATAAAAGCTTACACTCTATAGAAGAGAGAAAACATCCCACTGACGATAAGAGCTTACATTCTACTGGAGCGAGAGAAGATCGTGCTAATCACAAGAGCTTATACTCTACATGATAGAGTGAGAGAGGACCCTACTACTCATATGAGTTTATATTGTACAGTATAGAGAAAGAGAGAGGACCATGTTAATCATTAGAGCTAACACTTTACAGGATAGTGAGAGAAGATCCTGTTGATCATAAGAGCTTACACTACAGAAGAGAGAACCTCTCTGAACATAAGAGCTTACACTCTACAGAAGAGGAAGAGAAAGAGAGGACCCTATTGACCATAAGATCTTACACTCTACAGGAGAGAGAAAGAGAGGACCTTGCTGACCATAAGAGCTTACACTGTACAAATTGGAAAGAAACTTACCCAGTGACTCCAGAAATGGAAAACGACTCCATGTCATAGGTGCAGAGCATTATGAGGAAGCCAACATGACCACGCAAAAAGATATTAGCCTGCTCATTGATGCTTCATAATCACCAATTTGTTAGATAAGAAAACCATTGATGATTCAGCAGTATGGGAAATGGTGGCGGGCAAGTTTTTTATTTTTGCAAAGCTCAATTAGAATCTAAAAAGTGTTTGAATATTTGTGACATCCCGAATTTCAAGAAATGCTACTCTAACTTTATCCTGGACAGATCAATCTGCTCATTTTCAATATCCAGGTTAAATGACAAGCTGACTATATAATTTGTTCAGTCCATTTTATAACTTTTGCTGTACTCGGTAACTTATTTGTGGAGATATTTTTATGATTGGATATTTTTTGCTTCTCAGGGCTGTTAATGAATGTTAGTGCTATAATACAGAAATTAAGTTTTATATTATTATTTATCAAATACACAATCTGCCTAATAGTGATTTTTAATTGTTCTACGCCACATGTAAAAATTTTTCGCTCTCTAGGACTTTTCCTGTTTTTATTGGAAACTCAGTGGATGTACTACAAAATGAAAAGACTGTAAATGTCAAAGTGATTGATCTACATTCATTACAGTAATTAAAAGGAATGTGTCATCTTTAGAAAATGGGCTTCTATTAGTTGCTTTTTCTAAATTACATTAGTGAGTGCAATTGTAGAAGATTCAAATGACGCACTGAATGCAAATGAAGGTGCTCTCAGCGTGATCGGCTGAAGGGCAACATGTGGCAGACACCATGGCATTATACTGTCAGACGTGGGTCTAGGAAGTACCGATTCTCCATGTACAGACTGTCATCGGAATACATGCAACCCTCCTTGGGAATATATATGCAAATTACTTCTCAAATAGGAAAAAAATGTCATTGGGAGTTACAGCCACAACAATTATCTAATTAGTATAAGTCAAAAGTCATCTTAATTTGCATAATGTGTATTTTTTAATCCATACAGGATGAAGCAGTTGCTCTTTCTCATAGTGGTTTTCTTTAAAGAGGACCTATTAGGCAATTCATGCTGCCCAAACCTTGAGCAGAGTGATTTGCAGCCTGGCCGCACGATTACAGCCAGGTATGTTCTTTTCTGAAATGCTCTGGCATTTCAGAGAAAGTATACTTTGAAGATACAGCCACAAACTGTAACCAGAGACCAGACTAGTCTGGTGCCGCTCCTGGCCGGCTTTTTTCAGCACTGCTAGTAGTAGTTGACAGATCTCTCTCTGTTTTATGTACGTGAGGTGTGACCTTTCAATCACCTAGCGGGGTGCTGGAAAGTGACGACTGAGGGACCCAACCAGATCTTCAAAGTATATTGTAAATGCTCTGGCATTTCAGGGAAAGTATACTTTGAAGATCCAACTGTGAACCATAGCCAGAGACCAGACTAGTCTGGTGCCACCCCTGGCCTGCTTTTTCCAGCCCTGCTAGAGGTGATTGACAGGTCTCTCCCTATGTGCATGAAAGGAAGAGACACCTGTCAATCACTTAGAGGGGTACTGGAAAGAGACAACTGTGGGATCCAACCAGATCTTCCAAGAACATAGTAAATGCTCTGGCATTTCAGAGAGGAATGTACTTGACATGCTTGACAGGTTCGCTATTAACATAAAATATTTGAATACTGCAAGTATTCACCTGTATTACTTTGACATCTACATATTGACCAATCATTGCAACTACCCAGAGATGGACATACCATTGGTGCAACCTGTGCAGCTATGCATGAACCCAAGAGATAAGGGGACAGACTTCTACCCGCAAAGTGGTGGAATTGTGTATTATTATGAGAAGACCTGTTGAAGTCCGGATTCGGAGGGTTCAGCCGGATTTTAGATAAAGTTCTGTTCTTGAATCTCATTAGAAGTCACTGATTGAGCACTTTGGCTCTCAGCCCCCATACAGCCTGCCATAAACAGAACACTTCCAGGGAAAGGAGGGCATGTTTTTTTTGTACACACTACATCCCCCAGTGAGAGCCATTCAAATACTGCAAGTGTCTCGCACTAGACTTAGCACCTAGCACATCCAAGCACATTCATACTTGTGTGAGTGTTAGCATATGTTAAGCACCTGAACTCGAACACTGATGTTTTTTTTGTAAAGTCTGTATTCGGTTGTAACCTAGAACTTTACTATTTGGGTTCACTCATTTCTAATGATGATCTATTATGTTACAAAGGACCCATATATTGTGCTTAACTAGGGGCCCTATTCTGTCTATGTCCCATTGCTTTTTGAAATCACATTTGTGGGGCTGTTTTTCCATAAGATTTCTCAAATGCTTGCAAAAGTAGAAATAAAATAAAAGAAGCAAGTGCCTACAGTATAAGTTCTGGAGGACAACTTGTTCCAGCAAAACAATTTCACCAATATTCTGCTCTAAAGTTAATGTTACACGGAAATGTTCAGACCTCAGTTCGGATGAGAAATGGAGAATTTGTGGCTGCATTGAAACTATCAATTCACTCGGGGCCCCATGCTACTTGGCAAGGCTTTAACAGCTATAAACGGGGAATGACTGGTTTACTCTGCTTAGATGGTAGAAAGAAAAAAGCTAGGATTTCTGGAAGCAGCTGTCTTTGAAATAAGACCCCTATTTAGTGCCATGCTTAGAAAGCCAGCCACTTTAGTTATTAGTTTCTCGATAACTTCAGCTGTCTTTCATGTTTATTTCAGCACCAGTAAAAGTACATTTCTTGCTCTCTCATGGTAATACTAGAAGACACTGATACAGGCAGATGTGATAAAATTGTTGAGAGACAGCCTGTATCTTTTTTGATGGTACAGTATGTGAAGTAGGTAGAAAAGTGCATGCTGCTTTTTTGCTCAGTTGCATTGAACTAAAAGGTGAGGGTTATATCACAATGCTACATCCTTGAAGAACGGGAACTAGATGTTCTTGTTTTAAGCCTGAAACCAGACTGAGAACAAAGCATGTGCTAAATATTATGTAATTCAGCATCTTAAATAGGAATGAAGTCTTGGTAAAGATGCAGATATTTTGAGACACAGAATTAATCTTACTGGTTTGTCTGCACAAAACGTCACTCAATGCACAGGACTGTGGCTTTGACATCTTGTGCGGATAGTTTTTTCTTTTGTTAGAAAATAAAGCCATGATCACTCTTTAATGCTCTGAGATTTTCACATTTTTAGAATTTGTCCCTTGACCCAAGCAAATTGGCAGTGAGTGAACGTTTAATCTATGCCCCCCGCAGCTAATACTTTAAGTATTTGATAGGTATTAGTATAAATCAGTGATGCCGCACAAAACCCAAACTCACCTTACTGAGATGCAACACTAAGTGATAAAAAGTATTGACATGAAAAAATGAAGTTTTGTTTTCCTTTTCACTAGCCCCATTGTGTTTTTAGTTATGATTCTGTCCAAGGTACTAGTGGTGCAATAAATACCAATCAGTCATAAAATTTAAACCATCTACCTTACTGTACATGGTCTTGATAACCCTTGTGTCACCAAAACATGTGACTATCTCATTTACTTTTAACCCATCAAGACAGGAACTCTACAAGATGTCTGCGGTTGTCTGGTGTTATCTGGTTACCAGCAGATCCTTTAAGTCCAGTAAGAATTGTGGTGGCACCTCCATCAGACTTTTCCAGCACATCCTGCAAATAGGATTGGGGCATTTGGAAGTTATTAAAACTAATTATGAAAACTAGTTATGAAAATCTCATATGTTCCTCAAACTATTCCTGATCCTTAGGAGACCATGACACTGTCATACATTAACCAATTGTTCTTCCTTGAACACCCAACAAGACATTCCATTTTTAATTGCTCTGACCCAGATATCTTGCGATCACAATTTGACTCTTGTCAGAGTTGCTTAGTTCCTTACACTTTTCCCTTATTACTGCTCTAAATAATTTAAGTTGGGGCAATAATTTGATTTAATCTGGTGAACACCATGACTAAGACATGTGTTCACACAGGGAAACAAAGAGAAAAACTTCTCAATTCCAGATCACAGTGTGTAGATGGAAGTTCATTAGGACAGTGCACGGAGGATAAATCTTGGCCATGATCAATAAACAGGTCCAGGACGACATCCAAAATAAAAATAAATCTTCTTTATTAATCCATGTTAAAAATTCATTAAAAGGACAAAAAGACGCGTCTCGGAATTGCTTCTTTATTCACAGTTCATTTCAAAGAACCAACTGTGTCTCACTTAAAAAGACCAGGGGTGGGAAGAAAAAGGCAGGAAATGACATCACTCTCTAAGAGAACAGCAGATCAATTATAAGTAACAAAATACTAATACAATATTCAATTATATCTGTATTGAATATTGTATTAGTATTCTGTTTATTGCTTATTTATTATTAGTATTCTGTTTATTGTTCCTAATGTTTTCACATAGTACCAGCCTTGTAGTAGTAATCACAGTGCCAGATTTTTTTTTGTAGCCCACATAGCATCAACCTTATTTTTTAGCATAATACATGTTCCTTACTACAATGTGAGAAGCCAGGAGTTCTAGAAAGTTGATGACCAAATAAGTCCTCACCAACTCATGCTTAATGCATTCGTACCCAACTCAAAAAAATATGTATACACATTCTGTTTCTCTTTCAAATACAGATCAGAATCCCACAGACATCTAATAATTCACAAATATGACCAAGATTTCCCCATAAACTAGGTTATGTTCTAATGGAACTGAGAACTACAATCTTAGTAAAAAATATCTTGTCTGTACACAATGGTTGGTTTTCTTTAATCCCCCTTTTCCTTTTATCATCTTCCATCATGAAATAATGGTGTCTTTTTTGAACATTGAGTAATAAGCAATGTATGTGTTGTTCTTGTAAGAAAAAGAGTGTTTGATCTGCTTTCTTCTCTTTTTATATCTACATGGTTGAAATTATCCTGACTGTTCTCTACTAATATAGTAGGAGGCTAAATGCTATGTACTGAATATTCTAGCTACATCATACAGCTGTTTTTTGGTTGAGTTATATTTAGAAATTGCTAAATAGTTTAAACTGGTAGAAGATAATTTCCTTGTAAAACTTAGCAACCGAGAACAGCCATTATTAATAGTTTTATCATTATTATTACTATCCGGATGAGTCAGATATAGAACCGCTGAATTCAGTCTCCTCCAATAATGTTATTGACATTTATGCCTGTAATTAGACAGGTACCAAAAGATCTGAGTGGGAAGTGCAAGAATTTTGCTAAAGGGCAACCACCAAAACTGATTAATTAGGTAGCATTTAATGTAATCTATACTGTATGATTGATTTTTTTATATCGGAAAGCCATCTTATTTTAAGGAATCCTCTTCTGTCTTTCATATTAGATATGTGCACTTTCTAAATACCTTGACATAATTTAGTTTTCCATCACATAATTGATTTAAATAAAGTATTTTATAATTTTATGTATTCCTTAAAGCACCACTCCAGTATTTTTTTTTATTGTACCACTGGAGTGGTGCTTTAAATCTAAATTCACTAACCTCTGTCTTATACTCACCTTCCAGAGGCTTCATCTTCTATTGCCGCCTCTCTGGTTGGTCGCCAGTGATTTGTGATCTGCAGTAGCTCCAGTGTTTCATGAAGTGCGCCGATGCTCACAACTTAATATATCTCTAAGAGGGCCTCTTTCTGGTTCTCATAAAGTTGTATTGGGAGCTTGTGACTTTCGGGCAGTTAGAAGTTACAGTCACAAGATGAACCGAAGTGGTGTGAGTAAAAGGTGAAGCCGCCAGAAGGGGAGTATATGACAAAGGGGAGGGGACTTACATTGAAAGCGCCACTCCAGCTCTGAAAAAAAAATGCTCAAGTCGTTCTTTAAGAATATTGCCCCCAAAATTGTTTACTTGATTAGAAAATAAGACTTTTGTTTAAATTTCTAATTGGATAATCCGATTATTAGCTTTGCAACTTTAAACATATTTAACAAGGAAGAGATGAGTGCCTGTAAATCATCTGCAACTTGCACTAAGATCTCACCAGTCAGATATGACATATTTGTTATACCAAACTGGTTAGTACATTTTGCTTTAAGTATTGGGTTTAGGGGTATCACTTTTCATTATTGGATAATCTGACTATTAGCTGGATAACTTTAAATATATTTAACATGGAATAGATGAGTTTCTGTCAAATCATCTTCAATTTGTGTGAGTGGATTTAAAAATAGAACATCTAGAATGAAATTTCTCCCTATTCGTATTCATTTATATCTCATCTGTGGGTTCAGTAGCTGAAAATCTAATTTATCTTTAAAAGGTGAGTGCATAGTTTCCAATTTTATAAATAATCAACATACTTAAAATTTGTTGAGCAACACAAATACACAATTTTTTTTTCCATAAAAATCTCTTATAAACCTCAGTGGATTAGGATGATGTATGTCTGGTCAACACATCAATGATAACTGCCAATAAAATCTCAGTCAGGTATCCTTTGACCAAACATATATGCCATGCTAAACTGGTTGTTACATTTAGCTTTAAATATTTGGTTTAGGGTTATCACTTTTAGTTAGGGTCACAAGAATATATAACTGATATCTAAATAAGAGAGGTTGGCCACAACTTTTTTTTTATTGATAACCTATCCTTAAGATAGGATATAAATATCTTATAGGTAAGGGTGTGACACCCATTATCCCCTCCTGGCACCGGCAGCAGCCATAAGTTTTCAGATGCTGCCAGAACACAGTAGGGGTGTCAAAACTTTAGTGGACATGATTCGGTACTGCATATCCACATCATATTCAATTGAATAGAAATGACCAAGCTGCTGTGCTCTTGTATAATCCAAGAACCTCTGAACACTGCCAGTGATAGCTGATTATCAGTTGCTGGTTGTCACACCCAACTGATCCAATATTAGTTGCCTATACTAACACTAGAACATCAATAAACAGTAGTTGCCAACACCTTTAAGAATTATGCAGTATACCAACTTAGGAGATTATTTCTTAAAGGGGTTGTCCACTACTAGGTCAACCCCTTCTGATTCCACTTGTTTCCCCCAGTTAAATTAAAAAACCTTGTACTCCCGTTCTGGTGCCAATCCAGCGCTGTAGGTAACCATGGTTCAGGGTTCATGCGAAATTGTGACATCACATGAGCCTCGTATCCAATCACTGCCAGCTTCTCTTTCCCCGCCTTTGGATCAAATAACCTAATCAACAGAAAGTGACAATGCGGCTGCCACTCACTTCCTGTGGATTGCTCATTTGGTCCATAGAAAAAATAACTGTGGAACAAAGAAGTGCAATAGGGTCTTACCCGATAGGGAAATTAATAGTTATCAGAAAAGGCACACTAACCTTTGTTTGTTGTAAAACAGTCACAACTCCTTAATACATATGTAATGGTGGTGATCAGCTGCAGCCCCAAGGAGTAGACCTAGATATCCAAGGTAGAAAAAAATCGGGTATTATGTCGCGCTGAAATCACGGGTTTAGAAGAAATCGGGTTTTATGCCGCTCTGAAATCACGGATGTTAGGGCGACATAAAACACAATTTCTTCTACCTTGGATATCATTTGGTCAAAAGGCGTAGCAAGAGAGCCGGAAGTGATTGGATGTGGAGCATGCTTGACATCACAATGTCACGAGAGCCCCAAACTGCAGCCACTGACAGGGCTGGAAAGGCGCCAGAACGGGAGGTACACACTGTGGATATGATTACTTTTAAATTGAATAATTGAATTAAAATAATCTTAGATTTTACACTTACCTATTGGCTGTGCTGCATTCCTCCTCCTTTTTTCCTGTTATTGTCTGCTATGCTGGACCAGCACCCTTTGGCTCCAGAGATCTCTTGGCTTTCATATCAAGTCCACGGCGTGGTGAGTTCCTAAAACCCCCCTGTCTCCTACAGGGTCTTTTATTTTAACTGGGGGAAACAAGTAGAATCAGAACGGGTTGTACTAGTAATGGACAACCCCTTTAATTTCTAGAAACACCAAGTAAAATTAGGGTTAACAAAGTGCATGCAATTATGAACCAAATGAGATGGCTTTGAATCCACAAATGAGATAGGATTTCATTCTAAGCTCTATTAATTATTACTATTATAAGAGATGACGTTTTGTATCATTTTTCTAAATATTTTTGTTATACAATGTCCTTAAAAAAAAAAAAAACACCAAAAAGGAGCCAAGACAAATGATATGTGCACACACAGAATGTGGTGAGCCTTCCTCATAAAGATGGCTGCAGCCGAGGTGCAAGATGCTGATGTCACAGCCACTCAACCTCCACACTAGGGGGGAGGGGCGGCTGCTTAGCATAAGACATGCACACTAATAAGGCTTGCACTGGGAGCCCATCATATAATGAGTGAAATGCACAGTGTCTGAACTGTGACCTATAAATGACGCCAGAAACCCAGGTCAGGCGGGCAAAACAGCACTATATAGGTGCATCTCGCACGGATACACGAGACGCACAGTGTCTGAATAATGGCCTATAAATGACGCACAACACCAGGTCCAGGCGGGTCAGTTAGCACTATGAGTACATAACACATGACAGGCTCACCATTTAACCACCTGAATTCAAAAGGTCCACACACATCCTGCAAAAATGGATAAAATGTGCCATACCTCAAATAGTGAGATATTAGTTTATATTTTGGCCCAAAATATGTAAGCTCGCAATCCGTTCGTCAAGGATTCTCACACTTGCGAGTCCCTACACTGAATTAGTTAGAAAAACCACAAAGAACTATATAAAAAAAAAAAAACACCAAAAAGGAGCCAAGACAAATGATATGTGCACACACAGAATGTGGTGAGCCTTCCTCATAAAGATGGCTGCAGCCGAGGTGCAAGATGCTGATGTCACAGCCACTCAACCTCCACACTAGGGGGGAGGGGCGGCTGCTTAGCATAAGACATGCACACTAATAAGGCTTGCACTGGGAGCCCATCATATAATGAGTGAAATGCACAGTGTCTGAACTGTGACCTATAAATGACGCCAGAAACCCAGGTCAGGCGGGCAAAACAGCACTATATAGGTGCATCTCGCACGGATACACGAGACGCACAGTGTCTGAATAATGGCCTATAAATGACGCACAACACCAGGTCCAGGCGGGTCAGTTAGCACTATGAGTACATAACACATGACAGGCTCACCATTTAACCACCTGAATTCAAAAGGTCCACACACATCCTGCAAAAATGGATAAAATGTGCCATACCTCAAATAGTGAGATATTAGTTTATATTTTGGCCCAAAATATGTAAGCTCGCAATCCGTTCGTCAAGGATTCTCACACTTGCGAGTCCCTACACTGAATTAGTTAGAAAAACCACAAAGAACTATATAAAAAAAAAAAAAACACCAAAAAGGAGCCAAGACAAATGATATGTGCACACACAGAATGTGGTGAGCCTTCCTCATAAAGATGGCTGCAGCCGAGGTGCAAGATGCTGATGTCACAGCCACTCAACCTCCACACTAGGGGGGAGGGGCGGCTGCTTAGCATAAGACATGCACACTAATAAGGCTTGCACTGGGAGCCCATCATATAATGAGTGAAATGCACAGTGTCTGAACTGTGACCTATAAATGACGCCAGAAACCCAGGTCAGGCGGGCAAAACAGCACTATATAGGTGCATCTCGCACGGATACACGAGACGCACAGTGTCTGAATAATGGCCTATAAATGACGCACAACACCAGGTCCAGGCGGGTCAGTTAGCACTATGAGTACATAACACATGACAGGCTCACCATTTAACCACCTGAATTCAAAAGGTCCACACACATCCTGCAAAAATGGATAAAATGTGCCATACCTCAAATAGTGAGATATTAGTTTATATTTTGGCCCAAAATATGTAAGCTCGCAATCCGTTCGTCAAGGATTCTCACACTTGCGAGTCCCTACACTGAATTAGTTAGAAAAACCACAAAGAACTATATATAAAAAAAAAAAAACACCAAAAAGGAGCCAAGACAAATGATATGTGCACACACAGAATGTGGTGAGCCTTCCTCATAAAGATGGCTGCAGCCGAGGTGCAAGATGCTGATGTCACAGCCACTCAACCTCCACACTAGGGGGGAGGGGCGGCTGCTTAGCATAAGACATGCACACTAATAAGGCTTGCACTGGGAGCCCATCATATAATGAGTGAAATGCACAGTGTCTGAACTGTGACCTATAAATGACGCCAGAAACCCAGGTCAGGCGGGCAAAACAGCACTATATAGGTGCATCTCGCACGGATACACGAGATGCACAGTGTCTGAATAATGGCCTATAAATGACGCACAACACCAGGTCCAGGCGGGTCAGTTAGCACTATGAGTACATAACACATGACAGGCTCACCATTTAACCACCTGAATTCAAAAGGTCCACACACATCCTGCAAAAGTCCCTACACTGAATTAGTTAGAAAAACCACAATATAGTTCTTTGTGGTTTTTCTAACTAATTCAGTGTAGGGACTCGCAAGTGTGAGAATCCTTGACGAACGGATTGCGAGCTTACATATTTTGGGCCAAAATATAAACTAATATCTCACTATTTGAGGTATGGCACATTTTATCCATTTTTGCAGGATGTGTGTGGACCTTTTGAATTCAGGTGGTTAAATGGTGAGCCTGTCATGTGTTATGTACTCATAGTGCTAACTGACCCGCCTGGACCTGGTGTTGTGCGTCATTTATAGGCCATTATTCAGACACTGTGCGTCTCGTGTATCCGTGCGAGATACAATGTCCTTAGAAATATCTCATTATATACTTTTAACAAGATAAATTGAGAACATTTCATTTTATTTTTTTAATATTCACCCCAATGACCTCTTATTTGTTCAAGAGAGAGATTTGGGCTGAATTTAAATAAACACAATGTACTTTTGCAGTAAAACCGAATAGCATATTTTCAATTCATTGGGTCTTGTTTATAATTTTCAGTTTACTAAGCAGAAACCGCCAGAAAGCAGATGACTGCATCACATCAAATGACTTTTCATTTGATTAGCTGCTAACTCCTAATGAATGATGCCTGTATCTAATTGTGTTAGAACAAATATCTTTTTTTTGTTGTTGCAATTCCTTGGTAATCAATTTGAGTGTTTTAAGTGAATTCTCCGCATGATTAATATATGGGTTAATTATAAGTTTGACTAATCAAATAACATGTAGTGAAAATATGAAATCTCTCCAATTATCAGTATAAGAGAAGATGTAAATAAATACCTCCGAGGAAAAACATACATTAATACAAGCTAAGAATATACTCACATCGGAAATGAATGTCCACAGGGAGAGGGGAAAGTAAAAATGAAAAATAACGTTTATATACCAAAATATGTTAACTTCAAATTTTAATGTCTTTAGATATTTAGAATTAAAATTCATGTTTGTCATTTGGATTTACTTTTCTTGATTTTCATTGAGTTAACCTATTAAAGAGATTTCTCTTTGGAGTGATTTATGGCAAATTGATAATACACCAACATTTTATGGGTTTTAAGAAAATGAAATGATACGTAATTAAGATAATTATCATGGTTAGGAATAACACAAATAGAAAAAAACACACTTTGTGAGCTAAATGTCCTGTCAGTCATTTTTAATTGCACATTAAAATTGCAAATTCTGTTCTGTGCCATTAAATCTTAATGCTATATTCCTAATATGTACAGTTTCTAATTCAGGGTGCTATTGCTTTTAAGGCAGAGGTTAACCCTTGATGTAAAATCTATACAGTACCCGATTTACTTCTCAGGAGCCTGCAGTGACGGATCGTCAGTACTTGTAGACTCCTCTTCATAAGTTTGACCACACAATCAGGAAATTTAGGATTAAGGCCATGTCACACACAGAGATAAATCTGCGGCAGATCTGTGGTTGCAGTGAAATTGTGGACAATCAGTGCTAGGTTTGTGGCAGTGTACAAATGGAACAATATGTCCATGATTTCACTGCAACCACAGATCCACCAAAGATTTATCTCTGTGTGTGACGGGGCCTTTATTGAAAAGTCTTTTTTTATTTTTTTTTATTTTCACTGTTTCTGGAAAAATACAAGAAACTTTAGATGCTATTCTGACATCTAGCTTCTGTAGAGCATCTACTGTACTTTTAATTTGATAAGACGCACCGGATTATAAGATGCACCCCAAATTTTGAGAAAACAAAAGGGTGGAGGAAATATATGGGGTCCATCATATAATTTGGTGCTGTTTTACCTGAGAGAGAGTAGCAGTGGTGTTGGAGCGGGGTCACAGGAGGCAGGGGCGGTGCTGGAGAAGGGCGATGCTGCGGGCGGTGGGGTGGGTGTCCAAGATGCTCGCTGCAAGCACTGTGAGGCAGGAGGAGCATTCAGAAGCTGTCGGTGGTGCGGGCTTCAAAGTAATGGCCCCTGGAGTCTGCGCATGCGTAGATGGAGCTCTCGGCTTAATGACAAGCTGAGATCTCATCTGTGCACTCCGGGCGTCATTTTCCTTAAGTTCACTGCAGAGAATCAATGGGTCAGAGGCGGCGTGTGAGCAGATGAGATCTTGAGCCAAGAGCTCCATCTGCCCACAAGCTAATTCTGGGTGCCATTATTTGAAGCCCGCACCGACATTTTCATTACAGCCCGTAGCACCGCTCATTGCCCGCAGTAAACCTGCAGTACAGCCCGCCGCCCACATTAAGCCCACAGCACAGTGCCCGCAGCCAGCAGAATCTAACCTACCTCCTTTGACCCCTCTCCACCACTCCCGGTAAGGTACATTCGATTTACAAGAAGCACACCTCATTTTCCTCCCAAATTTTTGGGAGGAAAAGAGCGTCTTATAATCTGAAAAATACAGTACTTGTCCTTCTTATACTCATAGCATCTACAATAAGAGTTATAAAGAACATAATATACATATGAATACATACTATTTATTATCGTCAGATGTATTTTTCTCATTCAGTGCTTGTTCAATGTCTCTATAAAGCTTGCTTAATGGGAGTATGTAATTAGAAAATTAATTTAAATCGGGTTTTTGTGTTGTATTTTTTTTATTATTTTGGATTATTTTTTTTCCTACATATTACAATCTTTCTTTAAAAAAAAAAATAATTACACTGGCCACTGGGTTTTTTTTATTCACAGGACTCATGCTTCCTTTACAGCATGTCTCCATATTATCAGAGGCAGGGTTGCAATGACAGACAATACCTATTAATAGAAGATCTACCAATCACAATAGGCAATGTCACAGTCAACTTGCTCTTCCAATCTTCACACTGACTCTTGCACAGGTTTTTTTTGACACTTCAATGCAAAAGATATGGATCTGACCATTGTTTCTATCTACAAGTGTTGTTTCCTGAAACAAAAGAAAATTAAAGTCTAAAAATCCTCCAGTGGCCAATATGAAAATTGGAAGTTTTTTTTATTCATTCTTATTAGATTTTGACAGGTAAAAAAATAACCTTGCCGCCCCCCCAACCCCCTTTCCCAACAAAAACATACATTTAACACAAAAACTTGATTTAAAGATTTTCTGCTGATACATTCCCTTTACGTGAATTGCATTATGTGATATGTTGTCTTTGCACCATCAACTATGCAGTTTTGTAACATTTGTCATTTAAACTTGGTGACAATCAGCAGAATTGTGAATACAGCTCTGGGCTACAATACATACTGTAACTCTGGACCAGAATATAAAGTATTGCAATGGCTTATAACTGTAATGACATATTAAAATTATCACCTTTTCATGCTTTGGTTGACAGTATTCAATTTTCTTCTAACTTTTAATAAAGAGGGTAGGCAAACTGATCTTGGGCAAAGTGATGGTACATGAAGTGGTGCGTATAATATATAGACCAGAAGTGATAGCAGTGGCATGTTTTCTTTCACTGACACACTGATGTGACCATTGGCAGCTTTGATTATGTTACATAAGAAGTAAAAGCACCTTTAAATACTGTGAGGATTACATATTGAGTGAGCAAGCTTTTATTCAGTGATCTTAATGTTGAAGCATTGTCCATATTAGAGTGTTACTCTACTTTTGATTAATGTACTTTATAATTGGCTTCCAGCAGCAGGTGCAACTTGGCCAAATGTTAACTGCCTCAACATAAATCACATGTAGATATATAGCTGGAACCGCTCTGTTAACTCTGCTAGATGAAATTTTTATGCTTTGATAAAAGTCATTTAGCAAGTGTGAGATTATTACTTTATTGTAAATCTTACCTACAGGTTGTCTATAGAGAAATGAGGCGAGTCTGCAAATACATAATAAATGCTGGTCAAATTGGTCATTCATTAGTGAAAATGGATGGGAAATTCTTTTCTTTTTTTTTTCTACTCACTGTATAAAGCACTGCAGATTATGATAGCGCTATATGAGTCTGTCTCCATTGGGGATCATAAGCTAAATTTCTTACTAGTATGTCTATGGAGTGTGGGAGGAAACCAGAGTACATGGAGGAAACCCACAAATAAATTGCTGATGTTGTTCTTCATGTGTTGAACCCAGGACCCCAGCGCTGTTAAGTTAAAAGTGCTAAGCACTGAGCAATCACGTTACCAAAATTTGGGTTTATAAAAATGTTTGACTAATTCTTGTGTTTTTTTATGCCCTGAGTTAAAAAACACTTCTATTTTTAACCATCACGTATGGATTTTGCACAAAATACAAGTGAAATTACGTACAAATGAGATGAACAAGAAAATGTTTTATTCCAACCAAAAATATACACCATATTATATATAAATATTTCTTGAACATTCATTCGACAACTTTATTGGAAATTAATTTTGGCACCTTTTCCTTTTCTCTTAAAAGCATCCCTTGATACCTTTTCTCTGATAGAAGGCTGCAGATCTTCTCTGGGAAGCATCCAGCAGTAGTCCCCATCATGTTCATGTTCCATCTATGTTCCATCTACCTTGGTATCATCATTTCACTTCCTTGATATCCTGATTAATTTTTTTTCCTCTAACAGCACCAAGGTTTTCAGGATAGTATTCCTAATGGGAACGTGAAAAATGTAACTTTATATTCGCCACACAACCCAAGGCTTTGAAATGTTTCAGCATGTTCTCCACGATGAAGTGAAATTTTTGTTCTTCGTTGTTACCTAGAAATTTCTTCACAACTTCCTGAAAGAGTCCCAAGTCCTTTTCTCAACAGCTTTCATTTTTGTTTCGAACACGCTGTCCTCATGAGATTCTGAATATTAGGACCAACAAAAATGCCTTCCTTCAATTTTTTAGTCCCTGAAACTTGGAACTCAGGAACTTATGTTTATCCTTTTGGTAGAGCTTTCACAACAAACTGATTCATGAGTCCAAGCTCAATATGGAATGGGACCAGAAGAATTTTAGTGGGATAAACTAAATGTTTCACCACTATGTTCTTGAGACCAGGTTGAAAAGATGTTCTCGTTGGACAACTTTTTTGGCTCCAGTGATGAGTCCTATCCCAGCTGTCCCATTCACACAAAAAGCATGGGTACTTCGTGTATCCTCCTTGCTGCCCAAAGAGCAAAATGAGAACTTTTAGATCACTACATATTGACCATCCTTGATCCTTGTCTTTAGGTTTCTTGAGAATAAACACACCAAAAGAAACAGCGATCAGACATCTTGTAGATATATAAAGATTTTTAAATCTTTATATATCTACAAGATGTCTGATCGCTGTTTCTTTTGGTGTGCATGTTTGGTGTGATTTGTCTGGGGTCCTTATATATCACGCACCTGTCTCTAATTGAATTGCTAACTATATGTCATCATCATCATGGTGGAGAGGTTGTTAAAAAATATTTACATTCTTGAGAATAAAGTCTAAATTCTCATAGCTTTCCTTCAAGTGCACAGAATGCCCTACAGGCACTGAAGAATACTTGTTGCCATTGTGCAGTAGTACAGCTTTCAGACTTTTTTGAATAAATTAATAAAGATTCTCCACTCTCTCACAGTGTACTCAATGTTAAATATTTCCATCAGCCCAGGAACATCACTGTAATGCGCTAGAGCACTGTTTTGAGAAAAGTATGGAAAAATGTCCTTTTTTCTACTTCTGTATCATGACAAACATGTAAAAGGAGCTAGCAGGTTCTTTTCCTTTAGGTCTAAGGGTGGCTTTACATGCTGCGATATCCGGCCCGATATCGCTAGCATGCGAGCCACTCCCATTGTTTGTGCGAAACGGGCATATCGCTGCCCGTCGCGCACAAAATCTGGCACCCCCATCACACATACTTACCTGCATAGTGATGTCGCTGTGACCGGCGTACCGCCTCCTTTCTAAGGGGGCGGTCCGTTCGGCGTCACAGCGACGTCACTAAGTGGCCGCCCAATGAAAGCGGAGGGGCGGAGATGAGCGGGACGTAACATCCCGCCCACCTCCTTCCTTCCGCATTGTGGCTGGAGGCAGGTAAGGAGATGTTCCTCGTTCCTGCGGCGTCACATGTAGCGATGTGCACTGCCGCAGGAACGAGAAACAACTTCGCCCCTGCGACAGCAGCGATAACTGGCAGCGGACCCCCATGTCAACGAGGAGCGATTTTTGACGTTTTTGCAACGATCCAAAATCGCTCCTAGGAGTCACACGCTACGACATCGCTACAGCGGCCAGATGTGCGTCACAAAATCCGTGACCCCAACGAGATCGCTGTAGCGAAATCGTAGCGTGTAAAGCCCTCTTAAAGTCTAAAAGTTCTGCAGAATATTTAGGAAGGTCCTAGTCCCTAACTAAATCATTTAACTCAAGCTGTGAAAAAAGCCGTGGCTGATTGGGATTAGCGTGAAAGTCTTCATCAAAATCCTGGTCTGAATGAGATGTATCTTCAAGTTTCTCTGGAGGTGAAAGAAAAAGGTTTTGGTACCGTGTTAGCCAGTTGAAAAATGATTGATTGCTCTCAGTGAGAGAAACAAAATTAAAATTTTGTAGTTGTGATACCTTTTAATGGCTAACTAAATTTTAATTTTGTTTCTCCCATCTGGAGGTGAAGAAACAGGTATTCCTGGACTGTGAGACACAGGGCGCATCACTGACGGGAGGTCTGGGTATATAATTTCCTTCTTATTTTTAAGGTTGAATCCTTCTACATTACACATACAAAAGTAGTAGTCATCACTATGATTTTGTGGCTCCCGCCATGTAAAAACAAAAGCTCTTTCTTTCCTTTAGACCACTGTCATAGGTTTTCTACACAAACAGAATACATTACATGTGGAGCCCACAACTTATCCTCATCACCTAGTTTTACACCAAAGTACGCTTAATACACTTTTCTAACAAAGTCCATAATGTCACTGAAAAAACTGTACATGATGGAATTTTTGTCAATATTTTTAATGAGTTAAGCAATCAAAAGTATATAGGAATCACCTCTTTTCAAACAATTATACCCTTGCAGACCTGTGTAATTGTCTCTTTCTGTAGATAGCTACCTATACTTTAGGGTATTTGTTAATTATTGGAGGTTTAGTCTTTAAAAAGATGAAGAATATGGCTGTAAAATGATGATCATAATTATTCTATTCGAACAGCAGGCTTGCCAGCCTCTTCTTAATAATGATTTAGTTTGCAGAAGACTTACCAGAGCATACTATGCATTTTTTCTCAAAGTGCTATAGCTCCCATTTCTTTTCAATAAAACAATGGAGCAGAACTTTTTTAGGGACAGAAAATAAACAACATGCCGGATTTAGGTTTATCGTGCTCTTTCATATTGTAAATGCCTACAGGGACAGACTGTCCCATCTAGAAAGCAGAGGTTTCCCCAATGAACCCAGGCAGTAATGGGACCTAAATTTGGTACTTGAATCACTTTTTTCCCACTGGGTAGAGATGAGCTGATCTTTTGAAATTTGAAATTGATGACATTTTTCTCCCCAAAACCCATTTGCTACAAATAAATTTGCGTAAATCTCTAAACTGAAAAGCCTGTAATTGCTCGGAAAGTACACATAGGGAGAGGAGATAAAAACCTGCTAGCCACAAGAACTTACACTTTGTAGGAGAGAGGTCCCTGCTGACGATAAGAGCTTACACTTTACAGAAGTGGGAGAGAAAGAGAGAGAGCAACCCAATTGACCATAAGAGCTTACAATCTACAAGAGAGAGATGGGAAACATATCTACAATTCCAACTATGCTCTACTGGGAACCACTGATCTGTGATGGCCCGAGTACTGACCACCACTGTGCAAGGTATGATAGTCCCTAAAATGTCATAGCTTCAAGACATCTGGGAAAGCGTATGGAGAAACATAAAAAGGCAGTATCTCAGTCTCTGATGTTTCACGCCAGTATGAGTGATTGTGCCAGGCAATTTTTTTTCTGTTTGCAAACCATGACTTGAGTCTCAAAGAGTTTCATTTCGCATGAAACCATGAATTTTAGGAATTTTCACTCAACTCGATCTTCAGTGCATAGATGCTCATCTCTAGGGTTTAAATCTAATGGGTTGATTCATAAATAGACTATTATCACATATTGATGATGTTTCTGATGTTTATTTATCATAGTTTTACGATGCAGTTAACAGTCAGACATGCAAAGTCAGAAGTGCACATATTCTGTACAGAAATTTGGGTCCTCGGAATAATTTCATAAAGGCTTCCCTTGCCCAACATTTGATCCTTTTATAAAAGTTTTATCAATTTCTCGTTACTTATATAGTGTCAGGATATTCTGTTGTACTGTTGTACAGAGAGAGTTCATCACTTACTTTCACTATTTTTTATATTACATTTTGAGTAAACAAAGGAGACAATTTAATAGGAAGATAATAAAACTGTAAATGTGATAGTAAAGTCTGGATAGAAATCAATAAAAACATAAACTCCATTAGGATGCTGTTTTATGTTTTGTTTACGACAAGTAGGGTATATACGTTGGTTTACTGTGTTTAGATTTCAATGTCTAAAAAGTCGATGACACTATGTCCTTTCATCCTCACAAAGTTCTTTGAAGCAAAAACACCAATTAAATATATAAGCTAAATATAAAACATTTGGGATGTCTCAGAAGTTTTATTTAGAAGACTCGTGTTACAAATTTGTAGTGTAGTAGAAAAATGTGGCCTTTTTACATTATTGCTAAATATTTAAGAATCATAGAATTAACAGCAAAGAGAGATTTGAATTATTTAATAATTATACATAAAGATTAAATAATTATACATAAATCAAATTGTCTGGGAAAATCAATTATCACTGTAAATTTCCCTATTTTGCTTTATAAAATCATGATTGTGTTTAACAAATCACAAACTATATCTGGTTGTTAGATAACTTTACCATATTTTCTAAAATCCTGAAAAGGTTCTCAGTTTTTACAATTTGTATGATAGACACAACCATATTCTCAACTGTTACTGTGGAATATATAACAGATAAAGATTACAAGCCTTAATGATCCTGCTAATGGGCAGATATACCTTTTTACAATGTGGGTTTAGGCTATAGCTATGCCATGCTTGTCCTCACAAAATTAACTTTTGTAATAGATTTTGTAGGACCTTTCATCAGCTCACTCCTAGTTGTCTCAAAAGACAAAGTGATTAGCAATGTTGCTTTGTAGCACTAGCACTTTGTAGCACTTAAGTGCTATTGTTCTCCTATGTATTATCTGAGCTTAAAGAATACCTGTCATCAGGTCAGAAGTGGCCAATTTTTGCTCTTATTTTATTCCCGTCACTTTCCTCATAATACATCATACAGTTCAACGATTTGGTCCTTTTCATTTAGTGAAAATTTTGATGGTCTTTACCAAGAAAGTGTGGCTCACATTCTCTGTCATTAGTTGCTCTTCATAATTATCCAGTAAATACTGCCCCCTTGGTAAAGACCATAAAAATTAGCACAAAAAAACAGAACTATATCTGTGGAACTACATGGCGGATTTCACCAAAAAATATTAAACAAATAAATACTCAGGGAAGCAGCAAGAATATAATGAAATAAAAAATTGGCCTTTTTTGACCACTGGAATATTAGAGTTGATTGCCACTGATACCCCAGAACCTTCATAAGTATTCCAACAAGACATCTAAAACACTCAAAATAAAGGAACTAGTGATACTCAAGCCCAAGAAGACATTCTCAATAAGGACCATATTGAGATCATTCCTACCCCTCCGAGCATGTAGATTAGTAGTATCAAATTTATGATGAATGTGCAGGGCGAGTACATACTTTTCATTATGCCCTTTGTAAAATCAAACCCTGCTGGGATTTGAAAGAAAATTTACCTTTCATTTTTGCAGTTGGTCTTGACAAAAATCTAGACTAGTCTGAATGTCTCCATATTATGTGTTTGTTCCTTTTAATTCGAGAGGGAGCATGGGAGAGAGTGAGTGAAAAAAAGACGTGACTAGCAACTGCAGGATAAGACTAACCATCAAGAAATATAAGTACGCATAGAATCTCCATGTATAAATCATAGGAAGATTTCGATTAAGCCAATTTGTTTCATTTATATTTTTAATACACTACCGTATATGCCGGCGTATAAGACGACTGGGCGTATAAGACGACCCCCAACTTCTGCCCTAAAAATATAGAATTTGGGATATACTCACTGTATAAGACTACCCCGCTCCCAAATGAAAAAAAGTCTGCTTTGATTGCAACATGTTAATTTTAATTCCGCGAGAGCCGTACAATATGTTTTTAAAGGGCCATTGACAGATCAATCGCTCCAATGTTCACTTAGTACAGCAAGGAATGCTCCTCCCTGCTGTATAAAGCCACAACTGGACTGAAACAATGGTACTACACTCTGCTACAAACAGACACACACAACTCTGCTACAAACAGACAAACACACACAACTCTGCTACAAACAGACAAACACACACAACTCTGCTACAAACAGACAAACACACACAACTCTGCTACAAACAGACAAACACACACAACTCTGCTACATACAGACAAACACACACAACTCTGCTACATGCAGACAAACACACACAACTCTGCTACATACAGACAAACACATACAACTCTGCTACATACAGACAAACACATACAACTCTGCTACATACAGACAAACACATACAACTCTGCTACATACAAACACACACAACTCTGCTACATACAGACAAACACACACAACTCTGCTACATACAGACAAACACACACAACTCTGCTACATACAGACAAACACACACAACTCTGCTACATACAGACAAACACATACAACTCTGCTACATACAGACAAACACATACAACTCTGCTACATACAGACAAACACATACAACTCTGCTACATACAGACAAACACACACAACTCTGCTACATACAGACAAACACATACAACTCTGCTACATACAGACAAACACATACAACTCTGCTACATACAGACAAACACGTACAACTCTGCTACATACAGACAAACACATACAACTCTGCTACATACAGACAAATACACACAACTCTGCTGCTCTGTGGGGCCTGCACCCGCGGCTCGGCGGGTACAGCACCCGCGGCATCGGCGGGGGGGGATTGGCAGGGCATACATCTGGGGGGTTAGAAGCAGCTCACCGGGGCCCATAATGGGCACAAGTCCCCCTGTGTTAGATATCGCCCCCATAGTGCTGCCCATGGCCCCTATATAGATCGCACAAGTCCCCCTGTGTCAGATATCGCCCCCATAGTGCTGCCCATGGCCCCTATATAGATCGCACAAGTCCCCCTGTGTTAGATATCGCCCCCATAGTGCTGCCCATGGCCCCTATATAGATCGCACAAGTCCCCCTGTGTTAGATATCGCCCCCATAGTGCTGCCCATGGCCCCTATATAGATCGCACAAGTCCCCCTTTGTCAGATATGGCCCCTAGGCTGCTGCCCAAAGTAAAATAAAACCCTCTTTCCTTATCTCCTGTGTCCCTCCGTGCTTCTCTTCCTCCACTTCCTGGTTGTCAGTGCGGTCATGTGATCGGCACAGCAGGCTGAGATCTCTGCCTGATCACAGTGGAAGCAGGGACACGGGGAGAAACGCTGCAGGGGTAAGTAAAGCTTTTTTATTTTAGAATGAGCAGCAGCCTGGGTGCCAAATCTAACACATGGGGGACATGTGCGATCACACTGGGACGCAGGCTCATATAATATGCACCGCTGCCCCAGCCCCTCACTGCGTGCGATTTCAGCACCATTGGAGATGGACAGCGGCTGTGCATATTATATGAGCGGGTGCAGGAGATCAAACGCTGCAGCCCGCAGCGTTCCCCTGTGCTCCAGAGCTGCTGCCCCCACCTCCCCTGGACGCTGCAGTGTACATACACCCCCCCCCCCGTATATCCGGCGTATAAGACGACCCCCCACTGTAGCCATTATTTTAAGGGGGTAAAAAGTCGTCTTATACGCCAGTATATACGGTATATCACAATGGGACTCAGTTTGTAGACGATCATCAGCTCGATGCAGTAGCCCAAACTCCGCCTGCAAGTAACTGAAGCACAGAATACCTAGTACGCTGAGGTGAAGTCCTACTGAAATCCAAGGATTCGCAACTTAAGCGGGCTTTACACGCTGCGACATTGCTATCGATGTCGCGAACGAAAGCACCCGCCCACGTCGGTGGTGCGTCACGGGGTGATCGCTGCCATAGCGAACAACATCTCTACGGCAGCGTCACACACAATTACCTGTTCACCGATGTCGCTGTGGTCGCCGAACAATCTCTCCTTTAAGGGGGAGGTTCGTTTGGCGTCACAGCGGCATAACTAAGCGGCCGCCCAATAGAAGCGGAGGGGCGGAGATGACTGGCCGGAACAGCCCGCCCACCTCCTTCATTCCTCATTGCCAGCGGCCGCAGGTACGATGTTGTTCCTTGTTCCTGCGGTGTCACACATAGCGATGTGTGCTGCCGCAGGAACGACAAACAACCTGCGTTCCAAATGAGGAACGATTTTTTAAAAATGAATGACGTGTAAACGACGAACGATTTGACACCTTTTTGTGATCGTTACTGATCGCAAAAATGTGTCACACACAACGACATCGCTAACGAAGCCGGATGTGCATCACTAACACCATGATCCCGACGATATCTCGTTAGCGATATCGTTGTGTGTAAATGGGCCTTTAATCCGGTAAATCACAATCTTTTTTGATATATAAATGTAAAAACTTCATAATATGACAGAGTGACAAGGCCCCCAGTGATCTGAACCCAGATGCCGAGACTACTCAATGTCTGGAAAGTGCCCATTACCTTTTGCCTCCCGTAAAACAGCATCTCACAGGAAAACAAGTATAACCTTAATCCAAAGGGTTCCAGCTTCATTCCCCACTGCATTTTTATAAGATGTATAAAAATGTCATCCAAGTTCAGATCAATTTAACTACAACTAAGAAATTGTAGTTCGAAACACGTCAGTGGATCTGATGGGTCCTTTTTCATCCTGCCCCCTTGTGAAGTTTTTATATTTATGGATCTATAAAGTTTGTGATTTTTCCTGATTAAGCTTTAATGCTTAATCTGTGCATTTCTATTGCACTGTTTTTCAATGGTTGCATAACATATAATGCAATCAGTTACTGAGAGTATATGGCTGGTGCTATTTATACAAGAACAAAAAGTAACCACTTTTCCATAGTCTTCTGGGACTTAATAACAATAGTGCTAAACTCTTACAACAATCAGCTATTCACAATTATCCAAAAAGCATAAAAAAAGCATTGGCAGTCACTGAATTCATCTATCTCTATTCACAATGCCATCTTAGACACATGCATCGGGGAGTAAGCTGGAACCCTGAGGCTTAAAGGAATCTGCCAACAGGTTTTTGCTGCCTCATCTGAGAGCATCATGATGTAGGCAAGGAGATTCTGAATCCAATGATGTATTACTTAGATTACTGAGAACAGACATTCTGACGCAATCTGAATTTTTAGGTTTAGTCATGTAGCTAAGCCCAATGAGCTGTCCCTCCCACAGGTGATGTCACTACTAGGGGGAGTCAGCACACAGTGTGTGTAATGAGATCCACCACACTGTAAAACCAGAGTTGTCTGTAACTAAAACAACCACTAGAGGTAGCCCACGCACACGGCGTCCTAGGCAACTGAATGGTTGTAAAGAGGAGTCGTACTAACCGGGTCAGAGCTGAGAGAGGGAGCGCAGTACAGGGTGGAGGCGGAGTCAGGGTCCGGGACAAGCCAGAAGTTGGTAGCCGGGAGAGCAAGCCGAAGGAGGGGGCAAAGGGACGGGACAAAGAGCAGGAGAGGGACACAGAAGGTAAGTCAAAACGGAGGAGCTGGGAGACAGGGAGGTCGGGCAGAACGGAGGTCAGGGAGGTCAGGAAGGGTCGGGGGAGGTAATGGACAGAATCTAGAGCACTTACAGGAACCAGCCGAGCACACTGCAGAGCAGATCTATAACTGGCCGTGTAATGATGGAGGGGATGTCCTGATAACGTGGTGAGCTCCTGGGAATGAGGCATGGAAGGAAAAGGTCCTCCCACTGGGAATGCAGCCAACATAATCAGGTGACTGATACAGCTCTGCTACAGCAGAGTGCAATCAGTATAAGGACACCACACCAGGGTTTCTATAGAGAGTATACATTAACAATGAGGTGTCAATCACTGCAGGGGCTGTGTCGACCTGCTGTGCACCTGAGTTTCTAGTCCTGTAATGATAAAGGTCCTGCTACTTAAACAAACATAGCAAATAAACAATGGATAAGACTGTGAAAAAACAGGCTTCCCTGAACATTGTGTTAACTCTTGCAGCATGTTGGCTTCAGCTTACATAGCAAAAACCTGCTTAAATATCTCCTTTACGGTAGTGGTTGTGGTTCCTGTGAGGTTGTGTGTTAGGGATACATGCAAAGGTTAGAAAGGAAATAGATGCTTTATAGAAATTCCTTAACTGTTTCAAACATATTATGGTAACAAATAACGCCATGACATAACCTACAGATGTAGAAATTCTAAATATATCACACAACAGCTTATCTACACCATGATGCAGGAAAATATCTCTAACTTGACATTAATGAGCACGTGATATTAGATGTTTCGTTACAGTTTTCAAAATCAAGATATCTTGCTGCTTTATGGTATGTCAAGATAGAAAATGCTGCATTTGTATGTGGAAATGCCAATAACATTGCCCATCTTGGAGGGGTTCTTCAAATTAGTTTTGGGGACAGATTTTGTTATAGTATAAAGTAGAAATTTTGAGCATTTTTCGTCCTTTTGTAAGTTTAAATGCTGTGAAAGAAGTTAGAAAAAATGGGATTTATGTCCAAAAATATAGTCTATTTCTATTTATCTCAGTTAATTCCTTTAATGAGGTAAGAAAATAACACTTAATGTTTTGGGATGAGTGAACCGAACGGTAAACTTTGGGGTTCACACCAACCATCTAGCATTTGGGGCTAAGGGGTACTTTGCACGTTGCGACATCGCTAGCATCGGCTAGCGATGCCGAGCACGATAGTACCCGCCCCTGATATCTTGTGATAACTGCCGTAGCAAACATTATCGCTACGGCAGCTTCAAACGCACTTACCCTTACCCTCCGCTGTCTGCTTTACCTTGGCTGGTCATTAAAAATAGAGGGGACCCCACACCGTTTTTTAAAATTTTATAAAAAAAAAGGCATTTTTAAAAACAGAGTGGGGTCAACCCCTATTTTTGATAACCAGACAAGGTACAGCAGACAGCTAGGGGTTGCTATTATCAGGGTGGGAAAGCCCATGGTTATTCGATCCCTCCAAGCCTGAAAAAAACAGCCCGCAGTCGTCCCATAAGTGGTGCATGCAGTCCAATTCTGGATCTTCTCAATTACCCTGGTGCAGTAGTAATTGAGCTAATATACTTTGGGGGTTGATGTCAGCTGTAAATTGAAATCTGGCATCAAGCCCAGGGGTTTATAATGGATATGCGTCTATCAAACACCCAAATTGCTAACCCAGCAAGCATAGTTAAAAAACATCCCACAGAGGATAAAAATAGTTTATTTGAATAAAGACTCCCCACACTCCCTCGTTAATCAATTTATTAATTAAAAAGAAATTCTGTAAGTTCCAAACTAATCCAAAGATTAAAGTCTTATGATGTCCATCCATTTCTATGGGGCTGCGTTCTGAAAACGGTCTCAGAATGAGGCTGCATAGGTCACTGCCAGTCTCCATGTCTAAAAAGTAATGCATTTTATTTAATACCAAAAGAAATTGATACATATTTTGATATGTGATGTACTGCCTGTGTTTTAGGATTATGTTTGCTCCATGAATCATTGTAATCATAGTAAAATATTTAGGTGAGAAAAGAAGAAAGATAAGACTGAAGGTCAGAAAACCACTTATATGTGGAGCTCATTTTATTTAGAAGAACACAAATAAGTACATTTCACAATGATCTGACCCCCCAATGTTAAATTGTTCCTTAGCCACGGCTTCTTCGGTTTAATCCTGTACATTACCATCACTTCATGAACCACACATTTGAAAATTCTTTAAAAGATAATTTGCCATATCTGTAAATTAGATGGTGTCTCTCCAGAAATACTAATAGAAGGTCACAGCATTGTCAGAGATAGAGAATACAAAATTCTTGTGACTTGAGGGGTAATAATGAGCATCTTACATATAGGAAGAGTGTTGTTCCTGTAGTGTTTAGGCAGCGGAAACCCTCTTGTGAGAGGGGATAACTGCATTTCCAATTTACTGCATTGTGTCTATACAGTAAATGTGGAGATACTTGTCTGCTAGAAAGTATTCCTCGGGGAAGATACATTGGCTTTAGTTGCAGCCATTAATATGAGTAGATCTGCCTTTAGAGATCATTGATTACTAGAAGTAATGGTCTATTTTCCTCATTTCCTTTCAAGCTGAGATCAGACCTAAATACTATATGCAGCATTGAGGTCCATCTATTGCATGACACTGAATACAATGGTTATAGGATTTTATAGAAATGTAAAGGGGCTCTTGCTTTAGTTTACATCTATGTTGTGACTACTCTTTACTAGAGATGAGCGGAGCAGCGGAAGTTCGTGTTCTGCGAGTTTACTTGGCTTTTAGATAAAGTTCAGTTCGGCACCTGGACTTGATTCTGAACTTGATCCCACAGCCTGAACCCCATTGAAAGTCAATGATAGGGCAGTTCGGCTCTCCGCCCATATACAGTTGGCCATAAACAGAGCATTTCCGGGGGAGAGCGGGATTTTTTTGGGAGGGACACACTACATCCAAAAATGTTGTTTTTACCCCCAGTGAGAGCCAATCAGAGACGGCAAGTGGTTCACAATGCTTGATCTAGTGGTTTGCATGCATAAAGCACCCGAACTTGGACACTAAGTTTTTTTACAAGTCCATGTTTGGTTGGTACGAACCCCAAACTTTACAGTTTGAGTTCGCTCATTTCTACTCTTTACAAATAAGACCAGGATGACGTGTCGTGAAATACATGTTCTCATGATGCCTGATGAGACTCACACACTTATAATGAGGTCCATAGGGTTTAATTGTGAAGCTAGTGACTAGCAAAGTCTGCAACAAAGGTTCCAACATCAGACAGAGGTGGACAGAGCCTAAACACACAACTTAACTACTCTTCACTATACAATATTGCATCTATCCAACAGACATTTTGTTACCTAGCATGAATACCAATTAAATGTACTAAATGAGTTCTTCCAAAAAATCAGTTGACCTTATACTGATAATACAGTATACGCTTGTTTGCTCCCTTATTGTAGCATGATGAAGGGTAATGTCACCAGTAAGGTGCATCCATGTGCCATCTACGTACTGTCTGTATTTAACATTGCAAATAATAGGAGAAGCTTTGTAATTCATGTATTCTTTAGTCATCCATGGAAAACACTGATAGGTAAAATGGACACATGTGCCATAATCTGATGCAAACATTGATGAAATTGGTGCAATTTTTTCACGTATGTGTGTAAACTCGGATGTCTGAATGAAGCCTAATGGTGTATTTAGACTAGTCTATAATTGGTGAACAAGCTTTTTTATGAACACTCATTCCAGATTATCATCCCGCATAAATATGCCAGCGTTCACCCAACACAGGAGCAAAATGCTAGTGTAAAAATCATCCCATTCATGCAAGACTATTTGTACTGCCAACAATATGATACCATATGGTCGCGGAAAAATCATATCAGCCATTGCTTTGTTGCCATCATTGCTCCTTACACAGGCCGGCAAACAAGTGCCGATCGGCATGTATGTAGTGCATCTAATTGGTCTGTGTAAACACAGCATAATAGTGATCATTTATAGGTCCTGGCCTTTGTATCTCTACAAAATGCATTTAAGATGGAATTTTTTGTTATCCCAGCGCAGCACATTGAACAAACTACATTTTGGATATACAGTATAGTGTTAATAAAATGTATCTTTTTATCCTTTCGTTGAATAATTATCCCATTTCTTCATTTGAGTATATTGTGAATGAAAGAAAGATAAATCTCCCTTTGACAGGAACACAAATCAGTAGATAATGTTTTTAGGAGGAAAAAATGGATAAAATTCCGACAGCAAAAACGTTCCCATTGCTATAAGGATTTAATAAAATAAAACTCCTAAGTGCACAGCTTTTCCCAGTATGAAATTCGTCTTAAATCTAGCTTAAAATGTTCATGAACAAAGGCTCTGCTTGAATTATTTCTGTTTAATAGTGTACATTGAGGGATCTGCACTAATGGTTTATTTAGACTTCTGAAAGGGAACGTTGTACAAAGGCCGATACATTCTTCTGTCTTCTTTGTGCTCGATTACATTCCTATACAATATATTTTTACCTCTGACAAAAAAATGATAATAGCTGATGAGATAAATTCACAGTACAGTGACACAAAATACGTACACTCAGGAAATCATTATTTACCATATCCTAAATATCTTAGAAGTACACTATAAATGGACCATTAGTAGAGTAATCTGTAGCGTCTTCATTGCATTAAATACTAGGAAGGGGAGACAAATGCTTAGCCGAAGACATTGTAGACATGGAGGACATCCGTCAACATGCATTTTCATGTCCTAATGAGATCACTGAACATTTCGACAATAAATATCCTGTCATCGAATGCTAACAACTTTAAATAACTTCAGCTAAATAGTCTGAAGAACTCATTCCCTGCTATTTATTATCATTAAATTGACTGACTTAGTTTAGTAGAGACCAAAATTGGATTAAATATAGCTATATATAGTTGTGTGTAATTCAGTATTGAGAAATAGCCCTAACTCATAAATCCCTTCCTTCACCTATCAGAAGATTTGAGGTCATCTGAACCTTGATCTGTCAGGTGAGGAAGTTGGTATCTACTCCAAACTGGTAAGGATTGAAAGGAGATAATTAGCCCTTTCATTCAACCCTAGCTAAACAGCTAAAGCCCCCGTCACACATAGCGATGTCGTTAGCAAGATCGCTGAAATGTCACAGGTTTTTTGACGCAACAGCGACCTCGCTAGCAATTTCGCTACGTGTGACACATAGCAGCAACCGGCCCCCCACTGTGATATCGCTGAACATACCTGTACGTCCTGGTTCATTTTTTGATCGTTAGTGTCCCGCTGGGCAGCATGCATTGCTGTGTTTGACACCATAACAATGACAAGCGACCTCATTGGTGACTCAGAACTCAGCGTTCTATCGAGGTCTGAGTCCTTAGAATAGCTGCTCTGTGACAGGGTCTCAATAACCGCCGAGGTAGTTATACGGATTGCCGTATCGTTGCTTTGTCATTAATTAGATCTGCCTGTTTGACAGCTAACTGACCAGGTCGTATCATTGTCTGGATCGCTGGAACGTTGCTATTTGTAACGGGACCCTAAGTCTTGAATCAGTGAACCCCTGTTCTCTTAATTGATAAAGATCCTAGAGGTATACTTTTTTCATTGCACATTTTTTACATATCCAATAAGGAAACTTTAAAGGTAACCAAACATCAGGATTTTCGTGTATAAGGTGCAGCCAGTGCAGTACTGGAACTATCAGGCACATTGTGTACATACCATTAGTGGGCAGCTCGGATGTGTAGGCTGTGAAATCCAAGTTTATAAAGTTTGAAAATTCATCATCTTTTTGATTGAGCTCATAGCGCTCATCTCCGGCTCCATGTTTCTGAAGCCCACAGTATTATTGTGCATGAGAAGGCGGCGCATGCGCACCCGCTTCATCAGATCTGTTGTGACTGCAGAAGCGCGTGTCACAACAGGACTGGAGAACAGCTGATCTTACCCCGATTAGCTGCAGCAGACGTCTGCTACGATATCGTCTGCTGCAGCTAATTGGTAAGATCAGCTGTTCTCCAGTCCTGTTGTGACCACGCGCACTCCCACGGTGACAACAGATCTGAAGAAGCGAGGGCACATGCACCGCCCTCTCATGCACAATAATACTGTGGGCTTCAGAAACACGGTGTCGCAGATGAGCGCTATGCGCAGGCGCTAACTCCGACGCCGTGTAACAGAAGAGTAGAAACTTACATACAACCAGAGGGAGGGAGGAACAGGCGGCGGGGGTTGGGGGGGTATGGGGATACACGTGCATAACCTGCCCGGACATTAGCAGCAGAGGTGCACACATCAATCAAAAAGATGATGAATTTTCAAACTTTATAAACTTGGATTTCACAGCCTACACATTCGAGCTGCCCACAAATGGTATGTACACAATGTGCCTGATATTGCCAGTACTGCACTGGCTGCACCTTCTACATGAAAATCCTGATGTTTGGTTTCCTTTAAATAAAAGAAGACAGAGATCAATTTTTGTACATCATTTGTTCAATAAAGATTATGGCCCCGATCCTTCAAGACTAATACGAAAAATGTAAAAAATGATGGTGGACCCTGTTGGAATCTGATGATCCCGATTCATTTAGACACATACACTTCTTGGTGCATTTGAAGTGGCGTGTATCTCACCACAAATATCACTCCAGTCAAGGTATACCACAACTCCTCAGGAATTAGACTGTGTAAGATGTGGCACTACACCTCGTTCTGCTCCTATCCCGCCACCAATTTTGGCAGGGCTGAGTGACATTAACGACAATACTTGTCAAAGCCTAAAAGTTTTTTATGATCCTTTTTTTCAATGACAGGCAAGTTGCTCATTGTTTGCAATAATAAGCTATAAATTTAATAGAAAGTTATTTTATTTTTTCCTCTACATTGAGCTTGTGAAAGATGGAAGTGGTTGAATGTAACAAGCAGAGCTGGAGTGTAAAGTATTGGAATAAAATAGTCAGGAGGGAACATTGTGAGCTCTTGACACTATCAGAAATAGATTTCTATCACCATTAGGCCAAGTTGACCCAACTGTATTTTTATTCTGAGTGCTGTCTTAATCTGCGTGTGAAAAATTTGCAGCATGCACTAGTCAAGTTTGTCAGTGCGCAAAGAAATCAGATTTCAGTGATCAGTCATACAGCATCTTATTTTTATGGACACGTTGCAATTCTTTAACATAAGAATCTATATTTAATCCTGTAAGCTTTAATAACTGCTGATATTTAAAAACAGATACAACACAGATTACATATGGATGACAATTGAGAAAAAAATTGCCCATTTTTTCTGGATGAAGCTCAAATAAGTTTTCATACACTCGTGTGAACTTTGACTACGCTGAAAACTGAGCTGCATTTGCTTCTTGAGTATTTTGCATTGTTGATAAAACTTGGTTGTAACTATAGTGGGTACAGAGGTTTAAGTCACACTGGGAACTGAGGGATACAAAAGGTTCCTTGGGTCAATATGAGAAGACCAATACTATTAAAGACTCATTATAGTTGGAGCCCTGTGGAGATTTAGCATTGGCATTGGCACCACCCAATAGAAATACAATTTACTCGGAATGTAGCCTCTAATTATTCTATTAAGTAAGAACCGGCTACCAAATATTACTCAGTGGCTTTGACTAAATTGATAAGGTGTGTGTTCTATATTCAACATGCTTATTTTTTTAGATCTGCAAAAAGAAAGATCAGAGTTCCATAGTAATCATAGATTACTTTTTTTATATGTTTTGCTAGAACCCAGTTTCGAGGTTGGTACATGCAGCACAATGTTGGTGAATTGACCCTTGATTTATATTAAAGGGAATATGTCAGCAGTTTTTGCTACGTCATCTGAGAGCAGCATGATGTAGACAAAAAGGTCCTGAATCCAATGATGTATCACTTAGTTTGCTGGATGTAGCCTTCTGACACAATCAGATTTTTTAGATTTAGCATCCTGCAGAGTGGAGAGAGCTGCTTCCGCCCACACCTGTCACGCTTTTACACGTGAGAGGCACGTTCAGATTAACAGATGTCTGACGCACAACAAAAATACAACAAAACAATACAACAAAAAACAGTAGTTGCCCTGGCAAGTGCGTTGGCAGGTGGGAGACGCTAGCCCCATCACTGCACTAAGATGACACAAGAAAGGTTAGACAAACAAGGGAGACAACATCAAAAAGGAAAAAGTCAGGTTTCTGAAACACTCTTTCACAGGTCCTTCCACCAAAGGAGCCAGAATACAATTGGATTTGTATAATCAGCAAAGATTGCTGGGAAACATAACTACTTAAACACAAATGGGTGTGGCTACAGAGCAGCTGCAGCTGACCTCCACTGCTGGAAGAGCTGCTAGCAGCAAAAATGACATCAACTGTTTCACTATCAAGAGAAATGGAACAATATTTAAATGTAGACAGGCAGATCGAGACGAGAGGCTCCAGTCCTAAAGCTGTCACTAGTCTCCAAAAACAGGGTGACGACCATGACAATACCAGACTCTCTAAATACAATGTTTATTGACAGTGAGGTGCCAATCAGAGAAGGGGGCATGTCGGACTGCTGTGCGCTTGACATTGTAGT
Organism: Anomaloglossus baeobatrachus; assembly: GCF_048569485.1. Lineage (NCBI taxonomy): Eukaryota > Metazoa > Chordata > Amphibia > Anura > Aromobatidae > Anomaloglossus > Anomaloglossus baeobatrachus. Next base: position 388,082,585 of record NC_134355.1, on the reverse strand, counting down.
CCGAGCAATGATGATTCCTGCTGCTTAAACAAACATAACAAATAAACAACAGATTGGACTTTCACAAGACAGACAGCCCTAAATTCTCTATGTTAGCACTTGCATACATAACAAAAACAGATTCCCTTTCACTGGTGTTAGATCATTTACAAACTGTTTTAATAACTGACTGGCCTTAACAGTTAATAGACAAACATTTTCCCAGAGCTTTATTTCTAATTGCTTTTAACATTTCATACAAATAACATTACGGACATTGCAAATGCAATGGCCAAAGGTGAATATGGAGAAACAAAATCTAACCGAAAATCTTGTCATGGTGTCAAGGGAACGTACTGCACAGGTCTCAGGCTCACAAAGAAAAGCTACTTATGCGCAACGTACGGAATGTTTTATTTCCTGATCACAAGTGATAATTCTACTTTCTCCTCATTTGACTCCTATTATACAGTCATCTGTGCTCTGTGCTTTACATGGTTTTATACAGTATTAATATGGCTGCAGGAGAAATGAATGTGATCTTTGTGGTTATAGCTGGAAATTCTATAAAGATCCCTTACATATAAACATATAGCGGTAAAACAATGAGCTCATTAGTTTTGTGGCGTCTGGAATTCCAGACTGATGTGGAGATATTTCACTTTTTACTACTATTTACATGGCTCTTTGCGCTTGTTGGGGCATTTTCTCCTACAGTGAATTTATACTGAGATACCTTTGTGAGATATTCTAGTGAAAGCATGGAACACAATACAATGGTATTGATTAATTATTGCAGCAAGGACATGAATCACTGGATGCTCCATAACATCTATTAGCAATTGTCTGATTTTAGCATCATATAGGCATTTACAATGAACAGCTACGGATAGATTAGAGATGTATTTAGTAAATATTTTATAGTATTAGTGCTAATAGAGTGTATTGTACCTTAACATTTCTATGAGCGACACTAAAGCAAAAGATGATATGTCTCGTATTTAAAATGCTGAGTTGCATTTTGGAAGAGCATAGAAGCTTTCAGCGAAAGGCTCCATGTTGGCTGTGATACCATACTAATTGGCAGGTTTATGGAAATATGCTGAATGTACTGACACTGTAATACAATGTGACAGGTGGAGTTCCAATGCCAATTATAAGAAGGGCAAATGTCCACAATTTGCCATACACCGTGAACCGTAAAACCTCAGGCGATGTGCAGTCAGATAGTAAGACCGTAACAATTCACTACTAGACAGTGTGTATTTCTGTAACGAAACACACCAAATATATACCTTCACCCTGAAGGATTTAGTCTTATTTTAGAAAACTAGGTTGCAGCATTTCCTTTTAGAGCTAAGTGACGGACAACAGATCGGTATGGAGACATTTTTCTAAATGCTGAAAATATATATTTTTATGTGTATTTACAATGATATGAATGACTGTGAGTTTTTGTACCTGATGGCGCTTTTCGTTTGGATATTGAAATATATACTGCTCTCTAAAGGAGATTTTGGGGCTTTGGAGATGAAAATTGCTTTTGTATAAGTAGTTCTGTCTACATTGTGCTAGGATGCAATCACGCTTTTTATAAGGAAAGAAGTTTTAAAGCGGACCTGTCACCAGGCCAAAATTTGCCATTTGTCTTTCTTGTTTTATTCCAGCTACTTCCCTGAGTATTCTGCTTTTTTCATATTCGTATTATGGCTCCAGAGATATGTGACTTTTTATTTGGTACAACTTTTTATTGTCTTTACCAAGGAGTGTCACTCACAAGATAATAATGCAAAGCCGCTTAGGCCGGTGTCACACTTGCGATTGCCTCCCGTGTATCTCGAGGAAGTCTCGCTGTGCATCACCTGGCACGGGCTCACACTCTCCTCACAGGAGAGATGCCTGCAACCGACCCGCTCCTGTGAGGAGAGTGTGAGTCCGTGCTAGCTGATGCACCGCGAGACTCGCGAAGCAATCGCAAGTGTGACACCAACCTTAACGACACACTGAATCTTGTTTTTTTTTCTTTCATGCTACCAATTTTATTGCCTTACCACTTCAACAAGAAACGTTTAGTGGATACACACATATATAGTAACATTTGACAGCAGGCTTCAGTATAGGTGTGGCATGTATGGTTGTCACATTGGACTAGTAAAACAAGTGTTCAAAATCAGAAATGCATGGTTGAATGTCTTTATTTTTTAAACTTTTTTCTTGATTCCCAAAAATCCAGCACTTTCAACAGTGCACTGAATTGGTGTGGCTTCTATCAATGTAAAATTAGACTAACCAAACAGATGTGTAGAATAAAAATTCTTTGTGACACGGACACTTTGTGAGGCAGTCAGTCACAGTTAAATGTCTGAATTTTGGGGAATTCTCTTTTCTATTTTTAAAACACAATTACGGTATTTCCCATCCCCCTTCATAAAAAGAATTGTACAGTAAATGCAGAAACTAAGTACAGTCTCTTGTGACAAGCAAGTACATCATGTATGACACTGATTTCAGACCTTTCTGTAAAAAATAGTGTGCTGGCTTCCTGCTGCTTTCTAGTGCATTAAGAATGAAGAAAAAAGTGTATGATTATAATACATACAGTGTGTCCACCCATATCCTGTCCACCGCCATTAACTTGAGAACGGCGGCAGCTATAGGCATAGAAGTGGTGTCTAGTAGCCATGCACTACGCAATGAAACCACCTATAGTGCCACCTGGTGGAAAACAATGGAGTTAGCATTTTTATTTCGAAAACAGAACAAGATAGAGAAAAAAAGTGAATTACAAAGTTGTAGGGCATCATCAATTCAATATGAATCGACACCTTGCATACAGAAATGCTATGATATGAAATCCATGACCCCCCAAAACATTGAATGCTGGCCCCATATATGGCGCTCATTTAACTTTGATGCTCAAAGTGGCCACCGTCAGCTGCAATGCCCATCTGGACTCTGGACAGCATACTGTATCTTGCTGCACGTTGTGCAATATGGTAGGTGACACGTTTGCACAAGCATTTGTGATACGTCATCATAGGTCCTGCAATGTTGGTGGAGGGGTTGCATACACCTGCTGTTTGATGTGACCTCACAGAAAGAAGTCCAATGGGGTCAGGTCAGTTGAGCGTGGAGGCCACTCCACACAGCCACCATACCCAATGACTTGTAGGAAGGTCTCCATGAGGTATCGCTTCACATCCGCAGCCTTGTGAGTTTTACACATTCTAATCATAGCATTTCTGTATGCAAGGTGTTGATTCGTATTGAATTGATGATGCCATACAACTTTGTAATTCACTTTTTTTCTCTATCTCTTTCCGCTGTTTTCCACCAGGTGGCGCTATAGGTGGTTTCATTGCGTAGCACATGGCTACTTTACTATACCTAGACATCACTTCTATGTATGCCTATAGCTGCCGCCGTTCTCATGTTAATGGCGGTGGACAGGATATGGGTGGACACACTGTATATACGTATCTCTCTCGCTTTGATGATACATTGAATTTATATAATTCACAGATTACTGCACTTCTCTTCCTCTCTACTGAAGTTGTACAATACATTACTGACTCGAGTATTTGACTAGAATTTTAGGGCTTTCTCTTCCTATCGTTATTGCTGAGCTATGAGATCTGACATCATCTCACTATCTTAAATCATCATTAAATTCCTGCTGCCTTTAATGCTTAAGCTTTTGTATAGGCTATGATAGTCCAGTCTGATTGGCTACACCATATGATTGATGTGGTAGTTGCAAGGCATTGTGGGGAAGCCCACGCAGTTGCATTTTATGTCATATCAGCCTTATGTGACTGATGCAATCTACTACAATATGTACAAAGGCAGCAGGGATTCTTTTTTTGTGATTTGTGCAAATCGAATCTTGAATTGTCTGGATTTGCCAGGACTTGTGAATTTCATAAAATTCAATCTAGCTTCGTATCATATCGATTTTCTACTATTTCTAGTAAATACAGGCTTCTGTTACCAGTTCATTGGTAATTTCAGGCTGCTGTGAGCAGTACATTGGTAATTAGAAGTGATACAGATAGTTCATATCTCCTGTTTTTTGTTCCAACTATAATCAAAAGATAAAGGTTTTCTACCATTACTAAAATGTTGAACATATTTTTACTATGTGTATTCCTCTATCCTGAGATGTTATTAGTGAGGTGACGGATATTCCCATGTATGTATCTTACGTTATTAACTACCAACACGGATTTGTATAGCAAGTATTGGCATTTAGATTACTGTAATTACCTTGCTTACTTGAATGGAAAAAAATTAAATACTTGGAGCCTTCAATAATAAATAGATTAGAACAGTAGTGGATATCTGATTGTCTCACACAGTTAGGAAGCTGTCCTCAAGCAGCTGGTGCTATTACGGTATGTAAGAAATGTAATTGTTAATGGCATTGCTGACTTGTTGCTGCTCGGATGGTTCTTACCATTGTTCTGAAAGTTTATATTGCCTGATAAAAAACAATACAAAGTTTATTTTAGAAAACACACCATATTCAAGGGGCTGTTGCCTTTCAATTAAACAAACTGCAGCCAAAGTGTAAACTTAATCTAAATGGAACAACCCATTTAATACTTTTTACAGTGGAAGATATTATGTAGACCAACATCACATGCTGTGAAGGGGTGTATATCTGTGTGGTTGACCTTTTCCCATTCAAGTTGGAAATCATGCATAAATCTCATCCTAGCAAAGTCCTCACACCCCAGACACATAACTCATTGCTACCAATTCTAGGCCAATAGGTGACAGAATTCACTCACCCCAGTGTTCAAAGAGTTGAGGTCATAGGTGTCAAATGTATTGAAGTTTTAAAGGGAAGGTCTCGCGGTTTTTTATTTTTGTATTACTAATAGTGATTATGAAATCAAGTATTTTAATACAAAAATAAGCTCACTGTTTATTTAGTTTTTATTTAATTATAGTTTTACTGAAGCACTGGTGGCTGCCATATTGGATTTGCTGTGTGTAACGACAGCTAGTCACGTACTTTATGGCAGCCCTCTGTGCATAGAGAACAGTGGTCGGGATCCGACCCCATAGACTAGAGTAGGCGTCTGCTGTGACCTGGACGCGCCCCATGGGCTGTCCAGATTACTACAGAGGGAGGAGATCAGTGCTGTCTGGAGCTTCCCCCCTGTCACTCGCCAGGATGGGTGAGTACTGGTACGCAGCGTCAGACTGGCTAGCGGAGGAATCTCTAGTAATGCCAGTCCTGGCTGCGGTTACCTGCATTGCACCTCTCACCTGAGCTCCAGAGTGCAGCCTAGACTGTACCACAAGCGCCGAGTGATTGATTCCCCCGCGATTGCAGTGCAGTTCATGTCAGCTGCAGACAGGCTGGGCTGATCTCCGGTGCTCTCACCTGAACTCCGGAGATCAGCCTGGCCTGTCTTTAGCTGACATGAACTGCACCGCAATCGCCGAGGAATCAATCACTTGGAGCTTGTAGTTCAGTCCTGCAACCTCCAGGCTGCTGGTGGGAGCTCCATAGTCAGTCCGAAGCTACCGGTACGTTACCCCCTCCGTCGCCGTCGCTGTTCCCCAGTCCCCACCACTTCGCCCCCGCCACCACCAACCCCCCCCTCACCGCTGGCGCCATCGCCGCTCCCCCACTTGTGTGTGCTCACCCCTGGCCTCTCCTCCTAGCAACTCAGTGGGGCAACGCGGTATACTGTATATCTCCCTGCTTGTGTCAGTCGGCAGAGTGTTGCTCCTCTTGACACGTACACAGGAATAGCCTGCAGAGCGTCGCTCCTGACGCATGATACGGGAGGAGCAACGGCCTGCAAGCTATATATCCCTATATATGTGTGGTTTCCACTCACTCACAGCAAGCAGAGATGTTGGGGAATGGGGAATGTTTCTATTCACTGACGAGCACAAATGATGGGGAATGTTTCCACTTATCCCTTGGAAACACCCAGATTGGGAGGGGGCTGTGACATCACACACAGGAGAGCAGATTCTGCCCACTTTTACTACAGCTGTAATCCAGGCTATTTCTACAGTAGGATTTCTGTAGGATTTCAGCAGCTGCTCCCCCTAGTGTTTAACAGTGGAAAATATCAAACTTTTAATTTTTTCAATTAAAAACAAATTATAATATGTACACATAACATTAAAACATTAATACGTTATATTTTTTCAGTAATTGAAAAAAAAAAATTTTGACGACACCTTCCCTTTAAAGTTAAAGAGGTTGTCCAGGATATAGCCAAAAGAAACAATCCTCAAAGTTTTATGCTCTGCTGAACCAACTTTGCCACTCTACTGGTTTCTGTCCACTACCGAAACCAGTCATTGGCTGCAGCAGTTATGTGTGCAAATAATATGTGATGACCTGCAAAGAGTTAAACAGAGACCAACAGGGAATACTGGAATGGCAGTACTGGAGGTGAGTAATGTTTGTTTCTTAATTTAAGGAGTTTCTTAATTGAGTGTTTTGCTCGTTCGGTGGGTGACTGTCAACATACAGTACAGACCAAAAGTTTGGACACACCTTCTCATTCAAAGAGTTTTCTATAATTTCAGGACTCTGAAAATTATAGATTCACATTGAAGGCATCAAAACTATGAATTAAAACATGTGGAATTAAATATGTCTTATATTCTAGGTTCTTCAAAGTAGCCACCTTTTGCTTTCATTACTTCTTTGCACACGCTTGGCATTCTCTTGTTGAGCTTCAAGAGGTAGTCTCCAGAAATGGTTTTCCAACAGTCTTGAAGGAGTTCTCAGAGATGCTTAGCACTTGTTAGCCCTTTGGCCTTCATTCTGCGGTTTAGCTCACCCCAAACCATCTTGATTGGGTTCAGGTCTGGTTATCTGACGTAGCACCCCATCACTCTCCTTCTTAGTCAAATAGCCCTTACACAGAATGGATATGTGTTTGGGGTCATTGTCCTGTTGAAAAATAAATGATGGTCCAACTAAATGCAAACCGGATGGAATAGCACACCGCTGCAAGATGCTGTGGCAGCCATGCTGGTTCTGTATGCCTTCAACTTTGAATAAATCCCCAATAGTGTCACCAGCAAAGCACCCCCACACCATCACACCTCCTCCTTCATGCTTCACGGTGGGAACCAGCCATGTAGAGTCCATCCGTTCACCTTTTTTTACAAAGACACGGTGGTTGGATCCAAAGATATCAAGTTTGGACTCATCAGACCAAAGCACAGATTTCCACTGGTCAAATGTCCATTCCTTGTGTTCTTTAGCCCAAACAAGTCTCTTCTGCTTGTTGCTTGTCCTTAGCAGTGGTTTCCTAGCAGCTATTTTACCATGACGGCCTGCTGCACAAAGTCTCCTCTTAACAGTTGTTCTAGAGATGAGAAGGTGTGTCGAAACGTTTGCTGCATCATGCAGCATAGTGGTGGATACCACTGCCTTTACCACTACCCTGACAGTCTTAATAACAAGCTGTGTGATGAAGGCCACCTGGCCGAAACGTCACATGTTGCTTTAAGACTTATGGAATAAATTCTTTGTTTGTATCCCCATTTGAGAGTGCCTTGTCTCTAATTCTCTCACTTTATGGACAAGCTGTGCACTACAGCACTTTGCATGGCAATACACCAGCAGGTATGGAGGGGAGATTGTGTAAGTGAATAATAATAATAAAGTACAATGGTACCTCGGTTTTTGATGATGTTGGTTATCGTTGGTTCGGTTTTCATTGATTTTTTTCACTGAAAATTTGACTCGGTTTTCATTGTTTTTTGTCAGCATGCCCACGTGACTATGGTGCTAATTTTGCAACAACAAAGGGTGATCCACACATTTCCTGATCTGTGTTGTGTGTCTAAAACTAATTAATTGGATTGACATTGATTCCTATGGAAACAATTGTCTCGGTTTTCATTGCTTTCGGATTTCACCGATCATATTTGGACGTATTGTTAATGAAAACAGAGGTATCACTATATATAGTTATAGAATACTTCTGCCATTTTTAGGTATAAAAGTATTTACATGTAAATTAAATCAAATACTTCCCATATAGTGCTGGTCTCAGATCTCCAAACTGAGAGATGAAGTATTCTTGTTGCCCAAAGGAACAAATCAGTGTCCAGAGTTAACGTTTTAAACAACATTGGAAAACTTGGATTTCCTGAAACTGTTGTGATACATCGGGTACAGTTGGTTTCTCACCAAAGCCTAGTCATACCGGTAATACAGATACTGCAAATTAGCTTTTCCCATCCTCTAGTTTCTAAACTTTAGTGAAAAGTCTCTCGATATCTTTATACCAAGTATTGATTTTAATTCCACAGTTTATTTTACTAATCTAATATATTGCAAAGTCCAACTTTTACCTAGTAATAATTACAACAATATATTGGAATGTGTCTTTCTAAAAAAAAGATTTACGATTTTCTAAATAAGCACTGTGTACCTTTTCCCAATATCTCTATATGTTATATTAGCATTATATCCATTAGGTTCTTTAAACAGGCTAAATTAGTCAAAGAAATGAGTTCTCATATTTAATTTCAATATTAATGATTAGAGCGGAGATTAGTTTTAGCTCTTCTTTATTGATTTGTGTACATTTTCATGAAATCATATTGCCGAAGCATTACCCTAATGTGTTTTTATGTTGGTAAATGAAAAAATGTTTTGCATTGAGAGGATTGCTTTAATCCATCATAATCTGAAGACATCGAGAAAATCTACAGGAAGAGAATTAAATTATTGCAGCAGTTCATGATCAGATTATTTAGTGTCTAGGACGAAGATGCATATTGAGGACTTTAGGAAAGAATAAACCTTGATATGGTGGTCAAAGGTTTTCAGAAAAGACACATTATATGTCACATATGGTGTGCTGTAGACGTGGAAGGCTAATTACAAATAATTATTTCTCCCATTATAATTGGATGCAATGGTAATGATGAGGTCTATGAGGGTGATGGAAGCATAGTATTTTACTTTTGCTGGCTCTGTTGGACAGAGGTAGGACAGTTTTACATTACCTTCATGCTGTGGGGCTTAAAAAGTGACCGGCTAATGGATATAACAAATATACAGTGCCTTGCGAAAGTATTCAGCCCCTTTGAATTTTTCAACCTTTTCCCACATTTCAGGCTTCAAACATAAAGATAAATTTAAATTTTATGGTGAAGAATCAACAACAAGTGGGGGACAATTGTGAAGTTGAACGAAATTTATTGCTTATTTTAAACTTTTATAACAAATAATAAACTGAAAATTGGGGCGTGCAATATTATTCGGCCCTATTAAGTTAATACTTTGCAGAGCCACCTTTTGCTGCAATTACAGCTGCAAGTCGCTTGGGGTATGTGTCTAACAGTTTTGCACATTGAGAGACTGAAATTGTTGCCCATTCTTCCTTTACAAATAGCTCGAGCTGAGTGAGGTTGGATGGAGCGCGTTTGTGAACAGCAGTTTTCAGCTCTTTCCACAGATTCTCGATTGGATTCAGGTCTGTACTTTGACTTGGCCATTCTAACACCTGGATATGTTTATTTGTGAACCATTCCATTATAGATTTTGCTTTATGTTTGGGATCATTGTCTTGTTGAAAGACAAATCTCCATCCCAATCTCATGTCTTTTGCAGACTCCAACAGGTTTTCTTCAAGAATGGTCCTGTATTTGGCTCCATCCATCTTCCCATTAATTTTAACCATCTTCCTTGTCCCTCCTGAAGAAAAGCAGGCCTAAACCATGATGCTGCCACCATGTTTGACAGTGGGGAGGGTGTGTTCAGGGTGATGAGCTGTGTTGCTTTTACGCCAAACATATCGTTTGGCATTGTGCCCAAAAAGTTCGATTTTGGTTTCGTTTGACCAGAGCACCTTCTTCCACATGTTTGGTGTGTCTCCCAGGTGGCTTGTAGCAAACTTTAAATTATACTTTATATAGATATCTTTGAGAAATGGCTTTCTTCTTGCCACTCTTCCATAAAGGCCAGGTTTGTGCAGTGTACAACTGATTGTTGTCCTATGGACAGACTCTCCCATCTCAGCTGTAGATCTCTGCAGTTCATCCAGCGTGATCATGGGCCTCTTGACTGCATCTCTGATCAGTCTTCTTGTTTGAGATGACATTTTTTTGAGGGACGGCCGGGTCTTTGCAGATTTGCAGTGGTATGATACTCATTCCATTTCAATATGATTGCTTTGCACAGTGCTCCTTGGGATGTTTAAAGTTTTGGAAATCTTTTTGTAACCAAATCTGGCTTTAAACTTCTCCACAACAATATCATGGACCTGCCTGTTGTGTTCCTTGGTCTTCATGATGCTCTCTGTACTTTGAACAGAACACTGAGACTATCACAGAGCAGGTGCATTTACACGGGGACTTGATTACACACAGGTGGCTTATACGTATTTATCATCATCAGTCATTTAGGACAACATTGGATCATTCAAAGGTCCTCAATGAACTTCTGGAGTGAGTTTGCTGCACTGAAAGTAAAGGGGCCGAATAATATTGCACGCCCCAATTTTCACTTTTTTCCTTTTTACAAAAGTTTAAAATAAGCAATAAATTTCGTTCAACATCACAATTGTGTCCCACTTGTTGTTGATTCTTTACAAGAATATTAAAATTTTTATCGTTATGTTTGAAGCCTGAAATGTAAGAAAAGGTTTAAAAATTCAAGGGGGCCGAATACTTTCGCAAGGCACTGTATCTATTGTTATAAAAATCAAGGTAGGGGCTCGACCCTCTAATGCTGATTATATATGTGTATATTGATTATTTTTTTTTTGGACGATTGGAAAATCTGCTACATTTTGATAAACCCCTTCACAACTTCCGTCATACATGTACGGTGGATGTCAGAAGCGGGTGTATCGAGCAGACACACAGGGTGAGCTAGCCCCATACCAGGCAGGCAATGGCTGTGTATTACAGCCAGGACTAGCCTCTAACAATTGCGGGTGGTACAGAGTTCCGCCTTCAATTATATTAACATATTAAAACCAGCTGTCAACCTCTAATAGCAGGATGTAACATGTAGCGTCATGTGGGACATCCATTTTCGACTCTTATCGGCACACTCGTAACATGATCGCGGGACATCAAATGGTTGCTATGACAGCAGGAGGTCTGCTGAAGACCTCCATGTTTGTTATAGCAGTGCTTCTTTGAAACCCTACTCGTGGCCGGGCTTCAAAGGAGGCTGTGATTTTTATTATCTGCAGCATTGCTATGGGATTGCTTTATATAACACAAGAGATCAGACGAATGCAGGTTATAGTCCCCTAAGAGAACTATTAAAAACTGTGAAAAATATATCTGAAAAATAATACAGAATATAATATTCACCTACAAAAATAATGAACCAGATCGGTAACCACTGTAAACAAAAAAATGTAAGAATGACAAAATTAGAGGTTGCTGAAATACCACAAAAAAATATGTAATAACAAGCAATGAAAATGTCATATTTATTCCCAAAAAATATCAATAAAAACTTTGTCCCACCCTGCAAAAAATAAGCCATCACACAGCTCCATTGACCGAAAAATGAAAATGTGATGGGTCTTGGAAACTGGTGACATAACCCCCCAAATTTTTTGTTTTTGCAGACTTTTTCCAGATTTTTGTTCCCCTCTAAAATAAAAAAAAAATCTGGACATGTCTGGTATCACTGTAATTGTATTTGTGAGGAGAACCTTATTGCATACTTACCACAAAATGTACACCGTAAAAACAATTCCCAAAATAAACAAGTCAGAATTCTTTTTTTTCACAATTTCTCCACGTTTTAATTTTTTTCCCTGTTTTACAGTGCACTGTGCTGTTAAATGTGTCATTTCATTCAAAAGTGCATCTCGTCCCGCAAAAAACAAGCCTCATATGTCTATGTGGACAGAAGAATAAAAAAGGAAAAAAGTTATGAGTCTCGGAGGGAAAAATTAAAACATGAATTGGCCTCTTGGAGAAGAGGAAAAAGGTCACTAACACTTGCTACTGTATTAGATTAGTATAGGAATTCCAAGTTAATTAACAGAAACAAAATTTCCTAAAATCACAATTTTATTCAATATGCTCTGTCATAGGATATAAACTCACAAAACACTCCCCTTAAAATAGTACCAGACAGTGGGAACAGGCTGGCGGTAGGAGGTAGGTGACAGAACTCCAGAGGTTGACATCCTATATAGCGCAATTGGCGCCCCCGCTCACCATCGACTCTCCCATGGAGTCCCTGAAACTGTCCCTATCTCACAATGGGGATACCAAACCACCACCAATCGATTAAAATGACAAAAAACATGAAGAACATCTCATAGGGTACCAATGGAAATCACCTGGCCCCCACTTTGGAAAGGTCCCCGACCCCAATGTAATGCTATTACTGTGCTAATGAGCGCTTTACAAAGAGACTGAGACTCCACCAATGTCCACCAAAAATGTTAATATACTTTGTACTCTTAAACAAATGATACTGTATTTAAGATTCCAATTTATGTACAACAAATGATAGTTTTAGATGTTCAAGAACAAATTTCTTCCCTTTAGAAGTCTGATATCATATCTTGGCTTCAACACATTTCTCCTGCCTCACAGATTCATCAGGAGGTCACAGAAGGATACATTTCCAGGATGCAGTTGATGCTGCAATAAATTACAGCTGATTGATTCATGTGATCGGGCTCAGATGTGTAACATGTAAAGTCCACCTGATATTATAGAATTCGTCCCCTTATTTCATCCATTCTTTTTCTCTTGTCAATCATGTTTTTAACCTTTGTTTTTGTCAGCCTTATATGCTTTGTATCAATAAAAGCCATGTTTATATATAAATAGCAGAGTGTGTGCACATTTTTACTGTGCAGTTTTTTTTCCTCTCATGTTACAATTCATTTTTTTGCATACTTTTTGTTAGCACCCCTCCCTATATTTATATTTTTTACACTGTGGTGCCCACTACAACTTTCTTAACAAAGTGTTATGAGGAGCAGTGTGTGGGGGGGGAATATTATACAGAGGGGCAGTGTGTATGGGGGATATAATACAAAAGAGCAGTGTGTGGGGGGATAGTATACAGAAGGGTAGTGTGTGTGTGCGTGTGTGTGTGTGTGTGTGTGTGTGTGTGTGTGTGTGTGAGTGAGTGTGGTGATATACAGAGGGGCAATGTGTGTGGGAGGATATTATAAAGAGGAGCAGCTTGTGTGGAGAGGATTGTAGACAGAGGGGCAGCGTATGTGAGAGGATTTTATACAGAGGGTCAGTGTATACATAAGGACAGTGTGTGTGGGAGAGGTACTATACAGAGGGGCAGTGTATGAGAGAGATATTATACAGAGAAGCAGTGTGAGGAGGGATATTATACATAGGGACAGTGTGGCAGAGATATTATGGAAATGGGCGGTGTAGAGGGTGTATTATGTAGAGGGATGGTGTAGGGGATGTAGCGGTGAGACTGGGAAAGGTTTGAGGGGTGGAAGTGGAGCTGGGTGGAGCCTGGTAGGAGCCTGCAGGGGGCCTGAAAATGTTGCCATTATGGGGCCTTGAAATTCCTAGTGGGAGCCCTGTTCGTAATAATAGGTTGCAAACCTATAAGTACTATTTTGCTTTAATTTATGTTAAGTTATTGGGTAGAAATAGAGCTCTGGGGTCCGCAAACTTTGGCTCGAGAGCTACATGTGGCTTTGAGGCCCATGATATGTGGTTTGTGGCTGTCTGCCAGCTTGGTTCATTGGCACCGGGTCAAGCACACAGCTATGAGGAGCAGCTTCCAGATGGTGACTTTTCTCAGTAGCTCCACACAGAAGAGCAGATCTGGAAGCTCATATTCAGGGTAGGGAAAAGACACTGTTTGTGGGGAAGCTTTGGCTATCTATCTACCAGCTTCTGGGTGTGATTATGTGGGGGATGGGTCTCTGAATGTTGTTTACAACCGTTTCTCAGAGCTGAATGTGGCCCTCACTGTAGAAATGGTTGGGGACCACTGTTCAAGAGACAATATTTAAAAGAAAAATTATAAATTCACTTCAGATGTGCCTTTCATGAATCATAGTTAATAAACTCCTGCACCAGTAATGATCTGAGCTGCCGCATGGCTTCAGTCTGTGTATTGAATATGCCACTATTAGGTCGCACTTCTCTTTATAGAGATGGCAAAATTCATTTAATTTCACATCTATAGCACCTAAGGAAAGATCTGTTTTCTCAGACACTTCAAGAATTCTATTTTCTTCTTTGATCATATGACATTATTTTGATACTCTATATATAAGAATACTTTCCATGACGACCTAGGTGGAAGCTTAAATTGTTACCGGTCAGCTAGTTCATATTCTGCATCAAAAAGCTTCCATCAGTCTTACCAGTGACGAAGATGAGATCCTGCGACAGTGTCACTATTCTGCAGGGGAATCATGGCATGAGCACAGAGCGGCGGGGCCAGCATTCCCCCAGCTTTTCCAATTGCTATAAAATGACTGTCTGGCCTGACAACACTAATGCTATTGTGCTTAAAATAGATTTGGGAGGAAACTATTAGCAAAACCTGTCCAAAAATAACCCTAATTGAAGTAACTTGCAGTAGACCACCAGGTAGTGTACTTGCATTTGTGCTGCGGATTAGAGAGATTACATTCGTTTAGAAAATGTAATTATTAAAATAGCCATTCATTGATTTTCTACATTTGTCTGTACTGCGGTGTTCTCAGCGTTCACAGTAGGATGTATTAAAAGGGTTGTGATCTATAGGAAAGTACCAGTAAGGTTTTCTTGTTTGCTTTATATTTATTAGAATTATTTTATTTAATGTATTTTAGAAGTAGCTATGAGACTACCCAGCCATTAGAATCTGAAAGTTGTTCCCTGTGGTGTAGTAAAGGTATAGCTACCATAGTTTTTCTCCTTAATGGCTGTTTGGGATTACTGCTATGTTCCTGTATTTGTGAGTTACAAATCTGTTCTAAGAGAACATAGATGGCTACGTTCAGATTCAATATTAGCGATGTCCATTTCTTACTGTATATCCTATATGAATAAAATTATTCGGACACCTACACCGGAAGATTTTATGACTTCTTCCTTTAAAGTTATAGCCTCTTCCACTCTTCTGGTAAGGTTTTCTACAAGATTTTGGAATGTGTCTGGAAATTTTTGCCAGTTCATTCAGATATTGATGTTGCAGGAGAGGTCTTGTTTGCAATCTCTGACCTAGTGAATCTGTACTGCCCCGGTGTTTGTCGGGCTGCTCAGATCTGGGATCATGGTGACTCAAGGGGCCCTGACCCAGCTTGGCAGACACTTTGATCCGTGAAAGGGGGTATTTACAGGGGATACGTTCATGACGCCACCTGTGGGTTGCGGTAATGGGAGTACCGCCGCTGCTGTAAGGAGTACCGGGGCAGATGAAGTTAAGCAGCCTGATGTTAGTCCCTCCCCAGGTAGGGATGGCTCAGCCGGGCTCAGATGTGTTGATGATTATTTGGGAGAGCAGGCTGCAGGGGACCAGAGTACTCACTGTGGGTAGTCATGGTGCTGGATGAGGATTATAAAGGAGACACAAACGCTGCAAGTAAACCAAGTTCTCTGTGTGCCGCTGCGGGAAGCCCGTCCAAGTACCTGGTCCCACCGGTGTCACATAGTAATCTGGAGCCTGCCTCCGTGCACAATTTTGTGTCCATGTGGGTCCTTCTAGCCTGAAACTATGAGGTGCCGCTCTTCAGTTTTTAAGTGAAGATGTGCTCCCAAGGGCTGGCACTTGGGACTTTAATGGATTGCTTTCTCTGGAAAA
Source organism: Anomaloglossus baeobatrachus (assembly GCF_048569485.1). Taxonomy (NCBI): domain Eukaryota; kingdom Metazoa; phylum Chordata; class Amphibia; order Anura; family Aromobatidae; genus Anomaloglossus; species Anomaloglossus baeobatrachus. The sequence continues at coordinate 388,066,840 of NC_134355.1, read as the reverse complement.
TCCTGTTCTCCATGGTGTGCAAATGCACTCAGTCTCTGAGCTCTCTGGGAAGGTCCCTGAAGGTCCCCTTCCTCTACAGGTTAATTGTCAGGACGTTGAATTGGCTCCTGACCTAGGGTCCTGTACCCCGTCATGCTCGTTACCGGTCAGTTCTTTTGGGCTTTCTTGTGCCGACAGTCCTTCTAAACTATGTCCATTGCACCCTTTTCCAATGTCACTGCCACCGGTCCCCGACTCCTCTGGTCCCGAACTACTGTCTGCGACCCAACCATGGTCGTTCTAGCTCCCTGGGAGCTACCAATCCCCAGCTCCTCTCTCCTTGAGGGCTCTCACTCCACTCCTTTTATCCCTCCCACCAGTCTGCCTGACCCCTAGGTGGGTCGCCCTTTTCCAGCTAGACCAACCCACTGGTGTGTCTGACAGGTCATGATGCGAGGTGTTGATTGGAATTTGTGGTGCTGATGCAGGTGACACCGGTTTCTGGGAACTTGGAACCATGGGGGGAAGGTCCTGCATCCTGCGGGAACAGGATGCAGTTCCCTGTAGCACCCTGATGTATTCAGGGGCGCTACACATCCCAAAGGTGTTTGATGAGGATGAATTAAAGGACAATATGGGTCAAGTGTTGACACATCAAACTCACCCATTCATGCCTTGGTGCTTTCTGACCTTGCTTTGTACACTGTGGTGCAGTCATGCTGGAACAGAAAAGGTATCTCCCAAAATTTATTCCTACAATCTTGGAAGCATAAAATTGTTCAAAATGTCTTGGTATACTGAAGTATTAAGATTTCCCTTCAATACATGAAATGAAGGGGCTTAGGCCAACCCCTGAAAGACAAACCTCTTATCCCTCTTCTACGGCACATTATAGTTTGCACAGTGCATTCAGGCAGGTAACGTTCTCTTGCCATTTGTCAAACCCATACTTTATCAGATATTCTGGAAAAATGCTCTAGTTTCCCATTGACTTCTATTATACTTGGTACACGAGTCAAGCCCATCCAAGCATCTGACTTCTCGTTACGAGTACATATCACCCAAGCATGGTAGTGCTCTCTCATCCCTAGTGCACAAAGATTTTCTCTTATGCATAGTTAAATTTGCTACTGTCAAACAAGTAGTTAAAAGTAGCCTAATGCCGGCGTCACACGGTACGATATATCGCGCGATATGTCGTCGGGGTCACGTCGTTAGTCACGCACATCCGGCATCGTTAGACATATCGTACCGTGTGACACCTCGGAACGACTGTGAACGAGCAAAAATACTCACCTTATCGTTGCTCGTTGACACGTCGTTCATTTTCAAAAAGTCGGTCCTCCTTCTGTGCTCCGGTTGTTCATCGTTCCCAGTGCAGCACACGTCGCTCCATGTGACACCCCGGGAACAACGAACATAGCTTACCTGCATCCCGCCGGCAATGCGGAAGGAAGGGGGTGGGCGGGATGTTACGTCCCGCTCATCTACGCCCCTCCGCTTCTATTGGCCGGCCGCAGTGTGACGTCGCTGCGACGCCGAACGTCCCTCCCCCTTCAGGAAGAGGATGTTCGCCGCCCACAGCGAGGTCATCCGGGACGTAAGTACGTGTGATGGGGGTTCGCGACTTTGTGCGCCAAGGGCAACTAATTGCCCGTGACGCACAAACGACTGGGGCGGGTACGATCGCTCGTGCAATCGCACGATAGATCATCCCGTGTGACGCCGGCATAAGGGTTTGTAAAAATGCCCACATTTTTGGATTGACTGTGATCCTTCAAAACATCAGATTGCACTTGGATCAATATTACCCAATGAGACAGTGCAAAGGTCCGTTTTTTCCTCTGACCAAGTGGTCCAACAGAAAAAAAAATCGCAGCATGCAAGATTTTCCTCCCCAAATCAGATGACACTATTAAAAATCTGATACTACCACCATTTGGAAACCATATAGTGGTAGACACCAGTACTGTCATCCATATTTCTGAGATTACAGAATAGATATATACAGTATAGTGACTTACAACTGACCTTTCTGATGGAGTAAGTCACATTTTTGGTCTTTTTATTCTGGTCTCACAAGACAACCTCTTCCAAACAGGACTTATCTGCAGAGATTATAACAAAAACATCTGACTCTGCACATTTCCAGCCCCGTCCCCATCTATTCCCAACCTGCACAAAGATAAAGGGACAGTTAGTCAGGGATTACCAATATGCACCCAGAACTGCTCCTGGTTCTGGGTGCATATTGCACCTGATAGGTTCCCTTTCAGAGATTGACAGACATAGAGCACGAGACTGTTCAATGGGGTGGTTGTAGGAGATTCGGGGCTCTAACTAAGAAGTTCGGTTCCCGAGCCCCAGATCTTTGACGCTAGTGACACCTCTGATGATCATAGCCTGATCAGCATATTCTGACCACTTTTCTTGAATGGAGAAAGTATGCTCATGTCACCCTAGCCTAATTTTCGCTGTGTATTCTGCATCCTACATATACGTCACTTGCGGCAGCATCAGAGTTCACCTGTCACCGGCAGTTTCTATATGGCTGTCACTGTCAGATACGTAAACTGTATGATGCACGCCTTGTTGTCAGCCACAAATAGCACATTTTCTTACATCAGTCAACTTTGCCTCCTAATGTTTCTGAGCACTACAAAACATTGCTGACTATGGTTTGAATCTGGGCGTGAGATTTCTCAGGGATTAGCCTTAGAAAGGATCGCTTTTGTAAGACGTTATTTTATATTTATCTGTAGTTATTTTATTTTTTTTAAAAAAATAAAGTAAAAGGAAAATAATTTGTTTCTGATTCTAAGTTATGTGAGATGTTTACTTCATCAGATGTGTGAAAAACACATTATATACAGTGCACCAATTTTGATATAACTAAAAGTGACTTTGAGGTTATGGGATTAGCCGATGGAACATTTCACATTTGAGAAGGATAAGGCAAATCCCCCTCTCACCACTGCAGACTTATACCAAAGTGAATTATAGCGCGAGATCAAGTGATCTGAAATATTAAATGTGACACAACAGTGGTTCTCATCCAGGAGAGCAATAGATGAGCTGCCAGTTTTGTGAAATGATATACCTCGTGAAGTCTTTTTTCTTTTTTTTTCCTATGGAACATTTTTCTTTGAGAGAGCTCCTTGTAAAACAATGATGAGAAAGATCTGCTGAATATATAAATGATTCCAGATTAAAATGCATCTAGGCAAATCTAAAGTAAAACTACATCTTCATAATAAATCTTCATTTTGAGTAACAATCCTTGAACATTAAAAATGTTAAAGGGAACCTGTCCCCAGATTTTTGAGTTCTAAACCAAAACTAGAACAATAAGCAGCATCTGTGCTGCATTCTATAAAGGTGCATGTTCTCCCTTGACTCCCCATGTACACCCCACTAATACCTTTTATAAAAACACTCACCATGTATGTAAATCCTTGGGTCTGGTCCGATGGGTGTCCTTTCAGCGCTCATCGCCATCCTTTTTTGGTGATTAACGTGGATGATGCCTTAGGCGCTATCCAAGTAATCAGGCAAAATCTCGCGCCTGTGCAGAGACATTGACAGCTCACGCAGACGCACTTCAGTAAGTCCTATTGCACGCAGAGCTAAAAACATAGGTACAAACTGGCTAGTTATTTGAGCAGACATGAAATTTTGCCCTGCTACATGGATGACGCAGGTTATGCCATTCTCATCACTGGGCAAAATCTCGTGCCTGAGCAGAAAACTCACCAGTTGGCGCATGCACTCCTATGTTTTTGGCTCCGCTCGCTACTGAACCTCAAAAATATTGGTAATCTTCCATGTTCTTTGCCCTCATCATGGTGGATTTATCCTGGATTGTGCCTCAGCAACTTTTGGGAGCCGAATATCCTAACAGCCTCTAGCATCATATATGGTGGTAAAGTAAAAACAGCTGCGCTTATTATTTATGGTGTTTATGGATGCCCACTTTGATTCTCTTACAGATCACCTGTTTTTTTGTGATTCTGAATTTATAGTCTTAAAGATTTTTTCGCCATTGCTTACATTGGGGTCTGTTGTAACCGGAGTATATACTTTGGCTGTATAAGTGCAGCAGTGTTTTCTCTAATCACACTGTGTCAATGCTCAGGCGCCACCAACAACATGACTGTTCATATGCCATTTGCGCAATTAGAGTCACACCAACAAGCGGCTCTTCATAATTCTCTCAATGTTCAGTGGAAAATTACAGTTCCTGCTTAAGTGAGAAAAGCATGAAAAGAAGTTAGTCAACACTTGACCGTAAATATGAAAATCACATATGACTAGTCACATGATGACCAATGGAATGGCTGTAAATTGACAGCTGTCAAACAGTGCCATAGGCTGCTTACAGCCGCCGCTCATTGTGTGTTCCAGGCTTTCAGTGTGGGCAAAAGAAAAAATTCCAGGATACTTTATTAGAAAAACAGCAATAAAAACTGTACATAGTGTGAGTAAAAGCAACAAATGGGGGTGCATTCTTTATCAAAGGTCTAAGTGTCCCCACCCCACGCTTCCCTCATTTCCATACTGGGATCCCTTTTCACACTGTTCCCCCACACTTTTTCCTACATATACTGCTGAGTCTCTTTACTGTGCGATCTCCTCACACCCCTACCTTTGTATACTGCCACTTTCTTGCTGCCCACTCACCCCCATATTACCCAGTCTCTATACTCCAGCCACTAAAACTTTCTCCACCCATATTGACCCTGTACACTCCCCCTCTATATTGTCCCCTTACATATCCCCTTCTAACTGTCCCCAAACAAGATTCTGTATCTTCGGCTCCAGTCGGAAAGCTTACTTCATCGTCGGAGCAGGAGGAGCACTTACTCCTGTGCAGCGCAGTTGTGATGCCAGCAACATGATCGGATAACCTGATGTCACCCTGACCTCTGAAATGCCAATAGTCAGACGTTCATTTGTTCATTTGTACTCATGTCTTAAAGATGCAAGTATAATGGAGTTGACATTTTACATGTTCTTTGCGCCAGCTGTCAGTGTAACGGTCAGTGTGGAGAATCATCAAATCCTATTCTCAGGAGGTGGCAAAATGCTGCTGTCTAGGAGACACCTTGAACTGCCTCATTAGGCAGACTGACTGCACCGCCTGGTGGCTGCATCCAGGGCAAATACCCCACATATCCCATTAGAAACACCCCTGCTGTTAAAAAAAAAAATATATATTAAAAAGTTTGGTATCACCACTATACAGTGACAATACAGTCATAGATACCAGTCTTACGGAATATCAGTGTTGGCACAGACCGACATGACAGCTTCTTCCAGCCACAACTCATCAGAACAGTCTACAACAAAGACATTTGAATTCTCACATTTATAGCACATTTATGTCCCAATCTATTCCCAATCGACAAAAACTCCTCATCTTCCCTGCTCTTGTGGTGTGAACAGTGACCATAATAATTCAAATATTGTGTCATTATAATGATTACCCCTCTCCCAAAAAATGCTACACAGACTGTGTGCCACATAGGAGGCCTTTACAAATAATATTGTCCCATAAAAAGTATTAATGTCATTCAAGCAAGTGTTCTTTAAAAGTAACAATGCCCCCAAAACAAAATAATGTCCCCAAGGAACCCCAATCAAAACTAAAGGGGGCTTTACACGCAGCGATATCGCTAGCGATATTGCTGGTGAAAGCACCCGCCCCCGTCGTTTGTGCATCACGGCCAAATCGCTGCCCGTGGCGCACAAACTCATTAGGAGCCATCACACGGACTTATCTGCCTAGCGATGTCGATGTTGCCGGCGAACTGCCTCCTTTCTAAGTGGGTGGTTCGTGCGGCGTCACAGTGGAATCACTAAGCAGCCACCCAATAGAAGCGAAGGGACGGAGATGAGCGGCCGTAACATCCCGCCCACCTCCTTCCTTCATCATTGCCGGCGGCCAGAGGTAAGATGTAGTTCGTCGTTCCCGGGGTGTTACATGTAGCGATGTGTGCTGCCTCAGGAACGACGAACAACCTGCGTCCTCAACAATCAACGATTTTTTTAAAATGAATGACGTGTCAACGATCAACGATAAGGTGAGTATTTTTGATCGTTAATGGCCGTTCATTGGTGTCACACGCAACAACGTCACTAACGATGCCGGATGTGCGTCACGGAATCCGTGACCCCGGCGATATATCATTAGATACGTCATTGCGTGTAACGGGGCCTTTACACTGGCCCCATTTAAAACAATTCACTGAGTGTCCCCACAGCTCCTTGTACACTGTATTACGACCCCCTCAGCCCCTTATACTGTATTATGACCCCTATACTGTATAATGACCACTACATCCCCTTATACACTGTATTATAGCCATCACATCCCCTTATACACTGTATGATGACACTCACATCCCCTTATACACTGTGTGATGACACTCACATCCCCTTATATACTGTATGATGACCCCTTGGTGATATTTCTGAAGTGGACCCTGCTTGGAACTACAGCCTGTTTGTTTTGTGTTTCTTCTGGCAGATTACTACTTTTGGTTTACCTTTGTTTTTACTCTGCACCTTCCCCCAGATTCTTAAGAAGGTATGTAGAGCCCTCAATGGCCGCTTAGGAAGCAGAGGTCCTAGTGGTCATTTTAGTTATCCAGTTAGGGTTGTTTAAGTCTGCGCATTGGCTTATAGGGACTTTGCAGCTGGGACCTTTAGTCTGTACAAGAACCAGGTGGGACAGCCGTAGTAGTTTTTAGTAAGACCTTATTTTATGCTATTTACAACATGTGCACTTTAGTTCTCATAACAATAGCCTACTCTTGTTGTTCTCCTTACTGAGCTTTCTAAGACTTACATCATAGTGCCAGATATGTTATTATTTAGGCATTATATTAACAACATACACAGTGGTCTTCTTTAAGTGCTTTATGGAGCTATATGAGTCGCATTATGACAACTTCACTATTTCTCCGTTACCCATGTTTGGTTTAAGGGCTTACGCAGATTTTGATCCGCTCCTGATGAATGATGATTGCAAATGAACTTCTTATAAGGCTTTTGACGAACACAGAAACCCTTAAGGAAATCTGTATAATATTTGGTAGTTGTAATACATTTTCAGCATTGTATATTAGGAAAGAACAAGTTTTTTTCAGGAGCCAATGTATTGTTTTTCCTTAGGCATGCTTGGTTTGTTATTCTAAACATATTTCAAATATTTCACCTGAGCAGATTTTGCACTTTACTGTTACTTTCTAATGAAAGGCTTCTAATTTTAGCTTTCTTTTGAACATTGGTGTATGAATAGATCAGCCATTACTGTATTACTAGCATATTTTTGCCCTCCAGCCGGGTTGGAGACTGTTGGGAGAGAGTAGGAAGAGTGACGTGCCTTCAAACCATTCCTTGTACTAAGTAGCTCATGCACCTGGAAATTGTATCTGTATATTAGACAGAAAAAAAAATGCTGGGCCATGCAAGGTCAGTTTCGATGCTCCTGCCTCAATGATTAGTCTCTTAGAATAAACAGTAAGATAGATGACAGATGGATTCACAATAGCTTTCCTAAAGAATTAGTATTTCAAACTTCACCCTGCATTTAACGTAGCAGTAGTAGGTTTATTCACTGAAAGATGCCCTTAAAGTTTTAAACTATAAATATACCCGCTATACAACCCTCTAAGTTTTAAATTACAGCTAACAATAAAGGCCCTGTCACACACAGAGATAAATCTGTGGCAGATCTGTGGTAGATCTGTGGTTGCAGTGAAATTGTGGACAATCAGTGCCAGGTTTGTGGCTGTGTACAAATGGAACAATATGTCCATGATTTCACTGCATCCACAGATCTGCCAAAGATTTATCTCTATGTGTGACGGGGCCTTCAGACACCTGGTCAACCAACATCTATATTATGACGAGACTTTGGCCCTGTTGATTCATTAAAAGCAGATGCTATCTACATACTGTGCACCTACACAGTAGCATAGCTAGCAGGGGGACAGAGGGGGCGGTTGCCCCGGGGCCCGTGCTCAGAGGGGCCCACCTGTAGCTTCAGCTACTCTTAACTCTGCAGGAGTAGAGCAGGGTAGTAAATCGGCATTTGCTGGAGGGGGCGGGGTGACGCGAGGGCACAGAGCTCAGGCTGCAGTGAGAACAAGAGAAAATGAAAGCAAAGTGCTGATAGGTGAATCAGCGGTCAGCAGGGGGCTGCTGTGGAAGGCTCCTCCAATCGCAATGCAGATTGCTCTCACACAGGAATCTAACAGGAGCATGAAAGCAGCGCTGAGGAGGAAGCTCTGCATGTACACTCACCATCTGCAGACCAGTGACATGCTGTTGCCAGACACAAGAGTGTGAGGATGGCAGCTCTGTACACACTGCTGGCTGTGCTGCTGGTGAGTGGAGGGCAGGAGACTAAGGATAGCACTGAGGGGGAGGGGAGGGCAGGACACTCATCACTTCTGTGGGGTAGGGGAGGTGAGGGCATGACACTCATCACTTCTGTGGGGTGGGGGAGTGGAGGGCAGGACACTCATTACTTCTGTGGGGTGGGGGAGGGGATTTCAGGACACTCATCACTTCTGTGGGGTGGGGGAGGGTAGGCCAGGACACTCATCACTTCTCTGGGAGGTGATTGTTTCATGTGAACACTGGAGAACTTCTGTCCTGTTTCTTACTTCATATCTGTGATAGAATCCCTCTCCCTCCCTGTGCAGTGCAAAGGGCTTCAGGGTCCCGAAAGTCAGGAATAGTGTGACTCTGACCTGTGTCTGCACCTGATGGTGGGGGAGGGAGAGTTCAGGGATGTGCAGGTCTGTGACACTGCCCTGACACTCTGACTTGCTACACTGCTCAATTTACTTCAGCCCGCCACTCTGCCCTGCCACTGTATACTGATGCTTGCTGCACAGTGCTCCTGTCCTGACACTGTATACAGATACCTGATGCACGGTGCTCCTGCCCTGACAATGTATACAGATACCTGATGCACGGTGCTCCTGCCCTGACACTGTATACAGATACCTGCTGCACGGTGCTCCTGCCCTGACACTGTATACAGATACCTGCTGCACGGTGCTCCTGCCCTGACACTGTATACAGATACTTGCTGAACGGTGCTCCTGTCTTGACACTGTATACAGATACCTGCTGCATGGTGCTCCTACGTACTGAACTGTAACCATAGGACAATGCCACCAGTCATAGTGACCCCATGACAACCTTAAGGCCCAGTGCGCACACTGCGGTTTTTTGCTGCAAAAAAAGTGCAGTTTTTGTTCATAACCTTTCTGCAGTCCTTCCCCAGCAAAATCTATGGGAACACCAAAATGCTGTGCGCTCACTGCATTTTTCTTCCTATAGGTTTTGCTGCAGAATTTCTGCAGCAAAAAGCAGCAGCATGTCACTTCTTTTCCGCAGGCACCTGCGTTTTTGCCATAGGTAATAGACCAACCCGCGGAAAAAAAGCATGCGGGTGCTGGGCACGTTTTTGACGCTGGTGCGGAATCATGCCAAAGGGTGCAGATTTTTCTAAAGAAAAGCAAATTTCCCAGTGCGCACACTTAGGCCTTGTGCGCACTAGAAAATGGAATTTTCTTAAGAAAATTCCGCAGGTTCTGAAAGATTTCCGCACCCGCAGAAAAAAAAACGCACTGAAATCCGCATGCGTTTTTGGTGCGGTTTTGGTGCGTTTTTTCCACTGGTTGGTACATGTGTTTTAATGCATTCAATGCAATAAAGCACATTGAAAATAAAAATAAAAAAAAAAAGGTAATTTCCTTCTGATATAGATAGATAAATAGATAGAGAGAGATAGATAGATAGATGATAGCTAGATAGATAGAAGGATAGATAGACCATTAGACCACTGCGTAACCAGCTCTGTCCTCACCTATTGTACCATCACCTATTCTCTGTAGACTGTGAGTCCTCACCTCTCTCCTCCTATACCAGTCTGTTTTGTACTGTTAATGATTGTTGTACGTATACCCTCTTTCACTTGTAAAGCGCCATGAAATAAATGGCGCTATAATAATAAATAATAATAATAATAGATAGATAATAGATTAAGACCCAATGCGTCCTGGACGAAGTGGGTCCTGACCTGCGGGGTCGCGAGTCTCTTCAACAGGAGAACGCCGGAGACCGCAGCTGCCGTGTCCACAATCCGGGCTTGGACAGTTGTGGTCTCTCTCTTCTTCTCTCCCTATGCAGAACGGTTGCGACTCCGCAGCAAAGAATTGACATGCTTGTGGCTCGGAAAGCCGCACCCCAGATCAGTCTTCACTGCGGCCTTACACGCACAGTGGGATTTCTATGAATCCCATCCACTGTGCTTGTACTGAATATTGCAGTGTTTTAGATGCAGCGAAAGCATGCTACATCTAAAACGCTGAAAACGCTGATCGTGGGCACACACCTATACAGAGCTTATGGGCAAAAATTTGGTGAAAGTGTAAAATCTATTTAACCCATTCTAATTCTCATGTTGCTTATGATTTCCAACCTCATGCCAGATTTAATTTTAATTTTTATATTTAGAATTATATAATATTTAGATTTATCTAATTAGCAGGAAATAAAAGCAATAATCTACTGTTGACTATCTTCTCAAGTTAATCATTATTAAGATTCCAAACAACCTACTAAGCACTGTGCCTTGTAATCTGCTCAAGCAGCCTTGTGGTGGCCCAATACACATACATATAATTTGTAGAAACATTTCTGCAACTAGTTACATACACATATTTCTAATGATTGCTGCTCATTCAAGCAAATTTGTAATTAATTTCCAAGAGGCCAAGATCTGTACTCCTCAATTAAGACTGCACAGTAGTGAATAAATGTATTTATTGCAATTACTCTTATTTTACCTAAACAGATGCCCAGCAAGAGGATAAAGTACAATTACTTCACTCAATAACTATACCAAAACTTGATGTTTTAGTACAAAATGTATTCTTTCCTAATATGATCCTAATAGTTGCAATATTATTTTACATTTAATAAAGTTGGATAATTTAAATTATATTTTCAGGGCAAACTGTTCCAAGGTCTCAAATATAATTTACTGTTATTTTCTATAGAAAGTAAATTAGAAAATAAATTGACATTGTAAAATAAATGTAATATTATATCACTGAACAGCAGATGCAAAATGTTGGATATCTATAATTTGATGTCGGTAGTTGATAGTGTCGTCGCCACAGAGTCTACGACTGCCTGCTCCAGATTAAATTGCAAAGACTATGTACATACTGAGCCAAGAACTACACTGACTGTCATGTATCACAGCAGATCTCTCTTTGTCTCTCTTTATTAGATCATTATCACTCAGTTCTATAGGTATTTCTTGGACTTACATTGTAGCATCTCAATTGGCTCAGCTTATCTCTCACATAGTGCTGGAATTAACATATATCTATATACTAATGGCTGAATGTTGGTATGTTTTACACCCAACTGTAAGGGGGGCTTTACACGTTGTGACTTCCATTCCGAAATATCGTCGGAGTCACGTCGTTAGTGATGCACATCCGGCGCCGGTAACGACATTGCAACGTGTAAATTCTAGGTGCGCCGATAAACGATCGCAAAAGCGTAGAAAATCGGTGATCTGTGTAGCGTCGTACATTTTCATAATGTCGGGTCGACCACAGGTACGATGTTGTTTGTCGTTCCTGCAGCTCCACACATCGCTGTGTGTAAACCCGCAGGAGCGACAAACATCTCCTTACCTGCGTCCCGACGGCAATGCGGAAGGGAGAAGTTGGGCGGGATGTTATGTCTCGCTCATCTCCGCCCCTCCGCTTCTATTGGCCGGCCGATTAGTGACGTTGCAGTGATGTCGCTGTGACGCCGAATGCACCTCCCCCTTGAAGGAGGGATAGTTCGGCAGTCACAGAGACGTCGCCGACCAGGTTTGTGCGTGTGAAGCTGCCGTAGCGATAATGTTCGCTACGGCAGCAATCACCACATATCGCATGCACAACGGGGGTGGGTGCTATCGCGCTGGACATCGCTAGCAATTGCTAGCGATGTCGCAGCATGTAAAGCACGCCTAAGATTCTGGGTGTGACATACACTTCTTAAATTTCATATTGCTGAGCCTCTCTTAGCTATGATTTAAAGAAAGAGATGAATGTCATTCTGATCTGAATGAACAGTCTCTACATTACACATAGAGAAGAAATACAGTACACACACTCAAATGGAGTCAAGATAATCTAAATAGATCCTGCTATCGCAATAGTGTTGTTGAAACATTTAACTCAATCTTTGTGGAAGTGCTCCTAATAAGCTTTTATGTGCATTAATTACTCATTCAGAAATTGTCACCGCATCAATATTTGATTTAAGCCAATTGTGAAAGCCAATTCACACCTATTAAGATTGTCTTGCTGCATATCCCCACCATATGCAGACTTCACCTCATACACATATGAACAATGCACTCCATCCACTTCACCTAAATAAAGCAACTTGCAAAAATGTTTTTGAAAAAAATAATAATAATAAAAAAAAATAAATATATATATATATATACCTATACATACAGTATATAAAGTATATATATATATATATATATATATATATGTATATATATAAAATATTCTATTTTATATACAGTACATTGTAATTTTCTTTTGTTTACAGCTTCTCTGAGGTCCTATTCATTTCCAAGATTACTGTCTATAAACAAAACTCTATAGAATGTGATTCTACATTTGTGAACTGCTTTCTTCAAGCCATCTTGTCTTATGCAGTCTGTATGTTATCAAGAAGAGGAGGTAAAGGGATTAACACATGAATACATATTGCATTGATTTATTAAACACAGGGACAAGGATCAATTTAGTATTATAATTAATAAAGAATAACCTTATCTACTCAGTCTACCATTGTGCCTCTACTACCTTCCACGCAATCTTCTGGAATGTTCTAATTTGCTGTCAAAGTCTTTAATTTAATTGAGATTGGCTATAATTTTGTAATTGTTGTAGGACTTAAAGAAAAATCACGTATTATGCATTATCTACAAATTGTGGGTGAAATAAGCAGAGAAAATTATTTTTCCCAATTATATTTATTTTAAAAGAGATATTTTGTTGAAATGAAGTCTACAGAGCTCAATAATTCTGACTAATGTGATGACGAGGTAATAGAAGTCCCTTAAACACAATCTAGAAGCACAAGTTTCATCATATTGCTGGTAGTCTTGGCCAGGAGGATAGGGGCAGAGGCTCCAGTATTATTGTTTACCGATTTAATTCCTTATTTAATTTTTCAAAGACTACATAACTGGAATGTAAACCCGTTTAGTAATCAAATGGTTGTCTTCTATGTATTCTGTGTGCAAAATTATTAGGCAAATGAGTATTTTGATCACAAGATCATTTTTATACATGTTGTCCTACTCCAAGCTGTATAGGCTTGTGAGGCAACTACCAATTAAGTAAATCAGGTGATGTGCATCTCTGTATTGAGGAGGGGTGTGGTGTAATGACATCAACACCCTATATAAGGTGTGCTTAATTATTAGGCAACTTCCTTTCCTTTGGCAGAATGGGTCAGAAGAGAGATTTGACAGGCTCTGAAAAGTCCAAAATTGTGAGATGTCTTGCAGAGGGATGCAGCAGCCTTGAAATTACCAAACGTTTGAAGCGTGATCACCAATAATCAAGCGTTTCATGGCAAATAGCCAACTGGGTCACAAGAAGCGTGTTGGGCAAAAAAGGCGCAGAATAACTGCCCATGAATTGAGGAAAATCAAGCTTGAAGCTGCCAAGATTCCATTTGCCACCAGTTTTGCCATATTTCAGAGCTACAACGTTACTGGAGTATCAAAAAGCACAAGGTGTGCCATACTCAGGGACATGGCCAAGGTAAGGAAGGGTGAAAAACGACCACCTTTGAACAAGAAACATAAGATAAAACATCAAGAATGTGCCAAAAAATATCTTAAGACTGATTATTCAAAGGCTTTATGGACTGATGAAATGAGTTGATGGGCAAGATGGATGGGCCAGAGGCTGGATCAGTAAAGGGCAGAGAGCTCCACTCCGACTCAGACACCAGCAAGGTGGAGGTGGGGTACTGGTATGGGCTGGTATAATCAAAGATTAACATGTGGGACCTTTTCGCATTGAGGATGGTGTGAAGCTCAACTCCCAGACCTACTGCCAGTTTCTGGAAGACAACTTCTTCAAGCAGTGGTACAGGAAGAAGTCAGTATCGTTCAAGAAAAACATGATTTTCATGCAGGACAATGCTCCATCACATGCATCCAACTACTCCACAGCATGGCTGGCCAGTAAAGGTCTAAAAGATGAAAAAATCATAAAGAAAGGTGGCTAAATTGGTCACTAATTTTTGGGGGTTTTGCTTTTGCATGTCAGAAATGTTTATTTCTAAATTTTGTGCAGTTATATTGGTTTACCTGGTGAAAATCAACAAGTGAGATGGGAATATATTTGGTTTTTATTAAGTTGCCCAATAATTTTGTACAGTAATATTTACCTGCACAGACAGATATCCTCCTAAGATAGCCAAATCTAAAAATAAACCCACTCAACTTCCAAAAATATTAAGCTTTGATATTTATGAGTCTTTTGAGTTGATTGAGAACATAGTTGTTGATCAATAATAAAAAAATCCTCAAAAATATAATTCGCCTAATAATTCTGCACACAGTGTAGAAATTTAATAAATATCCAGTGTTTTCTTACAAACTGAGTCTGAAAATGAATTTTGCCTGAAACAAATCTCTGTCACATCACTTGCAGGAAGAAAGATTATGTCCACATGCTGTAAACATTCTAAGAAAGTCAGTATATTATTTTCTGGATATTATATTAGTATATTATAAAGACAAGATGCATTGGTCATTTGTCAACATACATATGCTAATAGATGAGCCATTATAGATTATTGATCAGTACCTGTTTTTCAATTGATTAATTATGTATGATGGCCCGTATTATGCAAAGTCTTAGACATTTAATATACATATTTATTGTAAGGGTTTATGCTCTTTGGTAGCCGGTAGAGTACACACAGTGATACAGTTCTTGTGTCCAAACAATGAGCAATTTATTTAGTTCATAAATCATCACAGACTCCAAAGTGTAAGAAAATAAACAAAACAGTTCACATAGCTGATACAAGCTTACCAATTTAGAATAAAATCCACTCTCCCACTAGTAGAGACTGACTAACACAACAAGTTCCTTTCTTCCTCCCACAGGCAGACAGCCATGAGACAGATCAGCTGCCTTGAATTGGACCTACAAAGCCCAGACTTCCAACCAAGCTGTTCTGATAGCTCCTAAGGTGGCTTTACACACTGCAACATCGCAAACGACATCGCTGTAACGTCACCAGTTTTGTGACGTAATAGCGACCTCCCCAGCGACATTGCAGTGTGTGAAACACATCAGCGACCTGGCCCCTGCTGTGAAGTTGTGATCGCTGCAAATCGTTCAGGACCATTCCTAGGTCCTTTGTTTCCCGCTGTGCAGCATGATCGCTAGAAAGTTTCAGTGTGTAAAGGGGACTTTACAGCGACTTCCCTTTCAAATAGCTGCTTTGACACGTCCCCAACAACCAGCTAGGTCGTTCTGCAGGTCCGGATCGCTGTTGCGTCGTTGGCCAGGTTTGCCTGTTAGACAGCTCACCAGAGACTTTGTAGCGATCCCGGCCAGGTTGGGATCGCTGGTGGGATCGCTAGAAAGTTTCAGTGTGTAAACCCAGCTCTAACACCCGGACCCAAAATCTGGTCCCATTAAAAATTTCTCAGCAACCTATTATTGCTGGGACCCTTATTTCCAAGACGTACATCACCAAAGTGGTCAACAAGGCTAGCCACCTCGGCAACACATACACCACCTCTCCAGAACTTTACCTTTACCATCTGCTTTCCTACAATAAAAAAAAAAAAAAATATATATATATATATATATATATATATATATATATATATATATACAGTGCCTACAAGTAGTATTCAACCCCCTGCAGATTAAGCAGGTTTACACATTCGGAATTAACTTGGCATTGTGACATTTGGACTGTAGATCAGCCTGGAAGTGTGAAATGCACTGCAGCAAAACAGAATGTTATTTCTTTTTTTTTTTTTTAAATTGTGGAAAGTTTATTCAGAGGGTCATTTATTATTCAACCCCTCAAACCACCAGAATTCTGTTTGGTTCCCCTAAAGTATTAAGAAGTATTTCAGGCACAAAGAACAATGAGCTTCACATGTTTGGATTAATTATCTCTTTTTCCAGCCTTTTCTGACTAATTAAGACCCTCCCCAAACTTGTGAACCGCACTCATACTTGGTCAACATGGGAAAGACAAAGGAGCATTCCAAGGCCATCAGAGACAAGATCGTGGAGGGTCACAAGGCTGGCAAGGGGTACAAAACCCTTTCCAAGGAGTTGGGCCTACCTGTCTCCACTGTTGGGAGCATCATCCGGAAGTGGAAGGCTTATGGAACTACTGTTAGCCTTCCACGGCCTGGACAGCCTTTGAAAGTTTCCACCCGTGCCGAGGCCAGGCTTGTCCGAAGAGTCAAGGCTAACCCAAGGACAACAAGGAAGGAGCTCCGGGAAGATCTCATGGCAGTGGGGACATTGGTTTCAGTCAATACCATAAGTAACGTACTCCACCGCAATGGTCTCCGTTCCAGACGAGCCCGCAAGGTACCTTTACTTTCAAAGCGTCATGTCAAGGCTCATCTACAGTTTGCTCATGATCACTTGGAGGACTCTGAGACAGACTGGTTCAAGGTTCTCTGGTCTGATGAGACCAAGATCGAGATCTTTGGTGCCAACCACACACGTGACGTTTGGAGACTGGATGGCACTGCATACGACCCCAAGAATACCATCCCTACAGTCAAGCATGGTGGTGGCAGCATCATGCTGTGGGGCTGTTTCTCAGCCAAGGGGCCTGGCCATCTGGTCCGCATCCATGGGAAGATGGATAGCACGGCCTACCTGGAGATTTTGGCCAAGAACCTCCGCTCCTCCATCAAGGATCTTAAGATAGGTCGTCATTTCATCTTCCAACAAGACAACGACCCAAAGCACACAGCCAAGAAAACCAAGGCCTTGTTCAAGAGGGAAAAAATCAAGGTGTTGCAGTGGCCTAGTCAGTCTCCTGACCTTAACCAAATTGAAAACTGGTGGAAGGAGCTCAAGATTAAAGTCCACATGAGACACCCAAAGAACCTAGATAACTTGGAGAAGATCTGCATGGAGGAGTGGGCCAAGATAACTCCAGAGACCTGTGCCGGCCTGATCAGGTCTTATAAAAGACGATTATTAGCTGTAATTGCAAACAAGGGTTATTCCACAAAATATTAAACCTAGGGGTTGAATAATAATTGACCCACACTTTTATGTTGAAAATGTATTAAAATTTAACTGAGCAACATAACTTGTTGGTTTGTAAGATTTATGCATCTGTTAATAAATCCTGCTCTTGTTTGAAGTTTGCAGGCTCTAACTTATTTGCATCTTATCAAACCTGCTAAATCTGCAGGGGGTTGAATACTACTTGTAGGCACTGTATATATATATATATATATATATATATATATATATATACTGTGTATATATATATATATACATATATACATATATATATACATATATATGTTTACCATGATTTACTGCATACTGCCATTTTATAGCTATGATATGTGAATGTACACAAGTTTGTTGATATTTGTATAATTAATTATAATGACTAATTAATCAGAATTGCTACTTTAAGGATGTTTTTAGCATTAACTTGTTTACATGAAAAAGGGTCACTCCGGAGTGAAAACGTCATGGGCTATGAATAAATATAAATAGCAAAAGAACCACCAGTTGGTATTTCTACAGGGACAATGCTCACAGATTAGATAAGTGAAAAGCACCAGTGAGGAATTAATTATAAAACTTAGCTTTTAATATTATTCATTAAAATTGTGCAATATATTAAAAAATACACATAGGATCACCCTGCGGGTAGCCAAAGGTCCGTATTCCCACACCGTGTTAAGGTACCCTTTAGGCAAATACCATTAGGGGATAACAACCATGTGTGTTGGAGATAGTAGGGTCAAGCCGTCAGTATGCAAAGTAGTGCAGGGGATTCAGGGGCACTTTGCACACTGCGACATCGCAGGTGCGATGTCGGTGGGGTCAAATTGAAATGACGCACTTCCGGCATCGCATGCGACATCGCAGTGTGTAAAGGCTGGATGATGTGATTAACGAGCGCAAAAGCGTCGTAATCGTATCATAATTACGCTGACGCAATGGTCCGATGTTGTTCCTCGCTCCTGCGGCCGCACACATCGCTGTGTGTGAAGTCGCAGGAGCGAGGAACGTCTCCTACCGGCCTCACTGCGGCTTCCGTAGGATATGCGGAAGGAAGGAGGTGGGCAGGATGTTTACATCCTGCTCATCTCCGCCCCTCCGCTCTGATTGGCCGCCTGCCGTGTGACGTCGCAGTGACGACGCACGACCCGCCCCTTAACAAGGAGGCGGGTCGCCGGCCACAGGGACGTCGCACGGCAGGTGAGTGTGTCTGTGAAGCTGGCGTAGCGATAACTTTCGCTACGCCAGCTATCACCACATATCGCTGCTGCGACGTGGGCGGGCACTATCGCACTCGGCATCGCAGCATCGGCCTGCGATGTCGTAGTGTGCAAAGCCCGCCTAAGGACAGTGGTCCCACAACCAACATATGATATATATGTAATTTTGGATATACCAATCCCATAGACACTAACAGCCAGGGCCGGATTAAGGTTGGTGGGGGCCTGGGCAGAAAATCTGGTGGGGGCCCCATAACGTTAACATTTTTAGCCATAACAGTAGAGCGCGAACTGTAGCATTTAGATAGAAATCCAATGAGCATTTATCCTGTTCTGCCACATTCAGATTTACAGTACTACAATACAGACACAGTCCAGGATCACTCACAGCCGTCACTTATACACGGAAAGTAGAGATAAGGCTGCTTTACACATTTCGATCTCGTATGCGATCACACACGCCCCCATCATATGTGCGGAACAGGCAATTTGTTGCCCGCGTCGCACAAACGATTACCCCCATCACACGTACCTTCCAAACGACCTCGCTGTGGGCAGCGAACATCCACTTCCTGGAGTGGGAGGGACATTCGGCGTCACAGCAACGTCACACAGCGGCCGGCCAATAGAAGCGGAGGGGCGGAGATGAGCGGGGCGTAAACATCCCGCCCACCTCCTTCCTTCCGCATTGCCGGCAGTACGCAGGTAAGCTGTGTTCATCGTTCCCGGGGTGTCACACGGAGTGATGTGTGCTGCCTCAAGAACGATGAACAACCAGACGTTCAATTTTTAGAAAATGAACGACGTGTCAGCGATCAACGTTTTTAACGCACAATCAGGGTCGCACGTAGCTGTCACACACTACAATATCACTAACGATACCAGATGTGCGTCACTTACGACGTGACACATCGTTAGATATATTGTAGCGTGTAAAGCTTTACTCACATTTTTTACTGATCCCAATGTTAAGGCAGCCAGGGCCGGCTCCAGGTTTTTTGTGGCCTCCGGGTGAAAGAGTCTCAGTGGGCCCCATCCACACACAGACACGCACACACACATACAGGCATACATATACATATTTGAAGACAAATTCAGAAAAATACATATAAACAGACAAATATATGCACAATCATATACACTGACATACATGCAGACACAGACGCATTAGGGGTCGTGCGCACGTTGCGTAATTACATGCATTTACGCTGCGTATAGCACTGCAGTGTAAATGCATGCGTTCTGCGTCCCCTATACAAGCTATGTAGATTGTGCATGATACGTGCGCACGTAGCTTTTATGAACGCAGTGATTTGGGTGCTAAAATGTTGACCCAAATCTGTGCGTTCATAAAATGAGCATGTCAACTATTCCGTGTGCTATGGATGCAGCTCCCACTCTGTCTATGGCGGGGGAAGCAGCCATAGCGCATGAAATCGGATTTTCTGTACAGAAAAACTGCATCCATTATGCAGTGTTTCTGCAGCGATTTGACGCGCACATGTGCTGTCAAATCGCTGCAGAATATTCAGCAGTTACGTGTGCATGAGCCTTTACAGGTATTAATATGGGGAAGCCGCCAGCAGCCTCACTCACCTCTCCCGCTTGTTTCCGTCCAGCTCCTTCAGGACGTGTGGCTGTGTTTCACGATGGCTGTCACTAACAGACATGACTGCACACTGACAGCACTGCTGTATATACATCACAGGAGGGGCAGGGGGCATAGACGTTACTGGAGTGGCAAACAGCTCTGGTGGTGTACTCATTACTGCGATGGGTGACATAGCGCTCTGGGGGACCCATATAGTTCTAGGGGGGGCCGCACAGACTGCTCTAATTCATATATACACACACACAGTACTGCTTCTTACACACACAGCTCTGACACACACACACACACACACACACTACAATGCACCCTCTACACACACACACACACACACACACAATGCACCCCACATCACCTCCTACACACACACAATGCACCCCACATCACCACACACTACAATGCAGCCCCCCCCCCACACACACACTGCACCCCACATCACCTCCTACACACACACACACACACACACACACACACTGCACCCCACACACACAATGCACCCCACATCACCTCACACACACACACACACACACAATGCACCCCACATCACCTCACACACACACACACAATGCACCCCACATCACCTCACACACACACACACAATGCACCCCACATCACCTCACACACACACACAATGCACCCCACATCATCTCACACACACACACACACACATAATGTACCCCACATCACCTCACACACACACACACACAAAATGCACCCCACATCACCTCACACACACACACACACACACACACACAATGCACCCCACATCACCTCACACACACACACACACACACACACACACACACAATGCACCCCACATCACCTCTCACTCACACACACACACAATGCACCCCACATCACCTCTCACTCACTCACACACACACACACACACACACACACACACAGAGAGAATACAATGCACCCCCCCATTACCCCTTCCCCCACATACAATGCACCCCCCCATTAACCCTCCCCCACACACAATACAATGCACCCCTCATTACCCTTCCCCACACACACGATACAATGCACCCTCCATTACCCCTCCCCCCACACACAATACAACCCTCATCACCCCCTACACACACAAATTACACTGCCCCATCACTACACACTCCTCCCTCCCTCGGAATACAGTGCTCCTCCTCTGCCTGTCACAGAGCTGTGTTCCTTCACAAATGTTCCCCGTTGTGTCCTCAGCCCCTCCTCACTCATCCCCATTAATTACACCTGTCTCTTCAGCTCCATCATGGAGCGCTCGCTTCCTCTTGTCCCCTGTGTGGCGCCTGCAGCACTGTGATGACGTCAGCAAGGTGCTGATCTCATCACGTTGCTGCACGTCGGGGGCGGGGCCGGGTCCCGGCGCGCTGTTCAAATGTATTTACGTCTGAAAGATGCAAATACATTTGAATAGGAACGGAAAGAGGAAGCTGCGGTCATCGGCTCTGCTGCGCTCCTCTACACTGGGTGCATGCCGAGCACAGCACACAGCAGAGCCGACAGAGCACAGCGCGCTGCCTCCTGCTAGTGTGCCTGGCATGCACACAGTGTAGAGGAGCGCAGCGGGGACAGCAGATACAGCGGCGCACTACACCGTGCCCCTGCTTCTAGGGAGGGGGAGGGGAGGGGGGGGAAGCTGCCCGCCCCTCGCTGGGTACGGCCGCAGCACATAGCATTAGCACACCTGACCCCGGAAGTACAAACGGCCGCTGGTACTTCCGGTGTCAATCAGCGTCCTGTGCCCGCAGTTTGTTTTTGCGTCTTAAAGACGCAGATACAAATAAATAGCGGTGCTTCAACACCCCGCGCCCCCCCCCCCCCCCGAAAACACAGCTGATTTATTAGACTGTCTTACGGAGGGGGAGAGGGTGTGAAGAAAAAAAAAATGCTGACAGGTGCCAAGTATGGTGGGGGCCCCCTTAAAAGCTCTTTTGGTGGGGGCCCCTGGGCTGGAGCCCCGTCTGCCCCGCCTATAATCCGGCCCTGCTAACAGCAAGATATAACTTTAACCCCTTTATCAGATATAGAGGGGCTTATACGGCGATTACCAAATTGTACTTAATTGAACTTTGCTGGGGCGGCACAGCCCAATAAATCACGTAACGGGCAGTATTAATTTCCCATTATAACCCCTTTGGATGCCCTGGGGGCATGTCCTTATCTATTAGTACTTCTCTGAAAGAAGTGATGACGCGGCGGATCACGTGTCTGATCACGTGGTGCTGTTGGCACCACGTGGTGCGGCCGCGTTCTCACATACATAATTTATCAGGAGGCCCTGGGGGCGTTCCCCTTCCCTGCAACGTCGTTCTGAAGTAAGCGATGACACGGCGGATGACGTGTTTAATCACGTGGTGCTGTTTGCACCACGTGATGCGGTTCAAGCCTCGCTCTCGCGTACAAAACCCGGAAATGCGATGCACGCATCGGGATTATGGAGTCTGCATGACAGAGGAATGCCAGTACACGTGTAACCCAGTGGGAATGATCCTAAAGGGGCGGTGAGTGTTTACCTTGGCCACTTGTGATTATGAAGTACACCTGACTGGAAGTTGTTTGGATTGGCTGTGTGGGCCCTGACCATATGTTTATAGGTCATCACTTATGGGGCTAACGGTTTGCAGCATTTGGTGTATGGACCCTGCAGGTGCCACACCATCTTTTGGCCCTCTACATCTTCATCCATGCTTGGTCCCCTGAGGAGTCACTACTTGTGGCGAAACGCGTCGGGAGGCATGTGGGGCATTTGTGTACAAGGACATAGGTTCAGATGTGGACCATCCTTGTAAGGACGGGAGTCAAGGGGGTTTAGGGTAAGCTACATCAAGCCCGGATTTCAAGCCCTGCTGTGACCCCTCCAATAAGAAATTGCTGTTTTAAGCATTGGAAGACCATTTAAATGGGTGAGACCCTTCCTTATTATTACTTTATCTGTGTGCTGGATATCTGATAAAGGGGTTAAAGTTATATCTTGCTGTTAGTGTCTATGGGATTGGTATATCCAAAATTACATATATATCATATGTTGGTAGTGGGACCACTGTCCTTAATCCCCTGCACTACTTTGCATACTGACGGCTTGACCCTACTATCTCCAACACACATGGTTGTTATCCCCTAATGGTATTTGCCTAAAGGTACCCTGACACGGTGTGGGAATACGGACCTTTGGCTACCGGCTATGAATAAATACAACGACTCATTACTTTTAGCATCTCAATATTTTGAGCTGGCTGCCATTCTTCATTGTGTGTGTGTATATATATATATATATATATATATATATATGAAAGAGGTAAGAGTCCCGTTGCACCACCTACTCCGCGTGTTACTACACGTTCAGCTACTTGAGCCCTACTGAGCCATGGAGGGGATCATGGTGCAGACTTGCGGTGAAGACCAAGATAAATCCAAAGGAGAAAGAAAGAAAGGAAGCATATATATAAATATATATATGTGTATATATATATATATATAATAATTCTACTGTCCCTCAATTGTTTATTACCAACTCTTATGGCCATATTGTGGTGAGCATAAAAAAGTAGAGAAAACTTCACTTTACACAATGTCCTTCCCTATATTCTTTCAGTTAATACAGGGGGTCATGTAAAAAAAATACATACTGTAAAAGAGCAAATATACTCCACTGCGGAAGTATATCATTAAGTGACAAACCTATACACGGAAAGTGAAGCAAAATGCTTGAGTCTTCAAAATGTGAAAACTCCTGAGTCCTGAGGAAAACACCCATTAATAATTTATACTATGAGCTCCGCACATGTTAGTGATATTGTTGATTGCAAGTATTCCATACACCTTGACCTAACCTTGAATTCCACACTGTCTACACTTGAGACTTGGCTATGCTGTCACCTTCGCTTTAAAAGGCTTGTTAATATTAGTTCATGCTTGAAGTAACAGTATGAAAGGTCCGGTATACTTCCTGCAAAAGAAAATATATTGCTTAGTAATTAAGATTCTCTATAGGATCTAATTTCTCTGAAAAAGGAGTTTAAAGGGGTTGTCCGGGACTTTAACATTGATGGCCTGTCCTTAGGATAGGTCATAAATGTCTGATCAGTAGGGGTGCAACACCCGGCACCCCCCACCGATCAGCTGTTGTTCAGAACTGCTCAGTTGCGTTGCTTCACATCCCCCTCAATGGAATAGTGGCCACAGCCGTGTACTGCAGATCTGCCCCCTTCTGATTTGAATGCGCAGATATACAGAACCCTGCTGAAGTCATCAGACAGTTGATAGAGCTGTGTTTTGCAGCCCTGCAATACTGGCGGCAATTGAAACAGCTGATCGATGGGGTACCAGGTGTCGTACCACCATCGATTAGCAATTTATGGGTTTTCCTAAGAATCTGCAATCAAAGTCTCAGACAACCCTTTTAAGTCAATAATATTCAATTTCTATGTCTGGGGCTGTTGAAGCCCAAGAAGTACAGGTTGTATGCATGTGCAAAATAAAGAGCAGCTATGAACGTTGAAGGGCCAATGGAGAGAGGCAGACAGACAATGCTACCTGTATGACCAGTCAATTAAAGTGCCTGGAACAGCAAATGTATATATCAACACTTTTTGAGCTGGTGCTTCCTCTTCATCAACATTTTGTCTGCACTATAGGTGTAGGGATTTACATTATGTCACTTAATATGCATTGCTTCTGCCATTGTCCAATGGCTTTGGTGCTGCTAACGGAAAGGCTTCCTCTTTCTTATGTCTGTATGCAGGTTGTTAGATGGGAAAGCAATAATAAAGAGATAAAGATCCGCCGTCACTACCTATAATCCATCTCTGCATTGCTGCTAATAGATTTAGATTACACTTAATAACAGATAATGGATAGTAAGTTAGATGGAAGGCTGACACAAAGTGGCCAGGAATATTTGAATAACTTTTTTGAGCTAAGACAACATAATCACTCCAGCATTTTTTATTTTTTTTGTTTAGCACTGGAGTGAAGCTTTAAATCTTAGTACCCTGCCTCATACTTACCATCCAGGGTTTTCATCCTCTTCGGTGTTGCTCTGGTGACATAATCTTGTTTCTGTAACTTCTGACTGTCCGAAGTCAGAAGTTATGTCAAAAACGGTCAATACAAGTCTATGAGAGCCATAATGAGGTCACAAACAAGGCTCTCTTAGACTTGCATTGCGATATGACCGCCAGCGAGCTACATGAAACATTGCAGCTGCCGGCAGGTCACAAATCACCAGAGACCAACCCCAGCAATGCTAGAAAAAAAGGAACGTGGAGCCTCTGTTAGGACTCTCGACACGGAAATTAGCCAGATATCCCTCCGGGAAGGACCTAGCCACGGAGTGGCTCTTTTTAGGAGACCACCATAACCACCATATTAAGTGGCCCTTTTAGTCATTATCCAGCTCTTGATGAGTTTAAAGATATGACACCCCTTGGCTAGGTCCTTCCCAGAGGGATAACTGGCTAATTTCCGTGTTGAGACTCCTAACAGAGGCTCCACGGACCACTTTTGATTTCCACACTTCCCAGGGGTCAATGCACCTAGGATTTCACTGTGTTGAGTGCCTTCACTGGCTGCCGGCAGTGTTTTCTCAGGCTGGTCTCCCTGAGATCAGTGATTGTTTTGCCTTGCCGGAAAAAGAAGAAGACAGTAGCAGCTAAGTCTAAGACCGGGGGCAGGGGACTAAGGGGCCCTTTGCACACTACAACATCGCAAGCCGATGCTGCGATGCCGACCGCGATAGTTCATACACAGCAATGTGTGCTGCCGCAGGAACGAGGAACAACATCGTACCGTCGCTGCAGCCAAAATAATGAAAATGACCGACACTACACCGATCATACGATACCAACACTTTTGCGCTCGGTAATCATAGTTAAAACGTTTTACACACTACGATGTCGAGAGCGACGCCAGAAGTGTGTCACTTTCGATTTGACCCCACTGACATCGCACCTGTGATGTCGTAGTGTGCAAAGAGCCCCTTAGATTTAAAGTGCCACTACAGCGGTGAAATAAAAAAAAACACTGGAGTGGTGCATTCAGATTGTTTCACATTATCCTACGAGCTTAAGTTGTTGAAAGTACAGTACCCATTGGAAAAATATGGTAAATTTAACCCTATTGGAAGTGGCATATTCTCAATGACAAAAGCAGTGCTTAGAAAATAAAGGTGCTTTAAAATTATATTAAAAAAATGAATGAGAGCTGGAATATTAAAATAAAATCTAACAATAGTAAACCATTGCCATTCATTTTTCGGACTGTCATGTTCTTCACATTCAGGGACTTTCTCCCAAACATCAGATATTTGATCTACACGTGTAAACACTGATCATAATCACCATTCACCCAACTGTGAAGCAAAGGTAATTAGCAGAAAACTCTTAACACTTTTGATTAATGTGCAGCCTTTGTTATGTAATCAGTCTCGGTTGTTCGGGATCTTCACTCTTCAGCGCTATATTAGCCAAAATACGGGAAAAGTTCTACCCAATAGTACATTAAAGTCTTACAAGTTTTTGTTATGTTCTTTTTACTTTTCTATTTTTTTATACTCATACCAAACAAATGGATTTTGATTACTGCTTAGGGCTAAATCGAAGTTTAGTGAAATTCAAACAAATTCTATTATTAGGTAACACAAAAAGCTCCCACATGGTAATTGTTTCAGAGTTCATTAGCCACGGGAGTTATTGGAGAGAAACACCAGTGGCACAGTTTAATGTGGCACCACACCAAGCGCCAACAGCAAATTAATGAAATAGCAATGTACTAACAATTTCAGTCAAACACTATACTTTAGGGAAATGTTTAATGATTTAGAAAACATTTGGATTACTCTCGAGAGAGCAATGGAAAACCAATGATGTTTAAAGTAACCACATCTCAATTTAATCCAACAAAAAAGAATGTATCATCTAAATGATAAAAGGAAACTGTAGACAAAGCAGCCCGTTCAGTCTGCAGGATTTCATAAAACAAATAGCATTGTAGAAAGCTTGCAGAAAACATGGATCTTAGAGTCCGTTTACCCGAACCAAGCAGTGACACTAAAGCGATCGTACCCGCCCCCGTCGGTTGTGCGACACGGGCAAATCGCTGCCCGTGCCGCACAACCTCGCTTAATCTCGTCACATGGACTTACCTGCCCTGCGACATCGCTCTGGCTGGCGAACCGCCTCCTTTCTATGGGGGAGGTTCGTGCGGCATCACAGCGACATCACACGGCAGGCGTCCAATAGAAGCAGAGGGGTGGAGATGAGCGGGACATAACATCCCGCCCACCTCCTTCCTTCCGCATTGCTGGTGGAGGCAGGTAAGGAGATGTGCGTTGTTCCTGCAGTGTCAAA
Organism: Anomaloglossus baeobatrachus; assembly: GCF_048569485.1. Classification (NCBI taxonomy): domain Eukaryota; kingdom Metazoa; phylum Chordata; class Amphibia; order Anura; family Aromobatidae; genus Anomaloglossus; species Anomaloglossus baeobatrachus. Next base: position 388,039,311 of record NC_134355.1, on the reverse strand, counting down.
CACAGCGATGTGTGGTGCCGCAGGAAAGAGGAACAACATCGCTAATAAGCAGAAAATGATTTTTTGTTTCAGGGCGACCTCTCCGCGACAAATGATTTTGACCGCTTTTGGGATCATTTAAGGTCGCTCATAAGTGTCACACACTGCAATATCGTTAATGACGCCGGATGTGCGTCACAAACACCGTGACCCCGACGATAATTCATTAACGATATCGTAGCGTGTAAAGCCCGCATAAGGCTGTATGCCCATCATGAGTTTTTGATGCTGCATATTTTTTTATAGGAGTCTCTTGCGCACTTTGATTCTTTTTTTACTCAGTGGAAACTGACCTGCGGTGCGTGCTTCAAATCTGAAAAATTTGGGTTAAAGGACAGTGCTAAGTTCAGGACAGTTGTTAAAGTTCTTTGTGTTTTTAAGACTGAACAGTAGGGAGGCTTTTGCAGCAAATTATCTTAAATCCAGACATGTTTGTAAGGCCGGTGTCACACTTGCGTTTGCCGCGTGTGTATCTCGCGCGAGTTTCGCAGTGCATCACCCATCACGGACTCATACTCTCCTCACAGGAGTGGGTCGGCTGCATAGAGATGCATGCAACCGACCCGCTCCTGTGAGCAGAGTGTGAGTCCGTGACGGGAGATGCACCACGAAACTCGCGCGAGAAACACACGAAGCAATCGCAAGTGTGACACCGGCCTAAATAGGAGAAAAATGTATAACCATTGACTGATCTTCTGACTCACACATATCAGAATGCTTTATATATTTCATAGTTTTGACTGCAATATGAGCATAAAATATGTAAACAAGAAAAATAAAAAGGTTACTTTAGTTTGTACATTTTCTATTCATATTAGAATTCCAGTGGAACACTAATTTGTACTATCATTTGAACATAATTTGTAAGTAGTTATTCCAAGCTAGGAAAACGGGGTAATTTTATGATGTTCTTTTTCAAGACTAGTGGCAGAAGAACAAAAAATGTATAATCCATGATCATTACTGTATATAACTTACTTTTAACATTTCTGAAAAGTTATATCCATATTTGTGGATAACATATAAAGACACTGTTACAGTTTTTATTTATTCTAACCCCATTTGATATCCTTCTCTTTATTGACCATGTTGTATTTCAATTTACAACTTGAAGGGTTATTCCCAAAATAACAATGTTGTGTTATAATAATGTGAACAAATATTTATACATTTGTTCCAATTTAACCCACTTCATATCATCTCACTAAGGATGACCCTCTATGAACAGTAGTAATGTACTCCAGGATGGGGCTGTATATAGAGGGACTGAGAGCATATACTGCAGTATGGAACTCTGTGTACTATAGGAGTTAAGATTAGTTGACCTGTTTGTTGCCTGCTACTAGGAGACCAGAGATGGAAAACTGAAAATGTCACTTTATTGATGCATAAGGCAGAGGATTATCTTCTGTTACATGCATCAATAGAGCAGCATTTGAAGTTTCACATCACTGATCCATCTCTAACAGGCAACAAACGCAATTCTGTACTTCTTATAAATTGCAAGTTCCTTTTTAAAGGAGGGCAGGGGATTTGATGTAAGAACACCCAGGTTATAACTATGTAGATACCGTAGACAAAGGCTATACCATATACCATTTTTAGGGACTTAATTGATGATGAAGTTCATGCCTCTACCCTAGCTGTTTTGAGGTGACAATGTTTGATGAAAGCTATATTTTAATAAAGCTGTCACCATTTATCCTATATAATTCTCATGTCTGATAATTCTCAAAGAGAGAACGAAGTTATATGGAAATAATAATGGTCTGCCTAGAGGCCACTAATAGTTCTTCTGCAGCTGTATATTTATATGTGGAGCTGCAGACGCATTAGTATTCTGTATCAACACATTTTATGTAAACTAAATTAAATCATCTGGTGGTAGGGAAGAGGTTAACATTCTTCTTCTTTCATCTTTTGTAAAATGTGCCTTCAAATTAAGGAAGGTTATAAACAAGGTTATATATAAGTTACTACTCTGTTTTGTAATGATGTTCAAGGTCAAATCTATACAATTGTAGCTATCCATATTGTCAAATTCTTTTACAAGCTGTCTATACAATTGCTTAGTAAATGAAAACATTAGAATGCTACGTTGCAGTGTTAGAGTGCACATTATGATACCTAACAGTATCAGATTTTGATCGTCTCCTTATCTTGGAATAACAGATATTTCAATAGAATTTCAAATTGCGGCCGCTTTAATATATATTCACAGATTCAGACATTTTGTTCTGGCGAAACAAATGAAATTCATTTAATTAATCCTGCATATTCCAGCCAATCACAAGTTCACTATTAGTCCTTTAGACATGCAAATAAGTCTGATCCTTAAGAGATAGCAGATAATTCAGGACTCTGTACAATTAGAACTCTTTATAGCTTTATCTCTATTCATTGATGTACAAAATGTAAAACACATTTCTATATTCTTTGACATGTTCTAATGCAAAATTATCCAAATATTATAGTTTTCAAAGTGAACTAGAGTGATGGCTTTCTACAAAGAGAATTTACTAACTTCTTCATAGTTCAGTGTTGGACAAAAAAGAAGCAAAAAATTGACTTTCTAGTCAGTTCACCGCCTCATCTACCTCCATCCTTCTGTGGCTTTATGAAGCTAGAACTGTCAATCAAAGGAGAGGAGGGTAGGAGAGATGGAGGCAAAACCAGCAGGTGGAAAGACACCTGAGGAAGGCTGGTTCCAGCCGAAACACATTGTTTTTTTAATAAGTTTTAATCATCTTTGTTTATTCCTGGTGAATGTTTGGATCTTGATTATTTGGGAACACCTATTGTCAGGATGTCATACCTTGTATTGTGTTCTTCTGGAGGATATCCCAACAGCACCTTCTCCTACTCTCAAAATATACGTATATTGAGTTAAGCACTATTAGCACAACCCAGACAAGTGAGATTTTTCTTCTTTCCCACATTAATTTTCAACTTACTGGGCTCAGAAAGTGCCACCTTTTTTTTTCCTTTTCTGGATGGATAATCCACATTATATAATTTAAAACCCTGGAAGGAACCTTCAGATCCCAGCTAATGTTTTTCAGTGTTGGGATTTACTTACAATTGCGGTTTTACTGTGTTTTTTTTATCTAACATATTTAGTGCGAGAAATATGCAGTGTTTTACAGTACCAGTATAATCAATGAGATTTCTGAAATCTAATGTACAGGTTTGTCAAATCTTGCTGCATTTTTAGCCAAGACGAAGAATGTATATTCTTTCGGCATTTTGGCAGTGCTATTCACACAGTGAAATGAAGAGGTAAAAACCACAAGTAAATACACTGGCAAAAACAAACATGTAAAACTGCAACAAACACATTGCAGTATTGCCCGCAGTATTCTTCCTCTCACCACTCTGGTTTTGGTGCTCCCCCCAAAAATACAGCAAAACACCACCCTATTCTTTAGAACATTCAATATGTGTGAACTCTGAATAACACTGATATATCAATAGATAAGGCAGGAGTAATTGAAATCCTGGAGTGTTCCTAACTGGCATTTTAAGGCTGTGTGCACACGTTGCGTTTTTTACCGCGGAAACGCTGCGTTTAGAACCGCAGCGTTTCAGTGGCAAATTGCATGCGTTCAGCTTTCCCATCAAAGTGTATGAGAAAGCCGAAAAACCAGTGCACACGCTGCGTTTCTAAACGCAGCGTTTTGGATGCCAAAAATCGGTGCGGAAAGAAAAGCAGCATGTCACTTCTTTTGTGCGGTGTAGCTGCGTTATCTCCCCCATTGAATCAATGATGTGGAGTCAGAACGCAGCTACACCACAGTGAGCTGCTTTTTTGTTGCGGTCCGCGGCCTTTGTCGGCACACAGAACGCAGGCATTTACCTGGAAGTTAGGTCAAGAGGTTTCCTGTTGACCTCACTTCCTGGCAAAGTCCTTGAAAGCCCCCGGTATCGCCAAAGTGCCCGCCCCGACCCCCGACCCCCCTCCCGAAAATCCAACATGGCCGCGCGCACAGTAGCGCACCGGCCGCCCTGCTCCTATGATTTCTGTCACATGTGCCTTGAGACATGCGACAGAAAAATGCCCCCCCCTGCCAGGTCACCCCCTATTCCCCCGGTATTCCCCCTTACCTGTCCGGTCGCAGCGCTGATCCCCCGCGGCCCCCTCCTCCTTCACAGCAGACGCCGGCCGGTCACATGTGCAGAGCAGCTGACAGCCAGCACTGTGTTCAGTGTGAGCTGTGCTGGCTGCTCGGCACTCTGCAGCTGTGACCCGGGGAGAGTGGGTGCAGATTTTTGGCACCCACTCTCCTCAAATGGAGGGTCTGCCCTCCTAGAAAATGGGGGATACGTTCCCTGAACGTGCCCCCATATTCTAGAAGGTCCAGAGCCGACGTAGGACGTCCAAATGGATTTCTGCGGACCCATTTTTTCAAATTTTTTGATTAAATTGGAGAACAAGGGAATGATTTGGGGAGTGTTTTTTCTAATAAAAAAATTTTTGTCATTTTTTTTTGCTTTTGTTTACTGTCAATTAGTTATGTCTGGTATCTGATAGACGCCGTGACATCACTAATTGCTGGGCTTGATGCCAGGTGACATTACACATCTGGTATCAACCCCATTTATTACCCCGTTTGCCAACGCACCAGGGCGCGGGATGAGTTGGGGCGAAGCGCCAGGATTGGCGCATCTAATGGATGCGCCACTTCTGGGGCGGCTGCGGCCTGCTATTTTTAGGCTGGGAAGAGTCCAATAACCATGGCTCTTCCCACCCTGAGAATACCAGACCCCAGCTGTCAGCTTCACCTTGGCTGGTGATCTAATTTATTATTTTTTTTTTAACTCTTTATTTATAAATAAAAAAAAAGCCTGGGGAGCCCTCCAAATTGATCACCAGCCAAGATGAAGCTGCCAGCTGTGGTTTGCAGGCTACAGCTGTCTGCTTTACCCTGACTGGCTATCAAAAATAGGGGGGACCCCACGCCATTTTTTTCAATTTTTTTTTGGATAAATACTAAGCTAGGCACCCTTTAGTGCCACATGAAAGGTACTAAAGGTGCCAGCTTAGAATATGCAGGCGGGGGTGGGACGTTATATATATTTGACATCCCTTCATCCATTGACGCTTTTTAGGCTGTGTGCTCACAATCAGGGTTTGCAGCGTTATGGGCGCTGAGTGTTTTCCCTGCATCCATAACGCTGCGTTGTGCAGGAGAAGCACAGTGGAAGGATTTTTGGAGATCCCATGCCCACTGTGCTTCTTTTCTCTGCAGCATAAACTGTCCAGTGGCGTGGCTTCCCGAGCCTCAGCATGTCAATTTATGCTGCGGAGACGAGAGTGTTCTCTGCAGGTAGCATAGAGCTCCACAGCAGCCTGAACCCAAATCGTGGGCGTGGGCATGGGCAGCTGCAGGAAGGCTGACACTGTGTACTAGACGCCATGTCGCTGGATCATGGCCACATAGCCTTAGGTCTGTTTCACACGTCAGTGATTCTGGGACGTTTGTGCTTTTTTTTAAACATACCAGAATCACTGACATACGCAGACCCATTATAATGAATGGGTCTGCTCACACGTCAGTGATTTTACACTGCACGTGTCTCCGTGCGGCATACCCGCGTGTGCGTGATTGCCGCACGGAGACATGTCCATTTTTTTCTGGCATCACTGATGTTCCACGGACCAAGCAGTGGTGTGGTCCGTGAAACACGTGCCAGAAAAAAACGTGCTTTTGAAATAAACATTTTTACTCACCCGGCGTCCAGCGATGTCCTCTGCAGCCCGTTCTCCCTGCTGCTTCTGAGCCGGCTCATTATTGTCGCGTATATTCATGATGCGCGACACAGCCGACCCGGAAGTAGCTGCTGCGGGGGTCAGCACCAGCCGGATGCTGCACCGCGGGAGCGATCAGCACCATGGAGAGCGGGCGCAGGTGAGATGATTACTGAGTGCAATCACGGGCCACGGAGAACGGAGCCCGGATTGCACTTAGACAACCCACGTGTGCCGTGATTCTCGGCACACGGAGGGACATGTGCGTGTTTTACACGCCAGTGAAAAACGTCAGTGTTTTTCACTGACGTGTGAAACGGGCCTAAAAGTGAGAATATTGTTGCTACAGCAACATTCTGGGGGAAGTAGCTGTGGATTCAAAATGCTTAATATACTCCTGAATAAAATCCTTGAGGGGTGCAGATTCCAAAATAGGGTCACTTGTGGGGGTTTTCTGACGTATAGGTACCCAAGGGGCCCTGCTAATGTGACATGGTGCACGAAGTTTATTTCAACTTTTCCAAAATTCAAATGGTGCTCCTTCAATTCCAAGCCCTCCCATTTATCCAAACAGAATGTGGAGAAGGAAATGACATCACAGGTTTTTTTTTCCAAAGGTCTGTGTTCAACCAACTTTATTAACACTGACAAGTCTTAAAAAACGCTCCTAAAAAAAGCATGAAAAACGCATGAAAAACGCATGCGTTTTCGATACGTTGTTTCTCAAAAAGCATTGTTTACAATTCTCCCCTCTGCCAGAGGGTGCGTTTTTTTCCGCGCTGAAAAAAACGCAACGTGTGCACATAGCCTAAAACACATTTTACTATCTTCGATTACAATAGATAATGGGAACAAAGCCTTAAGTCTCCAACTCTGCGTCCTATCTATCTATGAATAAACAAAAAATACCAGCAAAAATTCCTGAGGGTTCCGAAATGAGTCAAACTGGCAAAATAAACAGATGACAAAGTGCACTAGATTGGCCCTAAATCCAATAAACTCTAACTATACTATTACTACTTCACTACCAGCGAAAATCTGCAGACAAAAAGCGCAATAGATCCAAAAGTACCAGAAGGATAAAAAAAGAGGCAAACTGCTCACCTGGTTGGGTTGTGTGACCCACAACTAGTATAAATCACATGTAGAGCTGCTACATAGACCATGCTCCACAAGGGCTAAGGTGCAAAATCCAGGGGAAGACAGAAATAAAGATGTGGTTAATCCTGCGCTGCTGCCGGGGAAGGAACCCAATACGAGGGGCTACTGATAAGCCTTTGGCTTTACCCAGAAAGAAACGAGATAGGATGATGAAACTTTACATTTATGCCACATACTCTCCACTGATGCCAACACACTTCTTACATCGGTATTCCAAATTCTGTAAGCCTAGCAAAAAAAAGGATTTTGTTTGTGCCTCAAACCAGTCATCCCTAGCAGCCATGGCGTCAGAAATGGTGTGAAATTTTGTATCCTTGAGGTGTTTCTTCAGGGTTGGATACAGATGATAGTTGAAGGAAGATAGATCTGGTGAATAAGGTGGGTGGTCAACCAGCTGGAAGCCCAGCTCTGTCAGTTTTGCCGTGGTCACTTGTGCAGTGTGAGCAGAGACATTGTCTTGCAGGAACAAGATTCCTTTGGACAGCTTGACACACCTTTTAGCCTTCAGAGCTGCCTTCAATTGGTCCAAACGTTCAGAGTAATACCTTGCATTGATGGTGGAACCCTTTTAAAGGTAGTCCACTAGCAGCATGCGCTCCTTATCCCAGAACACAGACACCATCACCTTAGTGGCTGATTTTTGCACCTGAAACAACTTTGGATGAGGAGAACCACTGTGCCTCCACTCTTTTGACTGTTCCTTGTTTTCAGGGTCACACAAATAAATCTAGGTTTCATCCATAGTGACCAGTCGATCCAAGAAGTTGTTATCAGTCCTGAAATGCTGACAAATGGACCGGGATGTTTTCACTCGCATGCTTCTCTGATCTGTTGTCAAACAATTGGGGACCCAATTTGCAGATAGCTTCCTCATGTCCACATGTTCATGGATAATGACGCTAACACGTTCCCGGGAAATCCCCATGACGTCTGCTATTGCTTTAGCTGAAATTTGTTGATTCTCCAGTATGAGGTTCTGTAGAGCCTCGACAATCTCCAGAACAACAACCTCTCTCGGTCGTCCAGGACGTTCCTCATCATTGGTGCTGAAGTGGCCCGTTCTAAATTTAACAACCCAGTTATTTTTCCCATAAATTAGTAAAACAAGTGAATGTAAGAAACTTAGTTATATATCTTATTAATGAAATCTGCCTTTTTCTTTTCCTGAATTGATCATTCAGTCTCAAAATTCTCAACTCACGGGTAAAGTCTTCAGTGAATACAGAATTTCACATTACTGAGTTAGCGGACGACAGTTGGCGCTCATGAAGTTCTATGGAGAACTGGAACTGTTATTTCAGGTGACTTTGCAGCAGATTATCTGTTCGCTTCTAGTTCTTCCCTTCTCTCCATAGAATTTTAAAAGCACCAGCTGTCATATCCTATGTCAGTAAGATAAAAATCTCTCGACATGGAATACAAATTTTACGGATTTTACTCATGAATTGAGAATGAATGATCAGTCAACGAGGAGACAACCTGACACAACAGTCCAATGAAAATTGATTAAAAAGAAAGCCAAAAAGGTATTACTAATGTGATGTACCATAATGATTGGTTGGCAATTGACACAATGGTAGAGATTGTACTGTGGTTTTAAAATGGCCAATTAATTAAAATAAACCGTACAAATATATTAGGTTGGGGGGAAATGATTAATTTATGTAATAATCTGCTTGGGTCACTTTTTCCACAGAAGTCTACCAAGGGAATTGGAAATCATCCAAATGATTTCTATAAAAAGCAATTACAGCGCAATAATCTTCAGCCATACAAAGCTGCGCATATAACTCATTACATCAAATTAGGAACATAATTATTAACAATCATTAAAAGCCTTGTTCACCAAGAAGAAAAGGGAATAAGCAAGAATCCTATATAAAATTGTAAGAACACAATATATAATAGAGTAAGTGTGGGCTGTTATTTTTATTACGATGCCATTAGCATCACTAAAACTAAAGCAAACACATTTCGTCTTGTCAGACTCCTACATTTAAGAGTGTATAAATACCATATGCTTTATTATAAAAAATAGTGTACCACTCTATGGTATATGGAAATATTAAAATGGTACGTTCAGTATTATTTTGCTGCATTCTTCAGCAAAAACTGAATGTAGGGGAAAAATAAATATGAGTAGAGTTTTTTAGAATGTGATTTGGTTTCTTGAATTTTCCCCGTGATAACTGTAAATTAATAGAGGATACTGGAGTAGAATAACTTAGAGGGAATCTATCACCAGGTTTTTGCTACCTAATATGAGAGCAGCATAATGTAGAGAAAGAGATCTTGATTCCATTGATGTGCCACTTACTGGGCTGCTTGCTGTCATTTTCATAAAATCATTGTTTTATCAACAGGAGATTATCACTAAAGGACTGGTAAACCTTCTACCAGGTAGAACTCCATATTCATGAACTCTGTATAACCCACTCCCATCACTGATTAGCAGCTTTCTGCCTATGCACAATGTACACAAAAAGCTGCCAATCAGTGGTGGGTTATACAAAGCATCCAGAGAACTGTTAGATGTGCAGCACATAAAACTGATTTTATCAAAATGACAGCAATGAGAGTATCGGCCCCTGCATCCTGCTGCTCTCAGATGGAGTATCAATAACCTGGTGACAGGTTCCCTTAAAGGAGTCGTCCTCTAGTGGGGCAAACCCCTTTTTATTCCACGTTCCCCTCAGGTAAAATAATAAAGCCTATACTCACCTCCCGTACATTCACAATTCCAGCGGTGCCACGGTTCTAGTCCTCGGGGCTCATGTGGGGTTGTGATGTCACGCGAACCCTGCGTCCAATCAGCACCTTTGGATCAAACAAGCAATTAACAGGAAGTGAGTGCAGCTGCAGCCCTCACTTCCTTTGATTAACTTGTTTGGTCCAAAGGTGGAGGAATAGAAACCAGCGCTGATTGGACGCCGGGCTCACGTCACATCACAACCTCAAGTGAGCTGTGCCACATCTGGAATGGTGCTGGTACAGGAGGTGAGTATAGGCTTTATTATTTTATCTGGGGGAAACGTGGAGTCACCATGGGTTCTCCTAGTAGTGGAGAACTCCATTAAGACATTGACTAATAATATGTGCTTCAATAGCTAAAGATCCCTATGATGCTTTTAATCTTGGTATTAAAATCTGGTGTGGAATTTGTTGGTGGACATGGGCCTATGTTGCACTCTTCTGAAACTATCCAAACTTGTAGTTTATTCATTTACATTGATTACTGTCTGCTGATAAGTCCAGTGGGAGGTTCTAGTTAGTGATTGACAGATCCACAGTTGGCTGTCAGTAATAGACTGGGACTGCACGCTGGACTATTAATCCCAGTCTGAGCAGGAATAGAGATGAATGAAATTCAATTTATGCTAAATCTTTTCCTACAAACCTACATATCAATGTTCCCAGAAGTTCCTGCTCCAGAACATACTGTTTAATTGAATCAATGTAACAGGTTCTCCTTGAATGTACAGTATGGATGATTATAGGGTTAAAATTATTCATGTTGTGTTTTGTTCCCCAAAAGATTTTATGAAAAAAAAAATACAAGGAATGAAAATATTTTCAGAACTCAATGTAATTATCAGATTCAGATACAGATTTAGGTGGCAAAACATCTCCGGTTGGTTCAGCATTTCCTATGGCATGCGTTATTACTAATACATGAGCACTTAGAGGTGTCATCATTATTTTGTATTGCTTTTAGAGAGTTATGACAGCTGTCTGTTTTCAGGGAAATGAAAAATGACAATATTTCCACACCGAAAACTCTATTAAAGTGAGCAGCGTTGCACGAGGTTGACAGCATTGGGAATATTCCTTTCTCATTCCTTCCCCGTTCAGTCTTAGTTGACCTTGTTGTAGGAATTAAATTGTATATTTTCTTGCATTTTTTATGTTCTGAACCTTACCGTGACCTTTGTTCTACATGTTCACAAAATGGAAAACAAAGCAAAAAGATGTAGAGTTCATATTACCCGCACCGTGAGATGGGCAGCCGAGAACTGCTGGGACTGAGTGTTTGATTCTAGACACTATGGTCAATTTATGATGTTTTGTGGATAACACAAAATACACTGGTTTTTACTGAATGCAATACATGAATGCTCGAAATGTCATAGTGAAGCTGTTATGTTGGGTTTAGTAATCCAATGAAAGTTAGGCAATTTTTCTCAGAGAAGCTTTAGAACAATATTCTCAATATTTCAAGGTCACATTTTTGGGCACTACAATCCATCAGTTTAGTTAGTGGAATGCTGAACAACATGTCAAGGAGGACTAAGCAGCCATAAAATCACTGATACCAGTGACACCACTCTGGTCACAATGTGACATCAGTTTTTAAAGTTTTTTTATGGACCACTTATGACCAGGCATGATCCTTCTGGATGTCCATCTCATAAAGAATTACAGCTTTTTAGCACAAACATTTGCCATGGACTTTATCCATCTGGTAGACAATGCCTTAAAGGGGTTTTTCATGTTCAGGAAAATAAACCACAAATTCTCTAAAATAATAAACATCAAGTACTCACTCGTCAGGGTCCAGTGCCGGCTCACCACCGGAGTCAGGGTATTGGTGTTTTGGCTATAGTGGTAGTATCACATCAACATGGCACATCACCACTGTAGGAAGTCATGGAGCTTCAGCAGCTGAGTTAGACAAGTTCACGTTTTCAGTTTATGGTTGATGGAGCTTTGTATGGCCTTGATTTTTGATGTTTTTATTCATACCATTGTGGGATAGATATGACATTTTGATAGCCTTTTAATTAATTTTTTTGAGGCATTGAGGAGACCAAAAAAACACAGTATTAGCATTTTGAATTTTTCATTTCAGTACTTGGGTCTTTAACTTTGCACAGTGATGGCACATTATAGCCAAGGTGGTCTGCCTCTCAGATTCAGCAGTGTGCCATCATTATGCAAAGTGAAAGACCCTGGAACCAAAACTACAACATTTGGTTGCTACATTTACTTTGGACAGCCACACTGGTTTCATCTACAAGTGGCAGACGCGACTTATACTGGGCTACAGTGACCTACAAGCAGATTATGTGTTTTCAGTGGAATTATTTCTATACTGTTTTAGGAAGAATAGCAGCCATCTAAATTCAAGTGCCTTAAACCACCACTCTAGTGGGGGGTTTTTATGGCACTGCTGGAGTGGTCCTTTAAATGTAAATCTCCTGCCCCCTGTTTATACTCAACCTGATGCAGGTTCATCTTCACACCTCCACTCCAGTGAATCTCAGCGATTTGTGACCTGTCGGCAGCTCCAGTGTTTCATGCAGCTCACCTCCGTCACAAATTAATACAAGTCTATGAAAGCCTCATTCTGGCATTGTTCTTGCTCTCATAGAGTTGTAGTGAGCACTTGTGTCGTAACTTCTGACTTCCATATAGTCAGAAGTTTCAATCTCAAGATGGCACCACGGGACCGCAACGGTGCTGAAAAGTATGAAAATGCTGGAGGGTAAATATAATACCAGGGGCAAGGGGCTTAGATTTAAAACACTCCAGTGCTGAAAAAAACAAAAACACTGGAGTGGTGCTTTAAATTCCTCTGCCCTAAGCTCAGCAGCAGATTAGCAGTATACATTAATCCGCATCTTTTGTGGCCTGCCGTGGATGATAAACTGAATAATAGAGTTGAGCGCGGTTCGCGGTTCGAGGTTCTCCAGTTCTAGGCTCGAGTGATTTTGGGGCCTGTTCTAGATCGAACTAGAACTCGAGCTTTTTGCAAAAGCTCGATAGTTCTAGAAACGTTCGAGAACGGTTCTAGCAGCAAAAAAACAGCTAATTCCTAGCTGGCTTTCCGCTGTAATAGTGTAAGTCACTCTGTGACTCACACTATTATGACATTTCAGTGTATAGTGTGCGTGAACAGCGCCTTCAGATCACTGCTGTTTGTATAATGGCGATCGCCATTTTTTTTTTTTTTTTCCTTGTCTTCCTTCCCTAAGCGCGCGCGTCTTGTGGGGCGGGCCAGCATGTCAGCCAATCCGAGACACACACACAGCTAAGTGGACTTTTAGCCAGAGAAGCAACGGCATATGTGATAGGATGTCCATGTCACATGTCCCTGCATTATAAAACCGGACATTTTCCTCCAGGACGCCATTATCTCTTCTGCGTCTTTGGTGTCAGACATCACTGTCGCAGCTCCGTCCTTTGTCCTATCGCTGATACAGCTGTATGCGCTCCATACACAGCGCTGGACAGCTTAGGGAGAGCACTTTCTATCAGTCCTTTTAAGGGCTCAAACCGGCAGGGTCAGAGCCATAGGTGACAGGTCCTGAAAACAGCGACAGCGTCTGTGTAGCAAAGGTCAGGGATTTCCTCCCTGCATTTCCCTATTAGGAGGGAATAGAAAGGCAGGCATCCTTTCCTCTACCCAGAGCCCCACAATCATGGCACTGTACCCTCCTGTCCTCTTCACACTCCAACTCATTATAACTAAGCCATTATACTAGCAAACACTCAGTGTACCTAGTGGCATCCTAAACGTGGCTATTGGACATTTGTCTAGTCACACTAGTGCAAAGACATTTGCAGCACCTCTGCCTGCATTGCACACTCCAACTCATGATAACTAAGCCATTATACTAGCAAACACTCAGTGTACCTAGTGGCATCCTAAACGTGGCTATTGGACTTTGCTATAGTCCCACTAGTGCAAAGACATTTGCAGCACCTCTGCCTGCATTGCACACTCCAACTCATTATAACTAAGCCATTATACTAGCAAACACTTAGTGTACCTAGTGGCATCCTAAACGTGGCTATTGGACATTTGTCTAGTCACACTAGTGCAAAGAAATTTGCAGCACCTCTGCCTGCATTGCACACTCCAACTCATTATAACTAAGCCATTGTACTAGCAAACAGTCAGTGTACCTAGTGGCATCCTAAACGTGGCAATTGGACTTTTCTATAGTCCCACTAGTGCAAAGACATTTGCAGCACCTCTGCCTGCATTGCACACTCCAACTCATTATAACTAAGCCATTATACTAGCAAACACTCAGTGTACCTAGTGGCATCCTAAACATGGCTATTGGACATTTGTCTAGTCACACTAGTGCAAAGACATTTGCAGCACCTCTGCCTGCATTGCACACTCCAACTCATTATAACTAAGCCATTATACTAGCAAACACTCAGTGTACCTAGTGGCATCCTAAACGTGGCAATTGGACTTTGCTATAGTCCCACTAGTGCAAAGACATTTGCAGCACCTCTGCCTGCATTGCACACTCCAACTCATTATAACTAAGCCATTATACTAGCAAACACTCAGTGTACCTAGTGGCATCTTAAACGTAGCTATTGGACATTTGTCTAGTCACACTAGTGCAAAGACATTTGCAGCACCTCTGCCTGCATTGCACACTCCAACTCATTATAACTAAGCCATTATACTAGCAAACACTCAGTGTACCTAGTGGCATCCTAAACGTGGCTATTGGACATTTGTCTAGTCACACTAGTGCAAAGACATTTGCAGCACCTCTGCCTGCATTGCACACTCCAACTCATTATAACTAAGCCATTATACTAGCAAACACTCAGTGTACCTAGTGGCATCCTAAACGTGGCTATTGGACATTTGTCTAGTCCCACTAGTGCAAAGACATTTGCAGCACCTCTGCCTGCATTGCACACTCCAACTCATTATAACTAAGCCATTATACTAGCAAACACTCAGTGTACCTAGTGGCATCCTAAACGTGGCAATTGGACTTTGCTATAGTCCCACTAGTGCAAAGACATTTGCAGCACCTCTGCCTGCATTGCACACTCCAACTCATTATAACTAAGCCATTATACTAGCAAACACTCAATGTACCTAGTGGCATCCTAAACGTGGCAATTGGACTTTGCTATAGTCCCACTAGTGCAAAGACATTTGCAGCACCTCTGCCTGCATTGCACACTCCAACTCATTATAACTAAGCCATTATACTAGCAATTTTTGCTGCCAGTTTAAGGGCCGTAGTTGCATTGTCAGGGATATTTATTCTTTATTATTCTGCTGTTAATAAAGCTAGACCACCACTGCAATCTACACCACCTCTCAATTTTTACTACCACATTTTCAGTGCACAATCTTGTCGCAATCAACATGAGTGGCAAAATGACAGATGCTGGTGGAAAGGGGAAGAGGCGTGGTGGAAAAGGCAAAAAAGGTTTTGTCCGTGGGGAAGGTGGCAAAGCTCCATTATCATCTGCTGAAGATAGACCATCTACCAGCAAAAGTAAGATGTCTACTACTTACCGTGGACAATCCGATGTGCTCCCTTTTTTACGGACACGAACAACAGGAACAAAGGTAGATGATGGCCAAAAAAGGAAAATGCTTGAATGGATCTCAAGTGGTCCAACAAGTGCCCTCTCAGCCACTTCAAGTACCGCATCCAAAAAACACCAGTCCTCTGAGTTGTCATCCCAATCAAACTTGCTTTCTCCCAGCTCTGAAGTCTCCATCAGCCCTGCACAGTATGGTGGAACTGAGATGGCTGAGTCTGCAGAGCTGTTCAGTCACACTATAGCCTGGGAATCAGAGGTCTGCTCCCAAGCTACAGTGAGTACAGAACAGGAAATGGTCTGCAGTGATGCCCAGAACCTTTGTGACTCTGATTCAGGCCGTGAGGAACAAGTTTCTGAGCATAATGTTGACCCTTTGTCACAAACTGTAACACCTGTGGTTATAGACAATGAGGAACATACTGATGAAGATGAGACGCAGATACCCGATTGGGATGACAACTTAAATATTCGGTCAGGGCAAGAAGAGGCTCGGTCTGAGAGGGAGGGGAGTGCAAACACAACAATTGATGATGAAGTTCTAGATCCCACCTACTGTCAACCCACAGTCAGGCACTCGAGGAGGTCAACAGAGGTGGTGGAGGAGGATGCAACTGATGACGAAGTTACCTTGCGCCTTCCTGGACAGAGTCGGAGTACTGGTAGCACGTCTACAACTGCATCCTCAGCCACCACTCTGCCTCTGAGCATTATTCGGGGTGGATCAACAGGTCGCATGGCCTCTAAGCCTTGCCTAGCCTGGTCCTTTTTTGACATAGAAAAAGATCGCCCAAATTATGTGATCTGTAAAATTTGTCATGGTTCTCTTAGTAGAGGTCAAAACCTCAGCAGTTTGACAACTTCTTCCATGAATCGTCACATGAATAAATATCATATGGCCCGGTGGGAAGCTCACCGTGCTGCAATGCGGCCTAGCGGAGCGAACCATCCACCGCCTGCCCCTTCCAGTGCATCCGCGCGCTCGTCATCTTCTAGGACTGTGGGGACAGCTGTCACACCTGTTTTTCGACCCACAACTTCCACCACTGTAACCGCAACAGGCAGTTTGCTTGGTAGGTCGTCAGTTGGTTTGGAAGGGGAAACAAGTGAGTGTGTACAGCTCTCTCAGACATCGATAGCACCAACCTTGGATGAAGGCAACATCATGTCTCCGCCTGCACTTTCCTCACAAACCTGCATTTTTCAAGGGACACCCTACTCAACACCGTCTACACACAGCAGCCAGATCTCTGTCCCTCAGATGTGGTCAAATAAAAGGCCACTTCCTGCGACCCATGACAAAGCTAAGAGGTTGACTCTATCCCTCTGTAAGCTGTTGGCTACCGAAATGCTGCCTTTCCGCCTAGTGGACACACAGGATTTTAGAGACCTTATGTCTGTCGCTGTACCCCAGTACCAGATGCCTAGTCGCCACTACTTCTCTAAGAAAGGTGTGCCCGCGCTACACCAGCATGTCGCACACAACATCACTGCTTCATTGAGAAACTCTGTGTGTGAACGGGTGCATTTCACCACCGATACTTGGACCAGTAAGCATGGACAGGGACGTTACATGTCGCTCACTGGGCACTGGGTAACTATGGTGATAGATGGTGAAGGGTCTGCTGCACAAGTCTTGCCGTCCCCACGACTTGTGTGTCAATCCTCTGTCTGTCCAAGTTCCGCCACTGCTTCTGCATCCTCCACCTCATCTGGGTCCTCCACCTCCGCCCCAAGCCTGCCTGGTCAGGCCACCAGCGTTCTCACTGCGCAGAAGGAATCACGCACCCCTCATTACTATGCTGGCAGCAGAGCGCAACGGCATCAGGCGGTCTTTAGCTTGACATGTCTTGGGAATAAGAGTCACACAGCTGAGGAGTTGTGGTCAGCTCTGCGGTCCGAGTTTAATAAATGGTTGTCTCCACTCAACCTGCAGCCTGGTAAGGCCGTGTGCGACAATGCTGCAAACCTGGGTGCGGCCCTTCGCCTGGGCAAGGTGACACACGTACCTTGTATGGCTCACGTGTTGAACCTTGTCGTGCAGCAATTTTTAACACACTATCCCGGCCTAGATGGCCTTCTGAACAGGGCTGCTCACTTCCGCCGTTCAAGCGCCGCAGCTGAGCGACTTGCATCGCTCCAGAAGTCTTTCGGCCTGCCGGTTCATCGCCTGAAATGCGATGTGGCGACACGCTGGAATTCAACTCTCCACATGTTACAGCGACTGTGGCAGCACCGCCGTGCCCTGGTGCAATACGTCATGACGTATAGCCTGGGCCAACGAGATGCAGAGGTGGGGCAGATCACCCTGATGGAGTGGTCTCAGATCAAGGACCTATGCACCCTTCTGCACAGTTTCGACATGGCGACGAATATGTTTAGCGCTGACAATGCCATTATCAGCATGACGATTCCAGTCATTTACATGCTGGAGCACACGCTAAACACTATTCGGAGTCAGGGGGTGGGACAACAGGAAGGGGATGAACTACAGGAGGATTCATATGCGTTCATCATCACCAAGGCGCCAGGCATGGGACCATGGGGGACAGGGATCAACAAGGGCGCATGGTAGCAGGCGAGATGTTGAGGAAGGTGCAGGAGGACATGAAGATATGGAGGACGAACTGTCCATGGACATGGAAGACTCAGCTGATGAGGGAGACCTTGGTCAAATTTCAGTTGAAAGAGGTTGGGGGGAGATGTCAGAGGAAGAAAGAACGGTTAGCACCTCTATGCCACAAACACAGCGTGGACTTGGTCCGCATGGCTGCGCAAGACACATGAGTGCCTTCTTGTTGCACTACCTCCAACATGACCCTCGTATTGTCAAAATTAGAAGTGATGATGACTACTGGCTTGCCACACTACTAGATCCCCGGTACAAGTCCAAATTTTGTGACATAATTCCAGCCATAGAAAGGGACGCACGTATGCAGGAGTATCAGCAGAAGCTGTTACTCGATCTTAGATCCGCTTTTCCACCAAACAACCATGCAGGTGCAGGGAGTGAATCTCCCAGTTGTAACTTGACAAACATGGGACGGTCTCGTCATCTTCAACAGTCGACACGTACCAGTAGGACCGTATCTGGTGCTGGTAACAGCAATTTTATGGAATCTTTTCATAATTTTTTTAGACCCTCCTTTGCAAGGCCACCAGAGACAACAAGTCTGACACATAGTCAACGGCTGGAGAGGATGATACAGGAGTATCTACAAATGAACATCGATGCCATGACTTTGCAAATGGAGCCTTGCTCATTTTGGGCTTCAAATCTAGAAAAATGGCCAGAGCTATCCAGTTAAGCCTTGGAGATTTTGTCGTGTCCAGCTGCCAGCGTTGTCTCTGAACGTGTCTTCAGTGCTGCTGGGTGTGTGCTGACAGATAAGCGTACGCGTCTGTCCAGTGACAATGTGGACAGACTGACGTTCATCAAAATGAACAAGTCATGGATCCAGAAGGAATTTACAACCCCTGTGTCATCCTGGGGAGAGTAAATGCTTGTGGATTTGGAATGTGCTTGATGCAAATCTAGCTGTGAAGTGTACAACTAGGTCACAAGTGCTGCCACTGAATGGGTGGGTGTGTGTGGGGCACAATTTTTGGAAAAAAGGGAGGCTCCGCTTGGAGTAACCCTTGCTTGATGTGTTTTTAAAAGAAGCCAAGATGAACAGAGCTGGGATCAGGAAAGACTTTGCTACCTACTCCGGTGTCATCCTGGGGACGGATAAGAATGGCGTATTTTGGAATGTGCTTGATGCAAATCTAGCTGTGAAGTGTACAACTAGGGCACAAGTGCTGCCACTGAATGGGTGGGTGTGTGTGGGGCACAATTTTTGGAAAAAAGGGAGGCTCCGCTTGGAGTAACCCTTGCTTACATTGTTTTTAAAAGGAGCCAAGATAAACAAGTCATGGTTCAGCAAAGACTTTATCTACCTACCCCGGTGTCATGCTGGGGACGGTTAATTATGGCGTATTTTTGAATGTGCTTGATGCAAATCAAAACATCCTGTTTGCAACTAGGGCACAAGTGCTGCCACTGATGGGGTGTCTGTGTGCCCAATTTTTGGAAAAAAGGGAGACTCCGCTTGGAGTAACCCTTGCTTGCTGTGTTTTTTAAAAATGATCCAAGATGAACAGAGCTGGGATCAGGAAAGACTTTGCTACCTACCCCGGTGTCATCCTGGGGACGGATAAGAATGGCGTATTTTGGAATGTGCTTGATGCAAATCTAGCTGTGAAGTGTACAACTAGGGCACAAGTGCTGCCACTGAATGGGTGGGTGTGTGTACGGCACAATGTTTGGAAAAAAGGGAGACTCCGCTTGGAGTAACCCTTGCTTGATGTGTTTTTAAAAGAAGCCAAGATGAACAGAGCTGGGATCAGGAAAGACTTTGCTACCTACCCCGGTGTCATCCTGGGGACGGATAAGAATGGCGTATTTTGGAATGTGCTTGATGCAAATCTAGCTGTGAAGTGTACAACTAGGGCACAAGTGCTGCCACTGAATGGGTGGGTGTGTGTGGGGCACAATTTTTGGAAAAAAGGGAGGCTCCGCTTGGAGTAACCCTTGCTTACATTGTTTTTAAAAGGAGCCAAGATGAACAAGTCATGGTTCAGCAAAGACTTTATCTACCTACCCCGGTGTCATGCTGGGGACGGTTAATTATGGCGTATTTTTGAATGTGCTTGATGCAAATCAAAACATCCTGTTTGCAACTAGGGCACAAGTGCTGCCACTGATGGGGTGTCTGTGTGGCCCAATTTTTTGAAAAAAGGGAGACTCCGCTTGGAGTAACCCTTGCTTACATTGTTTTTAAAAGGAGCCAAGATGAACAAGTCATGGTTCAGCAAAGACTTTATCTACCTACCCCGGTGTCATGCTGGGGACGGTTAATTATGGCGTATTTTTGAATGTGCTTGATGCAAATCAAAACATCCTGTTTGCAACTAGGGCACAAGTGCTGCCACTGATGGGGTGTCTGTGTGCCCAATTTTTGGAAAAAAGGGAGACTCCGCTTGGAGTAACCCTTGCTTGCTGTGTTTTTTAAAAATGATCCAAGATGAACAGAGCTGGGATCAGGAAAGACTTTGCTACCTACCCCGGTGTCATCCTGGGGACGGATAAGAATGGCGTATTTTGGAATGTGCTTGATGCAAATCTAGCTGTGAAGTGTACAACTGGGGCACAAGTGCTGCCACTGAATGGGTGGGTGTGTGTGGGGCACAATTTTTGGAAAAAAAGGGAGGCTCCGCTTGGAGTAACCCTCTCTTGATGTGTTTTTAAAAGAAGCCAAGATGAACAGAGCTGGGATCAGGAAAGACTTTGCTACCTACCCCGGTGTCATCCTGGGGACGGATAAGAATGGCGTATTTTGGAATGTGCTTGATGGAAATCTAGCTGTGAAGTGTACAACTAGGGCACAAGTGCTGCCACTGAATGGGTGGGTGTGTGTGGGGCACAATTTTTGGAAAAAAGGGAGGCTCCGCTTGGAGTAACCCTTGCTTGATGTGTTTTTAAAAGTAGCCAAGATGAACAGAGCTGGGATCAGGAAAGACTTAGCTACCTACCCCGGTGTCCTCCTGGGGACGGTTAAGTATGGCGCATTTTTGAATGTGCTTGATGCAAATCTAGCTGTGAAGTGTACAACTGGGGCACAAGTGCTGCCACTGAATGGGTGGGTGTGTGTGGGGCACAATTTTTGGAAAAAAGGGAGGCTCCGCTTGGAGTAACCCTTGCTTACATTGTTTTTAAAAGGAGCCAAGATGAACAAGTCATGGTTCAGCAAAGACTTTATCTACCTACCCCGGTGTCATGCTGGGGACGGTTAATTATGGCGTATTTTTGAATGTGCTTGATGCAAATCAAAACATCCTGTTTGCAACTAGGGCACAAGTGCTGCCACTGATGGGGTGTCTGTGTGGCCCAATTTTTTGAAAAAAGGGAGACTCCGCTTGGAGTAACCCTTGCTTACATTGTTTTTAAAAGGAGCCAAGATGAACAAGTCATGGTTCAGCAAAGACTTTATCTACCTACCCCGGTGTCATGCTGGGGACGGTTAATTATGGCGTATTTTTGAATGTGCTTGATGCAAATCAAAACATCCTGTTTGCAACTAGGGCACAAGTGCTGCCACTGATGGGGTGTCTGTGTGCCCAATTTTTGGAAAAAAGTGAGACTCCGCTTGGAGTAACCCTTGCTTGCTGTGTTTTTTAAAAATGATCCAAGATGAACAGAGCTGGGATCAGGAAAGACTTTGCTACCTACCCCGGTGTCATCCTGGGGACGGATAAGAATGGCGTATTTTGGAATGTGCTTGATGCAAATCTAGCTGTGAAGTGTACAACTAGGGCACAAGTGCTGCCACTGAATGGGTGGGTGTGTGTGGGGCACAATGTTTGGAAAAAAGGGAGACTCCGCTTGGAGTAACCCTTGCTTGATGTGTTTTTAAAAGTAGCCAAGATGAACAGAGCTGGGATCAGGAAAGACTTTGCTACCTACCCCGGTGTCATCCTGGGGACGGATAAGAATGGCGTATTTTGGAATGTGCTTGATGCAAATCTAGCTGTGAAGTGTACAACTAGGGCACAAGTGCTGCCACTGAATGGGTGGGTGTGTGTGGGGCACAATTTTTGGAAAAAAGGGAGGCTCCGCTTGGAGTAACCCTCTCTTGATGTGTTTTTAAAAGAAGCCAAGATGAACAGAGCTGGGATCAGGAAAGACTTAGCTACCTACCCCGGTGTCCTCCTGGGGACGGTTAAGTATGGCGCATTTTTGAATGTGCTTGATGCAAATCTAGCTGTGAAGTGTACAACTGGGGCACAAGTGCTGCCACTGAATGGGTGGGTGTGTGTGGGGCCCAATTTTTTGAAAAAAAGGGAGACTCCGCTTGGAGTAACCCTTGCTTGCTGTGTTTTTTAAAAGGAGCCAAGATGAACAAGTCATGGTTCAGCAAAGACTTTGCTACCTAACCCGGGGTCATCCTGGGAATGGTTAAGTATGGCGTATTTTTGATTGTGCTTGATGCAAATTTAGCTGTGAAGTGTACAACTGGGGTACAAGTGCTGCCACTGAAGGGGTGGGTGTGTGTGTGGCCCAATTTTTGGAAAAAAGGGAGAACTCCGCTTGGAGTCATCTTGCGGTGTTTTACATGATTTTAGAAGGGCGTGCCATGCCTATATCTGTGTCTCCTCCTCTTTTTCCTTGTCCTGCTCTTTTGTTTTCGCATGAGTATATGTCCTTGTCACTTTCCCATGTGTTTGTGTTGTGTTGTGAGTTGTTTGTCACCTTTTGGACACCTTTGAGGGTGTTTTCTAGGTGTTTTTATGTGTTTGTGATTGCCTGCCATTGTTTCCTATGCAGTTCGAGTTCGGTTCGTCGAACGTTCGACGAGCCGAACTCGAACGGGACCTCCGTTCGGCGAACCGACCTCGAGCCGAACCGGGACCGGTTCGCTCATCTCTACTGAATAACCCAACTTTTCTAACCTCATTTTAAGAGAGACCGTCTATACCATTTAATAATCAAGTTGAACACCTTTCAACATTTTCTGCTCTCCATTACTCATTTTAGTATGTGGAGCTGAAAACTGGATCCATTATTCAAGAAATCATTTTACTAGAGATTTTTGGGGGAGTAAAATTACATTAGGATTACAGATGACAGATCTGATGGGATTAGAATTTGCCAAATTCTTGGAGTTTATCTGGAAATTTGATGTGCAGCTCATTTATTTTCAGTGAATTGAGTGTCTCTTAGGGCGGCTTTGCACGTTGCAACATCGCACGTGCGATGTCGGTGGGGTCAAATCGAAAGTGACGTACATCCGGTGTCACTTTCGACATCGTAGTGTGTAAATACTAGATGATACGATGAACGAGCGCAAAAGCGTCATTATCGTATCATCGGTGTATTCTCTGACATTTCCATAATGCCGGTGCCGCGACAGGTACGATGCAGTTCCTCGTTCCTGCAGCAGCACACATCACTGTGGAGGAACATCTCCTACCTGCGTCCTGCGGCTCACGCCGGCTATGTGGAAGGAAGGAGGTGGGTGGGATGTTTACATCCTGCTCATCTCCGCCCCTCCGCCGCTATTGGCCACCTGCCGTGTGACATCGCTATGACGCCGCACGACCCGCCCCCTTAGGAAGGAGGCGGGTCGCCGGCCAGAGCGACGGTCGCAGGGCAAGTGAGTGCATGTGAAGCTGGCGTAGTGATAATGTTCGCTACGCCAGCTATCACAAGATATCGCTGCTGGGGGCGGGGACTATCGCACTCGACATCGCAGCATCGGCTTGTGATGTCGTAATGTGCAAAGCCCGCCTTAGGCCTCTTTCACACATCAGTTTTTGCCATCCGGCACAATCTGGTGAATTGCGTATAAAACGGATCTGGCGTCTGATGCCGCCGAATCCATTTTTTCTTCATAGACTTGTATTAGCGCCGGATTGTGCTGCATGTCCTCCGGCGTGCCGCAAGCAACGTCCAAAGGAATAGTTTTTGGGTCCGGAGAAAAAACGGAAGGCAACAGATCCGGCGCCATCCGTCTTTTTTTACAATGGAAGCCTATGGGCGCCGAATCCATGGTCATCGGTCAAATGACGGAATCAGGCGACGGATCCGGTTTTTGGTTCTGTGCATGCCCAGACGTTGTGTAAATTCACTTCTGGTTACAAAAAAAGTTCTCTCTCTCTCTCTGTCTCTCTTCCATAGAAAATAACCTTTGGCCTGAAGGGAAAAAATGAGATAGATCCGTTTTTTTACCAGATCCGTCGCATCAGTTTTGCCACATCTGCGATGGTTCCATCACATCAGGCACAAACCGGATTGTGCCTGATGGCAAAAAACTGATGTGTGAAAAAGGTCTTATTTATGCTCTGGGATCTGGAGAGACCCCAGGGCATAGTAAATGAAAGATTTAGAAAATGAAAAAGCAAAATAACCAATACCACTGCTCACCTCCACCGCTCACTTTTCGTTACATGTCCCTCTCACCACCATCACACACCAAAACTCCGGGCATCTTCATGATAGGCCACATAAACAGGTATGTCCTGGGTCTGTTTACAGACAGAAATCTGGACCTAAAGTGTGCATCCTAAGGTTGTGACACATGTTGTGACATCACGAAGAACACCACAACCTTAAGATGCCCATTCTAGCAGCTGAGGTGGCCAGAAAGGTGAGCTTTTTACTATTGCTTATTAATTTATTTATTTTACATTTTTGTTGGTTCCCTATTATTTAGCTGAATTGCAATTATGGATTTTTGTAAAATTCAGTTCCAGTCAAATTCACTTAACGCTCAGGTCACCTCTCTTTTTATATGCCTATCTTAATTGCTTTAGAAGCTGCTGCTTGACATTGAGTATTGCTGCATGATCTAGTTGTAACCAGAAAATGTATCAGCCATGTTTATTGTCTATTCGATAAACTTTAGTATGTTTTTCTCTAAAATTATACAATTAAGCTAAGTTTTAAGTAATCGGCAAACAAATCTTCTTTAAACACTATTAACAAAGTCATTAATAAAGATATTAAAAAAATGGTCCTAAGGGTCTCTTTACACTTTTGCTAAATGTGTGTCCTCAGACACAAATCCAGTAATGCCCCTCGCCATTCGGTAAACAGTTTTGTCCATTTGCATATAGTGTCCCCTATTTCTTCTGATGCTTTAGTATAAGGCTTCTCTTAAAGGGCCAGCGTGCCACTCCTAGAAAGTGCCTGTCAGCCTATCACTATTTAAGGCATGCTCCCACTAGGGGAGGTGCCTGTTCAGCACCCTAAGTTTAGTTAGTGTGTTCTGTCTAGTTGGTTGTCAGGTCACCTGCCCATCCTGTCCCACTTGTACCTGCCTGTCCTGTCCCATCCTGCCTGTATCTGGTCCCAACCCATACTACTTGTTGGCACCTGCTTCCAGCCATGTCCTGCCTGTACCTGGCTACCAGCCCATCCTGCCCTGTTGGCACCTGGTTCCAGTCCTGTCCTGCCCGTACCTGGCTACCAGCCTGTCCTGCCCTTTTAGCACCTCGTTCCAGTCTTGTACTGTCCATACTTGGCTACCAACCCATCCTGCCTGCTGGCACCGGGTACCAGTGATGTCCTGCCTGTCCCTGCTACCAGACTATCCTGTTCTGTTAGCACCTGCTACTAGTCCGTCCTACTCTGTTAGTACTAGTGACTGTGTCCATCCTGGCCGTGTCATCTACCTCAGCCATTATGGTGGTCCCAGCCTTGCTAGTGAGTCTGCCAGTCCATTCTGCCTGTACCTGGCTACCAGTCCATCCTGCCTTGTTGGTACTTTGTGCCTGTCCTGACTCTGCCTGTCCATCTGCTCTGTTGGTGCTAGAGACTCTGTCTTTCTATCCTGCCCTGTTGGTACTAGAGACTCTGCCTGTCCATTGTGCCTGTGCTGTCTGCTTTAGTCTCCGTCCCTGCCCTGGAAGTCAGCTGCCACAGTCCCAGTCCCTGTCTTTACCCCATGAAAGGGTAAGCCTGGGGTTCCCCTGTGGTCCAGTGGGTCCACTTTTGCTCTCCGCAGTGCCATCTCTGGTGGCAAGCGTTACCCTCTAGCATATATTTTATTGTTCAAATTATTTCAAGCTATTTGGGTATGATTTTTAAGGTTAAAAAATTCAAGATATTATTTTATTGGTGTACATTCATATTTCATATTAATAAGGTTAGAAAAAAGGTTCAAATATTTTGCAGCCCTAAAATAAATAGGTCAATTGAATTCTGAATATTCCTTTTCATGAGTAAATGTATGGCAACAATTAGCATTTCTGGTAGGAATGTTATTCTCTTTTTCATGGCTATTAGTTTACCAGCGATATATCTTCACCTGAGATAAAGATCTGTAGAAATAGAAACAAATGAGAAATTGGGAATTCTGCAGTGTACTGTCAGGCATTGTTGTTCCTAGGAGGATTAAATAAAATGAAATATAGTGTGAAGGGTAGATCTGGTTAAGTGCTGCTAACCAGACAGAATGCGACATCTCTTTCTGAGAAGACAAAAGTCAACACTAGCCTTACTACTGGATATCACAGTAATTGCAAAAAAGAAAATCAAGGATGAAAGCATAAAGTCCAATAAATATTTTCAGTATCATTAGAGCTAGAAATAAAAAATAGTGCAGTCCTATTATATAGATCTCATCAGTCAAGGTGAGAATTTTAAATGCAGAAAAATATTATTTAAAAAATCTGGAGGCAAATAAATATTTGCATAAATCTCCAATTGTAAAAACAGGAAAGTTTTATCTAAAAAACACAAGATGAAGTCTTGTGAATCGTGAACTTCATTTAGATAATATAGAAGTACATACAGTATATCACAAAAGTGAGTACACCCCTCACATTTTTGTAAATATTTTATTATATCTGTTCATGGGACAACACTGAAGATATGTCATTTTGATACAATGTAAAGCAGTCAACAGTGTAAATTTGGTGTGCCCTCTAAATAACGCAACACATAGAGGGAAACACACTAAGTGAAAATGGTCTAATTGTGCCCTTCTTGGGTCATGTGACTCATTGGTGTTACAAGGTCTCAAGTGTGAATGGAGAGCAGGTCTTTTAGACTTGGTGCTATTGCTCACACACTCTCTCTAAGCTCTTTAAGGCTAGTTTCACACTTGAGTTGTTTTTCTTCAGTTGCAATCCGCCGTTTTGGAAAACAGCAGAATCCGTTAACGGATTCCGCTGCTTCCCATAGACTTATATGGACGATGGATTGCGAGTGATGGACCTGCATTGCTTCCGCTGGCCGACGCTGTGTTGTTTCCGCCGGGCGGAAGGAATGCAGCATGTAACGTTTTTTGAGCAGCGGAATCCTTAGGATTTCGCTGCGCATGCTCTCTCTGGCTCCCTGCACACGTAACCAGGGTACACATCGGGTTACCAAGCAAAGCGCTTTGCCTAGTTACCCGATATTTACCCTGGCTACGTGTGCAAGGAGCCAGCGCTAAGCGGTGTACGCTGGTAACCAAGGTAAATATCGGGTAACCAAGCAAAGTGCTTTGCTTAGTTACCCGATATTTTCCCTAGGTACGTGTGCAGGGAGCCCAACACTTCACCGCTCGGCTCTGCCCCCTCCCAGACTCCGCATGTACACACGCACACACACACACACATACACACTGACATGTCCCCAGCCATGCAGTCCCCGCAGCCCTGACGTCCTCAGCGCCATGGCCCCGCTCGGCTTTACCCACCCTGCACTCCGCCCCCCACCTCCAGCACACATTCTCGGCGGCTGAATGATCAGCTGATCACCCGGGGACTGGCTGCTGTGAGCGATCAGTTGATCACCCGGCGACCGGCTGCTGTGAGCCAGCAGTTGATCACCCGGGAGCCGGCTTTTGAGTGCGATCAGCTGATCACCCGGCAGCTGGGTGATCAGCTGATCGTTCACAATAGTCTGCCACCGGTAAAACTGTACAGAATAAAAAAAAAGCAGATTACGTTGTTTTGTACGATCCATTGCATCTGTTGTGCCACTACATGCAACACATCCGTGGCATGCATCACACAACGCAATACAACGGATGCCGTTCAACGCAAGTGTGAAACTAGCCTAAGACATCCGTGCAACACGGTCCATGCACAGACCAGAATGCATGGCCAGACCACAGCTCTCCCTTCCAAAGCGTGACAGCTTCATAAATTTCTATGAAGTTGTTTCGTTTGATATAAGAACCCCCCAGCCAGTCCTTCCATTCTAGTCTGTGCATGGACCGTGTTGCACAGACATCTGAAAGAGCCCTCATAGTGATCACTGGAAGTTCAACATGGCACATCAAGGCAAATAATTGTCTAACGATCTGAAAAAAAGAATTGATGCTATACATAATGATGGACTAGGCTATAAAATGATTGCCAAAACCCTGAAACTGAGCTGTAGCATGATAGCCAAGACCATACAGCGGTTTAAGACGACAGGTTCCACTCAGAACAGGCCTCACCATCATCAACCAAAGATGTTGAGTGTACATACTCAGCATCATATCAAGATCAAGAGGTTATCTTTTCAAAAAAGAGTGCTGCCAGCATTTCTGCAGTAGTTAAAGGGGTTGGGGGGAGTCAGCCTGTCAGTGCTCAGACCACATACCACAGACTTCATCAAATTGGTCTGCATGGTTGTTGTTCCAGAAGGAAGCCTCTTCTAAAGCTGATGCACAAGAATGCAAACAAACAGTTTTCTGAAGACAAGCAGACTAAGGACATGGATTACTGGAACCATCTCCTGTGGTTTGATGAGACCAAGAGAAACTTATTTGGTTCAGATGGTAACCAGACGAGCAGTACAAAGACAAGTTTGTCTTGCCTACAGTAAAGCATTTTGGTGGGAGAGTCCTGGTTTGAGGATGCATGAGTGCTGCCAGCTGTGGGAAGCTACAGTTCATTGGGAGAACCGTGAATACCAACATAATCCCATTTTTCTATATCATGGATAGATTTATAGAACTTACATTCATATACATACTGCTGTAAATTATGTTTATATTTCCTCCAACAGTGGAATATTACAGTCACTTTTCTATAGTAGAAGTCTGCCCCATACAATGAATTACACTTTGCTCACTCTATAAGCCAATAATTATAATACAGCTGTACTAATTTCCACTATATCCTAGTAACTGGACCACACAGATGGTAATAGACAATTATCTGTGGCCTCACTTCCATGCAGTTCTTCAAGGCATAATTCTTCTGCTGTTCTTCTGCTGCTGGAATCTTTAGACTGAGTGCCACCAGTCATCATGTTCTAATACCAATTCCTCATCTATTTTGATTTACATATCCCTATATATTTTTTATTTATTAATTCATACATCCTCAATCACATTTGTTATAAAAATAAGACCATAAATTATAATCCTTCCATTAGCTGTGTGGTTTAATGCATTGTTTAGAATTTACATTCTCAACCACAGAGTTCTATTACCCCTTCATTTTTCCGTAAAAGCTCGTAAATAAAAGCTACTTGAAGTATTACCACACATGGACCTACTCCTCTTTCACAGCAGCACGGTCTACCATAACGTCTATAGGCTTCTTTACACGCAGTGACATCGCTATTGATGTTGCTCGTGAAAACACCCGCCCCCGTCGTTTGTGCGTGATGGGCAAATCACTGCCCATGGCGCACAATATCGCTAGTACCCGTCACACGAACTTACCTGCCTAATGAAGTCGCTGTTGGCGGCGAACAGCCTCTTTTCTAAGGGGGCGGTTTTTGCGGCGTCACAGCGACGTCACATGGCAGGCGTCCAATAGAAGCGGAGGGGCGGAGAGCAGCCGAATGAAAGTCACGCCCACCTCATTACTAGAGGACGCAGGTACGGTGTTGTTCGTCATTCCTGCGGTGTCACACATAGCGATGTTTGCTGCCTCAGCAACGACGAACAACCTGCATTCAGCACCAGCAACGACATTTGGGATTTGAACGACATGTCAACGATCAACGATAAGGTGAGTATTTTTGATCGTTGGCGGTCGCTCGTACGTGTCACACGCAATGACGTCGCTAACCAGGTCGGATGTGCGTCACGAATTCCATGACCCCAACGACATCTCGTTAGCGATGTCGTTGCGTGTAAAGCCCCCTTATCTCCTTATCCTAATCTGAATTTTGGCAGATCAGCGTTTAGTCAGTCAGCTGTGGAGTCTGAATATCGAGATTGCTGCTTATCATTTTACCAAAGGAAGTGGCAGTACAGATGATAGCATCATCAACACTAACATCAACACCATGTCTTAGATAAACCCTTTTAAAGCTTCTTATAATGCTGTCTTCTTCCACAATCCGTTTCTTGCTCTTATTTATCTTGTGTTTATGTTACAAAATCTGATTACATGCTGACTATAATATAAGAGAGATGTTTTAATTTCTCCATCTCGAAGTGAAGGGAAATTACTCCTGAAGTTTTTCTACCTTGTAAGAATGCTTTTGATGTTTAATTTTGCATATCTGATCCATGAGTAAAAATCTCTACTTGACCTATTGAGTTTCAGAAAGGTTATCCAGCTGGCATATTCTGTATTCCTTGTTTGCCAATATTCATCTTACTGCTCCAAGAGTTTGATATTCTAGCATGTCTAGAAGGAAGCAAGAATAAGTCAAACCCAGTATGATATTGCCTTGCCTCTGAAATTCCACTGTCAAATATCATTGTCTCCTTCTAGTAAAGTAAAATTATGAAAAACCAATTAAATTTGCTCTGTACACTAAAGTCAAAAAATGTATTATTTTTTTTACTCCATTATAGTTGTTTTTTTCACTGTATGTATGGTGCTGCACATCTTGTTAAAGATGGCACTGTAAAACTTTTCAACTACTTCTTATATTGGTGAATTAATGTTGAAGGGCAGATGATTAGTGACTAGTGATGGGCGGACGCAGACTGTAAAAGTCCGCATCCACAAAGGTTATTTAGGGTCAGTGTGCCGATCTCAGGTCCAGAGTTTACTGGGAATTCCGGATAATTATCTGAATCCGACTACCCAGGTAATTAAAAAAAGAAAGACAAAAGAAAGAAAATAATAATAAGAATAAAGCAGGTGCGTTATGCTTACTGGTCTCCTGCGCGGTGGTAACACTACTTCCGGGGGCAATCATAACCCTCATGCATATGCACTGCTTTCCCCACCCACTGGCAGTCTCAAAATCTGTGATTGGTGGCAGTTAGACTGTGCCCCCACCCTGTGTAAAAACATTTTTGACTGCTCGCAATCACAGATGCTGTATGTATCCCTATCGTGTTGTAAAAATAAATTAAAAAAATTGTTATATGGTCCCCCCATATTATGATACTCAGCAGAGATAAAGCATATGGCTACAGGCTGCAGCTCCCAGCCGTGTGCTTATCTTGGCTGTGCATCAAAATAAGAGGGACGCCATGTGGCTGGTTTTCTTTT